>NC_134039.1:20822549-22255251 GCF_965140245.1 Athene noctua
AGTGTGCTGATTTCTCTTCATTAAATTGTCCATACTACAGACACAGACATCTACATGGTTTCCACTGCAAATGGAAGTCAATACCAAATAAATAACTTCTATACTTTCTGGGATTTTATTTTCCTCTCATTCCATATAGAGGTTTCCTGTGGGCATGTGTATGTGCTCGCTAGAGAATGAGTGTGCCAGTAGGATCTTCTGTACCTCAAGGAAGGGGAGCCAAACACAGAAAAAACAGAGAGTATTTGACATCTTATGAGTAGGCTGAAGTTTAGATAAGTTCAGCAAATCCTGTTGGATGTCAACGTGTAGTACCCAGAGAACCTCAAGTATTCTGGCGTACCATATTCGCTTTTCATTCCTCTTCAGTGTTCTTCCCAGAGACATTTAGAGAAGACAGTTTATATGTCTTGACAGTATTATCTGCTTTGTTTTTCTTGTAGTTAATGCTTCCATAGTATGTCTACTTAGTCCATCTCTCTTGAACCTAGCAGTATACAGACAAGTGATAGGATAAAGGGGTTACGGCTTTAAACTGAAAGAGGGTAGATTTAAACTAGATATAAGGAAGTTCTTCACTGTGAGGGTGGTGAGGCACTGGAACAGATTGCCTAGAGAAGGTGTGGCTGCCCCCTCCCTGGCAGTGTTCAAGGGCAGGTTGGATGCGCCTTTGAGCAACCTGGGCTAGTGGAAGGTGTCCCTGCACATGGCAGGGGGGTTGGGACTAGATGATCTTTAAGGTCCCTTACCATTCTATGATCCAATGATGAAATCTTGCAGCAATTTGTGACAGAGCATCCCATGTAAGAATGGTGGATTTGGTTGTATGGAAATGTGCCCCAAGCTTTAAAGCAGAGACTTTGAGGACCTTTACTTTTTGGAACCAATTATTATCTATTTTTGAAAGGAGAGCTTGGGGAGGTAGATTCTTGTTTACAAGAATTTTGTTCTCTAAATTTGTTAAATGAGTGACCATATTGTGAGAAGAACCAGGTCAGTAGTTGCATGGAGAAAATGTAGCCACGATGAAGAAAACCCTAAACACACTACAGAGGCATATCTGATGTATTGTTATCTTCTGTTGAGGTGAAGACACTATTTATTTGTGTGCCATGTAAACAGGTGTATTTTCATATCAAAGTTGGGTGTTAATAACAGCTCAAGTGTCTCTCTGAAGAAAGTAATGGTCAAGGAGTAGTGTATGAGTGAGGGCCTCACTGAGGAGAAAGAAAGAGGATCACCACTTAGTTATTTTTTTCCACATAGCAGAAAATGCTAGGTCTTCCTGCCTGGAGTTGAACCACAACAGAAGACAGATCTCCTGCCATACACAGAGAACCAGAAATGGTTGCTTTCATATAAAACCAAGGTAAAATAAGTTGCAGTCAAACGTTGCTCATGCTTCCAAGTCCTAATGCTTCCACAGGTCCTTCCAAATCCTTTCATACTTCTGCAGAGCTCCTGGTGAAAGAGTCAGCTGTGTTCATGGAAGAAGTGTGTAAAAATCAATTACAGTCTGGTAAGCTGGCTGGCTGTTGCAGACTGACATGGCCAATGCTAGTAGAGTTCTAGGAGCAAGATACCCCACACTGAAGAACTAGATCTGTTCAGGATACCTGAATCACCCTTCCTTCCAAGTCACTTTAGGGAGGGGCTTTACATGCAGTCTTCACTGTAAATATTCTTTAGGAAAAATAATAGATTGGTGTGTCCAGTACTAAAGAAAGGAGCTGGTGTAAGACCAGCCATTTGAATCCATGTGCTAATAGGGAATGACCAATTTTTGATATACATTCTTTTAAAAATTTTATTATTCATAATATGAATATTATCCCCCTTCTAGTTTATCTGACAGCACTGTACCCTTTCATTCCCTCTCAATTTTCCAAAAATAGAATAAAAAAAAAAATGGAGAAACAAAAATGCCTGAAGTTCAAACATTCTGAAGGGGAAGAGGTTCTCAATGTCTTATATTTTAGCATATATTGTTTGCTGAGTGACTTTTGATTTTTTTTTGTTTAAAGCTTGATTAAAAACTATTAATTTTGCTTTGAACATTCATATTTAGGAAAATATTTTTGCAGGTAAAACAAGAGGGGAAGAGAAACCATCAGAAGAAACCTGGGTAATGTGGCAATACTAATCCATGTGGCAGTGGCAGGAGGTGAAGGTGGGAGGAAATACTGCAGATGTTTTGAATGCAGGAAGAATGAGCCAGATATTAGTTAGCTAGTATTCAACTGCAGAAGGATTTAGCAGGCAAATCTGTGAGAAGACAGAAGTATTTGAATACCAGCTAAGAAAACAGTTTGCATCCCAGTTTTATTTAGACAGCTGTACTATAAGACATACAATAGTTTAAAAATTAACTGTGCTGCAGCGTGTATGTGTGGGTGGGTATAAATGGCAATAAAACACAAGAGTGTGCCTTTCATACCTGTGTCTTCGATCTGATGCAGATGTATAACTAATATTTTCATTCTGCAAATGTCTATGTGTAGGAAGAAAATGTAGCTGGTTAAGAGGCCATAAGCAGTTTTAAAATGCTTTCTTGCAGATCTGTATGTACTCTGTGTTTTTGAATGCTGAGTAAGAAGATATTCCTTCTATGACCATGATTGAGGTAGCCATTAAGCTTAAAGTTCAGGGTTTAAATACAGGACCTCTGTATAATGTTTTCTGAAAAATGGGTGCTCTCCTGTGAAGTGTTGGTTTGAAATACAGGAAAGATAATGACCCATGCATATACATGTTGGATAAGAGACTGGGGTTTATAGGCTGTGTATATGAGGCCCTTCCTGTCAAATGCTGCTACAGGTGCTGTAATTTCAGCTTACTTGTTAAAGGACAAAGTATTAAACAGTGGCTGTTTACAACAGATGAGTCTGTGTGTTATGGTGATATTCTGTATATACCATGGATACAAATGGCTGGAGTAGAGAGTTTCAGGCTGGGTAAGTGTAAAAAGAGGTACCTGAGCTATTTTTATTTCCAGTATTGAGTAGTGGGAGCAGCTTTTGCCCCTGGTGCAGATTCTCCTGTGAGCCTGACCACCTGAAGATGCCTGGGTTATCACTCACACCCCATACTTTGGTCTAGAAGAGGCAGCAGCTCTCGTACTTGCCCTGCTGTGCTTCACAGGAGCTGGGACATGTGGCTCACACAGGCAACTGGAAAGCTGGGCTGGCACAGAGTACAGCACTGAGGGTGGGGCAGTATGTCGTAAGTGTGTGACAAGATGGTGTCCCATTTTGGGGTAGAGGCTTTGCATCTGTGCACTACAGTGTGCATGGGAAGAGAACACGGGCAAAAGAAGGGCAGGGTGTGGGGAAGGACAGAGGGTTGCCTGGTGGGCAGATTCCTGGCGGTAAAGGGCATGAGGCAGAGGGTCTAGTTTGGGCAGATGGGATGTGTGTAATATGCATGAGGTGAAAGGGGGAATTCAGAAGTATGGTAGATGTAGAACTCAGAGGGGTTTCCTTCAGCTGGACAGGTTGTTGGGGGAAGACCAGGAGGAGAATTTGCAGTTTAAATGAATGAATGTTACAGATGAAGAGAAAACCTTTGAGTTTTAATTAAAGAAGATGTAGGAAGAGGAACAGTGCTATCTCTGTGAATAGTGGCAGGGAGGGAAAAGCAGGTGCTTGGCCAGTGCTGCCAGGCTGGGCAATGAAGGTGCTGCATTTGGGAGCTTCCAGCCTTGTATTTTCCACACGTCTGCTGACAGACGGTCTAAAGATGAGTTGTCAGTATGGAGAACACTGTGAAAGCAAGGTATTTTTGCCCTCATACCTACATCAAGGAGGAGTGGAACAAAATTACAGTAGAGACATTGCTTGATAAACAAACTTGATTTCCAGAAGGTAATCTATGGGTGGCTGCAAGACCTTTTAAAAAGTGTAATGTTTTACAGAACATGCCTTTATAGTAAGCAATGCTTGGGCTCCCAAGGAAATGGTTAAGGCCATGACTGCAAGTTTAAATTCTTTGATGAAAGCTATTGCCTGCTGGATGGATTGATAAGGTATAGAGCTTAAAAGAAAAATCTTATTATGAAGATGAGACGACATTATGCCAGTTATTGTGGCCCAAGACTTGATGTTTCAGACTGCAGCCTGAAAATTAATATCTTAAATAGTGATATGATAGTAATTTACAATAAATGCAGGTTGTCATCAGCTATGAGGTAGATGGTATACATGCAGGGTCAAAACTACCCTAAAACTAGTAACATAGGATTTACATTAGCTTTTGTGGTATTTGGGGCTACTGCTTCAAGACACAAGACATCAGTTTTAAGGATATTTTTTCTAAATTAGTTCTCAATTCACACCCTGGTAAGAATTTGCCTTTTCCTTCTATCTTTGTTGTTGCCTGGCAAAATGAAAAAGGAATCCACTTTTTTGTTTTGTTTATTTGAAATATTTTCCTAAATACATGATTTGATCATGTCCAAAGTGTTTTTATCTGTGTTTTGAACAAGAATTAAAAGATGGCATGAGCATTGTATTCCTTTAAACACTCTGTCTTCTACCTTATAAATTTCTAAAATCAGTGTGATAATGTGATTCCCTGTCATAGAGCACTGACTTTTCAGGGACCTTAACCAGAGAGATATAAAGTCACGGTCATTCAGGTAGGGAAGAAGTTCAGGACTCCAACCTTCTGCTCCAAGCAGGGTCAACACTGAATTCAGACTGGTTGCTGCACTGGGCTTGGCCCAGCTGGGCAAGGTTGAAAACGGAGGTTGAAAAATCAAAGCAATAGGGCCTGTAGAAGACAGGAAACCATTAGTACTGGTAATTAAGGACAAAAATATTTTACATTTTAGTGACTTGGCATGTTTAAGCTTAGCACAGACTCATTCTTTTATCTCATGATGCTGTGCTAAAATCATCTTTGCAAAGCAGGTGGCTAAGAAGGGTGTCAGCAAAGAAGCAGCTGCAGTCTCATCATTTAGTCTCAGAAGTGCCTTCCACTTCCTTATTAAAGGGGCATATAGGGCAGTGATATTACCCTAGAAGGACTCACTGCCTCATTTGCTAGGGCTACAGCTTGCCTTTGGAGCTTGTACTGAAACCACCCCCTCTTCAAAACCCACACGCACTGGCTTTTCTCTTTCTACGGCACAGTGTTTCATGTATTGCCCCATTAAAACACTTTCCTTTGTGAGGGAGTTCTCATTCCCCTTTAATTATGTCCTCCAGAGTGGCATTCAAGGATAGGTTATTTTCCTTCTTTGTAGAGGATGTGGAATAATTTTCCCAAGGCAGTTTTAACTTCCCCTTTCCTTTAGTAATCCTAGTGTTTTAAATTACTCCTTTAATCACCGTCTCAACGTAATCACCATGCAATAACCTGTCCTGCAATTCTGACTCATGAGTCAGAAACTTCCCCTTTTCTGTAGCAGAGGAGGTGACTGAGAAATGACCATTTTAAAACACTTTAATATTTTGCTCTTCTTTTATTTTCACCTACTTTTTAAGAGGATCTGAGTTGAAGGAGGGATAACATTTCCTGGATGCTTCAAATTTCCCCTCTTGTTTTAGGATTTTTGATTAACTCCTCAGTTTTAATGATTATCATTCTCTGCAGAATTCAATTCCATTAAAACCCATCTTTTCCAGATCTGATTAAACTCTCTTTATTTAGCTCTTGTTGAGCCCTTTGTGATATGTGGAATCCAGCAGGCCTACAATTAACCATCTCCGCTCCTCAGAGGGTAGCTTGAAGCCACCTTTTAAAAAAACTATAGAAAAGAAGTAAATGTGTGGTCCCCATCTCTGTGAAATGGCAATGCTTACAATAATAGACTACCACACTTGTCTTAGAATACATGCAGCAGCCTTTTTTTTTCTTACAGAACCAGTTCAACATATTCTTTCCTGTGTGGGCTTCACTTCCATTCTTTTCTATGAACTTTGTTTTCATGAATCCCAAACAAAGAGAAATAGTTGATAGCAACATTCAACATTTGTTCCTGGACTATAGTTTTTGTGCTGCCAATTTACAAGCTTTGTCATGCAAGAATCCCTGTACAATTTGTTCAGAAAATTTTAAATACCTTGGGATTTCATCCCACTTTTTTGCAGTTTGCATTCACAGTTCTTTATTTTAATTTAGTCAGTTTTTAGCTATATCCATAGAATGGCAGCTTTGCATGGAGTGTAGGTGGTGCTGAAATTGATGGTGAACATCTGTGTGAATGAGACATGAAGACAGAAAGTACAACCTGCTTTTGCAGATGACAATAAATTACTCCCGTAATATTTTCAAACTGTATTGAGGAAGCTGCCTTGTTCTTTGCTCACCTTTAAGGGGGTTATTTTTCGCAAAGGGGTAGTACCTTATGAACTCCATTTTATTCTCTCTCTCTTTTTAAAGCCTTGGGATTGTGTGGCAACATGGGTCATAATGCCTTCCTTATCTGAGCGGACTTTGGGGAAAACTTTCTTCTTGTGGGAAATCCAAACTTCTCTCATCTGACTTTGGAGATGTCGGAGAATTTGCCAATGAATCATGTTAACCACATAAGAACTGTTTTCAAAGTGCAGATGGACCTGATCTTGATGTTTCTTATCCGAGTCATATTCTTCAAAGCAAGAAGTCTAGGTGTTTTCAAAGTATATACCGAGGGAAAAGGTGTGAACCATCTAAACATGATCAGGTGTGCACAGGCCTTGCTTCTAAGGCAAGGACTATCCCTGGCTTGTGAGGAAGTGGAAGACACTTCATTTTACACAGTGACTGGCATAATAAGAATTTTGCAGTAAAAATTACGATAAATTTTATAGAGAACATTTCAGGAAAAAGACATTGTGTGCAAGCTAAGGATGCTCTCTAGGGAAGAATGTTCTCTCTTAAAGAACCCACCTTGTCTGATGACTGAAACAACACATTACACAAAAGAAGGACTGTGCAACTGCATGTGGGAATGTGTGGCAGAATAGCTGGCACTAACATGAGGCTAATGCTTCTGTCCTCTCCGTCCTCTTGGTTTCACTCCAGAAACAAAAAGGTGTTCTGAATCATGATGAAGGCTAACGTGGGACTTGCCCTCTCTTAAGTCTAGAAGGGCCAGTCCTAGGTTAAAAGTTGAACAGTAATTTATATATTGGTAATTAGCACTGATAAAGTGAATTCTGACTCTGAGAGGCCTATTTCCCAACCATCTGTTGTTGTTCTCCCAGTTTACTGAGGCAAAACTGACTAAATCCCATTATAAGAAGTGCAAGCAGATTAAACCTTTTAATCTGATGGTAGAGATCATGTCTGAGAATGTTGCTTGTGGAGGACCTGATCAGACTCCATGCGCACATACATAAACCCCAGCTGTACTGGAGGTCACGGGACAGTTACGCATGCTTAAATTTTTGAAAAAGAAATTGAGTTCATACTATACTAGCCAGTTGTGAAAAAATCCCACCCTTAAAAATGGAACAGGAACAAAATGAGCAAAGGAAGACATAAGGCTATACTGCTCACTGGAGTCCTTCCTATGCATGCAAAATTTCTGTACACTAATTTCTTATATATTATATTATGTGTTTCTGTATTCCAGATACTCAAAGATAGGATCCTACTCTGTTTCTTTTACATGTACAACAAAAAGCTGGGAGAATGAATCCATTCCAGAAGTGAAATTTGGTGGTAATAGCTTCAAGCTTTGAAATGAGTAACTTTTAGAAGAAGCAGATGGCTAGTAATGAAGATAAAAATTTTATGTGGTCACATGATGACATTTACTTAAAAAAAAAAGTTCCTTTTGCCACCATTACACATGTTTTCTGTGAAACACTATCTTGTGGCCACTGTCACTTTGAGCCAACATGGACTTACATGGCTACAACCCTGTGTTTTCCCTCCCATATCCTCGCCTCTGTCCAGTCATTTCTGCATCTACATTTCTGTAGCTTAAGTGGTGAACTGGATCTCAGAAACTGAGGTGAATCAAAATAGCAGAGGAAAATATTAACTTAAAAGAGGTATTTCAAAAGAGGGTTCATCCCTCCTCCCTGGTCCAGTTCATAAAACCCCCTTGAACAGCAGTGACAAACAGTGTGGGGTCAGAGAATATGGAGCATGTGGGATGCAGAACAGCTTCTTCTGAAGGTACTGCGGGAAAAAGAGTGAAACAATGACCTAATTAACATGCTGAGAACTCTGAGCCAAGTTAAATTTCTTGGCAGTGTATGAGGGTTTTTTGTTAGTTCTGATGTGGTTTTGGTTTTGTTTTTCATTATTTTTTGGTAGATGACTGCCTTGAGAATTTTGGGTTAAAGATCCATCATTGGTTTGGCGTGGAGCACTTCAAATGTAAAGCCCATTCACCCCTCAACCCCAAATTTTTGTAGCTTCAAAGTAATCCCCAGGTTATGTATGCACACATGTCAAAAGTAAATAACTGAGTAACAATGAACTAACAGGGGTCAAGATTTATAAGAAGTTCAGCAGACGTATTACAGCAGTGACTCAGGAGGACAGCATATTAGTAAATTAGGCTTTTGCCAGATGTAAGAACTGATCCTTTTTCAATTGGGTATCATCTGAAAGGTCAAGAAGTAATGAAGCATGGGCGTACAGATCCCCTATTGCCATGTGTTGCTACAAACTCTTATCTCATAATGCACTAGCAGTTACAAGATACCAAACATAATAAACCCACATCCTGTGGGTGTCCTAGGTGCACATCAATGGTATAAAGAGCATTCTACAGGAAATGACCATGGATGGAACAGTAAAGAAGGGAAATTTTATAATGAATTCCCTAATTTTATAGTTTTAGTGTATTTGCAATTTTCTGATATTTCACATTCCAGTGCTCTTCTATGATGCAACTGAGTTCTGTTTACTCTTGAATAATTATCAAAAGATCAGAAGCCAAATCCTCCTCTGATTTACACCAGAACATATTAAGCTACCTCTGTTGATTTTTAGCTAATTTGGAGTCACTCCAAGTGCATACTGGTGGAACTGACGGGAGAATTTGGCCCTGTATCTCTACAAGAAATAATTTCCTAGATGAATACAAGTCCTGGTACTAAGGTAAATGTGACAGAAAATCTGTGATTAGATTGGATTGACTTCCACACTAGAAACCTTTTTTGTAAATACTATATATAAATACCAGAAAAATGCTGTTTGTTTTATATATCTGTGGATAAACACAATTTTATTAGAGCTACCAATATGTAATAAGGAAAGTAGCCATTTTAAGTAACAGATGTCCTATAGCAGCCCCCACAAAACAGCAGAAGGAATAAAACAATCTTTAAAATTTTGTTGAAAAAGGAGTTCCACATTAGCACTAAAAGTAGACTTTGTTTTGGTGAACACTTTCAACATCTAGACCTTGGTTGTTCAAATTGTATCCATATATTTTTACACAAAATTCAGTAAAAATCACACCTGTCCCTTGAGTATAATCCACTTGTTTAAATGGGCACACCACTTCTTGAATCAGAGGATAGATTTTGGAACATCTTTCCTAAGTTTGTTTTCAATGCCTGTTGTATGGGATAAAGTGATTCCACATATAAGTGGATACTTACATTGCACAGTCTAATTGTTGTTTCCTGGTTTTGAGACAAAAACCTCGAGTTCTCCTAACATCCTCTTAAGCCATCAATGAATCAGTAAATCATTGCAACTACTCTATTTTTTTTTGAACTTCTGCTCTCCTCAAAACAAAGGGAAGGATGGAAACAAGCTTAATTGGTTAGACTTGGCCATGGTAATACAGTTGAAGTTAATATTTTCTCTTCCTCATCATTACAGATTGCATATTCATGAAGGTTTTTCAAGTGCCTTTGTATGGTAAGATAATATTTAACATCTACCATGCCCCGCTGCTCTGCCTCTGTAAGTCTTTTCATACAGTAATGTCTCTTTTGCTAATAAACCTTGGGCAGTGGTTATTTCTGCTTCACTTGATTGTATGTGCATTACTTCTTCTAATCTTGTTGAGATCAGTTCCTCATTTATTGAGATCATTGCAAAATCCAAAACCTTTGTGTAGCTTGTTTACTTTTCCACAGATGCTGACATATACACCACTGCCTCTGTATCTGTTCTGTTTCTTCTTGCTTGCACTACTGGAGACTCTGTTCCAAGTTCCCATTTGCTACTGCAAACGGTAGTGTTTTGAAGGTTTTCCCTCAGGACCAATACTATTCCTCAATTTGTCATTAGTGAACCGTAAAACAAATCCCAGCCAAACCCTTAGTGTGGAGAGCATGTTGCAACAAGATGCAGGAAACTTAATCCTCATGTCTGGATAGTTGTGCAATTCAGACATTATCAGTGAAGCACCCCACTACTGAAGCCCAGAGCATCAATCTGAAGATTTTTCTGCAACATTAGCTGTCTGCCTGTTATCTTTTTAATTATGTGGAATGGACTGTGAACTGTTTACACCTCTACCAAGAGCAGTGACTCACATGAGAGACCCAAAGAAGTCTCCAATGGAAGTAAGGAGCTCCATATGTGGTTCACTGTGATAGAGTAGTAGTCAAGAGTTCCTATCTTACTGCCATTGGACTTTTACTTTCTACTGTGTTTTCAAGCTCTGAGTATTTATTCCAAGTGAGTTTTACCCCAGTCAGCTGTTTTAGCCCTAATATTCTCACTCCCCAGCAACATGATCTTAAACCCCACAAATAATAGTATAAATCAAATGCAATATGCTGGAAAACATGAATCATATCATTTGAGACAGCATGCTTGCCTGCATCTGTAATTTGTTCTCATTTATTGAGAAGAAAATAGGGCAAAAAGTTTCTGCATTTTGCTTTGTCTCATTTTTGAAATCCATTGTTAGTAACTAAGCTGCAGTCTATTTATGATCAGAACTCTATGATAGTTTACCTGTACTGTCAAGTACCAGTGAAAGCCCCTCTTCTATGCAACAGAGACACTTACTAACACATACAGTTGCCTTGAAACTGAAGAGTTGTTTCAAAATTAACCTCAGCTATTTTAGGAGCACAGGGTGTATTCAGTTGTGTTCAGTTACTGTGTATATGTTTTAATTCAGACTTCTAGTGTACAAATAAACAATATGTCTGGATAACTTGGGACCTACTGATTGCACTTTGAAATTATGCAAAATCTTGTTAACTTTATCTATGTTTCATTGCCTTTTTTGCAGAAAGAGAAAAAATTGGATCAAGGTCTTAGTTTACTACTATTCATCAACAGTGTGAAAAAAAATATCAAAGCCACATTAATAAACTAAATATTACCTCCCACTGATCACTGGCTACCAG
This sequence comes from Athene noctua, assembly GCF_965140245.1. Taxonomy (NCBI): domain Eukaryota; kingdom Metazoa; phylum Chordata; class Aves; order Strigiformes; family Strigidae; genus Athene; species Athene noctua. The sequence goes on from NC_134039.1 coordinate 20,833,817, forward strand.
GCAGATAGAGTTCTTTCTGATGGACTCCTAAGAGGGTCTTCAATAAAGTAAAATATTGAGCTTGACGTTTTTCTTGATTGCTGCCAGGAAGGTCTAAATTGAGTCCCAGTTGTTTTTCAGATTAATCCATTTGAGAGTATAGAATCTGGCAAGAGTATTTTACAACTTTTTGAAAATGTGTTTAAGCTTAATATAGTTTTGGGTATTTCATGTATGTGTGCCTAATTATAAAACACTCATACCAAGTACGAGGTATTAGCATGAATGCCTAAGGAGACTTGGTAGAAATAAGCAAAGTACAGCAGCAAAAAGCAGTACTCAGCTTGGATGAGGGACAGAGTGTTTTTCTGAATGTTGCCATGTTTTAAAAGTGATGACTGCTTCTGCAGTACTTCTCTTCCTGGAGGCCTGGTTCTTCCTCTTGTTTACACCATTTTTAACTTGGTTGACTTGAGGATTAATTATATTCCTGTAAATCAAGAGAAGGAGGAGACTTTGGCTCGATCTTCCCTGTCAACCTGAGAAATATAATAACTCTCCAGTGCATACTGTAAAAGAATCTGAATATAGAATGGTCTAAGCGTTTAGAGGTCATCTGCAGTTCCAAGTCCCTTCTTTTGAAGTTTGGTGAAGAATATGGTGAAGGATATGGAAGTTGCACATGAAAAGGAGTGTTCAGACTGATGAGTATTAATTTTCAAGCCTATATGACTGGGACTTAGAAGTGGTATGATCTAGAGCTGGCTGTTAATTTTTCAAGCCAATGTTTCCCCCTTAGAAAAAAAAACACAGTTCACTTAAGCTGAAATTACTACTTACTGACAGGCATTGGTTTTGACTGAACTTTTGAAGGGAAGATTTCTTCATCTAGGTTGGAATTTTGAGAGGAAGTAAAACCCCGTCCTGGTTAGATGAACCTCAGGTAGGGGGAATCAAGGTGGGGAGAGGGTCTTGGGCTCTCTCACATGCCAAGTGAAATTGCAGACACTGCACAACTGGTCATTCTGATCTTCACCTCCCTGCCCCTCCCTGTGGTCATCCTGAATAGGAAGTGGTGAGGAGTTTTTATTTCCTGGGAGCCTTAGGCATGTTAAAGATCTCTGAAGACTCTTCTCTCAATGTGTCATATGTTTCTGTGATAAAAGCCTCTGGATCACTAAAATTCTCCTGCTTCAGTTCTGACCCTCTGAGTATTTTGGGCCATACCACAGAGACCTACTATTATTCCTCAGGTTATATGATGCTTTTTCAACTTACGTTAGAAAATAATTCCACCTTCTTCAACAATCTTTGTTTCAGAGGCTTTCACAAAGCTCTGCCCTATTTTCATCTGTGTATACAGTCTAATATATATACACGCAAATAAAACAACATGCATTTTATATATATATATATGTGACATGCAAAAATAATCTACTCACATTTTGTCTGTGGATAGGCATCAAAGTCTCTGACAAAATGTATCACAGCTCATTGCTTGTTCTGACCATAGTAGCATGTAATTTTACTAAAGGCAACCAGAGGAAATTTGTCAAAGTTACTAAACTTCTACTGGAAGCATAGCCACTCTGACACTGGTATGTTGCCAGTGACATATGACAAGAGAGTATAACAAATAATCTAAAGCTGATCACAAAATATAGGAGAGATGTATTTTATGTAAATTAATTTAGTTTTTAGAATTAATTCCTCGGCATGGCTGGCAAGTGTAACAATCACGGAGATTTTTTCCTTCTCTGGCTCTCAGCTGAGTTTAATATAACACTGTTGTTAGCCCTATAAAAATTACTCCACTATGGGAACACACTTACTGTAGGATAAATCATATCACATGGATGCAAATAGAACAAGGTTGAATTGGCATATAGCATGTCTGTGTAGAAATAGCCAAAATCGAAAATGGTTTGAAATCCCTAGGTGAATGACTGTACATATGGCTATACAATAGGCTAAATATCTACTCAAAGACAGTGAGAAGCAGGGTACTCTCCTGTGCTTCCAAAACTTAAGTGAAATTTCTCATTAGAACATCAAATGACCAAACTTGTCCTTGGAGATCATGTATTATTTATTGAATTTTAAGTTTGGATCAAGATTGATTTGAAAGTGTGATAACATAACTGAAACTTAAAAAAACCTATCTTGGAAATATTATGTTTATTAAACAATGGAGTTTCAGTAAGTGCTTATGACAGTGGTTGCTGAAAAATCAGCTACTGGTTATATTTTGCAAACAAAGAGTTGAGTTTGCTCTATATAAACAGAAGTGAATTGTATAATTTTTGTTTTTCTGACTCCTCAAGGCATTGGAGATTTTATTTTAATCTACAGATCTTAATGGCTTTTAGAGAGATGTTTTATGAAGAAAATCTCAAGTCATTGTCCAAGAAAACCAGTCCAAGATTATTCTACCATCTGCAGGCATCTTGGATGCACACAGACATTAATCTATCTATTGGTCATGTCTGGGGTTTACTGACAAAAAAGCTATTTTATTAAAAATGCCACTTTCTGATCCATAGTGCTCAGGAGGGCTTAAGCCATAATGTGACATCTGTTGGCTCAACCAATTATGTATAAGGCATTTTTGATGCAATGGTTTTGTTAGAACATGCCAAAATCATTGGAACTTTAATTGGAAAAAATTTCACAGGTCCAGATTTTAATTTCCGGAGAGAGAGAAGAAGAGAACTGAGTTCACTCATTTCAGAAAAGTCCGTAGTTAAGACATCCATCTGCTATGAGAAGCCAGATTCATATACCTGCTCTGCCATATTCATCTTCACTGGCCCATGTGAGCTCTTTGAATGGAGGTCTTAGAACAGCCTGAGCTGGAGAGTAAAACTGATATTGGAGTAAATAAATCTCTCTATTTTGCATTAGACAGCAAATAAAATGGACATTCCAGGTGAAAGTCTGTTTGACCTCCCTCTAAGCAGTCTGGATAAGTCCTGGAATAGACTGAGAATAAGTTTTTATGGAGATAACAGTGAAGAAGAAAGAAAATAAGTATTTAATGTAAAAGCAGAGAATTGACCCATAGCCTGACAGCACTACTGTTGAACTATGAATACCACTATAAACACAAGACATGGAAAACCCTCCTGAGAATAAGGCATGAAGAGTCAGCTTTTAGGTCACAAGTACCCTAAGATCCAAGTTAAAGCCATGCAAGTCAGCATATGTGTGTTATGGTCCCCTTAACTGCAGACTGGCTAATCCAAAACCATATAAAAGTAGCAGTTCGATGTAATAAAAAATCTCTAAAGCCCTGAACTGTCTTTTGGTGCATCTGCATTAATTTTAATCCTGACCAGAAATGTGGTTTGATGTGAAACTCTTGGCCTTCATCCCCCATGGTTTACCCCATGATGAGGTCTCCAACCATATAAATGTATTTCCTTCAGATGACTCTAAACTGGAATATGTGTTCTAGAAGCATGCTTAGTGGACTCTAACAACTAAGAAAATTAGTCTACAGTCTAGGGCTATTTAATGCCTGTGTTGGCAATAAGCCACAACCAGAGATAACCAAATGTCGGACTCACATCTGCTCATCATCCACGTCATGATCTCAGCCAGGGATTTGAATTTATGTGCATAAAACTCAAGAAGATCTCCAGGGGACTCTTTTTTAAAAGAAAAAACACCCAACTCTCATCTAAAAGCAGGTGTCATGTTTTGGAGTGTCCACAAACTGTACAGATTGAATGATACAATCTGAAGCTGTGTTTTGATGCAGTCCTTTAAAAACATAGTGGCCAAGAAACCGAGAAGGTAGGTGTAGAGAACTTGGACAGAAGATGTCTGAACATACTCTAGGCTAACAAGGGGAAGTAAGAACTGGTTGCATTAGAAGGGCACAATCTGATTAGAGAAGGACTATATCAAAGAAGAAACTATGAAGATGAATTCCTGATATCTTAGAAGACTGACAAACACATAGAGATTGTTTTGCAAAAAGGGGAGGTGATGATGGTGGGCCATCTCTAGAGCCACCTGAAAACTATTCAGTGGCAGGATGGTACCTCACTCCTTTGGGTATGTATTCAGTCAAAGGGAGTCCTCCAACAAATGATGTGAAAATATTGGGCTGTTTACATCTTTGTTACCATGACATCTTGTTTCAAGAAGTAAAGCAAGCATCCCCTCATATCATACTGTCAATTTTATTAGAGCGTCTATTTTTGCAACCTCATCTGCCATTCTGTTCTTCATTTTAAATAAAAAGGTTGTGGAGGTTGAGATCTTTGAAGAAAACAAACCAAAAATCCAAAGGACTAGTAAGAATGGAGAGAGACATAGATATGTTGTAGTAGTATGTGAATAAAGAAATGACGTCTGTATTGTCCATTATTAACTGCTTTCAATAAGAGATTGCATTTATAGGTATACCTACCTTTGATTTTTTTCCCAAACTCCTATTGAAAAGAAAAATGAAGCTTTAAAATTTAGAAATCTAAGTATCTCTAGCCTTAAATAACTGAATTATCATGTCTGTATCAAAATTTCTATGAAAAAAAAATCCAGCCCCCCTGCCAAATATTGTTTTTGTAACCTAGCTATTTAAATTTTTAAAACATTATTTTCCCGAATAATGGGTTATGCAGATATACCTTTTACAGTCCTTAATCTTTGCTTTCCTGTCTTCAGATTGGTAGTTCAAAAATTAGAACAATCAACCACATATTCTACCAAAATCAGTGCGAGATGCTTGCTTCTTATGGTAATGATGGTATTTCTAAAAAAGTTTCTAAATAAGGTTGTAGCCCAGCTGGCTGGAAAACTAAGATCCTGGGTATGAGATCTCTATAGACTATCACTGCAAGTAAATAAGTGAAACATCATTAATAAATTTTCATATCATATGTTATATAAGTTATAAGTTAGAAGAACAAGATTTGCATGAAGCTTTTCTCGCACTATGTATGAACCTAAGGAGGGGAAAAAGGTGTAGTTAATAATGTTTGTTAATCATAACAATTTCTTATATCTAAGTTTGCTTGTGTCCTACATTTTAGACAGCTGCCTACTTTGAAATATTGTTATGACATAGTTAGATATGCTTTTTTTTTGTTATAGTGAATAAACTTGTAACATCCGTGACGTCCATCTGATTCTTATTCCCATTGGAGGATGAAGTTTCCTTTGGTGAAATGAGATTCTGGCAAAAAGGGCTATTAATAAATGTAACTTCTTATGCGTAGCAAAGTATTTTGTGTACTTGCAGCATGGGGAATTCTTCAGATGGTTTTCTTTTATGAATAATTGTAAATTTAATGTTGGCATCAATAACTTCTTTAAATGGTTCATTCTATATCTGAGTTACACATTTCTTAGCAGCATAGCTCAGCTTTGATAAATCTTGTACATAATTTTAATTTATACCATGTGAATACAAAAGCAAGGAAGATGCTAGAATTGTTCAAATTACCTGCCACTTAAATGGTTTGGGGAGAAAGGAATGCATTACATTTTGGTCAATGAGACTGTAAAACACAAGGGAATCAACATTTTATGTTTTCTTATTCGATTGCAAAAACGATTCAGAAAAAAAAGGAAGAACACCTACTGAAGAATAAGTTTTCTCAAAAATGAATGTTCAGTTCTACACAAGAAGAATTTTTCTGAAAATAGCTTTCTTCTAGAGTCTGTGGGTGTTCTGTAGACAGTTCCAACTGTAATGAAACAGTTACTTGAAGCTGTGATATTATTTGCTCATGAGGCATCTCTATATGCTTATTAGAATTCTCTCCACATATGATACAGCACAGGGTAAAGGAAGGTACAGCTACAGCTTGAACTGTATTGAAGTCAGTGTTTATAACTATTATCCTCAAAAAGGAAGTTTATGTACATGGTGTCATTCCAACAGTTCAATGTCTGTGAAGAAGTTTTAGTTACGGTTTTAAACACCCCTCACGCTCCATTATGGTAAATGGCCTACAGCTCTCAAGCTGGCTTTGGCTGAAGCCATTGTCTCAGCTCCTACCAAACACTTCAGGAGCAGGGTCAGCTTCTATTCAAATTGATCAGCAATAAGAAAATGGAAGGTAAGTATTTAGATGAGGAATCTTTTGGAAGATTAGGGAGCTGAGCAATCAATACAAGCCAGGAAACTATTCATTTTCTCAACCAAATAACGGGGAGGGGAGAGGAGTTTTCTGTGGTTTTACTGAAAGGGAAGTGGTCCTCTGCAGCCTGCTTTAGCACTCTCTTTTATCTGTGTATGATGTGATCTCAAACTACAAATATTTTACACATAATAATCAGAGAATCACAGAATAATTGAGTTTGGAGGAAATGTTTAGAGTTTGTCTAGCTGGACCTCCCAGCTCAAGAGAGGCAGTTACAGCAGGTTGCCAAGAGCAATGTCCAGTCAGGTTTTTAATGTCTCCAAGAATGGAGACTCCACAGCCGCTCTGGACAACCTGTTCCAATGTTCAACTCCCCCACAGTAAAAAAATTTTTTCCTAAGTTTGACTGGAAATTCAGGTTGTGCCCATTGTATCTTTTCTTGTCATTAGGCACCATTGACTGTCTCTGTCTTATTTACAACCACTTGTCAGGTATTTATACGTATTGACCAGATGCCCCGTGAACTTTCACTTCTACAAGCTGAACAGTCCCAGATCTCAGCCTCTCATCATCTGACAGATGCTCCAGTTCCTTAATCATCTTTGTGTTCTTTACTGGACTCACTCCAGAACCTCACTTGTTGCTCTTGTACTGGTGAGCCCACGACTGAACCCAGCACTCCAGTTATGGCCTCACCACTGCTGAACTGAGGGGAAACATCAGCTCCCTCGACATGCTGGCAATGCTTTTCAAGTAAACCCAGGATGTTGTTGGCTTTCTTTGCCTCCAGGGCACTCTATTGGTTCATGTTGAACTTGCAGTCCACCAGAACTCCCAGGTCCTTTTCTGCAAAGATGCTCTCCAGCTGGTAGGTCCCTAGTAGGTACTGCTGCACAGAGTTATTCCTCTCTGGGTGCAGGACCTGATACTTCCCTCCATTGAATTTCATTAATTCCCAGTGGTCCATTTCTTCAACTTGTCAAGATCCTTCTGGATGGCAGCACATCAAAATGCACCTCACAGTTTTAGATCGTCTGTACACATGTTGATACTGCATTCTGTCCCATCATTCAGATCACTAATGAAGATGTTAAACAGTGTTGGCACCAATACAGACACTTGTAGTACACCCCTAGTGAGTGGCTTCCAGATGGATTTTGAGCTGCTGGTCACAACCCTTTGAATGTGTCAGTTCTTCCAGTTTTCAGGTCACCTCACTGCTCATTTATCTAGCTCATAATTCATCAGCTTTTCTACAAGGAAGTTTTGGGAGAGATTATTGAAAGCCTTACAAAAGTCAAGATAAACAACGTCTACTGGTCTACCCTTACCCACTGAGTGACTTGTTGTCATAGAGGCCTAGTAGGTTGATTAAGCATGATTTCCCCTTCATAAATCCATCCTGACTACTCCTCGTCACCTTTTTGTCCCTCGTGTGTTTGGAAAGATTTTACAGGATTAGTTGCTCCATCATGTTCCCAGAGATCAAGATGAACCTGATAGGCTTGCAGTTCCACAAATCCTCCTTCTAGCCCTTCATGAAGACAGGGGTTTGCTTTTATCCAGTCCTCAGAAACCTCTCAGTCACTATGATCTTTCAAAGAGAATCAAATGTGGCCTTGCAATGACATTCGCCAGCTCACTCAGCTCTTAAGGGTGCATCCCATCAGGCACCATGGAGTTGTGCATGCCTAGATTTTTCAAATACACCCTAATGAGGTCCCCCTTCCCCAAGAGTAAATTGTGAGTGCTACAGGCTTTCCCATGTATTTCAGAGGCTTGGGATTCCTGAAGCCAGGTCTTACTGATAAAGACCAAGGCATTGAGGACCTCAGCCTTTTCCACAAACCCAGTCACCAGTCTCCTGGTCATTCAGCATTTGGTTTACATTTTCACTAGTTTTCCTTTCACTTTTAATATACCTGTAGAAGCCCTTCTTGTTGCCCTTACCAGATTCAGCTCCAGGTAGGCTTTAGCTTTCCTAATTCCATCATGGCATACAGAGTGTCTATATTGCCTCTGACCTTACTTCCACTCCTGTGCTTTCTTCTCATGTCTGAGTTTCATGAGGAGATCCTTGTTAATCCATGCAGGCCTCCTGCCACCTTGGCTTGGTTTTCTGAACTTTTTCAGCTTGGTAGAAGTGATCCTTCAAAATATAGTATCTTCCCCGGATCTCTCTTCTCTCATGGACCACACCCCATGGGATTCCATCAAGCAGGTCCCTGTAAAGGGCAAAGTCTGCTCTTTTGATGTTCAGGGCAGTAATACCACTTTTTACCTCATTCTTTCCTCTCAGGATCCCAAACTCCACCATCTCACGCTCACTGCAGTGAAGGCTGACCCAGACCTTCTCATTCACAACCAATTCTTCCTTGTTTGCAAGTATAAGGTCCAGAAAAGCACCTGCATTATTGGCGCCTTGATCCTTCAAAGCAGAAAATATTTACTGATCATATGCATACTTGAATTAAGCCATCCAGCATCCTAGAAGATTCAGATGTCTCACATGTAGGTACTATGACCTAAAGCCATGAATTTTTTATCCAGGCTTAGAAGGCATGACTAGAAGGTGCCGCAGCATCCTGTTTCACCTCTCAGGGCTATGTTTTATTTTAGTTGCACATTAGAAAGCACTATTTACATGGCACATCTTTGTCAAAAGATGTTTACTTTTATTTTGGAGGTAATGTGATTCCTACAGTTGAGCTCATAATTGTCAATATCTTTACTGAGCAACAAAGCAATTTCAAAAAAGTGCAAAGAGAACAACTACAGAATGAAATAGGTATACACCCCTGAAACAGTTAAAAGATAATAAGGTCCTCCTGAAAATGCTGGGTTTTGCCCTTGTCTTCCCTGATTTTCTTCCTTCTGCCCAGTATATAGTAGGAAGGCTGGAGTTTCTGGGACCCCAGGGAAGAGTTTAATGAGTAAATGTCCTGTGTTCTACATGAGAATCCTGCCTTAAAAAAAAAGTTGTTAAAGTTGATGAGCTATAGATTTGAAGTCTTTCCCTCTGCTCACACATGCCTTGAAAAATCAGATAAAAGACAAAATAACCTCCAGCTGAAATTAATAAAACTATCCTCTTGCAGTTTGGATAAAACGTAAGAGCTAGACTTTGAAGAAGTGGAGTCTGAGACATACTCCAAAATTTAGACGGAGGTTTTTTAGTCCTGATTTTTTCTCCAAGCAATGAGCTCTCAGCATTTCTTACTAAAGAAGATAAAAATTTCTGAGGGCTGATATGTCTTGAAAAGTGGGTCTTTTAAAAATGGATTCACACCTTATTTCAGGAATGAAATACCAATTTAAATATGAGGCCTGAGGCCTATTCCTGCAACAGATCAAGTGTGAGCACATCCTTTGCATTGGGTCACTCCCTAGTTAAATCCTTAGTGCCATGGCATGAGATGGAGATTAAAGTGGATGGGAGAGGAAGTCAAGGAAAGATGCCTTCAGTGTACATCTTGGAGAGAGACATCTTAGTCTCCCTTCCCCTTTCCGTGCCACCCAGAAAATCTGCACTGTATTTTACACTTTATTTTAAAGATTTGGTTAAATATTTGTAAGCTGTAGTACACATTTCTTCTTACTCTTGAGTCTTTGAGTGGTCATACAAAAAGAAATTTTTCAGCTTTCTAGTTCCTGTATTCTTTACAGGACTGAAGTCAGCTGTAGTGCTTAGGAGTAGTAATTCCTCCTTAGTGACCCTGTTATTTACAAAAATCTGGCAGACCTATTAAACCCAAAATATTTTTAGAGTATCGCTTCTAAGATTACATTGGAGCAAGCCCCAGAGGTCTTGGTGACTGCTGCCAAATGAGGGCAATAGACACAGAGATGAACCTAACTCTGGACAGGTATGTTTGCTATGTCATAATGTAGCAGGGTGACAAACTTAATGAAATTTTGTATGAAATCATGAAAGGCTAGAACACCATGCCAAGAACCACCATATTCCTAGCTGCAGAAACCCACAAAGACAATACATCATGCATCTGTATACATATAAACAGAGGGTCAATACTACAGCAAAGCTTTTTAAACCACCATGGAAGGCTAAAATAGCAGGTGTTTTACAGCCAACATCCTGGCAGGACTACGGTTTTGGGGTCTGCACAGCATTCATTCAATAGGATACTTCCTCCCAGTGATTTTTGCTATATTGGCTGTTTGATTCTTGGCAGCACTTGATAACATGTTGGCTGTATGGATAGGCTAGGCTAGTGTAATTCATATAATGGAAGAAGCTGCTTCTGTCAGACTTGGTCCTGCTCTGATCCTCACCCTTTTTGCCTTCCTAGTTCTCAAATGGTGAATGAAGTCCACATTTCTGAATGTGGAAATGAACTACCTTTTCTATGAACTACATGTTTATACTTTTGGGAGTTTATGAAATGTACTGCCACTTATTTAGGTGGTACTTATGCAGCATAAAGAAGACAGGCGCTGTGCTTTCACATGGAAAGATTACTTTTTCCTTGATATGTCCCTTAGCAAACATAAGAAAGATTTTGTGGATGTGCATGAAACAAGACAAAGTTACAACAAATGTGACTTCAGCCAGTTCCACTCTTGAGCCAGTTCCACTGACACAGTCCTAGCAAAATTATTCATTCTCAGATAAATCTTTAATTGGTTCCCCTCTTAATACTATTTCTGGACCCCAGAGTCCTTTCTAAAGAGCATCTGTGAAACATTTTTAAAATTTTTAATTAATTATCTGCAATGTAAATTAATGCACAATAACATTATTTTTTTTTTTAAGTCAAGAGGAAAGCATTTTTGCTGTAAATTAAGATTCCCCATCAACTATTTTACCATGGCTAAGCTGCATTTTTTCTGTTCTAAGGCTCCAGACTCTCCTTCATGATGTTGTTCTGCAGCAGTAAAGAAAGAAACCACTGTTTCACAATGCTAAGCACTCCAGTGGGAAACACAAACAGAGTGCATAAACCAAAGCATTCATTTCATGAGATTTTATTAAAAGGTTTCACCTCTAAATTGAGCTGTCATATGCTGTTGGGAAACTTTTTACCACAGTTTATTTTAACTATGTAAAAAAAACATTAAAGGAGCAAAAATTCTACAGTTTTTCATATAAAAGGGGTGACCTCTTACACACTACCAGCAAGCTATAGTGCATTTAATCAAATTGGTTCAAAAGTAAAATCATGCTGAATGTGAGGATTTTTTATTTTTTGTTTCCCCCTCAATTCTTAGAAATGACCCCAACCTTGTTAACATGCTGCAGATTTCTGTGTATCTCTGCAGAAGGCTCTTTGGAGTTCACTCAGAGAAACTACAGCGCATGATTAAAAGATATCCTCTAGATGAGAAGGACGTTCAGTAATTTATAAATCATTCATTTGTGACATAGCTTTATACAGCTTTTCAAGGAATTGCATTAACTGCTTTTGCAGTTTCCTCAAATGTTGCTTTCAGTAGACAGTGTCATAGGTCATTACCATTTTTTCCCTTATGTAAGCAATTCTAACTTTCTATTAAAAATACTAATTTCCACCCCACTACAGTATCTTTTTGAAGTAGCATGTATATTAAAAAAAAGTCACATGTTGCTTTGAAATATTAAAGGAATATATTTAAGTGAAGGGCTTTCAGGCAGGTTGTTTTTCTGTATTCCTGATGACAGAAAGATTTTAGTCTACAAAGTCAATAGTAAATTTTATTAAAGTCATTATTTTCCTGTTACAGGCCTTGTGCTTTAAATAAACTATAGCTGACAATGCTGTCTTACATACTGTCATGCTGTAAAACAGCCTTTCTTTATTACCACAGGGACAACTCATTTAGAACTTTGAAAGTGTTTTCGCACTGGAGTTGCTCATTTGTAGTGCTGGCCGATGGCTGTTCTTGACGAATACCTTTTATAGCTGGACCTTTCTCCTTTTTTCTTTTGAAGATACAGGGCAGGAAAAAAAAAAAAAAAGCAACGAACAAAAAACCAGAACTTGCAATCCCAACATTTTCCTGTTAAAGATAAATATTCTACCCCTGCTATTGGAGACATATCTTAATCTTTCCATATTAATTTTGCTATGACAGCTTGCAAAGTCCTACGCTAACCCAAATTTTTCTCAATTACTCTGGTGCAAATTGAAAGTAGCTCCAAGTAAATAAAAAGGAGCTATTCCTTTTATTCTAACGTTGTTATTTAATTAATATTACAGGCTTGGGCCCCTGGCTGAGGCTGTGATTTTCCAAAACTGTTGTTTTGATAGAAAAGCCAGCACAAGAAATTTTCACCCTCTCCCTCTTACTATACTCACTCCTGCTCTACTGCAGGCCCATTTCCTAAATGAAACTGGCACAACTATCTACAGGACCTTGTTTTTTTTTGTAAAATTTCTATTGTAAGCTCAGATCAGTTCAGTCTGACGTTGTACCGCATGGTCATATAAGAAAAGGTGCACCTAGGGCTCAAGAGGGGGCTGAACAGGGAGGAGGTGAAAATAGGTGGCCAAGGCAAGATGATAAGTTTTTTGAGCTGGTTTTGCTGCTGCTGTGGTCAGTTTTCTGACCCTCCAGGCAGAGGTGCAGGGCCTGTCCCACTGGGGATTGTGCCACAGTGCAGTGAGACATATTGGAGGCCAGCTGATAAGTGTGAAGTTAAGCGTGGGTGTTAGTGTACTGACTCTGAGCTCTAACAAACCAAAGAGATAAAGATGGGAAGAGATGGCGTAGCACTTAAATGTCTTCTGATTCCCAGTTTCGTATCCTCTCCATGAGTCAGATTTTTTTTTTTAAGGCTATCTGTGTATAAGTAAGAGTAGGTTTTGAGTCTTTGCATCAGATATGTCTGCTTGCTTTTCATGCAAAAATGTCTATTTTCACCCCATGAGAAGGGGTGTTCTTGACTGTCTAACTTAGCTCCAGGCCTTCATCACAAAGCCATGCCTTCCTGCTCCCAGAACTTTTGTCAGCTGTTGTTATCATGCAAATAGGACTACAGCCAGGCCAATTTTGCAAATTGTCCAGATGAATGAGTTATATGAGCAAATGTTGCTTGAATTACAGATGGATAGCTCGATCTTTGTATTTTGCTGTTCTGAATAGACTTCTATGAATTACGCTGTCTAACTCAATATCTGAAAAATTGAGGTTATCTCTTTGAACCTGTGTTAGAACAATACTGTTAGAGTCATCCAAACATAGAATTGGAAAAGACCACAGGAGAAGATCTAGCTGACCTAGAACCTCCCACAAGTGTTTATCTAAGCTTGGTCTAGCCACATGGCTAAAATACATTTCCCTTCACCACCTCTTCAAAATTACTTTTGAAGCAAATTAAACCATTTGTTTCTTGTTCCCCCCCCCCCCCCCCCCCCCCCCCCCCCCTGTTTTGGAGCATTGGGGAAGAAGTGAGTGTTACCTTTTTGTAGTAAGTTTTTAGTTATTGAAAATGGATTTTTCACCCTCTGATTTCCAAGATGCCCAAACCCAGACTTCTCTCACAAGTCAGTTTCTAAAAGTTCAGCGTTGTTAAAAGCTCCCCCTTTCCCTTTCTCCTCACTGCCCCACGTCCAGATCTTCCCTCACCATGTGCCAGCATGCATGACTATATGATCGCTATTATAGCATGCTTAAAAACACACACCAGTGTGTTAACACTTTTACACATACCAGTGTGTTTAAAAAACACACACCAGAAAACAAGCCTAGCAAAACCAGCCTGATAGCTTTCCACTGGTCTACTAAGTTGTCCTGGTTCAGCTAGAATAGGGTTAAGTTTCCCCAGCAGTGGGGAGGGGGCTCTAGCCGGGTTATTCGATACAGTGCTGATGTCAGGTCCAGGCTCGGAAGCAGCTTCCTTTGTGGCTTTTGTCCCTGAGACCACACGCAACGAGATGGCGCTGCTGTGTCCATTGCAGTGTATCTCTGTATATCTTTTGTCCTGTTTACTGTTATTACTGTTTGTTGTTGTTGTTATTGCTATTGTTGTTATTCAGTTTATTATTTGTTACACTGTTGTATTAAATTTTTCCTTATCTCAACTCCGGGGTTTGTATCTCACTCCCTGCCCCAACCCGTCCGAGGGTGGGGGAGGGACAACGGCAGCGTGGTCTCAGGTCCTGGCAGGGCCTAAACCACCACATAAGTAAAAGTGGCTGGTGACAGACTCTAATAAGGGTCAAAAAATCAGTGCAAAGGAGTGGATGCAATCACAAAGCCCAGAGTAGGAGAGGGCTGTGAATCAGGGAGGGTGAAGTGGGCAGTAGGCTGTTTGGATAGCTCTGGTGCCCACAGACCTGCACCCTCAGAGCACAGATTCATGCTGAATTTTATTTGACATAGCTGAAGGCTGCTGCTAAGAGATCCAGCCCTTTTCTCCCCTTTCCACACTGCTGTGTTCCCATCTTTTTCTTTAGGGCCAGATCAGTGAATCATGTACCTTCATGATCTGTGAGCTGGTTTTCTAACCAACTTGATCCATAGCCTCCGAGGCACTGGATCAGATGTGAATGAAACAGGAGGAACAAGTGGACAGACATGGGACTCTTTGTTGGCAGAAGTCACAGGATACAGATTAAACATCAAACAGGACAGGACCAAATTCTTCCTCTTATTTGTGCTGATCTGCTCCAATCTGCCTATAACTTTCTGTGAATGTGATACCCCATAATGGATCTATTACTCCAGAAGAGGTCTTTTCAACACAAAGTAGAGACACTCTCGCTGTAAAACTTCCAGGAACGTGATCTGCCTTTACTAAAGTAATGGCACAATATTCTTGACACAATACAGAAACATGGTATTCATTCTCAGGTTATAACATTTTAGTCATCTAATTCAGAAGCAGTAACTATCCTGCTTTATTCAGTTAGTCAAATTAATTCTGTAAAAAAACCCAACCCAAATAGTGGAGATCAGACTAATAATTCATAGACTATAGTATGCTGAATCACAAATATCAAAAGATACCATTAGAAATGGGATACTCATGGAAAAACATGCAGGGAGAGAAGACTATACATGTCTTGAGTCCTTTGTTATGAATATTCTCTATTGTGTGATCACACCACTCACTTTTTCCCCCAAGAGGCTATCTTAATTGCTCTTTGTACATGTCTAGGAACTATTCTAAACACAAGGGCTATAAATCTACCACTTGTCAGTTTGGGCTTTATGTAAAACACGCATCTTGTGCTCTGTTGACATCCCAAAGCTTGTGATTCTTGACGGGGGATATGTATTTGTAGGTACCCAACCAGGAGGTCACACTTAGAGTCTGAATCTATGCACTGTACTCATGATTTATAGTAAACATTCTCTCTTTGGGTCACCTATGATTTAGTTTGCTGCCTGTTGAATGGGCTTGTTTTGTATGACAGAGTTTATACACACATCAATGATTTTTAAGTCTCAGCATGTCAGCTCTCTAGGAATAGCAATAATCCAAAATTATATTCTGAGCACCCGTATTACAGTGGTTTTTAAGAAATGTTTACTTGTGTTATTGTGTTGCAATTGTTCTCCTGGACATCAACAGGTATTTTTTTCCTCTTCAAATTGTGAATTTCAATAGATTAAAATGCTCATGAGCATGAGCTATCTGCCTCAGAACCATGTGTCCTACCTGCAGAACTGCCCAATGATTGCTAACCAGACAAAAGACACAAAAATATTGCTTCAAATTCTTACTTGTTTTGATATATAACAGTAGATATCCAGCCCACATTTTCCAACTAATTTTTGCTAGTCTCCCTGCCAGAAATCAAAATTTTTTACTCTCTTCCCCTCCTAGTAGTGTCCCTCATGCTTCACGTAGCTAATGTAGATTCTATCAAAAAGCAAGATTTGTGATGTTTCTGTGTTACTGTTTACTTAAAAGTGTTAAAACCATCTTTTCTTATCAATGGGAAACTTTCAAGATATTTAAAAGCATGCCTTTAAACCTTCTGGCAGCAATAAAGCAAAAATGGCAGGTGGCTGTATGAAAGAAGCAGGATATGTTTATGCTATAACTAACCGGGGGAAAATTATCCCATATACTGTGGGCTGTAGTCTCATCTCATTTACAAAGGTGCAAATCCAGAGTAATAGTCTGTTAACACCAATGCTTAAAAAAAGGTCAGACTTCATCTCAATGTGTGAATATAATATCAGACTGTATTTGTTCTAAATGGTTCTGCCATTTTCTTGCTGTACCAGTCTTGAGTATGCATTTGTATTGTTGTTAGTGAACCAATAAGGATCACATAAATGATTTGAGCACCTGCATTTCTCAATTTATGAAGCTGAAACTTCTCAAGTCTATAACACTGCTTAGATGCTTTATTATTTGGATACACTAGTGTTTTTCTTGATACAGCCTACTGTTGTTCCAGTGGTTGGACTAGGAGAGCAACTGACACCCAAGAATAAGAGCTTTCTCCTAATCCCATTTGGTGCAAGCCTCAGCCAGACTTTGTGATTAAAACAGCAACAACACTGGTATTTCTGCTACTTTTCTATCCGTGCTGAAACATTTCTGGGAAGTGACACCAAATAGCTCTTGTTATACTAGCTTGTGGTATCTAGAAGGTATGATGTTTGTGGGATGGGAGGAGCTGAAAAGTTCAGACTTCCTTTGAAAAACAAAAGCTGAATTCTCTTTACACATAAAGGTTAAAAAATATTACAGCTGTCTTTTTTTTTTTTCCACCTGTCCAGTCCTAGCCAGTCCTCTCAAACCATGCACAAGCAGAACCTGCAAAAAAGTGAAACAACTATCTTGGTGTTTTGCCAATTATTAGGCCTAGCATAAAGAACAGAGCCAGCATAAAGATGAACCAATAACCAAATTGTATTGGATACAAAAGGGTCAGTACATGGGTGAGCGCTGGGGGTACAAACAAGTCACTCAGATTATACATAACCGACATCAATCCCACTGGCCTCAACAACGACACCCCACGACCAACAATGGGTGGAACAAATGGTGAAATGCAGCTTCCCATAGAAGGGACGGGAGACAACCAAACCAACAAGCCAAATACATAAGACCAAGGAAGCCACATCCTGAATCTCTACACAGCCCACGTTTACAAAAGCCAGACCCGACTGGAGCCCAGCTCCAGGGAGGCAGGAGGTCCTTCCCCAACAGGGAACTCTGCAAAGTGCACCCACCTCACAGACAGACACTGCCCCTGCCTGCAAGGGGTCCCAGCTTTTATCCCCAAGTGGGACACCTGGGGCTCCTTTACCCAATGGCTCTCCCTGCCAGGCCGGCAGCACCCTGGAGGGAAGTTTAGAGGTAAACTCACCCCCCCTTTGTGAAGGGCTGTGGGAATCACCATATGTCAACCTTAATTTGGGGCTTGGGGTTGAAACCCCAGCATTTCACTCGGTAATCCCTATACCAACAGATAAGAAGCAGTTACCATTACACAGACCAAACACACTGTTAGGACAGTGGACAAAATCTGGCTTTTTGTAATACTTTTTACTTCTGCAAAATCTATGACTGTTTTGCAAACTAAATCCTTTCTGCTGTTTTCCTGTATTTTTTTCCTATATTGTGCTTAAGTAGAATAAGTACTTTAAGGGAACTTAAGCTTGTCTGGTCTCCTATTTGGCAGGTTTTGAATCACAAAAGATTAATTACTGGCAATGTTTGAGAATTGTTTCCTTTATTCTTGTAGCTGGCTGTGGAAAAGGGGCAGGTATCACACCTGTTTAGATGCTAAAGGCCCTTCTGTTACAAAATGATTGTTCTTGGTTAATACAATAAAATAAAAGTGCTTCCAAATAATTGAAAGACAGTAGTTTAACAAGCTACATTACTTCAGCTGTTTTTCTCCCCCTGTCTTTTCCATCTAATAGACTCCTTGGTGCTAGTGACCAGAGTGACACTGGAGGCAGCAGGCAATGACACATTACAGGCATTCCTCTAACTGACTTTTATCCAGTGACATTGAGTGCAGGTGCAAGCCGAATTGTGCAAGGTAGCTCAAACTCCCTCTTTCTGATTTCAGTCTTTTCAGGAGGTCAACTGCTTATGAAGAATATCCATTATTTATACCTTTCATGAGAATTACATCAGCAGGAACATACGTATTCATGTAATAAAGCTAGAAAGTATCATGCAAAGCCATACTGCTTTAAATATGTATGTGAAATATAGTAAGCCAAGTTCTGTATTTTGTACCTCTCACAACACTGATTTCAGCAGAAGCACACTGGCTGTAAGTCAGTAAATTTGGCTCAGTAGACCTAAGGTGTATCTAATTCAGCTACACCTGTTGGACATACAACCATGCACAACCCATGTGTGATGTGCAGGCTCAGGATTTCAGTCCCTCCTTTATCTGCCTGTATCAGGGACAATGTGTGGTGACATGCTTTTTTCCTGAGCCTGGCTTAAGTATCAGTAATCATGTTGCATGCAAACATAAGGTAATCTGCATCCTTCCAGGAGATGAGGGGGGTCTCTGTCAAGAACTGTATTCACACATCACGGAGATTTAGTCCCTGGGTCTTTACTACAGAAATCAAATTTACATCTCCAGAAGCAATAGATACTTAAATGCTGTTTCATCCTGATCTCTGGTATTATCCTGAGCAACTACATTTCTCTTGGCTAAATTAATCAATTGCCCTTTAAGGGCAGGTCCCCTTCTTTCCTCAAGGAAGAAAATGTATCACATTAGCTACCAGTCAGCTTCAAACCTTTCATTTTGGAGTATGCTCAAAGAGAGCCTAGCCAGAGAGAAAACTGGAATCAATACACTAGGCCAGCACAATCTGGCTTTCAGGTCAGCATATGGAGAGAGAAATGGCATTTGCGAGACTGATGGCCAGTGAACTGTCTTTTCTGGGCAAAAAGCAGACTTTTATCCTCAGTCTCCCGGACCTGTCTGCAGTAATCAAAGTAGGGACATTAGGACACCAGTTTGCACAAGGGCTAGGGGGGTTCTCCTTAACTGTTGTAAGTCTTGTTGAGGGACACATGCAAACCTTGAAGTTCAGATCTCTACTGTGAAGTCCTCTAAGGAACAATTTTATTTGTACCCTTTCCACTGCCTAATGCAGTCTGGAAGAGAAAGAGTTAAAACGTGACAGACAAATTCTAACAGATTGGTACATATCAAGCAAATGGGATGATCCAGAAACTATGGGAGTGCTAAAGGACAGTGATAAAATTAGTGAGATTGAATAAATAGACATGCTCCCAAAACAATCTTTCCTATAGGTTGGATAAACAGCAAGGTTTCTGGTGAGTGACAGTTGGTTTTTTTAATTTATTTTCAGTCTAAGATGGAAATTTATAGCCACTTCTGAACTGTGATTTTGGTACCAAAACCCACCTCTGGCATACAGGTATGGTTCTTGATTTATATTGGGCAAAATTTTTCACTTGAAAGCCTGCAACAATCTCTAGACCACAGCCTGATGCAGTCTCAGTTTCTGAGTGGTGTGATAATGATGAATTTCAGTGATTCAGCTCCAATTTAAGGAAGGCTCAACCATTTCATATTAGATGCTAAAATATAATAATTTCAAATAAAGTCTAAAGAGTCTGACTTATTACATGGAGTACACAAATAGAAAATCCCTATCAAGAACATTTATCGATCTAGAAATCTTTCAGGATAAGCCCTCTGAAAGTTAAAACAGACATCAAGCTACACATCTAGATGAAAGACTTCCACAGCTTTATACATACAATGTACTTGGAAACCCAGTTTCCAACACTTCAGTAAAAGCATCTGATGTGTAAGTCTACATTGATCGTCCTATACATGAAAAATACAGTATTTCCTCTGTCTTATGGTATTACATTAGAGTCATTATCTCACACTTAGAAAACAAGCAATAGGTCTAAGCCCTTCATCAAAGCAATTTTAATCAGAATTTCCAGATACCTCCTACGACCAGATGAAAACTTTTTAGCTGATCTTCACATAAGAGATGGTACCATATTTACATTACCTATTTCACCGCTCTTAAAAAGTGTCATCCTATATTTGTCTTTCATCCTGATGTGATCTTTTGGCAGCATTATAATTTTAAAATTCAGATGGTTAAAATTACTTGTTTTGCTTCTTCCTTCCAAAATTTGGTCATAGTAGACAATACTGTCATGCTCCTGTCATTCATGTCTAACTGAGGCACCATTTTCTGACTGTCTTTCATCTTTTCACTCAGTCTTTCTGACAGGAACCTTGTCTTGCCACCCATCTCCCTGTATTACCAAGAGGCTTGGCCCATGCATGATTTTGCTAAAGAGATTTCACATTCACATGCCTCACCTTCTGCTGCCTTGACTCAACATTTATCTTCTCTGACCTTCTTGAAGCCAAACAGTTTTGCATTCCCACAACATACTCAAAATACCTCTGGTTAACATAGCTCTTCTGATCTTTGATTCTGACTATGTTACAGTACATGTAGCTCCTCCTGTAGCTCCACCTCTTTTACATTTGATTTAAACTTGTTCTCAAAATCTCTGCTCCTACCTGCCTCCAATTCCACCCTTTCTTGGTCACAATTTCACGATCTGCTGCGATGCCAGTATCAGTAATGAAGGGCCATAGATCCTTTCATATATGCTATATTTCATGTTGTCTGTTCTCAGTGCATAAGATGACTATGTCATTAGTGTTCACATTAAGTTAATTAATGTTGATGTAAATGTTTCATCTCAAGGTTCTTTTCTGTTGTGACAGCTATAGGAATTATTATCAGAACTGACTGATGCTGATGGGTAGCCAATCCAACCATTAATATTTACTAATTTTACATGTTCAAATATCTTATACAAACAACCAAACTATGTGACCTCATGTTCCTGCTACTCACATATATTTTTCCTTCTAGATTTCTACAATTATAATATAAAATAGAAAGAGAAAAAACATTCCATATATTCTCATACCATGTGTAAAATAATTTACTGTGTTTTATCCCAGGGGGACTGTAAATTCATTGAGAAAGAGATGTCAATATGTATTTCACAGCATTTAGCAGAGTCAGGTATGTCTCATTTAAACATCTGATTTTCTTAAATAAATTGCTTTAACTAGTCTAGAGAACTAATGTTAAAATGACAAAATCTGCCTAATTAGGTGGTCTTTCTGAACAATTGAATGCACAGCATCTCTTCTTGTATTGTTGTACATATGTGCTCTCATATATACTGTGTGATGCTGAGCAAGCAGTTTCATGTCATGTAAATATCTGAAAAATGGGTATATTTTGATAGATACAGAAGGGAATCTTAAGGGATCATTAATTCATGTACATAACCTTTTAAATCACCTGAGATCAAGTAGCCCTCTAATCAAAGTGGTGATTTGTATTGAGTATTGCATACCCTTTGAATTGAAAACGGTATATAACCATTGTTTATTTTAGACTATCCCCTTACCTTTAAAGAAGCTATATTCCTTTAGTGAACTATTGTGGCATGGTGAGGGAAACAAGTCAAAGGAGGTATTATTGGATTATTCAGTCTTTTAGGACAGAACCTGTTTGTATAATCAGAGATATGCCTTAAGTGGTTTTTAAAGAAAGTCAGATTTTGTTTAAAAAAGGGGAAGGAGGAGGCTTCATTAACTGGACTGACAGGCTCCATAGATTTCTCAAGTGTTTAAATTAAGGATTGTGAGTTCTTGAAACTTGACAAGGAAAGCGGGATTGTCACTGCTGGCTGTCTGAACCAGAGGTAAGTGCAGATTAAGCTTTTCATATCTCTACTATAAACATATTGCTTCTGTCCTCAAAAATTCAGTGAAATAGAAAAGAAACTATTGTTTTTTATTATTTGAAAAAATAAACTACATTTTAAAGTGTCATCTAAAATTCTAAAGTACTATAAGTGCTCAGACGCTGCTCATTATTATTCTGGTGGTAACTATTTGGCACTTGACACAAATTTTTTAAAGAAATAAAATTGAAATCAATCATATCTGGACAAATAGAACCAAATTATAAGAGCACTCATGATGAGCATGGCATAATTTAAAATATATTCAACCATTTCTGTTGAGCTTTCTAAAATTATTTACGTATCTGGCTTCAACCCATGTTGAATTCATGTTGTAGTTTTTGAAAGACCAGTTCTTTCATAGTGTGAATTTCTGTTCTTATGGATGTAAATGTGGCAGAACAGCATGAATTTAGGGAGTCTCACAAAAAAATGTACGTTGTTTGTAGGGGATTTTTTTCCAGATGCATTTGGGAAAAGTGTGTTTTGGTGAACTGGCAAGAGTAGGCATCTTCTGAAGCAAAGCCTGGTCAAGCCTTGGTTTATGTAGGTTTTGCATTCAGAAGAGCTGGAAAAGAGCTTCCTTTGACTACTTAGTCCTACCCAGGAACTCATGAAAACAGAGTCATTTTGTGTCCGGTACAATTATTGATACAGAATTATAAACTAATCATGCAGTTGTTACAGAATTAGATTTCAGGTTGTAACATGGATGTCAGAGCACATACAGGTGGCTCAAGTCAACTACTGAATCCTTCTCAAATTGACATTGAAATGGTCTCATGCCTTCAACACACCTATCAAGCAGCATTGCTGAAGATACTGGGAAGCAGTTATATTTGTTTATGTCTCCTTATGCCTGGCAGAAACTTTTAAAAGCTGCAAAAATTATTTTGATTTTTTTCCAAGAAATAATTAGACCCATGCACATTCTAAGAAAACACAATTTTTACAACACAATCCTGTTTAAATTCATACTAACTCCCACCCACCCTGAGGATGAAAAGCAGTTCATTTATTGTTGTTGGGGTTTTTTTAAATTTTTTTTTCTTTAAGAAAAAAAGGTATATGTTGCAGATGTTCATGGGTCTGATAACTTCTTACAGAGAGCACATTTTTTGCATGCCTTTATTAGACAATTGCCAAAAGCAAATTAAACATACACTTGAGGAGGTTCATACCGTGCACATACATTTGATTTTATAATCACCCCCCAAATGCTTCTGTTTCTTTCAGCAGGGGAAAACATGCTTTCGCTGCTTTTGTCACCTGGCTGAAGAATAAAAAAAAAATAAATAAAAAAAAAGTTACTGTGTGCAGTTAATATCGAACAGCAGCCATCTCCAGATGATCCCTGCTGCATCCAATTTCTGCCAAAATGCTTTCTGTTAAACCTCCATCAAACAGACACACGGCACACAAAAGAAAACCTCATCACCAAGGGAAACTAATCCACCGGTGCGCAATGTAAGCCTGTCAACTTTTTATTATAAGAAGTCATCACTCATTTCAGTGAAGATTAAAAGTATGACTAAATTGAGAAAATCCTCTTAGCCATTCGGAATTTTAATAGAGGAGAAAAAGGGGTGAGTAAAATTTAAACTATATGTGCGTGGGTACCTATATATCTATCTATATATGTGTGCATGAATCAAATATATAAAATTACATATATATCTCCACACACAAGTTGTATTTTTTATATATATACTAGGAGAATGAATGTTGGAAATAAGATGCTTAGACCTGTCCCCTCATCGCCCCACAAAAATAGACTACCAAAAATTCATACATAAACATGTAGCCTTGTAGTACGTTTTCTCAGTTACCACAGACAAACAGTTTCTGATTCAGACGAGCTTAAGAGATAAGAATGGAAAATGAGTCCTCACAGCTTTAATTACATCGCCACTGGCAACAAGGTGTTACAGTGGCAGAATGACAATTGCTTTTACTCAGAGTATGGATTCAGGGTCAATATGCTATTTCATCCTAGTACACCACAGCAGATGAGCACCATGTTGTTTCTTTATTGGCCTTGCACTACTTTATCCCTGCAGGTAAAGTTGATCTGATGTGCAATTAGAATTACAGATATGTATTTAGCTAGTGCTTGCTTTTGCAGATTATGGCGAAGACTGTAAGTTTCACTTAAGCTGTCGTTGAAGATCTGGGTAATCTTTTGCATTTAGAGACCATAATCATCTTCCCATTCTAAAGATTTAGCTAGTGTTAAAGAAGAATTATTGCTGTAGTCACTTTAAAGTTTGAAAGTGATGAGATGTTATCTTCAAAGCCTTTAGCTGCTTATTCAAAATAGCCAGAAAACCCCCTTTAAAGTTATGTAACTCCTGGTAGCCCTCCCCCTGCTCCCCCAATCACTGCCTTCTAAGTTCTCATATCGATATCCATGTTCAACAAAAATAACTTGAAGAGCTTAATATAGCAGGATTTATAAGGAAAATCATGATAAATGGCCACATTTCACAAGAGACAAACACATATGCACCTGAAGTTAAGTATACTACTACCAAGAAGATAAACTGCAACTGAATCTTACCTTACTGCAGTTACACAGGCACCAACTGGCAATGAACTGAGTTGAAATTCTTTCTGCAAATCACTGAGGGCTGTAAGACCAGGCAACCTGCCTCTTAGAGCATAGCCAAACAGTGATGCTGACACCTTTGGGAGAGGCAAGGAAACCTGTCAGCAATTTCAGTGTCTTCTAACCCTTTGATTAAACCTTTTTTTTTTTTTTTTTTAACTTGCTAAACCTTTTTACTATTCAAGCAGCCTGATTTGCAAGGGGTAGACAGCCAGTTAACTGCTTCCCTTTTCAAAGCCTACTTTACTTTCTATAACCTTCCCTTCCCTTCCATCCAATGAAAGGCAACTGTGGCCTTTTACTAAGTAAATGAGCAAATATTTTCCCAGTGTTCACCAGGTTAGATCCCCATTTAATTAAACTGGCTCATTATGTCCCTATCTGATTAGCAGAGTAGAATCAATTATTCAATGCACAAACATGGCTGCAGGAGCTAGAGGTGTATACAGAGCTGTTCATTTAATTCCAAGGACACTAATTAGGTACAAAGCAAGCAATAACTTTAACAATTGCAGGCACAAGCATACATGCAGTACAGGACAAGGGGAAAAAAACAGGCCTTCATTTTCTTAATAAGCTGGATTCTCTTCCCCCTAACAGGGTCAAGAAAAAACAGAAAGCCAGAGAGGATGAAATGTAGATCAAGAAAGCTAAGCATCCAGGAAATAACCCTTGGGATTTGCATATGTAATAGTGTGCTGCTACTTTTGTACTTTATAATCAAACAGTAGGCAATTATCCAAATTATTGACAGCAGATTTCTCATTTCAACTGCAAATTAAGGCCATTAATAAAGCTTTCTAATGCAAAAGTGACTAATTAACTAATGGAATGGAACTCTGAAGCCGTGATATCAAAACCAGTCCACCACATATTGTGGAAACACAGGGGAACTAATTAGTTTAATTATCAAAACAGCTAATTAAAATTACACAGTTGCCTAATTAGTTCTTTGCGTTTTTTCTCTGGTTTAATTGACAGGATGGAGTTAAATAGGTAACTGGTCTCAAAGAAGGAAAGAGAAAAAAAGAAGGGGAAAAAATGTGAGGACTAGCTTCTGCTGAATATTTTAGCTGATGATATCTCATTCATGTGGCAGACTGGTAACAGGAAAATAAATGACTCTCATCCTTTTGGTAAGCAACTCCAAATTTTCTGGACATAAATCTGCCCTCAGAGTAAGCTATCTAAACAGATTTTCATGAAGTTAAAAGGCTTGGGTGTCTTGATGCATCCAAAGGGTCAGGGCTGGCACATAACTTTAGGAGGACAGTCAAGAGTTTTTCTTTCAGGAAGTTAATTTTTCTCTTTGTTTTATTTATGCCCTTCTGTATGTGTGGTGTTATAGTCATTGTCAAAGGACAGGCTGAAGAACAGTAGAACAGAACATACTTTCTGTCAGTGTTTCATCAGAGTAGCCTCAAATAAAAGGAACTAAACTATGAAGTTTTAATATCTGAGACTCAAAAGGTTCAAAATTCAAGTCTGGCTCTTATCTATGCTGCCCAACCCCCTTGTCTGCAAAGTAGAGCTGGAATCCTTGAGAGAAAAAACATGTTAGTTGCATAAATGCTTGTAAGACTTGCAAAATATCTGTGCTTCATTCATAGCTCATCTGCTGATTTGATATATGTCTCTATTCTAGCAAAAATATTTTTTTGTTTGTGTGTAGTGTCTTCTTTGATTTATGCCAGAAAGTTTAAGCCTAACCAAAGCTGCAGTAAAGCTAATCCCAGTTCAAACACTCATTCATGCTGCAGCTTCTACCAAGTTTATTAATGGTTTTAATAGAAACCTGGTCTACACTGATGCTAAAAAATAAAGTAAGGAAATTATAATATACTTATTAAATTAAACCCTAATATAGTTAAGATTAAGATGTCTGGTTGTGAACTGGACTGAAAATACTACACAGCGTTAGTTACTTTTTTAAACTTGGAAAAGCACAATGGAAAGAACTAAAACTGAAAATAGGCAAGCAGTAAAGGGTTCAATTCCTAAAGAAGCAAGGAGAATTTTCCATCTTTGGCTTGATTTGTAGTGGCTCAGCTACTCCAGCAAAACTTTTTGCATAAATACCTAGATGTTTTCTATGCTTACTTGCAGTTCACCAAAAGAAATAATTAATGTAAGTATTTCTTGCATTTAAATCATGCTTGCCCTACTTGTAGAACTATAAGGGGAATAAAACTTGTTTTTACAAAGCAAGCCCCTTTATCAATGTTGCCGAAAAATGAGAGCTCAACAACTAAGCATTGAGATTATAAAAGTTACAGAAGGGTAAATGAGAAGCTCAGTGTCAGAATACCAAAATTCAGATAAGGATGTAGAGGAAATCAACATGAACATCCTGAACCTAAAATACATACTGAAATCTTCCTCTTGAGGGAGTCTCCTGAGTGTTGAGACAAAGGTAACATGAGCTATGGGGCTGAGGGGGGTTGGTGGAGGCAGAGGATGGCATGAAAAGGTTCAGTTCGGTGGTGAGATAGCAGATTCCAGTTATGATCAATATTGATACCTATATTGATAAGGAGCTGAGATCCCAGATGAGAAAGAGACCTTTGGGCCCAATTCCATGTGGGATCATGGAGGCGAATGAAATCCAAGTTACTGTTATCAGATCCTTTCTATCTTTTCTTCAGCAGAAGAAAACAGCAGAGGCCCTTGGATGGGGAAGAGTGCATGAGTAGCTGGAACTACTCATTAATTAAAGTTGTTTCTAACTCCAATCTGTGTGATTTTGGGGTTGTTGTTTTTCTTGCTGTGAATATGGAAGTGAGGAGGAATGTAAATGCAGAGCAGCTGTTGAAGCGGCAAGGAGCAAGGTGAATGGTATGTGGTAGGACATGCGTTTTGTCATGGCATGGTGGGAGCAAGTAGCTGGCTTGCAGAGGAGGTGTGCGAAGTGTGCAGAAGCAGTGCTGTCCATGTGAGGAGAATTCACTGTGGTGAAGGCAAGTGTGTTTCAGGACAGTAGGAGGAGATGTACCTTTTGTTTTCTGGTGTTTTGCAGGACAGGTTTGTGCACTGTGTGACTGAGATGGGCCAGGAACAACACAGCCAAGCTTGAGGATGTGTCAAAGGCACTCTGAGAGGTGGTTAGAGAAGGTCTGAATTCACCATAGTGTAGGTGAGAGGTGTAATACCCCAAAACAACCTGCACAACCTCAATTATCCTGAAAAAGGGTACAGTCCCTTATCACAGCAACTATAAGCCTTGCACAGCGCTAATGATTGCGGAGACTTCATACTCTAGTGAGAGGCAGTCAAATCCCAACGTAAGGACAGGGCATCTCTGGGAGCAATATCAGCCTTGGAAAGACACAGCCCACTTGCATTAACACACAGGTCTCCTTTCTTGACACGATGGCACAACCTACCATGCTAACATGGTGCTGCATCTTCTCCCCATCTTCCTAAATGTGGAGAGTGTGGTCAGGAAGGCAGAGAGGTGCTGCAGCCTGGCACTCGCAGGGAGAGGGAGCTCAGCTTGCCAACAAGCACCCAACAAACAGAACACAGTTGGTCCTGCATTTGCATAGATTTACACAAATTTGCATACCGGTGTGCAAAGAGAGCAGCTGGGAAAGGAACAGAAAGACTCCAGAGTTTTATTGTTTTAAAAAACTTCTCCTCAAGCACTTCATTATTTAACTCACCTCTTCCTCCTCTGATACGCTGTTTTCTCCATTTGCTGAGGAATTGGGGGCTGGACAGCCCTCCTCAGTACAACTCCTTTTGGTAACCCAAAAGACAGATGTCTGGGTTGTGGTCCTAGGGCATGTTCCCTGTTGGTTGTGATCCTTGCTCCTGTAATTAAGTTCAAAATGTTTAGTGGTTTGGTTTTTGTTTGTTTGGGATTTTTTTGTGTGTGGTTGTTTTTCATTTTTTATTTTTTCCCCTCAAAGGCTTTATGACTTTGTGAAATAGGAACTTCCTTTATTTTAGGACAATCCCTTATGTACTTACGGATGCCAGCTTTGGAGAAGGGGAATGTATGGATTCTTCAAAGAAATCACTGGAATTTTTTTTCCTCTAAATATGATGTTAAAGACTAGTTTTCCTTGATGCTCTCAGGAACAGATTAAATTAATTACTGAACCCCTTCTCCTTTAAACCAGCTTGAGGCATTGTTTTTGGCAAAGTTATAAATGATTGAAAATAAGAGGTTATAACTGAGAATATTACGCAACCATAAATTTAGTTTTCATTATCAGCTCCATCCACAATACTTCACAGTACTTTTTGACATAAAATGTAGACTGAGGCCATGGAAAGAGCAAAGCAAAGAGGGCTTGTATTTATCACTTTGATATAATTCTTATTCAAGCATTACTTAACTCGCAGAACATCAGGCAGAGTTTGTTGCTGACTACAGCTTGCAATTCAGAACTGCTGCCTCCCAAAAGATATGATGACCTGGTAATTGTGCCCACATCCTTACATAACAGCATTTATAATCAAAGGGTAAAATTGTAATGCCCCAAATATTCTTGGCAGACAGAAAGCTTTGTGAATCATCTAGTGATACTCTCCATCTAATAGAGGGTGGTAAGAATCATGTGAGTGGAGGGTAATGAAAAAATGGTAGTCATGTATGTTTCTTTTCAAGAGCCAGATGCTGGAGGCAAGTGATTCCACTCTGATTTTCTTTCTCTTGCTCTATTTTTTTTTCTATTTTAATGTACATTTGTGGTCTTCATTGCTGTAGAGGAAAGCCGGAAAACATGACCTCCCAAAGTACTCTAGAGGCTCAAAATCTATTGTTTTTCTTAAAGAGAATTTCTTGATTTAGGTGACTGTTGTGTCTGAGTTGTGATTTTTTTTAAAAAAACAAACCTCTTAAGGTTGTGTTAGGAAGGGATATGAGGCTTGGCAGCATGAAAACATAAGTAATATTGTAGAGAAGTTAATATGTACAGCTGTAGCTAATATGGAATGGGATGCTTGAAGTTGCACTATAATGTCCTCAACAGAACATAAGATTAGATATCAAGAACATCTAAATGGTTGTTCTGACATGCTAAGTTGCTGCTTAGCCACAAATCACACTCTGCTATTCCTGGTTTTGTCTGGTGAGTATTTTCTACCTGCATTGGTGTTATGTGGTTACTTGCTTTAATCTGTTCCTTTCTGTTCAGTCCTTTTGGAGGTATGTATATATAATCCTCAGTATCCACTTTTAGTATCTTACAAGAATACAGGAGAAAAGCCAAATACTTCCATCACAACTGCAAAGCAGTGACTTTGGCAGAAGCTAAGTCAATGGGGTGCTGTATTGCCATCAACAGCTCCAGCAAACTGGCATCTCACTGGAGGGAGTACTGTGGAAACTGTACCCAGCTGTAGGTGCTGGGTGCACAGGAAGGTGGTGAATTTTAACTGCATTTCTGAAAGAGAGAAAAATTGTTTGCATTATTTGCAGCAAGGGGGATCTGAATGGTTTTACTGTATACCTTTATGATTAGCAAAGTAAGGTTGTGTTTGGGAGGCAAGGGATTCATCCCATGATCTACTATAAGCTTGGGATTAATTCTGCCTGACGTTTTAAACCCAAGAGTTGGGTGTCTGTGTTAAGTGAACTGTCTAAATTTCTTTAGTCTTTGAAGATGTGAGTAGTTGTACAGTAAGGGATGTGTACATAGGTGCATCCCAAAGAGTCTAACTCTTCCCATTGCCTACGAAGGGAGATAGATGACACTGTTAATAGTTGTGGTTAGGTGAGATGAAACCGGGCCTGAGTATCTAGTTGCAGGTGTCTAGGGGATAAGCTTTCTGCATAGTCAGTTGAGAGGGGATGGTTTCTTCTGAGAATAATTGAAACCATTTCAGGCAGGCTCCCATTCTTAACCATTCACTAAAAAAGCTATCTATACTTTTACCTATATAGGATGTCTAGATTCCTAACAAGATGCCTAAGCTAAAAACGAAATTAAATACCCACTGACAATGCAACTTGTAACAGGATGCATATTCCTATAGTTCCTGAAGACATGCCTACAAAAGGCAAGGTTTTGTTGCAACACCAATTTCTAACCTTCTGTTAGAAGTTTTCATATCAGTCTCCAGCAAATAATGGTATATATTCTAACTTGACCGTAACTGTACTCTTAAAGAAAATGCTTGGTGATGATCACAGATGATTTTACATTAGTGATTATCAACAAGGCTCTTTCACAGTTCCTGCAGACACTGAAAGACTATATTTTGTCTTGAACTCTTGCAAGTACCTAATTTCATGACTGCATGGAACTAAATAATCTAGGAGTAGAATTAGGGTAACATCCATGCTTCCCTATCAGCTCATCTCAGGCTGCTGCAGGGCAAAGGGCCTTTACTGCATTAATCATGTCCAGTGTGCTGAAAGGTTTGGCTAGAGCCTTAGCCAATACAGTTGGCAAGAGTCTGACATGGCTAGCCAAGCCTGTCTCCCCACTGACTTGACTACCAGGGCTAACAGCTGCCAGGTCCTGTTGTTCTGAAATGGAATTTTTCGAAGGATCCTTCTCAAACTGTTGCCACTGACTGTCACAAAGCGAGCCCTGCTTTTTAGGTCAGCGATTTTGTGTATATTGCATGTATTTGCCAACCCACCCTTTTAAATTCTGTGCTCAAACAGACTGCTTTGAATGAAGTCACTCAATAATTCACATGTGAGCATGCACAACATTCAGCACCCTCCTTTTGTCCCAGTTGAGTTGATTCTTCAGACTTGGACTGAAGTAAGCATCTGATCTGTATATCCCTAAGATTGGCAGGATGCTGCATAACACAGCTCGCACAGCATATGGCCTGATGGTTTGAGAAGGTTCAAAGTTGTTAACCCTGTCCCTGCCTTCCAGAGGTGTTGAATTTAGGGAATAAAAACCCAGCGCAGCTGCAACACTGTTTCAAGCAGTTTTTCTTGGCAAAGAATCACGTCCCTCTTTTGGGATGACAGAATATGGTAACGCATATCAGTGACCACCACCTGTGAGTCTGGAATAGTGTCTTTGCATAATATAACCTCCTGTGTCACTGTATGCTGAGAAAATACCTGCATCAGTAATCATGAACCCTTGCATAAGTAGGGCGCTAAGTACCTTTCTTCTTTGTGGAGTGCCAACCTCAAACTGTCCTTCCCTCATTCAGAATTCTGGCTTGCTTTATTAACCAGAGGTCAACTTTATACTACCATTGATTAAGTTATTCACTAACACCTGTTTAAATTATCAGGCCAAATTTGAAGCTTTAGTAATGAACTTGCCCTGAGTTATGGCATGAGGATGAAAGTCAAACCTTCATCTAGGCAGGAATACTACTTGTAATAAGGCAAAAAAAAATGTTGGGTACAAACATCTGGATTCTGTACTTCAAGTCTAACTTGATGAACGATCATGAAAATGCAGGATGCATGTCATGATGTGTAGCAGAAAAGGTGAGATGGCTGAAGATCAGATCAAACTAAAAAGAGGATAAAAATCATCATCAGTTGTGAGATGAGAGTTGCTGTCTTGTATAAATGGGGAAAGTATATGTAATGGCATGGTTCTTAATATGAGGATTCAGATTCATTTCAGTAGTTATCTAATTACATGAAAAGATTGTTGCAAGAGACGTTGCTTGGGAACAGACTTGGTTGATTTCCTGAACAGGAAGGGTTTTAGCCATACTGCTATGTAGTAACCTATTTCAAAAGGTACTGTTATCCTAAGTAATGGTGTATCTTGTTATTAAACTTTGTCTATCACTTGTTAAGCCAAAATGTAGTTATCTGGGCAAGAAAAGGATGTTGCCTGCTTCTTGTGTCTTTCAGTCTGATGCAAGCCCTGGTGTCTTCTGCTCTCTTCTCTTGGTGAAAAGGGTAAAATGCTGCCCTGGGACTATTTGCATAGTGCTTTATTCAGAACTTGAGATGAACAGAACCATTGGAGGGAAAAGAGCTCTCTGCTTTAGTCTGTGGTGAACAGAAATGAACTGAGCTACAGAGAGGGCTTCATTTGCATAACCTAGGTAACCATAGTTAATAGTGTTGGAAATCTCTGTAACTCTGAAACCGTTACATTTTGGAAAGGAAATTAAAGGGGAAGGAGAAGACCACTAACTAGTTGGAGACTCTGCATTTCTGATAGCGAGAGACATACTTGTAGGCTTGTATGATGATGTTTTTTCTTCCAGTGAAGACTGCACATAACTTGAAAAAAATCTGATGGAATGAGGGAAGTTGCAGAAAGGTTTGTGCAAGAAAATTACAGACCAGGGCTGAAGCCTTTGCCCTGCTGTCATCCAAAGTCATTGTAACTTTGCTATGTGGTGTTAAGAAGTTAAGACTAAGTAACACTTAGCCAGGGCCTGGGTTCAGATCTGAGTATATTCCTTGTCTTCAATGGTGCAAATATATGATGTTCTGTTCATTGCTTGTCATAGTGGCTGAAGAAAGGAAAGCAATGTTTTGTCATAAGGGTCACTTTTGCAAAAGATACAATTACTAAACCTCTGCTAACATTATGCTGTGTATAGGTGCAAGTATGGATATGAAGCACATGTTGTACTTCTCTTGATAACGTGTTTCTTTGACACTTCATGAAGGTTTTCTAGTTTTAATCAAAATGGATGGTTGCAAGTATAAATGCATTGGATGAATGGATGGTTGCAAGTATAAATGCATTGGATGATGATGATATTCGAGAAACATTTTGGTGATCCTAGGGATTTCTTGGGGATCCTCAGAGGTGTTTGCACTGATAGTACTTAATTTTGGAGAGAATTATTGGGTTTTTTTAATGCATTAGTGTGGCTTTTGACTTGATTTTGGATTACGCTTTGGATGCAAAATGGTGTCATTTAGATAAGACGTTTAAAAATACTACAGAACTGATGACTTTATGTTTAAAGTGGCTGCTGCTTCAAAATAAGAACTAGCAAAAATACTCAACAGCAAACTTCTGAGACAATTGTTCCTAATGGAATCAATTTTAGGGGAGAGAATTGCAGGATATCCTGGAGTGATCTAGTGAGAGATAGGGCAAACATCAGTAGGATGTCTAAAGCCTGGTTTCATTTCAGAAAATTGTGGCAAATAACAAAAGTAGTATGAAGGGGGAGGGGTGGGAAGATAAAGAAAGAAAAACAAAACAATAGAAAGAAAAGCAAAGAAAGTGAGATAATTTATCTTTGCAGAAAGTGCCTTATGCAGACTTTCACAAGAAATGCTGCCTTTTGTTGAAGAACAGTCAGGAATCAGGACACAGCAACAGACATAAGAGAGAAGAATCCCCCCAGCTGTTAAGCTTTTTTTCCTATTGAAAAAAACCCCAAACATTTCTAGGGGTTTCCTCCCCTGCATAGCCCCCACTCTAATAATGTCCTGATTCATGTAGTGCCCACACCTAACTACTGGGAAACACAGGCTTCTGCTTCTATTTGTAACAGTCAAGAAGAGCAGCATGTTTATGAGTGTGTATTGTTTTGCCTCATTGAGGGACACTTCTCCCTGGAGAAAGGAGTTCATTTATCTTCATGTTAGCTCCAGAAGGAAATTGTCTTGAGCAGAGAACAGTTAGTTATAGTTAAGCTGCATATGTATGTAACGTGTTTTGATGTAGTTCACCAACATCTAGTAACCGGACCTAATCTGTCAAGCTCATTTCACTTAAGACCTAAAGTATAACTTGAATTCTGATCTTTAAGGTAAAAGCATTACAAAGCTACTTGGCTCCTACCCTTCTGTTTTTCAGTAAATAATACCTTTTCTTCTTTAATTATTTTTCTTCTTATTTGCTCTTCAGAAACACTGCTTCTTTCAACCACTGATGTTTGGGTGTTTTGTGCTTGTCTGGAAAAAAAAAAGGCAGGCAGTATAGAAACTCTTTATCGAGTATAACATATTATCACACAGTCACTGCATTAATACATATTATGTAGCTGATTCACTATACTTACTTGTTGCAGAGTTGTTCCTAATTGGGTATTTTTTACCAGTTTGTTACTTCAGGTTATACCTTTCAGATTAATTAGAAAACTTAGAGTTGTTAAAGATTCCTCAATAATTTTACAAGAGCAGAAGTCTTGATTATAGGAACTGTTTGTTATTTAGGTAATAGATATTAGTGAACAGGATTCCTAACTACAGGCTCCCTTTGGCTACTTCTGTTTCTTCTGGTGGACTAGGAAAAAGCAGAGAGAGAAATTGCTCCACACCTCAAATTCTACCTCTGAGTTTAAGAAAGAACTTTCTCACCCTCTTGAAACAGATTGTGTTTGTACAGTCTCTGTTTTTAATCTTTTTTTAACTGTTGCAGGGTTGGCAATGTCCTCTTTATTTTCTTATTTAGAAAGCTGTTAAAAATATTCTGGGTAGAAGCTGAAAATGCAACATGACATTCTCTTGATGCCAAAACACTTCATGACCAAAAACTTCTCTTATTCCTATACTATTTTTATTGTTTCTGGTGACACTATAGCACACACAGAGATTTTCACTAGAGAAGTGGGTGAGCAGCTGACAAGGATCATTCTTTATAGACTGAACCTAAAAAGACCAACAGAAGATGCTGTTTCTTATCTCTTCATCTGCCACTTCTGAAAGGAAAATAAGGCTATTATATATCTTTGTGATTATTAATAAATGGGAGTAGCTGGGAGGATGATAAATTGGTGGCCAAGGGGTAGTGGTGTGCTTCTGGAATATCTTTTTGCTAGTGTCAAAATTACCTCTAAATTAAATCTAAAAGTAATTAAGGAGTAAAATATACTGTGTTACACTCAGCATCAGGCCAGGTAAAAGCTTTCTAAAAGTTTCTGTTCTACTTCTGTTGGACTCATTATTCTTCACAACCCTTAATAAACAGATGTACTCAATGCATGTTACATGAATTTATAGTTTTCTTACGTAAAATGATTGAAGAGTATTGAACTGGGTTTGCATCACTGTACAAGTACAGTCTCATAAGAAATTTAATCATAAAGCCTCAACAACTCATTTCTATTAGCAACAGGTTCTTTATTGTCTACTGGGCTGTCTTTCAGAAATGAGATTTTATGGGAGAAGTTGGAGGTGCATAGCAGTTCTATACACAAAGTTTGCTATTAGCATTACATTTCAGTTCTGGCTAAGCATTGACTGTATAAAACCAAGGGAATAAAGGATTAATTTTGCAATTACTTTGCTCAGGACATGGCTGAAGGAATAACGATAAAGTATATCACACTTGGGTTGATGATGTGAAGTATAGTTGCTAGATATCATTGTGAGAACTGTAGGAAAAACCAGAGATGATGCTTCACTGAATACAGCTGAGTGTGTGAGTCTTGAGAATGCTTTCAACATGGAGGAAGCATAAGCGTGGTGACTTTCAGTACCATGACCAATGCTAGCACTTCCCTGAGCTCAGGAAGCACTTGTTGCAGCCTTGAGATTACTCTCATGCAGGAGACTTTCAAGAGAAAAGTGCTCTGGGTAGTTCCTTGGAGAAGGTGAACCACTGTTTTTCTCTGAAGTTGGAAAGCTATGGGGTATTTTATTGAAAATCCTCTATGATGTAAGACTTTTATCCTGAAAGTCAGTTTTTTATTACAAAATTGTGCTACACTGTCATATTTACAGTAATTACACTGTTTTAACATATATATATATAATGGAAGAGCTAGAATTAAAGATGCCAGTGGAACCTTAATGGTTCTCTTGCATATGCACTATAATATAATCTTTAATTATGTGAGCATGTACTGTCTTATTCATACAGCTGTATCTCTGCATGTACTCAGAATATTCCAACTACAGTAGTTACCTGTAAGTTCCCTACTGCTCTGAAGTACTAATATCACTTCTCACTTTAAATTCTGGTATGCCGTTGAACTTTGCTTGTGCTCTAGAAATATGCATACCCAGCAAGCATGTTATTTCTGTTTTTATTTCATGCTTTATATATGTATTATGCTCTCTTTGTTCAGCTTCCAGCTGAAGTTGTGCTCATGTTCTGGATGTTTTCTGGAGATGTGAAGGCCCAGATTTAGTAGTACAGAAAGCGTGTGGACAGTGCCAGCTTGGTCAACTGGAGTCATACCCAAAATGCTATGCAGTGTTAGGCTCAAACACATGCTATAGAAGTAAAAAGATGGAAACAGGGCTTCTCATGATACATCATCCATTCTCTATCTAGAGGTGAATTGTAAGGAATTTTGTTACAGGACATCACCCCCAGATAGTGCTGTCTAAGGTGTGATAGTGCTGTGGTTATGAGGGTGACGATATCAACTGTTTTATGATACAGTAGCTGAGAGCCATGTGTTCTTTGATAGACAGGAGACCTGGAAAAGACATTGCTGTGATGGAAATGGCCCTGAAAGCTCTGGTTGTCATTGGGGAAGGCTGCAGGCAGTCATTATATTAACCTTAAATGTTGTCTGCATAGCTTGACTCACACCTGATAGATATTTTTTCCTAAAGAGGGTGCATGTAAACCTCATAAAATCTCATACTAGTTTTTGACCTCTTGTTCCTCTTTTCTCTAAGTTGCTCCCTCTCAACACATTAAGATGATGAGAATGTAGTTCGGGAAGATGCAAGAACTAGGCTGACAGTACTAGCACATCTCTTTTTCTCAGTATTCTCTCATTCCCTCCAGTTGAGCACCATCCACTCCTGTTGATATTGGGAATCCTGAAGCAGTAGCTTGCTACTTAATCTGTCACCCTCCAACATGATGTTGATGCACATACTAACTGTACTAGATTAAAAATGAGCACTTATCACATCTGTGTTACTTAAGAATCACAGTGTGACTGTAAGATC
Organism: Athene noctua; assembly: GCF_965140245.1. Lineage (NCBI taxonomy): Eukaryota > Metazoa > Chordata > Aves > Strigiformes > Strigidae > Athene > Athene noctua. The sequence continues at coordinate 20,870,996 of NC_134039.1, forward strand.
TTATAGTTATAATATACATAGTGCATTTTAATCAAACCAATGATTAACTTGGATTGTCTCTGCAAGTTTGTTATCGGAAAGGCTTTTTTATCAATATAAATCTCTGAATGTTGATTTTTATCACTGCAAATGTAGCTTTCAAAAAGCAATTTAAGTAATAGATAGGAAACACATTGCACAAAGCTATTAACACCATTAAGTCCCAATATGCTTTAAAGTCATTTAAAACCTGAATTAATAATGCAGCTAACTTTCAACATGCCCACACAAGATTTGAAATTTTAGATATAAAATATATTTAAAATATAGACATAATTCTAACTTTGCAAAATAAGGAAGCCCTCTCTGAAGCTCTCAAAACTGTGGCTGTACCCTTCCAAATGCTCATGAAAGTTTCAAAGCCTGGCAAATCTCTTAGCCTTTTGGCCTGACTGGCCATAGAAAGGAAAACTTCATGGCTAGAAATGACAGTTGGCTGCTGGTTATTTTATATATATATGTATTTTTTTTAAAAACAGTTTAAGCTGAGCTGTCTCTTGCCTTTCAATCCAAGCCTTTGTTGTTTGCACAGCACACCTACTTTTAAAAATAGAATTTTTCTTAATTCTAGAATTCTTTTAATTTCTACTCTTGTCAGTGTTGCAATTCACTGAAGCCTTATCCTTCTTTTGGTTTCACAGTTCCTGACAGATCTACAGAGCATGTGTACTGCCTGCTGACAAGAAACACCATCATCCCCAGGCTGTGATGCTGACAGTGCTGAAGCAAAACCACAAGTATCATGTATTTAGAAACTCAGGAAAGCACAGAATACATGTGTCAAGAAAGCAGAATGAAAACAGAGAGCCTCTAATGTCCCTAAAGGCAAGGTCATGTGTTATTGCTGATGTTCACTACCCTAGTAAAAATCTTATCTGCATTTCTACATAAAACCTCATGTTGGCAAAATGTTGAGATATCTTCCACCATGAATTGACATTCTCCATTCTGTTTAACCTTAAAAAAAGCCATGCAGAACATGCAAAATCAGTTCCACAGAACTTAAAAGCCCTCCTCTGGCTCATTTAGTTGAGGAAATTGTGCAAGTTCTGCTCCAGATTTAAGCCACAACAGGCACCAGAAACTGCTATACAAGGCAAATATCCAGAGTGTGTAATATTCTTTCCTCAAAGAATATGCACAGGTCATCCTGCGGGAATTAAATTTAGATGGGGTATCCTATAGGCTGCATTGACAGAGGCTTTTAAGTTGCCTCTAGCTAATGATGAGGTTATGTCCATTACTCCAGTAGATTCTGAGCAGAAAGCAGTGTGCAGGTGTAACGCAAGCTAGATTTTTGAGATCAGCTGCATGTAGATGTTGGTCATACAGTACAGTGTAGAAGTACTTTTCTTCTGATAAACTGTAAGATCTTCTACAAACAAACTTTGGGGAAATGCAGACTGTGACTGTCTTCCCAAGAATGGTAAGACTTGCAAGACATAGATGAGCTCTAAAAGGGCAGTTTGCATCTTCACTCTGACAGTCCAACTATTGAGATCGGCAGCTAGTAAACAAGGCTAGCAATTGGCTAGGCATGGATGTGTATTTCTCACAGCTCATATAGTTCTTGTGCTGATACTCTGTTGCTACAGCTCAAGACTAAGCTACAGGCCTGCTTTGACATCAGAGGAAATATTTACACCAGGTTGAAGTTCTGCAGCTGTTTCTGGGCATAATATCTCTGCAGCACCATTCTCCAGTGCCAGCTAATACTTGTTTCATGAGCCCAGAAATGGCTTTTTGAGGAGAGGCCATTCCAGAAAAAAGTTGCTCTTGAAGCCACTATTCACAACATATCTTCACTGACACCGAAAGTGATCTGGAAATGCAAGTAGAGACAAACAAGCTCTCACAAACTATTCAACCAGGAATGCTTGGTGGTGTCACAGGAGCTGGCCTGAAAGCTACTGCTCTCTCGTGATAGCATAGCAGATAAAATTGGCACGTTAGCAACTGCCAACACTGCTATATGGCAGAGTGTGGCATTCATGCTGATCTGCCAAGAGTCTAAGAATCATTACCTACTTTGAGGAATGGCAAGGAAGATGATGAGGATCTGGGAATGTTGATCCCTAGATGAAAAAAGCAGTTAGTTCTCCTTAATTTCAAGTCTTATGCCTTTATGCGACCAATCCCAGAAATGCTTTTGGCAGGCAGTAATGAGAGGAGAGTAGGTTACCTGGTCACATAACTGTGCTCGTACATGAGAGAGCATCCTTCTTCTCCCTCCCCCTTCTTCATGTCCTCTCATATGACTCTTTGTAAACACAGCTGTAGTTTGGACAGACCAGTTAGTACAAATCAGTTAGAGCAAAGTGTTGTAGTAAATCTCCTTATATAGACAAGCCTTCTGATAAATAAATCAACTTCTTGTGACTTTTTGGTACGAAGGATCTTGTTCACTAGCCTTAGCACTCTGAAGTGATCATTTCTATGCACTGTCTTGTTTCTGTGTGTTTTGAGAACTGCTCTGACACTGATTCTTGCCATTTCCTTAGGCAATAGCATAGACAGGTTTCTCTGTAATTTACTTAGGACCTGGAAAACTGATGCTGGCTGTATGATAGCAAATAAGATGTTTGCTGTCACTGAATTTCTCCTGTGTACTGGAAAGTTGAAATTCTTGAAACACTGAAAAATACTTAAGCTCTTGTTTCTCTCAGTATTGACTTGATGGGGTCAACACTTCCCAGAGCTATTGGCTAAGAGCAGAGTCACTCTCAAGCACAGGCTAAGCAGGCAATTCAGAGCAGGAAAATAGCCATGGTTTTCCTGTGGGTTTCGGTAAATTCTAGGGCCCAGGAAGCCGGGTTGCTACGTCTGCTAAACCAGCGAAGAGTCAGTGAAATATAGCAACTTTGACTGGGAGGGTTAGTGGTAAAAATCTTTGTCCTCTTCTACAACAGATCAGAGAGTCTGGAATTGTTCTACCAGACTCCATCATTATACCTCTTCTCAACCTAGGATTGTTGATCTGAACCACTTACCTTGTTTATGCTGCTGAGGACCCACTAGTACATGAACAAATTTTTTGTACAAGCTTTGCCTACTTTTCTCCTCCTCTTTTTCTTCTTTCCTCACACCCCACCATTTGCGATTAAGCTAGTTTTTCTGTCAGTTAGATGCAAGGACTGACTGGGTTTTGGCTCCCTACTCATTCTCTACTTCATTCATAGTACAACATCAGAACAGAATCTTGTCTAGTGCTTGAAGTTTATACTGTTTCTTGGATCTGTAAAGGGATGCCGAGTGTGATCATTTCTGTGCTTGAAAATCTAATGGTACTGATGAGTGGAGGGACTTAGGAAATTATAATTTGGAACCTGGTTGACAAGTTCAAAAGAAAACTGCAGGTGGAAAATTCCACTCAGACAGATGCTATCTGGTACCTATAATAGCTTTGCTTCACATGGACTTTTCAACAACACGGTACATGATCATAAAGTTTCCTTGCTGTTTAAAAAAAAGAGTATTTCTATATGCTAAAAATCATACTTAATTCTGTAGAAAGAATTATCCTACCCTCTACTCAGTACATATTTTTATATGTTGATAAATAACATTTTAAGTGCATAATAATCAGTAAAATGTTTGCAGTTTTGTCCCCAAATGAGGACAAATGATATCCTATGGTTCTATGTACTGTACTAATTAGTTCCAAAGTCCCTTAAAATACAACTACTTTTGGGGTGATATGATTTAACATGAACTGCCAGCCATTACAGCAATAGTATGTCTTGTACTGCCAGCTTTAATAGAAACTGCATGGATAATTTCAGGTGAAGTCAACAAAGTTTTTATAATAGTTAAGTTCCAAATTAATTTCTCACTCATTCTCATTACCTAACCTGAATATCAACATTGTTTTGTTTTGTACTGAACTTTTCTTTCAGTTAATAAGGAACGTATTTTCTTTAAAAGATGCAGGCAACCCCATTTTCCCCATCTCCCCATACATAAAAATAGCATATTTGTACTCAAACGAATAAAGAATGCATTGTAGATAAATTTACATTGTACCAATGGAGGTAAGGATTCCATTAATGCTTTAGTGATATAATCAAGGAAGAAAAAGGCAAAATGGATCCACAGCTTTTACTCTGCTGGGTCTGTAATGAAGCAGTGTTGTAGCAGCTGCTGTCTATTTTTTATTTTTTTTTTTTTTTCCCCTGTAGGCATCAGTTGGTGTATTGTGAAAGTTAAAAAAAAAAAAAAAATTCCTGTCATTTCCTTCTTTCTTTTCCTGTCTCTATTTTTTTTTTTTGAAAGAACAGTCAGCTTCCTTTTGTTACTGCTGTGATGTACTTTTCCCTACTAACTCCAAGACAGAGCCTGAAATGCAATATGGAAATTACTAATATGACAGAGAAATATGAGCTTTATACTGTAGAAAAAGTGGCTGTAGCAATATATCAGAGAAATTATTGAATGTTATCGGTCATAGCACAATTTATTATTTTACCAGTGTGCTGTGAAAAGTTGCTCAGCCAACTCAAAGCTTTCCTACTATGTTAGTGCTGTCTGGGAGTTTAACGGGTAGCATTTCTCTAAATGCAAGCACAGTAATTATTTGTACATTAGCCCCTTGGATTCCTCTCTCTCCACCCGAACCTATCATCTTAACATACTGTATGTGCAGTAATTTGATTTACTATTTTTATTTTGGACTTGGTACGGTAAGGCTTTCACTGAGGAAAGATGGCTGAAAGATATAAGGGAGGGCTGAGGATTTGGAAACTGTCTGCTCTGCAATTTGTGTATGCTCCCTGCCAAACTCACGTGTAACTCTCATTAATGCTAATGGGATTTAATACATGCTGCAAGAGGAAAATATCCTCATTTATTTTGCACTGTATCAAGTAGTAGCAAAAGTGCTGTATTGACAACTCTGAAGCCCTCTATTTATCCACTGAACAGGCAGTGTCAGAATAAGTTTCCTCTTACAATCTGGTGTCTCAATCCTCTTCTGGAGAGACCTCTGAAGGACAGCACAGTCACTGGCCCTTCTGCCACTCTTGCCTGCACAGATAACAGTTTTACGATATGGACACCTGTACAATAGCAGCCCAGCCAAGATTTCCCACACTTCACTCATGGTATATAACAGTTTGGAGATGCTTAGGCTGGGTTTGAACGAGTACTAGAAAGATGAAGAGTACAAATGAGCTCTTTCAAATCACGGAAATGGCCCATCCTCACAGTTCTGCCTGTAAATTTTTCAGGCCAACATACCTGTGAGAGGAAATTTTTCCTAGGATTTATGGGCTTGGACATAAAATGTAAAGTTGACTTTTCAGTAGGGGGTTATTTAAATAAGTCCTTTAAAATTGCTGTTGCTTCCCAGCAATGTCACTGGTTGTAGGTGATGAAGTAGTGATGAGTTTAGTGGCACATAAAAGTTATACATGAACTTCATTTTTCAGTATTATTGAATGGTAATGATAGCTTTGTAAGATGTCTTCTGATATATGCACATGCATGTATACTAGTCAGCATAAGCCATTCGGCTGAAACTCAAACTTCTCACGGGAATATGTTGGGGAAAAAAAGTAGAGGGGAAGTTCTTAATTGAGATCAAGGCAGTATTGTTTTCTTTTGATTGTGAGACAAAACTAGATAGGTATAATTACATGTGAATTAACACACTGAAAGTCACATTTCAGTGAAATTTTTGGATTTTATCAGAGGGAAAATTTCGAGTTGACTTGTGTTTTTATGGAAAACTGGTTTATTTATCTGTATTTTTTCACTATTATCCTGACTCAGCTAATCTTGACCGATGAAGTTATTTTCATTAAATAGACAAGGAGGCTCACCTGAGATTCTGGAAGAGCTGCCTCACACCCCATGATTAGTCAGGGTTACACTATACTGTTTTAATCTTTTACCCTCGCTTCATATCAGCAGGGCTCTGGATGGAGTCTCTTTCTACCTGGCTGGCCTTATACATCTTTCTATTGCACCTTCAGTGCTATCTGTATAAAATGCTCATCACCACATGCAGCTGAACTGGCTGTCTTCCAAATAGTAGCAATGTTAATTGTTTTACAGAAACTTGCTATGCAATGGTTATAATGAAGAATTTCAAAATTAAGTATTGTTGCTTTTTCTCCTTTGGGCTAGAAGAGAAGGCCTTTAACAGAGGACATCTTGCTGGGGAAGAAGGAGTCAGAGGATGCATAATATCGTCAAGCTCTTATTGCTGATGTAGCATACTTAAATTTGGCTGAAGTTTTAAAAAATTCTGGACTTCAATACTTAATTTAAGCCTTACTGCTAAGGAATTCCTTGTTGAATGTGTCTCCAGGGATACGTACTTTGTCCCACCTCTCTGCCTTCTGCAATGAAAATCTCTAGTTCCTCAGCTTTCATAACCCTGGATAGCAGTTACCCTCTCAAGAGCAGGGTAGGGTTTGGACAAATTTCTTTCTTCTTCCCAAGCTTCATCCTATCTTTCCTTCTTCATCCCATCAAACAGCAGATGCCAATGTCTCTATGTAAAAAGGCGCTGAGAGATATGAGTTCTTGCTCTTCTATTCTTTGCACTACCCCACTGTTTGTAAATCTTGCTGCTGCTTCCTCCTGAGCCCCTTGGAAATTTCCTCTCAGTTTCCATTTTCAAGTCTTAGACAATGCAGTAAACAAACGTTTTATCTTCTTGGCCCCTCTTAAACCTGCATCATTCCCTTCTAATTCAGTCAAAATGCAGTGGCTGAATGTAACTTCCCAGTCTGCTAACGATCATGGTCATTGGATCATGACTTTCAAGTCACTGCACAAGCTGCTGCTCTCATGTTATAAATCACACATACTACTTAGCCTCACCTTAAGGTTTTGACTATCCTGTTCTTCCTTTATCTTCTTCTTTCAGTAATGCCAGTTTGTTGTCTCATTTAAATCCACCCGTCATTGGGTTCTATGTGATTTTTACCTTCTTTTTTATTTTAATTTTTATGCTGGTGCCCATCTATGGAAAAAAAATCTCTGAGTACTACAGTCTTATTCTAGCAGATGTATGCTCTTTTAACCTTCAAGTGCTTAGTGTAAAATGGACCTTATGGAACAAAAATCTTAAGTTTTTATATTGTTCAGGTTCTTATCTCAAAAGTGGACTGAAGTAAACAAAAATGGAATCAGCTGGAAGTTAACACCATCCTTGGGGCCTCTGATGTCATCCTGTAAAACCTAAACCAGATACTAAGTAAAGAGTGGTTTAATCAGTCTCTTTTGTTATGTGTGATACCAAAGAAATGCTTGATTCTTAGGTAGTAGATAAAAGGTATTGGAAAAGGAAATAATAATATAAAACTAAGATGTGTTCTGAAAGTTGGATACTGTTCTTTCCTGTATGTTTTCATCTGTAATGTTGTAGTTACTTGTTATTTGGGTCATTAAATCAATCTGCAGATGCCAGGAGGGGGACCTCATATTGAAGCTAAGTTTTGATTTGAGGGTCATCTCACTTTGTAGTTGCACTGGATCTTTGCTGATACTACAGATGATTACCTGCTGAGCTCCACTTCTAATATATAATTCAACCACAACAACAAAAACAAGTGCTTCCATTTGGGAAAGCATGTGGTTAGTTTTTATAGACTTATGCTGGTCACCATTGCCAGACCTGCTGGCTACATGCTTTCACATAAAAAATAAACTGATCTGCTTCTTAATGAACAGAATTCTGACTTGTAGAGTGTGAGGCTTGTTTGCCAGGCTCTGTAACTCAGCTAAACAGTTCACTTCTATTCTACAATTTATTTAATTAATGTCCATCTCATTAGTAGGGATCTGTCTTAGCCATCTACCATTATACAGTAAATTGCTTTAATGAATTCTGTGATTCTCTCAAAATTCCCAATCAGACGAGAGGTGCTGATAATGTAATAAGTCAAGAAAGTACAGCTTTGGAGATTCATTAAATTATATTTCTTATGAATTGTATCTGGAAAAACTCTGAAAGAAGCACAATGCTAAAAAGTGGCTGTTAGTAGACCTGCTCGTTAGAGATGACCAGAAAGTACAAAGTTTAGTTTGGTTTTGAACATCATTAACACACTGTTGGTTTTTGTTCTAGTTATTTTGGTTTTTTTTTTTTTGTTGTGTTTTTTTTTTTTGTTTGCGGGTTTTTGTTTTGTTTTGTTTTGTTTTTTAAATTAATGTCTTGTAGGAATGGGGTCCATTGCAAATTATTATGGTCAAATTCCCTTTAAAATAGGCTGCAATGTCTGAATTTCTTTGGCTTAACTAGAATGACAGAAGAACAAGGAGTATTCCAGGAAAAGTCCACACAAAATTGTCTACTAAATTCAGTTGAAATGTGTTTACCTGCACTATGTACTGGAAAGAATTGGACAATGTGACCAAAAAAAAGAATGCAGGATCGATAATTTTCTACTTAACTAATTTTCCTGATCTTTTCTCTCTTCCCTCCAGCTGAGTTAGTATTCAACCTGATCAGAAAATCATACGGAAAGGAATTAGAGGAGAATATTTTGGTTGGAAGGGATCTACAGTGATCCTCTAGTCCAACAGCCTGACCACTTCAGGGCTGACCAAAAGTTAAAGCAAATTAAGGGCATTGTCCAAACGTCTCTTAAACACTGACAAGCTTGGGACATCAATTACCTCTTTAGGAAGCCTGTTCCAGTGTTGACTACCCTCTTGGTAAAGAAATGCTTCCTAATGGCAATTCTAAACCTCTCCTAGAGCAGCTTTGAATGGTTCCCATACATCTTATCACTGGATACCAGGGAGAAAAAATCAGCACCTCTTTCTCCACTTCTTCTCCTCAGGAGGAGGAAAACTGTTCTCAAGCTGCTTGAGAATAAAACCAGAATAAAGAAAATAATTAATAAAAACAGTTTTTCTTCATTATTACGGTAAACAAAGGAAATGCTTCAATTAAAGGTATCTGTTCTACTTTTTCACTTATTTTTCTTTATATTTTTTACAGAGAAGGGAGACTCATGCCATGTATCGGAGCAGTGGTTAGGGCTGATAATGCACTATTTACAGAACAGCTGTGAAGTAGAATGCACTGATTGTCAGTCATTCCTTTAGTCACAGCGTCCACCTGGTTGAGATCTTTAAATCTTAGAGGTGTCTTCTGCTACATAGTGAGCTCTTATCAATATCTGCCCAATTTCCTGTGCTTAAAGTTCTTTTTTTTCCACATTATATAGTTTGTGTCCAGTTTATACTGCCCCTTCAAACTCTGCTGTCAATTAATGCTATGCTCTGATACAAGTAGTTTCATTTTCAGACAGCTTGAGAACACCCATTTGTTTACAGGCTTAAGTGTCTTATTATGTCTTATTGTCTAGATACTTTTTAATATGGAAATATCTTGCAGTCATATTCAACCAGTAGAGGTTTACAAGATACTGAAGCAAATACAGTATGCTTTACATTAACACACACAAAACAACATGGTGCCCCTTCCCTGAGGGAAAAGTGCCCAATACAGAAAAGCTCACAAGCTTCCACAATGATCATTACTTAGTGCCATTTGGAACTGTAGCAATTTAGTTAATTAATACAGTATTTTTTAATGCTGCCAGCAAAATGAGTAGTTCTACTTTTTTCTCTTCTCCCTCTTTGTTCCAGTGCTGCCCTCAGAGTCTTGAAGCCCATTTGTTCTCCGGAAGGTGACTGTGTAAAAGTAACATCATGCAGGTAAAAATGTTTGCTGTCTGTGTGTGTGCAGAGACACATAGCTGTTACACTGTACAAAACAAAGCCTTCAGTGCTTTTTTTCCCTTGTCAGTGCTGCAGAGCTAATAACAGAGGCAGAGTGAAATACGACTGTGCTCTTGTGTGGCATCAAGGAAAATGTTTATTTGGCCACAGTCTAGTTGCTTTTGCACAGCCTTGGGAACTGCGAGTGTTGCTCAGGTGTTGGCATAGGCAGCCCTTGCAAATGAGGTGTGCGATAGAAAAGAAGCCGCTCTTTGACTCACAGCTCCCAGGCTGTCTTTCCAGGGCTCAGGAACATTTAGGCTGCCACCTCACTGAGAAGGGAGAAACTAGAGACTCTTCTGCCCCCCTTTTTAAAGTTGAAGTGTATTCAGTTTACCAGGAATTTTGCAGCCAAATTCTCCATAAGCACAGCTGTTTTCTTGATAGGGTCAAGAATGCATGAGTCTGCATAGATTACGTGTATTTTTCAGACACCAGGTTTCTTGTGTAGGGAAGTATAGGGGTAAGTCGAACACTTAAACTTTTTTCCTGTCCTCTCCCTCTCTGCCTAGTAATTATCCCTTTCTTTAAGCTCTTTGATAGTACTCATTCATAGGGTAGTAGAATGATGTTCCAATAATTTCCCTTCAGCAGCAGGAGACACACTGCTGTATATTATGCCCTTTAGCTAAAAGAAAAATTGATTCTGTCATGTATACATTTATATCTCATCTCTTTTTTTCAAGGAAATTTTTAACTCTTCTTATGAGACTGAGGTAGGAAATAATAAACTACTGGCATACGCGACATGTTTCTCCCATCTTGGGAAGACTGTCCACCTTAAGAAAAAGGAAATTCAGAATTGGCTAATTCACTGGCTAATCAGGCCATCTGGCTTCTATTCCTGGACTGTCCTGTGTGGTGGTGGCCATTTCAATTAAAGTCTGTTTCTTTAGCTTTCAATCTGAAAAACTGTGATAATAGTTTCTTTGCCTCACCAAAGTGGTAAGTGAAAGTAAAGTAAAATGACAATGCTTGGTGCACATACAGTTTGTAGCAATGAGTGTCTCCTGTATTCTGTAGAAAAACAAATGCAGGCTGTATTACAGTGTTCACATCCCAAAAGGTAATCCAAAGATTTGTATTAAAAGTTTTCCATTTTTCATAGGAAGTTGGGCATTGATCAACTTCCTACATCAAAAAAGAAGCAGAATTAAATAAAATATTAAAAATGAGAAATTTCTTACTTTCTTCAATTACATTATGAAATATATAAAAATCAAATACTTTGAGCCAAAAAACATTGAATATTTTTTTTGCAAATGGAACTGAATATTTATTTAGTGTGGTGACTTTTAGCTTGAAATCAAGTTAAACATCCATTCTGAAGAGGTAAAACAGATGGTCTCTGATCAAGCACCCTGTTTTATAACTTTTTTCCAAAACTGTTTTTCTCATGATAACTTTGTCAGCATAAGAGGCCTGTAGCTCTGTAGTTATATTGGTTCTTTTCCTGAGAATATTCGCTATTTCTGAGCCATGCTCCTAATCGAAAAACATTGTTAAAGAGTATTACTTCTAGATGTATAATTTTGATATTCCTGTTGTTCTGTGGTTTTTCTTTTCAGGTATAGATATCAATGATCCCTCTTTTTGTTAGTGAGCCCCTTGCCCATATATAAATCAATTCTCTCTGGTTTAAAAACTTTATTTCTAAACTTTCTGCATTTAATTCCTCAGTCATTATGTTAACTGCAAACTGAGGAAAATGTATCTGTTTTATTTTTTGCTCATATTTGTATTGTGATTAATGTAAAAAGCGTTTACAATCCTTTCTTGCTTTGTCAGAGATAGAAACTACTTGAGACTGAGATTTTGAAAAGGAATTTGGAAACTATGAAGAAAAATTAGTCAGAATAGGGAAACTATTACTATCTAACTGCTTTTCGGAAAAACTCTTGAGGTGGAAAACCTAACCAAACTCAGAAAATTTGGAGTTGCCAGCACTGTCAAGGTTCAGTAATAATTTGTGAGCTGGATGTCTCATGTTCAGTTTCCCTTGGCAGTCTAGATGAATTGTATTTCCTGTAATTTCACACAGGCTCTTCTTAAGTTGAAGGAAAATCTGAAATTGTGGGAGTTCCTGATCATTGCCCACTACGGGGAAGTTGTAGTCTAGATATCCAACCCAGCTTGTCTGAACAATATTAAGCAGACAACCTCTTCCAAGATCAAGTTTCAGTTAAGAAATGGAAAAAACCTACCCCCAAAACCTCAATAAACACATTTTCTTTAGCTGTTTTTCAATGGTTAACTTTCATCCTCTACAGTGAAGAACAAATGGATGAATATGTAGTGAAAGGACTTATAACATTTCTGTATGTGAATACATAGACAAACATGTTTCCCTAAACTGAAATTCTTTTTGTTGTAACAACAGAGGACATGGTGTTGCTGGGAGAGGAAGCTTACCTGATACAGGTGCAGATCCTTACTTCAGAAAGGGTTCTACCCTCTTATACCAGGCCCATGTGTGTCCCCCTGACTGAGGATCCCCAGTTGTATACTTGTCTTTTTTTATTTAATAGTAGCACTTCATGTTATCTATGAAACAAAGTGAGGCAAAATTTTTTAAGAACATATGTTTGATTATTTTATTTTACCTTAACTTGTTAAACTTTAAAAAGCATTTTAGAATTAATTCATTGTGGAACCTCAGGGATAATAACCACATGTCACAGGTAACCAAATTAGAAGTCCATGGGTTATGAGATCACAACCCTCTAGAGAAATATTTAGCGGTATGTTTACTTAATATCAAACAGCATGTGAAGTTTATTTATTAATATGCCTGCAGGTTTCTCTATAATCCCACTTCTCAAAGACGCTCACACATAGATAGAAAAGCCAGGAGGTGGTGAATTGCCCTGGTACTATTACCATCTGATAGAATAATGTATCTGTCAAAGAAAAAAGTTAGGGTACAGTATATGCCTTACTGACCTTGACCAAATCTCAAGTTCTCTTTTGCACAGAAGCCTGTTCTGTGCTGTTTACAGAGAGCAGAAAAGCGCATGCACAGCAACTTCCTCTTAGGGTTATGAATCTTTAAGTAAGAAGAAAATTTATTTTTTAACATAGTCAGAAGAGCTTTCAGCTAAGGAATGAGAGAGAAATTCACCCCTTCTTCCTCACACCATGCTACAGTAACTGAGTTTAGTGGAAGGAATTCTGCAGCAAGGAAATCTTCCCTCTTCCATCCCCATTAACAGTGGTGGAGCTCTGGTCATTGCTCACATGCCAATCAGGGCCAGCAAATGGAGGACTTGGTGTGGGTCACCCTGTGCTGCAGGGCCAGGCGCTGCTGCTTGCCCTCCTTTACCTGCTGGATGTTGTCCACAGCACTGATGGACTCAGAAGGTCTTTTCTGCACAGGGCTCTGGAGGTGCAGAAGTATGTCTGTTTGTATTGGACTTGGCTTTGCTGCCTAGGACTGCTAGTGCATTTTGGAGGCAGCATTACCAATGGACGGAGTGATGCTCTGCAGTCCAAGGGATCTTGGTTGTACTCTCAGACCTGCCACTGACCCAATGATTTTTTAATTGATTTTTGTGGGTGTCTGTGCAGAAATACTAACAATTACCTCCTTAATGAAGCATTCTGAGATTTACTGACAAAAAGTTTTATGTAATAGCAAGAGGCATTAGGTAACTTATTACATTGCTACAGTACTATGAAGGATCAGGTCTTCATTTTTGTTAAACTTCAACCTTCTTGATCATTCAATGTCCTGTTAACACAGTAGATAAAACATTACATCGAGGCACTGTTAAAAAAATTTGAATCAACATTATTCCTCCTCTCTTGTTCAATGTACGCAGAAGATCGCTACTTTAAATGTTAATAGGTAGCAGCTTGGATTTCCCCTGAGTTTGTAACTATCAAGCTCATAATATACCTGAAAATTAAAAGCAAGAGAAGTGGTTTTATATTCTTAAAATGTTAAAGCTTCAGAAAGTTTTGGAAAATGCTGAGCCCTTTCTATCTTCTGTGTCAGGGGCAATTACCAGAGTAGGTGCCAAGACAATCTGGACACCTGCAATTTCCAGACAGATTCCATCAAGCTCCTATCTGTTAGAAGCTGCAGTGCTTGCATTTGGATTTGATATCTAACAATAATGTGGTATTCTATAAACATTAGTGGGCCTGATTTTGCACTGGTCAGCAGAGGTAAAAAATAGGTACTTTTGGAAAACAAATAAAAAAGGAATTTGAACTGTCTCAATAAATATTGTAAATTGTAAATTTCCCAAAGATGCAGTCTTTTGCTCAGGCATAAGAAAACAAAGCCGGCAATTACAATATTGAGGAATTACACAAGCTGTTTCTGCAGTTAAGGCCCAATATTTACTTGACAATACCTTTATATTATTATTATATATATCATTATAACCTTTTAAAATATAGAGTAGCAATTTCTTCTTTTTGTTGCATCAGAAAAAAGTTACCCACTATCTCTGTATATGGAGTAAACCCAAGGTTTCCCGACAGTTTATATCAGTGATGATCTTAATGCTTCTTTTCGATAATGCTTTAAAGGAATGAGTGGAATATTCATGTTAAGAAAAGTATAGAAACTTGGTTGAAAGCTGGAAACTGATCTTCATAAGTTTTTCTTTCAGAGGTTTTTTTGGTATGATCTTGATTAGGGAATATGCTCCATACTTTCCCTGAGACTAGTTCCCCAAACCACAAAATGAGAATATTTTACCCAGAGAATGTAGGAAATGTTGAAGTTCTGAAACATGATTTCAAGGAATACAGTAACTCATGCCTCTGAAACACCATTTTGATGAGAAATGTTACAGCCCTATTACTAAACACCTGTTTCAGAGTGTGATTTTTGGCAAAGCAGCTCAGTGAATATTGATGTTTAACATATTCCACATTACCCCAACGATGGAACTTGGTTTCAGACAGTATTGGTTTTCATCCAAAAATACCTTGTGACATATATATATTTGAGATGGATATTGAGAAACAGACAGATATGGCCATCTTCAGGTATTTAGGCTTTTCAGAGGACTTGGGCACCTTATTTTCTTTGGAAGCCTGTGGCTGCTGAGGGCATTTTAAATGCTCAAACTCAATAAAAGCCAATGGCACATTAATTTGAAGTAGAATTTGCTCAAGTCTAATTGTAGAGTAAAATGTGGTTGAACTACCAGCTATAACATAGCTATTACAGTGTAAAGAGTTGCAGACTACACGTCTAAGGGAAACAGTTGTAAGGAAGGACTTTCATTCAAAATGTGGGCAGGTCATCTTGTCCCACGATTTTGGCTTAGTTTTCACGTGTTATTGTCTTTGTAGTGTGCTTATCCACTATGTGATCATATTTTGTTTTAAATTTTTATTTGTAATTTGTGGTTCTTTGGTTGTCTGAGTTTTGACAAATTTTCAGGGGTTTGCAAATCTATCTTCCAACTATTACTGCAATGAAAGCTGACAAAGACTGACTATGGTTACCTTGCACAGCTTTCATTATTAGGTAAAGTCTGATTTTCAAAAGGCATGCACCATCTTACACAGATCTGTGTAAAATTACTCTCAAGTTTTCCTCTTCCTTCACTAAAGAACAGCACAATTTTTGCTATAGTTGACCAAGAGTTTCAGACCTTTTTTGTGAATGTTCTGTAAAAAAAATGCTGTACTTACTTTCACCTAGCTCATATCCACCCCAACAAAAAAGTGGGCTTCTTGTCAGACACTTTTCCTGCCGTCTTATCAGAAGTGGTATTACAGGCAGTTTTGGGTTAAGGATACAGACAGGGGTGATATTAGTTAGATGGCTTCTGAGCAGACAGGCCATGAACAGACAACAAGCACAATTCAGAAGACTGATTGACCATTGTCTTAATCTATCAGTTGCTTTGAATTTGCACAGAAGATGGAAATATGAGCTATACCTCAGACTATGGTAGCTGCCTTATATCAACATCTAAGGAGTTAGCAAGAAAACCTGTTATTCACAATCAGTGAAATTTCTAATGAAGGAAAAGGCAGAGTCTTAAGCAGAAACAATTTAGAAAAAAATTTTTGTGAAGGAGATGGGAAAACTCCTTTTACCTTTTGTTTATAGATTAGCTAGACCATCTAGAGCATTTCAGATGTAATCTATGGTAGATGTTTTTCTTTTAAAAAAATACCTTAACAATCTCAAAACTTTATTTGAGCTTGTACATGCAATCGACCTTAGTCTGCAAATAGAATCTGTCTCAAGGAACTTTCAACAGAATTTCCATCTGTCAAGCACAAGCATTAAGGCCCCTTAGATGTTCTGGAATTTCCATTTCCATGGGAAATTTCAGCATTTTTGTAATAGTACAAGAATTTTACATTTTTTACTTCTTTAGACTGGAAATTCTAAAGCAGATACTGATCTGGGAATGCTATCTGGTTTTTTGACATTTTGATTAAAGCATTTAGTTATCCCTAATATTAGAATACGTTCTTCTTCTTCCTTTTTTTTTTTTTTTTTTTTTTACTGATCCAAATCTCTTTGCTTTGATGAAGTTCTGCATTGCATGGTACTTTTTCCATTATAGTACATACTCACAGGAGATCTGGAGTTCAGCAGTCTAATCCCCTTTTTTAATCCAGATGGATTCATTCTCGCAAAATACATTTGAATCATATAATTCCTATGACAAACCAATCAGCTCTTTCTTGCTAGGCAATCTATGTTGCACAAAGACATAGACGAAGATGGAGAGCATCAGGAAGGTCAGTCTCCACTATTAGTTCAATATTGGTCCACACAGTTTTCTTCTTTTTGCAGTGTTTCTGTGGTACAATTTTTCTCAGACATTTTGATGATTTGGTTAACCACAAATGGACATCAGTTCTCTCCCCTTAAGTGAGTGCATAGTTTACCTTGAATTGTTCTCCAGATAGAAGGATACAGTAGAGCAACATACAAATGGTAGTCACTAAAAGTCAGGTTTGTTTTTTTTCTCTAATGTCTTGCAGCAACTATTATAGGTTATATACTCATATACTACTACAGTAGTGAAAGATCTTTAATAGTCAAAGTCACACTGACTTCATAGTGACTATATGCAGGGAGTAGGCATTGCTTACTGAAAACAGCTTTCTGTAGGAGACGTTATAGTGAGTATTTCTAAGCAGCAGCAACACATATCACGATAAAAGAGAGGCATTACACTCTGAGAGATAGAGAGTATCATCATTAATCTGGAATGCACAAATTATCATGGAATACCATAACTACTAGTGTATGAAAGGTCTTTGTAAGAGTCTGATTTCTTTTTTCTTCTTTTTTTTTTTTTTTTAATTCACAAGCTTTGCAAGCGATGGCAATATCTTTTCTTGAACTGACTGACAAAGTTGGAGGAAATTATACTGAACTAGATAAATTACTTTCCCATCAAATCTGTTGATAAATTGATCAGTCTTCCTACAAAGCTCGTCATAGATATCACAGCATTACTGCTATTTTAAACTGCATCAGTTTAAAACCTGTGCTGCCAAATGTGTTGCCGAATTCCAAATATTTGATATTTGGTTAAAAAGGAGTGTTATAAGTCAAGTTCCTTCCAAATGAGGGAGCTTTAACAATGATTTGTGTTATATTTCACATACTTTCAGCATTCATGTTACAAAAATCTCACATTGTTCTACATAAACTACTAAGAAGTGCATGGCAAATTGCTGGGGTTTTTGAATTAGGTGGTGAATAAGAAAAATTTAGAAAGCAGACATTTTGTTTTATAGCAAATGCTCTGTAAGTTTACTTGCCAAGTGTAGTTAAGCTGTAATTATTTATGATAAAACGTTATGCAAGACTTAACATTCCTCAGTGTAGTTTGCACAATTCAGAAAAGAGATAGTGGAATTACCTCCTACTGTTCTCAATTGTAGTTGCACACATTTATTCTATGCCTGCTTTAGTCTTTAAGGTTTTAGCAACTACAGCACTCTGCTGTTAAATTGTGATATTCAAATGGAAACTGAGTCTGTTGTATTCAAAAAAAGGCAAGGTTTACAAATGTTATTGTAAATAAAGCAGTTATTCTGTATGATGATAATTTTTAATAGATGTGATATAGGAAATGCATATTGATGTCTTGTGTAATTCTGAATAATTTAGCTGAAGTCAGTAATCACAACTTCAGGGATGAATTTTGTCCTGATGTGCAGCATAAATACGAACTGCTAAGAGCTTTCAAGTCTACCCATTTGCTAAATATTTCTGCTTGGGGAAATAAAGACAGGAGGTTCTGGTGTCTAAACACAAATGTCTTGGCTGTTTTGGGTGCTACATGCCATGATGAACACTTACATATAGATGGCATATGCTCTAGCACAAACTGTCCTTACAGACTGGCAGCTAGGAGGTTTGTAGGGTACCTTATGGTGACTAAAATGATGCTAAAACCAGGTCTAGGCAGCTGAGTCCAACCCCAAGTTTCCAACTGTGTTTATTAGAGCACGCATCTTAAAGGTGGTCTCCTGAGTCCCAGATCTTTTCAATGATATATCTGCATGTCTGCATACCAAGTGTTTGGAAAAAAGGTGCTGCTTAGTTTCAGAAAAGATGTATAGATGCCTGATTTTTATGCTCATTCTAAATATTTTCAATGCCTATTATCATTTTAATTTATGATTTCATCTGAAGGAAGAGGATTTATTATTTTGTTTGTTTTCTTTTTTTTTCATTTTTGATTTAGCACCAAAGGGTTGCAGCCTCTGGGTTGGATGTGAACACCACCCCAAGGAGGCTGTCCTTTCAGGAAGCACAGCATCCATTCTATGCCTTGATTATCCTTGTGCTACCCCAGTAGAAATGGAAACTTATTCAGCTCTCATCTTTGAAATATAGTTAAGACAAGATAAGTAATACGGCTTGCCAAAATCTGTATGTGTAATGGATTGTAACCAAGGTCCCCTGACACTGAGTTTGTGGCTTAACCACAAGACCATTGTCTTCTATTAAAGAAACGTTAACCTCAGAGAAGTGAAGGAGCCTATAAGCTTTATTATCTTTCAAAGTCCGGCTTAATGAGCTGTAGTGTCTGATTTTCAGTAAAGAGAAAGGCACCATGGAAGAGCCTGCAAAGCAGCATGAGACATGAGTTAAATACCGCTTTTGTTTCATTTTTTATTAGTGGGTTGAAATGGTTAGATGAAGTGCTAATTTGGGGAACAGTATTTCCTCAAGCATTTTTCATATCTCTCCATCCTGTATTCATCTTGCTGACCACTGGGCAATCAATATTCTTACAACAAGTACCAGAAGTCTAGATTATTAAAATCAAATAAAAAAACCTGTAAGGATAAGTAAAATGTCCTTATAATTGGAGCTGATTGTTAGCCATCACTAATAACAAAGGCCTATATCAAAGTTACTGAGAATAACTACTTATGGTCTAGGGTTTGATGACTTGTCTTTTCAGCCTTCTTAGTTTCACCAACTTGAGCAGAGCTGTTATACCTCAGAAGCCAGGGGAGTCCATGAGGAGGCACAAGTGACTGAGTTGGCACAGTTTTCTGATTATTAAGGAAACATATTTTGAGATTCTTCATCAAATATAGCATTACTTAAAATGGGCTTGCCCTCTAGTGTCAGGAAACCTGAAAGATGATCTCACTTTTATAATTTTTGTGTCTCAGGAAATATTCTTTCCTATTTCAAGTGGTGGAGCTGCTGCTTTGCAATCTGTGACTTGTCAGGACAAACCTAAGCAAATCCAACAGCTCAGAGAGGGTGACTCCTCAGACAGTGGCTAGAAAGTACAATCTGTCTGCCAGTGAAATTTTAAAGATTTACCATTCTTCCAGACTGGTGTTTACTGTTATTTTCAAAAATCTCTTGAAGTCTTTAAGTGAGGAAAATCACCAGAACAGGAGTGTCTTTCATGTGTGTGATTAGAAGCCAGTCAGTATCAGGTTTAAAACTCCTGTGTAGAAAAGATGCCATACTAAGACTGGTAATAAATGAGATGGAGGACTTTAAGGGACATCGATGCACCATGGGCATACTATAAAAACATATGATTATGATGATATTAACTGGTTTGACTCAATAAGCTGTAAACAGGCTCCTTGTCTTCAACTCCTTATCTTCAACCCTGCCTTCTCCTCCTCTGAAACTGTCAGAGTTGATGAGAGAAGAATCAAACCAGAAAGAATAGGTCTACTCTAGCTGAAGAAACCAAAGATCAGCTTCGTGGCTGATTTTGTGGCACAGAATGAATGAGAGTCCTGGCAGATTGTATCTCCTCCATTCTGCAGTACTGCAGAGCAGTATAGAACAAAGAGGAGAAAGCAGGTTTTTTGCTTGATGAGCTGAAGGTAGGGGTGATGATCTGAAAGCCAGGGCCAAAAGGACTATATGAGTGAAACCATGCAAGAGACCACAGAAAACATGGCTTAAAGACCTAACCTTGTGAAAAAAGATTTGGGTCCCATCGATCGACTTTTGTGAACTTTCTCTGTGGACTGCACATTTACTCACTATGAGCGCACTGGCTGGACTGAGCTTTGCCTCTGTGCAAAGCCTTCTGAGTGGAGGCAAAGGTGTTGCAACAAGTGATAGAAGAATGTGGCCAAATAAATAAGGGTCTTAAGGTGACAAAATTAATGAGCTGCTATTTTTCACAAGCTTCCAACAAAAGGAATAAGAGAGGAGTTGTAGGAGATCAATTCCAGTGAAAGATAACCTGCACTTTCTGTACTATCGTTGCTAGTTTGTCTCCATTTGGCCTCTGGATTTCCTGCTTAGCAGTTAGCTACTCCTCTTACCCTTGCCTTTATGGTACTTTCTGCTTGTCAGGTAGTGTGTGTGAGAGTCTGTGGATAGGGCGTGAGCAGCAGCTGATGACAAATTCCCAATACCTGGTCCTCATGAAGTTACAGGATGGATATTAAGAGTGTTGGATATATGTGTGATTGATAGTATATTTGCCAAAATCACTGGGAATGTCATTATAGGGGAGAAAATTAATGCTGAAATCTATTTGCAGATTTGAATAGAATCTGACAAACCGAGATGTGAAATTTGGCAGAAGAAATAGGAAAATTTGAAAATATTTTAATTCTCATGAAGCAAAGTCTAATTTCAGAAAGGATGTACTTTTTAATTTTAAAAGAATAAGCTTCTAATTTCAAATTGGCCCTTAAAAAGTTAACTTCAAGTGAAAGACAGAAAACTTTCACAAATCAAGTAAACAAAAAATTTTATTGAAACCTTATAATAGGTTACAATCAAATGTTTAAGGTTGAACGAAGAGTGCAGAAGATCAATGTTTCATGGAAGTTGCAGAAATAAGGGAGATGAGCTTACATTTTGGTGTGCTTCATTCTGTTTTGCTATAATGTATTGCTAGAACAATGCTGATCTGTGGAGCCAGCAGGGTTTATGGTAGGGAAGGTCACAAGAAAATGATAGTTTATACTCTGTAAGGTAGACAATAATCTGACCCAAACCCCTGGATTCCAGCTCTTCCTTTTTCATTCTTCCTTCTCCTTTTCATCTTCCTTATCTTCCTCCTTTCTACAAATCTCCTAATGTTTCAGAGCTTCAATATCCATTTTTTGTTGAGTCTATTTGGCTATATGTTTTGAAATTTGACAGTTATCTGAGAATGAGGAAAAACCTATGTTATATTCATAAGCATGTCTGGTCAGAAAAAAGATTTATATTTGATAAGAAACTAATATATTTCAGATTTTTAAGAAAAGAAAATCAAGTCTTCTCATGAAACAAGTTCTTAAAAATGTGAAGCTGTAGCCTGTAACTTAATTTGGGTAATTTCTGATCAGTTCATTTTGCTCATGGCAAAACACTGTCATACATTACATATAAATACATTTATCTCAATCTCATTGAATATCTGCTGTTGCATCAACGCGTTTGGCATAATGCGAAATTTTAAAATCAGAATTATAATATCTAAACAAAATATTTTTATCTCTTTGAAATTAATCACCTCAGTGTTGAAAGGATCTGTATGGACTTCTCTAGTTTTAAAAACAAACAATATTCTAAACTATCACTTGCCCTATTTTTTAAAATTAAATTATATTTTTTCCTTGGAAAATTGTTCCATCAAAGAAAATATTTTTTTTTAGTCCAGTTCTGCTTATAGTCTTATCATTGACTAGACTGAATGGGAAAGAACAGCAGGAGGCCTGGTTCATTTGCGTCAGGCTCGTGTTACAAGATGTCCATGATGCCTGTTTGTTTGCCTAAGATGTGAATGCTGCCCCCCGCCTCTACAGAGTCAGTCTGAAACATCTAGTCCAATAATTAAAGCAAAACAACAAGCTGAATCTGAATCAAGTTTTCTCTACCCACATTATCCGTTCTCACTACTCTTGTAATAGTAATGAGCACTATTACCATGCAAGTTTACTATTAACTTAAGAGATTCATTTAAATCTACTTATTTTCTCTGTGCCTAAATGAAATTCATCATCTTCCTTGCTTTAAGTGGATTAGTTTTTAACATAGGGACATCTTCCCTGTCAAGTTGTTTTTAGAAATATATATTTCTAATTCCTTGTCTTTTTATTTATGATTGTGCTACATTTTTTTAATCTATGTTTGTTTATTTTTTATTCGACATTCAATGAATTTGCTCTAGCTCTGTCTTTTTAATACTGGCTGATGTTTTATAATGTATTGATTCCCAATATTTTAAACTGACCCACTGTTGATATGAGGATCACACTGGGAAGTAAGATGTTTACATCTCACTATGAATAGCAGATAAACGAAATAATAAAGGTTGTCAAAAGCTGAGAAATAAAATGCGCTGGGTTCTTGTTTGCTCTCAAGGATATATGGCTGTGCAGCTCAGAGCTAGCAAACTTCAGATTTCAAGGCAAGTAGTTATGGACTCCAGTTTTCTCGTTAATTCTTTTTTTTTTTTTTTTTTTTTTTAAATAAAAAAAGTAATAGCAGTCTCCAGGACTATAATTTACCCAAAATGTTGCATGAAAATAATGACTTCACCAGCGATTTTGTCCTATAGTTTTCCAGGTAGTTCCTTTATAAATAATCCATGTTCTAATGAGCACATAAATGAAGCAAACTTAACTTTCTTTCCTTGATGTATTTGATCCTGTTGACTAATTAGAGGCTTACAATTTGCACAGATACTGATACAGTTTTTTACTGGTTTCACTTACAACTTTTTCCCATATAAAAGCATTTATTTCTAAAAAAAAATTATTTTAAATTGCAACCATTTCATATTTAGTTTAATTCCTTCCGGTATTTATTGCAGTAGCATTAAGCATGATGAACTCATCTGGTATCTAATTTTGATCCATTTTCAGTATATACTATTTCTGCATTAAAATACCTGTTTTGTAGACAGTGAAAAATTATTTACTGATTATAGCACAACAGTGTGTGTGTGTAGATATAGATATATTGTATACATTAACAGTGACATGTAATTTAAATCTGCACATTTTGCATTATTCAGTAGTTGGATGCCAGCTGCTTTTCTTTTGTACTTTGTGATTAATTTCATTGTCGGTAGATTTTATGTTTCTGAAGAATCTTTCACAAAACCTACACAGGATTCAATGAAGAGAATATGAATACCCAGTTGTCAGTGGTGTTTTAGCCTGATCTACAACACTAAAGTTCAATGGTCAGAGTTACAGGATAATGAGGGAGGAAGAAAAAATATGAACTGTGGCATTATTTTCAAAGAATACTTGATTGACTTTTATCACATAACTAAAAAGAATTAATCCTCCCCATCACCCTTTTTAAATTTCCGCTGCAATATTTTTTCTGCTTAATGGAAACAAATGCAAGGTAGGGGAATGCTTTGTCTGAATTTGCATGTGTGTTTTTCCATACAACGAGAGAGGCATCTTCAACTCTGAAAAGCACATAGTTGTGTGATTTTAAAGAGTTTAAATGCTGGAGTTTTCAAGCCTGTTTTATATGTTGCATTCTTGCTTGCTTGATCAGGACAGCTTGAAACAAGACCATGTGGAAACAAAAAGCAAGAAGTAGTAAGTATGAACACACACACACACGCCCCCCACTTGCAGCTCTTAACCACTACCAGCAATTATGAGTTCTAAAGTTTTGGCTTTTGTGTTTGTTTTTGAAAACAATTCAATAAATTACAAAATTTTGGAGCACTCTAGTCAGGGAAGTTGCAGGTAGAATTTATACTACATTTCTCAAAAGACGTAAATTCCCCTTTTTTGTAAAGCATTAAGTCCCTCCCTTAATTAAGCCTTCTGGGGTTTAAATGTGTTGATCTCATTTTAAACAGCTCAGCACAATTAGACACACTGAGAAGATAGCAGATAATCAGCACATACAAAAGCATTTCAGACATAAATGCTTCATCCTGCCAGGCCCAAAATTACTATTTCAGGTTGGTTGTTTTTTTTGTTTTTGTTTTTGTTTTTTGTTTTTTTGGTTTGTGGTGGGTTTTTTTGTTTTGTTTTGTTGTGTTTTTTTGTGTTTTTTTTTTTGTTTTGTTTTTTTTTTTTTTTGCTGGGGGGGTGGTGGTGGGAAGGAGAGAGGAAGAAAGGAAAAAAAATTGATTATTTTCAGCTCGTCATACATCTCATTTGTAGTGGGTCAGACCTTCCCCATTCACAATTACCACTAGTTAATCTTATCAGAGAAAAATTCAATTACATTTATCAAGGTTATTCCATACACTCAAGTTATTGCCTCGGAAAAATCGGGTTTCAGTGTTAAGAATGTTGGCATTGTGTATGTGTATGGAGTTTGGTGCTTTTTTTCCCTATCTTTGCGAAATAAATAATTAAATCATGCTTTTACACTGATGTTACTAATATATAGTTATAATAAAGTAATATTTGACAGCTTTGTAAAAGGGATCATTAATACATAGATTATGGAAGTTTAGGAGGGAGGCTCATAACTGTTAATAGACTTCAATTCTCAGCCTACACTGACATTTTAAAAAATCTAGTTTCAAATTTGATAACAGATTACCAGCTAGGCTGGGAGCCAGCCACCTGATTAAGGCAATTTAAATGCTTGCAAAGTGGTGAGATTAAAATCAAATAAGTGCCGATTTTTTCCCTGCTTCACTTATCTTTCCCTGGATTCGTTCCTTAACTACCAGGTGGCAGAGGACTCTGGGTAATTTTCCTCTGCGCCAATTACCCCAGGATGGTTTTTAGGGTGAAGCAGAATAATTACTGCACTATCAATCCAAAATGGGCTGCTTAATGTGTTTAAGAGAGATTTTGAGCCTTAGCAGGGAAGCTGCCTGAAGCGTGCTATGCTTGTGGTGCCAAAGCCCGCTCGGCCTGCTCGGGTAGTTAACTGTTGACGGAGAAGGCAGCACACACCCAAGGTGAGAGAAAACAAGGAAAACTCCTGGGAAGCTGTGGGAAAGTTAATGAGCTGCTTCCAATGCGTGGCAGGCTGCAATTGCAGGTGGCTGACAAAGCTTGGCAGGTTAAGAAAATAATATTTATCATCCAGCTGCCAGGACCATCTTTATCAAAAGTCTTTCTAAATTCCACATAACACACAGAAAAATGGGTGTGAAACAACAACAACCACCAACAAAAAAAAAAGGAGCAAGTGGTGGGGTGAGGAAAACAGGGAGAAAAACGCATGCAGTCAATGAAGCAGCTTATCCTTGATGGGTCATTTGCAAAACTTTGTAAGAAAGCTGATCTGATATGAGGACACATTGATTTTAATCTTATTCTATTTTTCCTAAGTAGGAGGAAGCATGGGCTTTGTGATTACAACGGAGAAGGGGAGAACCAGGGCTGGCCCGGGCTCTGTCACAGGGCCCCAGCATGCCCGGCTCGCACCAGAGTGCCTGTGAAGGTCTGCGGCGGGAGGGCGCCCGGCACAAGGCCCGCGCCCGGCACAAGGCCCGCCCCGTTGACGCCGTCTAGGTAGGAGCCAGCTCCCCTCTACCCTGGGACTGCTAGCAAAAAACTTGGCCGTAATTCCCTCGCTTTACAGCTTTCTCACTGCATAGCACAGCAAAAGTAACACTTGGCTAAGCCATAGTCTAAGAAGTAACTTGTTAATTACTGGTTCATTAAAGCATTTGAAGATCATTGGAGGAAAGGCAATACAGAAAAGCTCAAGTGCGAGGTGAAGAAGCGTTATATTCTTTAACCAGACTGGTGTGTGGTGGGGGAGGGATGGAAGAGGGGTGCAGGGCTTAAGCTCAGCTGAGGCTGAAGTGACATTACTAAATAGTATACTGTAGCAGCCACACATTATCTTCCATCTGGTGACTACGCACTGGATTTCTTTAATTATTATTATCTGAATACAAATTGTGAGTTTTAGCCAAGAATTCTGGAAGGTTGTATTTAGAAATAGAGACATAATTTAAAAAAAATTGTATTTGTGAAGGGTTTGCGGCTGTTGCTTGCCTTTCAGTGATTAGCTTATACAGTTTTCCATATGATCTCTACCTACTTGATGTACAGACCTTTTTTATTATTTAATGAAAAATTGATCTGTGATTTTGTTTAGCAGGTGATTTGGCTAATGCAAGTTAAAATGTTCAATTTTAAAGAGGAAGACTTTAATCTGAAATTCTTTCAAGGCACTGACTGACCTCAAGTGGACTTCAAATGTATCTAAAAATCACCAAATATTCCATGAAAATGTTGATATCTCCCAGGAGCATGGGGTATGGGTGTGTGTTTGTGACTGAGGCTGTGTAACTTCTGTGTTCATATTCCAGACCAGTTTCCCATGCAGATCTGATGTACCTGTGCAGGTACCCTCCACTGCCTTCCTGCAGTAGAACAGTGCCCTTCCAGGAACAGGAGGAGTGGAAGATCAGCTCCGTGATTTTGATGTCAGTTTTTAAGTTGACCCTGTTTTAAATCACAGGAGTCACCTGCCACTGAAAATCGGTTCGTGTCCATCTTGCCAGATGTGACAGTTTACGCAGAATTGTGTCTTGTAAGACACATGCAATCCATTTAAAGATTATCACATGAAACCATACTTACTTCAGAGGCCTGTAATAATTATACCTTCACTTGAAATATCCCCAGGACTTTGGCTGCTGTGCCACAGATTTATACTCAAACATTTTCATTTGATGCGCAAAGTGTGAAGTACTCTTTAGTGGCAAGACAATTATCTGATTCTACTAATAAATGAATGCACTAGTAGTCATTTTTAATTGAACAATTATAGGATATTGCACTGTCAGTTGATTATAGAAGTCATTTCATAAATGTCAAAAATCTCTTTAAACGAATTATGGAGCTCCAAAATAACTCCGGCAATCAGCCAGCAATAACACAATAATCTGTTTACCCTGTTGTCAAGAAAACTACCGCCATTTTTTTTTCCTTTCGAGGGGGGACTGAATCTTAAAGATTATACTCCTGCTCAGTCTGCAGCAGCTACCAAGGCTTTGATTAATAGAGATTGTGAGTGTTGTCAAGTGCTCTGGCATGTATTAAATAGCAAGAGAAATTAAAATTGTTTTAGAAAGATGTCAATAGCAAACAGGAGGACAGATCTTTTCTGTGAGTTAAGAAGGTGGAAGTCTGAAAGGTTCTTCCAACATGTTCCTTTTCGCAGATGCTTCAGTTTGCTTTAATTTTTATTCTGTTGTTGAACACAAATACTACTTTTTCTGTTGTTATGTGATAATCTGTTTCCTCTCTTTTCCTCATTGTATGTACAAATGATAGGCTTGGACACAAAAACAGGACAGATCTGCTTCTATCTATGAACACCTGTGTTCATGAACATTAGTCACACTGTTTTTTCTGCCTACTTATACAAAGACAAGAATTTGTCTCACAGGTATTATGGTGTCACAAACTGTTCGTGAACAAGAACTTGTTCATAAAGAGGATGTCTCAAACAACTCAAGTGGGATGCCTTGTGGGAGAGAAGTAGAGCGAGCTCTGCAGAGGCGGGGCAGTGGGCTGTTTCTCTCCCCCTCCTTCCTGTTGTTGCCCAGAGACAGAACTTGCCTAACTATGCAGGTACAAGCCAGAGAAAATGAGAACCTTCTGGAACAATCTATTGTGCATGCATAAGAAAGACTATATAAAGGCAACACCCCATGTGTGTCTTTGTCTACCACCTATGGACCAAGCTGGCTACTGTGCAACAACATGGGATGTAAGGGTGGTATGATTCCTCTTTTCCTATCCCTTCCTCCTCTCTTTTCTCTTTCCCCTTTTTACTCTCTCTTCTTTCTTGCATATATTAATGTATATAAGTTTTGTATGAATTGAATTGCAATCGGTTGATCATTATGGGATATTAGGAAAATAGTTTCATTGCCAAAGTGCCTTTATTTGTTCCCAGATGGTTATTAGCTGATTGTTGACAAATTGTCTCATTTCACTCACTAAAGTGGTCAGTTAATAGTCACCAGCACAATTGTTCCTCTGAGTCATTATTGTGACTTTGCCTGCTCTGTGGCTCTGATGAGCAGAGACCGGCTCTTCCACCAGCAAACAGGCTCTTGAGAAACTCAAAAGATTCACCCCGCTTGTAACCCACTGCATGGCACAAGACATGGGTATGACATGTCCTTCCCTAGTGGATTGGTCAGCTTTCTGTCCTGGAGTAGGGTAAAGTATAATAGTCCCAAGAGCAATTTAGGTAGGTCTGTAGGGATGGGTTCCAGACATATCAGAACTACTGTTCTGGTCAGGGAAAGGTTAACAGAGAACATCATAATAAAGGGGGTTGGACCATTGCTTTGGAGGAGGCTTGATCAATCTTTTGCCTGCTGAGAGACAAAGAGAGGGGGACCATTTTAGACCTTCTGCTTTTCCATCAAAATAACAAGAGTGTGACTCATAGTTTTGGTAATAATAACAGGCTTTGAAATAAAATGCAGGTGAAATGTAATCAAAGGTAGAATTAAAATAAATATGTTTCGATAAGTGTTCACTTTCTGGAGATTTTGGGTGTGTGGGTGTAGTGCAAGTTGTTTTGCTTTCCTGTTTTAAGTGCTCAATTCCAGATACCTTTGGTCTGAATAAACTTAATGGGATTCCACTACTTGAAACCATTTCTGGAAATCTGACACCCAGTTCTAAAGCTGGTCATCTCAAAATGAGTGATCTTGATACAATGGATCGTATTTTGGGGACTGATGGTAGTAGAGTTGATGTACTGCTGGTATATGACAAAATCTAATCTCTTAGCAGTATAGGAAAGATACCTGCAGCTTTGGGTCTGCTTCTTGGCATATTCACATTTTCAGATGTTGAAAACTGAAATCCTCTGAAATCAAGCTCAGAGTGATGACAAGAACAGGGGATTTTTAGTCATAGGTGGTGGTAGAAAACTTCAGTCTGGATTCTGCATGACCTCATGATGAGATAAGGGAGTCATCACCATAGGAGCAGAAGAACAGGGGTGCTCTGTGTTGTCTGTGCCTCATGGAGCAATCCTCTGCCAGCCCTGCATGAGCTAGCACAGAGGGTAGTTTTAAGAATGAAGCCAGAAGCATTATGCAGATTCAGTGTCAAAATCATCCTATGCAAGCTAGGTATGCCTGTGGCTGTGGCCATACTTCCAGCTCTGGAGTTGGCAGTAGTGATACTGGGGTATATTTTCATACTGACCTCTTAATCACATTTCCCACATGAGGACTGCTTGTTGGGATCAGATGCAGAGAAGCTAATAGAAGATCTAAGGAAATATCTGTGTGTAGGATTTGATTACTGGAGTCAGCAATTTGTAAAAATGAATACTGTTGTTCAAGTGCAGAGTTTTAAGTCAACAGCACTGCAGTAGTTCGATATGCTGGGAGCTTCACGTTGGCCACACCTGGACCTTTAGGCTGACTACTCTCTAAATAATAAATCCCAATATTCTGTCCCTATTAATAAGGCAAGGTGTGTGCAGGAGAAATTACGTCCCTATTTGCTGTGTATTTCCTGAGAGTAGTGTATCTATGTTATAAAGAGTTACTATGCTGGCACAAAACAATAGAATGGTCAAAAGTATTTGGTTAGACAGAAAACTGAAAAGTGCTAGGAATAGTCAGAGGATCGTAAGGAAATAGCAAACAGTCAGTACTAGTATTTATTCACTTTTATGGTGAAGCTTTTGATTTATGTTTTAGGTAATTCAAGGTTAGCTGGATGTCATTTTGATTAAGATGTTGCCCTAAAACCAGGGATTATCTCTGATTTACACCTAGCTACCATATATATATATATATATGTATCTTTGCCAGGTCTGTGCCAAACATGGACGGTTTGGCAGCTTTCTTGCACACACTTTGTTCTGAATTTAACTGACTACACAAAGTGCAAGGCAGTCAAGAAGCAGCCTCTGACATTTTTAATTGGCATTGAATTTAAGTCATCATCAATTATTCTGCTTTAAAGGCAGCTTTATTCCTTAGAACTGCCATGCATGCTATTCAAAACTCTTGCAGGGATCCATCCCTGGTATCTGTCTTGGCTAGTAGCATTAAGCCCTTATGGCTAGTAGGTGGCTGAGACCTTACCATATGCTGCTGGTAGACAGCAGCAAGGCTTTAGCCTGTGATAAGCATACTAAAGGCAATCTGTTGGGCTTTTTTTTTTTTTTTTTTTCTATAATACACCAACACGTGGTTAATTGGCATTCATATTATTAAACTAACTTGTAAATAATGTGATTCTCTTGAGAATCACATCAGTTGCACTGTGGGTAAGTTTAGATTTCAAAGGTGCCACAGTGCCTCATTCTGTGTTGACGGAATTGAACAGCATTAACCTTTTCACTTACACTAACAAAGACAAGTTAAGACAAGATGTGCTATGACTACTGCACATCTATGTTTTGTTTTTGCCCAGGGCCCTGTACAATTACCCAGCACTTCAGAGCTAATATTGGTTGGATGTTTACCTTTCCTCCCCTCCCCTTTCAATATTTCTACAAAATGACATCCTCATTGTTTGACCAAAAAATAACCAGTTACAT
The DNA here is from genome assembly GCF_965140245.1 of Athene noctua. NCBI lineage: Eukaryota > Metazoa > Chordata > Aves > Strigiformes > Strigidae > Athene > Athene noctua. The sequence goes on from NC_134039.1 coordinate 20,901,705, forward strand.
AATAAATATATTCTCTTCTATTAAAAAAAAAAGGCTAAAAAGATATTCCAGGCACTTATAAAAGTATCTAGCAACAAGAAAAACCCATAGACCTTGCAGTACAGTTTAGTTAGCATTTTTTCAATGTGAACCATTCTGTTGTCATTCTAAATTTCACACTTCATACGATATGGTATTGATAGCAATGAAACACCATGCTGTGCATGTATCCCAGAAAATAAGGGGGAAAAAAAGAATCCTCAACAATTTATAGGCAAAGAAACCTATTTTATTTATTTCTTTTAACATGCAGGTTTTTTACATGTGTGTAACTAACTAGTTCAAACACTGTCAGTATTACTCTGTTAGCCTCAACTGTGGTGCTAAAGAACCGAGTACATCTACAAAAATCTCTCTGAAAGTCTGGTGGCTAGTTAACTGAAGCCTGACCTGAGCCATTACAGTTTTTAAAATAGGTCTAAAAGTTAGAAAGAATACATATATGCAAGGTGCAGTAATTGTAAGGCTGATATTTTCAGGATATTACTTAGCACTAAATAAATGTTTTGGCAGCTATATAATTAAGTTTAGAAGAAAAAGCTTCCAAAGGACTGACTGAAGAATAGCCTTCTCCCTCCCTCCCTGTGGTGGAGAAACAAAACGTGGAAATTGAGCAGAAGCGCAGAGGGACTTAAGTGTCTTGAAGTCATATAGCAGTTGCACAGTGGCCAAGCCAGGAAGAGAAAACATTCCCTAACACTGATCTGCTGCTCACTCTGTACCTCTGTAAAACTTGGCAGATTTACAGGGGGGATATTCACATAGCTTGTTGAGACCTGACTTGTTTGGTATATGTGAGATTGGTAACCAATTCTTTTCCTAGCTTCCACAGGACACTGTCTCTCAGAGATTCATCATAGGCAGAGCAGCACATATGATGGGCTTTCTTTCACTTGACTTTAGACATCTAGAAAGTAAGTGTCTATCTTGAAGGTACTGAAAGTTTCCTGCTGTGGACAACAAGCAGGAACACAGGTTCATCTTATAGTAATGCTGACATCTATGATATCATCCAGTTATATCATAAAGTAATCTATTTTTCTCTCTTGACCTATGGAAATTCCAACTGCCTCTGTATTATGATGTCTGTATTGTAAATATATCCCACCCCTTGTTTCAACATTCTTAGGAGATTAAGTTTAGAAGAGTGAATATAATACTGATCATTTATGGATTAGCACAGTGAACCAAGAATTTATTCCTTAGATAATTATCAAAATATCACATCACAGAATCTTGCAGGGAAGACAGCAATGCATATTCTAAGGTTGACCATTCAATGCCTTTCATAAATGCTAGTAAATCTGCCAAAATCTGGAAAGACATAGTGTACAGTTTACATAAAAAGCACCTAGATCCCACGTAAGACTAAGAATACAAAATGTTCTTTCAACTGAGGTGTAGATCAACCTATATGAATTTCTAGTATGGACTGTAACCAATAGTTACGATGTATCATGACTTATTTTAAAATTGGTCAGAGTTTTAGTAGGTCTACAATGGCAAAAGTGAAGACAAGAGAGATGGGCAATGGTGTAAAGGTTGATAAATGCAAGATGTAGTCTTGGTTGCCTTGGTGGGTATCCCTGAGGAACCAATTTGTTCAATTGGTAGTCAGCTTTGTGTGCAAACCTTAAACATGAATGTATTCTGTTTTAATGTGCTGTTAGATTCAGTCTTAAAATCATAATTAGTGGAGTTTATGGTATTTCTCCTTGCCATTCATAATGTCTTTGCACAATTAAAAATGTTCACTGAACTGAGGTTTGGGAGTTCTGTCTGTTTTTTCTTTTCTTTAAAAAAAATTATCTACAAACTTCCCACTGATTACAAATGCATTTGGAGATAAATGCCATGCATTTTGCATCATAGGGAATATGGTAGAGCCTTTAGTTTTCTGTGTGGTTGGAGAAGTCCCACATCTTAGACTACTGCTAGCTGAATGATGTTCTAAAATTTGAAATCTGACTCCAGGTTAGTTTTTGCTCTTTGTTTCATTGCTGTTGGTCTTGTAAGACTTCATGAAGTTCAGAGGACCAATTTCAACTTTACACTGATATTACAGCATTGAATCTGGCCTTTTCTGTCTAGCCAAGTTGCTTTTGAAATAAGTGGAGTATGTTACTGATGTGATGCAGTGAGTCTGCTTTATTCAATACAAAACTGAATTATTTTTAAAGACCAGATTAGCTGGAACTCTGAAAGGTGTTGGGTATGGCCAGGTAAGCAGGCAGGTATTATTGATGGCAGTAGGTCTTAGGGATATGAAGATGATGTTCATGTGAAAAAGAAGGAATGAAGCCCTAAAGAGAATTAACATTCTCTGATCTTGACTTTCCATTGCCTTAATCTCTGAGTTATCCATGTCCCACTCATGCCACTGTTTATCTCAGGACAAGTGGAGTGTTGCGATGAATTGAAGCTTCCTTCCTTTGGAGGTTGCCACTATGCTTTCTGCCAACATGGTACAATGAGATGGAAGTAATTTACAGTCAGAAACTTGCTGTTATGTGTTTTTTTGAGATTGTGGGCTAGAATAAAAAGGTAATAAAGCTAAAGTAGTTCTGAAATTGTTTTGGGATTTTTTACTTGAAGATGCCACTTCAGGACTGACGTCAAACTGCATTGCTTAGGAAGTAAGGAAGATGTTTTTGAGGTTACCTACAGGCATTTTAAGGTAAAAGGCATTTAACTGTCATTTATCTTCCTAACTCTTTGAACTATAAAAAGAGTTTTTCTCTAATAATTTGACATTTCTTCCCCTTTCTTATGATAACCATTGTACAGTAGAACCCTCTTTGATAAGGCAAAGCAGGATACAGACACCTTCACTGACCCTTATATTTCTGGATTATTTTCATCAAATTCAACTATCTTGATTCCAGCAGGCTGTTGATAGAATAACATATTTAAATCAACACTTTATCAGTTCAGGTATGGATGTAGAATTGGATAGCATTCGGGAGACAGACTACTTTTTCTAGTGAGTGGTGAAAAAAAATTGAGTGTCATTCAGGAAATGGTGGGAGAATAGTCAAGATGTGGAGGAAGGACTTGGAGAGCACACTGGAAAGGAAAAGCAAGGATTTAGTGCTAACAGGGAAAATGGCCTTGAATAACAAGAACTGCAAGCTGAGCTAGTCAGAGCAGCAGCAAGGACCAGTAAGAGAAACAGGTTAAAAGTACAACATTAAAGACAAATTAATTTATCAAGAGACACAATTATTTAATATTAAGTGGATTCTACACTGTCAACTCCTGTACTGAATAAAAATAAACAGAAGATAAATGAACAAGACTTAGGGAACCCAGACATTTTATCTGTTGTCTCTATGATGTTTTCACCCTCCTGAGAAGAATCTTGTATTGACAACTCTAGAACCAAGATTCAGTCTATCTAACTTTTAACTGTGTTTTAAGGGATCATCTGGTTTAAGAAGTCCTCTAAATTCCATTTATAATGAGTGTAGAGGCACCTCCAATGAGATTAATCTGCCATATTCTGATTTTCCCCATTCAGCTAATGATTTAATTGTGTTCTTGAGTTGCCTGTTTCCTTTGACTCTGGAGAAAGTATAGACAGGTAACTTTAAATATGTAGAAGTTAGACATCTAAAGCCAGGTGAGTGGCATCCTGCCTTGAAAAACTAGATCATGGGTGAGATATGCAACTCAGATAACCTGGGAGAGCCATTTTTCTGTCTCTACAAAAATATAAATCTCAAATATATTCTTCCTGAATGTGTGATAACTTTGATTAAACTACCAGATAAAATTCTTCTGGTTTAGATTTTAAATTTGTTTGCAACAAGGTTGGTTGGCATTTAAGTTCCACATCACTGTGTCTCCAGTAATGAAAATTAGTCTAATAGGTTAAGGTAGCCATTACTCAGGCTAAATTAGCTTCCTGGGAAAGATCCCTGTAAAGTAGCCATCATGTCCAAGAATGTACCAATTAAACAAAGTAAACAAAGATGATTATTGACATATTCTGAATTTCTTTTAAATCTTTTTCTCTTTTACATCCTTAATGCTTCTGCCTGTTGTGGAAGATTGAACACTATTGAATGGAGAGAAGGAAAAATAAATGTGGAAGAGAAAGGGAGGAATTGCCCCATATCTTGTTAGTGCCATTGTTTTGACTATGTATGAAATCATTCTTGGAAGAATATCCTTTCTAGATATTAAGAGTTTATACAGACCATCCCCTTCCCCACTAGCTGCCTTTGGGATGGTATGTCCTGACTACAGCAGCTTCTCATATGGAAAACTAATCAGACAAAAGTGTTAAATACATTTTTCTAGCTGCCTGTTAATGGAATTTTGTATCTGGAAGAAAAGAAAACCAAAAGCCACTTGACGAGCTAGCTTTTGACAGATAACAGAGGAACATAAACATGTCCAATTTCTGCTGATGATGCAATGATTGCTGAGATTACGCTGATGATCTCAGACTTTCTAATGATAGATTTTCTTCTGATTAAATGAGGAAGTGGGTTTTTGTAAGATCTGGATTGCATACTAGCTCAAAGTTTCAGAGGGTGACATCAGAAAGATACACTGGAACCAGTTTTTAGGAGCATCTGTCCCATTTTCAGAAGTCATTTGGATTTGGAGGACCTTTGCTTGCAGAGATGTAAAACACCACTGTCTGGTAACAGCAGAATGAAAATTGTACAAGTGGCTTTGCTGCTTCAGGTCAAAGTCCACCTTCTTCGTTCTGATACATCTTCACTAGCAGTTTCAAACCATACTCTGGGCTTTGCGTTGTAAAGGCAAAGTGACAGGTATATGTTTGTTTCCGCTGTGGATATGGTATGCACCACTGAGAGGTAAGGTAAGAAATTGCATCAATGCCCTTACACACTTACATCCATATATTTAGGCATTACAGTTTTAAGCATACCAAAAACAAGGTGACATGTCACATAAAGGTGAATTAGTCATGACTTCCAGAAAAACAATAATATTATTTTGAAGAATGGTCCTCAATGACTTAGGTGGTCTTGATACATCCTGTGTCTCCATTTCACATCTGTGAAATGGGAAAACAACACTTACCCACTTCTAAGAGATGTTTCACTGAATAGTTTTAGTGAAGCACAAACCTCCTGTGGAATGAGTGCAAAGTATCACTCTATTTATTTTTATGAACTTTCTGTTTTACTGCAGTAGGAAAGCTTAAATTATCCATAGAGTTCTTGAGCACATTGGGGAAGCCAAAGATCCTGATTTTTCCCACTGTGCTCCTGGCAAAGAAAAGACCCGAGGGAGACTCCTAAATGAAAAATATAAACAAAACCCTGAAGCTACTCAGATCCTTAGAAGATTAGATTTTTGAAAATATGTTCTTTATAAGATAAGTTAAATGCATTCTTTCCCTTATTTTTTTCCCTGTTTTGGTCATAGGTTGCTCCAGGCATCCAAATGGGAGTATTCAATCCCTTTCTCTATTGATTCTGACAGGGACACATGCTAAGGTGCCCTGTCCTCCCTGAGGCCATCACTAACTGCAGATTTAACAGGTCCAGCAAGCAGAAGGAGAGGTTTCAGAGGCTGTCACTCAGCCTGGAATCCATACTTCATCCTTTCAGTCTCATCTGCCTCTCTGTATTTTTCATCAGTGTCAAGGTATTTAATACTTGAATTTCCAGTGGTACTGCAGAGCCCTTTAAGGGCTGGTAGTTGTGAACATTTTGTAAATGGGAAAATTACCAGTGAGACCAAGAAGCGCTCTTTGCGTCACTCACATTGAGGAGGGACAGGAGAAAGAGCGGAAGTGTATTTTTTATGAATTTTTCTTCCTGAGGCACTTTTGGTGTTGGTCACATAAAAGATAAAGATACATGGTCTCGATGTCATTTTTAGATTTTGAATGCACAGAGACATTTAAGGCATTTTTCTTTTCCTTTTGCTGATACTAGCAATTTAGAATTTTGCTGTAACTCTTCAGTTTTAGATTTCTGAATAAGTGGTAAACTCATTTTCTCACATTTGTATTTATATTGTGTCTGTCTTCTGTTTTTTTTTTTGTTTGTTTGTTTGTTTGTTTTTTGTTTTTTTGTTTTTGTTTTTAAACTTATGAATGTTATATACTTGTAAAAGTTATGTACCTTGATAAAATGCTGCTGTGGATCACTGTTTTTCTGATAACTATGACCTAGACTTCATGAGTCAGTGTGTTACTGTGGAATTTTGTAACTTGGTGCTTTTAGTCATCATACTGAAAGGTACATTCTATGAAATAAACCAAGATTTATTTCATCGATATTTTTATTTCTAAAAAGATCTCAGAGTTCTTTACAAATTAATATACCAGAGTCTGTGTGGAGCACTGAAGTATAGTATGAACAGTGCCTATCTAATGCATAGCTTTATTTGTGTCAGTATTTCTAATTAGTTTTTCATTGATATAGGACATAAAGGCAAAATCAGTATCTGAGATGAAAACAAAAGAGGTAAAAATTAAATTGAGGGTGAAATCGCATTGTGGTTGAGTCTATCTAAGACACTGATACCACCATCAGGCTCTTAGTATTCCCTGTTTCCCCTGCTCCTCCAGCTTCTCCCTTGTCCTTAGTGATTTGTCACTTCCCTTACGTCAGCTCTGGTGTGTCAAACCAATGACCCTGCAATAACTTATTCCAGGTGAAGGAGATAGACCAGCTCACTGAGGGTGAGAAGAGCACTAGATTTTGTGCGAAAGGAGAGAACAATAAGAGTGCATGGCTAGGAGCAGTGTAGGGAAGAATGATGCAGACAGGGGTAAAGTGTAGGAGATCCTCTATCCAGTCTTCACAGCAGAAGTCGTTGAAGTGTCTAAGTGTTGAGTAAGAATGCACAAAGGAAAATGGGCTTTGATTTGGTCCCAAATGCCTATATTTCACATATCCCTACTTTTCAGATTGTTACAGACTGGTGTGGCCAGGAAATTTACCTTCCGTTCTTTCACAAACAATGCCTCCTATTGCTAGTGCTTTCCCACATACGCCTGGGCAACATATTCTTTCCAGAAGACTTGTACTCAAGTGTCACTTCAAGGAATTGAGTGACTACTCAACCATGAAAAAAACCTGAAGCAACTAAATGCAACTTGGGTGAATACCTTAAAATTAGCACTTATGTGCTTATCTAGAGTTATGCAATGGACAATGCTAATTAACACTTTACAGATTGTTTAAAGAATAACATCTACTTTTTCTCTGGCCTCTGCTTCTCCTGTTCAGCCTCTACCCACCATATATCAGGAGAAATGTCTTGTTGCTGCTAGTACCTTGTGCCATGCACTGTAAAATACAGGGCTAGTAGGATGGGTGCTGGCTGTATGCTCCCTGACTCTTTGAACTCCACCAACAGCGGTTAGTTGAAGAGGAGTGGTAGTCAAACACTAGCTACTCTGCAACAGTAAACAGTATTTACAGAGAACTTGTCGTTGTTGAGTAGCATCCACAATGATTTTGCCACCCTTGATATGCTTCCACACTTGAAGAGCAACAACCTGTGTTACACAATCTTGTTCACCAAATTCCTCTATCATCAACCAGCTGGATCACAGTGGGTTGTAGCTTTGGCTGCAGCTCTGAGCACCACATCACATCCCTTTTTTTGTCCTGACCATTTTCTTATGGGTTTAGATGTAAAAACTTTGGTTCCATGTTCATAAATAGTCATTAATGGCACTGTGTGATCTACTGTAAGATCTTGTACTTACAGGACAGATTAAACTGGTGTCTTTTATGGGCATCAGCAGAATGGGACAGCTTATTGAGAATTTATATTGTCTTCAAGATATTATTCAGTGTTTACATTGTCTTTATGTTGGAGAACAGTTGATAGTCCAGTGTGAAGTTAGAGAGATGAGGGTAGATGATGCATAGTCTAGTATAATGTCTATTGCTACAAAGTTAAGCCATTAAAACATTTTCATTACACTTGATGGGGCAGTGTGAGTTTATAAAAGATCATTGGTGTTGTGTTGTGTGGTCTCAGAGATTTTGACCTGGTACAGAGAAGATCTAAAGCTGGATGCGTGATGTTGTCACACTGTGGTCTTAAAAAGCATATACTCTCAGTCTTCTCTGAAGTCTTGGGAAGCAATCTAGTCAGCACTCCTTAGGATGAGCCCCCATGTCTCCATCTGGGAATAATGCTTACCTGCTCCATAGGGATCTGTAAAAGTAAACTGATTACTCATTTAGTTGGTGTTTGTACAGCACTTTAAAGATGAAAAAGCTGTGCTTTGATTGTAAATGCTATTCGCTACCTTCCATTTCCTATGTAATTATTTTTTTTTTTCCTGAGATTCTTAGATATATCTTAATCTTTCTAATTGATACTACATGCAGTATAACATTATTCTATCTCTAGCTAAACAGAGTACTGTAGATGTGCAGCGAAAGAAATTGATCTTCTGTGTTATCCACCCTGTGCTCTTACGATATTTTTGCACACTACTTTCATCAAGCTAGTAAGGATTTGTCAAGGTGTTTACCTGTTGGGAATCTCAACATGATTTCTTGAGGGTGCAATCTGGGGCTGAGTTATGAGTTCTCCTCTTCTGTTCTTCTAACTATTTGTACATCAAAGTCTCCACCATTGTAATTCTTTTTGGCCGGCTCTTTATTCAGCAGTTACTGTACAAAACAAATGTATGTTATGCTCAGAGAATACTGTATAGCATATACATGTATCCGGCCAATGAAATGAATGCATTCAGTACACATAAGCAGAAATGTCTTATTGGGGAAAGTTAGTGGTAGCTTGTGCCTCATGTTGCAGAATGCAGTATAATGTGTAGTGTATTGGTGGTGTAAGACAAAATTAAGCAATGGAAATTTTGGATGAGTATCAGGAAATATTTCTTAATACTGAGTTCAGGCAGTGGAACAGCCTCCCAAGGAACATGATGGAAAGCCCATTGTCTATGTCAATTAAAACTAGACTAGTTTTAGAACTGGGGAATATACTGTAGAGAACAATCCTTCACAAATCTAGATGACCTAATAATTCTTTTCTATCTGTAGTACTTATGCCCAAGTTTCAGAGTTATGTATTGAAATATGATTTCATCCTGACTGAGAAAAAAATATTTGAACCTTTCTTGTAGGATTTTTTCACACGATCCAGAATTTTCATACCCACTGAAAACTAGTAGGGGAAAAGAAAGCAGAACCAGGTCTACACATGAAGTACTCTTAAACCATGACTTAGGCAAGAAATCACCCCACTCTATTTGCACCTGCTGTCTCAGGGTGGTTGCAACACTCCCACGGATGACAACTTGAAGCAGGCCAGGCCTCATAGGGCAGAACAGTGTTTTGGAGACAGACAGCCTCCCTTTAAGCAGCAGTATCAGGATTTGTCTTATTGACAACTATTGAGTCCTGTCTCATCTATACCAACAGTCACTGTTGGAGAGCCAGGGCTGATAAGAAGGTGCAAAGCATGAAGTGTGCACAGATATGCAGTTTTGGGGGAGTAAAATGTTTCTAGCACATTGCAGATTTCTTTCATGAAAGAGCCCTGGCAAAGCTCTAACATGACGTTATTTTCAGATACAAAGAGGCATTGAGAATAATCAGTGATGCATCACAGAAAGGCCCATTTGTTTCCATTTAAGAGAGAAAAGGTTAGAGTAGTACATCATCTTGATGCTTCCATTCTGTTCATTTAAGAAACAGTCTGTCCAGCCACTAATTGAGAAGTGAATTTGTATACAGAGAAACCAGTTTAGTAGTGTCAGTAAAGGAATTGGTAATTTTTCCACTAACAAGATGCCGCACTGGTAAAATAAACTATCAAACTGAGACATATTGTCTATCTGCTCCTTAAAGATTTCTTGACTCTGAAATATGAACACCTGAGTTTTCCTTGCTTTTCTTTCCTCCTTTTGACTTTTTTCGTGGCATCCTGAAGTTGAGGAGAAACTTGTAGCAGCATCTGAACTTTCCTGGATTTAACACACCATAAAATAGTTGTTGTTCTGTAAAGACCTTCTTATACTCCTAGCAAATTCAACAAGTTTGGCCATAAACTTTGTGGACAGCATGTTGAATACCTAAGGCTTGTACAGTCACAGTATGCGCAGGAGACCAGACAGGCTAGAACTAGAAGTTTGTTTCAGTCCCTGAAAGTTTGAATCTGAACTTTGTAGCCTGGCAAATCCCTGCAAACAATCTTTCTGTAAAACATTCTTCTATCCAAATCTGTTAAAATTCTCACTCAGGTTGTCCTCCTTAATACTTTGTTTAAAACCTGCTCCTTCAATATTAGCTTAAATCACCTTTTTCTGAACATTTGCTTCCACTTATTTGGCTTTCTCTCTTTACCTTTTCTATTGTCCCCGATCTCATTTTTTCATCCGTATGACTCCATTTTTGTTTGCATATATGCTGCTATGAAAAAGATAAACTAAGGATGCCAGCCCTCCAACAAGGACTTTGAGGGGCTTTCTTGTCTCTCTGACTAATTCTTTTTGTGGTCTTGGGAAAGTCACTTATCTTGTCTTAGTTTTCCCATATGAAAAATAGAGGTATTGTACACTGATATCCAAGAGATCCTGTTTGTGTTGCACTAAGGATTCAGCCATCTCCAAACACAGGTTTACTCTATGTGAGTATGTGAGTTAATTAAAACCTCAGATGTTGTAATATTGTGGATTAATTTTAGCCTCTGTGGTCAGCGCTGACCACATCACTGAGGGGAAAAATTATGAATTAAAATGAAGAGCTGGAAAAATATTAACTTCTTTTTGTTATTAATCATTGTATTATTTATTACTGTTTACTTTGTAATTATTGCTTGGGAAATAAAAAGTAAAAAAAATCTATCACTGCTCTGTGCCAGCTCTAACTGCAGCTACGGATTTAGAGAAGAAATTCAGGCTTCAGCCTTTCCCTGGGGCTGATGGACTTCTCCTTTCAAAGTAGGACACTTCTATCTGATGGCATTAACCATAAAATCCCCCATTTCAAGTCTATGATATCCTGAAGGACAACGGCTCATTTCATTTCTTATCAAGAAATCGGGCAGATCAGTCATATTTCCCGAATCAAATGACATTTTCAGAAAATTCATTTGAACCAAAAATGAGGTTTCCTCTCCACAGACTCCAATTAGTTTAAAAGTGGTTTTCTGATGAAAATTCTTGAAATAACTGAGCTGTATAAAGAAAAATCTATATCTATATATGTATGTATATAGATATATGTACACATGCACAGTCACTGTGAAAGCCACAGTCAGAGTACCCTATCAAGCAGTATAAATCTTTAATTTTGGTGATCAGCAGTAACAGTGAAATACTTTAAGATCTCTCCTTGCTTCCTTCTCATTTTTCTTCCTCTCATCTCATCATTCTGGTTATTCCGGTGGGAGTGTGTGCACTCATTTGCTCCCTAAGTACACAAAATTAGCTGCTTATCTGTTGATCTTCTTACATGATCCTTTAAAAATCCTTTCTCTGTATGTGTGTCCAAGGCCGCTTTTGCCTTCAGAGGAAGCCCAGACAAGCCAATCCTCAGCCTTTCCCTTACCCGCTCACAGGGGGCCTCGGCCTAATTAAATTGCTCTCAAAGACAAGAAGGGATGAATTTCCTTCTTTCCATCTCCCTTGTCACCCATTTAATTCAGCTGAGATCCGTTTGTTCCTTTTTAGTTATGTTAAGATGAAAAGGGGGGAGCTTGGATCGAGGGGGACATGCAAGGAAGGGGGAGGAAAGTAGGGGAGGAGGAAGTGACATGTGGATTGTGCTGCCAAGGTGCAGTATCCCAGGCACAAACAAAGGAGCAAAACCCAAATAAATGGGAGGTGAGCAGAAAAAAGCGTCAGCACGGCAGCCAGGTTTCTCTAGCTGGGGCCTCCTTTGGTTTTGTTTATTGCCATTTTTTGTACTCAAACAGAAGAAAAAAAGTCTTGTTACGAAGACAAGAAAATACCTATGTAGCTTTCTGTGTATTTATGCACTTTTTTTAGAACAACGTTTACTCCTTCCTCCACCCTTCCCAAGACCTTTCTTCAATGAATGAGGAGGCCTGGGAAATTAGGATGACCCTTGCCTGGCCACGTGGCATCACACAGGAGGGGTGGAGGCAGCTGCTTTGGCTCATGTACGGCCAGTTGCACTGGGAGGGCAATGACGAGAGCTGGGGCATCAGGGCTGGTTGAGGTGCTGGTGCCTGGGGAAGGACAGCCCCAGTGCTGCCAATGCATGAGCTGAAGCCCAGCAAAGGCCTAGAAAGAGTCAAACAATTAGCCTTTGAAGGTCATCCAAAGTTGTTGTTTTTTTCTTTTTATTTTCTTTTCCCCCCCCCCCCCCCTCCTCTCTCCCTTCTTCTCTCTTCTCAGGCTACATCCTCCTCCTCCATCACCCAAACCCCAAACACATCTGAGGAAGCTGTTCAATTAAATCTCTCCTGGCTCCATCTGGCTTCTGAGTGAAAGGTCAGCGGCGTCCGGGAGGGAGAGGAGCATGTGAGGAGGAGCCGGAGCTGGTGCTGCTACCGCAGCTGCTTCTGTCTTCCCCTCGCCTCCCTCCCTTTCTCCCTCCCTCTCCTTGCCTCCCCTCTTTAATGATACCCAATGGTCAATCACTCCCCATCAGAGAGAGAGATGCCCTGAAGCATCATTGTGGTCGGGAGCGATCGATCAGGTTTTTTAAAAAAATATAGTAATGATAACCCGTGGACATAATGTCAGCGAGTTTGCCGTGCCTCTTGGATGCTGCATGCACTCTGTCTGCCAGCACCAAGGAGAGGCTTGGAGGGGCCAAAGAAAGCCTCTTCCCCCCACTGAGCCCACTTAGCCCTGCCTTAAAGACAGCTAATTAGACTGAGGGCTGCTCTGTCTGCTTACACCAGTGGGGAAGAGCAGGAGCGAGGAAGGCCTCGCACCAATGGCAAGCAGGATTAGAACAACCTTTGTTTTAAAGAGGCTTCAAGTTAACTGGAGGTAATCATACAGAGACACAGCTATAAATAATACATACCTGTGCTATGCGACCTGGATGCAGGCCCTCATAAGAATACCGTGGTATGCAGTAGTGATCCACCATTTGTTACCCTGCATGCTCTTTGGGGCTTTTATTTTAAGACAGAATAGTGCTTTGTATTGCTGGGCAGAGGTAATCACTGGCCCATGCCTGAGACAGAGATCTGAAAATCACCAGGAGGTACTTATCAACATGTGATCTGAGCAATGGTGGATGTATACAGACCTTTTAAAATTTTATTAGTATATGTATGAGTAGATTGTGGTAAAAATACAAACTGTTTTCTAAAGAAAAACTGTCAGTCTTTCTTCCTAAATTTCCTACCCTGTAGCCTAAGCATGGGCTTCTGTTTTTATGGATAGACGCCATTTGTCTTTTAACTGTTGAGATTACACACTCACGGGAAGTATTGCAGGCTCTGCTTGGAAGAGGAAATCTTTCTGTTATCCCAGTGTATACTTTATCAGAAAAATAATAATCAAACCTGGGGGCCCTCTGTCCCTCCCATTGTGGAGATATAGGACAAATAACACCATAGCAATAATTTCCCATCCCAACACACAGATTTTTTTGTTGTCACGTTATTTTCTGCATCATTTGATGAACAAAACTACATTTTCCTCTGCACCTATTAAACTATTTGATGATGCCTTTTATTTTGCACTATAATTGGGAAAGCAATCATGTGATAAAATGTAAGTTTGTTGTGAAATAAAATAAGTGATGTTGAAAATATCCAAATTACATTGTCCGAGAGAGTTTCTCAGATGTTCTGTTCATTTACAGAAATGATACTATTATTATTTTTAAGTCTTATACACTTTTGGGAAGAAATCTTTGAGTATTAGAAGATACTTGTAACAGACATAACAATAATGAGCAGTATTAAAAAGGTGGGTAGAGAGTGTTAAAATAGCTATGATCTGAAATAAGATGTTTATCTTGTTTCTTTCTTGGGCAGCTGGTTTGTGTATGTGAAATCTGGATCCATTCATATGATTGAGCTAGTATGGAAAAGCTGCCAGAAGTATGTATTAACATGCACTAGAAGGACTGAAAACTTTGTATAGGTTTTAAGAGAAACATACAGAACAACATTTGATGCTATTTGGTATTCTGCACTAAAGAATCACAAAATGCCCACATGGATTTTCTTAATAAAACACTCTTTAATTAAAAACAGAGGCATAATTTCAGAGAAAGAGCTGAAACTTGCTCTGACCACTTTGAAAGCCAGCGGACGATACACAGCAACTTCATCCTATATTGTCTCATCAGAGATCCAGGTTTCATCTAAAACAGTGGTCACAACAATTACTTGTGTTTTATTCTTCCTAAGCTAGTGAATCAACCCGAAACTCTACAACTTTATAACCATGAAAGTTTATAGTGTACATAGGAAGCATATATGGGACTCATTAATTCTTAAACATGTTGAAATCAAGTACTGCACTAACTATGATAAGGCATCAATAGGCTGGTCTTAATTTCTGGGCAAAATGTTATAAACTCATTTTTCTATAGGGACAAAAGTCTTTTTCATACCCAGGAACCAGTTAGTTGCAAATAATGATGTTGTACATAAGGTCAATGATGACATAGATTTTAACCATCAGTGACAATCTATCATGTGCAAGTCTGCTCAAGGGAAATTCCTTGGAGCAAGAAGCCCAATAAGAAGGGGGAAAACGAAGTGTTTGGGAAAGTCTAGGTAACCTGTTAGAGAGAAGGACTTTTCTACTTAATGAGTTTTGTAGAACTTCAGGTGAGGTGCAAAGCATTCCTCCCTTCCTCTGCCCCCTCTCTCATTCCCCAGACCTTCACTGTGAAGAGTTGCTAGATGATAGTGAACCAGGCACTGGTTAAAAAAGTGGAAGTGTTTTCATCTTCCCGTCCAGCACTGGGCCTTCAGGCTTAATTTTTGCTCCTGAATCTCCTGCTAACTTCCTGTATTCTGTATAACAGGGATGGTGAGGAAAGAAGAGGCAACTTTAACATTCCTCAGAACCCTTCAGCTCAGTTTTGCTGTTAATGAACTTCAAAATCTGCAGATGGTAAATTCTTAAGGCCTCATCCAAAGGCCACTGAACAACTTCCATTGGGCTCTGCTTCAATGTACTCTTATTAATAGTTTGTTATCAAAAGTATATGTAAAGATGTAAGAACACTTTTCTTCCATAGCCATAGTATTCCAGACTAATCCCATTTGCAACAACCAAACTACTAGACAAGGAGCAAAGAGACCACACACACAAGCAGTCACTGACTCCCCATTAAGAATATTTAGGATACCAAGCTCTGCAAGAGACTGTTAAATTATTTCATGGACACTCATCTCCCTTTAGCAATATAAAGTAACAGGTTAGTTACTCTGATACCATCCCATTAGAAACACCATAGCATGCTGTAACTATGCATGAAATCTTCAGGCATATTTTTGTGCCAGAATAAACAAACATATGAAGCCATATGCTGCAGATTAAATATTTGAGGATGAAAGGTGTTCCTGTTTTAAAGACTTTTGAAAGCTTCCCATCCAACACCATGTGTGGGATATTGCACTGTTCTCTTTGTGAAACTAGGTTACTAGCAGCTGTTACAACAGTAAATAATTTCAAACAGTGGTACCTCTCATTTTGGTTCCTTTGTCAATTTTTTTTACTACTTTGTTTCCGCTGTACTGAACAAAAAAGTGCATTTTGTAGACTAACATCTAAAGCACTTTTTCTTGCTTTATTCATAACTTCAGTTTTATCCCATGTTATCTTTAGACACTTCAGCACTGTCCAACACACTGATTAGTTTCTCAGAGAAGTAAGCGGGTGTGAAGTAATGTGTGAGAACATTTTGATTCCATTTGGCTACAAACCATCCTGGGAAAAATGAATTAACCTTAGCACTGGTACAAAATTTTCTATGCATTGAATTTGCAAATTATTCACCCAAATATTGAATCGAGTACTCGCTGTCTGAACAGATAACAGATGCTCAATGCTAAAAATATAGGGCTTTTTATTATTAAAATTAATTTTAATACTGCATTACTTACACAGTATAACACAAGTGATGCAGAGATGTGGCATACTTAGTGCAGAAAAAGCTTAAAAAAAAGTGGTTGTATGCATGACCTCATAGTAGTTTATATTTATTTCTTCTGGGTGATTCCATTTCAGATTTACTCAGATTTAAAACCAGAGCCTCTCTGCTAAATGTTACGGCTGTAAAAAAAACAAAATAAAGCAAACACCACCACTATCTCACCCTCCCCCAAGAAACCTAACTACCTAAAAAAGAAAATCCTATGATGTTGTTTCTATCATTTACATCACTGTCAAACTTCAAAATTATGTTTGTCACTGATGTCTCTAATCACATTTATTCTTCCGTAGTTAGCAAGTAGTTTTGATTATAGTAATACATAAAGTGCACGGAGTAAGCTTTTGCATGGTTTCAGTTGAATTGCATATGGAGTTTGATGCTATATATTATGGACAAGGATGCCAGAATCTGAGCTATTCTGACGTGTTTGATGATATTACTCCAGTTGTCAGAAAGCAGTAATATTTTAGAAGAAACAAGTCCTGTCAAATCATGCTGGTTGAGCTAAGTGATGTATTCACACATTTGTCTGCTTCTGTGATCACTTTCTGTAAACCTATTTGTCCTAGTAAGCTAAGTATTATTGGCTTGGGTCATAACTTGAAAAGTTTCTGAAAAAAAAGCAAATAAAAAACCCCCAAAACTAAAACACTAAACATGTTTGGCATTCTGCTGCAGATGAGCATTTTTAGAAACTGGGCCCCTGCTGCAGCTCAAGGACTGTGGAGTGTGGCCATTGCAACCTTGTCAGTGTTGGCTTATTGCCCTGGTATGGACACAGTGCCAATGGCTCTTTAAGCTGTGGTGAGGATCACTTGCAACAGTAATCTTCAAACAGCAGGTATCCAGTTCATACTTCGGTCTGGCTGAAAAATAACAGGCTTCTACCTTTTCTTGAGAGTTAAAGATGATAGAACCACTGTCTCATGGTCTTCACTGCCTAATTCAATGCTAAGTAAAGTATGTTTGTACGATTACAGTGCCATATATAAATGATCAGTGCATTAAGCATTTATAGCAAATTTTACTCTTTAAGGTTCCCAAACTACTTTAAGAATTTAAAACCAATGTAAATGATAAAAAGGGATAGATCTGGTTGAACTACTTATAATGAATAATTAATTTGACAAATCTATTTCTTTTTTTCTATTTGCAAATTATCCAAGTGCAGACCTGAATTCTTTTGTTTGTCAGTTGAAGTTATTTGATTAATAGTTTAGGCAAAGAATTTCAGTCTATGGATTGCCTGCAAGCTGTTTCACATGGCAGTTGTGTCATACACCATCTATTTATAATTGATCGTTTTACCTGCAAGACAATGACCCCCTGTAAATAAAGTGGTTGTATTTCTCCGTATTGTTTGACTAACTTGAAGAATTCATGTTTGGATTATCATTCAGGAGAACCTTGAAAATGTCCATGAAAACACCCTTAGCAGAACATTAAAATGTAGTGTAGTCCTTCTTGGCAGCTTTCTTGACACCATACTAGGAAGAACCTACAGGACATTTTGAAGGACTGGGGGATAACTGACTTTTTTTCTGGTTTTCTAAATCAAAGATGAAGAATTTGAAGTCAAGCCTAGGTGAGATTTAAATTAGCAGGGTGTAGGCTGGTACTAATACCTCGTCAGGCATATTGTGACAGGCTGTTGATAATTTCTTACCAGAGGGATAGGAAACTGATTCTGTTGACCATCTCAGTAAGAGCTATACCGTTCCATGAAAAACTTCCAGAAGGACCTTAAGCTAAGCATGATGTTGAGTAATTATAAAGGGAAATTGTGGCAAATACGTACTCGAGTGTCTGCACCTCTGTGTGTGTGAATTACAGCCAGGATACCTACCATACATGCAACAAAACCAAGTGATAAGGGACATATTACACTGTAAGATAATCACTAAACTAACATTCAAGTAACTTGGTAATAAGTGGACAGAGTCAGTATTCATATATGAGAAGAAAATTCATATACTTGATATTTCTGAAACTTGGTAAGATGTCATAGCACTGGAATCTCACTGAAAGTGGTTAAATTTTTTAATCCTCTTAAATTAGGAAGAAGGACTGGAGATGGACTGTTGTATCAAATGCAATGTCACATATTGTAGAGTAAAAAATAATCACATAACAGGAACTCAGTACTTCTGAGTCAAAATATAACTATACATAGGGTATCTATGTACATTATAGAGAAAAAATAATCTTGTAGACAGTAGGATGTCAACATCTTTCCTTCAGTGTGGGGAGAAAAAACCCCTCTACTATGATAGCAGAGTTTAAACTGTGGAATATTTTCTGAGATTTTGTTTTGCCAGCATCAGGATTCCCTAAAGCCTCTAAAAATAATAGCAGATAATCTCAGAGTGTAGAGATTCATCTTTCATAAAGAAGCTCAAAACTGAACATAATCCTGAAGGCCAAAGAGGTAAATATTGCCCACCAGTGACCATCAAACAAGAAGAGTTAAAGACTAGTGATCACATTCTGGATATATCTACTTTGTGACTATGAGCTGTATATAACGCCAAGTAGGCATAGTTAGATGTTTTAGAGGGACGGTTTATCCAAGCTTGAATCACATAGCATACTGAGCAGGAATATAAATTTTAATTAGGAAGTATTAATGAATACTGGGAATTGTTCAAGGACATAAACTTGAACACTAAAATGTACAGTAGTCAAAATGTCCTGATTAAAATACATAAATGTAGTGTAAAAACATAAAATAATGATGTATCAAGAATGGAAAAAAGAGCGTAAGTTATATACTGAGAGTTAAAAGTAACAGATAAAAGAAATTAGCAACTCCTTGCTTAAACATCAATGGCCAATATGGTTAAAAACAAGAAGGCGGCAATTTAAAAACATTTTAACATCAAAAAGAATCTTAGGTCAGATATAGCTCCACTGAAGATGCAGATGGTGGAAATCATAAATAATGATGCAGAAAAGGCAGAAATGTTTAATAAATATTTCTGTTCTGCACTTGGAATGAAACAGGAGGATGTATCCATCCCATATGATGTTGTGGATGGAAATGAAAGTTTGCCATCTGTAACAAAGAAAGAGGTAAGGCAGCAACTGCTAAAATTGAACATATTCATACCAACAGGCTTAGATTATTTTAGACCCCAAAGTCTCAAAGGAACTAGCTAAGAAGCTAAATTTAGCCAGCTTATCAAAATGTAGAAAATGAAGGTATCAATCCTACCCTGTTGTCTTGTAGGCACCTAACTTCCCTGCTTTGGGAGACTACTGGATATATCTCTCCCCACCATGTGATGCAAAACAAGTTTCACAGAACAAACATAAAACCTTTTTCATCTCTACTTGTAACGTACAAGTACTCCTTAGGCTGATAAAAACATGGTGTTGTCAATGGTCTTTAATATATATATTGGGATTTTTTTTTAGGTATATATATCATCTTTTTAAAAAGCAAGCAAACAAAAAAGGGCCCCAAGCAATCTATAACAACTTTCACTATACAGGATTAAAAAGTCATATTAAACAGATTAAAAACTGCCATAGTGACAGATGCTAATGAAGAAACATCAATGAGTTACAACATTGCTGGTGGTGCTGACCATGGATCAAGGTTTGATCCAATACTATTCAGTATTTTTGCCAACCATTTAGATAAGAGTCTGGTGAATATGAAGTTGGATAACACGTACTAATGAGAAAGATGAGCTACTTTTATAAACTGATTTGAATTGCCTGGTTAACAGTGAAAACCTAGCAAAATATATTTAAACACAACCAAAAGCAAAGTAGTACATTTAGGGGGAACACTAGGAAGACTATCTCTGAAAACAGTGGCTCAGAAAGAGAACTTTGGTGGGTCCTCAGATATTATTACTGCAACATGAATCCTCACTGCAATTCATCCTTAGGTGGGTAAAAGGGAAGATTACTGCCAGGAACAGAGAAGTACACATCACACTGGAAAGACAATGTCCACCTTTTGGACCTGCTCTTTAGGAAAAATATGGAAATAAATACCAGAAAAAAGCAGAAAGTAGGACCACTGCATTGTTCTAGACACTGGCAAATGAGAGTTTGGGTGTGATGCTGTGTTCGGTTCTGTGCATGTATTGATGTGAAAAGATATAGAAGAGACATTACAGATGAGATTTTTTTTCCTTTGCAGATATATTCAACAAATTCTACCTTACAAAAGATGTAGTTTTTTATAATTAAATATTAGAACAGTTTGTTGAAGGAAGTAGTAGACTCACCATAGTTTGGCATCTTTAAAGAAGCCTTCTGGAAAAAATTCTATTACCTATGCACACCAGTGGTCAGAATTGATTATGACAGTCATTTTTTTCTAGTAGAGGAGATTATAAATCTGTGAAAAGAAAAAAATATTTTTGAAAATTATTTTTGAACTCAAAATGTAGTAAAAAAGTGCAGGTTTTTGTTGGGCAAATCCTTAGAGAAATTTTTTGTAATGCTGTCAAAGGGGCCTGGTTTTACGGTTAAAATACAAAAGTTCTGTGGTGAAATTCAGCAGCTGTGGACTCCACAGCACTCATGGAGTTGGAATTGGGAATGATAGATTCATCTTAAACCAAAGGCAAAAGAGAGATGACAGAACAGATATGGTTGACATATGAGTAGGGTGCAGGATGATTTTAGTAAAATTGTAATGAGGGTTTGAAATAGTAAGTCACTAGAAAGGTTTTACCTATGTTTAATATATCTATGTTTAGTATATCTTTTTGAGATTATACAGTGCATTGAGAGAGAAGTGACTGCTTAATTGTTTAAATGGAATAAATTTTATGGCTGAGTGGCATAAACTTGTTTGCTAGGATGTAAGGTACTTCTGTTAGCAGAAGACTCATAAAAGCTTATACAAACTGCAGTATGTAACGTTACTGGAGAGTAACAGCACCATCTACAACATTTTTGAAATGTGCGTATATGCAGCCAGTGTTCAGATGTTACCAAGAGCAAATGTTCAAAACCTGTGACGACGGACAGATTTCAGAATTGTCTAACTCCTGTCTAAGTGAGGGCAGGTTTTCATCAGTGCTTGTGAGCTAAGAAACAATAAGTCTACCTGAACATTAATAGAGTCACACAAATGAAAAACTGATATTAGGGGAGAGCCAGACCTAGAATATAGTTTTTTGTTTAACAGCAGATCACTTTTTCATCATCATCAATGAGTCATCTATCTTTAAGACAAGATTTCATGGCCTCCATATTCTCTGTAACCAAACACAAGTTCAGCCAGGCTAGCAGCTGTGAGGAAAAGGGCAGCAATAGTCCCAAATTCATAAATGTTCATCGAATTGAAAACAGTGTAGTTGACTTGGTGCCATACTAATCAGTTTCTAGTTTTGAATTGTAGACAAAACTTGTTTCCATCATCTTGTAAAAGATTACACAGCTGTACTAGTAGCAGTAGAGTTTACAGCATACAGTTACAAGGGATGGGACTTCCCCACATTTCAAATGAGTTCAAAATATTTCTCAGAAATTGTTTACTTGGTGGCCATCATAAAATCAAATTATTCTCTTGTGCTTCAGAACATAGATGAGAGTACAGTTATGGTAGGGTGTCACAGACTTTTATCTCAGATCCTCTGTGGGTGGGTGGGGAAAGTTAACCCTCAGAAACATATTTATAGAATTGTTTCACTGAGTCTGGATGTAAATTAACTGGCAAAATGAAGTTAGACTCTTAAACAGCGCTTTAACTTTTAGGAAGAAACTTCCAGCTCTGGAAAGCTGCCTGCCTCTTTAAAAGAAATTCTGGGGGGAATTCTAAAGGGCACCTACTTTCTTGCTAGTCAAAATGGAGGCAAATTAAAAAATCCAGCATGTGGCTGAACATGATGAAGACTGTAGGGGCCAGTGTATGACACTGGTTATGCAGCAACAATTGATGCTCTAGAATAATATCTTCTCTGAGTCATAGCAACATAATCATTGCCTAGGTGTGGAGATTTACAGTAACAATTTGGGTCTTCAAATGATTCATTGTGAGGCCCTCAGCAAACTACTTAATTTTGCCTTTCAATTTCCTTGAATATGAAATAGAGATAATGATATTTCTGGAGCTTTATAAACACTTTGGAATCTATAGCAGGAAAGTACATAAATGTGCTCAGCAATAATACCAGATTTTTTTTCTGTAGTTAAGACATACAAGGCCAGCTTCATCTAGTTTTCATTGTGCAGGGGGTCTACTTGAAACTGAGGGAATACAAAATTGCTCTAGAGCAAATTTATAGTAAAACAAACTTTTTATTATCTTTATTCTTTTGTTTATTAGAGATTTTTCCTTGTTTTTCTTGTTTTGACTAATTTTTAAAAGGCTTTTATCAAGTCTCTCTACTTTTCAATAGAGATAAACATACCATTGTTGATGCCAGACATGTCTATCAGACTTGTAGTGGCTGCTGCTGTGCAAGATGTGTTTGGAAGAGGAGCAGGCCAACTGGAAATCATACCATTGGCATTGACAGCAACCACAAATTTGGCTAAAATTTGGGTATATACAGGGACTAGATCTTCCACCATTGTTAAGTCAGCCATTTCTGGGATAAAATGTTAACAGCAAATAGTGATTTTGAATTTAATCATTAAACAACACTTTGGGGCAGAATATAAAGATGCCAAGAAAATTATGGAGGCAGTAAGTTAACTTTCTGAGTTATAATTTAGCTGAGACCTTAATGATAACACTTATTTTTATTCCAATGCACTTCCGTTATTCAAAACACATACTATGTATCGTATCATTATATCATTATATGTTAGGAGTTGCCAATAGCTAAGGCTTCTCCTCTACCTCCCACCTTTTCTTGGCACTTCCCCCTCTCCCAGGCAGAGGCTTGTGCATGATGATCAACTCATAGCATTGACATGAGAAACATTGTACATTTGCTGTATGGCTCTGACTCCCACCAACCCCTCTGTAGTTGTCACCTGCATCTCTCCTGGCTCTTCTAATTTTTTCCCTGCATAACCTCGTAACATCTTTGTAGTCCTTTCGGGTTGCCTGCACTTTCTTCCAAAGGACATAAACTCTCCTTTTTTTTTCCTGAGTTCCACCCAAATCTCTCCATTCATCCAGGCCAGTGGTATTCCCCACTGGCTTGTCTTTTGGCACAGGGGGATGGCCTGCTACTGCACATTTAAGATTTCCTTCTTGACGAAACATGTAATGTTTATCTGGGTAATTTTGCAACTCATTCAGGTTTGTATATAGAGGGTTCAAAAGCAAAGTTGGACCAGCCAGATTTAATGATAAACTATTTTTTCTTTTCTTTGTGTTGTAATTGTCACAGGATGACACATCAGGTAAAAAGAAAAGTACTGCCTGTATAAAAGTAGGACTATCCCTTTTAAAAGCTGGACTCTGTAAGAGGAAAGTGTCTGGAGGCTACAGTTTGTTTTGGTCTGGGAAATCAGTTTGTTTCCTATTACCTTCTGGTAATTTGTTCTGTTTCTTAAGCTGAGCCATGAGCTCGAGGTTAACAGGCAGGGATACAGCTCTCTTCTAGGCTGGAAAGTTTCCAGTAACAACTTCAGAATATGGCTGTCTTATCCTAGTGCTTTAATTTTGACGACAAAAGATACCAGCTTGTGTCAAAATTTTACCTTAGTTAAATTGAGACATCTCTGCTGTTACAAATTTTGCTGCAACTTAAGCTAAGTAGAAAGCCAAAGTATTTATTGATCTACACCGTACTGACTTCCTTTCTCATCGTTTTGCTACAAGACTAAATAGTACCAGTTCTTCACTTCCTAGGAATCAATCCATGTTTCATCTTGAATCTGAGACACTGGAGATTTAACATGCATTTCAATTGTTCAGTGTTTATGAGGCCTAGCAGTTAATGACAACTGGGTCCTGAGCATTTAAACTTTCATTGCACTGCAGGAGTTAGGTGCATAGCAAAAATTATTCTTTAAATTTTACAGCACTAAAAAAACAAGCAATGGAAAGTTAGACTCCTGTTTATAACTAGATCTCTTGGCTTCCAGTATCATTTGACTTGCAAGTCTACAGAAAGGGAAAAATCCTAACTAATAATTGTCATCCCTCTGATTTAGTTTCCCCAGCAGCCCCGCATGCTGAACTAAACCAGGATCCTGTGCTGCCAAGCTCTAGTTAAAATCCATATGTTCACCAAAATACCATCACTTATGTCATGCAGGTTCTGAATCATTAGGTATGATGTTCACATTATTACTCACTAAACAGTTTCTTATACTGTTCAAGCTAATGCATATCAAAATTCATGAATTCTGATAGTTACAAAGAGCTTTTAATGATACTTTCAGAAGATGAAATATATAGGTTTCAAAAAAGTATGTGAAAATATGGATATTAGGCATAATAGTTAGAGGTAGGAGGAGCACACAAGATCAACAAGCCAGACAAGTTCAGAAACCTTTAGTGATTGTGTAGCGATCTGTAATGAAAATTCAAGTACCTTCTCTTTAATGATCCATTTATCTCTTCGACATGATTTTCTATCATTCTAACTGGCATGTCTCCTGCTTTCTGAGTGTTTATTGCAAATTTGTTTTGTCAAACAAGCCTTTAATACCAGACAGACCAGGCTGCTCCTCAAGATTTTCTCTGAACAAATTCTCTTTTCTAAGGAAAACACAGATGAATTATTTTATGTTTGAAGTAGTAATACTGATACAATTTTTTGAATTTTAAATAAGATGTGGTGAATTGTTTCCATATCAGGAAACTTAACTGTACGAGGTCATCACTTTTACTATGTTTTGCATAGATCAATCAGGGAGGACGAGATATCTAAAAGGATTGTGTTTTCTCCAATGAAAACTGTTAGTGAATATGTCCTTTAGGTACATAACATGAGACTGGCTCTGCCACAGTGCAGAATACCCTCTAACATGGCAGCAATGTACAGTTGTGTTGGTTATTGCCTCTTCATGAAGAGACTTGATTGTTTGGATTTTTGCTTTGGCTTTGCACGTGGGATGGAATCACTGTGCAATTGCAGCTCCCTTCTGAAATACTGGGTTACCTTGCTCTTTATTTAAAGAACCACAGTCAAACTGAAGACTTTTTAGTTTCAGTAACTGTTAATAGCAAAACCAACACATTATTCAAACTCAGACCATTTGGAAAAAAATGTTTAAAAAACCCCATCCCAAAACTCGTTCCTTCAACAGAATCTTTTAAATCTAGCTGTCTCAGTAATTTGAATCAATATTTACTTAAATTTACAGATATGTTTCTGTACGTGACATCTTATTACATATCATAAAAAAATTGCCCTACAACTTGCAGTACTGATCTCACATATTTTAAGTTGTGCACGAAGGGACCCCTGTGAGTAGGTAAGCTGGGGTATAAATTCAGAGTATGCAGGCACTCCACAATATCTTTCTGTGCACTGTCTTCCTGTGGGTACCTCACTCCATTTTGGAAGTGGTGCATCACTGCAGAATGAGAGAGCTTCTGCAGAATAGCTAATAACCTTGTAAATTCACACTCTGTAGTACAAAAACTTCCCTGAACCATTAGTAAGTCATTTTTATTGATTTCAGAATCCCATTAACCTTAAAGGTATTCCTCACACATGGTAGAATCACTCAGGAAAGCAAGAGCAAACACTAAATTTGAGGCTTTGGGCCCTAAAAAGCATTCCCTTAGTTCTGTCCCTCCTCTCAACTTTGCAGATTCTGAATATTTCTATTCCCTTTACCGTTTCTTACTCTATAGGTTATTGCCACTATTGCTTCTAGTGGCTATCCAGTAGCTTGAAGTGTTTGAGAGACCTGGGGTTCAGAATAAAGAGAATAAGCTGATGAACAGCAACCTGGAAAAGCAGCAGCTCTAAGCTTTGTGACAGTGATATACAGTAGAGTATGGGAACACTGATGAAGCAATAGGATTTCCCTATCTTTCAGCCTCAGATCCATTGTCCACATTAAAAGTAGATGGGAATTCTAAGGGGGGAAAAGTAATATTGTATATTTTATATGCTGTATAAGCTTTTAGTACAGCTTTGGATCTTCAAACTGGAATGATGAGCCTCTCATATCTTAAGGGATACCTGATAAATCTAACTGCTATTGAAGTCTAGATTAAGAAAGTCCTCTGGAGCGATTTAGATGAATTTGGGGAGTCAGTGTTGGGAAACATTATTTTCTGTATTATATTCAACTTGGACTTGTGGTAAGATTTCAACTTCCTAAGGATATACATTGGATGTAAATCCATATCCCATCTACTTCAGGTTTTACAAAAAACATACCACAATCGGAGAAGTCTTAAAACAGAACTGATGCTCACTGTGAGTAATTTTTACACATTTTAGTTACACTACTGTTGACTTTGATGAAGATATACCAGAATAAAGAATGCAGCATTACTTGGGAGAAAGTAAGCTCAAATTACCTCTGATCATAACTTCAACAATAAAAGAGCAATAGTAATGAGGACAAACATTTCCTTTGTGATTATATATTTATCCCCATAATGAGAATATAACTTTATTTCCTTCAAACCAATAATACCCTTTCTTCAATTATTTGCAAATTCCCAACATTATTTTTTTATGCATTGTGCTATAATCCTTACCCATTATCTTCCTTTTCTTTCTCTCACTCAATAAATTGAATAAAAAAATAGTGGAGACAAACATATATAGTTACCTATACCTTTTCCCAGCAAGATGCCAAATAGAATTTTATCACATTTCTCTGTTCAGGGAATAGGTAATACCCTTGTAAATTGGGAACCTAATATTGCAGATAAATTAACCATTTTTTTAAAGATTATTCTTAACAAATTCTGTACTTCATATATCAATTGTGGCATATAAGAGAGGTATAAACCATAATCCAGCACTGCACCCAGATCTGCAAGTAGACACACTGAAGTTACTTGTGATTATTTCTGTATCCAGATGCTTTTTACTGCATCAAATCTCTCCCTTATTGTCTCTGAAGAAGCTTATGAACCATTTTTACAATTAATAGACTGTCAGAAAATATAGAAAAATGTAAGATGGTGCTCACTGTTTTAGCACAAGTTCAAATGACCTAATTTATTACTTTGATGTGATGTTTATCTTATGACTCAAGTATTTTACAGACTAATCCAAAAGATGTGATTAAAACAGAAAACAGCTGCAATGTTTGATTATGGTAAATCAGACTCAGCAAGTGTGTCTTATAACCAGAGTCCTTTTAGGTATTACACTAAGCATTTTTTGTAACCCTCTCATCTTATTATATCATTGCAGTGCCCAGATCCACCAAACACTTGCTTAACTTTAAGTGTTTAGACTCGTGCTTTAAGTTAACTGTATGTTTATATCTCTTGATGACTTGCCTGTTTCTAATGCAGGATTTAACAGTCCTTGTACAGCTGACATTTTGCTCGTTATTCTGTAGACTGAATTTGAAGATTTTTTTTTTTTAATTGGGTAAAATAGAGCACTGTTTTACTGTTAGCATCTTACTGGAGGTATAAGCTCCACTGAGGCTTCAGGGATCAAAAAGCCCAAGCAAAGACAGAAAGAAGAGAAAAGTGAATCAGCTGGGTTGTATTAGTAAATAATTTAGATAGCTTAAAATAACAATGTTCACACATTTTTAATTTAAAGCCTGCTAAATCCTTTTAAAATTCATTCGTATTTGCAATTACTTAAACTGTGAACTGTTCACTAGAGGGAGTGAAACTATAGATTTTAAGTACGCAGCTGGAGGTAATATATAAATTCAATTGATCAGTCTGGCAGAGAATTGATGCCACAATTTGTACCCAGTGGCACTTTCTCTTTCTTACCCGCCTGGCTTAGAACATTATCAGAAAGTCAATATGATACGCCAATATAGTGATATACTTGCAGTCATAAGTCCCTTGTTTAGATTAAACCCTAGGTGCTCACGATGTGGATTGTAATGGACAGACAGCCTGACTCCATCCCGCTATGAGCTGTTCTGAAAGCACTCGACTCAACTTAACTCCAAGGTTTCATATGGTTTTCAATGGCCCCAGCAGCCAGCCAAACCAGTAACAGAGGATGTCTGTCTCTGCAAGGCAATGCAGTGGGCAGGGAATAGTGGGTATGCAATGCTCCAGTCTGGCTGCAGTCCCCTCTCTATCAGCTGCCTGACTCAACAGGCTTTGCACTCATCACGATCAGGTTTCCTTTATAACTCTACTTTAGTCTCATGTTTTGGTTCTCTCTCTTCCTTGTAATTTATTAATGATTTCACCTCCTCTGCATTATCTTTTGAAATCCTTCCATTCTATAAAAGGCATCTTTATGAAGCCTGATGAGGAATGACTTCCAAAGTCTGCCTTTTGAGAACGTGCCTTTCTGTACATACAGTAAATATCGGCTTGTATTTTTGGCTGCACTGAGAACTGGATCAGGCCGCTAGCTGTTAATTTCATACAAAATACTTATTTGAGTAAAAACCCATTATGTCTTGTGTGACATATAAAACTAGAAGGTCATCCACAAATCTGCCCTGCATGTATTTTCCTCCCAGGGATTTCAGTTGTATATAGTATGTACAGCACCATCTGACACATCACCACATGTGTTAATATTTTCCTGCAGCAATGACCCTTACCTCTCCACCTACATAACATGTGATGCTTAGAATCAGAGACATAGTGAAGAGAACTGTTGGGTCAACAGTTATTTAACCCTCTCTGTGATAATGCAGAAATACTCTAGCCAGTACACCAAAAGTACTTTGTTTTGTGCAGATTTGAGTGACACAGCTGATGAGCTCTTCCACCACTTTCGCCTCCTGATACTACACTTCACTGTTAGGAATCATTTCCTGGTCCTTGGACTAAATTCTTCTGTGCTCTGGTTTATACCTAATATATTAACAATAATTTGCTCTCTCTAAAACAGCTCCCACTTTTAGTTTTAGTTTTGAATACTTCTCTGTAATCCCTCTGGATTTTATTGTAATCTTGAGGAATTAACTGCTTTCAGAGGCATGTGACTACTGGTTGTTCTCTTGATGCAGGGTTCATGATAAGGGCTAGGAAATTATTCTCGTTACAATTAGTGTATAGGTGTGAAACATTTTATACACTGTCTCACCAATGAAAGGGAATTGTGTCTATTTTCTTAGATGAATAGAGATAATTCTGAAACCCCACAGTACAGCCACATTTTGTGGTATGCAGAATTAGATTTTCTATTTCCACTAATCTGATTCCATGTAATATCTGGAAAATGAAAGTTTCATAGTTATTTGGTGACCTGTTAAAGTCAATTGTAGGCAAGCCCACATGGGTAAAGCTCTCCTGCAAACACTCATACATACACTTGCCTTTATGTTCATGAGTAGTTATGCAGTTTACATGGATAAAGGAAAGCTGACATGTAAGTGTCAAAAGGACATGGGTTTAGACCACTGCTATGGGGCTAGGCAGTCAAGTGTTTGTGTAGTACAGAAGATGTACAGAAAATTTCCTGTGCCCTGCGTATGTCCATGTCAATGACTTAAATAGAGTGTGGGACCTCTAACCTTCAGGAACAAGATGAGCTGTACTTGTTCTGATGCTGTTTCATACTGATATATTCAATCATCTGTGACAAAATCCTCTAACTGTAGATTTGATTCTACTCATGACAACAAACCCTTTTTTGTTAGACTGAGATCAGGGCAGAACCAGTCTCTTAATCTATTTGGCTTTTCTGGTTTTGTGCATTGATTGCTTATCAGGAAATAAATAAATGTGAAGGTAAAGGACTTGTGCACATCAGGGCAAAAACCAATAGCCATTAAGCCTGTAACTTACAGTATATGCCCTTTTAGCAATAAGGACACTGTTTGAAATTGTCAGTGTGACAGATTTACTCTTAATAGCTTAAGCAAATTTCACAGTTTACCCTGGTCATTTTGAAGTAAGAAACTTTAATGTGTTTGGAATAAAAATTAAGGATTATAAACTTCACACACATCTGCAGAGAGTCAGCCATATGTTTCATGTGTTTATTTAAAATATTAGGAGGTGCTTGTTGGGATAGAATGTTTCCTCTGTGTGTATAATATAAATAACCTAAAGGCATTTAAATACATTTTGACATTTAAGCATATGTTCAAATCAATTTTAACGCATTGATTCAGTCCTGTTCTACCACCACAGACCCAAGACTAGAGAGCATAGAACTTTCCCTGTGTAACTGCTTGTACAATGCACAGTACTTTAGGTTGGTTCTTATAAGTCATGGAGGAAAACAAAAAAGAAAGGGAAGAGAGGGAAGACAAAAAAGGGTGGAAACAGTGAAGAGGTGGTCATCTTCCCTTACTGGGCGGCTCTTGCCTCTGCTGTTTTCATTTTCTTGTGGTGTTGGATGGCCAGTCACCATTTTGCAGCAATATGCTATGATTCCAGTAGCAGCAGGCTTATAAACAAGCATAATTTACCCAGAGCATATTGCTGGATTAAGTACAAGTTTTGCTTTCGACATGCATTTTTTATTTCAAGTGCTTATTGCAGTGGTTTTGGAGTTTTGCTCTAACTGGTTTGGCTCAAAGGTGATTACTCTTTAAGTAGTACAATAATATTATGTAAACTCTAGTGAAAACCAGTTGCTGCTAAAAGCAGGGTGCCAATACCTTAGTTTACTATTGATGTCACTGTTGTTCCTACAACAATAACAGTGGGACATTTTAGAGATATAAAGGTGACATAAACAAAGTTTTAGGTCTATTCTACCAGATGCTGAGCCTGTGAACCTAATCCTGGAAAATAATTTAACATGTGCTTAAGTAGAGACCATTGTTCACCTACTCACAGCTAACTTTTGAGGGATTGCTCAGGCATTTACAGTTAAGCACACACCTAATCGCTCTTCTGAACTGGGCCAGAACACTTAGCATTCTGTAGGACTGAGCCCTGAGTGTCTAATTACCATAAAAAATATATGGTGAGGAATGATTATGCACTAGTAGTGGGGGTGGTAGAGTAACCCTAATAAATCTTTTTGATCTTTAATTTCTCTACTAAAGTATAAATCAGCTCTGTATTTTTCTAAAGCCTGGGTTGGTAACAGATATTAATGTAGCTGAGACTAAAATTAAGATAGTGTGTCTGAGTATTATTGGAAGGAGTTCACTGTATCACTGAGGGTGGGATTTTGTGAGTAGATGAAAACAGTATGTTGAAATACCACAGCTTTTACTGTGAAACAGGATGCATACCACACCATGTACTTCCAGTGAAGGGACAATCTTCCTCTAGCCCCCTTGTAAATCTATCCAGAGAGTGTATTGATGAAAACTAGAAGGTACCTTTTTTGTGGAGGAGAATGAGTCTGAATGTTTACGTGCTAAGACATGGACTGAGATTACTCTGGTTGCTCATCTCAACTTTATTATTAATAGCCCTCGATGGCTGTAGATTGAGGTTTCCAGTTAGCACGAATTTGTCTAGCACAGTACTTTTTATATAGGTTAGACTTAAGAAATGAATATAGGCGACCTTAATTCTCTGTTAACATTTTTGTGCGTATGGGAATATATTTATATGCACACATACTCACAGACATACAAGTAAAATATAGCAAAGATGCATTAATTTTACATTGATTCAAAATATTTACAGATTCAGTTAAGATGATCGTGCTAAAGTGACAGAAAATTGTAAGTATTAACATTGCACTGTAAGTAATGACATGTGCTGTAGATCCTCACAGACAAAAACAGTTGCCTGTGGCATCCACACAGTATTTAAATTGGTAATCTCAAAAGAGTGGATTCTTAGATTTTCGAGTGTGTTTTCAGAAACTTTTATCTTAGCTGAGAATTGTAAGTTTAGGGGGAGTTGATAATTTAGAGTCTTTTTTTTTTTTCTTCTTGAGAGCTAAGAGACTGTGTCAAAACTTCTTGGATAAGAGCAGTTTTCACTGTCTTTTTGATATATTACTATTTAACTACAAGGTTGAAATCTCACAAAAATCTCATGCCTGGGAGAGTCTCAAAAGATGAAGGTACGTTTCACTTGTATAGACCCATTTTGTCAGTAGATATTATTTTCATAATCTTTGCTTTTGTTTTTCCTTTTTTTTAAAAAAAAAATTGCTTCTATTTTTTTTATATTACATGACAATTAAGCACCTCTTGCCACACCCATGAAAGCTGTCCTTCAACAGGTAGGTAAGATGATGTGACAGTAATGCTTCTTTGCAAGTCTAAAAGGGTGGAAGGAATTTCATACGCCTTTGCGCCTTCCCAGGGTAAGTTCATAACAAGTGGTTTCCTACTGCTCTGCTTGACCCTGAGTTAGAGGAACAGTTCAGTACGCTGTAAAATCAGAGGTTTATGGTCCTCACAGTCTAGACAAAGGATGGAGGATGATGTCTCTCTCTAAAATCTGAAGACAGGGTATGCAGAGAAAATAAGTAAGTAAAATACTTGTAGTTGTCTGGGAGTATGCGAAGAGGTTTGTTAAATGTATGTGACATTGCAGTTCTGTAACCAAGTGCTGAAATACTTCAGTGCTGGGAGAGCAGCTATAAACATCTTACAGCATTGTCTAACAATGTATTTTGTATAGAGGAGAGACCTTTTAATATTTTCCTATTTAAGTAGTTGTTGCTCAGTCAAGGAGTCTCATTGATTATTCGCTTGGGTAACAGCTAAAAGAGAACTGAGGATCCAGTCCTGTGATGTACTGAGAAACTCCTCAGAGGAGTTATGTGTCTTAGGTTAACTGAGATCACTCTGTGCCACACGGGTTCAGTTTTTAATTGCTGAAGTGACCCACCTATAGAAGGTAACACATACAGAAGATGGAGCTGGAGCTGATGGAGAAAAACACCAAGCCTACCATGTTTAGTGTTATTTACAAGCATGTTTGACATTTCTTAGTTTCTTAAATTATATTTAGGTTATTAATAAGGATAAAAATCTTTGATTTTTTTTCTTTGCTTTAAGGATGCCAGAATAATTCTTCAAAGTAACACATCAGGTCAAGTGTTAACAATATGTGGTTTAAATTAAAAAAAAAAAATAGAGAAGAGGAAAGAAAAGCACCACACAAGAACCAACCATCTGTTCCAAAAAGCTCTTACAGCAGCATCAGTCTTGGTATGGATTTAAAAGATACAGTACCATTTCTGTTTTAAGATTTATAAGAATTAACAGATTTACCTCAAATGATCCAGAGTAACTTCTGTACAACATATATTTACCACAGAATGATCATAGCCAGAAAGTGAAGAATGAACAGATCTCTTATGGCTGGCTTTCTGTGAAAATAACATTACTTAAAACAAGCAGCAGTTTTCAAAAGCAGTATCTTCATAATGTGATGTAAAGTGACTCAATTCCTTTGGTGTAGAGTCTATGAAATATTAAGAGAACTTGGATTTTCCTTCCATTGCTGAATGAACAAAGTACATTAGGTGTCAGCATGAAACTCATTAAAGGGCGAAAATGTCAGAAAAATCCTCAGCAATTCTATTGTCCATAGCTGGTGTTGCAAGGCTACAGCTAGTTCTTTTACTCAAGGCTTAACTTTCTTGTGTGTTAACTGTAAAGTAAAACAACTGTAGGCTAGGCTCTCAGGGGCAAAGAAGTGTAGGAACTACAGTATTAGCTGGTTGATTCAGGTCTTGAGGAAGAAAATAAGTAGTGAACATTATTTTTTCTGGTGACCCTGATGGTATAAAGATGTTTTTGAGGAGAAGGAGGTGAGGTGAAAAAAGGTTAGAATACAGACTACTCTGAAGGAAACACTGGATAAATTAAGCATGTATGACATCTTTTCAAGGTACATTCTACAATACAGTCATTGCATTTCAAGTTACATCTTAAATGTGAATTGGGCAACATTATGGAACAGAGTCCTGGGAAACAATGCATTAATTCATGTAATCTGTCTGCTTAGGGAAGGGCCACAGATTCAGGGGCCTGGAGAACATAAATCTGGTGCTCAGTCAGCATGATGTCATGTTACATCCTATATCATGGAGTGTTATTGTGGCCTTGTGCTCCCACTCATACAACATTTGGCTTGTAGATTTTTGCTGTGTGCGCTTCTACTAAACAATCACACCATATCCGTCCCTTGACGTGCGTACTCTCTGCTCCTCTGTTTTTTGTGAGGGTCTTCTGCTGAACTGTCTTGTGTTTTTAGTGCTTATTGAAGGTTTATGGGACTCCATATTAATTAGTCCTTCCAGCATTAAGCCCCTCAGCATAGTATTACAGCAATGAAAATGTCACTACTTGCATAAGTGTTTAATTTTAGTCAACGTAACTGGTAGGTTTTGGTATGGACTTGGGGTTAATCCCAGACTGAACATCTACAGATCTGAGAGGAATTCAGATCAGCAACTGTATAGACAGTTCAGGTTTATTTGTAGTTAGAAGTATGATTTGGGCTTGACTCTTCTGTCTGAAATGACATGCTTATCTTTGCTCTTTTAATGGAGCTGGAACAAAAAAACCCAACAGTGTGGATCTTTGTGAGAGGCACTGTGTTGCCTCTTTTGTTCAGCACAATGAATTGAACATGTTGTGTGCAGTTCTCCATATTTAATGGCTCTTTTATCAGAATTTCTTTAAGCAAAGGAACAAAATGAACTGTGTGCAAGTTGTTTCCTTACCTTCCAATATCCAAATACCTCTCAATCCAAATATGCTGTTCCCCTATTGCCTGCAAATCAAACTGCACATATAAAAAGGGAATGAAAAGGTTTATCTACTTCCATTAGCAAACACTATATCTAACAAAGAGAGTCATAATGAATAAACACATAGAAGGCACACAGATATTTTGCCTATTTCTTTAAAAAATAATTCCTGAAAAACACAGTTAAGTCTCTTTAATTGACACAGGGACCCCAGCAGAGAGAGAAACATGACAATTAAGCAATCAGTCCAGTGATCAGAGGTGCTGTGGAATATCCATGCACCTTTTACATTGGTAGAAAGCATGTGCCAAATCCACAGCTCATGTAAATTGGCATAGATTTGTTGAACCCTGATATTCTGGCCCTTGATTTGAGCATTTGTCTACTGGAAACACTTTAACTTCCCCTGCCAATGTCAAACATTTGTAAGCAGAAGTAAAGAATAGCAGAAGTGAACCAGGACTTGCATGCTAGGACACTTATGACTGCTTCAGTGTCTTTGCAGGCACTAAAGTAGCTTTCTGGATATTGTCTAAAATCTAGGCATGGAAGAAAGATTATCTAGTTATAATACCTAACTCTGTCATTGACCTTGGAGTAGTAAGTTATCTCTTGACAACAGATACTACTACATTCCAACCTGTAAAAGTAGAATTATGATATTACACCATTGTGCTGAGGTTGTCCATGTCTATAAAAAAAAACCTGTCAGTGCACTGAGACAGAAGGTGTTAGAGAAGCTAAAAAGTCTATAATTTTTTATTAGGAATTAGACTTTGCAATTTTTTACTTTCGGATTCACTATGTGTTTGGTCATAATCTTTCATCTGGCTCCTGTGACTCCTGTAAGAGGTTAATTTGTAAGGGTTAATTCGGAGAAGTTACTATGAAAATGTGTCCTCAGGGAGGGACTGGCCAATTAGAACTTGCTCTTATGGTACAGTATTTGCAACTTCATAACCTTTACTAAGCCTTTAATATGGCTTGAGGAAAAAAAAATGAGTGTGGTTAGTTCTCAGGGAAGATCCTAAGGTACATAAATATGAACTGAATTTTAAAACATTACTTGAACTTAGGTTCTCAAATCTATATTCAGGCACTTAAGGAAGTGGGAAGATTTTCAGAAGTGCTGTAAATTAAAATTTGAATTCAGTCTGATCTGATGGGTAACTCACAAATTCTGGAACCCAGCTTACTTATGAGATAAGTAATTATGGATTTAAACTATAATTCTCAAGCATTTATCTTGACCTAACTTTGGGACCATGGGAAATCATGATTTTAAAAGACTTACTTTTCCTTCCATTTCTTAATGAGTATTATTGCATGCAAAGGTGTTTAATTTCGATCTACCTATATCTGCCATGACTCAAGGTGCCGATGACAAAGTGGATTTGTGTGGGCTACATACCAGCTACATCTAAGAGTATCTGCAAAAAAAGGAAATTCTTTTCTTCTCAGATAATAGCCTTCCTGTAGTATATGAAGCTGATGCCTTTGGTCCTCAGCACTGGGCAGTCATCATGAGAAAATGCAAAGATGCATCCTAAACCTCACTGATTTTAATTTGAATGAGGTGGCTAAGTCAATTACCATCACTTGAAGATGCTATCTTGAAAACTTTGAGACCTCTTCATGTTCTGAAAACATTGTATGTTTGGATGGTGTTCTCATCATGTACAAATGCATCATCTCCTATGCACTGTGGTTCTGTGTATTTTAAAGAAAATGTTAAACTTCTTGGTGTTTTTATTTTTTCTTCTTACTATTTTTTTGTTCCTTTTTAGTTTTCTTGGACTTCTATTGCTTTCCTCCCTCTGCCCCATATGGCCGTGGCTTCTAATTTAAAGCTGACCTTTGCAGGTGTCTGTGGCTTTTAAGAGTGCATTACCCTTTGTTGAAGTGGTTTTTAACTTTACTTTATATTTAAAAAAAAAAGATCAGTTGGGAGATTCTAATGCTCCCAATTCAGCTTTTTTACTTTCAGTGCAAGTTAAAAGTCAGCATGGCTGCGAATAAGGGATAGAGAGGGAGAACATGAGCAAGGGAAAGTGCATATTGATGCATCAGAGTAGTGCATAGAAGACATTATCTTTGAGGTTGTCTCATTGTTTCTGTTATGAGTGGAGTTCTCTAAGCAAGACTGAATATATTTACTGCTAAATCATACCCAAAAATCTCTTGAAGATGTTGTAAGAGAGCACTGAATCCTCATGACCTATATTAAACTTAGAAACCATTCTGTTGTCTGGAATTTTCATCTTCAGATATATATTGAAATGGCTATAATTTTTATTGAAAAAAAAATTTATCTATAAAACTCTCTCGTGTCTCTGATAATATCTAATATTCTCTCATCTTTACCAATCAAATCCACAAACAGCCTGTAGAGATACTTTTCATAAAAATTGAAATTCACTTGATAAAACTAGGGGAGGGACATGGGAGCAGTGGTGGTGAGGAGAAGGAGAGGAGCCTGGGATTTTGTATTGAACTGAAAATTCAATTTTTATGTAAAGTAGCAATTTATATATTTTTTCAGATCAAGTTTCTTAAATAAATCTAGGCCAAAAGTTTAGGCTTCTCAAAACCCATGACTACCATTCCCCACATGTGTATTTGTTTTGAGATTTATTAGGAAATAGATGTGCATCCAGTGGTTTCACGCATACAAACAATTTTCTTCAGATAAAAGTCTTCTGAAGGACACAAGACCTCATGGGGTCTCATGCTGACTTGGATTTTATGACAACACCATGTTGAATTTTCACAAAGGTTTTAAACCACTACCTAACATCAAAAGGAGCCTGATTCATAAAACATTGCTTCTATCACGTTTTTCCTAGAATCTTGCTATAGATCTTTTGGAAAGGGAGGTAGATATTGTGTGTTGAATTGATTCATAGCAAAAAAAAAGAAATCCAGCCCTGAAGTGTTTGTCAGTATTGGCCTGAGGGAAGCATCTTGGCAATTGGACAAATTAAATTTTTCAAAAATCAAAAAAGAAGGGTAAAGAACAAAAAAGTGCCCATAAAATACATGAAACAGATACATTTCTGTAACTGAAACAATAATTTATCAACACTGTCAAAAAGTCATAATTGTCTCAACACTGCAACATTATTTATTTAATATTGAGAATCTATTATTGCACTCTAGTTAAAAAACCCCAAACTCTTACCTTAAAAATGCATGAAAATAATATTAAAAATTAACACTAAAACTATACAGTGTGGCAGTAGGAGGCTCAGCAAATTGATAATGAATAAGGAGACTTTCAAACCAGGTCAGAAAGTACTATGTGATATCTTTTTGATGACATATGAGAAATGAGACATTAGATATGCCTGTTTTCTAGGAAAAAAAAAAAAAAAAGAGCCCATTTATAGAACTTTGTCATCAAAAAAGTCATAAAATACTGCAGGATGCCTATGGTACTAAGACCAAGAATGAAGTAAGGGACTTTACAGAGTGAGTTTGGCTTTATTCTTCAGGAGTAAGCCTTAAATAAGCATACTGATGGAGCAGCATAGTGAGCTTTCAGGGCTCAAGTGAATGTGATGGTGGATGGATGTGTACAAACCCAAACCAGGCAACTTTCCACTGTTACTAGCTGTTCATTTGAGTTATGCTTTAACTGTTCATGTTCACCTTGCAGTAGGGCCTAAATACAATCAGCAAGTTTGTCTCACTGTGCTAGACCTGTCATAAAATCCATATTCCTGTTTCAGCTCTGTATTCAAAGTGTAAATCAAGATTTGTGTCAGCTTTATCCATAGTGAATTTTCATCTGTGTCATTGTGTCACTGACAACAGTGGAAGTTCCAGGTCCTTAGGACAATGTCTTGGGTTTCCTGTTGCTACAAGTGTTCTGAATGGACTCTGCTAAAATATATGTGCATATGGGTATTTTCTCCTTTGCTGGAAACAGTACTGTCATGAGAAAATGTCATCAAATATTTTTATTTGCAAGATGGGAATGGTATCTCTCTAGATCAACCTAAAGACTGGCTCAGTCCTGCAAATTAGAACTGTGTAGTTGAGAATCTACAGGAACAGGGAATGAAAGAGTAAAAATAATTGTTCATGAAAGTGAAGGAATCATTAATATACATGGCGTGTGTAGTTTGTAGAATAGTTAGAATGAGGCTAATGGCATTCTGGAAAGAACAAGTTACCATTTTCATGAAAGAATGATGACAAAGTTGTAGTGACAGTAGAAAGTAAGTAGCAGACTACTACAAACCTGTATGTGATAAATCACTTTATTGTACAATTAACTATACCATTTAACATATAAGCCTGCCTGCTGTTGTTCCTGCACCCACTGATCCATCTTTTATGTTGTATTGTTTATTCTTCCAGGTAGTGTTTCAAGCTAGCAACCATGAAGCATCTTCAGCCAGTCACACCTTTCAAATTTCCTTGAAGAACTTTTTTGGCCTTGCACAGTTTGTTCTTAAGTACTTAAATTTGCAACTCTTCCATGTTTCTCCTCTGCTCTGGATTTCTCTGTGTTCAGTTTTGAAGAAATATTTGTCACCCAGAAATAAGACTTTTCTGTCACCTAATTTTGAACTTATTTTTACATTCCTGAGCTGAGAAGTCACATGAAATGACTCTGAGGTTTCACAGGACATAAAGATGCTTTAGTGCTAAATTGATATCTCATTTTAGAAATATTTTGGAAAAATATTTTTTGGAAAAATGGTTCTTAATGTTATGAATAAACACAGCAAGGAACACTATGCTTGTACTGATACATGCAGAAGTAAAAAGAGAACAAAACCCCCGTCTGTTTTTATGTAAAACATCTTTAAAGACAAAAGAAAATACAGTTGGAGGTGGAAGGATAACAAAACCTAGCAAATGCTTTCTGTTCCTTTTGTAGGGGGTGCTGCCCTGCCCTTAATACTCTGATCCCAGCTGCTCACAGCTAGAATTATCCACTAGGCTTTCCATTATGAATATGATTTCAGTGGTACACCCAGTATTTGGGCTCAGGTTTCAAATGCTTCTGGTCTAGAGGAACTTGTAGAATGGATTTTTGCTTCAGAATGTTTTGTTTAGGTACCTTATGGTAGGTGTTATTCTTAATGCAGGAATAATTATGGTTCACAGAAAGTGCATTATTACTTTAAGTTACAACTGTAAGGAAAAATGACAGTGGTGCTTAAATGAAGCTTGACAGTCTGCATAGCAGGCACCAACCATCTGTGCTATGGCAGCACTGTTTGTATTTTAATGTTTAAACATACAGCAAAGATAATTAAGAATAACTATAATTAAAAATGATTACAACAAATTACTTTTCCCTCAACAGTGATGTGTGCCTGTAACTTATAAGTTACTTGATGAAGTAACCCTTTGGTAAAACAGACAGGATAGCTTTGCATTTCTCACCCTGTTTCTGATGGTTCATGGATTTTTCAGGGGCTTTTTTTTTTCCCCAAATGATGAAAACATTTTACGTACTGGGCTTCATACCCCTATTTGATGCACAATAATTATCACTGAAATTTCATCCTTCGTATCAGTAGCTTCACTCTTTTAATTTTTTTTCTTTTTGCCGTGACAAGATTAAAAGTAGCATGTTGCTCAGGCTATGGAAACAAAATGACAAGAAAAGAACACAAACTCACACAAATATTTTCATTTTCAAAGGAAAATATTAATATTTGCTCTTGAAAACACAAAGCAAAATTTTAAACAGACACACACACCCCCCTCCCCCCCCCCCCCAACTTTTAGGATAAATGAATTTAATTTCTGTTATAACTTCTTATGCCTGAGAATAATAAGTCTATTTGATTTTGAAGCCCCATTGGTATAAAGCTCTAACTCTTCCATCTTGTGTTGAGTTCCAAATGGATTCTGTCCTGTTGATGGGTCCTTCTGTCTGTCCAAAAAACAGAGGGAGAACTATCAGGCAAAATTGACTAAAAAAAAATGCCCATAAAATGGATTAAAGACAAATTTTTCTTAACTGATCATGACAAGATTTTCAGTTTCTGAGTGACTCCATTTTGAAGAAATAAATGGGCCATAAAATCCTTATTTTTGCAACTGGCTGTGGGAAGCTGTTACTACTGTTCTTCAATTCTACTATGTTCTTAGCAGCAAGGTGAGATACTATGTGGAGGCTAGATGTGGCCAGACTATTGTTGCAGGCTCAGAAACCAGAAAGTCCTCTGAGGTTCCTGTAGTATAGATGTAAACTACATCATCTATGATGTTCCACTGTCAACCTTCTTAAGCATTTAGTACATCTTTGGGTTTTAGTCCCAAAGCCCAGATACAAAAGTCATTAGCAACAGATTCTGTGAGGGAGAGTTGCATTTCAGAATCAAGTAATTCTGGTTCAGCAGGTTTTGGCTTTCTTAGAGAAAACTGAATTTTTGCTTATATTATATATGAAACCATTTTTCTGTCTATCCATCACATATCAGTTTAGATGGAATATTTTTAGCAACTCATTTGATACTTAAAAGTTTTTGGTGATGCTGTAAATTTGCAAATTTGACTTAGTGTCACAACTACCATGAGGTCTCTTGCAATAAATTCAGAAAAACTCAAAAGTCTTTTGGCAGATGAGTAAACAAAGGCACATCATTTGCTTATGCCTACTTAACATTTTTGAGGCAAAATCACAATGATATCTTAAGATATTTTGATTTCCTTAACTGATAGAATGAGAAGAAAATAAAATAGAGAATTATTGCCCATGTTTCTGGTTAAACCAACATCTTTGCATCATTTGCAAGTCTCTTAAGATATTGGACTGCGGCTTTCACTTACTTTCAGAAAATTGCTGTTTGCTATTTTGCTGAAACTATCATTTTGAAGGTTTCTCCAAAAATTCACAGTGTTTTACTTGACATTAGTAATGCAGCCTGGTGAAAAGAGATTGATAGATGAATTAAAAGGCACAGCTTTGTAAACTGCGACTGCCATGGTGGCATTCCTCGCCCTGAAGGTGATGGAGGTGTTATGCAATCTCAAAGGAAGCAGAACTATGTAGAACTGCATGGTTTGATCACATGCTGGTCACTTAGAGTAGCAGAATGAAGAGAATATGTAAGTGGGATATGAATAAAACATTGCAATAATGTGAGGAAGAATCCAAATACTTTTCCAAACTAATGTTTTATTTACCATTCTAAGTAGTTTAGTGCTGTTCTGGCATCTAATATTTGATGGGTATTATGTTTTATAAAGTTTACATTGATAAAATTATCTGTCTTTCATAGAGGGGAACTGCATGATCTTATTGCTTGAGAATAATATTACTCCATAAGGTTGATTACAGCTATGTTTGAAATTCATTTCATATTTAAATAGTGTGGGCCAAAGTGAGCCCTGGTGCAAATGTGCCTGTGCCAATGGAACTCCACCAGAGGAATGTTTGACCCTATGGGTTAATGTAATAAAAAGATAACAGCATACTGTATGATCACATAAATTAAAGGTGGGAAATACCAATTAGGTCAGCTAGTCCTTACCTCAGGGACCAATTTAGAGTGTTCCCTACAATCTACTCTTGAGTGCTTTGCATTGTTTTAAGAAACTCATGCAATAAGACTGATGTCTTGGGAGACTATGATGTAGTTCATCAGATCTCACCACTAAAAAATGGTTTTGGAAACCCAGCCCAATTTTTTTTTTTTTTATTCTCAAGACTTAAGTCTCAATATCCTTGTCATAATCTTTCTGTTTCACTGTAAGCAATAGTATTTTGATTTTTTTTCTATTGGCTCTTCACATGTTTTCAATGAACACTTATCTTGGATTCACTCAGAAATAGAATGTTAGAGAATTAATTTTTTATTATTATTACTTTTAGGAGTGAGTTAAGTTGCCTAAGTCAAATAAGAATTAATCAAAATGCATTTTTACCCTTGTAGATGAAAAAGCCATTAAAAAGAACCAATATTATTTTGGGGTTGATTTTTTTTTTTTTTTTTAGAGAGACTGG
Source organism: Athene noctua (assembly GCF_965140245.1). Lineage (NCBI taxonomy): Eukaryota > Metazoa > Chordata > Aves > Strigiformes > Strigidae > Athene > Athene noctua. Next base: position 20,944,448 of record NC_134039.1, read on the forward strand.
AAATAGAAATACACAAGCCATTAGGAAAGGTTTTACTTTCATCCCAGATAAATCTAAGTAGTACGGAAGATTCCAGGCTAGATGAGATAAAACCCAATTTCCAGATGTGTCTCCAATGTTGTATGCTTCTGGCTACAAAGCTAACACAGACATTCAATCTGTCATGTACAAGAATGGTGTCAGCCAGTGACTCAGGCAACAAAACTTGGTGCATGAGCAGTGCTATTACGACGAATGTTTTCTTACAGTGTGACTGCGTCATCACACAAATATGTTTGTCCTGAATTTGACCTTTTGGTGACAACAGGACTCTACATGTGGGTCAAGTACTCTTCATTCTCTAAATGGAGCAAGTCTCCTTGTTTTTAATATGAGAGACTGGCTTTGATCCAGTGTGTGCCAAATAGATTCAGGAGTTGTTTAGAAACTCATTGGCTAAATTGTTTCTTACACTGGCAGTACTTTTTATCTGAGACAGACTTTAAAAATTTGCTTTGGACTACCTGGGTTTTCCCACAACACACTATACTGCAACAAATAAATTAACTTTGGGGTTTCTTTTTAGATTATAACGTATTTGAACAGGTAGTACAGTGCTTACTAACTACAGTGCTTACTAAGTACAATGCTTACTAAGTACAATGCTTACTACAGCCTAACTTTGACATATAATTGTTAAATTATTTGGTTTAGATTAGGAGCCTAATTTCACAAAAAATCCTAGCATAGGCAATGTAATGTCAAAGACAACTTCAGAAGCAAATTTTAAACTGATTAAAACTTCTTTTGCTATGGCTTGACCCCAGAGGACTCTTTCTGCTTTTATCAGAAGGGTCAGGTCCCCTAAGATAGATGTCTGTAGATATCATGAATAATTTTGTTCACATGCTTTTTTGAAATGGTGGAAGAAAGTGGTGAATTATGTGTATGAAGTCCTTTAATAATAATGACAACAGTAACTATAGCAAAAGTTTCTTTAAAAATATACGCATCTATCTGAAAATATAATTGACTGAAAAAACAGAAAGAATTGGAGGAAAGTGAGAAAAATACAAGGTAGGTCAGAAACCAGTAGAGAATAATATCTGAAAAGAATCCAAGTGAAACTGGAAAAAATTATAAGCATTGGAATGTTAAGGTTAACAGTATTTTTCCTTCAAGACCCACAAAAACAGTAATGAAAGCATATTAATATTACTAGTTATGTATTGCTCAGAAACAAAAGGTTTTCCTTGATTCATGAACTCTTTCTGAAAGACTGTCACTAGCCAAAAGCTCCTGTGGCCTTAGCCACATTGTCACTGAAACTAACAGAACTGTGGGTGATATTTTTTTTTTTTTAGTTTGAATTAATTGAAATAAGACTTACAATTTTAGAACCATTATTAAGATGACTGTTGGGCAAAATAACAGGCAGCCAGTCAGATTTTTGAGTTCTGCTCAGTTATGAATGGGCGTAGTGCCATTACTTACATCTCCCCAAATCTCAGGTCTGGCACCAGGAATGATAAAATAACACATGGCTGCCACAGACTTCCTTTCCGAAGAGCAGCAGAAAGGCATGGGCAGTAAGACGCACAATCTCTTTTTTTGTAACCAGACAATTCCTGAACAGGTTTTACAGTTTCTTTACAGCCCATTTTTTTGTCACCTGAGTATCACAGAGAATGATGCTCAGCCTGTGATTCTGGCCAAGCTAATTTAATTTATGTAAGATGTATATGTTGAGAAGTGAGAACAAACAGTTTAAAAATGACTAGTATATCTTCAGACAAACTGCCAACATACTTAAATTACCTACCTTTTAGATCTATGTTCATGAGAGAGAGGAGAAAATCAGAGGATGGCACCTCGAATACTACTTCACACATTCTAATATACACTATAGACTCAGATTTGCACAAGGCATCCATGGAGTTTCCATATCAAAAATTAATATGAAGGATAAGATGTAATGAAACAAGGTAAAGAATAAAAATTCTGAAGAGAAATCTTATTTACTGTAGACCTCCCTGAATAACCATGTTGGGTTTTAGTCAAGTCAATGGCCATGTCCAAATACACAATTAAAAATTATTTTGGGTCAACTCTAAATTAAAAATGCTCAATGTTCCTTTAACATTCTGAAAAGCTGAAACAAATTATTTCAGTTCAAATTGAAGGTGTTGTTCAGACTGAAACAAAAGGGTTTGTTTAGCTTCTTGACTTTCATTGACTTTGTCAAAGCTTAGAAATATTTAAAATACAAAGATCACAAATTTGTAACTAAAATTAATTCTAGTGAAAATGAGAATGTTTCTTTCATTTGGTAGTTGTCAGAACAAAATACTTCCAACTTGCTTTTTATGTTTGGGGTTTTTTTTGTTTGGTTTTTTTTTTTTTTTTTTTTTTACTAAAAGTGGCCTAAATTGTCACAATCTTCTTGACCCAAATAAGCATTTTTAAAAAATTTTATTTATGAATAACTTTTTCATCTGTGAAATGTAAAAGGAAAAATGTCAAATAAAGGTCATGTATTCAGTAGCCTGAATACCACACATCTAAAGAGCAAGTATATAGATATCTATGTATAGGTATTTATTCTGTGATTGTAAGAGCTTACTGATTAACAGTAAGCTTTGTGAAAGTTCGAAAACAAAATGTATGTTTTTAAAGAAAATCTTCTGCCTAATATGCATGTTAAAAGTAAATGAACACATATAAGCTTTATTATTTGTCATGGAATTTCAGGAAGTCATCAAACAAAATAGTTTTGTCAGGATGTTCAAAGTTCAAAAGAAATGCCTGTAAGTATTGATGTTATACGTCCATGGCTTTGTATCCTGCCTACGTGCTTCAATTCATCTTATAATTTTTTTAAAAATTTGAGTATTCTTGAAAGTGTTAGAATGAATTTTCTTGTCTTCAGCCATAAACGATGCCATATGGAATGGTACCAAGTTCTCATAACTCACCCAATTAGCAATTTCGTGGGGGACCATCTCTAAGGAAGACAAATTTACCAGACAGTCCCTAGTTACTGGATCTACAAAAGATAAATAAGTGATTCTGAGCCAAATGTTCCCAAAGAGGTACTTTTCTCCTATGAACTTCTCAAAGTATATAGTGCCTTTAACATGGGACGCTTGACAAGTTTTTATGGCAGGTACTTCCAAAAGTTGGTAACCCAAGGCTGGTGCTAGATTTCTAATATGAAGGAGATTGATTTCCCAAGCTGTAGAGTTCTCGTTCTCATTTTGCCCTAGCACTTTTTCTTTGCCTTCCTTTGTAAAACCTGTTTCTTTGTATTGACATACTAGAACGTATGAAATCTAAACATTTATTTTGCACTTATTTTCAGTAGCTTATTGTAACTTTGTTTGATCTGATCTTTGTCCTAATTCTTCATCTTTCACTTACATATGGTGTGCTTTCTTTTTACTCTAATTTTTATGTTAATACATGTTTCCTTAGGCTCTACGACTGCTGATTGTTGCATAAGATCATATTACTGCTCAAGTGAAAAAATCTGTAAGAAAGCTCAGAGCCCAGAGCTGAGGAAAAGGCTGATTTCTTGTTTTTCTTTAGTTGCTTCAAACCGTGGTTATTGACAAAAACTTCCTTGTATACAAAAGCACAAGGGGGCAGCATTACATTAAAATAAATTGTTGCACTCTGTGTGTCTGTGTGTCTGTGTGTGTGTGTGTGTGTGTGTGTACTGAAGAATAATCAGCCAGGAAATGCTAAGGTTGCAGAAAAATATGTTATTTGAGTATGTCCAGACTGCCTTATTAGTTTACTTGTCCTGATGGCATTGGCTGGTTAGAGGAAAAAAATTCTGAGACCGTGGCGAGTTTTATTTACTTTCTGTTGTGTGGCAAATCTTTCATACCTCTTTATTTCCCTGCTATTTATTCCCTATGAATAAATATTTATTTGTTTTTTAAAGACCAGCATAGTTTTTCAAAAGACTTTCTTTCATGACTATTTGGCATGAAAAACAACTCTTTTCTCCCTCATTGATATAGTACTGTGAATGCACTGTAGAGGATTTCTGACAACCTTTGAAACTTCAAAATTGATCATCAAGGACCCATTTGGAAAAGACCAGTTGAAATGGCCTGTTCTGTTGTGGTGACACTTATGTCAATGCAATGAACAGACAGCTGGCTTCATGCAGAATTCTTAAAAACTCATTTTTGGATGGAAAGTCTTTGCTGTGGAAGCTTGACTTCAAAAAGCAAGAATGTTTGTAATGATTTTGCAAGAATCTGGTCATGTCCAGAGTGTTCTGTATTGTTTTCCTGTCATCTATTGCAAATTGTTATTTTCCCAATTTTGAGTATTTAAAATCCCCAGTGTCTTTTTTTAATGGAATTAATCATTTGAGCAACTTTCTAAAACCTGAATTCTGCTACTGTAGATTTGTCACTTTCAGTTTAAATTGACTGCAAGGTCTGACATATCTTTGCTGGGTTGGGTCATTTTGATGCTGTGCCAAAAGGATGTAATCTATTAATTTTTTTCCAGGAAGTATAGTGTCAAGGATTACTAACAGAAGTGGCTCTGTAATGATTCACATACTCCAAAATATGAAAATGTGTTGCCTATATTTTGTATTTTTCAGCTCTACCTAGCTTTAGAAAAGAGCAGTAATATGCTTAGTGACAAATCCTAATACCCCTTGAAAGAAAAATATCAGTGATTAGGGAAGGGTGTCAGGATTTGGTTGCAAAGATGTAACTCCAGACATTATTTTGTTTTTTTCTCTGGGGATGCAAATAATTCACATATTATTTGGCATCACCTGTTGGAAGTACTGAAGAAAGTATTATGTGAATCTACTTGTGCGAATGACTGTTTCCACCTGTGTTAATATATCTATGCTTCCTTCTCACAGTCCTTCATATAATTTACTACTGAAAAAGAGGGCTAAAAAAGCTCTTCCAGGGCCTGACTATTGAGAGACTGAGACCCCTCAAAAGCCAAAGAGGCTGATGGGATTCACTGTTTCCCAGGGCTGTCAGAAGATAAACATAAATTAATGCACAGCATAGGTATTTGCACCTTTTTTAACTAACATTTTGCTCAGATGATATGTAAAAAAGTGGTCCCTGGCTGTCAGCCAAAAAAGTAACCAGTAATGCCATTAATCTTTGACAGTTATTAGTCCTCCATCTAAGAAATTGACTGCTGCTTCCTTTCCATGCCAGAAAGGCCTGAGTAGTTTATAAAATGCAGACTGAACTACATAAAATTGAAAGGTTGGTAATGAAATTTTAAAAAAGTGATTATTTTTTTTCTCTCAGTACACTCAGAACCTAAAATGATAAAAGACAATCTTGTTTTAAGAAGGAAAATTTATAATAGTACTATTAAGATAAAAAATATTTGAGAGGGAATTATATGATCTTTTGTGGATTTTTTATTTCTTTCATTAATGTGAAAAGTGAACAAATGTGAAAAATACACATTTGTTTTGAAGTAAAAATGAACAGGTCAGGTCACTCAGTTTGGATTCTGCCCCCATGTTTCTGTTAAAAGTAATCCAAAGATGAACTTTGGGCTAAGAATTGGTTTTAATACTATAAAAATGTGTCCTTTCCTTCCAACAAAATTGTATCTTTGTATTTCACTCTTTCAGCTCTGTTTTGACCTGTTGCTGTGTTAAGTTTCATCTTCTATATATGGAGTCTTTTTCTGTGATTTCTGTGCTTGGCACGTGTGAGAGCCCTTCTCAGCTCTTTGTTTTTTCTCCAAACATAAAATGCCATCTTCCTACCATTTTGGGCATCTAGTTATATTATTGTAGCTGTCTGTTCTTCATCCAAAAAATTGTAAGGAATATGTTTTGGAGAATTTTTCTCTTCTTTCTACAAACAAGACATAACAATTGATGACATTTGCCCTTGATTTTTACATGTGTCGATAGGTGTTGGGGTTGAGTTTTTTAGTCATATCAGATCATCAAAGAGATACATTCTTTCCTCAGAAGAGATGATGTTTATGTGTATTTTACCAATCATATCTGTTTGTGTAAGACATAGTTTATATATATATCATCCGGTATCTTCTATCTGGAGATCTGAATGGAGTTTATTTCTGTCTCTGTCTCCCATCTCCCCCAAGTCTTATTCTGGTACGAAGCAGTTCATCAGTTTAGTGGAATGAGTCAGTACACAGTTTGTGTCATACTGCTTCTACACTCGTTGTTGAGGTAATGCCCAGGACTCATCTCCTCTTATCCATAATACCTTCTTATTGAAATCCAGCTCTAGTTAGCTGTTCCAATAACTGTCATTTCCCACAGGACTTCCTTTAGCTATTTAGGTACTTCAGAGATCACCTTCCTATAAACATAATCTTTCTATATAGATCTCGGTTTAACGGACATCATTCATTGCAGTCCAAAAATTACCTCTAGTGCCATTCAAATTTGGTGACTTCATATGTTGTTGGCATCTGTTTCCGCAAAGGAAAAACTGCTAAATAACAGTTGGAGAGAGAATTATTTGTAGCAAAAGGATTACCCTTGAATTTTAAGTTTTATATGATTCTTAATTTTGTTTTGTTTTTTATAATTAATTTTGATTGTTTATCCACAGTCTTGGCCTATGTTTGATCCTGATAAAATAGTATTCCTTCTACATCAAAGTACTCTCGCTCATTCTGAGCTATTAACCAATGTAAATAAGTAGGGTTAGGGAGTTGGCTTAAGATTTAGGGCATAGCATCTATAGAATAAGACTCATGCTACCTATTGAAAGTCCTTTGTCTATACGTATGGAACAAAAGTTAGCTGAAAGTAAGGAGGATTTCATTTGTTTTGTTTTGCCAACAAAAACAATTTGACTTTTTCACATTATTTAGGACCACATATCCACTCTTCTCTGGGACATTTTAATATATCGTAAATTTGTGGGTTTTTTAAGGGCTGGGTTGGACTACATTTACCTCTAAAAATGAATTTAACACTGAAATTTAATTCTGTTTAATTTAATTCTATTGCAATGATAGACACTTTTCTGTGTCTATCATTGCAATATAAACCTTTCATAATAAGCATTCTCATAAATGTGAATAAACAACAAAAAAAGCAATACCCCCTGAAGTGTTGAGAACTTTCTGAAGTTATCACTGTAAGAGGCAGGGAGCAGGCAGAGCTTTGCTGCTTTCTGCACCTGCAATGCCAGGGGCAAAGCACCAGCTCAGAGAGATTACCTCCCACTGGCCTCGAAGCTGTTGTGCTCTCCACTTCTGGAGCGGGCTGAGCACTCAAGCCGAATGCCTCACTCTGGTATAAATTTCTATTAATTTTTATTGCCAGTCTGGTGCTCTGCTTAGCCCTTTTTCTCTCCCTTTGTCAAAGAAGACACTGATATCCTGCTTTGTGTTAAATCCTAAAATGTATGTGCTTTCTTGTTTGCAGCAGTTGAGAGAGTGAACACACCCTCCCTGCAGCCTGGGTGCACCATGAGCGGGGCTGGAGTCAAATGCTCTTTGAGCAATTCTGGAGAAGTTATCAAGACTGCTGGGAAAACATCACTGCATGGTGTAATATAATACATTTATTTCTTATTACACATTATATATAAAACTAATATGTTGTTGATAAATTAGGAAATGTTTTTTTTCCTTGATTTTCCTTTTGCAAGTGGCATGACATAGCATTCTGAAGTGAGTGTCCAAAGACTACTTAATCTTTACATGTGATTTGAAGGCAAGTTTTCTAATTTGACTGTATTTTTATGGAGAAACTTTATTATAAATTGACTTATTCTCTAAGTAAAAAAAAAGAACTATTTGGTGTTCAGTAAGGCTGGTGATGTAAAGGAAGAATAAATAGCATTTGCCTTATGTCTATAACTGAGAGATAAAAAAGTGATCTATTATTCAGAGGTGATGCCCTTTACAAATCCCATTGACTTTGGGCCACATATCTAGGTACTTCAATGAGATAAATTGTTAACATGCAAATTTATAAGTGATTTTTTTTATTTTTTAGGCTTGGGGTCCCATTTTTTTTCCCCAGATTTCTCCCTTTTCAAATTTTCACTTTCTTTTTTTTGTCCCTTGCTTTTGCTGAACATAACCAGATCTTAAAATCTTAATGGAATATTTTGTTGCACTTTTTTTTTTCTTTTCAAATTAATGTCTATACTGGCTAGATAAGTTCCTCGGGTTCTTTCAGCTTCTGTAAAGGAGGCACAAGTGTTAGGACAAAATGAATAATATTGCTGTGTTACATTAATTTTATTCAATCTTCAAGTAACAGAAAAAGGCTGATATTCTAATTAATGGAGAGAGGCTGATTTGTAAAAACTTGTATGTTCCTTTGGGGTTTTAAGAAGAGTCGGTGAGCTATACATCTGTCTTTAAATGCATAGGCATTCTTAACTTGTGTGTATTATTCAACTGTATGAAGCAAGTTTCTGATCTAGAAAGTTATTATGGTTCAAACACATAGAAAAGATTTCCTTAATAATCTAGAAAAGACCTTCCTCGGCCCAGGCCGAGTGAGCTGATCACCTCTGCTAGCACTCCTCACTGCAGCACAGACATGTCATATATCTTCTTTTCTGATTGATCCAAGGGCGGAGACATGGTTAAGGGCTTGTGAGTTTAGAACTAGGACCCCTCTTCACTGGTACATTTAAAGTGTAAGCTTTGGCAAAGCACTGAGCCTCTTTTGTGCTTTGTTTCCCCATGTGTAAAAATGTATAACCCTTCCTTCAGGGGATGGTATCAAATGCTTCACAAAGATGAGACAGTTTTGTAAGACATTCTGATACTACAGAAATGGATGCTATACAAGTAAATATAAATAGTCATTTACCTGAACTGAAGAGGGAAGGAGATAAGGGGGCATGGGTAAGGAAGGCAGACATCAAATTTATCGTAAGAACACAGAAAGCTCTCAATATATATATGATGGGAATAACTAAGAGAACGAAAGCTCACTCTGTTCTCCCTTCCCTGAAATCTTCACAGCCTATGCACAGGATACTAGTTTCCTTCTATTTCCCTTTTCCTAAGTTTAAGAAGAAAACCCTGTTTTCCTCAAAAGGGAATATTTCCATTTCCTCTGCATTCCCCTCTCTTTGGCCACAGACATTACTGGACTTACTCCCTTAATGGAAAACATGTTTCAGGAAGTTGATGTTGCTCAAGTGTGTCAGTCCCCTGTGCTAGACCCTTAAAAGCAAGGAATTACCAGATTCAGAGACACCTCTTAACCTCCCCTCACACCCACACAGCATGTCTCTATTGACAGTGACAGATACTGCATCTTAATAGGTAACCTACTTCAGCCTCCAGCAGAGAAGGAAGCACTCTACTCATTAATCTCCCTCATAGTATAGTATGAACCCTTATTTACAGCCTCAGCAACATTAGCAAGCATTCTGTGTTGACATATGCACACAGGTTAGGCATGTCAGACAGTATGAGCTTCTGGGGGAAGATGATGTTTTAATGAAGGTTTTGCCTCCTCCCCATCAGAGGGAAGTACTGCCTGCTCTACTGCTCACCATCTGTAAAGTAGTATCCCAATAGCATTCCTCATCAATCCAAACCCACAGCTCTCAAACAACGTACGAAAGTGTTTTGGTGAAAGGCTTCAATCAGCCCTCAGTGTTTAAAGTCACATCTACTTGCAGAAAAAGGTCTTGTTTCTACAGTGATGGGTAAGACGTGAAAACCCGAAAAAGAGTAAATGTCTGTTCAAAGGGTCCTACATTTTTGTGGTGTTTAGATACTTGATTTGTGTTTGGGCCCTTTCCCTTATCTTCGATGGGAAGTGTTTTGCACCACTCACCAACAAGAAAAAAAAATCACTTAAAATTATTTCAGGAGCTTTTATGAGTTGGTCTGTTGTCTAATGAAAATATGATCTGGGCAAAACCAGTGCCAAGTGTTGAATATTCTGCAGTTGAAGAGATAAACTTTGAAACCATTATGTGGGAGATGTACTCAGAAAATTGGATAAACAAATAGCTTGGTGTTTTTACCACCTACATTTCAGAGTATGTAGTGCTAGGAAATGTCTAGGTGTTACTGTGAACTTATAATATGCTAAAAATGTAATACTGTCAATGCTACAAAAAGGCCTGTTTGTTTTGAGCTAGTTATCTATACTGAGGATTATGAATTACTTATTTTGGCAGGGCTTAAAGAAAATTGAGTGATGCTCTGGAAAAGAAAATTAATGCTTAATTTAAAAACAAATATTGATTACGGTATTAGAAGGATACTGTACACTTGAAATATGACACCGGCACTCAGAATCAAAGGAGCAGTGTGGCTGGTGCATGAGACTTGGACTGAGATTAGTAGAGAGTTAGATTTTGTTTCTGGCATTTACTGCGACTAATTTCCTGCCTGTCTGTAAGAACTTCTCTGCATTGCCTTCTCCCTCTTGCCTGAGGTCCATGCTCCCAGGAACAGAGACTGCCTATACTTGCTTTTTGGTACAGAGCCACTCACAAGAGAGCCTTGGCTTTGGTGAGGTCTTCTGCTTGCTATGATGCCTCTAGGAGCATGTCATGCAAATGTGCTGACTTGGGGTCGATTATCTTACCAATAATACTGACTAGCTAAACTGCTCTAGGAATAAATAGTACTAGTTTCTTTTACAGGATGGGGACAGACTCATGTGAAATTGGGAAGTAACTTGTATGTCAGGTTTACATTTAGGGCTATGTATTCTGAACCCATGACTCTTGGCCTTGCTATGCTTTATATTAACCATTTAATTTAATCCAGACCATCTATCTCCTTCTGTGAAATTCAGCTGACCCTTCCTTGCTCACCTATATAAATTCCAGTATAGATTTTTTGAGGGATATAATCTAAAATGTTTTATTCATAGTACAAAATCATACATTAGTATCACAGTGTCTGATCCTTTGAATAATGATTGTTTAAAAACATGCCTTTTATCTGATCAAGTGTTTAGCAGCTCCTTACTGGATATGGGTCATGGGCCATTAGGCACCAGATAAGGGACATCCCTTAAAATGTAGGAGGATAGTCACCTTAACTTTAAATTTATCTCAGATATTCTATAATATTTCAGTAACTCCATTAGGGTTACCTGCTGTGTTTAACAGCGTTAATCTATATTGTTCTGATAGTTTCCATGGAATAAAACCAAGATTTATTAGTAGTCTTAATTAGCAACCAGTAACAAACTGACTCAGGGGCACCCTAGTTTGCCACATTTCCTTGTATGTCCCTGTATGTAAGTTTTCCGAAAATGCTCACTATAATGAGGTGTATGAAAGCAGATTTCAAAGAATGTGCCTAGCAAAGGGTCTGGAGAAGAAACTGCATTTTCAGATGAGCTGAGTTCTCCTTGCATAGTAGACATAAACCATCCACAAGGTGTTGCTGCCATTGCCCTTCTTGCAGACGGGCTGTTTGGAATTCAGTTCCTTTGCCTTCACCACAAGTGCAGATGGTAGTGAGTGGTATCAACTGCTTTATTTTGCAGGGAAGGATTAATCAGATGCAAAAGTCACAGATTGGTATCACTGGTATTTAGCAAGACTCAGATATTAGGGAGAAAAATAATGCAGTTCTCTTACAGTTTTCTCTTTAGCTGTAAATTTCCAAGCATTTTTTTTTAATGGTAATCGTTACTAGCTTCCTTTTCAGAGTGCCAAAAGAAAGTGAGATGCTTAATTTTATTCTGATAACATTACAATGAGTTAAGGATTATGAAAATAACAGAAATGTCCAAACGAACTGTGCCACATTGCCAATAAGTCTTTTTTCCAAGGACCCTATGGCAATGAGTAAGCTGTCAGGACACTGAGGAATAGAAGGGAGGAATGAAGTAGTAGAGCCATGCTGCTGAGGAGTTTGAGCAGGATGATAGTCCTTGGGACACCAAAGAGAGGGATCTACAAAATGGGGCAAGTGTGCTTTGTGTTTTTGAAGGCATTCAGGATATTCAAGCCACCTTCAAAGACATGCAAATAAACAGACAAACATTTTTACTCAACTTCTTAGATGGATTTTGCAAATTGTGCTTGAGACCTTTACTGCCAAGGTCCCTTTACCTTCAGTGTCAGACAGTACCTTGTACTATGAAACTAGCTGGTAGCTCATTTGGCTGGATATATACTGCATTTGCAGTGTGGAGATACCTTTCTCTGAGGCCTGTTGTGCTATTTGAATAATCCCTGCATGAGTACTTCCAACCCTGAGAGCAGCCCTATCCTGTTCTTGGGGAAAATCACCACATTTTCTGCCACTCTTAGCCCACAGGTCTTGTGGTATATTTCCAGAGGCCTGAAGGGTGGTCAAAAGGACTTATGTAAGGTGATGTGGAGTCTTGTGGCAGAGCTGGATGCAGACCTCAAGCCACTTGACATCTGAGGCTGTACATTCCTCCACACTGTCCCTGGAGAAGACAACAGCCATGTCAAGTCTGTTTGCCTAGTAAATCTCTTTTAAAATTAATACTGAAAGAAAAGTAAAAGCAGTGATTACAGTGATCTAGTCAGGTTATGCAAAATACACTCCTAAAAATCATATTTGACTATTAATTTGACTGCCCGGTCTTGATTAAACTTCTTTGTCATGCTCTGGTGACTTCTGCCCTCTTAGCTTGTTTTTTTTGGATAAATCATGTTATATTAGCTAGTACAATACTATGCTTCTTCGATGGCACATGAGCTTTTATATTTGCTGCATAACTGATCCATCACTTCCAGGAGTAGAATATCAGTACTTCACTGTTTTAGTTCTACAAATGCACATACATATGCTCTTTCAGACACACACTCACACACAAAAAAACATGCACTCATTTACTGGGTCACTCCAAAGGACAATGTGTTTCTGGGGTTTGGTTTCATAATTTTAATCTTCTGGTGTTGGTCAGAAATGCAAGATGAAAGAAACATGGACATGAGCACAACATTTGCCGTCCTCCCTAGCTCCCAGTATATGAGCTCCAGAATCTGCTGTTAAACACTGCAGAAATTACAAAAAAGGGAACTGGTTCTGCCACCTCAGAACCAGCACAGGATTTGTAAGACAAGCCTTAGTATCTGTGGAAAAAATACCTAGCAGAAGTACTTGAATACTGACAGCTTGTTTCTAGTCAGCATCCCACAGCAAAGAATTATTATATCTTATGATTATTTTTTATTTACATACACATCAAACTGACAAAATTAGGTTTATGCTTTCTCCACTTTTTAGTTTCCATCTGACTATCATTTTCTTTTAAGATTAAATAAGTAATTTATTGAACTGTGACATCAAGTATTTATTAGGAAATTGCTGGGTAATTTTAACCGTATCTTTTTTAAAACATAAATCTGCATCCAAGGCCTCTAGTAACTTTGTGCGACTCTGCACCATTAATTTCTTCCAGAGTGACATTCTGATATGAGCTGAACAGATGGAATTGCAGGATTGTTCTAGCAAATTTATCATAAAAAATGCATCCGACACCTGTGTAATTTGCCTAATCATTTTCCTAATAAGCTCCCACCATTAATTATGCACGATTTCCACAATGCAATCAAGATAAAAGTAAATCTGATGACTTAATACCCTTCAAAATAATTGGTTCACCCAACACAAGGCCTCCTTTGCTTTCCATAGCCATTCCAGTTAATTAGAAAAAGGGTGCACCCTGTAGGAGTCAGCAGAATGGAGGCTGATCGCATGGTGGGAGGCAGGCCTGCTGGTTTTTTGGGCAGGAGTCAAGGATATTAACTCATGAAAGAGAGGAACGGACTCCCCCCTCACTCCCCCGCCTCTCATCGTTGCCTCTCTCCCCCTCTGCCCACCCCAGCAGCAGCAAACAGATGCGATTAGTGTTCTTCAGCCATCAGAAAACTGACTGCAGGACTCCGAGGGTCTAATGAGAATCAACTTTTCGTCGGCTGCTGTCTTGCGGTGCAGCCCACCTGTCACATCATTAGGTGCAGCATGTGCCTGGAATTCACTTTGCTAAATGAGATTTACAGGCCCCAGTGAAACCCATCCTGCAGCATTCCTGCTTCAATTAGCTAAAGATTAATTGTCTGAGAAAGGGAATAAAAGTTTTACTTCAACTGACCTGAAAAAAGGGGGGAGGTGTGGGGGGGGTGGAGGGGGAGCCAGGGAGGGGGGCAGAAAGTATGGCTCAGGTATTCCACATAGGCCTCAGGCAGTGTGGAAAAACGTGATAATTTAAAGGTGCTGCAAATTTCCTACACCTCGTCTGGATGAGTGAAATTAACTAGCACTAAAAGCTGTCAAATTAAAGGTTGACTTCCAGATATTAGCACCTTAAATGTCACCGAATATTCTCCATCTCTCCTCTCCCCATCCTCCCTCCTTTCTCTCCCTCGGCCTCTCTCCCCTCTCCCCCCCTTCCATCCTACACCCCCCCCCCCCCCTTTTTTTTTTTTTTTTTGGCAAACACACGCATCAGCACACCTGCACATGCACACAAACATTATCCTACTGCTGTTGCTGCTAACTGCTTGTGCGTGCTCAGGCCGGAGTCACTTGGTATAAATTTCTGATGTAACCATGGCTACAGAACAACTGGCAATTACAAAATTTCCTCCATTTTTAATGTTACACTAATTATATTTGAATGTGTTTTAATGGAGAAAGGAATTGAGGAGATGAAACAGTGTTCTGTACACGAAGAGCAGGGAGAGAGCCTGTGTCTCCCATCTTTGACAGCTTGAAATCCAAGCCCAAGGAAGGCACAGAGCATCTTGAAATGAGCTGGTGTGACTGGAAGTATAGAATATACACACCAACACATGAAATACATGGATTAAATTTTGGAATCCGGATAGTATCACCTAAGCAAGACCACGCCCACTCATACACTTGGAAAACAAAATCACAGCTTAATTTGAACTTCATTTCAAGATGAAATGATGGTTCCTTGTACTGATGCACCATTGCTTTGGATGTCCTGCTGGCCAAAGACAGGGCTTCAAATCTGAAGCTGGTTTTGTGTTTTTTGTGTCACCTGTGATTTTGAGTTAGAAACTGTTTTTCTATTCTGCATGGTGCAAAATGGTGGGGAGTGGTTTCCAGGCTTGTATGATGCATAAATGACATGCACTGTCTGCAGACAGTTTTATGGGATCAAGAGCCAAACCATTTTGTTACCAATGGTACTCTCAGCCCATAGGTCTGATGTGTCTACTTGGATTTCATCATAAGGGTCTATGTCATCCAAATGCATATGTCACATCAACACATTTTTGAATGAAGCCAGTAAGTTCTTGCAAGTGAATGCCTCCTGCCCCAAGAGAGGTGTGGGTGGCACACTCCCAATGCCTCTTTTTGATTTTAATGGCATGCTGGAGGGACGTGTCCTGCCACCCAGATTATTATGGGGCTAGTCATCAGCCTCTGAGCTTTTCACGAGCAGTACCTAGTGGAGAGCCTGCCAGGGTGCATTTGTGGCTGGATCCTGTGCTAGTACTGGCAGAATGACTTCAGGGCAAGATGAGACAATTGGAAAAGAGTAGCATACTCCTCCTGGCATTTTGAGCTGGGGTCACAGGGTTTGTTTTTTTATAAGACCCTGATTTGGTTAGATTTTACTGGAGGAGGGAACAAGGAAAAAACACTAGCAAGCATTTTGCATTGTACCGCTCCATCTTCTTCCTTAACCTGATAATTTAACATGCATGCACACCCACTGCTGAAGGTGGGGTGGGGATAGTGTTACAAGTTTCCTCACAGCAGTGAGCCCTCGATCCCAGCTGTGTCTTCAGTGGCATGAGCCAGCTTGGTTACACTAAAGCACCCCTGTATCCCTTCCTCTTTTGTTTCATTCTACACGGGGTTTTAAAGCTTAAACATTTGATATGCTTGGGTAGTTTCTTCTCTAATTTTATCCCAGCTGACTGTGCAATGAGTTTAACTCAGAGCCCTTAGGTGCAAGCCACTTTCCACAATGTATATTAAACCTTACAAAACTAGCCAGTATGTCATTACGTGGAATATAATTACCTATATTGGAATTTGGCCAGGATAGTGGGGCTAATATTGTTAGCATTGCAAAAATTGGCGTGGGACTATTAAATGACCACATGTGGTCAGTGCCATATGTTTCTAGCTCATCTAAAGGATGGTACCTCTCACACAGCCATGCCCTCTTGAAATCACTTCAGGGTAGGAAAGCAAAAGCTCAGAGGCCAGACAGGACAGACAGCTGCTAGTTCAGAGACTGATGATGTCTTTGATGTGGGGCAGGAGAGAGCTCTGTAGAAAATCCCAGCTCTGCATGGCCAGAAGCTCTTACTGACCCAGGCTTTGCATGTTCCCTCCCTCTCTTTTGCCAGCCGTCACACCTTCACAACCTAGCCTGATAAGAAGGATCACTGCCCTTTCTGGAGATGATGTATTTTATGTAAAGCTAAATTTTTTATCACTCGTTATGCAAGTGATTTCATCCACTGAAGATACTGGTTTAGACAAGATTGGCCTAAACCACAAACACAATTGGAAATGTTCTATAAAGCCCTTTTATTTTTTTAAGTTCCATGTGTTGTGTGTCAGACAGTCATAACATGTCCTAACCAAGGATGACTATGCTTTAAAGTGATTAAGCTAACATTAATATTCACATTAAAAGGAAATCCCATTTAAATATTTGGTGCAAAGTTTCTTTGTTTGCTCAATATGCCACTATGAAGTTTGGGATAGATGCTTTCTCAGAGAAAACAGGTGTAGTTTACCACTGTTCTGGACAGTATGATGGAACTAATCCCTATCTTATTCTTCAAAATGTTCATAAAAACATAAAAAACCATTGGGGTTTGAGCCCCTCTTTTTGAATGTCATTACACGTTTCAAAATGAAGGTTGCACTACTCTCCATTTTTCCTTCTTATCCTGACTAGAAGGAGTATTTGGTGTCCTTGTCCTTTCCCAGTTTCTTTGCGACTCTCCTGAGTCTCTTCTCAAAGAGGCCAAATGACTGACATTTTGTGCTGCCTATGTGCCTGGAGTTGCCTCCCCACTCTTTTCCTTCCTACTGTCCTTTGAACCACTAAACCATATTCTCTCTAAATTGTACAATGAAACCCTCCATTTACTTTAGCCTGCAATGAAATAGATTTTCATTATAAAACATTTGATGGTACTGCACTACTTCTGGCCTATGTGGCTTGTTAAGGCACACTAGTGTTGCTAGAAAACCGATGACCTACCACCTCTGTTTTAAACCTAATTCTCTCCTGATTGTCAAAAGTTGTGAAGAAGAAATCAAATCTATTATTGGACAAGGTTATGATTAAGGAGGTTAGCAAACCTTCATCTTTACAGCCTTCAACTTTACAACTATCCTTCGCTTGAGAGATCACCGTTTGGCTTTAACAACCTGTCTTGCCACAGGTAGTGTTTATCTTCCCTTTTTGATTAAACTAATAGATGTGGTTTTGCCAAGTCATCTCCATGACTCTGCTTCAGATGTCTGGTCTTTTGACTTTGCTATGGCTTTTATACCTGAATAAAAAACAAGGCTGGTATTTGTGACTTTGGTTGTTGATCTCTTCCTACTAATGACTAATGGTAAATTCATATAATTGTGGCTTCATTTACATGTAGTGAAGGTGTGGCAGATGACTAGAAAGAAATAGATGTTATCAAGTCATTACTGTCACAGGGGTTAAGAAGCTCATAATTTCAGCACCTAGTTAGACCAGCCACTATGTTTACTGTAACAAGGTAAGCCTTTTCCAGATATGCTTGTTGAGGAGGAATCTTGCTTCCTGATTACAGCACAGTGACATGTTGTGTTTTTTGAAGGCAGGAATAAGCTTATATTTCGGGCCTCATCGCAGGTGGAGAGGTGTGGGTTGGCTGCAAACAAGTTCATCCCCTGGTGTTAGGAGTGTATCTGGGCAGGGTTTTCATGTGGAGGGTGCTTGGCTGAAGAGTGCTGGTGGGCCATTGCCAAAATGACTTGCCAGTAGCAACTTCATCCATTCTTACTGAGATCTCTGCTTCTCCAGAACTAGCCCACTTTGGGACTTACGCTTTATAACCTATATCAGTTACCACTAAACTTCTACATAAAATTTCAGAGATGGATGCTAACCCTTAAAATACTAAATGACCTAATCCAAATCTAATTTGAGGAGGTGGGCAGTTTTAGGGTTACATCCTTCTGATATTCCAACCAGGATTATTTCAGTCAGTTTGTCAGAAGAGGGCTATGACAGAGGTATGTTTTTGCTGCAGACTCCAGAGCTTTGAAATTCACTCATTTTAGAGTAAATTGAAGGCAGAAAGGGGTGGGAAGATAGAGACTTGGTGATTTACTGGAAAAATATGGATCTTTTGGGGGAGAAAGGGCCGCCAGCATTCAATATAACTGGTTGTCTATCTAATTAATGGCAGAATGCCCAGTGCTTTTGGAAAACACTTATAGACTCAAAGAAATAATTCATTGTATGATGGATCCCTAGCAAAAGACCTAACTGTGATCCATGCCAGGACCACTATCTAGCTTGGTTTCTCCCTGCATTTTATGTTGTGATGTATATTTGCAGCCTTCCTGAAGCCAAGATCAATGGGCTAAGAGCCTGTTTTGTAGGAGAATTGCATCCAGTTATACTTATTCCATCTTAAACCTATAAAATTAATTCTTTGTTATTGTGGGACATTGTTTTGAGGTGTTCTAGGTCTATTTACTAGGAGCATTTACACACCCATATCTCTGGTACATTGAGGTTGCAGAGATGTACAGCAAATATTCTAAAGGCCCTCTCTGCCTTCAAAATATATTTCGAAATTGATGATTAGCTCTGCATAATAGGTTGACTACTTCTACAGCAAGGTGGTGTGACAGACTGGAACATCTATTCGTTTGTTTTCCTTAAAAGAAAAATAAGTGCAGAACCATAAAAAAGGAGGTGAAGTATAACCACTTAGCACACAAATGCATATTAAGCAGCACTTGATGGGAACATTTTACAATTTGTTCCTGAGAGCATTGCTGACCTGTGTAATTTTAAGTGTGCAGTAAAACAAAGGCTTTCTAGATGGATCTCGTGATATCAACTCACAGGATGTGCTGCAGAGAACCTGGACAATTGCAAAGGCAACTGTAAATTATAAAGGTTGCTTTTCAGTTGGTACCTGAGGAAAATGCTATTTTGTCAGAAGTTTGAAAACAGATTTTGGTTTGGTTTTGTTTTTGTTTTGGGGTTGGTTTTTTTTTTTTTTTTTTTTTTTTTTTTTTCCAGAATGGTGGTAGGATTTTCTCAAGGGATTTCTGAGAGCTGCTGAGCAAAAATTTAGCTTCAGTGAACTTCACTGGTATTGTTATTGTTGTCATGTAATCATCACTATTTATGTGCTCTTCTATACTACCTCTGACTGGTCAGGATTTTCTTTTTCAGAATGTGGGTCCCTTCCATGTATCCCATCAAATCTTATTAACTTCTACTGATTTTTAAGTGTCTTCTAAGAAAGAGGTAAGGGAGGCAGTGTCTTGAATCATTAAATGTTTTCTTTAAGAGATATCTTTCCTGTGCTAGTATGATACCCCATAATTATTTTTGGTTTTGCTGCTCTGAATTAATTGTTCCGTTATGTTTGGTTTATTACTACAGCTATTATTTGCCTTTTAGATAGTCAGGCTTAGAAAAGGCAATCTGAGGCCATTGGCCCCATGGACCAAGCTCCTGCTGGGACATCCTTGCTCCCAGCCATAATGCACACTAGGAGACTATTCTCAGGTTTTTTAAGCTCTCACTCTTTCTGCTGATACCTAAATAGTTTGCTGAATTTTTTGGTATTTCTGAAAATGTCTGTCTTGTCTTAGCATCCTCAGCAAATGGGAGCTCAGCTCTAGCAAAAATTTGGCTTTAGATCTGTATACTTATGGCAACTTCCTCTGTGAATAGTGAGCTCTGTTGTTAATTAATGAAAGCTGTGTTATAATTTAATCTACTGTTGTTTGTTCTGTTAGGCAAATTTTCTGTTTATTATAACTATCATGGTAGTGTTTATAGGCCTTAGTCAAGAACTTGAGCCTTGTATACAGAAATAATAATTACTAATAGTTTCCTTTATTAGCTTGCTTGCTTAAGAACACATGGATTATGATGCCATGCTGTTTGTCTGGCAGCCTTCTGCAAATAACTGGAATATTTTAATTAATTTCAACTCAAGTTTACTGTGAGAGTTCTGTGGAAACTGGCTACTGTCAAGAGGAGAAGGTGATGCAAATTAGGATTCCTGCTGCAAGGAAGACTCTGTTGTGAGCTTGTGTTGTTTTCTGTCTGGGAGCAGGCATGTGCTGGCTGGCCAAACAGCATAAATACAGTTCTTGTGCTGCCTCTTCCCGATTCAGTCATTAGGAAATGTGGGAGGAAGGTGGTTGCACTGTATCCTCATTTTGAACGAGGATGGAAGATTGGAGGGAGGTTGTAAGTAGCATCAAGGAGGACTTGGATATATTGAGTGGGGATTTGGGAAACAGTCTTCATTAGCTCTGCTGCTCTCAGATTAACTAGATTTATTTTTTAGTGTACTTTGGAGTACTGATATTCACTAGGATTTTAATGGAAGTCTTCCTAAGGAGAACTGGGAAAATCCACGGGAAATCCGAAGTGATGATGGTAATTTTCAGGATGAGTGATAGTAACATCCTTTGCATATAATGTACAAGTAGATAATTCAAATTTGTGCACATTTTACAGTTCTCATATATATTTGTCTGCACTAGAGGTGTGTAACAACCATCAGTGTCCATTTGCATTAGTTTTGGGGAGGATTTTTTGCATATTTTAATTTTCAGCTCCTTATTTTTATTGAGTTTCATTTAATTTATAAAGTCAGCTGAAATTTTCTTAAAGCTAGAAAATTTTCAAAATCTGTAATAAAAATCATGAGTGTCATATGCTTAACTAGGAGATTATCATGAATAAATGCACCCCAGAGAACATAATTTTTTTTCCCCTTTTATCTATCTTTGGATCTCAGTGAAAACCCATTTTGGGTATCACAGTGCTCTGCATTGGTCAGATAATAAATTAATGTGATCAAGAAGTAAATTATTTTCAGATTTGGATCTTATTAAGCTTTAAAAATTATTTTAATTTAATTTTATTTTATTTAGCTTTTTAAAGTTAAACTAGTCTCCTGGCTGAACTCCAGCTTCTGGACAAATTCCAGCTGAAGTAATTTCATCCTATCTAATGAATTTTCTGATCTGGCATTAATTGGAAAAGCTATTCTTCACTTCCTGTCCTAACCTGATCTATAATGTTGCTGTGTGCTATAGGTTACTATGATCAATCCTGGAAATGACTGCATTTTAATAGATAAATACATATGCACTGGACAAGTTTAGGAGCAAAGCAGCTACATAGATATGTCCCACTGCCATCTTCTATGATGCATCACCTGTGAAACATGAATACTGCCCTTTTTCAAATAAAAAATATTCTTACTCAAGCATTAGTAATTACATTCTTCTCCAGTAGCTGGAAACTTTTTAAAAAAGAGTATAAACTTTATTTCTACTTACATGTATTAGAAGGATTCCTTTGAGCTGGGGCAGCAAAGATTCAGAGTTAAAGGTTCTGGATTTACTTCACAGTGTCACAAGCACCTTTTTCAGGTAAGACCTATACATGTGCAGCTGGCCATGTTATTGTTTGTGTGGCTTTGGGGGGAAGGAGGAAACCTTACACAAAATAAATCAAGTGAGAATTCTTTACTACTGTTTTTGTAAAATTAAATTAAATTTCTCTAATCTCAAGTGGTATTTACATTATAAATTATCTATATATATTCAGCCTGTTAGCATACAGTATAATTAAAACCAGAAAACTTGTTTCTATTCCTGTTTACTGTTTACACACCCTCATAAATTCTTGGGAGTTTTTGGCCATATTGGCTGTGTATTCTGAGTTTGCCTTCCTGGAGTTCCGTGCTAAATTTAAATATGCAGCGTTAACTATTAAGAACATTTTATTAAAATTTCCTTTCTTTTGCAAAGCATGCTGAGACCTACATATGAAGACAAATTTGAAGAAAATTGTTTTAATAATGTTATGCACAGCAAAATGTGCAAGCTCTGGGACCGCTGTCCTGATGTGTATGTATATACTTGGATACATAGAACATATAATTTTTTTCATCTTTCTCAATGTTAGCATGGCTGTGGAGCAGAAGGCTGCTTTATGGCAACATAGCTAATTACTATGTATATGTGTTAGGTTTCACAGACTTTTTGAAAACTCACATGAGGTAATTTGATGACCGTCTGATCTGTCTATCATATCACAAGCCACCAAGACTCACTTGACATTCTGCCATGACAGTAATGTCACTGTGGGCTACAATGTCACCTTTGCTACAAGTACTGATATAGGTACTGAGTGATATGAGAACTGACTATAGTCCTACTGTCCTGTACCTTATAGGCATGTGCACTTTATTTCCGAGCTGAATTGGTGTACCTTCATATTTCAGAATTGTGTCTTATTACAGCGAAGTCTTGCTGCCTATCAAGAACATCTAGCACCAGGAATTTCTTTTGGGATTTAAAATCTGCTTAATTTGGTTTTTACCTGCCATCTCTACTGCATCTGAGGTATGCTGAGCATGTGCTTCTTGTTAAGGAACTACAAAACAAGAGTGAAAAAGTTTCTGTGTATTGTTCACTGAAATGAGAATTCATTATGGCTGACTGGATACTAGCACAATTCCCATGACTATTCATGTAAGTTAGCTGATAAGAAAATCTAAATTAAAATTTTATTACACAGTAAAACAAACAAATTTTTTTTTTTTGTTCATAAATGTTTTGAAAGGTGCTGTTGAGCCTTGAATACTGGTTGTTAAAGGGTATTAAACATGTAATTAAAACAGTCTTAAGAGTTTGTTAAGTTAAACAATAAGATTCACCCTCAAACAGCCTAATCATGGCTTGTTTTGCAGGAAATATGTACTCATGTACAGATTGGCTGGCTGTAGTATAAAACTGGAGGTTTTATTGATTAAAATCTTCCTACAGAGGGGTTTAAAAAAGTATGTCTTATCATTTATTGGAAATATATAGATTCTTATTATTTGCTGAACTAAGGGAATGTTGATGGTAGCAAGTTCTTTACATGAGGACTGACATGACTAGATGCTGCTTTGAAGATTTACCTCACTATGTCGGAAGAACAGTCCAGCCACTCTGTGGACAAAACTTCTGCATCTGGGCAGTCTCCTCCCTAGCCATCTGTCTAGCATTGAGATGGTTCTGAACCCATGAGCACGTTGTTTTGGAGCTTTCTTTTTGGTTGGGTTGTTTGGTTCTTGCTTCCCCCCCCCCCCCCCCCCCCCCCGCCCCATTTAGGGTTTTGTTCATTTGCAAATAAAATTGAGTGCAAATTTGTTAGCAATTACAGTCTTTACTTAAACCACTGCCATCATCAGGAAGACATCCAGAAGCATACTTGGCCTAGAATATGACCCTGCATCAGTGCAGCAGCAGGAGAACTGGGTGAAGCATTAGCATGTCCCATGTGAGAGTAGTCAGGGGATGTCATGTGAAGCAGGTTTGCTTAATTTTTGGACCTGACTCAGCAAGGACCAATGCAGACCTAATTAACAAACACTTACTTAGCAAAAGTAACCCTTCATCTTTTCAAATGTGTCATGATTTTTTAAAATGAATTGTTGGCAGTGCACAAGTGTTGGACAAATAATACATGCAAATACATTACAGCCAGTGATTTTGTGACCACTAGCATTAATTTATCCTGAGAATAAACTTCAAAAATTCTAAGTGAGGTACATCCAAGCCCTCTTTCAGGGTTAAAGGCTTATTTAGATGTTTCCATGACACAACTACGGTGTGTGGAGTTACAACATCAAACGAATGAGTGGGGCTCAGCACCACCCTATGCAGGACAGGAGCCACAGCAGGCAGAGACCACATGCTGGTTCCCTTCAGTCCCCTTGATCAATTCACGCAGCTGGAAATCTTGCATCAAACATGACTGTTTATAAGTCTTCATAAAGGTTGTCATTCCTACTTCTAGAACTGAAAAAACCTCTGTGTCTCAGGATTTACACTTCTGATATTTCTTTTTTACATTCAAACTGTACAAAACAAAACAACTGTTCTCTGTTCAGTGTGGCTGGACTGGAGGCCGAGAGCTTGGGACCTTTGACTTTAGGAGCTGTCTAGGTTTCTGAGAAGTCGGAGGGCATTGTGGCAGTAAACCAATCAGTGTCTGGTTAGAAACCAACTGATAGGAAGATTTCAAAACCTATGTCCTGTTAAGATCCTGCAATCCTGACTGAATTTTGGCAAAAGCTTATTAAATCTGGTTTTGTCCCACAGGCACGTTCTGATGTCAACAAGTAAAAATTTTTTTTGTTTTTTTTATTAAATTTGCTTATCTTCGTATTTAGGTTTATATAGTACTGGTACCATACTAAGTAGTTAGCATCAAAATCTGACTACCAAGTTGACAGTAATGGAGAAATGTACATCTTACTGGATTTTTGGAACTTTCTTAAAATACTGAATTTTATGAACTATTAATTTTGGCTTTTCTGTTTCTTATTCATGAATATTCAGGTATATCACAGGGTATTGTTTCTACTTGCTTGTCTAATTTTTCTCATTTCTTCGAAAATTTATCCACTAGTAGTCATAGTGTGCTAATACGTGCTTTAAGGAAATACACTATGAAGCCAGAATAGCGTTCTACCCATTGTGCTTTCATCCTTTATCTTAGGGATTAGAGTCCAAACCAGAATTTGGGGTGACCACCTTGTCTGTCCTCATACAGACTGAACTCCAGAAAGGAGGACATAGCACAGAAAAAGCTCTGTCACAGAGAAACAGTGTTAAATTTTTCTTTCTGAGTTCTAAATGCTCGACAAATAGAGATTATCTTGGTTTTTCCTAGTCCATAAGGGCATTCTATGAATGACTAACATCCTTTTGCAGGCTATAAACAATATAGATTATAGGCCATGGATTTACTTCCACAATGCATAATCATGGCATACTTTTTCTAATCACCCTATTTCAGAAAAGCTAGCCACCTTATTCAGTGGGATGGGCTTAGAGCCTCTGAAGAACTTGAATTAAAGACTCAATAACTCACTCTGTATTAGTAAATTTGTGGTCTTAATTTAGCAGCCGTACCTATGCTATGTCTTCCCCCATACTGCATTCTGCTCAGTCAAACACTGTCCAAAAGAGTTAAACCAGAAGACAAATGCAGTGTAAACATTCATTCTGAGTTCTTATGATTAATGTGATTGAATTGTGAAAGGATGAAATTATATTGTAAAGTTAATAATTAGAAAAAATAAATGCCTGAAGGATCTAAGCTTAATATATTGGGATTTTCTTTTCACTGAGTCAATATAGATTGACAAGCCATATTTTCCATTCAAAGAAATGTTAAACATGTTTACAAATTTCATGAAAGACTCTGAAGACAACATCACTTTAACAATGTTTTCTGTCAAAGGCTACAATCATAACCTGATTTCTTCTCTCAGTCATACTGAAATAACTGTCAGAAATGGTAGAGAACACTGGTTAAATAGAGTAGAATTTAGCCTAGCTGTCTTGTAATGCTGCAAAAAATATAATTGTTTGGGTTTTTTTCTTTTTATTATTTTGGCTTTGGTTTTAATCCTGCAGGTAGAGGTGACTCAAGGTGAAGTAGACACGTTGTTCAGAGCTGCCATTTATCACAGTTTGTCCAGTAGGGTACACTGTGACATGAACAAGTCACTACCTTGAGTGGAAATATCACAGTAAAAGGTGTTAATGTTTTTGGCAGAACATCACGACAAAGATGCCATTGTGCCTCTGTGGTGTTGGTAAGTGTCCTTGTAACACAGTAATGTTGCCCCTTGTGCTGACACGTTGTGGTTCTCTGTGGAAGTGCACAGTGGCCCTGTGAGCTAGGGGGATGGGTCCAGCTCTGCTCACACCATGCCTTGTGCTCACTGTTCACTGTGCATTTTGCACAGCTGCTGGTCTAGGTAACTTGTCTCATCCTTGATGTCCCTCAAGTAATAGAAATCTATGTGGCCCTTACCTTGTATAGCTAAAATATTACTTTGTACGATACCCCTGGCCCTTTTTTAGATATGTTGCCTTTTAAAAAAATAATACTAAAATTGTATATATTCAAGACCCTTATTTAAATATTAGGAGAGAACTGGAGTTAAAATTTCAAGCTTTTAGAAGTCCAGAATTGTCATGGTTAATGTTTCATTTGTTTTTCATGGCAGTTAATCAGTTATGTGGGATCTTACGTTTTGCTAACAAGTGTTAACAAGCTAAACTTGCTTGCTTGAGGCAACCCAGGTAGTCCACAAGTTACTTAAGACTATGACTTTGAGGACATCTTTACTTCTCTTTGACTTTGATATGGCTAAAGATTGGAAGCCTTCAGGAGTCATCATGGAATCATATATTATTTGCCAAATACTGAATGGTAATAACATAAAATTTTTCTTACAATTCTTGTGGCATATGTTGTGTTGTATGACAAGTGGTGTATTACAAATTCTTTTCATGCACTTCTGGAACACACAAAATCCAACACATGTAATTCTAAGACTGTCACCATATTTTATATTGCATACAGTACTTCAGTACAGCCTGCAGTCTGAGTTTCAGTAAGCAGAATTTGAGAAATAGGAACTAGTTCCAACTCTGGCATTAGCTTTCTATGTGAACTTTGTTTCTTTATTCCATGTAGAATGGCAAGACAATGTTTCCTTTCTACTTACAAGTATGGTGTAAGGATGAATTATTTGGAAAGTACTTTGAGATTACTTAGTACTGAAAAATGCAAATTATTAATATTCAATTATTAAATTCTACTATTATAGTTGGTGATAATAATAGCCTATATCCTAAATCAAACAAATGGGAGAGACTGATTTAAAAATGTATGGACAATTTTAGCTTCCAATTTTTATGACCTTATAGTACACCTGTGCTCATTTATATAATCTCAAGTCTTTGACATTTTCTGGGGTGTTACATGTTTTGAGTAATGTGAATTTTTTTGTTGTTTGTTATGCTTACTTTTGTTGTATGTTTTTCAATTTCTAATTTTGAGCAGAAACAGAAATACTATATTGCAGAGAATAACAACTTTCTACATATGCATTGCTTGGGTTTTGTTTTTGTTGCATATGTAACCATTAGAAGGAAAAAAAGGAAAAAAATCTTAATGAAAAGATCTCTGTTGAGTTTTGAGTAATTAAATGAAGTTTATAATACTTTGGCACTAGGGATTATTGTTTGCTTGTGTGCTTCAGGGGCAAATTTATATATGGGGAACAAACTTTATTGGTGATAGATTCAATTTGCTTAAAAGAAGGCACTATATCTGACAAGAAGCATTTCTTCAGGCACGCTACATTTACTCCCAGGTAGATATAGCTGTCTGGAATAGCTCCATCTGGTGAGTCACAGCATACAGCAAAGCCCACCTCTCTGCTTACTCTTGTTAGTTCTTTGACACTAATCTGGATCTGCAGAGAAGTTGTCACATTGTGCTTCTGCTAAGTGAAGATCTTATTCTAAAAATGTGTATTGTAAAGACTGCACTAAACTGATGTAGCTGTTTATGTTACTTAAGCTTCTTTTTTTAAAAAAATTTTTCTTCTCCTTTCTCAATGAGGAAGAAAACAAAGTGAAACAGAGAGGGTTTCCTTATTGTATTACCAGACCAGAACAAATCAGAAATATCAATATCTTGAAATATATAATCTGATCTTTGAGACCCCAGAGCTTCTCTATAGGCAGCACTTCTTAGCACTGATGCCACCCCAACCAATGAAGATGTTTATTGATTTAGATTTGTCGATGTTTAATTATGCACCATTACTGAAATATATGATGTCAATGAAAAAGAGTGATGTATGAATAAAAAATTCTTTGCAGCAGAAGTGCATGCAAAGCAAAGATTTTAGCTCTGGCTTTTAAAGTTGAACAGTTGGGTGTTTTTTTTCCTGTGAACAATTTTATCCACAAGAAGGGTATGCATTTTTGTGAGGAGGAAGAAATCACACATCTAACAGCACAACTTCTTGCTTTGCATATTCAGATGTTTGCTTGCATACGAAGACATATATACATGTCTACCCTGTAAATACCATCGGTTCCATGTATAAATATGATTAAAGACTTGAAATAGCTCTTAGACAATAGAAAATATATTCTGAAATAACCGACGCTGCAGTGATGTGACTCTCATCAGGGCGACACTGAAGTGGTGACACAGGATTCTTCTGGAAACGAATAGACCTTGACAGGAGCACAAAAAGTTGAGTTCTGCAGTCCCAATGTTATTGTTGAAAAAAGCCCCAAACCAATAATAGAAAAGAGACATTGTTGTGTTAGTTTTCTGGCATAAACAGAATTTCTAATGACTTCACAAGGATAACTGTGTATTCATGGGCATTAAAAACACATAGCTGACAGAGGAGGCTGCCAAAGTCCATTTACATTTCGTTCATTTTTTCTCAAGGGTATGCAATGTTGTCTTTTCATGGAATTTTCTGGCTCTCACCTGAGTACTATAAACGTCATCTTTGAAGAATTTCTTCTGTCTTTAAGACATCTGCAATGGGTGCTGGAAGCTTCAAGAACTGCTTATAAAATGGCATTGTCAAGGCTTGCAGATGTGGTCTCAGGAGACCAGTGGGGCAGATGGCCTGGGGTGCTGGGTACCGCAGCAGCAGTTGCAGGACTGGCTGCACCAGCCTGACCTGGTGGATGTATGGGTACTGCGCAGGATTTACATAAAGGGCTGAAAACTTCCCACACTGAGAATGTGGGCTGCAGACCTCCATTTCTCTGTGTTGCTACTTTCACTCCTGGTTTTTCAGTGTCTAGGAGTTTCTTGACATCAGAGATATGCCCAAGATGCAGTATCCAGATCTGGAGAAAAGCATCCTTAAATTGTTAATTTATAATTTATTTTTGGTTTTAATAATGGAGGAACAACAAGGAGGGTAACACTTTGAAAAGCCCTGTGAGATCTCCGGTTAGTCAGTTAACACTGTTGGCTTGCTCCTTCTAAGCCATTATGAATTCAGTGTGTGAAATCTTTGAAAATTATCTAATTGGAGAAGGTTGTCTTGCATTTGACCATTTTCTTTTTGCAAACCATTGATCTGCTGATATATTACAGTCAACCAGCTCAATGCACCGTTGAGATATTTTATTGAAATACATTAACAGAGCAATGGTCATTGATTGATTACAGGGGAGCAAAGGAAGATTTCTTCTGTATGTTTTGTTTAAAATAAAATATATATATATATAAAAAAAGATATGCTGGGCAATTTTCTGTTCTCACTCCATTACAAATTCAATACCATTTCATTGACATCTGTGGGGATTCTCCAGAGTTAAGATGGTGTGGCTCAGAACTGAATTTGTCTTGCATGCATTAACATCTGGTCAATATTCTCTTTACCAGGCACATATTCTAATCTCAGATGCTTTGTTTGTCTTTAAATGGAAATCAGATATACAGTTATAATTTGGAAGTGAAATGATATTGGTTAGTTTTCAGTCAGTTTGTTTTTAAATATGTGCACATGTGTCTCTGTGTGTATGTATTTTTTTGAATAATGAATGGGATGAATAAAGACATGCTTTACCTCCTGGAAAAGAACCTGATTTTTCTTATTCAAATTCATGTCTTAAACCAGTTTTTGATGCTTTTCTCTTTTTGAGGATATTTTTATAAGGAATGGCATTGTTTCACAGAGTAACATTGCCATGCTCATTGTATCTCAGCTCTGATCTAAAGGGAGCATTTCCACTGGAAAAAAAAAGCATTGTTTAGTCTTTAGGTCAATTGAATCTTTGGCCTCTCTGCCAAGTCTTCAGCACTGGTGCCAGTTACTGAGCTTGGTGATTTTTATGGTATCAACACTTGTTTTCTAGGGATTGGGCTGTGACCTTCATGATCATTTTATACAAACCACTACAGGGTAGAGTCCTTCTAATCCGAACACACTGGGACTGTTTTACCATTCAGATTAGCGAAAGTTCATGCTACTGCAATGCTGATGGTGCGCATTCTTGAGATGTGCAGTTCAGGATTTTTGCATGGAAATTAAACCTTTTAGCAAAAGGTAAATTAAAGAAGCAGTGACTTTAAAGACCATGTAGTAAGAGCAGTGATGCACGTTGCAGCATGGAGGCTGGAGTGTGTGTGGCAGATGTACAGTTTTCTGACCAATGTGTTTGGGACCATGTGTTGGAGCCTGGTGTTCCGTTGTACTGCATGCACTGGAAACCATGTTCAGCATTTTTTTTATTAGAATGAAAACAAACAGACTTTTAGTGATTTAGGAATCTAAATTTAAAATGTAAGAAAGGATGAGATATTTAGCATCTTAAATGACACTGAAATTCTAGGTTTGAATATGTAAATTGTAAATTGTAGATGGGTTACAAATTTTCAAAATTGATTCACTTAAAATAATGCTTTTGCTATAGTGCTTTGTTTAGTTTAATAGCACAGAAATGATTTACCTATCGATGTTAACTCTCATTTCTCTAAGATTTTTCAATTCTTTCATATTCTGTTACAAACATATGTGTGGTTTCACATTTTCTTTTTACATTTTTTCTTTTTTCCTTTTTTTTTTTTTTTTTTTTATTTTTCTTTTAGACCTCATTATATATTAGAACCTCATGGCTGTGTTTGGGTTTGTGAGACTTAAGAGTGAGCTGTATTAAAAATTCTTCACTGTAATTCAAAATAGGCTCAAAGGAAACATTTTTATCCACATTACCATTCTAAATCCTTCCCTGAACAATTTGCAACCTGTATTCATATTCTCAATTTCTCTCATACATTTTTAAAAGTGAGAATGGCCTTTACTCAGTATTCCTGCAAAAAGCCATCCTTCATACAGCTTCACAACCTGCATCAAATTTTTTATAAGGAACTGGAGTGGTAGTAGTGGAATCTTGGTGCTGTCCCCTCTGACTTTTGCAATGATCCTGTGTTTTAAATACTTAAATATAAAAATGTGATCTGAAAACACTTCACCAATTTAGCAAGAATCAAAAATTCTCTGTTTTTTGGCATCAAAATTTGGGAAATCAAAACCTCTCAGCTGAAAAGGATATAATCTAGATGGTTCCATATAGTCTCTAGAAGAATTGTAGTTCTGATTCATAATACCCCAGTTTTTAAGGTTATGTTCCAGTATCTGTGTTCATGGGGCTATATTTTACATGGTATATGATGAAACCTTTGGAAGAGGATCATTAACGATAAATTTGGTGGCCTTCTACAACAGGGTTACAGCGCTGGTGGATAAGGGAAGAGTAACTGACCTCATCTACCTGGACCTGTGCAAAGCATTGGACACTGTCTTGCAAGACATCCTTGTCTCTAAATTGGAGAGAAATGGATTGGAACACTTGGTGGATAAGGAATTGGCTCGATGGTCATACTTAAAGAGTTGTGGTCAACAGTTCTGTGTTCAAGTGGAGAGAAGTGCCGAGCAGTGGAGAGCCTTCCTCAGGGGTCAGTGTTGGGAATGGTGCTGTTTCACATCTTTGTTGGAGACATGGACAGTGAGATTGAGTGCACCCTCAGCAAGTTCACTGACAACACCAAGTTGTGTGGTGCGGTTGAGACTCTGGAGGGAAGGGATGCCATCCAGAGGGACCTGGACAGGCTTGAGAGATGGGCCCGTGCAAACCCCATGAAGTTCAACAAGGCCAAGTGCAAGGTCCTGTACATGGGTTGGAGCAATCCCATGCACAAATACAGACTGGGTGATGAGTGGATTGAGAGCAGCCCTGCGGAGAAGGACTTGGGGGTATTAGTGAATGGAGAACTGACTGTGAGTCAGAAATGTGCACTCACAGCCCAGAAAGACAACCGTATCCTGGGCGGCATCAAGAGAAGTGTGGCCAGCAGGTCGAGGGAGGGGATTCTCCCCCTCTACTCTGCTCTTGTGAGAACCCACCTGGAGTGCTGTGTCCAGCTCTGGGGCCCCTAGTGTAAGAAAGACATGGACCTGCTCAAGTGGGCCCAGAAGAAGCCACGAAGATGATGAGGGGGCTGGAGCACCTCCCTTATGAGGACAGGCTGAGAGAGTTGGGATAGTTCAGCCTGGAGAAAAGTCTGGGGAGACCTTCTATCAGCCTTCCAGTACTTAAAGGGGGCTACAGGAAAAATGGGGAGGAACTCTTATCAGGGAGTTAAGGATAGGACAAGGGATAATGGTTTTAAACTGAAGGTGAGTAGATTTAGATTGGATTTAAGAAAGAAATTATTTCCTGTGAGGGTGGTGAGACACTGGCACAGGTTGCGCAGAGAGATTGTGGCTGTCCCCTCCCTGGCAGTGCTCAAGGCCAGGTTGGACGGGGCTTTGAGCAACCTTGATCGAGTGGAAGGTGTCCCCGCCCATGGCATGGGAGCTGGAACTAGATGATCTTTAAGGTCGTTCCAAGAGCTTTGAAGGTACAGATACACAGAGAAGAACAGGTTAGAGAGATGCTTAAATGTTGTCCTGCGTATAATGAATAATGAATGTCATTATATTAAGAAACAAATTTATGTATGATTATGTGTGTGTGTGTATGTATGTAGTGCTTTTATTTTCTAACTTAAACCCAATTATTTTTCCATAGAAAATAGTGGCTTTCTGCACAGAGAAAATTGCTTCGTTTAGAATCATATTTTGGCTTTGTCTGTTCCTGAACTGCAGCTGAAATTTGTGCTTTCAGACCTTTGCTTGTGACATTCCATTTTATATTGCTTCAGTGTTTACAAAGAAGAGAAGGTTGTTGGGTGGGTTTTTTTTTAAACAAACCATCACTTCCTAACTCACTAGTTTATGCTAAATCGGTTTCCATCTTAGCAGTATGGAGTTGTCTCAGTTCTTGGAAACATGCTTCACTGAATCATCGATCACTGTCTTCACTATGATGGTGGTTTTATTTATACAGCTTCATGAAATGTTCACTGTGAAGTATTACACCATATTAAGGTCTTGTAGTTGTGTGCGTTGCTTCAGACTCTAAATTGCTGTAAACTTGCACTGGGGTTCACAGGCTTTTAAGTAAATGTGGTCTTATTTTTGAGCTAACTTAGGATGGTTTAGGAAAGGCAGAACTATTTGTGTTATTAATACATTAATTCAATGGATTTAACTCTTCTTTGTTCATAGATTGCTTGTAAATAGATTTTAAGGTTGTGTTTCTTACTCAGAATTACCCATCATATAATACCTGTTGATGAATTCTTGCCTTTGGACTGCCGCTACACACTTAAAATATTATTTCTGAATTTACTTTTACAGCTGGTAGGATCATTTTCTTCCCATATATTTAATCCTTGATGTGATGCAATTACTATTATAGAATAACTGAATGAAGAAAATGCTGACTCGTTTTTAGAAAAAGATAAGTAAGGTTCAGGTAATTTAATTAGGATACATTAACTTTTTTTTTTTTTTTTTTTTTTTTTTTTTTATCTCCTCAATTATTCAGCTGCTCATATTCTGGCAATGCTCACAAAGACCAGATTCTTTAAAACTTCTTATTTCCTTCTGACTGAGGGATCATGACCTAAATTGCTGAGCGCTAGACTTTTTTGCTGCTTACAGCAAATGTTTACATTTAATTTTCTCTTGCTACATTAATACCACAGAGTAATGCATGCAATACTACTTCTGAAGAATTCAGTGAGATGCTTCTATAGTTACTGTTTCTGTGCTGAATGCAGCTGTGGCTGCATTAAGCAGTCTAAAAGTTCATAGATGTAATGTTACTCATTTGCCCATTTCAAATTATTAAATGCATATAGTGGCAGGCATCTGCCCTGAAACTTTAGGGCAGGGCTATTTTTATACCTCTACTGCTGCATAGGGGCTATTTATCATAATAATAATAGTTCAGATGTGAATATGCATTATTGTCCATCAATTTAAACAAGTTCTCCAAATTTCTGCCATTACTGTTCATAGAGTAATGAATAATGGAAAGAATAAGAACAGAATCCAACTTCAAAGTTGGTGTAATCCCTTGCTATTTGCACAGCTGCAATCATGAGACATTCATATTTTTGTTGTGAATATTTGAATCTGAATATCAAAGTGAAACTTACAGAATGCCACCCTGTTGACCAACATAATAGAAAATATTAGTACAAGCCTCTCAAAGTCTAATTCTTGGGCAGGCATGAATAATGTCTTATTGAAAATAATCCTTGTCCAAAGCCACAAAATTGCTGAAATGCATAGAGCAATCAAATCAAGGGAGCCAAGCCTGAATACACAGATAGAAATTTGACCCATAATGCAAAGAATTCTTTTGTTAGTAATTTTTAAAATTGAAAGTAATTTTCAAGCATCTTCATGGTAGTGACATGCTCAGGTCCCAGGATTATGTATATGTGTTTTTTTTCCTAATCAAACAAGGAAATATCCAAGCTTTTATTGCCATCCATTGTAAAAACAATGGTATTGAAATAAGTGCCTTGATGTAAAATCCCCATGGAGAACAACTACAAATAATTTTGTAAAGCACAAGCATTCCAACCAGCCTAATATACTTTACCTGCAGTCTGCTTTCACTAGCTGCCTATACTGAGGTTAAAAAAATAGTCATCAAAAAATCCCAGAAAACTTTTATTCTCTGCTTTATTTTTTTAGCAGAGGAAATCTTTCTGTTTGCTTGTGTGACAAATTGGCACACAAGTGGCATGATTAGTGCATGATTTTCTATTTGGAAAATACACCCAGAAATACAACAATACCAGAAAAGTCATCTTTGACTCAAAATGTTGGATAAACCCAACATTTTATTCACCAAATATTTTGGCTGTAGTGCTTCAGTGTTTCAAGTGGAGATGAAATAGAAATAAGCCATTGACTGAAGGAAATTGAGGAGGATGACCAGCCATATAGATTACATTTAAAAATCTTGGAAATAAAAAGGTAAAAATACAATAAAATAATAATAATACTTTTTAAAACCCTAAAAATTAAATTGATCCTGAAGTTTTTCCTAATTCATTCACCACAGGTTGTGTTACCAAAGAAAAAATGTAAGTGTCTTTGCAATCTTGATATGAAAACCTTATAAACAAAGTGAAGAGGTAAGAGATTAAAATGTTAAAAGGTGAATAAAGGATTTTCTAATGCATATCTAGATTACAGATGGCAAGAAATGTTGGTTCTTTGCCTCAGTGGCATCGTTTTTTATAGATCAGATCTTAAATTTGGAAGGTTTGGAAGAATTTCAAGTATCTCAATGTAGTTTACTAACACTATTCATCATATCTTGTAAATTTTACTTTCTTAATTAGAATCTATGTCAGTTAAAAAGATATTTGGAATAATTAGAGCAAATTATTCAAGAGGCAAAACACAAGGACAGTGGTATTGCGAGTGTGACTAACATATATCTAAAATAAATTAAAACCAACAAATTAGTCATTGTCTATCTGTGTAACACCCAATGCTAGCAGAACCACAGACCCAATGTATTTAAACCTACATTTTATAAAAGCTCACTGGCAAAAATCAATAGAAAGCTTTAGTGGGCAGAAAATGTGTAATAGTAACAAGTAGAAAGGTTAGAGTAGAAGTTAATGGTTCTATCAAGAATAAAACAGAGCTAAAGTCTGAAGGAAAGCTGTACCACAAGCGGTTCATTAACCTTTGAGAACTCCAGTGTATCTTCAAAGTAAAGATTACAACGAACCTGACTCAGTCACTAGTAGCACTTGTTAGCTCTTGGCTCCAGAAATCAACAGCTTTTTCATTTGCATTATAAAACTATCACAAAGCTTTCATTCCACTAAGATGTTTGACCTTGTAAACTCACTAGATTTGTTAATCCAAGGTCACATAGAGCAGTGGGAATGATGGTGAACACCTTACCCAAACCCAGCAGTGTGCTCTCCCAAGTAGCTGGGTATTTCATACTAAAATGACAAATAGCGAACAACATCCATAGTTAATTGTCATCACAATACCAGAGAACTAGCATTACACTTATGGGCCTGGAGGTGATTTTGGTTAACTCACCTACGTACCATTACAGGCTTCCTAAAACAAATAAGATGTATCAGAGTTTTTCTGCCTGTAGCCTCACTGTGAGGTGGATGCTGGACAAGAGGCCCAACATCTCTCGATCTGCCTTTTCCTCAGCAGCAGTCTCTGTTGATGGCAGCAGACCTTGGTTGTCTTCTTCCTACAGCTCTCCCACATCTCTTTTAAACCTTCGCTTCCCAATTAGTTTTCATAGCACAAATATTTGTGATGTTTCACAGTTAACTAGATGATTGAAATAGTCTGGAATAAATAGAAAACTTGTGCATGCAGTGTGGTTGTTGCAATTTATAATTCACGACTCAGATATTTCTACTGGTATCACATGAAGATGAACAGGAAGGTAGGAACTCTGTAAGCCATTACTGTGTAGACTAACAAAAAATTTGGAGAGGTTAGTAACCGGCTACCACATATAGTAGTAGTTTCCAATTCAGTAAAAAAGATGTGTTGCCATATTGTACATTAGATCTTAGAAAAGGCCGGCACAGATAAATGCCTTTTGAAAATGCAAGCAATGGAGTCCTGTTTGACAGAAAGTATAGAAAATTTATTTTGGGATATATTTTTATTTTAGTTGTGTATGGTTATCAATATTCATACTTATATGTAATGTTTTACAACTAATATATATGATCTAATATCACTATATTCTAGTAGTATGTATATTCTGCATAATTACATATATTCCAATATAGCTATGTTGCTACCCCAAGGATTTCTAGTTACAGTGCCTCATGTTCCCTTTTCTGGCTAGATTTTAGGCTCCACATTTGGCATTCAAAATGAAATAAATGACAAAATGAAATAAATATAAATAACACATTTTTGAGGAAAAAAAATCTCATGCAAGTTAAAACGTAATTTCATGTGGGAAAATTCATGCAGTAGATCTCAATGGAAAATGCCTGAAAAATCCTGAACTAGAGTTGCCACTTTGCATACACTCTCCTGGAAATTGTGCTGATCATTTGGGTCACATTTTTGCAGCTCAGCCTAAGCTGCTGCTGCAATTTACCTGCATTAAGGACCTCTCCAAAGTCAGTGCACCTAGTTTCAAATCTCACATCAAGCTATAATGACACAGGTATATGTAAAATCAAATTCACTTTTAACATGGCAATCAAGAACCTTCTGACATACAAAGTCAGTCAGTTTCCTAACTGGACTTTGGATAGACCTTTTTCAGGTAAATTATTTTCAGGATGAAGTGGCAAGGAGTACACCCTATCAAACACCTTTTTTCCACTTTCCAGTGTAATAGAATAACAATTCAGTTGAAGTATGACCATAGTGGCAAAACCATAATTCAATTTGCTATGAAAGAACTGCAGGGAAAGTTAGTAACTGTCAGATGTATTATGCTATAATGACCCAAAGATAAAAAAAGAGAGCAGCCAAAGGGACAGTTGGGACCAAGAACCATTAGCTACACATTGACAATTCAAATGCATTTGTACCATAGCCAGTTTATTTCAGACTTCAATCCTTCTACTATTTTTTCCTATTTTGCTCTTTCCATCTTCCCCTGCCTAATGGTGTAACTTTTCTTCCAGCAAGTTTCAGGGTGGAAGTTTAAATGAGCATCTGCCACACCACCAATGCCAATGTTAGCTGGCCATCAACCTGCGGGGCTACTCTTGCATGGGATCCTGGCTCCCCTTTGGAGACCGTGCCTAACCTTTATGACGTACTCAGATTCCACCAGCTTGGTACCTCAAATCCCATGTTGCTTCTTCTCCAAATTCTCCAGATGGTAACATATCCTGATGGGGACACTCACACCCCTTCCTTTCATTTTCCATTGTGTTTCTTTGCAAGTCAAAACAAAGAGTTTTAATTTTATTTCGTGATGGTTTATTACATTTATTTTTGCATTAAAAAGTGAAATGGGGGAGGGAAGGAAGGGGATTCAGTTCATAATTAGGGGAGGAGTCATTTTTGGATGAATCCCCAACATGAAATCTGTTATAAATGGATTCTGCCAAATTGCTGAACAGAGTGTAAATTTGTAATGTGCCAGTTTTTTAATAGGTTTAGTTCTTTGGGCTCTTACTGCAAGTCCAACCATTGTGTCATTTCACTGACACTTTGTCCTTGAAAATCTTGTTCTGCAACATCCTTTTAAAACTATGTGATACACATGCTTAAGCCTTCCCAGCTGTGATGGTTCAAGACAATAAAGTCAGCCTAAGTTTTGGCACACCTAGGGTCTTCTTAAAGTAATCTCATTTGTGCTTGTCCTAGAACTGTTTTTATTAGTCAGTGTTCTTATCTCATACCCACAGCCAAGGATAGCATTGTGGCTTCCCAAAGCACAGTCACTACACTGGCTAAAGGGACATCCAGATCTTAGTTACAGCAGACACCATCTTTGGAATTGACTCCAATGAAAAAATTACTGAAGCCCTTCACCTGTTTCATTTTCTTTGCTTGAATGATAGGTTAAACAGGCATACTTAAGAGTACAATAGTTCCATCCATTTGAAATGCTAATTTTTATCTTGGCCACAATATGTTGAGCATATCAGCCACTTTTATAACTTATTGGTTGTAAAAATAATGAGACTCTCTTAAAAGAACAGCATAAAATCCATGATATTCAGCACTGAGATTCCCCTCAAATCTTGCTCATGCATGCAAGGACTGAGAGCAACTTCAG
The DNA here is from genome assembly GCF_965140245.1 of Athene noctua. Taxonomy (NCBI): domain Eukaryota; kingdom Metazoa; phylum Chordata; class Aves; order Strigiformes; family Strigidae; genus Athene; species Athene noctua. Next base: position 20,983,181 of record NC_134039.1, read on the forward strand.
ACGTAAGAAAGCATGGATGTCTGGGCCCAGAGAGTTGTGGTGAACGGAGTTAAATCCAGTTGCCGGCCGGTCACGAGTGGTGTCCCCCAGGGCTCGGTTTTGGGGCCACTCCTGTTTAACATCTTTCTTGATGATCTAGATGAGGGGATCGAGGGCACCCTCAGTCAGTTTGCAGATGACCCCAAGTTGGGTGGGAGTGTTGATCTGCTCGAGGGTAGGGAGGCTCTGCAGAGAGACCTGGACAGGCTGGAGCCATGGGCTGAGGCCAACTGGAGGAGTTTCAATAAGGCCAAATGCCGGGGGCTGCCCTTGGGCCACAACAACCCCCAGCAGTGCTACAGGCTTGGGGAGGAGTGGCTGGAGAGCTGCCAGTCAGACAGGGACCTGGGGGTGTTGATTGACAGCCGGCTGAACAGGAGCCAGCAGTGTGCCCAGGTGGCCAAGAAGGCCAATGGCATCCTGGCTTGTGTCAGCAATAGCGTGGCCAGCAGGGACATGGAAGGGATCTTACCCCTGTACTCGGCACTGGTGAGGCCGCACCTCGATTCCTGTGTTCAGTTTTGGGCCCCTCACTGCAAAAAGGACATTGAATGACTCGAGCATGTCCAAAGAAGGGCAGCGAAGCTGGTGCAGGGTCTGGAGCACAGGTCGTACGAGGAGCGGCTGAGGGAACTGGGGGTGTTTAGTCTGGAGAAGAGGAGGCTGAGGGGAGACCTCATCGCCCTCTACAGCTACCTGAAAGGAGGGTGCAGAGAGCTGGGGATGAGTCTCTTTAACCAAGTAACAAGCGATAGGACAAGAGGGAATGGCCTTAAGTTGTGCCAGGGAAAGTTTAGATTAGATGTCAGGAAGTATTTCTTTCCAGAAGGGGTTGTTAGGCGTTGGAATGAGCTTCCCAGGGAGGTGGTGGAGTCCCCATCCCTGGAGGTGTTTAAGAGTCAGGTCGACATAGTGCTGAGGGATATGGTGTAGTTGGGCACTGTCAGTGTTAGGTTAACGGTTGGACTAGATGATCTTCAAGGTCCTTTCCAACACAGTTGATTCTGTGATTCTCTGAAAGCATTGTTTAGATTTATAGTATATTTATGGTTAAAATATTAGCACCTCTGAGAAGCACTTCTTCACACTGAATAGAAGCAGCTGGTAAACACTGACATTGTCCCTGTCTTAGAAGGCCTGTTGAACCTTTGAAAATGTTTTTCTTGGAACTGGATCTAGTAATCCAGCTATGTATACTCTTACTATATTCTCAGTTTATTTGGATGCATGAAGATATTGTACAAGCACCTTTGCAAAAGACCAGTCAAACAATAAAAACAAACATGTTGTTCATCCAGATCATCTGCTGTTGACCCAATCTGTGCTCTGTATTTTCCAGACTGGAGTGTAGTGAAAATGTTTCCAGGGACAGATGTTGTGAGAGAGCTCTGAAAACATCTGATTCTACTTCCAATAATTTCCAATGATACTTCTCAAAACAGTTTACACATATTTGGTGTATGTGTTTTGATTAATATTATATTTACATAATATAGTGACCAATACATCAAAAATATCTTTCTATACAACCAAACAATTATAACACCGATACTAGAACCATGGTGAAGAAACATGCAGCAGAAAAAATAGTCCTAGATGTTCAAATATCTGTCCGAGTTTGAAAAAATTCAGCTTTTGAGATTATAAAAATGTTTGTAATAGAAGTGAGGGAGAAGGATCAGTGTAGGATACCAGATGCAAACTGTTATGCTTTATTTCGTAATTTTTAGACTTTAACCATATACAGTGCATAATTATAAGTGTAATTAAAGGTCAACTTCTGACTTAAACTTGGGATTTCCTATCTGAAATTCAGCCCAGGTAGGCAGATATCAACCATTCCAATGGATCACTTATTTTTAGATAGCAAGAAGACTTGAGAACTGTCCATGAGGATTTATCTTTGATATGAAATGACATTAAAAATAAACAAAGATTTTTAAGCCTTCTTCATTTATAAAAGAAGTTTCAGAATTCTTTCTTTCGTCAAGAGGTAAAATATTTCTGAAAAAATAATACTTTTTGGAAAAAATATTTTTTTATTTTTAAAATAAAAACATTTTATGATTAGGTAGAATCTTTAAAGGTAATTGTAGAAGAGATTTTTTGAATGCATTGTCTATCATAAGATTTTACTTATGTCAGATCTCCCAGAGAACTACAAATTGTGGACATAAATTAAGAAAAATATATGGGAAATTAAATCATTGATACAGGAGGGTATTTTTGTAAGTTCTTCCTTAAATCTTCTCTTCCTGATTCCCTACAGTACAATGTCCTGAAAAGCTGCAAGTTTCTCCAGTTGATAATATCAGATAATATTGCATTCGGAGCCTATAAGAGTCCAAACAAAATAGAGAATTGGCAAATTCATAAATGAAGTTATACTCGAGTGCCAGCACCAACATAGTTAAAGGTACAACTTGATTGCTGAAGTTTTTATTTTAACCTCAAGTAGTAGTGTGGTTTTAGGTCAATACGCCTGAATGAAGAGGCATCAGTGAACTTACAAAAGCATTTTAGTGGTTCTCTTTGAAGGCTTCAGCTGACTGTATCTGATTGCTGGTGAAATGTTTAATGTTAGCGAGCTAGTTAGCGATTACAATTTTTTTTAGCAGGTAGAGTCTCTCTGCTGTTGATAACTCTGCTGTGGATGGAGAACTGGAGACAGAGAGCTCCACTGCAGGAGTCTGTTCCTTTGAGCAAGGATAATGGGCATCATGCCTTGCTTCCAGGAAGTGCTTCCTGCTGACTTCCATGCCTGAAGACAGGGATTAAGGCATTTTTAATTTGCAAGACATACTTTTTTATAAACACATGTATTTTTTTCCTTTTCTCTCTCTCTCTCTTTTTTTTTTTTTTTTTTTTTTTTTTTTTTCCCCTGTGATTTTCCTGTTATTTGCATGAAGGAGAAGATCTCTGGACTCATGGAGCACTAGCTCAGCAGAGGAGGGTAAGGCAAAACTATATGGCAAATGTGTGCAGTTTAGGAAGGGCCCATTCATGTTGACTGCAGTTCATTCTTAAAAGCTTTTACATCTGACTTATGTTTGCTGAAAGTGACAGCAGGTGACTGCTGTAGCAAATGATAACAGTAAATATTCATACCTCTCCTTGAAAAAGTGATCTTGGAAAGGCATCTTTGATACAGCAGATCTGACTATTGCTTTTAGCAAAGATAGTTCTTCAAATCTGAGTAATGAGTAAGACTGTACTATTTTGTTTTTCCTCGAACTTCAAAGGTGAAGAGGAGGAGCACTGGAGGAGGTTTTATGTAGTGTCTTCAGAATTATTAAATTGTAATAGTGGATAAAAAACTGTACCTCAGAACACTTTTCACTGAGGAAATTACTATCTGTGTTTCAGTGAGGAAAGAGACTTTTTCCTACAGTATATAAACTTTAAGCAAAGATGTAGGATTTAGTAAGAACCATGCCTCTCTGATGTCAGGAAGAGTTTCTGAAGTTGGTGGCTTTAGAAAAGGGGGAAAAAGTCAGATTTTTTTTTTTTTTTTCTCTCCAGTGCTGTGTTCTAGGAAACTGGTAATCCATCCCCTCACCTGCACTTCTGGGCTTCACAGAATCTGCTTGTCATTACAATATAATGATATTTTAAAATATTGATTGTTCTCTATTTGTATCACTACAGGACAGAGATCAGGTTTTTGTTTTATTTTTAGTACTTTTTTTTTTTTCCTATAGATGAGGTCTCCACAGCAAACTAAGAAAATTTTGCCCTGTGCTATCTCATGGTGAGTTGAAAAAGGATCATCAAACTTAGGTTTTCTTTGTGTTAATAATTTCATTATTTATGGACATATTTGAACATGTACCTTAGTAGCCTTATGTCAGTCTGGAGCACTGTCAGGGAGCGGGAGTGAATTGGCCAGTTAAGCTTCATTTAGAGACGCTTTGCATTGGCAGAGCACTGCAGAGCAGCTGGGTAGTATGCCTTAGTTTTCCCTCTACCTTCTGTCCTTCAGGTTCACATTGTTGGGACCTCCCTTCCATTCCGCTGTCTACATCTAGCACAGTTTCCTGGTGTTTCCTTGCACTTACATATTCATGCATTTTCCAGAGAGTTTTTGTTGTTTTGGTTTTGGGTTGTGTTTTTTTTTTTTGTTTTTTGTTTTTTTTTCTTCATATTCCCCTTTTTGTACTTTCTCGTTATACGTTCAGAACAGAAATATTTTATGAATTGTGATTTCGGCCATGAATTTTCAAGAGCCAAGAGACACTCCCCTCCACCAAGTTCATCTCACTCTCAGAAGGGCTGATTACTTGCACAGTTTTGAGCAGGATTAAATATGCAACTTCTGTCTTAAAAAAAAATAATAAAAAAATCCCTGCATTAAGACTTTCTCAGCATCTTGTGAAAGCAGAGTCAACAGTGATGTTAAGCAGAAGATTTCTACAACCATGATTCAGTGAGAAAAAGTTGAAGATTCTTCCCAAAACGAACACTCACATGTCAGTAAACCAGGAGTTAATACAATGTTGAATCATAGGAAATTAGTCATTTGTAGCAGACCTTCACTTTTATCATAAAATCTCTGTGATTCTACCACTGACCTTTCAAAATCAATAAGCCAGGCCACCTGAAACAAGGTTTTCTTTAAAACAAACAAACAAAAAAAACAACTTATGTTTGGACCTTCTGTCTGCTGTTTTCCTCTGAAACAGTGAGTCACAGTTTAGCTATCTTTTATCAAGCCACAAGTGTTCAAAATGCATCACTCACTAAATGAAAGATTATTTTCTTCTTAATTCAGTCATCTGATTTTTGGAGATTATGAGTTGCATAGAAGGAAAGGCTTAAGCATATTTTTGAGGAGACATTCTTTGTTATTCCTGGCAACTGAGACATAAAGTTGAGTCAAACTCTGTATAAACTCAGTTATAAATCTAATTAGATTTTTTTAAAAAAGGACTGGCATGCCAGGGTCCTGATGGAACGTAAGGTTTTTCTTGGTTTGGTGGATAAAAGAGGGTGATAATTTCTTGCTAGTATAATGAAATCAGATGTTAAAAGTAATAATATCAATCAAAAAAAGAGTACTGGATTCCAGCTAAAGAATTTGTTGAAACTATTTCTAATCCATTTCTGGTTTTATTACCTAAAGAATGTTATTGACCAGCTTGGAGCGTTTATTTACTGAGCATCCCACTTTGGCAATACTTTGTCCTTTTTAATTCAGTATGCAAAATGTAAATGAATAGATAGATATCTGTATAAAAATGCTGAATACTGCATTTCTTTTATTTATATATAAATTAATTTTGTTCTTATGGTTATTTTTATGTGTCAGTATAAATTGATATGCCTCTTTTTTTTTTTTTTTTTTTTTTTTTCTCTGTAAGAAAATAGAATCTATTTGGCTACCAAAGCCAAAGGAGAAGAACTTGATGAGAGTATTTTTGTTTTTCAGGTTATTTCTGTCTGTCTCTAACAGATGTCCTCAAACAGCAGCCAGATGCCACTGCATCTGACCTTGTGAAGAGTTGGAGTCCCTTTGTGCCACACTACTCTGCTTCCATTGCAACCAGAGTCCATCTTTGCTGAGGTGAGTCAGGAGGCTTGAACCAGAGAAAGAAGTCACATCTGTCCTGGCAAGGAGAGGAAAGTTGCATGCGCTAAGTTTCTAAGCAAGAATGACTTTAAATTTATTTTTAACTTGTGTATTTGTAAGTTCCTTAGAAAATGAGTCACATGTCCAGAAATCAGATCTGATTTTGACAGTACTCTGTATTCATAGGCTATGTAGTGTACAAATATCCATAGTATGCTTGCATATTCAGTCATATTAACTGAATATTAGAATATTAACAGAGAACTGTGAGTGACAGTAACTTGATATGTATAATGTACGTAATGTAATGGAAATATAATTTAGTAATGTACACACTGAATTCAGAATTTTGGAAAAATAGCTACAGGAGCCTGGTGTTTGAAAACATGATATATTTAACAAAGTGTCATTGAGTAATAAGGCAAAGGGACAAGTTTCAAAATCTACACTAACACAAAGTCAATAAATGCATGTGCAGTCCAAAGATGTGACAGACAGATATATTGTACAAAAAGGATTTCTTGGACAGATTCTGTCAATATAAATATATTCTGTCGACATACATGTGCCTTGTCATGCTGCCTTGTCATAATTGCAGTCTCAAGAGTTTTAATTATCTCTTTAAACCATTGGTATTTACATTTGGTTTGTCTCATGGTCCTTCATTGCTAATGTGTCACAATCTTTTTTTTCCCATGTGGGGGTGACAAGTGGTCACTCTTCATTAATAAAGTGACAAGTCTCTTATCCATGTTAGATTCACAATAGGCTTTAGAAATTTAAACTTCAAGAGATAAAATTCCCTCTGTGGTTATCCTACAGAGCACACACTTCAACAGAAAATGCTTATACATCGGGTTTTTTTCTGCCAAGACCAAATTCTGTTTTCCAAGGCTAAGTAAAGTTGAGATAAAAACAAGAATATGACTCTCAGTACTCTGTAGAGAAACAGTGACATGTATAGTTGATCTTTATAAACTGTAATGTAATAAGGAAAAATATATTCCTGTGAACATCATAATTCACATCACTAACAGGATGAGTATATAAAGTATTCTAATATATTTTATAGACTCCTCATGAAATCCAGTTAATTAAGTTTTGGTTCTGAAACTAGCATTACCTCTAGACTTCACAGAATCACAGAATAGTTGAGGTTGGAAGGGACTCTGGAGGTCACCTTGTCCAACCCCCTGCTCAAGCAGAGTCACCGACAGCAGGTTGACCAAGACCATGTCTAGGCAGCTTTTGAATATCACCAAGGACAGAGATTCAGTTTGATCAGTTCATATACGGAGGTCAGTGTCTTGTTCTTTTAACTGAAATTAGTGAGAGTTAAAGATATGTAGTACTTAGAAATGAGAAATTTTCATTGCACCGTAAGTGAAATAAAATGAAATACACTGTCAGTTTGGGGTTCCCTGTTCTCTTTCTCATGGATGTGTTTCTTTTTCTTTCTTACGGGAAACCACAGAATTTGCTATAAACTACTGGTGCCAGTTTACCTTGAAACTGTGATTCTGGATACCTGCCTTAACATCTGATGACAGTGACAGCAACGACAGCGCATCTAAGTGAGTTTCTGTCTATCTAAAATTGTAAGCTGCCCTAAACAGTGGCTATAGTCTTGCTGAACACAGTATCATCCAAAGCCTTTTTCTAATGCGTAGAAAGACTGTCACTATTCTGCAAGTCCCAATCTGTTAATTTAAATAGGAAACACAGAAATTGTCATTTCAGCAGGTGGTGTTTTCAAAATGTGGAAACACAGGCCCTTGTACCCCAGCATGCCTGGAACACGAGAGCACTTAAGCCCAAGTGACTTCGACAAACAAGAGGCAAACCAGATATTTCACGGACCAAGGTGAGATAAGGTAGTAAGTCTGTAGCTGTGGCATGTGCAGCCTTTCCCTTGGAAGCCAAATGCATATGCAGGTGGCATTAGCTGTGAATGTGGCAACAGCACAGGTTATGCCCCTATTCTCCAAAGTCCTGTTTTGGGCCCTTGTCTTGGTTAGTTTCATTTCAGCAAACAATAATAGATATAGCGAAGATGCAACACTAGAGAGTCCAACCATCCCCACGGGGAACCCTGAGCATCTGGATCACAGAGTCTGAATATATCATTATGGGACTAGACAAATACTAGCCAAGAGATTGCTAGTCCTGCATTTTGGTGAGATCATAAAGGGAATATCTAGGCATATGGCTCTTAAGCTACTACCTTGCCCATCTGATGTAAAACTTGGGATACTACTGTCCAAGAATAAGACTGGTATCAGTGTGTCATGCCTCTGACTGCCATGGGCACACAAGCTTGTAGAAGTTGTATAGCTGTTCTGTCTTCTTTCAGGGGCTGTCTTAGGAACTGCCTGCAGCATTGCATGGCTTGACCACTGCAGGGCAGCTCAGCTGCTCAGGTAGGAGATGCAACCTGGCACTGAAGCCATGGCACTTTGCCGATGTAGTTACCAGGGCACAAGCTAGTTATTTACAGAGCTAGTCTGAGTTTGCCTACAGTAGAATGCAGTAACTGCAAAGTAAGCATTGCCCAAAGCAATGAAGCACTCCTGTAAATTTTATTCTTCTTAAACAGCTCTCATCAGAAAGGGGGTGTTTAGGCCTAAAAAGAGAATGTGTATGGAAGAAAACCACCACCTCTGTCCAGTGGGACCACTTAGGATGAAGATTAGTCATAAAATGTAACAAATGGTGGAGACATTTACAACTCTCTTCTAACGTAACAGCATCTATACCAAATACTTACATTAAATTGCAAATTTTATGTTCCATAATGCTATGCACAATAAATTAGCAAAGCCTATATCAATCTCAATGTGAATATGAAGACAAATGAGAAAATCTTGTTTATTGTTAAGGATAAATAAAGTAAAACACTTTATTGCTCAGTGACAAAAGATTATAAAATACCTTACAAATATAGAGCACATGCTATAGTCCATCAGAACAAAAGGATTGTCTGATTATGGAAAAGACCTAAAATTCAGGAGGGAAGGAAAAGATGAGGTTTAACGGTATTATTTGGTATTAAATCTGAACTTATTCCAGTGAGAATGAAATAAAAAACTTTAAGGAAATCAATTCCTAGTGTAAAAAAAAAAAAAAAGGTTTCTTTTGAAGGTTAGTAGTGCTATAATGAAGATCGGTGGCTTATTTTGCAGGAAAATGTAGTGTTTAGATTTCTGTATGCATTGAAGTTTGTTTTCACAAATGGTAAGATAATAAATCCTACTTTCTGTTCTCAGCTTTGACTTAAGTCATGACTAGAAAATAATGTTACTATTGGAAGAAATGAAATAAGAAACAAATTACTTTACAGTTACATAAGGTTTTTCATCCTGATTGATCACAAGGGGTTTTACAAAATGTAGGAAAAAGTAATTTAGATCTGGCTGTACTGCCTTCAGGCAGTATGGCAATGCAAGAGAGTATGTATAGTGAAGCTGGTTGTACAAAACATGGTAGTCATACCTTGCTGGCACTTATGATGTCTCATAGTGATCTGGCCTTGTGCAAGTATTTTGGTGGTCGGGCTTTCATCTCCAAACCAAGATATGACAAAGCCAAATATATGCACTTAAGAAAGAACCTCCTTAGAGAATACAGTAGCTCTTAATGTCTTATGATACTTTTTCAGGAACAAGGAGGCCTCATTCTAATTTGTAGTTTCTAGACATTGTTATAGCAAAGTAATGTGCAATTATCTTTTTGCATTTTGAACTTGATTACATCATTGTGGCCTAAAGATGTAATTCAAAGATATCTGTATCTGCATCTGTCTATATATATTTTATTTAACTACAGGGGAAATAATTCAGATTTTAAATCCCTAAAACTAAATTCTACAACACAAATAGAAGACATCTGGATATCTTCCTTTTATTTTCATTTTTTAGTACTTTCTAATGCCACAGCTATGAGTAAATATGGGTATAATTAATTCTCATAACCTTTTAAACATGTAGTAATTTTCTGCTAAAAAAAAAAGAAACAGGGAAATCGTGCTTAGCAACTTACATAATTCAATATTGTAAAGATTAACCAACCCTGAAATAGTATAATAAATGGGAGATGAGAGATGTTTAGGATACAAATGCATGACCTTTGGAAATAAATAAATAAATAAACAAAGCACAAGATTGTCATTTGTAGTTGATTGTGGTTAGATTTTCATTGGCTGTAGCAGAACATTGATTCAATAAAGCACCATTCAGCAAACTGTCAATTTATATCAAGGCACATAAATATTTGCCAAACTTGTTTAAATCCCATGGAGTTCAATTCTATGCCAAATTTGGTAATGGGGAAAATGATGCTTAAAAGCAAGGTACAAATTTCAGCCTTCTGATCTTCTCATTAGTTCATTACTTCCTTTCTCAACTTCTGCTACTCTTACAAATCCCTCTTCAATTCCTAGCTGTTATCGACTGAATGACACTTCTTTTTTATATAAAAAGAGTATTTTAATCTGAAACACCAGGTATAGCAGTATTTGGTGAGGTGTGTATCTGCTCACCTGGACGCCCTGCTAGTTTGGAAATCTTTGTGCCCATCTGAGGGGAAGAAATGAAAAAGCCAATTCAAAAAAAGTTAAATCACACTGCATAATACTGATTACCCGTAGTTGCTTCATTCGTATCTCTTTTGTTGTATTAACTGAGTTTTGGTTTTTTTCTGACTGTGTGAATGATAATTGCTATTTTACTTGTATTTTACTTACTCATGAAAGTGTACAGAAGTACAGTTAGAGTGAAAACTTCCCCAACAGTTGGTTTCACTATCTGACCAAAGCTAAAGGTCAGCATAAGAGGATGACAACTCCTTTTGGTTGACTAGAAATCTTGCTATAGGGTGCATTATTTTGCTCTGGCTTGTCTTTTGGTAAGTCTTTGACCTATGAGCATGGTGTCATGGGGATGGGAACTAATGTCATTGCTTCAGAGGAGACTTCACAGCAGAACCTAGCTGGATTTGCTTCTTGAGAAGTAAACTAAAGCATAGCAGGATTGACCTTAACAACCAGCAAGCAGAGATGATATCCCAGATCTGGTCTGGTTAGCAGCAGTTCTGCCTCCCTTACAGACAAGATGAAAGTCAAGTGGATACCAGTAGCATTAACTGTATTTATGAGTAGGACTATAACAGGAGGAGGGCTGTAGCAGATCTAAGTCTTTCAGAGAGGATAGTCACACTATGGAAGAGTATGTGTGACTCCTGTCCTGGTGCACATCTGTATGAGAAAAAAACAATGACTACTTGACCTTTATTTTTATCTCCAAGAAACTTAGTCTCAGAACACTCTTCTATTTCTGCCCCTAACTTCCTATCACTTTCACTGTTATCTGGCAGTTATATTAAAATATTGACAAACCTGGGAAAAATATAACCTAAGACATTTATCTGCCTTCATGGGATAACCATGTTTGGTGATTCGATTATATTAGATCAGGACTTTGTCCTCAGAGGTAGTTCACTCTTCAGTGATTGGCTACCTTCTGGAAACTGCATAGTTTTGTATAAAGGACTTTAGAAATCTTCCAATAACAGTCAAAATTTTCTAAAAAGGAAAAGCACTAGAAATTAATGACTGTTTCTCTTTATAGAAAAAGATGAAAAAGAGTGGAAAGTGATGAAGAAGTTAAAACAGTTTTGTTAAGAAAATTGAATTTCCTGTAAAAATGAAAATTTATTCTTAATGGAGATAATATTTAAATAATGATAACTACTGTATTTCAAATTAGTGATCCAGAAGACTAATGCTGCCTACCAGACAAAACAGCAGAAGTGGATTCAGTGTGTACAAAAAAGCTCCCCATGACAGTGCCCTTTATCAAAAGACTACATAAACTTTCATGGTTAAGGAAGGAAATACTTCTTGTAGCTTAACAGCTGCCTAATAAAAAAAGAGGAACCAAAAAAGAAAGGATTAGTGAGTCTTCAGGTCCTACCATAACAACAATGAAGGAAGAAAAGCGTTTTGAAACTTGATCTGAAGACATCCCAATAACAGGAGCTCATGAATTGGCAGCAACCACTCTAACAAGATCAGTAATAAATCTGACATAATGAAATTTTTGCAAGTCCTCTTTGAGTAAAACCAGAATAACCACAGTACAGGGTTTTATGGTAATGGAGGCTGAATAATGAGAAAATGGAGAGTTGTCATCTGATCATGAAGATCCCTCCCCTTTGAACATAAAATGCATAAAGTAGCTGAAATATTAATATAATTGTACAAGGTCCTGAAAATCACAATGAAAATACTTTATGAGTATCCTCAGTGTGCCTGTGACCTATAGAAATCATTAATTTGAAGCCTAATAGCCTACCTGATACCATACAACTGCCACAACCTGATTTGGCAGAATTGTATTATATGTATAATATTGTTAATAATGTAAAACACAATAGAATGCCACATGGTATTATAAAAAACAGGAGAAGTAGATAATTATCAGTATTCCAATATGCCAGTAAAAGATCAAAGAATATAAATGTTATATGGAAAGTCTGATGATCCAGTCATTTCATTTTCAAAAAAAGATTACACTACTGGAAAAAAATGGACACAATTCTCATAGCTTTTGTCTTTAATAAAAAAAATAATAATAAAAAAAAGTGTGTAAAAAATTAGGGACTCAGTGCAGTAGATTTTTCTCACTTAAAAATATAATTTAAATGATTAGAAAGCACTGTAATTTTTTCAGATCAAGGATACTTGATTGTCCTTATCATCTGCACTTTTTCTGCATCCCTGCCTGATATACCTCCTTATCACTTAACTAGCTAATCAATCACTAGATTTTTCCCTACATTTTAAGCACTGCAGAAGAGTGTCTTTCTAGAATAAGAAAGGTAGAAATGTGTTGCCCTTACTCTGAATCACCTCTGTTCACTTTATCATCTACATCCCAAAGCTTAAAATAAAGAGGTAATATATTAGGATTCAACAGGGCCTTTAAGAATTGCACAAGTAATATTTATTAAATGTTCACTTTATTAGGATTAAGATTGCCTGTAGTTATAGAAATCTTCTGGAGAAAAAAAAGTAATTAAAAAGAATGAAGTGAAAATGATATATTATAGTGATGTACACAGGCAAGGCATACCTCTAGTGGATCAGGGCTTTGCTTACACTGCATGAAGTACAAGCTCAGAGAAGAGTATAGAAATCCTCACCTGACTGTGTCTGAGAAACCAAGCATACCCAGCTAGGCCTGCCAGTACATTATTATACCGCTGAATGAGACACGGTGCTGTGACATCAAGTATCTCAAAAGGTACAAATGACTTCTAATTTTTCAACATACCCACTTTTCTTCTTTCTTCTCGGTGGATCAGAAGCACATTATTAAGCAGAAGGGGCCAAATGGTGTGCTGACCTCCCTCCTTCAGCTGCCCGATCAAGTTGAAGAAGCCTGTCACTTACATATCTTAAATAGAAAAGATGATAGTACAGGAAGAGTAAACAGTATGGTGAATCCATCAGCACTCTTTGTTCTTTCTCCACCAAAAGATCCTGTTTTAAAATTAAATGGTGCATATGGCAAGATTTCATTTGGAAAAATATTGCTGCTTTCTTTAGATTTCTATTGACATGCATTGAAACTGGCAAGTTTGCTTTTGATTCAACAATATACCAAAAAAAATGATGCAACTTTGCATTTTCAGAATGGATTTTTATGGCTAAATGAATGTCTCAGTATTACCACAGTGATATTTGAATGTAGAGGAGCTTATGTGCTGGTGCTGAAAGGGCATTGTTAAAAATTTTGCATGAGCAAAATGAGGGGTCCTGGACATAAACTCAGAGCTGGCTAAAGGCTGAAAGTTGATCACAGCATTTGGTCTGAAAATCCGCATTATTTCAGAAGGGTAAGAAGTATAAAGGATTTGGCATATTTCTTAAAAGTTTAACATTATAACATACACTAAATACTTGTGATGATGAAGCTATGAAAACCCAAGCAGAAGAAAGTAGAAAACGTCCCAACTCTGTTCCACTTCTACTGTCCACTTCATAGGCCTTAGACCCTGCTGCTGAAATTTGTATGATTCTGACCATTGTAAAATGACCCGTAAAATTACCTGAGTTAAATCTCTGTGAATGACTCTACACCCCTTAAGAAAATCTCTTACATCTCATTTTGTGCTGCTTGCAGACAAGAGTATCTGAAAGAATAGAAAATTTTGCATGATTTTGGGGCAATAGAAAGAAAATGTATTCTTGATATCAAACTATTAAAAATTGACGGACATTCTCAAACACTAAGCATTTGATGTCACATGAAAAGCAGCGCTACAGGCTTGGGGAGGAGTGGCTGGAGAGCTGCCAGTCAGAGAGGGACCTGGGGGGGTTGATTGACAGCCGGCTGAATATGAGCCAGCAGTGTGCTCAGGTGGCCAAGAAGGCCAATGGCATCCTGGCTTGTGTCAGCAATAGCGTGGCCAGCAGGGACAGGGAAGGGATCTTGCCCCTGTACTTGGCACTGGTGAGGCCGCACCTCGATTCCTGTGTTCAGTTTTGGGCCCCTCACTACAAAAAGGACATAGAGTTACTTGAACATGTCCAGAGAAGGGCTACAAAGCTGGTCAAGGGTCTGGAACACAGAGGAGGTGCGGCTGAGGGAATTGGGAGTGTTTAGTCTGGAGAAGAGGAGGCTGAGGGGAGACCTCATCGCCCTCTACAGCTACCTGAAAGGAAGCTGCAGAGAGCTGGGGATGAGCCTCTTTAGCCTAGTAGAAAGCGACAGGACACGAGGGAATGGCCTCAAGTTGCACCAGGGAAAGTTCAGACTAGATATTAGGAAGCATTTCTTTCCAGAAGGGGTTGTTAGGCGTTGGAATGGGCTGCCCAGGGAGGTGGTGGAGTCCCCATCCCTGGTGGTGTTCAAGAGTAGGGTTGATTTAGCACTTAAGGATATGCTGTAGGTGGGAACTGTGCTGGGCGAACGGTTGGACTAGATGATCTCCAGGGTCCTTTCCAACCTAGATGATTCTGTGATTCTGTGTGTGAAAAACCAATCCCCTCTCACACCTACTGTTTTGGAAAGTGATTTCTGTACCTGTTAATTTATGCAATAAAACAAATTTATTTGGTATCACAGGTTTTTGAAAAGTAAAGTTAGCAGGCAGACTTTCTTTTTCTTCTGTGTAGGCACAGTTCTTGGCATACTAGAGTCCTTGCACCTCTTTCTGTGACAATAATATGAATAAAGAAATAAATACTATTGATATTATGGCAACATCCTTAAGCCCAAGTGAAAAGGATGATGCTTTTTGCTACGCGTGATACAAATACCTGGTGAGAGATAGTCCCAGCTTGCAAAGGTTTAGAATTTGGACAAACAGAGCAGACTAGGTGGGAAAGAGAAGATAGAAACAGAGGCAGAGAGATATAAAGTGTCTTGCCTAAAGTCACAAACAAAATCACTGGCTGAAAATAGATCCCTATTCATTGAACTACGTAGCCTCTCCCAGTGGTGCTTGCTGACTCTTTTCCTGCAGTGCATGTGGATATTCAGATCTGACTAAAAAAATATTTAGTAATATCTGGCTCAAACAAAAATTAACAGTGGAAATGTGTGCTCAGCCATCTCTGTAAAAGGCTGAGGTGACTTTCAGGCTTCAGGGTACTGCAATGGTTATCAAAGTAAACATCTCTTTGGCCATTAGTAACAAAGAACAACATGAGAACAGAAATAACAAATGTGTTTCTCTCACACCTACTGTTTTGGAAAGTGATTTCTGTACCTGTTAATTTATGCTAGCTGATAGAGGAAAGTTATTTGTGTTATTTCATCAGACACATAATTTGATATGCTTTAGAGTCTGATCTAGTTTCCTTCTAGGTTTGTGCTCCAAGGCTGAGATGACTACTTCTCTTATCCATTTCTAGCTGTTATCCTGTTTTTTTAAAGCTAGAAATGGTGAAAGTATTTTCCTCTTTTCTTGTCATGGTTTCATCATGTTAACTGAGTGGTTTTCAAAATGAGGTTCCTTTTCTAGACTTATCACCTGATTATTTCTAAATTTATCAGTCTTAAATATTTTTACGATGTATATCTATTTACTCAGGTGTGCTCTTCATTGTGAAGATATGGAGGACTCGTAAAGTTTTTACTGTGGCATTTTTAGATGATATACAAGAAAGGTTCTTTGTAGCGGGTTTATCTCTATAAGAAATAAAGCTCTATATGCAGTTTCAACAAGATCAGTTCCCCACCATCAATATAAAAGCAAACATCTTGGCTGTTCTTTGGTAAGTGCTAATTAAGAAAGGATTCTGCTCCCTCGGACAGACCAGTACTGAGCTACTCCAATGACATTGATCGTGCATTTGTAATCAAGACTCAAAGGCTACCATAGGATTAGGTACAAAATCAAAAAGTGTTATTGAAAACGAAAATCTGCTGAATCTAACAACTATAAAGTACTCTATGACATAAATCCAGCAAAGACTGAAATGACAACCAAAGAGGAGAGAAATCAGGGGAAATTTAAGAGCTCCAGAAAGATGCATATGTACTTACACCATATACATGTTTTCATAAGATCATATGCTGGATATGTAAGACATTATGATAAATTACAGTTTCTGATTTTGTGAATTTAATCTACCAGTAGTCTACACATTGGAATACCATTCTCAATCACAACATTTTGTCTACAGAAATTAATAGGAGGTCATAATTTGCCAACTGCTTGCCTTTGTGCTATTGACAGCTAAGCAGAAAACACTGTATTTGATGTTCTGACATTTTCTATTTTCAATTCAGATTCAGTCTTTTGCTAATACTCATCTCTGTACAGGAAAACGAGCATGTATCTTCATGTTATTTTGAAACCGCTAGTCCTCCTTTATGTCCAATTATATAATAATGATCACAAATATTACCTGTTGTTGAGGGAGAACACAAAATGGAGACAGATTTAAATTTCTGATTTCTGTAAAACCTTGTATTGGCAAACCAATTCATTTTAATATTTGTCCAACCAATACCTGGTCCTCCGTGTTTTGTTGTTTTGGTTTTGTTTTGTGGTTGGTTTTTTTTTTTCTCTACTTGCTTAATATTTCATACTCAAATACCGCAAATGAATATATTTATGGTTAGACTTAATCAGTAGGATTCCCTTCGTTCTTAATTTTAAAAACACATGTAAGGATTTCCTGGAAGAAGGCTTTTGATTGTTGTCTTTTAATTGCATTTTCAAGAGCACTACCTCTTTCTTTATGCTTCTCATAAGGATTGCAAGGAACCATTATTTACTTCTTTCTCCATATTCTGAAATTTTCACTTAGAATGTGTATAAAAACCATGTCTTACACTCCTTCCTCTAGCATTGACCTCTCATATATTCTCAGGTGCTGCTAATTAAATTTAATTAAAGAAAAACAATAATTGCTAAACAAACCTTGTCATCCCCATACTGCAAATATACAAGCGAATATTTTCTATAATAATATCTGGTTTTATGGTCTCAAACTGGAGCTTAAATAATTATAAGTGCAAGATTCCACTGATAATATTCATGGAAAGTATTTAGTTTATATATCCTTTTAAAGAAGTATAGATCTATCTGTCTGAATTATGTGATACACATATACAAGCTGTCAAAAACGTAGCACTATGCCCACAGAAATGGGATCACTGATTATGACCGAGTTGAAAATGTCCTTTGTGGGATAATTTCTGTGCTCACTAACATCATACATTGCATTTTGTATACACTTGCATGATTTGATCCAAGGGTAAAATTTTCCTCCAAATTTCCTTTCTTACAACACTTGCAGTATTTGTGTCCTCCGCCACCTCACACCAGCTACAGACTGGACCTCCTGACTTGTAGAAGATAGAGATGGAAGAGATCTATTATGTCCTTTACTCTATTCCTCTACTCATGTGAAATTGTTCTGTGAAATCTTTTAGAGAAGATACTGCAAAGTATAATCCTGCCTCGGCAAGGGGATGGACAGATGACCTAACAGGTCCTTCTCATCTAAAATATCTCTCATGTTATGACTAACTTCACTGTCCTTGTTATCTGCCACTTATGAAATTCGGAGACCAGACATCTTCATGGGAACTGCTCATGACGTACGCTCTTGCTGCTGCAGTTGTCATGCTCTCTTTCAAACTTTCTCCCCACTGTAAGCTGCCATGCGTCAATTTCTTTTTTCCACAGTATGTTGAAGCTCCTATCTGTTGTAGGTGTGTGGTGATGTGTGACTTGTATTGCTGGGCAGATATATTTTGCTGGTTATATCCATGTCTATTTGGCAAAGGTTTCCTTTTTGCTTCTGCTATCATACATTGTAAGAGCTGTAGCAAAGCAATGCATGATAACTTTCATCCTGAAACATACAGATAACATCAATGAAAGGATGTTAAGTCATCTACATAATTAAATACCAATTGGCCTTAGTCATTACTCATTATAGTGTAGCTTTTTGTCATTCTGTTTGATGCTAAAGGATGTTCAGCTGCTTGTAATTGACAGAGAGTTTTAATCTGCAGTGGTTTCACTATAATGAGCCAAGCATGAAACTACTTTTTATCTTAAAAAGGCTAAAAGACCCTTCTTTGGGTGTAGGCATGGAGACAATTCTTGGGGTTCCTCAAATTCCTCAGGTATAGAAATAAGCTTTTCTTCCATATTAGTTGATTTACATAAAGTGTTAGTTGAGGAAAGATTGCTTTTGCTTCACATATAAAAATGCAGACTTATTCACAACAATTGAATCACACTGAAGCTATCGGAATAATGTGTTTCTAATCTGGGGACTCAGAATAACAGAGGAGTAGAAAGAAACACTGAGCATTTTGCCAGATATTAATCAGGAAAGGGGTTTCCTTGCTTCTAATGATCCTAAAATCTCTAATGAGGCTTCTAAAATTTGTAAAACAAAGTGGATGCGTTTGAATAACAATAAATAGATTATATTGTGCAACTGGCTTTTTTTTTTGGTGACATTCTAAGCAATATTCAGACATATCAGCTTTGAGGGGAAGTCAATATAAGAGCTACGAAGATAGCTCTTTTTAATTACTATTATTTTTAATAGTATCCCTAACATATGAATGACCATGGCTGGAAATAGTGTTATAATTTACATTACCTTAGTTAAGTCAGTAGCAGAAGGAATGTCCAGCTAATGTACTGAAGTGTTCTGATCCATTGTCTTTTAATAAATGTTTGCAGTAGTTTAATATACTACCCAACTCTTTATCACAGCTATTACTGACAATTTTTGATTCCATCACAGAAATAGGTGATATTTACTTGGACATTCCACTTCACCATGTAGAATATAAATGTGAATTCACCTTTATCTGTGGTTTAATCTAATACTCTGAGTTACTGTAGCTGAGACACAGGCAAACCTTTTGTTTTGCCAGCTCCAGAACTGTGGCAGAGGAGTAGATATGACAGCTCAGTATAACTTTAAGAGCAAGAGCTAGTCAAGGAACCCTAAACCACATGAAAGACAGAAGAACATCTAGTCCATTGTTAATGATCATCATCTATCCAGAGGGAAAAATGTCAATGAAAAACTAAAGGGCACTCCATTTTCTCCTTTACAAATTAACCCTGTACCAGTGATGAAGAATTCCTCTGAGAGAAATATGTCAAGACATTGGGACACTCAAAAAGTATAAGAAATACTAGGAGGAGAACAAAACCTGCATGAAAAACAACAACAAACCAAACTACAAAGCAAACCAAAGAACAGCCCACCACACGCACAGACACAAAAAAGCAGGCTGCTTGTTCCTGAGCAATTAGATTGATTAGGAAAACATCCCATAGAAACGATCACAAAATATTTAGCTAAAATCATAGACTATTTTAGTTTGAAGAGACCTCTGGAGGCCATCTAGTCTAACTCACTGCTCAAAGCCCATGTTGTCAGATCAAGTTGCTGAGGGTTATATCTAGTTCAGTCTTATCATCTCCAAGAATAGAGGTGACATAACCTCTCTGGCAACCTGCTTCAATCTTTGTTTGCCCTTATTGCCACATAATTCTGAAGATAATGGAGAGAGAAAACAAAAACAATCAGGAAAATGAGACTAGAAATTTTATGCAATACACATGCTTTGCTAGTTCTAAAGATATGACATTGGAGAAATCGTATCTTTTGTGCCTCTGAAAAAACTCTTTGTGTCAGCAGAATTTGACCAAAATATAGAGGATGCATTCTTAAGCATAGGAGTTGTGTTTGATGGCTAAGAAGTGAGTTGCCTAGTGACTAGGGAGAAATATACTTTTGTGATTAACATGGCTATTTTGTTTTCTGCATCAAATCAATATGAATCTGCCTTGCTTGTGGTGGTTAAAAGTTTTGAATTACCCACTATGAGGTGATGACAGACTTTTCATATTGAAGAATATTTGCCATAGAAAGAGATTTTTAAAAGTTCTAGTACTGTGTAAACCTTCACATGGCTGTAAAATTAAGAAATGAATGTATGGATTCAGGGGAAAATACAGCAAGATTTACTATTTTTTGGTTTGGGCTTTTTTTTTTTCTTAGAGAAAAGATCAAAACAGCAATGCATTCCTATTAAAAGGGAAAGAACAACACTGCTTCTTCATCAACACAAAGGGGAAAACATCACTGTTGTTTTATACATTACCTAAAGGCATGCTTTAATCTGATTTTCAGGTAACACTTTGATTCTAAGATAATCACAATCACAAAAAAGGCAACAAAATCACTGTCAAATAGACCTTTATTCTTTTTCATGTAACAGAACCAACTGAATTTCCATTCCCTGAGAAAGTTTTCATATTTCAAATTTTGATTTGATTACATATCAGGTTGCAGTATTTATATTTAAATTTTTTGTCAGAAAAAAAATGTCAACTTTCTCCAAAAATTAGATTTTCACTTCCCTAGTATGCCACCAAATTATAAAAGGATATTGGAAACAAAATATTTCAGTAATGGCCAACATAAATTTTTAACTAAATTGATATGTTCCAAAGAAATATGTTGATATAAATTAATAATTAAATAATGTACCCCAATGAGTTCTAATAATCAGTTGAATTTTTGTTAATAATAAAAGTAATCCCTGATCTTGAAAATCATGCAGATCTCCCAGTCAGTAATTAGTTTAACATGGGATTCTGTCAAATCTCTGGAAAATATAGCCAGCTTCTAGAAACATTCCTGCATAGTCTTTCTTCCGCTTTGCAAGATTTTTTTTCTTTTAATATGTACTTCCTTTTCTATGAATCAGTAATACAAGTAAATATAATATGCTGGCATGTAAATGAGTGCGAAGAGTGATTCATCACTCGTGTTCCACTTAGGACTGGGTGACCATGCATCATGCTTTTCCAATAGCTTCTAATTTGTGACTTAAAAAATCAAATTAAAACAACTTGCAATACTTTTCCAGTATTCTTTTAGAATGTCCATCAGCCATTCTGTGATCATGTGAGAAAAAGAACAAGAACGGTCGTCCTCTTTACCAAGTTGCTCTATTCATAGTGAGAAAGCTTTTAACTCCTGTTTAAGGCAAAATGGATCATAGCAGATAGATATGACATATTAGATGGCCAAGTCCATGCTCCTGTCAGTTCAAGATAGTCCTACTAATCAGCTATTAAACTGTTATTATAAATGACCTTAAGAGATAACTTAGCCTGTAAAATTTCTTTTAGAAGGTCATGAAGAGCTTCTGGGGATTTAGTGAATCCAGAGACCTTACAAATCGCCTACATTCTACTTTTTTTTTTTTTTTTTTT
Source organism: Athene noctua (assembly GCF_965140245.1). NCBI lineage: Eukaryota > Metazoa > Chordata > Aves > Strigiformes > Strigidae > Athene > Athene noctua. Next base: position 21,004,572 of record NC_134039.1, read on the forward strand.
TTCCTCTCATAGCTATACTCTTGCACAAAGTTCTGTCTGTTGAGTTAGAACTCCGTGTACCAATCCTGGTCAACAGCAATGTTGACCTTAAAAGGTGCAGAACACAGACATACATGCCATGTGACTAAAACCTCACAACTAAGAAGAAAGGCCTACCTGTTGCCCCTAACAGTGGAGGTGGAGGAGAGAAAGGAATAATATAAGCAATGGAAATAAACAATTCATACAGTCTATAAGGCAAGCTCTCTGAGGATCACATATCAGTTATGCTTTGGAAGACATATCTGAATAACATGGTAAGCATTGCAGTGGCATGGAGTTTCTCCAGCAAACTGCATTACTTCAACAATCAGGAGGAAAAATAAAGGTAGGTATTCTGATTTTGAAGTTGTTCATTGGGAAAAAAGAGCACATATCAAGGCTCTTTCTTCAGCTTTACTGCTTTTCATACAGATCTTCATACTATAAAGGGAAATAAGGCACTAGTTGGCAATTCTTAAAAATTCTTAAAAAACTAGTTTGAAAAGGAACTGAAAGAAAAGAAACTGTGACTAAAGATCTAGAGACTGCAACTTGCCCACAGTCTACAGGAGGGACAACTCTTGAGGTTTTAAGCAAGAGAGAGATGTTGTTCATGTTACAGTCTCAGTTATCTCCTTTTAATTTTTTTTTTTTTTAATTTCACGTGTGCTTTTCTAGAAACAGTAATGTGATAATTTCTTAAAATATTTTTACCAGTAACTCCCTATTTTAATCCAAAAAAATGCACTAAAGATGTGAAAGTGAGATGTAAGAGAAGTATCAAAGAGAGATTGCTCTAACAAGACATTCATGGGTGGTTTGATTTCCCCTGCTGTTGAAGTAAGTCTGTAGACAAAATAGTATTTTAGAGTCTCCTAAAATTTTAGAACTATTCATGAGGAGTACTGATGACATTGCTACTATAGTTAGGTATGTCCTTTAGTTTTTCAGTGAAGAAAAAATTTTCTTACTGTTTCCACTAGAATACTAAAAAAGATATGTATGTTAATAGAAGGAAGTGAATTTAAGTACCATCCAGTAGAACATTAATGTTGTTAGTCAGGCAGCTACAATTGTAAATGAGTGGTGATTTTTCCAAACTGAAGCTCCTGTTCTTAATGCTTCTGCACTATTAAGTCTCTGCAACTGGAATCTGCTTTCAGACCCAAATAATCTCAGAACTCTTTCACTCTTTAAACTGTCATATATGTCAGGTATTCAACAGCCTAAGCCAAATTCTATTTTTCACAGCTACTTTTTGACAGCTGTTCCTTTTTTTATCAAATAATTTATGTGATGAGTATATTTTGCTGCATTTGACTAGCTTCAGCAGCTTTGTTCGATAAATTATTTAGCAAATAACAGAAAAGTTCATCAAATAATGTAATCTGCAGTATTGGATTTTTTGGTGTTTGACTGGCTTAGATAAAATCATATCAGCAAAATGGAAGCTATGAAAATACAGTGATAAGACTATAGCAGCTGCCCCCTGAACATTTCACAAACCAGAGTCGAAATAAAAAAAATCATTGCTCATATTCTCTTCCTTCTTACTTTCTTATTTATTTTTGTACCATAGGCATTAATTAATTGTTTAATTGGAACAGGAAAGTGTATTGTTGGGCACGTGACACCAGTTCAGAAGGTGTACATTCAGAAGGTGTACAGCTGGCTACTGAAAAGTGAAAAAGCAAAAGACAAGAAAAGAAAGATTTAATGAGGTGTTTTTCAGCTGTTCAGTCAGTCAAACAGATGTGTTAATAATCAACATATACTTTAAGATGGTTCTATATACTTTGTGGGGGTAAAAACGGTCTATATATTGCCATCATGTCCTATAACGAAAAAAAAAAAAGCAGATGTCTAAAGTAGCTGTACCTTTACCCAAGTGGTCAAATCTCTGAATATACATAGATGTTGTTTTCTTGCTCATGTTGTAAGGTGTACTGTGATCTTTGGAACAGCACAAATGAGCTCACAGGAATCACACTAAGAATTCATGGTAACAATTGCAGAGATGTGATGAGTTTGGAAGGGGACTCAGTAATGCACAGAGAGACATTGCAGGCGAATTTGACAGTGGACATCCTAGCAGGGTACCTGTTTCCATGCGTGGTCCTCTCAGACTGCCTACATCAGCCTGAAAAATTTGTGCAGGTCCTTACCTGTGCAGAACAGGAGCTATGAACAGAGCCCATGTGTACCAGGGAATATTGTTATTTCCCATGAAAAAGAGATGACAGAAAGACTTCTAAAAATTTTTAGCTTTACAGTCTTGATCCAAATCCCACTGGAAGTCTTTCTGTTGATTTTGAGCTAGCTTTGGTCTGGTTACAGGGGAAAAAGATTGAATTATCAAGGCAGCTGGGGGTGATCTTGTCTAGAGTACCTATGTAAAAAGCTGGTGGCAGACAACAGCTGATGGCACAAAGACATACTTCATCAAATTATATGTCCACTTCTGGTATTAAAAACTAATGCATTTGTCACATGCAATTGGTCCTAAAGTAGGCAAAAGTATTTCACAGCGTGTCCTCTGAGAGCTGTCATAAATAGAAATTAGAAGAAATGCCACATTCTTTAAGGGTTGTCAGCAAATGATGTTTTAATTTAGCGGACATACAAAACTCTCTTTGACATCTAAATGGATGTGTGCCATTAGAAATCTCTTCCCCTTCCCTGAAATATCTGTGACAAAAGCAAACATGTACATGAAACTAGTTGTTTATTTTAATTTAAAAAGCAAAATTTGCATAGTACAGAAAAGGTTGCCTTCAGAATGACTGAGCCCAAATTCCAAAGATGGAGATGTTAACAAATTTTGTCTCAAAGTAGATGGAGATATTAGCAAATTTTGTCTCGAAGAAATAGGAGTTTTTAAAACTGGATCCCTATTCTAGAGTAACCTTGGCACAGGCTCGAGTACACCGTCATTCATAACAAAAAGAATAAATTTTATGAGCCCAATCCTTTACCTCAGGATTAGCCTAGCGACTGTAATTACAATGAAGCAGAAGGTCAGACTCTTGGAAAGGGAATCTTATTGCTTTTGCAGTTGCTACCTGTGTCAAAATGTTTCTGTTGAATCCCTTAAAAACCTATCAAGTCATCTGCACTTATAAACACACGGCTATTAAATAAGAGGGACGAGACAAAACTAAAATGATGTAAAAGGTCCTTCAGATTATGTAGTTGCTTTTGGGATGCTTTCTGACCCTAAACCTAGAAAGTTACATTGAAATGAGCAGAGACAGTTTACTATTGAAAGGTGCTGACCTTTCAGCAAAGTTGCTGGTTCATTTATATGCCTCCTGAACTACTCATCACCTTCATTTATGATTAATAAACTCCAGTCATCCTGTTTGCACTGGTTCACAGGTTCTTTGTTAACTTTTCTTTTTTGTATCCTTTGGTATAAATGCAGAGTACAAGGTTTGTGGAATTATCTTGGAATTCGCTGTGAAAGATGCCTTAGCTACATATGCAAAAATAATCAGGTAGGGCTTTATGACCATGATCATAGCATCCCAAAACTTGTGATGAACTCTGCATGCAGAGTCTAGATTATAGCAGTGCTGACTGAAGTTTTAGTATTTTCATAGTTGGGTATGCTTATTTTCACATATGCTTTTTAAAAATTTTTTAAAATTTATTTTTCTTAGACATTCCTGTGGTCTGCTATGTAGCTATCATTCAAGCAAGCACAATTTCAATGGAGGAGAGCAGGATTCAGGGAACAGTGCATACTTCTGCCACCTCCTCAGGGACTGGAATTGAATGCAAAAAAGTGTTCCTTCATAAATTTGTTGCTCAAGGCTCTAAGCTTCTTTGGCAGTTTCATGCATGTCTAAGAAGGGAGAAGCACAGTTCCTATCTGTCATCTTTTCTCCTGGAGGCCCTGTACATTTTGGAAGGACAGGACACCTTAACACAAAATGCAGTGATGTTTTTCTTAGTCTCTTGACAAAATCTGGCCTGAATTATGTCTGCAGAGTGGACAGAGGACTCCCAAGTCTTTCCGTCCTACAAAGACATACTGTTATCAGTGTATGAGTAATGTCTTGAAAAGCCACAGAAAAAGCTAAAGGAAATTTTGGTTTTGCAGAAAAGGTAGATAGATCTGTCTTTTATATTAACTCTTTTAGAGGTAGTTTTTAATGACTAGATAACAGAATTACAGTCAAAAAATTCCTGCAACAAGTTTAATAACTTGTGATGTTCCTATGTATGTTATTTGTGTGGGATGGGAAAAGACCTCCAGAGCATTTCAGGTTCAGTCTCCTTCCGTGATGCTTGCCAGTTCATATATTCCATTTCATAAGTGAATCTATGTTTAAGAAAAAAGTTAGATATTTTTGCCTTATTGCTTGTATTACAAAGCCTCACTGGGTCCGCAGCATTCTAGAAAGTCTTCTTTAAAGGTCCTCCTGACTATGTCAAATATACCTATTAACTCATCCCAGTAATCTTTTTCTGGTGGTTATCTTCTAATGTTGTTACAGTTTATGGCTGTCTTGGCATGATTTTAAATGAGATACCTTTGCTCTTCTTAAGGCCCTTATAGTCACAGCTTTTTTCTATTAACTGTCTAAAGGAAATAAAAAAAGTAGTTTTGGTTTTTATAGTTTCTATTTCACTTAAAAACACTTTAGCTAGCAGTTGCCTTTGCATATTAGGGAGAAAGGTGGATGGTCTTGGGGATGAGTTTTGTGTCTTGAATCACAGATAGATTTTTAATTTCCCAGTTTTAGGGAAAGAATTTTTCCATAAACATTGGAGGTAGGATGCAATTAGTTTAAATTTAGCTGACTAAAATGTTGGTGCTTAATTTGAGGAAATGATCTGGATTTCTTGAGTCTGTGAATGGAGATGGGCTGTAGAAACCTCTGTTAGTTATTTTAGGAAAAGTCATTCAGTGGCTGTTTGCTCACTTTCTCTCCATATCTCTCTTTAATGGTGGAGGAAGTCTTAAACTTTAGGGCTTAAACTTTAAGGCTTCAGATCTTAGATGAAGCAAGTCATAACCCCCTCTGGACTTGTTCCTGAAAAATGTCAAGGACTGTAGCCAATCTAGCAAATAATTTTAACTAATTTAGAATTTTAATCTGTAACTACTCAATGGGCATATTTTATTTCTAAATATGAGCATAACAGCTTTCTGGATCCAGCTTCAGAATTTATCATTTTGCAAGACTCAGGTCTGTCTCCATTCCCATTTCACAAAATCTTTGATAGCTCCTTCCCCCTTTCATGACTGAATCATCTGGGATATGTATGCTCACTATGTATTTGAATAGTAAAATACTCACACAATGAAGCTTCAATTTCAGTGGCATAAGATAACTCTAAAATACAAATAATAGATAAGAACAAATATGATATAAAAATCTTACCCTGCATCTAGAGATAGAAAAGAAATAAAAAACCTGAGCAACAAGCCTGAAGGCTGTTGTTGAGTTCTTTCAGGCTCAAATCGGACTCACATTTCAAATCTTAGAATAGTTGTCTCAGTCCAGAATCCAAAATTACAAGTGAAGTTTAACTGTCAGAGCTAATTCTCTTACCCTACATGTTGTAAATACCTTTGAACTCACTCCTATGAAACAGAAGTGCTTTCTGAAGAAAAAAGTTGAAAAGATAAGTGGCTTACAAGCTACTGTAATTAAAATCTAAAAGATGCTTTCCCAGCTGTTGCTTTTGAAGTTATGCTTAGTTGGTGGCTAGGTGCCAGCATTCAATTAGAAGCATGCATTTTTATTAACAGACTATCATGTGTTATATTATGTCAATAATTCCTTTTAAATCAATTCTTTTTATTTCTTGTGATAATCACAGGTGTCCAGGTCATTAAATATTAAAATAGGTCCCACTGACAATTGTGTAACATCCTAAGTTTTTTTAGTGTTTTATTTGCACTTCATTTGAAGTTCAAAATTAAAATATCTCTGAACTTATAGAAAGGAGGGTTTGGCCAAGATAAGTTAATTCCTGAGGGGCGAAAATTCAAAAAGAGAGATGCACAGTCTACGTGCAACTTTTTGCCTGCATTTGAGTTTCTAATTACCATGTTTTCATTTACTTATTCATTATATGCATGTTGCAATTGGGAGCCTCATTATTTTGATTCGCTTTCTTAGATGTCAAAGTCTCAGTCTGGAATTGGTATTGTGAGGTGGGTTTGATGTTTGTTGGCTGTTAGAGGTACTCAGCTCCATGTCAGAATGGCGCAAGAATCATCTTCCTGAAAACAGTCCATTTTCTAGTCTCCCACCTTTTTATTGCAGGAGTCATCTCACCTAACTTTAGATGGCTGGTTATCTTCATCTAAGCTTGATGACTAAATTTTCTTAATCTAGCTAATTCAGACAGCTATTTTGCGTCAAGATGAATGGAGTTTGGAAGTGTCTTTTCCTCTTCCTCATGTGGTCACAAGGAGCTTTAAACAGCAAAGTCAGACAGAGGTAATCTGCTGTCTGAAGATGCCTGAAGTTAGAAGACATGTTCCCAACCATATTGTCTTCATTCAAAGAAGGCCCTACCCAGTATGAAAATGGCATATTAATTTTTTTCAGGGTGCCAGTGCAGGTTCAGGATATTATCCTCCCATTTAAACCATAATATACAATACGGGGTTTACTCTTCCTCTATAGCTTAATATCATGACAAATTCTGGACTTCAGATCATATAGACTGAACTCTCCAGCCTGTGGAGCAGCTGGGCTGATGACTCAGTACTTGTTGCTAGATACGAAGGGCACTTCTGAGACTGAGGAACCCTGTACTCTCAATCAGTTTTGACTATTCCTTTAGAAATGGCACAGGGAGAGAGCTAATTGCACTGTTAAAAACGAAGTTAAAAGCAGCAACCTGGCTGCTTGGTTTTTCTCACTAACCACTCTCTGGAATTGAAGATCCTTTGAAATACTGTTAATTACTTGATATTGATAACGATTGTAAAACAATACATATCCAGCTGGTAAAATATCTATAGTTAGTAGTGTCCTTTGTTTGTAGCTTACAAAGGGTGTCAGAGAGATTTGCCAATACAAATTAATTCCTTCTTGAGTAATATTTTTGAGTAGCTGCCCTCTTCATTTTACACACGGAAAAAGTGATCTGCCCACGGTCATGTTGTAAAGGTGCTAAAAGCTAATTGGAAACCTAGAAATTCCAATTTCTATTCCTGCTTTGATGGCTCCTGTAGATGTGGCTGGCAAATGTTTCTTGAGACATTCTGGAGTTAAGATCACTAGAAAAACAACTGGTATCTGTGCTCATCTGCCACCCCATTCCAGCTCCTCATTTTAATCTCAGATGAGGAAGGCAGATCTCTCATGAGCACAAAGGATGGAGGTAACTGTTAGAAATAACAAAAGAGAAGGGAGAACAGTTACAATGACAGAAGAGAATACGACAAATAGCATTTAAAACCCATTTTTTGGTAACAGCTTTTCTAAATGATTTAGCTAATTAAAAAATACAGATATTGATTTGTCCTATTAGTCATTTTTCATTGCACTTTTAAAGTTTTGGATCACAATGTATTTTTAACCATCTGCAAATAGTTTAAGAAAAACATATATGCCAAAATATTCTTTTTATAACTGAACAGCTCTTTCAGTAAAACCTGAATTTTCACATAGATCTGTGCAAGAGCTTATGTTTCTTCTGCTCTGATCTATCCCTGACATCTCTAAGAGCTACTTTCAGGAGATATATCACTTCCCTCCATTTATAACCCATCTTCCACTGAATAGTAATTGATTGCTGGCCTTTGCCAACAACAAAATATGACTTTAACTGCATTGTCCAGCTGTGTTTTAGGAAAGAAAGTCAATGTTTTTTCTACTCCTCAATTTTTATTTCATGCTGTACCTGTCCGTTCATTGCAGAGAAGCCCAGCACCCTCAGCTGATGTCTGTCCAGTAATCTAAGACTGTGAGTAGCCTGAGGAAATTGGTCATTTGCCATCCAACCCAATATTCCATACATGAACATATGGGCTGCTTGTCCATACATGCATAGACAACGTGATGGATTGCAGGATGTAGCAAAATCTGCCAGAGACTTGGAAGGATTTCAGTTTCTTTGAATAGTCTGTGACCTATTTATGCATGCTGTATTGATAAATGAAGTGAAAAATCTTTTACACCTTTCAATGAAGGTGCTGTTTGGTTTGGCAACAGTGCTGACAATTTTAGTGATGTCCTATAGGAAACAGCTGGGATTATTAATTCATTTTTGCACAGGTCACTAAGCACTCAGAAGTCAATATTTCTTTTAAATTGCTCTCAGTTTGGACCAAATCCATTCTGAAGGTGAAAGGTTCCAGATATATACTGCTACCAGCCATTATTAGAGTGCTTTTTAAGTCTTGCAATTGTTTTTCCTTGGTTCAGCCTGAGAATGCTTGTATTAGGGAGAAAAGAAAAATGGTACATTCTCTTTAACTTTTGTTTTCAGCTCACATTGTAATTTCATCTTTTAGTTCTTGGAAATATAATTTATTTTATTACAGATGACACCAATCTGGGTGAAAAAAATATGAGAAAGACTTTAGATTCTGAGTCTGAAACAATCCTTCAGTGACTCAAGACTCAAATTTAATGAGGAAGGAAGAATTGCAAGAAAGAAAGATTTACACAGACACAGTTAAGGATAAAGCTGAGCAGAACTGTATGGTTTCAATTCACAAGAATTTCTTCAAACTTGTAATTTGACTTTGTGAGAAGACATATCTGCTGACTGACATTTGATGAAAGTCAGAGCAAAAGTACTAAACTTCAAGGTACATGATGTCAAAACTATGGGTCTGAAATGTGACCTTAACATCCTCAATCTTTGGAGGAGAAAGGAGGCAAAATGAAACTTTGCTCTTATTCTCTTGAGTGATAATGCTATATGTCTGGGTCTTCAGATGTTGTCATTTACACTGCTACCTGGCTGGCTTAACACATTACTGATTCTCTTTTATAATCCTTCTTCAGAGTTGTGAATGACTAAACAAGTCCCTGAAAATCAAGTCCTATATCTAACTTGGATGTTAAACAGCTGGAAAGAGTGTGGAAAGGAGCTACTGTAACTATGCAAATGCTGGAAAAGGTGCTTTGCAACAAAATGTTGAAAATGAAGTACTAGCTCTTTAAGCAGAAGATCAAAGACTATTTAGTTACAGTGTGTAAAATCCTTCTTGGAGAGACACTAGTGATACCTGAAATAAGAGTAACAAGCAGTACAAGACTGTTGGCATGAAGATACCCCCCACACACATTCATATTAGATATATAAACAGTCCTCTCATCACTGAAATTAGCATAGCAAGGAAAAGAGTGGACCAAAGTGTTGATACTGAGCCAGCATGTCATTGTACTTTATCCAAGCTTTCATTCAAGCAGAAGAAATTAGTCACCCTGTCAGGGTTACTGCATGAATTAATATCACTGATGTTATGCAAGAGGTCACAATAGCTGGGTCTGTGGTATCTTTGGGTCTTGATATTTGTTGCTTGACAATCCTGACTCTGTCCTGTCTCCAGTCTTGATTGTGAAGTTTTAGAGTGCTCCTTGTATTTGAAAACACCTGAAGTGCTAGAAAGTCTTTGGAAATACCCAGAACAACTTTCAACATTAAAAGACAAGTTTAAAGATGACTTAAAAAGTTCTAGGGCTACTCCCTTTTGGAAGTTGGTTCTATAACATTCATTCAGTTAAATCTGCATTTTTATTACAGGTGGACTGATCAAATATGTGACAACTTTGTTGCTACTATTTTTGGTTTTAGAAATTACGGGCTTTACCCTCCAGTTGTTACAAGTAGACATGCAAGCAGCTGGACTGGAAGCATGGCAAAAGACAGGAAAGCCAAATATTTAAGAAGATTCCTAATACAGTTTTCAGACCAAAAAGATTTTGAGAAGGCCAGTGACAGAACTGGTTGGGAACTTTCTGTCATAAATTATCTCTCTTTAAAGAAAAGTTTTCTGTAAAAAAAAAAATTCTGCAGATATTTTTTGAGTTTACATCAGGAAACCCAAGCCCAAATTATTTAATTTTGGGCTTGTTGGACCTGAATAAAATATCTCAATTTGTTCAACTGGCCAGAAACAGTTAGTGATGAGCCAGTTCAATATTTTTCTGTGTTTTGTTGTGGTGGTATCCCTATGGATTTGCTGTTCTCCTAACAGATTCCCATTCTATATCCTGTGGGGCAGATTGATTATCTGTATATAATACAGCTAGATCTCCTCTGGAAGCAAGAACTGTTGTGCAGTGTGGGAGTTCTGTGATGTCCTATGGAAATGTCATCCCTGCAGAGAGCACAGAAAAAGAAGCAAATGTAGGTGGTCTTAGGTCAGGTGGAAAAAAGAAATAGCATGCCAAGGAACCATTTTTCAGGAGTATCTGCATTATGGTCTTTATGATCAGCTGAACTGTTATTGAGAGGAAAAAAACTTAACAATTTTCCTTCTTTCCACTGTATCACCTTTTCATTTACCACCTCTAAGCTCTGTTTTTCTCGTTTATCAGTCATGTTGAATGCTGGTAAGATTGTCTTCATCCAACCTCAGGCACTCATTTTCTGGAAATTAACTTGGCATTGTAACAGCTCTTAACATCTGTGACTCTTGACTTGGAGATAGTTGACTAAAGGGGTTAGGCAGAATTTTAATTTATTGCCAAACAAATTATTTTTTTTTAAACTAGGACTTAACAGATTGTTTTTTCCCTCCATTATTTATTTGGTTATGAGAATAACATGAGGGATAGAATATGTTTTGTATTATTGCATATTTCAGAGAGCAGACCAAAATAGAATATCATCATATTTCTGGAAAATATTTTGCCTTTGCTGGTATAAAGATTTTTTTGTTTCATTTTTAGATGCTGATAAACCCTTGCTGTGAATTTTGAAGTGGATATAAGGTGCTAAGAATATTTGCTGCGAAATAGTTGTGCTCTTCTTTATTCTCCTAGTTCCAGTTCAGCATTAACTTCACTTGTGTTTACACCACAGTAAAACAAATGACCCCAGAAAAAAGTTGCCAATTAAGCATATTTTTACAAAATAGTCGTACTGTGATGACAACACTTTTGTTGCAAATGAAGATGGCAACAAGCAATAAAGAGCATAATGTAGCCCTATAATCTACACATGGAAGGTGGTAGGCACAATGCATCATTGTATCCAGGCAGTTCTGAACTTAATTTTCCATTCTTACTGTAACGTCATATTGGTACTTAGTTTACTTTCTACATACTATTCTTGATCATCCTTTCTTATTCATTGTCTTTCACGTCTTTCTTGATTTTATTTAAGTTAATCATCACAGGCAACTATGTCAAAGCCTTCCAATCTGGAAGAACTCCTCTGCATTATAAACTGCCTCTTTTTTTTTTTTTTTTTTTTCCATAATTTTAATTTTATTCCCACTCATTTCTATTCAATCTCCTTTCTGTTATCACAATTTTCTAACTTGAAAGGCAAATACTGTAGTTACCTTTATAACTGTTGAGAATTCTTTTCACTGAGCTGTATCTACTTTGGCTAGTAGTCACACTCTGACAGAAAATGAATTTGGTTCTCGATTCTAAATTTCAGGTGCTTTCCTTCCTACAAATGAACTGAAAAAACCCACCCTTGAGTCCTGAGAGTTTTGGATTTTTATATCCAGACAACATGTTGAAGATGAAGTCCATTTTAGCTTTTCCAGTCAAATTCCCACCACTTACCTAGTAGTATCATATTTTTTTCTCTTTTTTTTTTTTTTTTAATAGCAATTAAAAAACATTACATTTCTTATTGAAATATTAATCTATCAGAAAACAAAAAAATGTATATTTATGTGGGAATTGTGTGCATGATTTTTAAAATGATCATATACTAAAATTATTAAACAACTGTCTTAAGAATGACTGTTCAGAAAGTTCAGAATTGAAGGGTTAAATTACAGCCTGATTTTTCAAAAGTTAAAACACTGACAATCCCCACTGGAATCAGAAAAAGCAGATTTAACTACTTATCTTTAGATGTGTATATCTGAAATTTCCAAATCTGCAAAGTACAAAAATAAAGGTCCTATGATATCACTAATCTTTTACCAGTCCAGTGCCAAAGCATGCTTTGGTGTTCTTAAGATTTAGTAGATTAATATTAGGTACTTCACATGTAAATCCTCGGCATGTGTTTCTAAAATTAGGTCGATGGTACCTGTTTTGAAACTCTCCATTTTTTGTTTTATGGAAATGGACAACAAGCCACTGTTCAGAAAATTTCAAATGTACATCTTCTAGTCTTTTTCCAAATAATCTACATACTATTTCTTCTGTTCTACAGATGCTTTTTTGTAAGTGTAAAACTTGTCTTTTTAACTGACTGACATTAAAATTTTTGTGCTTAAACCTCAGTATTTTTACTTCTAGTATGGAGGATCAATAAGTCTGAAGTGCTAAAAAAAAGTTTTAAGAGCTGTACTTTCTACTATTTACTTTTTGCCTGTTACTGATCAAAAAAGCCTGTTCCATGAGTCATATGTTTCAAACAATTCAATCACAGATCCTTTCTGATTTAAAGACAAAGATATTGAAATTATTTAGCTTGAAATTATCATCTTCCTTCTTCTTCCTCCACCATCTCTCTCCAGGAAACCTTCCAGCCAGCCAAACAGGAAAACTTTTAGAACCAAACCCAGCTGATGACAACCAGGAATGTTGTCCTGCAGTACAACCCACCTTCTCTAGGACCAGACTCCCAGATTCTGTTCACAGAAACCACCCTGGACTTGTTGCCATTTCCACTAGCTAAGAACATTAAAAGCCCTGTTCTAAAACCCACCAGTAGTGGTAATACTATTCTTACAATCCTTAAGATTTTCATTAGGATTTATGATTATACTGTACCATTTATGCAGGATACTGAGATGAATGAATGAAACAAATTTTTTCTTTCTTAAAGCAATCTGATTTTTGAAATATTCAGTAAAATGATTTATCTTGACATGTCTTTCCATTTTCTAAACAGGAAGAATTCGTTGGTAAGTTTCCACTTGGAAACATGTTTGTTTGCTGGTTGGTTTTTTTTGTTTTGTTTGTTTGTGTTTTTTTGGGTTTTTTTGTTGTTTTTTTTTTTTTTTTTTTACTAGTTGAACATTAGCTTGTGGAAAAATCAAAACTTTATGAAGGAAAATGGAGATATCAAAAAGTCAGAAATCACCCCTTGGTAAGAGGCAATATTTAATCCTGGGTCAGTTAAACCTATATAAACTATATCTGAGAGAGTTTTTTTTTGTTATATTGAATCCAAAACATTTTACCTGTATGTCCTAACTGAAGTATTTGCCTTGAAGATTGGTTTAGTCACATAGTAAAAAGTTACTATTCCTTCTGCCTATCTGATTGTTAACAACAGCAGTGCAGACACAGTGGCACAGATATCTGTGAGGGGTGGCAGTTCTCAGAGCCACCCATCATACCCAATGTCATGCAGGTTCTGCAGTCACATTCTTGGTTCCCTTTTGTGACCCCACTAGAGTATGGCTGAGGCTGTCATTCCACCCCAGGGGAAGCTGGTGAGAGGGACCTGCAGGGTCTTCTGCTGTCCTTGGTTTGCCATGTTTTGCTTCTGTGGGGGAAGAACCTTAACCTTTGGTTTAGGTTTTGATATGCATTGTCCTGGTCAGTAACTGGAAACAAAAGAGAAATTGGCATTTTCACCCTTTTGGCTACTTTCTTTCCTGATAATGCTTGAAATGTATTTAATTCCTCACCTAAGAACAATTCATCTTGTCTTCTTTTTTAACCAGTTAGAAGATAATAAATGTTTATTCTCTGTGATAATTGGCAGTCTTATGATGATCAACACTGAGTAACAGCCAAGATAGAAAAGAATGTGTGTTTGTAAGCTAGCAGACTAGAGATTTAGAATTTTCCTTTTTCAGCTTGAAGAAAATCTTGTAACCTGTGTGGGACATCCTTTTAGGTCAATTTCATGCAGACTATTTTCTCTTTTTCTATATCAATCCTAAATTAATACAGTAGGTGCTCTGCAGCCAGCATGGTTTTGCATTGATCTTGGCCAGCTTGTTTACAGTGTTTTGGCAAGTTGCTGATGTACTTGTCCCTGGGGATAGAGCAGGGGTTAATTGCTGTTAAACTCTCAGTGCCAAGTAATGGTTCAGACTCTGTGCTACATTAAAGATGACACTAATAAGGAAAGAGTGCACTGGATTGCTCTGTGTTGAAAATTGGACTTCTGGTGACAGAAACTTGGAGCAGAGCTGATGTAATAGGGAGGCCATAATGTAATTATAACTGCTGAACATGTGTCATACCAAGTTAAATGATACATTAATGAATCAAAACAGGTGATGGAGTGTTGCTCTTTCAGCAGATAGAGGTGTTTTCAAGGTCAGATTGTCATTAATTTAATAATCTGTAAACTAGATATTCTTCAAATTCTAAGTAAAATCAACTTTAATGGTTTTTTTTTAGTGTATTTCTTGTCCTGAACCAAAGGGGTGAAAATCCAGAGGATATTATTCTCAGTACAATTTTGTTTATCTCTATTTTATTATATCTCTATTATCTCTAACACAATATATGTGTACCTAACATTTTTCAGCCAGGTGCGAGCTGTTTCCCTGTGCTCCAAGCAGGCTGAATACAAGCCAAGAGGTGTGTAGACATAGTATAGCACTGAGCTGAGCTAGTGAGCTTTACTGAGAGACAGAATGCGTAACACCAACTACAGTCAGTAAACAGTTTCAAGTCAGCTTGAACCATGGACAAGCTCATGCCTGCTCAGAGAAGAAGCAAGTGTATAGTAATATTATCAGTTATATTATGTATAAATGCTCTTTGCCTATTATGATTCTGCAGCAAATGAAAAACCGTCACTTACCTCAGCTGATTCCTTGTTTAACTCCAGTTTCATGGGTGAACTTCCTACTTTTTAATTCTGGTAGGACCTCTATGTTCAGGAGTTAAATAAAGTCTTCTCTCCCAGATCAGGTGACAGTCCAAGACACCAGGATACGAATGATACTTGACTGCTTGAATGTTACAGTATCTATCTATCTTTCCAGCAAGTTCTGAGTACTTAAAGAAACCTTTCACCTACCTTTTTTAATGAAACCTACAGTATTTTTACAAGTAGCTTTGTCTAAGAAGTTAAAACAGGGCCTCACAGAACAAAGAATATAGCCATTTTGAGAAAAAAATCCTTTCTTGAATGTTGCAGTTTTCTGATTTCTGCCATATCTAAAAAATTCTGTTTATTTCACATTTGTCTTGCATTCCATAAGCTTCTTATTTATCCTCATGCTATTAAAAAATTAATCAAAGACCTTTAAGATTTTTTAAAAGGATCTAGCTGAGTCCAGTACTAAGTTTCTATTAAAAAAATGGTATTTTAATGCCTAAAGCCAATTGGATCATTTGAAAACATCACAGTAAGGTCACACTTTGAATTTATTTTTTAATTCTTAACTTTTCTTTTTTCCCTAATATGGCAAATAAATATTAAAAAATTGAATTATTCAACAGATTCCTTGTTAAATGGTGCTTCTGTATTGTTTTTACCTTTTTCTTTCTTTTTTTCATAAAAGCTTTTGGGGTCGAACTCCTTGTGTTTGAGAAAATCTTTGATTTTACCTCATTTTCCCTCTGTTGTCACACTATTTAAGGGAGGCAGGTTTCTCCTGATGGGAAAGGAAAATAACAGTAAAACTACAAGCCCTTAGAGGTGTCAGGAGATCTGCTAGAAACCAGGTCCATGCCAGCTCTGTTCAACATGTCCAGTGTTCCAGCACTGGTTTTTGGCAGAGTATCACCTGGAGGCTGAGGGCCTCCCAGGCACAACTTTGTGAGGAACATCTGAGGTAGGAGGAAGTGTCCACATATTCTTTCTTGATCTTTCCTGTTCCCCATCCTCTTGTCTGCTTCTGTTCCTCTCTGTATTTTGATGAAATAGATGATAGTGCAGCTCACTGACTTCCTTTTATGGCCACCACACAAGGATGAACAGAAGGGCAGTAGCACTTGTCTTCAGCAGATTAATGCCAATTTGTTTGCTTCCAAGTAAATTTGCAAGAGAATTTTTTTTTTTTCTTTCCACAAAGTTCAAATTTGGCCTAAGAGTCATTTACATTTAAGGCATTACTGAAATAAAAGACTTCCCTTTCAGAAGGTGTCAGGGAAGTCCAACTTTCTTGAAGGGAGTTGTCCATAGAGCAGACATCACCACTGGGGACAAGAACAGCATTCTTTGTGTCATTTGGCATCCTTGGCTCTTGAAATACTGGCCATTCACTTCTGGTGGGGAGAGTTAGAAGAAAATATTACTTTCATGGCATATACTGTAAGCTGTATGCTTTCATGGTCAGGTCAGCATCTTTTGTAGATGGAATCCCAGAACATTTTTTCCCCCCCTGAAGATTTTATTTCAAGCCACGTTCATATTAGTGAAAAGTGCACATTGCTTATTGTGCCGGGAGTATGCATTAAAAAGCTGTGGGGTATGGTCTCCCAGCACTACACTTATGCTACTCATCCTTACTATAGAGGCTTGACACCTCAGCACTTTCTTGTTTAGCTGGTCAGTTAACCAGATCTAAGAATCATGGATATTTATTATGGTTGCCAATCTAAGCCTGAATTTCACCTTTGAGAGTCATAGGAAATTTCATTGTCCGTTTTATTTATCGCAGTGTAGTATTAGAAAAGAATGGCTAAGCACTATAATGCTCAAGATGACATTCTCCAGGAAAATTTGTTACCTTGCAAGGGATAAATTATCTATAACATTTCATTAAGAAGGCTTTTTCTAATACCCAGAAGTTGTACATGTCGGAGGGAACTCATTGACTTTCCAAGGTGTAAACTGGTGCTTTCTTAGTGGTGGAAAATAGAATAATCCTTTACCATGAAGCAGATCACATCAAAAATGTTATGTTGTCAACATTGAAATGTTCTGTGGGAATATAGCAAATTTGTAGAGATATTGTGAGGAAAAAAGCATTTTAGTTTTGGAATGGACCATTGAAACTTTCAGATTTGAAGCAATGTTTTGTGTCAAGATATATTAGATTTTGGATTGTTAACCATCATCTATGATTTAAAAAGTCAAGATTAGACTAAGAGATTTTAATTTTAAAGAAGAGCATAGCCCTAACAAAATTAATTTCCCTCATAGATTTTTACTTAAGTGGAATAAAATAAATGAAGAAACGCTCTTGTTTTGACTGTATAAGAGGCATATGTGAAGAAAAATGTGAACCAGAGTTGGAACACATGGAGTTCCATCCAGCAGATGCTGAAAACTTACTTTCAGAAATCTCTCATTCCTGGTGATCCCTGAAACACATACATTGATACCCTTGCTGAAAGTCAGTGATTGTATGATATTCACCAGTCTCTGTCTCACCAGTATGTTGTTATTGATGCAGAAGGAAAACAGATCTAAAAATTTGAGATTTATGCTGCAAAATGGAAATTCCAGGATTTAATATTATTTTATAATATTTAATAGGCTTTAATATTTATTTTATTTTTTGGTATTTCTCTGCGTCTTTTTTTAAACCCATATATAGATGTTGAGTTATGGTCTTGATAGAAGGATTCCTTTGAAATATATTGAACTGTGTAATGTAATTCATAAGAAATAGCAATTGAGTTATTACCTGTTATTGATGACCACCAAAAAAAAATGTTCAAACCAGCTATTTGAAGTTAATGTGCCTGAAATACTACTCAACTTTCTCTGGTTGGGTTGTTGAGTGATTAAGTTCTCATGATTTGGTCAAACGGATTTTTAAACTCCTCTTTTCAGTAACCTATTTACTATGGTCTGAATCCTGCACGTTTAGCTCTGGAGCACTGAGAGAGAATAATGTACTTTTAGCATGTCTGAGTACAGATAAAATTAAGTCTTTGAGGCCATGTGAAGGTGGATTTAGGTAATATGTCCACTTGGCCCAGAATAATCTACTCCTTGGAGAAGGAACTAGATAATTTCTTAATATTGCCCTTATAATTTCAATGCTCTTTTCTACCAAGCATCAGATCTTGAAGACATTTATGTCTTTTCTAAGAAAAATAAAAGGTGCATTTCAGATACACTAGCACATCCCCAAAGTTAATGATGTTTGATATTCCAATTCCATACATGTTTCCACCGGAAGCACAAATTCTGTTATGGTAGAGACACCTGAGTTGTGTGTATTATCAACATTCTCTGGCATCATAGTCCCTGTATGACATAGTCAAAATATGGGATTTCACTTTGTTGATCTGTGTACAAACACAAAAATAGTTCATGCCCTAGGGATTTTTCAAGATTAATACTTTTTTAAAATTAGGCAATAGTTGAATTCAAGAAGAGGAGGCAAAGAGAGGAGACAGTAGCAGTCTCAGCACAGCTGGGACCTAGCATTTATCAGGTTGTGTTGGCATCACACAAGTGAGTTTTAAGACTATGAAGATGAATAAGGAGGTAGCTTTACAGATTATAATAAGGTATTCCTTTGAGGCCTATCTTCATCCTTTCTATGTTTTGAAATGCACATCTTCCTCCTTTCTCGTATACCCTTTGTAGCCTGAGCATGGAATAAAGAGGAAGAGATGCACTTCAAGGTCCATAAGAATATGGAGACTTGTCTCAGCTATTGATTAGAGGTCAGTGTTACATTTAATTGAGCTTTTGTTTGCACATAAGATTACCCAGAGATGAAAAGTAGGGAAAAACAAAAGTGGACAGAGGACAAAGGTCCCCCCAGTAGGACACTGGAAGAGGATAAGGAGGGTTTACTAAGGAGTACACTGTAGGAATTATTAGAAAAGCAGGAAGAAAAGCACAAAATAAGAGGGTCACTGAGACCAAAAGAGAACCATTTCAAGAAGAGTGTGGTTCAGTCCTTCAAAGGCAGGCAACAGGTCAGTGAGGATGAGAAAGGAGGCATTGTCCTAGCTATCCTGATGTAAGACAGCAGTCGTTTTAAACTGGGAGGAATAATTTCATTGCACTAGAAAGAACATGATGGTTTTTTTGATGGGACTGTAAAAAGTATAATCAACAAGTTCACAGATAAAAGGAGATTGCAGTCAGCAACCACAGCCAAAACATCGTCAACTGTATGGAAGTGAGAATATTTAGTTAACAGAAATTGATTATGTTGATTTATGAATTAAATGAAGCTTTCCTTTATCCACAAAGCTCTGTTTCTTGTATTTCCCTGAATTTGCCATGAGTTGTAAGAGCCTTTTGTTCATATTTCTTGACATAGTTTTTTTAGTTTATTTACCTTGTCAATATAGAAAACGTAAATTGACCTATTGCTGCATTTAAATGAAACACATGCTTACCTTAACCTGAATTTGATATTAAGGTTTCTTCAGTACTTCGAAGAACCAATACCAAAATTACTCTTACAAATTACCTATTGAACTTCCACTCTGATGCAATCGCTTTCTAGCCCCTTCTATACTCCAATACTTCTTTAAAAATGGTCTTATGAACCTTTTTCTAGATTTTCCTGAAGCTACATTGTTGACAGTATATTTATTCTGTCCCCCTTTCCCTTGTTTATTTATTATCTTTCTTCTATTCTATTACAAATATACTTATTCCCTTATAGGACATATACATTGGGATATTTTATCTGGATTTTTACTATGATGTCTTGTGTTCTGTGTCTTTGTAAAATGTATTTATTTTACAATTTATCTGTATCATATACTTTTGATATGGCAATGTAGACCTAAATATTCTAGAGTTCTAAAGTGTTTCTATTGCTACAGGTACCCTGGGAATTGCATGACACAGAAAATAAAACCCCTGGTTTTATTTATGCAATTCATTTTTTCTAGATCTTTCTCTTGGCTCAAGGTGTAATTAAGGGTGCCAGTTTCCCACAAATGCAGTTAACTCTATACTGCTGCTTAAAGAGTTAAGTAAAGCAGCCTTCCATAACCTAACTGTTGCACGTGGTAAATCTCTCACAACCCCAGTGCGTTATCATTCCCCTCAGAATCCCCAGTCTTAATATACTTAGCATCTTCTAGGCTGCAGAATTGCATCTTAAAATATAGTATACTTACGCTATTTACAGTTTATATATTTTAAACTGGACAGGTATCTGATTTCAGGGAAAAAACATGAAGAACATTCCCCTTCTGAGTGACTACTGTTTCATTGCAGCAGGGACACAGCTAATAAAGTTTTTTCATATTTAGGGAGTTACAATTTGCTAGCAGGATCTCGACAGTTGTCTTTAGAATAAGACAATATGCCTTTCTCCTCCCTACTGGGCCTAATTCCCTGGTAACCTTATTGAAAATGTGCATGGGCTACAAAACTAAAGATTAACTGTCCAGGGACCTGCTTCCTGGAGCTTATTTGAAGATTAAATCAAATGGCAGGCAATATATGTTTGGTAATTCAGCTTTGTTTCAGACTTTTCCAATCTAGTGGCAAGTATAATAGAGGAAACTGACACTCAAAAGCACAAAGTGGTTTTTTTCTTTTTTTAATATGAAAAGGCCTGGTATTTCTGTCCATAGCAAAATTAGAATTAATGATTTATTTCTTCACGTCTGAAGATCCTGTTCTTTTATTTTTGAACATGAAGCAAAGTAATTTTAATTACAGATGATGTGAACAATTTTTCTCCTTTTGATGAGATATTCTTTTTATTTTACGTAACAAATACCAGCAGAAGAGTTTAAAGAGAAGCAATAAAATATCTACTATAGTGTTACAGCATTCATTTAAACAGAAAGGGAAACACACATATTGTTTTTTAATTCAGTGTTTAGACTATGTATTAGTTAAACAGATTTCTATTCAGCAAATTGGATTGAGATGGATGGAGATGTTATGCTGTTTTAAAAAACTGTATTTAGAAGGCACATTCAAAGACACTGAAGTGCGATTTGTCCTAGTAGCAGACATCTGAAGAGCAAGTGACATTCTTACACAAAATCTATATTGGTGATGTATTTAATTACAGAGTTGATTGAAATTGACAGCTTCAGTGACCTATGAGTACACTGTTACTGACTGATGGATGCTTCAAATCTGGTTACTTTTAAACCAATTCATATACTGTTCAATAATATCCTGTCAAACTGCAAACTACATTTTTGCATGTATATGGACTAGGCAGAGAACATTTTAATTAAAATAAGTTAGAGATGAATGATGTTTAAAAATTGATGTAATTCTTAAAAATACAGCCATTATCATTTGAATAGGAGATAAAGGACTCACAATATTATTCAGGGTGGCTGTATTCCTTAAGAAACATATATTTTACTTTCATACTCACTCATATCAGCCCAAAACCTTTCAACACAGATTAGCTCTCCAGCCTCTTCTGCATACACAGGCAGTTCCCATTAATAGCTAGACAGAGGCACTGAGAAAATGCCACCTGAGCTTTCTGAAAGCATGTGACATCTGCTAAGGGAGTCTCTGGAAGCTTTGCAGCCAACTTCAGTACAGAGGCCAAGTCCCCAGGCACCAAAGGATGACTCCAGTGGCCACTTTTCTCAGTCTTTCTGCAGCATTACTCATGGTCCCAACCACAACATGTTTCTTATGCCTTTGTAACAGCATATAGCATAGAGTGCAAATGCAAGTCTGGGATTAGCAGAGGACAACTTTGTCCCTCTGTCTCTTTTGCTTCCAGTTATATGTAGTTCTATGTGGGTGGATCATGGTTTTCTCAAGCTGTTGAATATTGACTTGGACAGGTAGCTATTTCTTAGTAACACTTAGAAACATACCTTATCTTGTGGAAGAGTAGTGAACAAAATATGGACTTCTGGCTGAAGAGCTCATGTTCTGATCTGAAGCCTAGTAAATGGCATAAAGGATGAACAGGTACCTGAGATGTCAAAACGTCAAGTAGCCTCATAATCTGTCAGTTAATTTGTGCCTATATCCTGGTAGTAATGGTATAAATAAAAAATAAGCAAGTTTTCTTCTCATATTGGTCAGTGATCAATGTCTTCCTTACTGCCAAATTATATTGCTGTAATGAAGTATGTACATATTTTAAAGCAGAACCAATGTCAAGGCTCCAGGATATACCAAATGTTAGCTCACCTATCCAGTGGGATCACTTCTCCATTGAGCATATTCAGAACTACCTGAACAATCAGTATTTCTATAGATATCCACATTCTCTGAAAGAACAGCTAAGGTTACAAATGTGTGAAACAATATGATCTGGGTACAAAGCGACTGGCTGAAAAAAAGATTTTTCAGTGAAGACTAGGCCCCTTAAAATAAACTATTGGCTTTCTGCCTTTGAAGGTGCTTTCTCAGTGTAGCTAAAATTATTAGCTTTGTACATAACTGATGGAAAAATCAGACTCCCTATAGTTGAAACCTGCATTTAGAGGATAAGTGAAATGCTTTCAATTTACAAAAAAAAAAAAAAAACAAAAAAAAACCACAAAAACAAAAAAAGAGATTGATCCAGCCTAATAAAATTTTAAAGAATAATTGTAGTAACTTTTACACAGAAAAAAAAAAAGTTCCTTTTTTACTTTTGCTTTTGTTTCCCTAACACAGTTTTGCATTCTACTTACTGAAGTAGAAGTAACAGATTTCACACTTCACCCTGGAAATTTTCTTTACACTCTCTGAGAGTAACTGTTCTGAGTAACAGAATGTAAAAACATTAAAAGTCTTAAAGTTAACCCAAATTTTACCAGTGGAAAGAAACCCATTTTGTCACCAATAGGGATTGTGAAAATATCCCTGAGTGGCAAACAAGAGCAAATAAGGATTAGAAGAAGCTCAGGGAGTGACAAATGATGTTACAGTACTTTCACAGATTGTATCAGAGTTATAGTTAATAACATAGTCATGGTAACACGGAGCTTGTTATGGACTAACCAGAAGATTTGCCCAGTTTCTTTGTGGCCTGCACTAAGTTCTGAATTGTCATTGAGGATAATTTAAATTAGCACTTAATTTTTACATGCTTTAGTTCATGGTTCGTGTACACCCAAGTAAAAACACTGCAATAAGTGCAGACATAGCTTACAATGAATAAACCTAATAAAACATGTTCTTAACAGGGAGAAAAGGGCAGCTGTATCTACCAGGTATCTCTTGTTTGCAAGTTCAGGACAAGTTATCCCTGACTAGAAAGCAATTTCTCTCCAGAAGCAATTGAAACTAAGCTGACTTGGTTACTCAGCCATGCCCCAGCTGCTCTTTCCATCCCATAAGGATTCACAATGCTGAGGAGTGGTCCAGGCTGTGGAACTAATCTGGAGTAAAAGTAAGCTTTCTCCCAGCCTGGGTCACTGCATGGCTTTATCCACATACACTGGGATGAGAGACCAGATAAGTGTAAAGAGAGAACCACCACAGATTACTGTGTAAATTAAACAGATGTTGGATCTTCCTTCTCCTTTCATATATGAATGAGGAACCAGTTAACAGAAGTCTTGAAATAATGGACCCAGAGGACCTGCATTAACACCTTCTGAGATAAGTGTCATTGGTCCCAATTTAGGGTTTCCTATGATGGTCTTCTGTACTTTTCTGGACATACCTATATTTCATACCTTAATTCCACTGATCTGAGGGTGTCCTAAGAGCTGTAATAGATTTTTAATCATAAAGGATAAAAACGTCGAGAGCAGTAAAAATAGTGTCATACTCAGTATGACCTATATTTAGGAAACACAGAAATTTTTTTTTCCATCAGGAAGAGTATGTATTGAAGACAGCTAAGCCCACATCAAAATTTTGTATTGTAAAAAACCCCCAACAAACCCAAACAAAAAACCTAGGCTCCTTTTCTCTACAATGAATATGTCTCTGTGACAAAGGGTCACCAAAACATACCTGTTGTAGAAAAAGAGCATTCTCCTGAGAACAGAAGATAAATTATTTGGGCACAATCACTTTTATTTTTGACTCGCTTTTCAAAAAATGGGCATCAGTAGGTTTGCTAAACTTCTCTACCTGGCTATGTCTTTTCCTCTGGACAGTCAACCACTCTTCGTGTATGTTGCTTGCAGGCACAAGAGGATGTGGCTTGTATACTTGCTCTGTGAGCTGGGCATAGATCAGACCCTTTACCTAAGATGTAGCTGTAGGATGGCTGGAGTCTAAGTGTGTTTTC
This sequence comes from Athene noctua, assembly GCF_965140245.1. Classification (NCBI taxonomy): domain Eukaryota; kingdom Metazoa; phylum Chordata; class Aves; order Strigiformes; family Strigidae; genus Athene; species Athene noctua. The sequence continues at coordinate 21,028,735 of NC_134039.1, forward strand.
CCTCTTTCTTCATTGTGTTAAGTGCTAATTTCCAAGATAATTTTGTCTTGAACTTGTTGGGTCAGTTTTATGAAATTTCCTTTGCAATAAAGGCTCCAAAATGGTTACATTTTTGTCCACATCTGAATGATCTGAGTGGAACAGTTTAGATCGAACAGCTATGTCTTTGATTAATTAAAGCTTAGTGGAATAGGAAAGTTTTCATCTGTTTGTACCTTTTTGGACTTCAGAAATGGTTGAAATTTTCTGGGTTGAATATCTGCCTTGGGCTGAATAGGTTATAAATCACCTCTTTCCAAGTACAAGATTAGGATAAAAAGGCCTTGTTTTCTCATGTTAAAAACTATTATTTAAAACAGGTTTAAGAGAAAACCTTGCTAATGTCTGTGTTTAATGACAGCAGGAACTGAGTGGTCAGATTTCTGACTAAAGAAGAAAAGTTATAAATTTAAAGCATAGATGTTGCTCTTCCACTTCTATTCCTTGCTTCGTTCCATACCAGTCAGAGTGTGTGGGGAAAGACTAGCGGAGGAGCAGGCATATCTCTGACAAAACCCAGTGTAGTTATTTGATTTGAGGACGGGTGTGATTTGATTATTGAGCCAGCAGAGGTTATGAATTATTCAGGCAGTATCTGGCCCCTAGACAGCAGAGATTGACTATGAATTGGCATAACTACTCCAATTTTTCACTTTTTATGCAATATCCTCTTTAACCACAGTACCCTCACACTATCATGAGCGTTTGAGTATGGGCAGGATGAGCCTTTTTTTGTATCAGGCCAGCCTGAATTCCCTTTTCTGATTTTATTTCTTTGTAAGTCAGTTATGGACTTCCTGATATTTCTTGAGCAGGGTGATTGACCATCAAGTTAACTTCTGAAATTTGTTGGGTTATGAACTGAATATGGGTGTTTGGTTTACAGTGTTGGAGACAGTGTCTAGCTGTGATGGTTGGATATAGAGCTGAAGTTTATTACATTTTTTAAGTATTCAAGCCTACTGTCTTTTTTCAATAGTTTCTTGTTCAGGTAATTGAAACTCCTAGGAAAACTTTTCCCTGAATTAATTTTTACATTTATCTTTCCCCATCTAATATAACAAAGGTGAGTTAAGGCAATTCTAGCTGCAATAGTCAAATGTTAAGACAAGTCTTAATTTTTTTTCTCATCAGCTTGTTCACTTGGCTGTAAGTGTAATAGAAGAATAATCTCTACATATCAGGTAAAGAAATACAGTGATATGAGTATTACACAAAATTTGAACTGAATAGCAGACTCAGTGTAATTTTAGTAATTTTTCTTTTCATTCTCAACTTTTCTATTTTCCTCTAGTATTTCTGGATAGACATTCGAAGACCATCACTATGAATAGGATGTAACAACAGCCATCTGCAGGTCAGATAAACCTATTCATCAGCATATCAGCAAGTGGACCTAAAATATTTATAGAATTTTTATTCATGAGAAAAAGAAACTGTTAATTGGTGATTAACATAAGAAGGTAATAATGAACCCAGATCTATGTAGTACAGTTTTGTTATTACTCATTTTCTACAGGCAAGAAAACAAAATGAAGAAATTAGTTTTCATTTGCCAGAAGAGCTATTTTGTGCAGATTCCTGATGAAAAGCATTTTGAAATCTGATGCATCTGTACATATCCAGATTAATTTCTCTGATCTAATGAAATATCACAGATACTTCCCAAAAAGGGAGCTTTATAACAAACAGCAAAATCTATATCAATCACTGTGTATTCATAATAACTCATAGCCCTGATACTTAATTATGGCTAAATATAATTTCTGACTTGAAACATTTTCAGCATAACACTCAGCATATTAGTAACTGAAAATGCAGGTTTTTGTATAAAGTTTGAATACTTTAATGGATTTGAAGCTGTCGTGAAGATGTCTATATAGTCAGCAATTACTGAGTTTAAACGTATAAAAATAAGTTTGATTTCTGTAAAACAGTCAACTCTGTTTGAAAAAAGGTAATATTCCTTTAAGGGGTCTTCTTCAGAAAAGAAAAGCTAAAGTGCCATAAAAAATTATTTCAGTTGCTTGTCCTGTCTTAGTTTAATTTCATTTTAACTTAAATAAACATTTCTTTACATTTAACAACAGTGAAAAAAGCTGTTCTTACTCATTTTGTATGATTAAAACTACATTAGCAATATAGATGTATTAATTTACAGATACAGATACTAATTGCTTAAATATTGAGTTCAAAACTAGACACCAGTACTGGGAAGGGATAATTGGTTCTTGCCATAGAAAAAAACTATAATAAAGAACTTGAAAGTGCTGTCACATTTCACATAACAAGCAAAATCTCAGAATATTTGAAAAATATTCTGAAAGAAAATGTCTTGGGGCTTTCTTAATGAGAATGAATGTGGTTTGAAAAGATCAAATAATATCCACATATGTCAAATACAGGTTCTAATAACAGTTAGAGATAATGAATAAAATTAAAGTAGGTCATTTTTAGTCATTTAGAATCCAATAGGAGGCATACCTCTTCGTAACTGCTTGTTAAAACATAATTAGAAGCATTTGCTGTATTTACAAAAAATATCAACATAAAAGATGAAAAAAAAAAAATGAGATATTTTACCATTTTTAAAATTTCTGCTTTTGTTTTATTAGCATTTGAGTAGTAAATGACATATAAATATTGTAATAACTGACATAGCACTGTCATAATCATATGGCAACTATAAGTAATCTGATAGCAGAGGTGTTTTTTTTCCTCTCCTCCTGCAAGTGATAGCCTTTAGCAATCCATAATTGTCTGTGTATATATGGAACTGAACATACATGTAAAGAAAGAAAAATTCCCATCACAGCATTTTTTGCTAACATGCGAATTTTAGATTATATCTTTTTTTTTTTTAACTGAAAATGTACAGAAAGTCTTAAGGGAGGAAGAAAAAAAAAAAGAAAGGGTGAAGAGTCTGATATAGAAGTGGTTATAGGAGAGTTGTTTCAGTTCAGTTGAATTCAATGCAGATACTCAGCACTTTTCACCACTGGGATAAATTTACCAAGCACATGTTAGTCATTCATCCATAACATTGATGCTTAGAAATACAATGGCTTGTCAGGATGTTTGTTTTAGAGATGGATTGTGCAGTCACCACTAGATCCTGGTTTATTACTGAGAGAAGAGATAGGTAAAGCTGGTTAGCGTTTCTGGCTAAACCATTTCCTGACTCAAAATGCTGAGCAAAATCAATTTCCGTGTAATTTTGACTTTTTTTTTAAGCTTTGTCACTGTGACATTTTTAAATTTTTAAGAGGGAAGATATTTCTTTGCATAATTTGCTGTAAATTTGAGGTTCTGTTCACAGAGCCATAAGACAAGGAAGATGCTAACCTAGACAACAGCGAAGGAACAGATGAAAACAGACCATGCTAAAAAATGGTGAAAGGACTGCAAGAAAGTAGGATGAGACCACTCATGAAAACACAAAGGGAAGGAAAGGAGTCAAGAAATGAAAGCAATTCAGTTTTCACAATAAGCCTCTGTAAATGTCTTAAGGCTTAGGAAACCTGTAGGCCAGTGGATTCCAGGGACACCTTGTGAACTGATAAAGACTAGTACATACTTACCCCAGGACAGTGGGAGAGAGATTATTAACTACAAATGTATTCCCCTGACATCATCTTGGAGACAATGTGATTTCAGGTAAGTTGTCGTGTTGAAGGTTCATTTACAGATGTCTAATATGTTCTTTAACACTGACTTCTCTATCCTCAACACTGGATTGCATCAGGGCACAAACCACACTGACATGGGAAGAAAAGACGACCTTGGATAACTCATTGGGAGACACATAAAAATGCAAGCAACATAATAATACTTGATAAAAAACATAAAGTTGTGTATTACTCTGTTTCTTACTTTCTCCGTGACATCTCTAAGGTGTCTTATACTCAACTACATAATTAAAAATCTCTTTGACATTCTTGTCATCTTGAACCTCAGTCAATGGCTTTGAGAAAGATATTCTTAACCTAATTATACAACTTCAGAAGTTGTGACAAGACTGTCCTCATAATCCATGTCTCTGATAGTGGCACTTCCCTTTGGATCTTTCACTCTTTTCCCCTTTTCTACTGCAATAAGTCAAAACTGCTTATCTCCCCTCTAAAAGCTCTTCATGATCTATTCATACCACTTCACTGATAACCTTGTACAAAGGCTATTACTGAATGCACTAGGACTCTTTGCATGTATGAAACTTAATACATGAAGAATTTCAAGGTAAGGCCCCATTATTGAATTTATTACTACAGTTACACTCTTCCTTTTCTGTGGTTTTTATTTTTATTTTTAGCTTATTTTGTCTAATAATTTTTAGTTTTTCTCCCTGGTGGATTTCTTTCCTTTGCCTTTTTTCAACCATTCCTGCATTTCTTTTTCCTACAGTACTTTATCTGATGCTCTTCCTTGGCTTTCTTGCCAAATACATTTTTAAAGCTGTTATTTATTTGTTGCTGCTTGGCCAAATCTAGTTCTTTCAAAATCTCCCTGGGTGTTTTTTACAAAACTTTTGATTTTTAAACACCACAAAGATCAAGTGTGGCTGCCAGTTACAATGTGTTTCTTTCACTGCAGCAGCTCCTCCTTTGAAATGGCTGAACGAGTGGGATATGACTCAAGTCATGAGTAGGAAGCAAATGATTTTCCTCTGCTTGCTTCTTTAACTGAGTACTTGGCAATCATTAAGAGATCCTGCCAGATCAACCGACTCATCAGCTAGTTCCTGATTTTCCTTTCCTTTCCTTTCCTTTCCTTTCCTTTCCTTTCCTTTCCTTTCCTTTCCTTTCCTTTCCTTTCCTTTCCTTTCCTTTCCTTTCCTTTCCTTTCCTTTCCTTTCCTTTCCTTTCCTTTCCTTTCCTTTCCTTTCCTTTCCTTTCCTTTCCTTTCCTTTCCTTTCCTTTCCTTTCCTTTCCTTTCCTTTCCTTTCCTTTCCTTTCCTTTCCTTTCCTTTCCTTTCCTTTCCTTTCCTTCTTTCTTTCTTTCTTTCTTTCTTTCTTTCTTTCTTTCTTTCTTTCTTTCTTTCTTTCTTTCTTTCTTTCTTTCTTTCTTTCTTTCTTTCTTTCTTTCTTTCTTTCTTTCTTTCTTTCTTTCTTTCTTTCTTTCTTTCTTTCTTTCTTTCTTTCTTTCTTTCTTTCTTTCTCTCTTTCTCTCTTTCTCTCTTTCTCTCTCTCTTTCTCTCTTTCTCTCTTTCTCTCTTTCTCTCTTTCTCTCTTTCTCTCTTTCTCTCTTTCTCTCTTTCTCTCTTTCTCTCTTTCTCTCCCTGCTTCCCACTCACAAGCACACATTGTGGATGGTGGGATATTCTCAGCAACACAGTGGTTCGGTAACCCTTCCTAAGAAGTTACCAGGAGGGATGTGTCAAAATCACCTTTTTTTTCCCTCACACTGTTTGAAGTTTCCTCTGTATGATACTGCATCTTATTAATACTTATGGTGGCATTGATACATGGGGAAACCAAGGATCAGTCCTGATCTTTTTGAAGTCAGTGCTTCCTGCAAAGCAAAAATGGCTTTTTGGACACAAACAAAATCCCTACAATCATCTGAAGCAATTTATGATTATCTTGTATCATTGGCTCACTTCTATGATCCTAATTACTTCTAATTAAGGGTCAGAGCTAAGCCATTAGAACAAAGCAGAAAAGTTAGTCCCTCAGTGTAATTTCTGTAAAGTATAGGTTAAAGTAAGGGTGTTTGACACATTGGTACTGTTACCCCATGGCTTACTCTTGGTTTGTCTGAGCTATTTCTTAATAGTCTATCTTTAAGGAAGAGCCTTGAGGTTTGATGAGCCTCAAGGCAGGCACTCTTTTCTGGTATATTATGGTAGTATAATGACCCTATTCATACATATCTTAAAAATTTTTGTGCTGAGAATTGATTAGGTGAAGTCAGAAGTTGAATAATATCTGCTCCTCATGTAAGGATCGTTAAGGCTTTTATTTAATTGTTTGTTTGTTTGTTTGTTTACCCTGATAAGAGTATAGAGCACAATGGTGTATGGCTAAATGGTAACCTGTTCTTGAATGGGTTTTCTAGCCCAAATCTACATGAAAGTGATTGACAGTGATTGGACTAGCTGTTTTGTACAGGTGTACCTATGCAAACTGCAGTTTGTAATTTGAGCCTGTATAATCACAATATAGATGTGCCCTCAATATCCTGTCAACAGCAACCTAGTCTAAAAACTCCCATTGTAGAATAGGGGATTTTGTTGGGTTTGTTTGGTTGGTTGGTTTTGAAGTTGTGTGTGTTGTTTTGTTTGTTTGTTTATCTTTAATTCTAGGTAATCAAAAGCTCTTTAAGAAATAGTCAAATTTCCTGACAACCTAACCACAAGCTGCTGATGTTCTATGATCAAAGATGACCCAGCTCTCCCCCAAAAAATAATTTTTCACAGTTTAAACTTCTAATACAGGGAGTTATCGACTAAATGGACACTAGGTAAGTAGCGTTTTCCCATTTTACTGATTCTGTGACTATATGAGGTCTGATACAAATGACAAACTGCTGATCAGATCTTTTTACCAATACACAAATCATTGCACTTTACACTATCCCCCTTTGGGCTGTATAGTAGAACATTAATTTTATAATCAGCACTTTATTTACCCTTTCCCAAGCAGCATAAACTCCTCTTAAAGTCAAGTCCTCTTAATGACACAGAACCTATTACACCCTTCTTTTGCAAATATATTCTTCAAGGGAAGACTTGCATGTTTGAAGATTGCTCTCAGACATATTGAAGAAATGATAGAAAGCCTGTTGGCCTAGAAAAGAGCCATTCACATCCATTTATTTATGTATATCCCACTCACATGCTGGTAGTGTTTTGTGACATGTATTTCTCTCCCCCTATCCATGCAGTTATCAGGCACCATATGTAAGGCAGACATTAAAGCAAGAGCATCACACGTGACACCTAGTTAGTTGGTTAGAGACAGACAAAGTCGTTTCTTCTTATCTCAGCAGGAAGCCACACTACTTCGAGCCCAAAGCTTCTTGGTTCAATTTCTTGCTGGAATTGATTCCTTATAAATATGAATTACTCTTCATTTGATCTTTTCTCATTTGTGGGCAGGGCAGCAGTGCCCCCAAGATCTATATGTGGAAGGTCCACATAGGTTTTCTATGTTTTCTCTGTGGAAAGCAAGAAATAGGGATTCGGTGCTTTTCTGTCTGAGGCTTTGGAGTGTTCACTTTATTTGATGCAGCCCCATTGGAATGGCAGCTTAAAAGCTTAGAGGAGCAAAGGGACAAATATGGCAGATATACATTAAACCCCTTTTCATCCTGTAGAAATACATCACAGACCCCAGGGAGAATCTGTCTTTAAATGGTGGATCTCTATGACTTGAGCTGGGTTCCTGTTCTGTGAATCATGATTGCACTGTCATTCCCCATGTATGCAGGATTAGAGAGGAGGTAAACAGAGCTTTAAAACTGACGAAATCTATGAAAGTGTTACATAGATCCTACTTTTTCTTTTTCAGGGAGAAATTAAATCATTATCTGCTCATTCCTGTGAGAGGAATCAAGCCATTATCTTCAGTCACCTTCCATGGGTTTAAGAATAGGAAAGACTGACCCAGCCCTTGGCCACCATTTTGTATTTTAGGAAGTTAATTTACACCTTTGGACTTTATTTTTATTCTAGATGGAGTGTATGTATGGGTATACATGTTTAACCATTCTTTGTGTCTTAGTGATGTGTCATTCAACTGTTTATATGCATCATCTTATAAATGTAATCCATTTTAATTTTTAAGATATTACAGTATCACACAATGGCTAATGTTGGAAGGCACTTCTGGAGATCTAGTCCAACCCTGCTGCTGAAAGCAAAGCCAGCTGAAGTAGTCTGGTCTGGACTGTGTTCACTTATGTTTTTAATATATCCAGAGATGGAGTGTCTCCAGCCTCTCTGGGCAACCTATTCCAGTGTCTAATCACCCCCACAGTTTTTTCTTATGTTTAAATGGAATTTACTGTAGTTCAACTTGTGCACATTGACTCGTGGTCTGTCACTGGGTACTACAGAAAAGCCTATGGCGCCACCTTATTTACTTCCCCTGCCCTGCCAGATATTTATACGCATCTACCTGTTTTCCTGTGCACTAGGATGGACCCTTCTTGCAGAAGGTGATCCTTCAAAATCAGCCAGCTCTTCTGGACCTCTGTTCACTGCATGACCATATCACAAAGGATTCTCCCAATCAGGTCCCTGAACAGGTCAGAGTTTTCCCTCCTGAAGTCCAGGGCTGTGATCCTCTGTTTTGCCTTGGCCCACTCCTTTCCTGATCCTGAACTCCACCATCTCATCGCCCTGCAACCCAGGATGCACGTGATCTTCACATTGCTGACCAGTTCATCGCTGATTTTAAGTATGAAGTTCAGCATCATCTCCCCTTCTTGGTTTCTCAGTCACCTGTGTCTAGAATTTCTTATCTCCAGAAACCTCTTGAACGGCTTGTGCCCTGTCATGTTGCCCTTCCAGTGCATACAATGGTGGTTCAAGTTCTTCATGAGGACTAGGGACTGTAGATAAGAGACTTTTTCCAGTTGTCTGAGGAAGGTCTCATTTGCTTCTTTTTTTTTGATCACATGACCTGTAGCAGATTTTCATGCCAGTGTTGCCTGCCTTGGTCTGTCCTCTAATCCTGACCAGTAAGCTTTCACATGGCTCATCATCCCAGAACTTCTCTGTGCTCCCAATGGGATCATAACCCTGCATCTGCATGCAGAACTCTAATTCCCCCTCTTTGTTCTCTGTGATATATGTTACTGTAGAGGCACCTTGGAGATAGTCAGTCTTGCTGATTCCCCAGGAAAAAATTCCCATAATGCTGTCCTATCAGCATTTCTTTATACACCTTTTTCAGCACTGTTTTGTGATTACAAGGTCTTGTATATACATATCACCCTGCACCCTTTTCATGAGGAAGTCCACCATTTCCCCACTGATTGAGTAGTCAACTCCCCACCAACATCATTCCTAACTTAATGCTCTCCCTACCAGGTTGGTCAGCCTTTTGGCAAAGATGCTTTTCACCACTTGGTCAGGTCTCAGTATTTATTTGTAACAACACAAAGAGTTGTCCTTATGTGGGAGCAGTATTAATGTTAACCATCTCATTGACTTGCTTGAGTCTGCTTGTGCATTTGCATTTATCAGACGGGCTAGAATTTTAGTCTAATTATTCTAGCATAAGTAGTCTCCAAAGGTTCATTTTTATTTATATGAATCTTGTAAAACAGTACCTTTGTGACTCCATTGTAATCTGCTAACCACTTGTGGTCATGCAAACAGATTTATGACTAAGACAAGAAACATTTTTTGAAAAAGAATGGTATATGACATTGAACAGCACAGGAAGACTCCATTATACAAGCAGTTATGAGTTATCAAATGATGTTGCACCTTGCCCTCCTTTGAGTAAAAGGCAAGTATCTTTTTTCACTTCTTTATGGCTTTTTTTTTTTTTAAGGTACAGGCCCCATATTTTGGCCACCCTTCTACTTTTTCTCACAATTCTGATATCTGGACTATGTATGATCTATTGCTGACTGTATAATGAGAGTCAAGTTTGCCAACACAGGCACTCCATTATTTAAGTCATTGCTCCATAAAGTGCTTTGAGATACCTTGAATATGAAAGGCCATATATCTAAGTAAGTTCCATTCTTTTCTATACGGTGCCCAAGCTGTGCCAATGCATATTCAGTGTTCTGTGTGATGGGAAGAAAATGGGAGGGAGAAGAGGACAAAACCCATTCTTAACTGTACTACACTAGCCTTTCTTTCTTTACTACACAAATATTTTCTGATGTTTGACATTCACTTTTGAAATTATTTCAGCAGAGTTATAACTCTGTAATGAAACATGGCAAGGAACTCCTTTCAAGTAACAAGACTTAAAGTTCTGCTATCAAAACAGCAGTTTCTTTTTTCTCAAGCTAAAGCTAAAAGCCATATTTTAACTTTTGGTTTTGTTCATGACATACTTATTGGACTACCAGAATTTTTTAAAGGCAATACTGAATAGTTCTTTTTACTATTCCAACATACTGCTAAGGTCTGGAAGAAAGTGTCCCTGGTCAAAATGCTGATGAATAACTTCAGTCTTCACACTATTCTCTCAGTGCTTTTGATCTCTCCAATCACCATTTTGTGGTATATTAAAGTGGTATTATGTTCATTTTCTATGAGTCTTAAGTCTGTTATAGGCTCTTTAGAGGTGTTTTGTGGGTGTTGGATTGTAGACATATGGGATGGATGCTCTGCAAGCCTTTCCTGTTAACATCACTTGGTTGCATACACAGACGAGAAGAACTTGGCACTGGTGAGGCCACATCTCGATTACTGGGTTCAGTTTTGGGCACCTCACTACAAAAAGGACACTGAATTACTCAAGCGTGTCCAGAGAAGGGCAGCGAAGCTGGTGCAGGGTCTGGAGCACATGTCCTATGAGGAGCGGCTGAGGGAACTGGGAGTGTTTAGTCTGGAGAAGAGGAGGCTGAGGGGAGACCTCATCGCCCTCTACAGCTACCTGAAAGGAGGGTGCAGAGAGCTGGGGATGAGCCTCTTTAACCAAGGAACAAGCGACAGGACAAGAGGGAATGGCCTCAATTGTACCAGGGAAGGTTTAAACTGGATATTAGGAAGCATTTCTTTCCAGAAGGGGTTGTTAGGTGTTGGAATGTGCTGCCTGGGGAGGTGTTTGACTTCCCATCCCTGGAGGTGTTTAAGAGTTGGGTCGACATAGTGCTGAGGGATATGGTGTAGTTCAGAACGGTCAGTGTGAGGGGAATGGTTAGACTAGATGATCTTCAAGGTCTTTTCCAACCTAGATGGTTATGTGATTCTATGAACATGAGATTTCTCATACTCCATAGAGGAGAGAATAGTTTTGCTTGCAATTTCATTTCTGAGAAGCTTCTGAAATATTTTGATAAATTCAAAGAGTAGCTAAATTCAACTATGAGGCTGCATCAGTATTTCAAAATATAGATAATTAATTGAACTTCATTAAATAACACGACCCTCCTGAGATGAAACTTGTCTGGAGAACTCTCAAGATCTGTCATAATGTTTTGGCATTAATGCTTCTGGCAAGGCTGGAATCAGGATATGCTGAATGCAGTGAAGTTCACAAATAAGAAAAGTAACTTTTTCAAATAATTCAGAACATGATCTGATTCCAGTCACTTCAGTGTCTGAATCACAAGTTTTTGATTAAGTCACTGTACGGAAAAGAGCCGTGTACATGATTTTGGACTTTGTGTTGTGTGTTGCAACTGTATCTGAATCACGAGTTACACAATGAGGCTCCAAGAATTACAAAATTTGCCTCCACATCTGGCTTCACATAAAAATATTTAATATATTCCTGATTTTCCTGTGGCTTGTTCTTCTATCACAACTTGAAGCTGGTCTCTACTATTTGTGTCCTATGACTATAGCAAACTCGTACTACTTCTTATGGGTTACTTCATGGATATTACATTAGAAAAAAAGTGGATATCTATCTTGAGTTGCATTAATTGTAAACTGAATGGATGGCTGCACGCCTTCAGTATTCTGTTTTCAATGTTGTCATGAGTGTCATCTCCATTTCCAGCTTTTTGGTTTTACTGCAGTTTTATTTTATGTAATTTTCCTGAAATGCAGAAGATAAGATTCTGCTGTGATGAATGAGTTGAGGAGCCTATAGCTCAGACACTGGTTTGTTCAGAGATTGACCACTGAATGTAAAGTATGCAAGGCTAAGAACAGTTTTGATGTGATCCATTGTTGAATGTGCAGTGATTCATTTTCCTTTTCTAAATATGCTCTTTGCTGCAGTTCTACCATCTGTAACATTTTTCCATTAATAAGTACCCAGAAGGACAAAAGCATGAGCAGTCTTTCCAAAGTTCAGTATAAAATATATTAAATTAGTATATAAGAAATATCTTCTTGACATAACAAAACACACACCTGACAGCATACCACATAAATTAGCAGTTCTAAGATAGTTTCTGCAAAATGATAGCACATGGAAAGCTCTTCCAAAAGGTGATACTGAGAGCTGGATGGCAATTTCATGAGCATTTTGCAATATTTGGCTCTCATTTCAGGTTATTTTATTCATAGTTCTGTCTGTGATGAGACATGTGCCTATATTTATAGGGACATCATATTTAAACCTGTGCAGGTATTGTTGCAACTCTCAGATCAACAAAATAGGTAAACATTTACTTTATATTGTCCCTCTTCAGCAAAGTTATAATCATATGATAAAAGTTAATAACATGTATATTCTTTACTGAATGGAGGCTATAGTAGTCTAGGCTATTATACAGATGTATGGCTGTATTGTTATATGGCCACAGACTGTGAGGTTCATGGCCAAGTTGCTCAAGGAATTCATGATCTTGAAATACTGAGACATACTGGAATGTACAGGTTTTAAAATAAATTAAAGAAAATTAATAATCTGTGTGGTTTATCCTAATACAGCAAAGGCTCCTTACTGCTGATTCCACTGTGAAGATTGGGAGGGTATTGGTTATTCAGGCAATGATACCGCTGGATTAAAAGCAAGCCAGGTTGATACAGATCCAGAGTAAGGGTGCTAGCTCAGGAAAAATGAAAAGCTAAGCACATATGGCTGAACAGCTGCTTTCAAATTTATAAAATATCTTCTTTAATCCCTGCAGCTTTCTTGGCTTTTTAAACTTAATTCTGTTTCTTTACAGAAAGCACTGTGAAAATCATTCCATTTTTTTATTGCAATTTTGCCCAAATATTAAATCACTTGCATTTCAAATTTATAGTTTTCGCTTTCACCAGAATACCCCAAATGCAGAAGTAAATACATCTGGAGGAGTGAGAGTTTCAAACCATAACATGGAGAGAGAGGTAAGGAGAAGAAAAATTCTTCTATAGCAAGTTAGATTATTTATTCCTATATGGTAGTGTGAATATTTTTCTTACTGCTTTTGCTGCAGCAAACTTCAAACTGAATCTGTATGCATGATTTTATACATAGTCCATATCAGGGATGTTTTCTTGTCTCAGTCTCAAGATAATAGTTTTTAACAACACTAACTTTCTCTACTTTGCCTTGGAAGTCTCAAAGCACATTTAAGACATTAGTTTATTAAATTTAATAATGTACCTAAAGGGAGAGAAAATATTCCAATTTTAAGCTGTAAAATACAGAGATTGCTACAATGATGATAGAATACAAGGAGTGTAGGACAAAACAGATGTTGAATCTAGGGGAGTGGCTCCTTTCCATCATTGTCTTAACCCACTGAAACATACTTTAATTTATTTCAGTTTTCATAAGAAATGAAACAATTCCTCATACTATGTATTGATCTATAGCAACTGTCTCCAAACACAAGTTTACAACTTTATTTTTCCTCTAGTATACTTTTTTTGTATCTCCTAGTATTCTCATGTTCATTTTGATTCTTATTAGCTGTGGGAACAGTAAGTCAAATGAAAGATTTAATGTTTTTTTCTGAGGAAAGGGTCATGTTTTAGAAATGGATTTACTTTTCAGGTTTTCAATAAATAAAATATTTTTCAAATTAAATTTTGAAGAACAATTTCAGGATTTTTCTCTAAAATTGTTTTTTTTTATTACTTCAACCAAATTCATGACCTCAAGAAAATTTTTGCTTTTCTTTTCAAATTTATCTGGGGATGTTCTTAGCTATTAAGTTGTTTTTTAATATTCTTTTGGTTTACTGCCTTTTGAAAAGAAACAAAACTGAAAATATTGCCCAAACCTCAACTTTCTTTTCAAAAATGCTCTCTGTGTCCAGACACAGGTACTAGTTTGGGTATGAGAAACAGCAAAGTTGCATCATTATGACATTTCACTTGGCCTTCTGCTGCTTAGGTTTATGGAATCACTGATTTGACCTTACAAGTGTGTTTTTACAGTCCAGCACTATGCTACCTGGACATGGATTCAGACTCCTGGACCCCATTTTTTAAAAGTTTTTTAAGTGTTTGTGGCCAGATTTTTCAAATCTTTCCCCAAGGTACTTGGTAAAACAAATAGGGACACACTGGGATGATGAATTATTTTGTTCATATGTAAAGAAATCTGTCATGGATTGTAACTGATTTTAGAGAAATTCCAGTTAGGGGACTTTTGCACCCCTTTAATACCTTGGCACTTGCACCTGGAACACCTAAAACACTTCAGGATGAGAAGTCCTTTCCTAGTTTAAGTCCTATCAGTGTTTAAGAGGCATTTGGACAATGTCCTTAATAACATGCTTTAGCTTTTGTTCAGCCCTAAAGTGATCAGGCAGTTGGACTAGATGATCATTGTAGGTCCCTTTCAACTGAAAATATTCTATTACCATTATTATTATTATTATTATTATTATTATTATACTTTAAATGCCATAATAGTATAATATCAGAAATAAATAGTAAAGTATTTCCTTTATAAACAAACAAGTACAAATAACTTCAGGTTTGTTTCACTTTATTTAGTAGTCTTCAATGTGTATTTTACTGTAGAAGGACTGAATAATCTTAATTTGACAGTACAAGTATATTTTGCAGAGGGGAAAAAACCCCTAGAGTTATGACCACATCTGCATCTGGCAGCTCAGTAGATCTGTATTTTTCTCTTTTCTTTCAGCACATGGGAGTTTAATAGCTTACCTGTAGAACAGGAAGATTACAGCTGGTCTTAAAAGACCTGTGTCCTATTCCAGAGGAGACCTCTATCATTATTCCAACTATGCTGACAACACAGAACGCACTGTCAAAGTCCTCTAGGTAATACCCTTATTACATGTGTCATTAGAGGATGTTTGCCATATCTGCTTTAACACTGCAGACATTTTAAGTAGGTTATTCCATCACTTTGCCATTTTGATTATGACAACAAAATGACACCATATTGAAATGGATTTTGGAAAGAAAGGCTAACTGTCCAAAGAGGTCCATGCTCACTCTAATTAAAATTGGCTTAGGTGGCACAACCTTCATAATTCAGACTATGACTATGAAGGATATGCATGTTGAAAGCACTCTTTGCTCATTAGTGCTGTTTCTGTCAGACACTGCTACCTGCTCTTTTCTTAATGAATGCTAAGCCATCTCTTTAGAAGATTGTGCTGCTTCCCTGAACTGAGGGAACTGTCTTATTTCCTCCCAAGTTCGTTGAGAGTAAAATCGGGGAGTCACCTCTTTGACATTTCCCAACCTCTGTACTTATTTATCTCTTTGAGACCCTGCGCTCCAGAGATATCACTGTCTTAATTAAGAAGAAGGATGTGACCATGGTAAATTGACTGATTCCATTGATTAAGGACTAGCTGTACAAGTAACATTGATTTTAACAGTGGGTCTACATAAATGTAATTGTTCGAACATGGGGCTGCATAATTATGGTGATGTACGAGAATAGTTGGTTTGTCCTTTTCAACCTTCGCTAACATTCTTTTGCATGGTAATGTACCTCGTTCAATTAGCAGAAATCTTAAATGTTACAAAATGTCTTTTGTGAAGGCACACAGTAATTATTATAGTCTAATTTAATCTAACAGCATCAGACAGATACATCTCTTTTCCTTCCTTTGTTTCTAGATTTTTCTCCTCTGACTCCTTTTTCAGTGCTTAGGAGTACTCATACACACATACACACATAAATGAAAAAAATAAACGGGGAGAAAGAACCTTACTCCCTCTACCCAGTTTGTAAAGTGTATACTTTTGAGCCAGAACTCACAGAGCTGATTCATGATTATGGACAATTTGTTTTCTGCTTTCCTCACTTTAGATGCATTCAGGGCATACTGGACATACTCTGCACCTACTCTGAAACTTTATCAGCTGTACCTCTGGTGGAAAAATTGCATTTTTTCCCCAAATGTGGTCAAATCTCAAGTCTTTTTCAGACTAAACCATCCAACTGTCTGTCACTCATCTCCATGCTCCTCTAAAAACAGCATATGCTTGACTGCACATCTCTGGAATTGTTTTTTGGGAGGAATTCATAAGGCTTTAGTGCATGCCTTGTTGTTTGTGAAAGTCAGTAAGTAGAACCTGGAAAGCTGGAAATTTAAGCAAAGAAGTAGTAGAAAAGCAGGACAAGAGCTGAAGTTTTAATTGATCCATAAATATGTGGGTCACTTTCAGAATATAGAACTTGTGCTACCAGTTCATTATTATTTTTTATGGTGTATTCTCCAGACAGAGCAGAGCTCCATGGGACATTAGATTGTTAAGTCTCTTGGGTAACAGTTGTCTCTTGGTACTGTGTTTATATGACTGGTGAGTAATTCTTGGTAAGAAATAACTTCATTTTGTAGGGTTGCTTATTTGCTCAAAAAATGTGATTTTGTGGCACCAAATTTATTTGGAAATCTAAGTCAAAGAGCTGAATAACTGGCTTCCTTTCTCCTTCAATGTTTTAATGTGTATTTTCTGTAAGCCCAAAACTGGGCATTTTGGCATTCCCAAATCAGTTTGAATTTATCATTTTTGATGCTGTTTAATAGCTGGAAGATAGAGATGTGCTTGTTACCTTGGTTCAATAAATAATATAGCCTGATAGAGGAAATCCATGTAGATTGAGGAATTCACTCTCGTCTGTTTTGAATAAAGGTCTTAACATCAATATCCCAACCTTTGGATGAGTGGTCTAACTCTTAGGCAGGAAATTTATACAGGTAGGCTGGAGAAAGAGCTCCATGGTGGTTAGGGCTGTCAGCCTAAACTGAATTAATACTCCAGATTTGCATGCAGATTCAAAGCGTAGTATACCCCAAAACACAAGTTCAAGTTAGAATCATTGCTCCTATTCGAGCAGAGAGTGAGTGGAGACCAGGTGCAGCTCTCTGCCAGCTGAGGTGTTGCAAACAGGTACTGCATTCTTCCTTTTTCCTTATTGTACACACCAGATGCTGAGGCATTCTTCTCTTCATCACCCCATAGCCCAAGAAGTCAAGTGGTCCTCCAAAGGATATAGACAGAAAGGCAGCCCCTCCCATGTTAAAAATTTGTCCAGCCTGTCATGAAAACATTTTTGCTGACATCTATATTTTCCAGTTGATCACTGTGTAAGTCATCTCATGCAGAGTCCTATACTGAAACTGGCTATCATGCTGGATCCTTAAGATAATGTTTGTGGTCATTGTATCGCAGGTGCCCTTGAAAAGTTTATTTACCTTTTTTGCCCTACTACAAAATACATCAATATTTATTCCTTATAGCGGCAGTAAGAATCACTTTGGACAATCAGTCTCCTACATACTATCAAAACCAGGCAAAACCTGTCCTTACTGTACGTGTGCATGTGTACATGATATATCTAAATGAGAATGAAAGCCCTCCAGCAATCAAGTATGCACACAAGTTAAGAGAAGTGACACCAATACACACACTTCAGCACATATACATGCATAGGCACAAAAAATCATATCCTGGATTTAAAAGGCTTCAAGATTAAAGGCCCAAGAGGCTTAAAACTTAAAGAAATATTTCTTTCACCTCATTGCATATTCATGAGTGAGTATTTTGGCAAGCAGTCTGAGCAAAATAGCTTACAGAATTATGGAAGGAAGATTATTGTTGATTCCTGTGTGCCACAATAGTGCTTTCACAGAGAGAAAAGAAAATATAAATAATCATACAAATGACTGCATGGACACTAGGTAACTCTGAGGGCCCTATCCAACCCAGATCTTGTTACATATTTTTGATCCATGTAAGCTGCAAAACATGGAAGAAAGGTACTCAAGAGGCCAGCTCCTTCTGGAGACAAGTTAAAAGGTAAGAAAGAAAACCTGCCTTGCACAACATGATGTTGCACAGACAGCTTTCCCACAGCTTTTCTCTGCTGCTTTTTGTTTGGCCCAGACCTAAAGCTCCCATCAGACATCAGGGGGTCATATAAGTTTCTCATGTATTCCACCAAATTTACTCTCAATTACTGTGCAAGATGAGTTGCCAGAGGCCAATTTAATCTCCATGGTTTTCATTTTTTTATGACCAACCACCTCTGCTGTGCTGGTTACTCATCTGGATTTTTCTGTCTTCCAGTGGGTTTGTTTGTTCTCATCATCTGTTTTTCCAAGGCTCTTATCATGTCTACAAATCTTTCAGAGTAGAAAAATGTTTTTCCCTGTATCACTTTGGCAGGTGCCATAACTATATGTGATACTGATTAGCAAAAATGTTCAAGAAATGTCAGTAATAAAACTGGGAAATATTAATGAGACAACAGTAAATTCTAAGAATAATAGGTAAATAATATAATTAAAATAGCAAGGAAGCAAGAAAGAAACTAATTGAAGAAGCATAAAAAGAAGCAATTTGTCACTTGTGTACATTTACTCAAGTTGACGTAATTTACTCTAAAACCAGCATGAGCAAAGGAGAGCCTCGGCACAGTTTGCATGCATCTTCTGGTAGCAGACAGACAACTCAGAGGACAAAATTACTGCTATCTTTGCAAGTGGAAAGGATGCTTAGCAGTGTGGAAAAGGTAATGCCACAGAGAACAAAAGCATTGCTACATGCAGTACATGAGACATGTCAAGATTCAGATATCTCACTCAAACAGCAAAGTGCCTTGATTTCTGACATGAGATCAGACTTTCTGCAGCAAAAAATAATGTGTGTGTTTTTTTGTTTTTTGTTTGGTTTTTTTTTTCTATGAGCAAAGGAGTAGCTTTCATGGAAGTCAAACTTCAGTGATGCTCCAGATGATGCAGGGATAGGTCATATAGAAACATGCCATGAGAAAAGTGTTATGAACTACACTCAGAAAGCCTACTTCAGGTTAATATACAACATATTTCACAAAATACTGCCCTCCAAAGATTTCTTTTTTACACCAGGAGGCTTAAAAATATGTGTATACTACAGAAGTATTTCCAGTTTGTGCAGAACCAGGGTTTCTTGGCCTTTGATGTTGTTTCTCATACAATATTGTTACTCAGATGTTACAGCCTAGTTTTAGAGTTTCATGCTTTCCTTTATTTTCTTCTACTTCCCCACACTCATGCCTTTGTAGATCATATTTCTTTCCTTTTCAAAAAAGAGTGCTTAACACCATCTCTCCCTGGGTCTGTTAAGCCTGACCTAGTTCTTCTTCCTTGAAGAGAGAAAGTGAGCTGGTGGGGCTATGTTCAGGAACAGTAAACCATGGTTCTTGGCTGTCATGAAAATCTAGGGCACAAAGTCAGTTGCTGCCTAATCTTTGCAGAGACTTTGGACACTGTGGCATGACAGGGTAACAGGGCATTACTGTGTCCCTTGTGCAAATCAGTGAACAGGGACACAGGGGCAGGCTCAACAGTCTTAAATGTGTGTAAGGTGGAAGTATAAGTTGATGTAATTTTTTATAATCATTGTTAGTCCCAAGGCCCACTTTCTTGCACTCTGGCATTATCAGTGGAGCCAGAAGTACCCTAGGAAACCCTGAAGACAAGGAGGAGATGTGCAGCCGGTGCACAACCTTGCTCTAAAATGGTGCCCAGGCCTGAGCAAACTTTGCCTTTGAAATAACAGAGGATGTCTCGCTCCCATTTATACAGCTGGTTAAAATCACAACAGCAGTTTTTCCCAGTGTGAACTCTGCATTTGAAGTATCAGCACAAATTGAATTTCTACTGACAACCTGCAATTACTTGAGCAGAAAGCAAAGCATAGACCAAACCTTCAGGATAGCACTGTTAAAGGTATTCAGATCTTAGACAAAGCCTTTTCCCACAGGCCACAGGATTAGTATGTGAACAAGTAGAAATGTGTCTGCAGGGTATATGTGATGACAATTCATAGCACTTCCATCCCAGAGGGGATTTATGGATCTGCGGTATACAATACCCTTTTTAAAAAATTATTATTTTATTTTTTTATTTTACTGCCCTTCCTTTGAATTACAAGAGTATTGTAAATATAAAACATGTTACTGAAAATATTCCTAATAGTATATTAGAGTCTAAATACTGATTTTTTGTGCTTTTCTAATGGATTTTTTTGTGAGATGATCCCACTGTCTTGAGCTTTTGCAAGGATGATTGTAGTATGCATCAGAAATGCTTCTCTTCTGTGTCTGACTGACACTGAACAGGTACTCTGATGGTTTTGTATAAAACTGTAGTACTGAGTCCATAATTAACATTTCTTACACTTACAATTAGATGCTACAGCTTGACCCCTCTGCCACTAATTTTATTAACAATGTCTTGTTTTGTCTTTCTGAAAATATTCCTCTTCATTCTTAAAGCAAGAAATGTTCGAGAATTGTGAGGACAGCTCATTGGTAGATGGATTTCTGTTTGGAATACTGGGATTTTAAAAGAAAAACTGTTTCTATTTCCTGATAGCCTTCCATTTTTTTTCTTGTAGAGGCTCAATTCAGAAATATCTTTGCACAAAAACTTCAAATAATCCTCAACTTTTCAATAAGAAATGATGCATAGAAATAAATCAATGTTGGTTGCAAATTTTTGAATGTATTAGATATGAATTTAATTTTTGGGTGTCAACTGTAGGTTTGTGAACATTAAAAACTTTAGAAGGAGGCTAGTAGAAATCATGAGCAACATGAAGAAATGTGCTGAGTTTCCAGAAGGTGAGTGAAATAAGACAGTGAGTTCCTCTACAATCCACTCTTTTTAAACTTATATCTAGTTGACAAATGCAAAATCTTGTAAGGTGCAAGTTTGTAATATGTGCCCTGACACAAGAAACTTACAAAGAAGTTTCATGTTAGTTTGTTCAAGTACTTTGTATGAGGAGAGAAAGGTTTTCATTCTTTGGAAATGCTTCAAATACTGATCCATTTGCACTCCTCTAGCACTTTGAGAATTCCTTGCTCAAAACACTTTTGTTAGAACTCTGTGGATAGGTGTGGGTTTGTTTGGTTTTTTTTTTTACAATTCACAGCCACTAGGCTAGTATTTTCAAAGGCATACAGACTAATTCTCTCCCACTGTATCATCTTAAACGTGTCAGGTTTGCAAAACAATTGCCAGATGCAAAACAGAGTTCAAGGGAACTTATTCTGTTTCTCAGTCTAACTTGCGAAACAGTAGTTTTAGGGATGAGTGTCCAGAAAACATCTTATCACCTGGATATTTTGAAAGTTCCTCTTACATTTCACAGAACTCATAGATACATAAATAAATAAATAAGATAAATTGCTGATCATCCAACTGCTGATTGTGCTTCTCTCCTATTTCAGAATTTCCTTTTATTCAAATGCAATAAACTTTTTGAAGATGATTAATACTGCAATGTAAGTAAGCTTGGATCCAAAAGAAATTCCATAATTTTAACTTTGGTTGGTTTTGAAAAAAGTCTAGTTTGAGGAAATTAGCTAATCCAAGCTTGTCTTCACAGAAAAGTTACACCAATTTAATTTGAATTGCTTTATAAATCGATTTTGTTAAACCGATGTGAACACTTGTTTGGACACTCCTAAATTGATTTTGCCCTGGCTTATATTGATTTAGCCTAAGTCAGGAAGGAATTCACTTAAGATAAATTAATGCAAGACTGAAATAAAATTAAAAGTGCCCACATAGGGTTTGGATGGGCTTGCTAAATTGATTTAAAAATATACTTTTAATTGAACTGATGCAACTTTGTTTAGGCCAGACTTAACACCACAGAAAGAAATCTTTGGCTTCCAGAAATGACAAGATTTGTCATGTCTGGAAAGGGCCTTAAGTCTGATAACTGGTTCAAGGTATTACAGGGTTTCTCTGTTGACACTTGAAATCGCTTACAGTAATTTTGCAAATAGGTGGCTATTCTCCACATCCAGAATAAATTTACCCCTTCTTACTCCCACAATTTTCTTTTTTTCACAGTCATCAGTATTGTTTCCCTTAAGATTAAAGACAAATGTGAAACAAAATCTGATTTCTGAACTTAAAGAGTTTTCAAAATTGGAACACAGATTTTAGCTTTACAGCTCTCCACTGACTAAGCAAACCCATCTCCAGCACAACTTCCTTCACACCACACAAGCCTTGTTTTTGGAACAGGCAAATGACACTTGGATATTGGGGACTAATTTTTAGTGGAGACATAAGAGGACACTTGCTGGCTTCATAACCAATGCTGTATCACTATTGTAAAGCAGTAAATTTTCATTTTACTGCTAATTGTTGAATTTTCATGTGTACTTTAATATGTGATTACCAATTTTTCCTCAAAACTATTTGCCCAGTAAAGAGGGTCTAGACACCAGTGCCCTTGCAGAGTAACCCTGAATAATGATTTGGACACCAGGCTGTAACCTTTGTGATGCTGTCCGGAATTGACAATCAAAATCAGAGATTATGCAGAAACCTCTATCTCAAAATGTGTCTTGTTTTCTGAACTTTTGCCAGATGCAAAATACAGTTTGAGGGAATCTGCATTACAGATTGTCATATAGAATTCACCCCCACACCCCACTTCCTAATCTCATAGGAACAGTAAAACAAAAAAAAAACAACAACAAAAAAAAAATAGTTTCCAGAGACAAGGCTATTCATGGGACAGTAATCATAGCTGGTGTTGGATAAGGCACCCATGCTTGAGAGCTGCTTTACTTCACATACAGACATTGTCCTTTGCAGTTGGCTTGTTCCGGTGGTATTCCCACTTTCTCCCCTTGATGGCTCCACAGGAAATATGATGCCCTGGATTGCTAATGTTCAGATCACATATAAACCAGGAAATCTGTCAAGGTGACTTTGGCATTACTGAAACAACCAGCTGTATTCTTCATGGAAGACTGGCCATCTATCTGCTGTCGTGTAAAAGAAACTGAGTCTGGGAAGTACCCATTTTTTCTGTGTCTCCCACCAGTCAGAGAATAAACAATGGATAATCTTCATCTACATAGTCATTTGTCCTGGTTTCAACCAGAATAGAGTTAATTTTCCCTGGGTTGAGAGGGAGCCCAGCTAGAAGGCTGAGTCCCAATCAGTCGATCAGTGTTGGAGTATTTCATCCCATGTGATGTCATGCCCAGGGTGTTCGGGTAGGCGCGTGCCGCTTTCGGGTTCCAGTTCGGTCGCGTGTTGCTGTGGGGGCGGTCGCCGCACTTGGAAAGCCACTGATGCATCTTACCCGTTTCTTTTTGGACTCACTATTTTTACTGTTGTTCTCTTATTATATTTAGTAAATTCTTTCTTTAAATTCAACCTACAAATTCTCTTCTTTTTGTCCGTCCCCTATTTCACTGGGGAAGGGGGAGGTGAACGGCCGGCCACGTGGCGTCTGGCTGCTGGCTGAGTTCAAACCTTAACATCATTGTAGCATCCTATCTTAACCTTTGCTTTTCTACACACACACAAAATAGTTTCTTAAACCTGTCGACTTTCTGTTCTTTTTATTCTACTTGGTACTGTCTCCAGATAACCTACATCTTTGTTAAGGTATGGTAGCAAGCTGGCAAGTGTACTTTGAAAAGAGTGATATAATGGCTTCCTGTCTCTTACTTAAAGTGTTCCTTCTAACACCTCTTAGAATGAGATTTATCTTTCTGTTGCTGTAAGTAGTTTTGTTTTGTTTGTAATACCCTTCTTCTGTATAAGTCATCCCTCTTTTGTATTTGTGTATTTAATTTTCTTTCCTAAGAGGAAAAGTTTGTGCTTATCCATATGTAATTTCATCTTGGTTTTGGGACTGTTAGAAAGATCCATAGAAATGTCAAGACTGGATGGACCATTGAGGTTAAACTAACTGCTTTATTGTCAAATTTAGTTTGAGGCACATTTGTGCAATGGAATGGAATATTTGCAAAATATTTATCCATGCCATACTTGTGTTTTTTCAGACATTGGATTTCTAACTCTGAAGTGTATTTCAACAGTGAAAAAACCCTCTACTGCATTCTTAAAACCTGGTATGATTACCCAATAAAAAGAAAAAAAAATAGTATATGAAAAGTACTTAAGAAAGAAAGGTACACTTACTGGAAGAGACATGGACGCAGTTTCCTCTGTCTGAAGGGTGCCTACATGGCTTCGTTGACCTCTTCAACTTCATTAGTTAACTGTACTGGAATTCTTCCCCTCTTGTTTATTTTAATTTTTTTTTGTTTACAGGCATTCATGCCTTCAGTGGCTACTATATTGTGCGTTAAGTCTCGTGGTAAGTCTAAGGATTTTAATTTCCTCATTGTTGACTTCAGGGTCTTTTTTAATAGATTCATCACTTTTTGAAATGTCATTTTTCCAAACTTTATTTTCACTTACAAGGTTGTGATGTGATTCGTCCCTAGCTGTGTTGCACTGTCTTATAAACTTGTTTCTAATACCTGGGGACTATAAAGTTGATACTTACAGATTCACTGTCTCTGTCTTACACAGAGCTAAGTCAAGAATTGTGCTGCCTCTTTTATACTACAGAAGTAGTTTAGAAATGGTGATTTAAATCTACATGACTGAAAAATATTTAAACCTAGTCCCAGGATTACATTTCATCTGGCTGTTGGAATCATCTGTTCATCTCTTGCTAAACTACGTTAATCTCTTTCTGAATTTTGTGTTCAACATCTTTATTTCTAGTGAGCAGGTAGAAATACTCTGATACATATAAAAGGCAGGAACTTTAGCTCTGCATTAGTCCAACACCATCTGAGTCCCTGTGAGAGGTACCATGGCTCAAAAGCATTTGTGTATTTCTGATTCATGTCTATCCAGGTTCTCCTTACTACACCAACATAATTAAAATAATGTCAATTTTTTAAAGAAGCCCATAGATTCTGCAGTTATACTTGTCTTTGTTATGATTATTAATAATTCTTAAATTTTGAGGAATAGTAGTTACCAAAGATGCAAGCTGAGACTGATGGTCTCCTGTGCACGTATAAGATATATACAAATTTAGCTACCATTAAAAACATCCAATGAGTTCAGATAATCAGCAACAAATAAAATATAAAAAATAAAGAAATCATAGATGGGCCTTCAATATAGCCATAATGGCTACAATAACTAAGTTTTGACTTAGAGGGATTTGAGTTACTAGACAGCTTATTCAGAGAACTCATCTTACACGCAGAGACATAAGAGCAGAGTGGAGAAAGCAGTTCTAATAGTCAAATGGAATCCTAGAGACAGGTATATAGTGGAAATAAGTGACATAAGGGCTCAACAAAAATGCACAGGTGAGAAGGGAAGGACAGAATTTCAGGAAGGTGGTTATTTATGCAGTGCATGGCAAAGGAGTCTCTCCATCCAGCTTTGTGCACATATCTCTGCGATTGCAGTAGACAAAATGCAGTAAGGAAGAGAAAGTACTGTTCAGAAGGGTGAGGATGCAAAAGAGGTCATAATGAGTGTAAAGCTATAGATAATGATGTATACATAAATATCTAACAGCAAAACATCCTTACAGAATACACAAACATACCTTTCCTTGAATACTGCAGAACATACTCTCTTGCAAGAAAATAACTGATCCCTTTTTAAATTTTCATATAAAATATTGAAGTTCAAGACTATGGACTAGATTCTTACTATATTCAAACCACTCTAAATTTGGAGAAACTGAGGTCAGATGCTACCTGAAAGTAGTGGAAGGAAGGACAAACTTGTGTTTTGTATTATAAACCTTCAGAGTCTGTAAATGTGAAATTTGAGCTGATCTGCTGTGATTTATTCTTTTCTTATAGTTACCTTCTGACACCACTTGCTCTGTGTGGAGAAGTGTAACAAAAAGGTGGAAATCAAGGTACAACACATTATTATTTAAGACTTTTCTTATTGTGCTGTTAAAAAAAAAAATCTATGCAGAACAAGTTTAAGAGCAGCAGATACTTAAGAAGCTGTCAAATATCACTGTTAACTGTAATAATTTCTCCTATAATTTAATGTAGCTCTGACCCCTGTCATAAGTTAATACACCGTGAAGAACAGTGTGCTAAAAACATGCTTATTAATAAATTGGAGAAATAATATGACATTGTTTTTTCCCATTTTCCATGAAATATCTTAATATTGGAGTTAGCAGAGCCTAGACAATTTTTTGTAATGTAATTATGTCTGCCCATATCTTACTAACTTGTGCTGTGATTAAAATGTTTGTAATTTTAATTATGCTATATGAAGCCACTTGTTTGATTCAAGAGAAAAATAACCATGTATGAACTCTACATCATAAACTCTTGTCTATTTTTGCCAATGGAGTGTCTTAATTTGAAATTCTTTATATATAAATATTAGCTGCAGATGTGTGTATATACTGCTATATAAAAGAGTTCCTCAGAGACCTTGTAGTGGTCTAATTATTCTTTTACTAATGATCATCTCTTTCTTCTGGTTGCAGAGTGGCACAAGGCCCTAAATATGTTGAAGTTGTTCTTCTGGAGTTTCTCTGCACAGAGTCAGGGTATGTATGTGAGACTGAATGTCCAAGTGGAAAGGCTGGATGTTGGTGCTGTGGTTGTGTTCTAGATATTACCATATCCTGTCTATGATCATCTGTACCATTCTTGCAGTTCATGTACTGTCATTACTGCTTTGGCCCAGAAGATGTGCTACTCTAGTCACCAGGGAAAAATAGATTCTTTTTCCTGAAAAGTTTGCATAAGGAGCCTTTTTTTTTTTTTTTTTTTTTTCAAAAAACATGGTAGCAATTTCCATTGCCTACTAACAGGAGAGTCTTCCTGCATCCCCAAGAAGCTTTCTGAATATGCCTGCTTGTATTCTCATACTATAGAACTAATTCTGAACACATCTGAGAGTCACAGATTAAGCTTTGGAATAGGAAATAATCTTCCTTCTACACATTATCTGGCTGAATGTTGGCATTGATAATATGTGACTGCTTAAGATTTCCTGATGCAGAAGAACTGTATCAAAATTGTGGATAAGCTCCTTTTGTAGCTAGGCTGGAGCTTTGCATTTTCCTTGACACTCTCAAATGTGTCTTAAGCTGAGAAACTTGTCAAGAGGAACTTGTGCAAAGACTACTGACAGCTGGTGGAAACAGTACAGCTTTAAGATAGTGAGTGCCTCCAGAAAAAGGACACCCACTCAGAGGACAACCTGCATAGGGATTGCTGTATTGCACTATAGCTATGGTGCTAAAAGTATGAATTAGCTCTTCTAAAAAAAAATAGATCAAGTATTTCTAAACTGGGCATCTAACAACACTGTAATTACATTGTAAAATGGAGACAATTTTTCTTACAGCTCCTGTCGTGGTTTAGCTAGAATAGGGTTAAGTTTCCCCAGCAGAGAAGGGGGAAGGGATCTCCAGGTGGGTTATTCATACCATGCTGATGTCAGGTCCAGCAGGGCAGCACGGGAAGCTTTTTCCTTTGTGGCTTTGGTGGCAGGGAGCATCGCGAGAGATCCGTCTGTAACCATTGCGGTATTTCTCTGTATATCTTTTGTCTTGTTTACTGTTATTACTGTTTATTGTTGTTATCATTGCTACTGTTGTTGTTCAGATTGCTTATTACACTGTTGTATTAAATTTCTTCTTATTTTAACCCGGGGTTTGTGCCCTACTTGTGTCCGAGAGTGGGGGAGGGACAATGGCAACGTGGTCTCCGGTGCCAGCAGGACTTAAACCAACACAGCCTTTTTGGTGCACCAATGTAGGGCACAAGAGGGTTGAAATAAGAATCCAAAAAAGGACAGACCCTGACCAGAGTGTGTTAGAGCAATCTGTTGAGTGTAATTTTTCTGTTTGTATTTGTACTGTTTGATAAGAAAATGTTTGCAATGCTGGCCCACTTGCTTGCTTGGTGGGGCTGGATTATTCCTTATATCCAGTGTGTGTTCCCAGTGCTGGTGTTTGTTGTCGGTGGAAAATGTATAAAGGGGATTGTTTTGTCACACTGGCTACTGACTGCTTATGCTGCCTTTGTATCGCTGTGTGTGTGGGTGGGCCGGTACCTGTTTGCTGCCTGGGCTTTTGTTAGGGGTCTCACCCCCTCTATGGGTGAGCCAGGGGAAGAGATCCTCTCGGCTTTGGGGAGTTTCAATTATCCTTGGAGCCTGCAGGCCAGGGTGTTTGCAGCACAATGCCTTCTGAATATCTGCCTGATTTCGGTTTTGGCCATGCGGCACTTCTCTAACAATAGCAGTGCCCAGAAACCTGCCCCGAGGTCAGATAATAGTGAGTGGCAAGGGGTGTGGGAAAAGATGGGCAAAGGCCTGAGTCGGTGGGCACCTCCAATGCTTTGGAATTTCACTCCCGAACAAATGCAGAGCCCTGAGAAGCTGATGGAGTGCTTAGAAAGGGTGTTTTACCAAGCGGGCAGAACCCAGGAGACACAAATTGCTGCAATGTGTTGGGGACTTGCCCATGCCTACCGTGTCCTCTTTAATACCACCCACTGCCCTCAAGGGGGAGAAAGGGCTGCAGGAT
This sequence comes from Athene noctua, assembly GCF_965140245.1. Classification (NCBI taxonomy): domain Eukaryota; kingdom Metazoa; phylum Chordata; class Aves; order Strigiformes; family Strigidae; genus Athene; species Athene noctua. The sequence goes on from NC_134039.1 coordinate 21,057,149, forward strand.
CTGAGAATGAACTTACTGGTACAACATCTGGGCCGGGGGAACAGGCAGAGGCAGTATCAGTCACCTCCACCAGCACAGCAGCTGAGTCAGAGAGACAGTCAGTGCCGGTATCAGTCGCCCCAATACAGAAAACCAAATATACCAGAAAGTCAGCTCCCAAAGTGGGGGATGGGGATGACCCAGGCCCAGCATGGGAATAGGAGGAAGGGCCAGTGGTGATCTTCTGATCTCTATCCCCGACTGATCTGCGAGATATGCGGAGAGATTTCGGCCGCCTGGGAGGCGAGCAGATTTGCACCTGGCTGCTCCGATGCTGGGACAATGGAGCCAGTGCTTTTGAGATGGAGGGGAGAGAGGCCAAGCACCTGGGATCTTTGGCCAAGGATGCTGGCATTGATAGGGAAATAGGGAAACAGACTCAAACCCTCAGCCTTTGGGGGCGACTCCTGTTCAGTGTAAGGGAGAGGCACCCCTACAAGGATGACATCCTATGTCAGCTAGGCAAATGGACCAACATTGAGAAGGGAATTCAGAATCTCAGGGAACTGGCTGTGTTTGACATGATTACGGTGATCTGAATAATGATATGAATTTATTGAATAATAAAGTCACCCATGGACCCAGATCAGGCCCCTTGCACACACCTGATGTGGCAAAAGTTCCTGAAGAGTGCAACAGAAGCACACTCGAAAGCACTGGCAATAGTGTCCTGGTGGACAGACACACAGACTCTAACAGTGGATGGAGTGGTTGGCAAGCTCCGGCAATATGAGGGAAATCTCCTTTCATCTCAACATTCCTGGGTTTTAGCTGTGGAGGAACTGTCTCAGAGGGTCCAGAAAACGGAAGAGGACATGTCCTACACTCCACCTGCATGGGCTGATGTCTCAGCCATTAGAAGTAAACGTTTCCCCACCCAAGAGAAAGGCAGCAGAAGGTACACACCACGAGGCACCCTGTGGTTTTTCCTCCGCGACCATGGAGAAAACATGAGGAGGTGGGATGGACAGCCCACTGCCGCCCTAGCTGCACGAGTAGAGCAGCTGAAAGGGAAGACCATCACAAAAGGGGAGTCTTCCTAGAAGAGCGCAGCTCCAGTGTCCAGTCAGAAATCCCCCAGACAGAATAGAATGGTGAACGTTATGTCTGAACCTCTTGAGGGGACCAGTGAATCATTCTTGCAAGAAGTGAGTGATGTTGAGCAGGATTAGAGGGGCCCTGCCTCCAGCCAGGTGGAGGAAAGGGATAATCGGATTTACTGGACAGTGTGGATCTGATGGCCTGGCACGTCAGACCCACAAGACTATAAGGCTTTGGCGGACACTGGCGCACAGTGCACCCTGATGCCATCGAGCTACAGTGGGGATGAATCCATCTGCATCTCCAGAGTGTCAGGGGGATCCCAACAGCTGACTTTACTGGAAGCTGAAGTGAGCCTGACTGGGAAGGACTGGCATAAGCACCCCATTGTGACTGGCCCAGATGCCCCGTGCATCCTGGGCATAGACTGTCTCAGGAGAGGGTACTTCAGAGACCCAAAAGGGTACCGGTGGGCTTTTGGTGTAGCTGCCCTGGAGGAGGTTGAACAGTTGTCCACCTTACCCGGCCTCTCAGAGGATCCCTCAGTGGTGGGGCGGCTTAAGGTTGAGGAGCAGCGAGTGCCGATTGCTACCAGGACGGTGCACCGGCGGCAGTACCGCACCAACCGAGATTCCCTGGTCCCCATCCATCAGCTGATCCGTCAGCTAGAAAGCCAGAAGGTGATCAGCAAAACTCACTCACCCTTCAACAGTCCTATATGGCCAGTGAGAAAGCCTAATGGCGAATGGAGGCTAACTGTGGACTACCGTGGCCTGAATGAAGTTAGGCCAGCAATGAGTGCTGCAGTGCCAGACATGCTAGAGCTCCAGTATGAACTGGAGTCGAAGGCAGCCAAGTGGTATGCCACGATTGACATTGCTAACGCGTTCTTCTCCATTCCGATAGCGCCAGAGTGCAGGCCACAGTTTGCGTTCACTTGGAGAGGCATCCAGTACACCTGGAATCGATTGCCCCAGGGGTGGGCCCACAGCTCCACTGTTTGCCATGGACTGGTCCATACTGCACTGGAGAAAGGTGGGGCTCCAGAACACCTGCAGTGCATTGATGACATCATTGTATGGGGAGACACAGCCGAGGAAGTCTTTGAGAAAGGGAAGAAGATAATTGAAATTCTCCTGAAGGCCGGCTTTGCCATTAAGCAAAAGAAAGTTAAGGGGCCTGCAAGGGAAATTCAATTCCTAGGAATAAAATGGCAAGATGAGCGTCGCCACATCCCAATGGAGGTGATAAACAAGATAACAGCCATGGCCCCACCAACCTCTAAAAAAGGAGACTCAGTCTTTCCTGGATGCTGTGGGGTTCTGGAGGATGCACATCCCGAACTACAGCCTGATTATGAGCCCTCTCTACCATGTAACCCGTAAGAAGAACGATTTTGAATGGGGCCCTGAGCAACAACAATCCTTTGAACAGATTAAGCAGGAGATTGCCCAAGCAGTAGCCCTCGGGCCAGTCTGGGAAGGGCAGGAGGTTAAGAACATGCTCTACACCGCAGCCAGGGAGAATGGTCCTACCTGGAGCCTCTGGCAGAGAGCACCTGGGGAGACCCGAGGCCGACCTCTAGGCTTTTGGAGCCGGGGATACAAAGGCTCTGAAGATAATTACACACCAACTGAGAAGGAGATACTGGCAGCGTACGAAGGAGTTCGGGCTGCCTCAGAAGTGGTCGGCACTGAAACACAGCTCCTCCTGGCACCCCGACTGCCGGTGCTGGGGTGGATGTTCAAAGGAAAGGCCTCCTCCACACATCATGCAACAGATGCCACATGGAGTAAATGGGTTGCATTGATAACACAACGGGCTCGAATAGGGAACCCCAGCCACCCAGGAATACTAGAGGTGATTACGAACTGGCCAGAGAGCAAAGATTCTGGGATGTCACCAGAACAGGAGGTGACACGTGCTAAGGAGGCCCCACCATATAAGGAGCTGCCGGATGAGGAGAAGCGATATGCCCTGTTCACTGATGGGTCTTGTCGTATTGTGGGAAAACATCGACAATGGAAGGCTGCTGTGTGGAGTCCCACACAACGGGTCACTGAAGCTGCTGAGGGACAGGGTGAATCGAGCCAGTTTGCAGAGGTGAAAGCCATCCAGCTTGCTTTGGATATTGCTGAGCGGGAAAAGTGGCCGAGACTCTACCTCTACACCAACTTGTGGGCAGTGGCGAATACCCTGTGGAAATGGTTGCAGCAGTGGAAGCAGAGCAACTGGCAACGTAAGGGTAAAACCGTCTGGGCTGCTGAAGTATGGCGGGACATTGCAGCCTGTGTGGAAAACCTCATTGTGAATGTGCGCCATGTGGATGCCCATGTACCCAAGAGTCGGGCCACTGATGAACATCGACACAACCAGCAGGCGGACCAAGCCGCTAAGATCAGAGTGGCTCAGGTGGACTTGGACTGGCAGCGCAAAGGTGAACTGTTCATAGCCCGGTGGGCCCATGAGACCTTGAGCCACCGAGGTAGAGATGCAACATACAGGTGGGCTCAAGATCGAGGGGTGGACCTCACCATTGACACCATTGCAGAGATCATCCACGGATGTGAGATGTGTGCTGCAATTAAACATGCCAAGCGGGTGAAGCCCCAGCGAAATGGACAGTGATGGCTGAAATACAGATATGGAGAGGCCTGGCAGATCGACTACATCACACTGCCACAGACCCGCCACAGGAAGCACCACGTGCTCACAGTGGTGGAAGTAACCACTGGATGGCTGGAAGCTTACCCAGCACCCCACGCCACCACCCGGAACACCATCCTGGGCCTTGAAACCCGAGTCCTGTTGTGACACGGCACCCCAGAGAGAATTGAGTCAGACAATGGGACCCACTTCCGAAACAACCTCATAAATGCCTGGGCAGAATAACACGGCATCGAGTGGGTCTACCATATCCCCTACCACGCACCAGCCTCTGGGAAGATCGAACGCTACAATGGACTGTTAAAAACCACATTGAAAGCACTGGGAGGTGGGACCTTCAAAGACTGGGACGTGCATCTAGCAAAGGCCACCTGGCTAGTCAACACAAGAGGGTCTGCCAGTCGAGCTGGCCCGGCTCAGTCAAAACCTTCACGTGCTGTAGATGGGGATAAAGTCCCTGTGATGCGCATGAGGAATATATTGGGAAAAATAGTCTGGTTTAGTCCTGCGCCAGGCAAAGGTAAAGGCAAACCCATCCACGGGATTGCTTTTGCTCAAGGACCTGGGTGTACCTGGTGGGTGATGCAGGACAATGGTGAGGTCCGATCCGTACCACAGGGGGACTTGATTCTGGGTGAGAACACACCGTGAATTATGCTGTGCCTTTGTAAATTATTGGTTTGTTATTGTTAACTGCTGAAAGGCAGCTGGACATGACGCAGATGGTATAGAATAAAGGGGTGCATTATGTCCTGGTTCAACTAGGATAGGGTTAAGTTTCCCCAGCAGAGAGAGAGGGGGATCTCCAGGCGGGTTACTCATACCATGCTGATGTCAGGTCCAGGCACGGGAGCATGGGAAATTTTTCCTTTGTGGCTTTGGTGGCGGTGAGCATCGCGAGTGAGTTGTCTGTATCCATTGCGGTATTTCTCTGTATATCTTTTGTCTTGTTTACTGTTATTGATGTTTATTGTTGTTATCATTGCTACTGTTGTTGTTCAGATTGCTTATTACACTGTTGTATTAAATTTCTTCTTATTTTAACCCGGGGTTTGTGCCCTACTTATGTCCGAGAATGGGGGAGGGACAATGGCAACGTGGTCTCCGGTCCCAGCAGGGCCTAAACCACGACAGCTCCTTTTTTTTTTTTTTTCAAGAAATTGAGACCTTAAATTTTTTCTTTTAAGTGTATGGTTAAAAGACTAGATTTCAATTCAACAAAGTATTTCTGTATGATACATAGCTTCAGTTTTAAAGAAAATGTTTGGGCATTGAAGTCAATAGGATTCCCAGACAAGCTTAATAATTACTTTTTTTCCCATAGAAATGGACTGCCCTAAGTGGTTTGGTTTTTCCAGATCAATGAAAACTAACAGGTTCTCACTGATATTGAATATCTGACCACTTACTTAACAATGGACTCGATGGGCTAAACTCAGGTCAGTTTTAAAAGGATTTCCTTTGTTTCCTTAAACATTTGATAGGATTTTTTTTGGACACCTATTTTCCTAGTAACTGTCCAGTAGAAATCTGGGCCTTTTTACCCTCACTTGATTCCTCTGAGGTTTTCTAACTTGTCTTGTATACAATGCTTAATAGCAGTGACAGGGTTAAATGACTTGGTTTTAGGTTTGTACTGTATACAGGGACTTGACATTTTCACACTAATTAAAACAGACTGCCTTAGTCCCTATGTACATGTAACTCATATTTAATTCAATAGAAATGTTGAGTGTGCATTGATGGAAGAGTTGCGTCCATGCTTTTACTATTGTGATAATCAGGAAATATTCAATGATATATTTAATTTACCAACAGCCTGAATATTGAAATATTCATGCATTGAAATACTTCATTTGAATGAAGTATTCATATAAATGAAGGAAATATTAAAGACTCCTTAAGCAAAACCTCCCACAGTTTGGAACTTGAACATATATACAAGTACCACCTCCAGTACAATAATGCTGTTGTAGAGATTTTTGCTGCTGCCATGCAGTATGAATCATACTCATCTGCCCAAGGTGTAGCGATTTATGGTATGTAATTTTTCACAAATTCCATATTTCCACTATTTAAGCTCACACTTACCAGAATCCCGTGTGGAAGTGCAGTCTTCTTTTTGGTTACAGAAGATATGAAAATCTCTGGTGTCTCTGAGGTACTTTTTATTGTTTTGCAAAATGAAAACCAGATGCTCTCTCTACATCTAGACTTAAGGGTGGGTTTGAAATGTAGTAATCATAACCCGAGGGTTGGTCTCTCAGTAGCCCAAAACAAAGATCTGTTAGGAGTATGTCTTACGCTTCCAGGTCACGAAAGTGCTTTTCCTTTGCCTCAAAACCAAGCCAACATGGAGAGGCTTTATATGAGGAAGTATCCTGTGACATTGTTGCGATGCAGTACTCCAGTGCCCAATAGCTGAGATACAGCCAATGTGTAAGCAGTTGCATTTTTGTTCTCTGTGAAGCTGGGCCACATTCATGTCACTTAATTAAGGTCCAAACCCTTACTTCTGCAAACACTCCGTTCTTCTGAGAAGATGCATAATGAATATGGGGTTTGAGGAAGCTGGTTATTAGGTAATCTTTGCCTGGCAGAATAATGCTTCAATTCAAGCTGATTTTCAAGGTCTGTTAGTGCCATTTTGCCCTGATCGATGGAAGAAAATAAAAACTAAAGAGGAACACAAGAACCCTCTGCTGATTTCCATTTAAATATAAAAAGATTAGCAGCTAAATAATCATAGGGTGTTACCTCTATTCCATCTTGAGACTGCTGTGAGCACTCATAAGTGTATACAGTTTCTACCTTAAATTCCCTGGAAATGTTGAACTATGTGTCTTAATATAGTTTCTTATATTTTAGTAAAAAGGCAGCTGTAGATGTCATCATGACTACGGACTTTTATAGTGCCGTAAAAATTCAGTGTCATCATAAATTCATGCTGCTGAAAATGTCGACATTTATGGCAACTTCTACAAGGACATATTTTAAAATGATATTAAAACCTTATGCAGCAACTTTTACTTAGTTAAAAAAGTAAGATTATAAAGGAAAACATTTACTCTCATTTTAGAACAAAGACGTGTGATAAATAGTTTATGAAAAATGAAGAAAATTAAAAGATTTAGTAAAGCAGATCAGTCAGACTCCCAAAACACAAGATACTTGAATCCTGTTTATATGAAATCAGTAACTGAGGTAAATAATTAAGATTAACATCTATTGTCCTTAACATACATTTTTTATCATTTGGTCATGTATCAGTGTGTCATGGTTTGAACTCAGCCAGTAGCCAATCACCACGTGGCCAGTTGTTTATTCCCCCCTACACACACGCCCTGGTGAAATAGGGGAGGGACAAAAAGAAAAGAAATTTGTCAGTTGAATAACAGAAATGTAGTAATAGTAACAAACGACAGTAACAATAATAAGTCCAAATGAGTAAAATGCAGCAGTGGCTCACCGACTGGCAACCAGTACGCAGCCTCCCCCCAGCAGCAATCCAGACTGCACCAGAGATCCTGCCATCGACCAACCGTGAAACCAAAACTGAAACAGGGTGTGAGAGAGCATGCATCCACCTATCTACTGAGCATGATGTCACATGATATGGAACACTTCAATGACCAGTTCGTCCCGGCCCTCCAGTTATGCTCCGTCTCAGCTTAAGGAAAGTTAACTCTATCCTGGCTGAAACCAGTAGTCTCCACCCCTTATTCCATACCACTGACATCATGCTCAGGTTTCAAATACATTCTAAGGAATCACCACCCCTTTCCTGGGTCTCACAGATACCATTCCCTTAGTCTATGAGACATCCTTCCAAAATGTCTACTGAGTTCATTTAGTCCATAACTTTGGGTTCCATCTGTCATGACAGTCTTTAAGGCTCAAGGAATGAGGTGGAGTTGTCTCAGTCGGTGGAGCAGGAGGCTTTGGATGTGTCAGGAGGATGTTGCAGGGCACCGATTACAATAACAGGCTTATTTGACAGTTCAATTCATTGGCTATTTTCACCTAAAATCAAATTCCCTTGAGGTATGCGTTGGACTTCTCTATCCTTCTGAATTACCCACCAAGTGCACCCAGGTCCTTGGGCAAAAGTAATCCTATGCATGGGTTTACCTTTACCCAATGCAGGAATAATCCAGACTGTCTTCCCCAGCATATTTTTAATGCACACTGTGGGGGCTTTATCCCCATCTACAGAATGTAGGAGGTTTGATTGAGCAGGGCGAGCTTGCTTGGCAGATCCTCTGGTACTGACTAACCAGGTGGCTTTTGCTTAATGCATGTCTCAGTGTTTGAAAGATCCACCCCCCATAGCTCTCAGTGTAGTTTTTACCAACCCATTGTATCACTCAATTTTTCCAGAGGTTGTTGCATGGTAGGGAATGTGATATATCCACTCAATACCATGTTCTTTGGCCCAAGTGTCTATGAGGTTGTTTTGGAAATGTGTCCCATTATCTGATTCAGTTCGTTCTGGCATGCCATGCCACCATAAGACTTTCTTCTCAAGACCTAAAATGGTGTTCCAGGCAGTGGCATGGAGCACAGCATAAGTTTCCAGCCATCCGGTAGCTGCTTCCGCCACTGTAAGCACATAGTGTTTGCCATGATGAGTTTGTGGGGGCATGATATAATCAATCTGCCAAGCCTCCCCATATTAATATTTTAACTATTTTCCTCCATACCAAATAGGCTTTAATGATTTGGCTTGCTTGATCATAGCACATGTCTCACATTCATGGATTACCTGTGCAATAACATCCATGGTTAAGTCCACGTCTCGGTCACCAGCCCATCTATATGTTGCATCTCTTCCCTGATGGCCTGAGGAGTCATGGGCCCAGCGAGCCATAAATTGTTCACCCTTATGTTGCCAGTCCAGTTCTACTCGAGCCACCTTAATCTTAGCAGCTTTCCCCTAGTTGTTCTGGTTGTTCTGATGTTCTTCAGTGGCCCATCTCTTGGGTACATGAGTGTCTACATTGTGTACTTTCACAACCAGATTCTTTACTTGAGCAGCAATATCTTGCCATAATTCAGCAGCCCAGATGTGTTTGCCTCTCGCTGCCCGTTGCTCCATTTCCACTGCTGTAACCACTCCCACAGCGCATTTGCCACCAACCATGAGTCAGTATAGAGACAGAGCACTGACCACCTTTCTCACTCAGTGATATCCAAGGCCAACTGGACAGCTTTCACCTCTGCAAACTGACTCGATTCTCCTTCTCCTTCAGCAGCTTCAGTGACCTGTTGTGTGGGGCTCCCCACAGCTGCCTTCCACCTTTGATGTTTCCCCACAATGTGACAGGACCTAGCGGTAAACAGGGCATATCTATCTCTTCTCATTATCCAGTAGTTTATTATATGGTGGGGCCTCTTCAGCCCATGTCACCTCTTCCTCTGGCGCCATTCCAAAATCTTTGCCTTCTGGACAATTTGTGATCACTTCCAGTATTCCTGGATGGCCGAGGGTCCCTATTTGAGCTCGTTGTGTGATTAATGAAACCTATTTACTCCACGTGGCATCAGTTGCGTGGTGTGTAGAGGGGACACTCCCTTTGAAAACTCAGCCCAGCACTGGCAGTCGGGGTGCCAGGAGGAGTTGTGCTTCAGTCCCCATCGCCTCTGAAGCAGCTCGGACCCCTTTGTATGCTGCCAATATTTAGTTTTTGGTTGGAGTATAGCGGGCCTCGGATCCTCTGTATCTCTGACTCCAAAACCCCAGGGGTCAACCCCCAGTCTCCTGGAACTCTCTGCCAGAGACTCCAGGTAGGGCCATTCTTCCCAGCTGCAGTGTAGAGCACGTTTTTAACATCTTGTCCTGCCAGAACTGGCCCAAGGGCTACTGCATGAACTATTTCTTGCTTAATTTGTTCAAAAGCTTGTCATTGCTCTGGGCCCCGTATAAAATCATTCTTTTTTACAGTTACGTGATAGCAAGGAATTACAATCTGACTGTAATTTGGAATGTGCAGTCTCCAGAAACCCACAACACTCAGGAAAGCTTGTGTGTCCTTTCTATTAGCCGGTGGGGACATAGATGTTATTTTATTAATCACCTCCATTGGAATCTGACAACGTCCACCTTGCCAGTTTACTCCTAAAAACTGGATCTCTTGTGCTGGTCCCTTGACTTTACTACACTTTATGGCAAAAAATAGCTCTCAGAAGGATTTGGATTATTATCTCCCCTTTCTCAAAAATGTCTTCTGCTGTATTACCCCATACAATGATTTCATCAATGTATTGTAAATGTTCTGGGGCTTCACCTTGTTACAGTGCAGCATGGGTCAGTCCATGGCAAATGGTGGGGCTGTGTTTCCACCCCTGGGGCAGTTGATTCTAGGTGTATTGGACACCCCTCCAGGTAAAAGCAAACTGTGGCCTGCACTCTGCTGCCAGGGGATGAAGAAAAATGCATTGGCAATATCAGTTGTGGTGTACCACTTGACCACTTTCAACTCTAGTTCATACTGCAGTTCCAACATGTCCGGCACAGCAGCACTCAGCAATGGCGTGACTTCATTCAGGCCATGATAGTCCACTGTCAATCTCCACCCTCCGTTAGACTTTCGCACTGGACATATAGGGCTGTTAAAAGGGGAGCGTGTCTTGCTGATGACTCCTTGGCTCTCTAGCTGACGAATCAGTTTATGGATAGGGGTTACAGTGTCTTGATTGATGAGGTATTGCCGTCGGTACATGGTCATAGTGGCAGTTGGCACCTGTTGTTTTTCAACTTTCAGCAATCCCACAACAGAAGGATCCTCTGAGAGACCAAGTAACACAGAGAGCTGTTTAATTCCTTCTGTTTCCAAGGGAGTTATACCAGAAGCCCACTGATATTCTTTTGGGTGCTTAAAATACCCTCTTCAGAAATAATCTATACCAAGAATACATGGAGCTTCTGGGCCAGTCACAATGGGGTGTTGTCCCCACTCTTTTCCAGTTAGGCTCTCCTCAACCTCCACTACAGTCAGCTGTTGAGACCCCTCTGTCACTCCTGAAATACAAATGGGTTCTGCCCCTTTAAAAATTGATGGCATTTAGGGTGCATTGAGCACCAGTGTCCACTAGAGCCTTATACTGCTGGGGGTCAGATGTGCCAGGCCATTGAATCCACACAGACCAATAAACTCGATTGTCCCTGTCCTCCCGCCTGGCTGGAGGCAGAGCCCCTCTAATGTTGGTCATAATACCCGCTAATGACAAATGGGTTAGTGTGGTGTGCATGGGTTTCGGTCTCGTCTTCATCACTCACTTCTTGTGAATACAAATCAGAAGTTCTCATAGGATCATGAGCAAAGTTGAACTTTCTGCTCTGTTTCGGCACTTGATTACTGTAAACCAGAGCAGCAGCAGCATTTCTCCTAAGAGAACTCCTTTTGTAGTTCTTCAGGATTCTGCACCTATTCAGGAGTGAAGTTCCAATACACTGGAGGTGCCCACTGTTTTAGGTACTTGCCCATACTGCTCCACACCCCCAGCTACTCATAATCCTCCAACCTTGGGGTACATTTCTAGGTGATACTCTTAAATAGTTGCTTAACCCTGAACAAAACCTGGACCTAGTGCAGGAACACACTAGCTCCTATCAGTGAGATGACCATGTTAATGTCAACATTCCAAGGATATGTGAAATTCCTGAATTTTTCAAACACAATTGTAAATAGCCCCAGGTTCTATAACTGCATCCTGTCATAGATCAGCATTACACAGTACAGCAAAATCAAAATCTTAACCCAACTCGCACAGCCAGTGAGCAACAGCATGGGAAATGCATATTGCAGATGAGGTGATAAAATCTTACGGAGCCAAGTAATCAACATTATTACCCATACTGTTGTTATCTCAAACCTCCGGCCCCATGTTGGGCACCAAAAGACTGTCATGTCACCACATGGCCAGTCGTTTACTCCCCCGCCCCCCACACCTCGGTGAAATAGGGGAGGGACAAAAAAAAGAAATTTGTCAGTTGAATAACAGAAATGTAGTAATAGCAACAAAACAACAGTAACAATAATAAGTCCAAATGAGTAAAATACAGCAGTGGCTCACCTACTGGCAACCAGTACGCAGCCTGCCCCCAGCAGCAATCCCGACTGCACCAGAAATTCTGCCATCGACCAACTGGGAAACCAAAACTGAAACAGGGTGTGAGAGAGCATGCATCCACCTATCTACTGAGCATGATGTCACATGATATGGAATACAACAATGACCAATTCGGCCCGGACCTCCAGCTGTGCTCCCTCTCAGCCCAAGTTAACTCTATCCTGGATGAAACCAGGACACAGTTGCACACATATATTACAACATTGCTTTGTGGGCTCAGCATCTGTTTATGTGCTTAACACTGAAAAAAGTCCTTATTTCTGTGGAGGTTTTAGGACCTGTAAAGTGAGCAAGCTTAATGAATACTGTTAAGATTAAGAAATAATGTAAATCTAGGTTCTTGTATCTACTAAAATTTGATCTGCAATACTGCAGTCATTTGGAACTCCTGCTAAAAGGGATTGCATAGACCCCAAAATAACAGCCCTGCACACTGAAACTTCCAACTTAAGGACAGTTGCTTATGAAGCACCTGATCCAAATTTATTACACTCAGTTAAACCACTAGTTTGAGACAGCTATGCAGTAAGTATAGCATAAATGTCACAAAAACTAGCTAAAAGGCAATGTGACAGAAGTGGGGGAAGGTAAAATGCCACTTGTTTTTTCTCCTTTGAGATATTCAGGAAGTATCAGCTAACATCCTCAGTTTCCAGCAACTTTCACTGAAGCAACTTCAGAGACTGGTGTACCTCAGAGAACAAAATATATTGACTATTCTCTCAAAACAGTGACATTTATGTTTCAGCAGAGCTTTAGGGACTGAGTTTAGAGACTGAACCCATTCCTACTGAAGTCAGTGAGATAGCCTTGTTAATGTCCTTGCAGCAATATCAGGCACTAACACTGAAAAGAACTGAATCAAAGACTTTTATACTAATGCATAAAGAAGACATGGAATGAATTTTCTGACCGCTACGCTCAGAGTTGCCTAATTTTTTTATATGTAAGGACACTGTTCTCTAAGTTTAATGGCAGTTTTACGTATGCATCTCTACAGTTTTCCATACACAGTTCTCCAGCATGTGTAGTTCTCTTTTCAGATTAATAAAAACCAAAAATTAGAATCTCTCTGAAAGAGCAGCACTAAGTGAATATAAAAGAGAAGACACATATAGCAAATGGTCTTCTTTCTTATAGGGTTATCCACAAAGTTGCCTTGCCAATCATTTTGAAGGCTGTTGGTATAGCTAGATATTCATTACATTCAGAAAACATACTCAGCGCTTGAGCCCATTTTACTTACGGTATCAAACATCCTTCATAAAATAAATTTAAACAATGACACACCTAGGCTGAATTTGAGCCTGAAGCTTCTGCACAAAAACAAACAATAAAAAAAACACACGAACTTGTGTCCTATCATCAGGACTTGTTCTTCTGCTCTGTTTCTTCTCTTTTGTTTCTCTTATTATATTATTACCAGGCATTACCCTCTATAAATATCTCTGAGGCTACCCAAGAAAGGCAATCAATAACAGCTTTTTTAAAAAAAAATTCTCAGATACATTTGATTGTGTCTTGTCAGATCAACATCTAAAAAGACTGGGGATGTGGAACAATACTCAATTGTTTTAATAACTTCAGAAATTTTTTATGTGATATGGATAAGTAAAATACAATGGACAGGATTTTTTTTTTCTTTACAGTTGTCAGAATTTGAGATATTTTAAAATAAAGGAAAAAAAGGACATGTTTGCTTGATACAGAAGAATTGTGTTTGTACCTAATAATATAGAAAAATTCAAAGACAGTTCAACCTTGTAAAAATGTTACCTCTGTAATGTTGCCAAGATCAGTAGCTGTATGAATATTTATTTTGACTTGCATACATTACTTTTTTTTTCAGAATTTCTCTAACTTATGCATTCATTAATTGGTGAATTTCATATGCTAGTGATTTCATAAATGGATGATTCATTTCCTCTTTCTTTCAAACTCCCAACCTTTAAAAGCATCTTTCTGAGGGCATCTTTCTGCCCTCAGACTCATAATATTCAGGCATTATTTGGTGAATATTCCATATTCAATGAAACCAGAATTTATTGGAAAACAATAGCAATTTTCTTATGTTCAATATCTGACATAGGACTATAGTAATGGCCCTGTGTTAAGGTTGTCCCCACATTGTATGATTCAGAAGGAAAGTATTTGCAGAAACAGACCTGGGGTCCACCTAGATCAAAATTTCCTTTGCAAGAGTGGACAATATGCTTTAATGTTAAATTTCTAGACTAGGTAATTGTGATAAAAGTAATTCTTCTCACACCTATTAGAAAGAAATTGTTTAAACCATGTTTAAACTTTCACCTGATATTATATTTATTAGTATGATCTATTGATAGGTACCTCAGCTACATTGTCCATTGATCCATGTGAATGTTTGGCTTCCCGTGACAGTGTTTTTTCCAGTAAATTTTTGCCATTCATTGAATATCTCACCTGCCCGGTTTTGAAGATCCATCTCTTCTGTGTTTTCAAAATGTGTTTCAATTGCACAGATATACCACTCTTGCAGAAAGAGGAAAGCTTCTCAGCTGTATGGTCAGGCACACAAGGCATCATTCTTATTTTTTCAAAAGCTTCTCTATTAGTTATGTGAAATGCAAAGATATAGGAGCATGCAAACCAATAATAGTTATTCAGTCTAAACTCTAAGAATAACTTACTACAGGCACTGGAGGCTAAGATAGGATATTGTATTTGCATACATACAGTATATGGAGAACTGTTCTGCTTTATGGAGCAGCAATCATATTTAGTTTAATGTCTTATAAGTCCCATAAAATGACATTAAGAAATTTTGCTATTTGGCTAGTGAACAATCTAAGCAGTAGTGTTAACTCATCGTAACACCACTACTCTGAAAGCTCAAGCTTCATAAAATTTGGGATATAAATATGCCAGCTCAACTAAACGAGATCAGAGACCTTGCATACATCTTTTCATAAGGCAGCATCCAAAAATCTAGTGTTCACCTAAATCTTTTAAGAAATTCTACCATTTGTAGGCTACTGGGGAGTCTTAATCTCAGGAAAATCACACTCTTGCCTTTTTGTTTCTAAACATATTCAGTCCTCTGGAAACCTAGCAGACAACCTACCAGATTTAGGGCAACATCACAGTGCTAGTAGATGTGACATGACACCCCTGAGAATCCTGCACTCTTAGGAAATGGTAGATAGGTAACAGGAAACATTCCTTGGTCATCTAAAATGCTATTACATTATTTCTGGAGTGGAGGAGCTAAAGCACAAGGCTATTACAAGAACACAGTTACAACAGCAGAGTAATATTTTTTTCTTTTCATTAATATGGATGATTAATATTTCAGATTCTCTTTAATTTTTACTTGAAGATTTAAGACTGACCTAAGTCTGAATAGCATCTGATGATGCTAATCATGAGGTCTGCCAACCCAAAAGAACAACAACTTCAGTTTAGGATTCTTTGTACCCTCATTGCTCATCTTTCTTTTGACTTGTGTCCTTCTTCTGATGTATTAGGAACTTCCAGGTGGTAGCAGGTGGATTTACAAATGTTAGATAACAGGGACACAGATTTTGCTCCTGGCTAGATTGATAACCTATATATTTTACAATGTGAAAAGAAGCTTGCTAAGTTTGAATGCACTGGCCTTTCAGTTCTGTACCAAAACTCCACCTAGGCTGTACTTTCTAGTCAAACGCCTTGCATCCTTATTATGGTAGATGTTAACTCCATATGGGCCTTCTCTATTTCTTCAGCAGTTTGACAGAACATCAGTAGAGATGTTATTCAAGAAATCATCCACTCATGGCGACAAATTGCCAGGAGCTAATACAAACCTTCTGGCAAATCTGTGATTTGCTGTAAGTAGGGCTCTTCACTTGGGGACACATATTTAGTTCACCCAAAATATCTTCTTTATGTTTAATGGATGGTAAATAAAAGAGATGCAGAAAAGTCAGTGGGGTCAGCTGTGCATCACTTTGTGGTCTGTAGACTGAATTCCTTAATGACATTCTCATGAAAAGTTCCTGCTGCCAAATACTTTTTGCTTCTGCCTTTAGAACTGTCTGCACTGATAATGAGAGAATCATCTTGAAAGTTATTTACATAAAGTTTTATTCTCATGTCACTGCCACAGTCAGCAGTTCCATGTTGGTTGTGGGCAGAGCGAATACCTTGTGAATGAATTCACAGCAGTGTGTTACCCTCAAGGCCAAAGACTACCCTCTCTCCCCCCACCCCAAAAAAATCTAACCTTGTCCTTAGACAGTAACAATACTATAGCTTCTTTATTAAAGGAAATACCTTCTTGTCTCTTTGACATCTGGTTCTGAGGTGATTTGCCTCACTCTGGCCAGGTTATCTAGCTAGTTAATAGACAGTCTTCCCATCTAGAGAGCAGGTGAAAAGGTCCTGTAAGGCATCTTATGTTAAGTGGGGTTTTTGTTCACTTCACTTCCTGCCTCCACTCATCATAGGGGTGATGGTGCTGCATGATAGCAAAGGTTAAGATGTTTCCCAGTGAAACACACCCACACAGATATTTCATTAATATACTCTTTTAATGGTCCACAATCTGCGGCTCAGGAATGCCCTGAGCCACAGGTTGTACCTTTGTGTCTGAAGGGCCTGGAAGTTGCACCTAGGATTTGTTCCCTTAAATTATTTTTAAGTAAAGATCACAACAATTATTTTGGATTGAAATTTTCAATCTGCAAAACAAGCTTTCTTTTGGTGGTGATTAAAAAGAAAAAAGGCATCTGGTTTCTATAAGCTTAATTTTAAAAATTTTTAACAAATCATATTACTTTTCCTGCTAAAATTAGATGTATCCAGATTGAGTTAATTTTTAAAAAATAGCTTAAAGTTAATGGCTTTTTCTGGAGATTTTAAGAGTCTCAGTAGCTTTATTCATGTGTTTTCTCTAGTGCTTTTTACTAGAAGAAACAAGAGAGGACTAGTACTGTTTTTACCCTATTTCCAGTCCAGGTGGAAGAACCAAAAGTCTTATTTCGAAAGTGTGGCATATTATATCATCACTCTGTTTTACTGAAGCAGCTGCACTTAGTCCCAACTCTACAGTGTTTATACATGCAGATAAAGTTTAAGTAAGCATCTATGGTTCTGGTGATTATTCAAACAGTCTCTCAACCTTTTGTATTTCACCCATCACCAGTTAATATAACATTAAAAACTGACAAATAATGTTGCATTTTATTGCAATTTGTACAAGCTGGATAACCTGCCCATTAATTCTCTGCTGCTTCTCACTTAGCATCATTCTTTTCCTATAACAATAAAAGAACTACAGATTATATACAGCTAAAATTAGTTTTTTATTAGTAGACAGCTGAGTCCCATACTTTGTAATATTCAACTTGGAGGGAAAAAAATTTTGATTATGTGCTGTGAAAAATTTATTTAATTCATAGAAACAAAATACTTTCATAAAGCAGTAAATTCATCCAGAGTGAGTCAGTTTTGTTTCATCAAAAAATAACCTTTCATACCACAAATACACTTTACAGGATTTTCTATTTAATTCATTTAAAATTATTTATTTGCAGAAGAAATGGAAATGGGGTTTTTTTTCCTTCTCTTTTCCAAAAGCATTAACTTTTTTTCACTTCCAACAGCCAGCAATACTGGATATTGTTTTTTCCTGGGAAAGAAAGATATTTTCACTGAATCACCAAAAGCATTTCCAGTGCTAATCAGCTCCACATTCAATTGAAAGAAAATGGTGAGACTTTGGCTTTAGTAATGGCACTGCACAAGGAAGATGGAATCCCAAGCTATACCCCAGGAAACACTCCAACTTCAAAGTAAAAGTTTTTCATATTTTTATCAAAGACAAAGGCACTTGGCATGAAAGATCTAATTCTCCCTTGCTCCATAGAGTCACTGGCACAATCACAAAGCAGTTGTAACATGATACCAAATGTGAATTGTGTTATTTATACTCATTTTGCACTTCTGATGAAGGGCAGTCTGAAGAAAATTAACCTAGGCTTTTTTAAGGCACACATACAATTCTTATCTTTATAGGTGGGAAGTAATTGCGTCTTATGGATAGTTGTATACATACACAGAGTCATGCCAGCAAATTAATAGTTTCTAAGATGCATTTCTAAAAAATGAACAAATGTCTTTAAACAGCTTTGATCCCTTATGTCCTCATTACGTCAATTTCAGGCTGATGTATCAGGAGGGGAGGGTTGATGATCATGAGGTTAAGGCTCAGCGAGCCACAGTCTCCTCTGGTGGAGCTGTGCACAGTGCAGAACCACAGGTAAGGCAAAGGTAGATTTCCATCTCTCTTAATAGCCCTGTAGACCATAGGACTACATCCCAGCTTCCTTAACATTACCCCAGATGGCCGTGCTGATGGGAATGCTGTACCCCTGTGCCCAGCAAGGGCCTGTGTGCCATACAGGAGCTCCCTGCAGGGTTAATGTTAGCTTCAGATCTGTCCCAGAGAGCAGTGTTATCACAGATCATCAGCCACAGCCGAGTCAGGACTTCCAGATTCAATTCCTCGGCCTCACAGCTCCCATGGGTCTCCACCTCCCTGTCTCTGAGAGTGTTTATCTTTCTCATCCTGGTGGCTGGAGGCTGAGTTCATTCCTGCTTGGAGATGGTCTGAGGGAAGATAGCCCAGAAGCCCCCACTTTATTCCAAGAGATCTAGTTATAGCACTTTCTCAACACGACCAACCATCGTAAGACTCTCTCTGGGAACAATTTCTTGTTATTGTTGGCATTTATTGCCTGATAGTTTCAGTCTTTTACCATCTTGCTGTTTACAAATGGATCAAAAGGCAGTGCAAATCATTAGAACTAGCAGTGCAAAGTTACTCTTTTTGGCAAAATCCCACCTGCTGTCATTTTCTATAGTTAAGACTTTTGCCTGAAGCCTTGAATGTCTCACCCTGACACCAGCCTGCAGTAATTAATCATTAAACAGTGATTGAGGCAGTGGACCCCAGAAAATATCTTCATATTCTACCATATGCTGAAGCCAGCTGTAGCAAGCACTCAGAGAGAAGCTGCACAGAGGAAAACACTCTGCCTGACAGTCCCCTGCTGTGAAGTCCAAGCACAGAAAGGCTCTAACGAAGGGCCATAGACAGACTGTTTGCTTGTATTGACCTTCATTACCTGAGATTGTTTAGAAGGCAAAATGTCAGTGTTAATGTGCTAGAATTTTAAACATTATCACATTTTAATGATTATTTCCAGCCTCTCACATACTCACAATGTGGAACAAAAATGTGAATTAGTGTAATGAAAGGTTATAACAACGATAACAACAACAATAATGAGGGATGGGCAGATGTGGTTTTGCTTAATTTCAAACTCCCCTGGAGCATCTTGGGTTTGGAATTAAGAGCAGTTTCTACCCATTCGAGGTTCATGTTTTATTTGGGGCTGGCCCAGTGCCATGTTTGGGCAGTCACAGGCCACAGCAGTCATCCAGAGCTGGCTGTGAGCTGCCTCCAGCTCTGGTGAACACAACTGAGTGGACAGATCCCCGCAGAAGTACTGAGGTCAACAGCAGCACAGCGTAGGGGAAAGGCAATAAGCATCTTCTGGATTATGGGGTCTCCAGAGATGGGATGATTTGCAGGCTGCAGACCAATATTACGGTTTTAGAAGTCCCACTAAGACCCAGGTGACTTCCTAAAACTCACAGAATCCTAGAATTACCTCACATGCCTTTCACATGTTGTCTCCATTGTGTGGTCTGCCTTACACAGGTATACAAGGAAACAGCAAACTATATGAGACACACATTTTAATGGATGTTCCCTTCAAAAAATACAGGCTTTGATATTCTGGTCCTCATTAGTAGACACAGAATACTTGTCGTTTGTGCTACTGGCATTTCTGCAGCCACGCTAGGAATGGTTTGAAGGCTGAGAGTTGTAGCACTTGTTTTGCAAACTTGCTTCCCACTTGTCATGATGGCCCCTTCCTTTGTCAGAGTGCTAGAAACTTTCTCTGTCATTCCCATAACTGACCTCTTTGAATGCCTCTGCTTATGCAAACATGATTCTCCATATGAAGCCTTCCTTAAAAACAGAACTCTTACACAAATGTTTGTTTTATGGGGACCCCACAGATCTCACATTTCCAATAGAAATCCAGCAAGCATTTTTGCTTTTGTTGCCACTTCCCTACTCTATTCTTGCTCTGCAAATTAAGTTAATCATAGCTATGTGGCATAAAAGGTACTTGTTTCCAGTGGACCTTTATGTATAGAGGTAATAGAGATGTAAAACTGGAGGAAGTAATTTTCCATTCAAATCATAGTTATATTGGGATTCCACCCACCTCCCCCCCCCCTCCCCCTTCCCCCCCCTGATGTTGTAACATTCAAAAATGTAAATGGCTTCAAAATGAAGTCTGGGAAACTGATCAAAGAAAAGTTCAAATGAAACTATTATAGAGCCATGAGGAAACAGTCTCTGGCTTAGAACTATAGTTGCACTGCAGTTTTCACTAATATGGGAGGAAAAGCACTTGCCCTGCTCCTGTACTCTATCTCTAAGCATTAACTGTAACTCCCTTTCATAGAGAGGAACTTGAGATAAGGACATCTTTCCTCTGCCTCATTCATACGTGCTGTAATGCTGGACAGATCAAGACCATAGCTAAATACAGAGTACAGAAGCTGTATCGAAGGACTGGACAGTCCTCTATCTGCCAATCCTATTTGTGTGGGGTTACATCTCAGTCCCCCAGCACCTACATTCAGGAAAATCTGCTGGACTTTCTATCTGGCATAACTCTCTATCTGGCATAACAAATACAGAAGTGCTTTTGTTTTGTTAAAAGAGGTTAAATTTTTTTTATTTTGAAATTGTTCAATAAACCATTAAACATGTTTATGAATACTGAAGGGAGTAGGGGTTCAGCCTTCAACTTTCCAAAGGCCAGTTTCCTCTGAGGATTTTCCAGTGTGAACTTCTCTTAGGCCAATATTTGCCCAGGGCATAAAGTGAGTCATGACTCTGAGGAAGCATAAGAGATGTAGTTGCACCCAAGATCTCACTGGGAACTTCATAATGAGGAGCCCAAAGTGTCCTGCTTTTTTTTTAAAAAAAAAAAAAAAAAAAAAAAAAGTTATACATGGTGCTCTGAGATGTCTCATTTTCCAAACAAGGAAAAAGTTTTAAATAGTTCTGTTCTCCTACCAGGTATGTTTCAGTCAGAGATTAATAGCAGCTTTATTAGGCAGACACTGATACTTTGGCCCACCTGTATATATGTATGATCTCATATTACATGGAACAGATTTAACAGAAGTTTGTCACTAAAATGCCTTACACCGTCAAAAGTGCTGCCTATCCATTTTTTTACGCTGTTTTCAAAGTACTTACACTAGGACTATGATTCATTTATGTTCTTTTTTAGACTGAGAAAAAATGGCTTGTTCTCAGCCTGTTCACCTAAGAACTTTTCAACAACATTAAAAAAATTATGTGAAAGGATAGATGCATACTTAAACACATAAGACTGACCTCCTTGTCTTCAAGTATTTCCAGGGAATAATCACTAACACTATTTTTCAGTAAAATAAGGCAGAAGCTCGTAGCTACACAAGATTGCACAGTAGAAAAAAATCTATGGGGATGAAATCTCAGTTTCATGTCCAGGATGTGACATGTATTTGCATAGTGGGAGGTCTATTAATGGCATATCTTTGGTTTTAAGTTTGTTACGTCTGAGATTAGGTTTATAGGAACTGGTGGTTTAGGATCTTTTTGCATCATTTCAACGTTTATCATTACTGAATTTATATTTATTTTTATATGAATGTAAAATATATATACACCTATATTTAAATATACTCATATAAATATATTAAAATATATTATTATATGGTTATGTGTTATGTTTACATAATACAATATATAAATATTTATATATTTTAAAGATTTTGTTTGGAGACTTCTTTCAATTACTGTTATTTTATTATTATTATTATTACTACTACTACTTTAACAACACTACATACTATAATCATGGACCAACTCACTATCA
Organism: Athene noctua; assembly: GCF_965140245.1. Taxonomy (NCBI): domain Eukaryota; kingdom Metazoa; phylum Chordata; class Aves; order Strigiformes; family Strigidae; genus Athene; species Athene noctua. The sequence goes on from NC_134039.1 coordinate 21,079,069, forward strand.
TATCGAATACAAAAATAGTATTTGCCTCTGAGTAGTTACAGTATGGCAGATAATAGAAGTGAACTAGCTAATGGGAGAAAGCAAGAGTATAGCAAGCTACTATCAGGGCTATGGCTGGATGATGGCCTCATTACATAAGTAGCGCATTATGGAGTTTTTCATAGGGATTGCGGCAGTTTTATGGAGAAAACTGAAAGAAGATACTGAGGTAACAGAATGTTTTCGGATGACTTCTGAGGACAAGGAGCATCTTTGAGAGGGAAGTAGTAAGTCCTTTTCTAAAACTACTTGTTGAACAGTAAAGACTTACAGACCTGGGGAGTTACTGAGTATTCAGTAAAAGACTACAAGTAAGGGAAAGCTAGCTATAAAACACCAATGAAGATGTATACCTTATGGACAGAACAGGAGACTGGCAGAGTGCTCTTTGCAGCAGCACTCTGCATGGATATTATCATGTTTGCTAATGTAACAAAAATGCAATAATCAAAACAAGGGATAATGAGAAGGACATTAAACATTGTCTGTTTGGGGAAGGAAGGTAGTATCTTAAAGGTATAATCAGTATCCAACTGACTTAGATTTATCCTCTACCTAAGGAGATTAGAATGGGGCTGACCATACCGAAATAACTATCCACTTATTATTTTTCTTTACTGTAGCAGAGAAAAACTAACTTTGATGAAGGCCCCTTGTTCTAATGTGTAAAAATTAACAGTCCTGACAGTAGAGTATAATATTTATACTAGATAGACTGAATGCAGGAGGAAGAAAATAATACTGTCAACCATTTTTTAGGTAGAGTGCAAAGGTGGACAGATTTGATCAAGGAAGAATTTGGGAGGACAGGGAATTATACCTCTTTTTCTCATTCTTACCCTACTTTCCATAGCCATTCTGCACACACAAGGCTGAATAACAATGCACTTTAAGCATGGGTTTAAATTTAGTATATATATGATGTGCTGGGCCTCAATGGTATGCAATAAACAGAACCATGAGATACCAGACAGAAATGAGTGATAGCGCTGATTAAAAATCTGTAGCCCGCTCACTTTAATTTTTTACATAGAAAATATCTAATTCAAAGTTTGTTGCATTTGGTAATTAAATAGGGAAAAATTACTAAAGGGTTTGAGACCTATGATGAAGTTGGCTTGGGGAACTAGTCGTGAACATATTGAGGTATGATGTGGCCGCAGAATTAAAAAAAGTGCACTTGTAGATTTAACTGGCAGCTTCAACACATCTTACCAGTATATGATAAGACAAATTAAGGAGACTACAATGGAAATACAATTATTTTTTTCATATCTCTTAGGCAGAATCCTTTTCCACCTTACACAAGGGATAAATAATCTAGTGGTGTGGTTGTCACTCTCAGAAGCCATCACGCACCTAAGGACTGAGCTGAAGGGGAGAGGGACTATCAGGTTTTCTTCCTAGATCCCTATTCTCTTCTTCTAGTCTTGATCTTTTGGAACTGAGGGCAGAAAGTACCTGGACAATGTTACCTTCTGTCATCAGGAAAGGAGAACAATGTGAGGAACATCATTTAACAGTCTAACCCATGTGGGGAGGTTGAAGTAATGAATTACTGTACCAGGTTCTCCTCTACAAAATAGTTCCACTACCAGCCAATGTACCTGTTTCATTCAAAACATTTTCCTATATCTAGAAATACTGGATAATTTCAGACTAGACAGAAATACCATTACCAAGAAAACAATAACATAATTCTGCAGTGTCAATATTATGATACCCTGATGAATACCATGATGACCACCACTAAAGTGTTGAGTCTTCCCAAAATGAGATTAAGAGTCTACATTGATGTACCTATATGCTACAATGTACTTTGGAAAAGGATAATAGTACACTTCTAAAAGATCATGTGCAAAATAATATGAGGCAGGATATAAAGTATCTTTGCCTGAAAGACAAAGAAATATATTATTTTACACCACTCCCATAAATGGGTTTGATAGGGCTCATCAGGAAAGTAGCTGAATTTTTAACAGTACCTTGCTTATAAGAGACACACAAACACAGAGTTCTTTCAGGGGAGTCAAGTACAAGAAATGAGCTGTAATCAACAAGCTATAGGCATATGAAAATACATTTGATTATGAAGGAGTCATATCAACTAAATTAATTGAAACACCTCAGAGGTGAGCAAGTCTTAGCAAAACATTTAAGCAATTTGCTTTTTCTAGTGTAGGACAAGGAGGTGGAAAGTATGAAGATATGAAGAAGATATGAAGGTGCCACTGCAGTCATGTTTTGTTGGCTAGCAGCTGCACCCTTTGAAAAAGGTAGACTGTTTCATACTCTTTTCCATTATTTTAAACAAATCTAAACATAGACTTTATGCTTACCAGAAATAGAGACATTTTGGGGAAGTATGCTACATAGAAACTGTCTAGTGGGTGGGTTGGGGTTTTTTTGCCTTTGTGTTGGGAAAGTTATAAATGTTTTCTGGCAAGCCATCTAAATTTATGGTGCCTGAAAATATTATATATATACTTTCCCAAAGTACAAATTATGTCAGCCTTGTATCTTTTTTCCTGAGGTCTTTTTCACAGCTGTATATGCAGATGATCTCTAATAAATTGATATATACTTCTCTGTTTTATAACAGAATTACTTAATGTAAAAAATAACTATCTTAAGAGCACCTGATTTTACAAACAATAAGTGAGTGTGAATACTTAACAAGATAGACTCTGCACTTCCAAACAGCAGCCCAGGTAAACACTAGTTTACAACACAGGTAAACCTAGTTTACAAACTTTAATACAAAATATAATGAGTTCCCTTGCCTGTTAGTAACTATTTTACAGTTCCCTTCTTCTTGATTTTGAAAAAATTTTGAGCTTCCCGTGGGATCTTTATATGACTGCAGTTTACTGAGCAAATAAGACTTTGAATGATCTAATAAAACAAACAAACAAACCAACAAAACTTTCTTTTTGCCTGACAGTAGATATTTTGTCTGAGGGAACAATGGGGTGAAAACTACTGTTTACATATTCCCCACAATTCTTCATTTTTAAAATAAATTTAGCTGCTCTCAGTGGACCCTCACTTAAGCAATGTTCTTCACTGTCATTTCAAAGTTACCCATATACCATATGTGTTTCTTGCCTTTTATTTGTAAATAATCTCTCTCAGAGGGGAAAGAAAAAAAAAAAAAAGAACAACAAAAAAAAAAAGAACAGCCTGAAAGAAAGTAATGGAAAGAAATGCTTACCCAAATTTGATGAATCCCATATCACAGGGACAGCCAACAACCTTGACACTATAAACCGCATGAGTTGTATTACTCATATGTAGAAGTCTTTGAAGGACACAAGCTTGTAATACCCATCTACCTACAATAGGAGACTGTTATTATAGGACCCAATGCAGTGAGGCACCCACATGCATCTGGAAATCAACTGGCTATTCATGAACGTTAAGTGCTTTACTAGATCAGGGTCTGGACTGGCACTGAGAATTTTTCCAGCTGCAGGAAGCAGCTGTTTCTAGCTGTCTCACGAGAGCTGTCTACTCTGAGTCATTTTGAAAATTTACGTTTTAGCAATCCAGAAGAAATGGGTTTTTCAGAGGTTGGGGCTTGAGAAAGCAAATAACAGTGGCTTGCGAAAAGCAACCCAAACTAAATGTATGTGTTTAGAAAGGGGAGTAATTGTGTAGACCTGTCTTCCACACAACAGCAGACTGGGCACCTTGGTTGCCTTTGGCCTTTGAGTTCAGAGTTATTCACTTCTGTGCCCAAAGGTATACATCCAAAATGTTCTGTGCTGCACACAGTTCCCAGTTTTACCTCCCCTCCTCCCTCATATATGCCTATGGGAAAAAAAACTGTGCAAAGCTTTCAAACAGGCATCCTTGGCATGCTCTAGTGGTTCATGCTGTATTCTCCAAGGGGTGAGAGACAGCCTCTCCATCACAAACCTAAAAAAAAAAAAAAAAAAAAAGGCAAAAAAAAGGCTTCTAAGTATCACAAGATTTTTACCATGGAAGTAATTAACACTGTCTTCAATATTAACAAACAATTAGAGTGCAGCCCACTTGTCTTGCAGCTGATATGGTGAAGGTCCTGAGACTTCCCTGAAGCAAGCCCAGCTGTGTATCACAGCACTGCTGTGGCAGGGAACATGCTGTCTCATCCCTCCACAGAAGACCGCTAGTCTTCTTATGGTGTGGAAGTTAGAGGGATCCAAAGTGTAGCATTCCCACTAATGCTATTTCACAGAGAGGAGAAATAAAAATACATAGATTTATTGCAATTTACTTTTCAATCATTTGCACAGGCTGAGTGGGATCTTCAAATGCAAAAGATGCACAAATCTTAACTCACTGCAATACTTTTGAAAATGTGTTTCGTTATGGAGCTTAATCTGCCCGGTTACCTCTGTTCACGAAAGTAATGGCCTAAATACTGTAAACAGCTATACTGTTAAGTGCCTTAATTATCTTATGATCTCATAAGGAACAAGAATTTTTGTTCTGTTGAAAATTGACAATTTTTTTTCTGATTTGAGCCAAAAAAGAGGGTTTAAAATTTTGTACCAGAAGGGAAAAGGAAAGAAACAATATTTGAGATCAAAAAAGTCTTTAAATATATAATTTTAATTTGTTTAAAGTTCATTGATGCATTTCATTAAAACATTAAATAATATTATATAGATAATTATGATTTTGAAAAAAACCCTCTGTCTTTTGACAAGAACAGTTCAGCCAAAATATATGTTATCAATTCTATCATTTGGATTGACATTCCTTTGGTGCCTGCAGATAGATAACTACTTTCCTATTTAATTAATAAAAAGTTTACATATTCAGTGAAGAAAAAAGCATGCATATTTAATATCCATTATGGTGTCAAATTCCAGACTAATAAATACACAGCTGAGGCCTACTATATTCTGATATGGCCTACAGAATTCTAGTTATATACAGACACGGACAGGAAAGAACAGGTGAATACATGAATTTTTTTTAAATCATATTTGTTCCTGTTTAGAAGAACAGAGAAGAAAAATCTTCTTACACCAAGTGTTAGCAAAATAAACATGAGATTCTACTGTAAAACTCTTTAGATTAAAGAGATGGAAGTTCACAATTAGTGACAATTATGCCTACCAGGACATGAGAAAGAAAAAAAAATCCATCCAAAACCAGTTGTGCCAACTCAATATGACGCAAGTCTACAGGGAAACCAGAGAAGTGCTTCAACTCTTCCTGGTAGTGTTAAGAGAAATGCTGAGGGGTAGCTCCCTCTTGTTTCATGCAACATCTTGAGGCTACCAAATTAACAAATTATAGTTTTGTGCCTGGTGTAAGAAAACAGATATGAAGAAGCTGCATGACATACAGTATGTATGTACAGGTGTCTTAACAGTAAAGTTAGCCAGAAACCGTTGAATTTTTAACTTAGTGTTTTAACTAACATAAAAATATTGCTGAAAAAAATATATTTTGTTGGCAGATTATCAGTTATTCTACAAATTTCTTCACATTTCCACTGTCTTTTTAAAAAGTCCATCCTTTGTTTTTGCTTTTTTTCCCTTTTATTAAGAGCAAAGAGAAAATTGAGAGAAAGAAAGGGACATGAAGCACTTAAAACATCTTGTATTATTTTCCAAAACAAAACTTATTGGTTAAAGGGCAGAAGAAATCAATTTAAAATAGCTGAAATATTTCATTTTTGTGTTCCTTGCAGACTTTTCATCAGACACTGCATCCATGATTTGCCCAGCCTTACCAGAGAGTATGAAAGAATAGACATCTTGATGCTATGGCTGCAGCATTCAAGGCAACGTTGGTCAGCTCCCGAACAGAGGCATCAGACTTGAAAAGAAGGAAATCATAGCAAATTTACTGACAATGCAAATCATAAAAGATAGCAAAAATCTGTTTCCTTGACAACATGTCTGCCCTAGAGGATGCTGAATTTTTTTTTTTCTTTTTTTTTATTTTAGTGAGGAGGGGCTGGGAGATTAAGAATTTTGACAAATGAGGCTTGAAAAATAGCATACTGATATTAGTACAAATATGTATTTTTTGTACATGCTATCTCTTCTTTTTGGTACCTAACAGACACCGGAGTCTGAAATGGAGCAATTCCAACAGTTGAATTTAATACTTTTAAATCTGGTCATGGAAATAGATTTTGATATGTGAGTTACATTTCCTCCTTGCCAACAGAAGCCAGCTACTAACCCAGGGCTGCCTGCTGTTAATTAAACTATGTTCCACTAAAAACCTGCAGCACAAATACATGGTAACAGAGCATGTTCTGTGTGCTGCTCCTCCTCATGTGATAAGCAGTGCATTTCCTCAATGGATGCACATTGCTTACATTTTTAGAGCTATTAAGCCAGGATAATTATGGAAGAGTCTAGGCAATGTTCAATAGCCCATGCAGATGTCTGACAGGGCATGTTGTCTCTTAATTAGGAATTTGAATGCCTAATGCTTGTATATTAACTGAAATAATTGGATGGATGTTTTACATTTTCTTCACTTTTACTGACAACCAAGCAAGGGACCACAGGAATCAGCATATCTTCCTAAAACAGCTCATTTCATTTGCTCCTTCTAGGTGATCTAATCTGTTGTTTAAGTGGGATTTTTAAGAGATTTGATGCTGGCTACTGTGCAAATATATTGCAAGATGTTCCTCAGTAAATCTAGCAGTTTTAAGCTGGTATCTTATTGCTTCCCTTACGATCATAACCTACACAGTGTAATTACCTTGCTGTATCTTTTTTGTTCCTCAGAATTCAAGTAAAATTGCAGTAGTTGTTATCATTTTCCTATTGTTTCTAAATGCTGATAATAGGATATGTATTTCTTCAAATCCAGTACTGATATCATACTAGCACAATTTGCTACCATTGATTTGAAAATCTGTTTTACTACTGTACAGGGCAGCTTTCCACAGATTGAGGATATCTTTCAGGGGCTGGGCTTGCTGGACTGGACTCTGCAGCTCTGGCTGCAGAGGAGAGGTTCACCTGGACATCCCTACCCTTGCTCTCACTTTGACTAAACACAAGGAGAGCCATACTGGTGCTGGCCGAACTGTGTGGAAGCAGGTAGGACTCGAGGCATTGCATTCAGCGGTACCGTCCATTAGCCCATTTCGACAGTTGAGACACCATTTGTCTCCTATCAATGTAATAAAAGCAGTCAAAAAATTCCTCTTGGCTCCATGTTAGTAGAACTGGGCCCCAAATGAACAACTTCTTTAATCCTTGTCTACTGAGTATGTGAGGAGTACTATGCTCACCAGTATATACATTGTTTATATTTAGGATGTCTGATAAATGTGTTTATTCACAACTATTAGTATAAAAGCTCCTTTAAAAGCAACAAATTGCTCTCTATTAGTAATGTGCATAATGACCTATTTCCATAAACATTTTTAGTAAGAGAAATTTTAATGTGCAAAACCCTCCAGACATTTTATGGAAATTTGACTGTATTCTGCAGAAGTGCATCACAGTCATATTTTGTTCTTTAATATTTTGTTTTGAGAGGTGAATTACTTTCTTTCTGATATATAGTACAAAAGAAGCAACCTGGCACAGGAAAAAGGAAAATGAGTCTTAATGTGTTTCCTTCTTGCTAATGTATATTTGCTTGATTGATGTAAGAATGTTTTTTTGCAGAAAATATACAGCCCTTGTTAGTTGGGATTTATTTTTTTTCATGTTTATTTAAAAAGGGTGATGGAGGCTTAAAAAAAAGCTTTTTCAATCCAGTCATAAGGAAAAAGCATAATAAAGGAATGTCTTTATGGTCAGAAGGATAAATAGAGCTTTTGAGTCTCTATCTGTTGTATCGCACTTGATTTCTACACCTAAATGGAGGTCAAGTGTGGAAAACTGTATTCACAAAATATTGTGATGCAGTTTTAGAGGCACAGCTTTAAAAATTAGCCTGAGGGGGTTAAACATGTATTAGCTTTATTTTTTTGTTTGAAAGGTATGCAAACAAATCATCGGTATTCTGTGGAGTTTTTCTGTATGCTGCGTACTAAATGCAACCTAAGCAGCAACCGAACTTTTCATATTAATTTACTATAACTTTGGAGCAAATAATTCTTTTTTCTTCCACTCAGAGCTTAAAGCTTCTGAACTACCAACAGTTCCAACAAAAGTCTGTAAGCATGACCTAATTCTTGTCAGGTGCAAACTGTCTCATTTGTAGTTTCACCAAAATTGTATGGGGAAAGAAAGCAAGGTTTTATTTTAAATTAAGCTAATCACACAGCAATGCAGAGGAAGTAGAAACGGAAAAACATCCACAGATCTAATACTAAAAAAACCTCTGCTTTGAAGGCACTCTAGGCAGCCTTTTCTTTAGGAAACATTGCTCTGTATTAAAAATCAGGCAGAGCACAACTCTGAATTCAGTTTTGCCTTTGACACTAACTGTGTGAATTTGGACAAACCACCCAAGTGACATTTTTAAGCTAGAAGATATTAACCTCTGGCATGGTTACCCCATCCCTACTGCATACAGAGAATGCTTGGTTAGCTAACGAAGTGCTCTGCAGACGTATGGAAAAAAAGCATGATGAAAGATGTCAAGGAAGTGAAAAAGAGTAAACCATGAATACTTTTAGAGATACCTATGAGAAAAGCAGATTCCTATACTTCCAATCTTCTCTTACAAGTGTTGATATGCTCTGCAGTATCTATATGTCCAATTCAAAAAAACTAAGGTTATAACCCAACTGGAAAGAAAGTCTGTATTAAAACCTACACTGATAAGGAGGTATATGGAGTAGAAACATAGCCTTGGATTATTAGTTAATTAGTATTAGTTAAGTAGTTGCTTAACTTTTAGCATGTGCTATTGGCTTCTATGATCTTTGAAAGAGAAGTGGTTATAAATGATTAAGAGCTTGACTAAATATCTGACCGAATATGAGACTAGACCCTCCTGTTTCAGTGGAGGGTTGGCTGCAGCACATCAGTGTTGCAGTTTTAGTAATACGGTTGCTTTAAGATCTTTTTTTTCCAGTGTGCCGAGCAGCTCTTAGTAGAGTTCTCAGTGAGAACTGAGAACATGTAGATATACCAAGGCCTATACACAGCCCTTGTCTTATCTCACTGAAGTAAATGGCTAGCTGTAATTAATTTCATTGGGATCAGGAATATGATACATAAAGCTTCCAAAGGAAACCTTTGTCCTTCTCCCAGTCATTTTGTATGATCTTTACTGCTGTTGCCACTGCTGTACATTCATGTAATACAGTTGTAAAACCTTGTATGAGAATGAATGAAATTTAAGTGTTGAATTAGCCAAATGAATTAATGACCATGATTTAGTGGTATTTTTGCTGTAGGAAGTGTAAAGAATCAGTCAAGATTTTCTCCTGTGAAAGCTGTATTGTATCGATTTCTTTTTCAAACGACCAAGCAATTAGCATAGTAGAAACCTAGGTGTTCAGCACCTTCTCCATTAAAGAGAACTAATGTCAAGTCCTATTAATATAGTCAGCTGTTCCATAGTGGTTGATCAGATGCTATCTATCATATGTTTATTATCTTGTTGAAATAGTATTATGAGATTTTGCTGACAATAACTTTGGATGATGCACTCTTTTTCATTTGTAGTTCAGGTACAAACTATTTCATCGCATCCAGACTGTTAAACAATTACTTGTGAGAGTCCAAATTTTCAGCAGTTCATGCTGGTACAATAAGTCTTCTTTCGCTATCTCCTCTCTCAAGTGAAAAGAATCTGTGTTTTTATTAATAATAAAAAGACATAATCACTTAATGCAGAAATGTCCATTGCACCCGAACAGCAAATCCAGCTTAAGTGGAAATTTACACAAAGATTTATTTATAGGAATCAATCATAATTACATTTAATGAATGCTGCAGCTGTTTATAATTGTGGTTTTCCCAAGGTTATTCTCCTCCTACCATCCACCCACACACACATGAAATTTCTTTCTGTGGAAATGCTTAGGAAGCATTATAATTTTCCTGTAACTTGTTACAATGGCAGCTGACTGTTCTGAGGCAGACTAGATCCTGATTAGTGAGTGCAATAAAAAAAGTCTGTTTTGTTGACCAGTAAAAGAGTCTTGAGAAGCTGGTTGGTAATAACTATCAGGACAAACATTTTCCATGTCATTCTGTCTGATACTTATTATGACAAGCAAATCTGACTGCTAAATTAGGAAGTTAATTTTTGGTAATCATAAATTCAAGATAGAGTGGGCCAAACTGAGAAGCCATGCATAAAATGGTATAACTGAGACCTTCTCACACTCACTTAGAATTTTCCTTCCCTGAAAACTCACGGCTATAAAACTGATTGTAAAGTGCATTTATTTTTTTAACTACTGAAAAAGCTGATTTTTCATAGTGAAAGAACAAAAAGATTTAATTGTGAGTACTTCTTAGCTCCAGTTATTTGATTTAAAAAATGAAAGCTTTACAAGAAAGAAAATACATAGCATAGACATTTTTTTATTATGTTGAAGGCCCACACGTCCAACCAGAAAGTTTAGAAGGGAATGTATCAGTCAGCCATTTCATGTAAGATATATGGCTACCCATAAAGGACTCTGGGTTGCTTTTTCATATATAGTATGAATCAGGACAAGGTGTAAATTTAAAAAATTCATTTTGGTACTTATTTGTTTTGCCCCTCAGTCAGTATGTTTTAAATTTTAAATTCCATTGCACATTGATAGATTCCCTATAATGGTGATGAGCTCTAAGGTAGTTCAGTGGAAAGTGTGAACTGTGTTATACCATTATATTTGTCCATCTGAAGTATGTTCTATATCTGTGGTACTCATATCAGGGTTAAACCATCTCAGTCAGCCCATACACTACTGAGGGAAAATGCTATTAAGCTCGAAACATAAAATCCCCTGGAATTTAGTCACAACGGTGTTCATACTGTTGTCTAGGGGAAGTGGTTTTGGTTTTATTTATATTTTATTTTATTTTAGTCCATGTTTACAAAGTATCTCTATGCTATGTGAACATTTGATTTTAGATGTTCAATTAGGTACCTGAGTTCAGAAATGACCTATGTGTCTGTTATGAAAATCTTTGGGTCATATGACGGAGAACTCTTATAGTAGTTGTAGCGATATTGGGCTCATACACTACAAAAAATTTCTGAGGGTGGAAATAGTACATAATTAGGTATGATTTTAGTTTCTTAATTCTGTCTTAACTTCTGGAGCATGACTAAGGGAATCTGTAATGAAAGGCCAGTTATATATAATAGCAGATTATTAAACTTGTGATTAGATGTGGAAAACCTCGAGTCAAAAGTTTGGTGATTTAGGATGCAGCCCTTCTCCTGGAACAGTTAACTGAAATGTGACCAAGATTTACCCCTTAGACTTCAGAAACACATTACCAGGGGTGCTGAAGGAATCAGAACTATTGCTCTTGATTTGGTGAAGATGCCCAAGAGACTGAGGAAATATTTGTCCCTCTGAAGAGCTTCATCAGAGAGAGAGGCACAGCAGGGAGAGCTGTGGAGGTCCCAGTGGCCATCGCAGCCTCTGAGATCGAGAAAGTTGTGCCTGTCATCTATCAGCATCTGAGGTGCCTTAGTTTACAGTGAAGTTTTTAAAGACAACTCAGAATCCCAACTCTCCGGTCACTTTGTTGGAAGCCTTGAAAATCTCTCCACGTCTGCAGGGTCCTGGGGTATAAAAATAGGTTCAAGCCCATTCCAAATCAATCCACTCACTTGCTATTTGTGCTTTTATTTCTCCCCACATACTTTGTAGCATAGAATTTAACTGTAGCTGAGATACAGCATAAGTAAATAACCGATGGGGACCAATAATAATTCCAATAAACCTATAAATTTGATGGTCCAGTATTTAACATTCTGGATTGAACTCCGCCCAGCCTTACACTCTGCAGAACCCCCTGAGGGCAATAGGATTTCATGGGGTATAAATCAGGGCAGAATGAGGTGACTTCAGAGTAGGTGAAATTTCTGATATAACTTCCCCATCTTAAAGAGGCTTTGGCCTAAAGGTTGGGTGGTGAGGGCAATAGGGAAGAAGGTCAGAGTAAGACATTTAAAACTGAACCAGAAAAATGTTTAAATAGTTTATTGTGCTAGGGATGCTGATCTGTTATTTGTAATGATTGGACCAGTTTGGCAAGAAAAAAGGATTAACTGTACCAGTTGCTCTATAAAACATATGTTCCAAACCAGGTGCTTGAACTTTTCTCTTGCTGATGATACTCCACCTGAATGAAAAAACAGTCTGTCCAGGGTGTGTCAAGATAGCTGCTGTTTAATGCATTATTCCTTAGCATCTAAGACTAACCAGTTTCAGAGCATTGTGCAATTTAACACTGACCCTAGAAAAACTGACCATATTTTCACTGTTACAGGCAAGAGGCTTTGAGGATCTACAAATGAAGTGAACATTAGGGTTTGAAGTAAGAGTGTTTTTCTGTGGAACAACAGCTTCTTCTGTGGCGTAGTAAATTGAAATCTCATTTATACCAAGAAAATTTTCAATACTAAACACGTTAAGAAAACCCTAAACTTCTTTGCTTTTTCAGTTTTTTTAAAATTTTAGAATATGAAAGATCCGAACTGATATCTACATGAGCTTTATTATTTTCAGGAAACAGAAGTGGCTATAAATATTTTTCTCCTAATTTATTTTCTTTAAAAACACTGAAGGATTTCACCAGATGCAAGTTTCTCCTTAAAAAGTAATTTAAAAGTCTTAGAAAAATAAGTTTGGTAGAAAATATTTAACTGAACTAAAAGAAAATGCTTATTTGGCCCCTAACAGAATTGGACCAATGGAGAAACTTGTAGCCAAAAGATGTCATTGTTATAACACCTGCAGAATAGAGCTGTTATCAGAGATTATTTTCCCTTCCAAAGCTACTACCACTTCAGATCAAGATTTCTCTAGGGAAGTAAACCACTGTATTTTCTATGGTCTATTAGTAAAAGATGACAACTTGCAAGTAAACCCCTGGTGTGTATTTTGTCTTGTGAGTAACATTCCACAACAACTCTTATTCAACCAGCTTTCTCAAAATCAACATTTTGCTTCTTTATTTTTCCCTTAGATAACTTTCCTTGCATATTCTAGCAGAAATGGACCTGTGAGTTGAGCCGTGTACCTCCTTCAACAGCACTGTTGAAGAAAGTGCCTTCAGTATGTACCTGATGGCTCAGGGAGAACAGCTGCATGGAGAGAGGGAGGGAGGGAGGGAGGACTCCAGAGAAGATGGGGATCATACACCCCAAATCCCTAATGCCCTACACTCTCCATCACCAGTCACATTTCTACAGGAGAGGTTTAACACCAACATCATCAAGGAGACTGCTGAAGCAATTTTATATTCGTTTAAAAGGTGACACGATGTACAGGGTACTGAAATCAAATAATGCTTATGAGGTAGATAGTAAGCACAGCAGCTATGGTGAGTAAGAAGGTGCCACAGAGGCTTAAAATGGTTAGTAAAGCAAATAAACCTCTCCAAAAGAAAGCTCTGAATGTGAAAAGAATTGATTTTCAATGTAACTATCCATACACTGAAAATCCCCAAAGGGGCATTTTCAGCTGGGGTTGAAAAGTGACTATTTTAGTGCAATGATGTATTTTTAAACATTAAAAGGAAAGCTGTGCCACCTGTCCTGTATTCATGTAAAGTGGCACACAGTCTCTGAAAGTCAGGCTCCAGACACTGATTTTTGGAACTGGATGCCAGAAAGGCTGTAAGCCAGTGCCAAACAACTATATTTAAACAATCTCTTTGTCTTGTATAAAAAAGGCATATATATTACTGTGGTTTTCTGGTGCCCACAGACACATGGCCAAGAAGCACAGTCAGCATGAAAACCTAAACTCTGCTACTTTAATTCTGTCTTGAACTACAGTTTTCAAACCAGAAAAAAATGGAGTCTTGAGCTGCAGAGACGTGTTAGGTGGCATTAGGAGCCAGCACTCCTGCTGTGTGCTGAAAAGTGCATCTGGTATTCTTGGTCTGGTTCTCAGTCACTCTCAGGAGGGAATTAAGGTAGGTACTGTGCATCAACCAGAGCTGGGGTGAGCTCCTCTCCCCTATCCTCTCCACTGCCACCTCTGACGGGTGCTATATGGGGATTTGGATCTGCAAATAATTCCAGCAGTTTGCAACCATTTGAATGGCAGTGCTTTGCTTCTCACAGCAGCAGTGAGGACCGTTGCTTCTCACAGTGGTGGTTCATGGCTGGCAGTGGCTGGACTGTGTTTGTATTATTATACATAGCAGGGATGCTGTCAGGGCTAAGTAGATTTAAATTGTGACTTTTGTTTTATAGAAGCCTTGCTTAGTAGTGCTTGCTTAGCTCATTTCCAGGGAAACTAGAGGAAATTAATAGTGACAGTATTTCATGTAACTGTATTAACACATGGGGCCTTTCACACTGCCCTTTAGTTATCAAACCCATATAGTGAGAACAATACAGGACCAAAATCTTGCAGCTTGCTGCCTTTCTTAGTTCTCCTCCACCCATACTGAAATCTGCCCTGCCTGGCTGTAGAGTCTTCTCAGGCTGAGAGCAGTGGCTACCTTGCAGGACTGTAATTCTCTCCAAGGAAGTTTTCCTATTACAGATGTCTTTAGACCCTGGAATCAAATCCGACCTCAGCCTGTCATTTAAATACCTATTTCTGCCAGGTGCACAAAGTCACTGGCAATGGTTAAAAAAATGTATCCCAAGATTTCAAAGATATAAAGACTACAACTGTTTTAGCACAGACAGGCATGGCAACTATAGGTTAATTAACTCATGTAACATTAGCTGTTCCACACAGGGTAGTCAACATGAGGTAAATTACACAGGCTCTTAAGCAGGTTTTACAACCCACGCTGAAATTCCCGCTGCTAGTATGGTATGAAAGCCAGGTAGAAATTGTCGTGCTTCAGCAAAAGGTTGGAAGAACAAGAACTGTCATATGTGGTACTTGCTGTAGCCTTTTCTCTAGTTTCCTTGAATGAATTTGCTTTCACAGGATATCTTCTGGGAAAATAATAATTTTTTTAAAATTACCCCATGCCATGTATACATAAGTCTCCTTGAAACAATGTAAAACAAGCCATAGTACCCCAATGTTGAGTATATATTCAAAGATTAAGAACAAAAACATTCTTTGTAGATTAAAAAAAAAAAAAAAAAAAAGAAATATCAAGCTGCAAATGGCATTTTTTGTTTTTCCCTAAGAATTTTATTAGTGGTGAATGCTTCACTATTTTTCAGATGTCTAAACTGAGTCAGAGGTATAGGTAAGCCCTTTTTATAGCTGAGGTCTTCAAAAAGTCCTACAGGATCTAGGCTCTTGAAGTCTTACCATCAAAAACTGATTTACATCATTACAATACACTCTGCCGCCATCAACTTCAAATTAAGGGTCCAACCTCCAAAATGCATTCACAGCATATACGTGCTGCATGAATGGAAAAGCTAGTTGCCTTGGAGCATCATTCACAAGAGATGGCATGTTGAGTAAGGAGCTCCATACTGTAACAAAAAAGAAAGCTCAAGACAAGAGTGTGATAAATTCCACTTTTCTTTTAGAAGACTTTCTTGCCAATACTCAGTACTGTGTTTACCTAGGCCCTTGCCTCCAAACCAATCACTTCTATCTTTGAAAATTAGAGCATACAATAAGGTGCCACATTTAAAACAGAGGTTTAGGAGTCAGAGCAATTCTCCCAGCCATGAAAGATGTAGTTTCAGTTTTCTCCTCTGTCACAGGTTTCAAATATGCTTCCATGTCTGGCAGACTTGCTTAACCAGGGGATATAGACAAATCTAGGGAGAAAGGAGAGGAATAAGATGCAATGAAAATTCTGGATTTTGATTCTCAGATCCTGCTCTGCCTATGTTGTTTTAGCTTCAAAGCATGAACACTACAGACCAGATTTTTAGGGTGTGCTGACATGCACAGAAAAGCACTCATGCACCTGCCTCCTAGTTGTGAATCTGATTAATAAATTCACAGTGGTTTCTATATCAGAGAGCAGGATAAATCCTTGACTTTCTATCAAACATTTTGTAAGTAAAGCCAGGAGGACTTGGTCCACAATTCCTTTGCAAATGTTCCATGCTTGTTTCATTGGTAAATATAAAAAATCGGTGGAAATTGTGGCATGTTGTTGGTTAGCAGTAAAGGTTGTTATTATACATTTTAAAAAATTAGTTACCTCCATATAACACAGACTGTTTTCGCCACAAATATGCATGTGTGCTAAAGTGTCCATGTGCACTTGGGCACGTGTGTTCTTATGCGTTGGTGTGTCTCTGAGTGTATTATGCTTATTTTCTCTGAGCAGTGAAAGCTGTGCCAAAAAGTCTCTCACTCTCAGCAAATCCAAGACCAAGGCTGGAAGCCATGAGAATTAGCTGCAGGTGCTCAGGGTTTAGAAACTGCTGAAGGGACGAAAGACCAAGGTGTTGGCTCCAGGTTAGTTCTTATGATCAACTATTCTTTTTATCTTCCCATAAGACCACCTCACTCTTTTGTTGGCAAGGGGGAAGGAGAAGGGGGGGGGGGGGGCAAAAAAGAGTTAGAGTGTTTGATTTCAAATGGGAGGTGGAATTCCTCAGAAGACAAGCCTGTAGCGATCAGGAAAAGCAGATTAAGAGAAGCAGATGTGGGGAAAATGGAAAATGGGGAGGGGGGTGGATTTATTCGTGCAATTTAGGATATTAGCAGTAAATTGAGGAGGTGGTTTGTTCTGCGTTTAGTCTTATACAAATTCTGCCCCCCTTTTCAGCACATTTTCCCTTTGTTTATCTCTTGAGAGATGCCCACATGTGTACAATACAAAGAATCGAGTCATAAAAGCACAGGCCTGTCAGCCTCCCTGAGGACCAATTAATGGTGTTCCAAATCTTGTGGGCAGGCAGATGAAAAGGATACAGAGAGAGAAGGGGAGGTAGATGAATACTCAACGAGAGCAAGGCAGGTTTTTCAGATGTTGGTGGGAACTTCTTTAGGTATTCTTAGCTAACTTATTTGGGGTTTAGGTTTCTCTCCTGCTTTTGCGATCCCCTGATCATAACTGCAACAGAGGAAAAAGCTGCACTTCAAAATACCAATTAGGCATTTATCCAAACCAATAACAACACAATGCCAGTGTGGGAGAGTGGACAGAAAAAGGTCATTTAGAATTTTTCCAACACTCCTTTCATATATGGGCAGCTTTATTGATAGGTACTTGAGTTTATATTACCATTTCTATTTCCGAGCTGGGTATTGCTCTGAATGCAGCAGGCTTTGTAGTGCAACCTTTTACTCCTATCTCACCCCCTATGTGTCCACAGGCCTTTGAACAACAAGCGAGTGGCACTTTGAAATCAGGAGTTGAAAGTGTTTGACATGGAAAGGGGAGCATGAAAGTCTTGCTCTTTGAACCTTTTCTTTTCAAAGTCCCCCAGAAAGTAGAGGCAGGACAATAATGGACAGGCTGGGGGCTCTCAGGGTGAAGTGGGGATATGTGGTAATGAGGTTTTAAGTGTTTCAGCAGTCATTCCACCCCACAGTTTCCTCCCCTACGTACTCTGAGCGAATTAAATCTACTGCAAGATATCACAGAAATCTTTAGTTAGATTTGTATTCTGTCCCTGCTTAGTTAATTCCTTGATTACGTTCTGGAAATTAAATCAAGCTGATGAAAACAGGAAAGGATGGTCAAAATTATCATTAGGTTGCTGACTACTGAAGGAAGATCAAATTTTTCTCTTTGTTTGTCTTGTTTTCTAATTAAATGAAGCCAGATGTACGGTAAATGCAAGTTACGTGAGAAATGCAGCCAGCTGTTGCATCAAATATCAGGCACAGGCCTCTTCATGCTTGTATGCAAACTCACTATCTCTCACCTGTTGGGGTCAGGAGGGTGAATTAGTAACCTTGGCAGCTGCTAAGATTTGCTTCAGTTATTTTACCTGCATGTGAGATCAGTTAGCGTGGAGAGAATGAAAGAAACTTGGAGGCCCTGAAATGAAACATCTCATTTAAGAGCTTCATTATATTTAAGAAGAGAAGTAGAAAGCTAAGTTATTATTCTGTGAGGTTCATGAGCTGATCTTTCACTATTTGGAGAAAGGTAAAAAAAATAAGCTCAGAAACTTCTTTATAATGCATCTCCTCAATTGTGTAATCCTCTACCTGGGAAGAAAAAAAATCCTTTCTGAGTGATGTAGCAATCATTTTACACACTCAAGCATGAAATTTCATCACCATTATCTTATCTTGGATGACTGTACAGATGTTGTTTGGCCATAAAATGTATTCAGCCCTTTTTTAAATCTAACTACAATATCTGACTCAATGACCTCCTGCAGCTGGTTCCATGGGTTTGGACTATGTTTTGCTAAGGAAAATTTATTTGTATTGATTATAGAATTAGCAAGGTAGGATAGGAAGAGCTGAATAAAAACTCACTGTCAAAATGCCCCAGAATGTTCTGATGGGTCTATTTTGCTGATCTCTTTATCTTCTTGTATCATTAGTTCTGCCCAACACTGCTCTCTTTGCAACTATATCCAGAGAAGGTAAAAGAGTGACATTCTTTCAAAATGGTTGATGCTAGAGTTCTCCAGCAAAAAGTCACTTTTAAAAAAAAAAATGACCCTGAATTTGAATTACTTGAGATGGACTGTTTTTCTTTCACATGTGGAGCATGCATAATGCAGACATTAATCTGGCCTGGTGCTAGCAGTCATTTTCAGTGAATACCATTAAAGCTGGTGCCACCACATGGCTGCCAGTAGTACACACACAACTCCACAGCTTTGTCACAGAATTTGCAAAAAGCAAAGGCAGAGACTGGGAGAATGAAGTATTGCCAGGTGTAGGAGAAGATCAGGTTTGAGACCATCTAAAGAATTTGAAGGGGCACAAGTGCATGGAACTTGATGAAATGCATCCATGGGTCCTGAGGGAACTGGTGGATGAAGTGGGTAAGCCATTATCCATCATATTTAAGAAGCGTGGCAGTCCAGTGAAGCTCTTGCTGAGTGGAAAAAGGAAAATATAACCCTCATTTTCAAAAAGGGAAAAAAGGAAGACCTGGGGAGCTACAGGCCAGTTAGTCTCACCTTTGTGTCTGGCAAGATCATGGAGCAGATCCTCCTGAAAACTATTCTAGGGCACATGGAAAATAAGGAGATCATTGGTGACAGCCAATATGGCTTTGCTAAGGGCAAACTGTGCCTGCCAAATCTGGTGGCCTTCTACAACAGGGTTACAGTTTTGATGGATAAGGGAAGAGCATCATCTACCTGGACTTGTGCAAAGTGTTTGTCACTGACCCACACAATATCCCTGTCTCTATACTGGAGAGACATGGATTTGATGGATGGACCACTTGGTGGATAAGGAATTGGCTGGATAGTCAAATGCAAAGAGTTGTGGCCAACATTCTATGTCCAAGTGGAGAGCAGTGACAAATGGTGTTCCTCAGGGACCTCCGTGTTGGGACCAGCACTGTTTAACATCTTTTTTGGTGACGTGGACAGTGGGATTGAGTGCATCCTCAGCAAGTTTGCTGATGACACCAAGCTGTGTGGTGTGGTCAACATGCTGGAGGAAAAGGAAGCCGTGATCTTGACAGGCTTGAGAGGTAGGCCTGTGCAAACCTCGTGAAGTTCAAGAAGGTTAAGTGCAAGGTCCTATACATGGGTCAAGGCTGGGCAATGAGTGGTTTGAGAGCAGCCCTGTGGAGAAGGTCTTGAGGGTATTAGTGGATAGAATATGTGCCCACAATGTGCACTCACAGCCCAGAAAGCTAACTGTATCTTGGAAGTGTGGCCAGCAGGTCGAGGGAGGTGATTCTCCCTCTATACTCTGCTCTCATGAGACCCCATGTGGAGCACTGTGTCCAGCCCTGGGGCCCCCAGCATAAGGAAGACATGGACCTGCTTGAGCAGGTCCAGAGGAGGCCATGAAGATGATCAGGGAGCTGGAGCATGTTCCCTATGAGAACAGACTCAGAGAGTTGGGGTTGTTCAGCCTGGAGGAGAGAAGGCTCTGGGGAGACCTTATAGCAGCCTTTCAGTACTTGAAGGAAACCTACAGGCAAGATGGTGAGGGACTCTAGCAGGGAGTATGGGATGAGGAGTGATGGTTTTAAACTGAAAGAGTGTAGATACAGCTTAGCTATAAGGAAGAAATTCTTTACTGTGAGGGTGGTGAGGCGCTGCAACAGGTTGCCTGGAGAAATTGTTAGATGTGGCTTTGAGCAAACTGGTCTAGTGGAAGGTGTCCCTGCCCATGGCACTAGATGGTCTTTAAGGTCCCTTTGTGGTGGTGCAATTCTTACCCCTCCCTACCCTTCCTTGTTGGGCTGCTTGGTGCCAGGTGTGATTCCACCCACATCTCCCCCAAGCTATACACCGATTTGTGGGTATAAGCACTGCTAATGTTAAGGCGCCCCCTTAACGAGCCTGGCTCCTGCCCCTCCCAATTGCTCAGAAACAGTTATAATGGCCCATCATCTCCTGATGGCCTGGCACACTTGTGCCTGGGATGTGGTCAAATGGAACAATAACAGAGTTGCACGTTGCAACCGCCAGAAGGCACCAGGAGGTATCTGACAGAAGTCAATTATCTTGGACCTTATAAATTGTGACCACCAGGGAGACCATTTTGAGCTCTCCTGGATCCCAGTGGGCCTGTGACCAGCATCTCCCCTGAGCTGAGACCCCTCTCAGGTACCAAAACCCTTAAGGCGTCATCTGCTCCAGACGGAAGGCCAGGGCAAAGTCCACCCGCTCGAGTCTCAATTATCGCCCTTTGAGGAATGCCGAGGCATTTTGAGTATTTGCTCTAAACTCGAGAGGGAAATTCTCTTTGAGCTAGCTTCTCTTTCACCCATTCTTTCTCTGTTTATTGAGGGGTGTGTGGGTACCTACCCTTGCCCTTGTTCCTGTGTGTGTTTGTCTGTTTTATGTTCATTTTACTGAATGCAAACACCTTTGTTTCTGTATGTATATGTCAATTTTGTGTATGTGCATGTATATATATGCATAAATTAAGGTACCGTTAAGTAAGTTAGAGTGAATCTTATAATTTTAGAATCTGTGAATAAGTCACTCTTCTTTCTGAATTACTTTGTATTGATAAATTGCTGTTAGTTATTAATAAATCTAGATTTCTTACTAAATCATTACCGAGTCAATACTCTCATCCACAACACCCTTCCAACCTAAACCATTCTATGGTTCTATGACTCCTTGCAGAACCTCAGTAATGGCCTCTGGCACTTCTCTTCTGCAGGGTCACTGTGCCATGCTTGTGGCAGGATTAGTGCCTGAGAGGCTGCTATATGAGAACATCTTCTCAGGAGCTGCCCTTTTGGAGGTCACCTGTGGAAGCCCCTCTGCTTCAAGGATTAGAAGCAGAAATTAGATTCTTCTTTTCCTTTTTAAAATGTGTAGTTTTAGCCTTTCTCTTTGCAAAGTGAGACTTGAGGCAGTGAAGGAGACAAGACTCTCAAGGAGAAGGTCTCTAATTTCTGTAGCTCAAAGATATCTTTGGGGTCCCAAGGATACAAACCTCTTAAGGTTTTTCAAAGTGCTGTTTACAGTTTGTATGTTGACAAGTACTGTGTCTCACTGAACATCCAGAACTAGACTTTCCTCATGTGTGAACTGGTGTAGCTGATCACGGACCTTGTTCATGGGGCCCAAGAATCTGTATTGTGTGAGACAGAGTGAAGCAAGGGAACTAGCACAGTGCTGATGCTACTCCCTGTGCATCTCAGATCATCTCACTTTACCTGCCTGCCTTACTTCCTCCAGCTATCAATCAAGGTTAATAGCAATTGTCTACATTATAAGCCCAAGTATCTTGACTAATAGCTGTCTGTACAAGGGTATGTCTATACACAGGTACGCAAAATCACATGCTTGCCACATCATCTGAGTCAGGGTTCTGGTGACCCTCCTGACTTCATGGGTCATAATTTGCTATTCTTCTTAGTTCACATAGTTCTAAAATACTATTTGTGGTCAGGATCTGCCCTTTGAAATCAGGGCAACGACAACTATACATTATAACAATTTAAGTAATGGAATAGGGCTTAATAAATATGATGACTCAATGATATTTTTTACTTTGGAAAACATATTCTCAATTTTTTTTCTCAAATGGGTTTGTTTCTTAATATTTCAGAAATCTAAACACTTGATAATGTCATGTCCAGGAAGATAATTTGGGCACGTGTTCTTAAATCATGTATCTTTGGCACTCATATGACCAGACTGAATGGTAATATTCAACAGATACTAATAAAAGAAACAGTATTATATGCAATACTTAACCATCTGGAATGAAAAATGAAGAAATAAGAGAATGTTGTAAATACCTGAGCTCTTTCTTTATAATCTGGCAGAATAATGTTGGAAGCAGGCAATGAACACAAGTTGTTTCTGCCATAGCTCTGTCAAACCTCATTCCTGCAACTCAAGGTATTGAACTACATTGACTAGCACTGAGTCTCACATGGTCCTCCAAAACCTGCCCTTACATATGCTTTTGATTTTTCTGCCAAAAGTCCTACTACTTTTAAAATAATGATATGAGGTGTCTTAGCAACATGACAGTCTGTGAAATAGTGTGCCCTGATCTGAAGAACTGCAGTGGAATATTCTCCCATCCAGTTCCTAGACCACTACCTGTTTTTTTGCATGTACACTTTTCTCACAAGTTAATTCCTCCAGTGTATTGACTTACTGGTTTTATTTTTTGGTGTTTTCACTTCCTTCCTCTAAATTCCAGATGGTGTGTGTCTCTGTTATGACTCAACACAAGTTCCAGTAGCTGGTACACTATCTGACTCATGAAACTAACTGGGCCCGAAGTTTGCTCTGTTTTTGATTCTCTCCAGGAATTCATATTAATCTCATCAGAGAAACTAGCTATTCTAAAAGAGATTTCCACTCAGGCCAATAACCCCAAATTAACATCTATTTTGAAAGTGGAATCTGCATAGGTTCTCTGGAGCATTCAGAGCTATATTCCACAGGTAAACTTTCACACAACCCTAGCAATGGGACTTTGTCCCCTCAGACCACATTCCACAGCCTGACCAATCTCCCTGCCAGGGTGCTGTTTTGAAGACCCAGATGATTAATTTTTTGTTCTTTACTTGCAGTTCTAGTTATAACCTTGTATCCCATTTAATTTTTTCCTTCCCATTCTCCACAAAAGATTAGGAACACTTGTGGAGTCTTAACATATATCCTCTGTTAATTATCTTATAGCTGAGCCATATGTATATAGATCTTTTTATCTTCCCTCATATGTAAATTCCTCTAGTCCCCTGACCATTTTTGTTTCTCTTCTCTGAACTCTAATTTGTCAATATGTTTTTGGTAATTAAGATTCCCTCAGCTAAACGCAGTGCTCCATACGCCTTCATGTGAGATCCCTACAGATATTCAGGAGAGGTCACTGCTCACGGCTGGGGCCACGTTTCCAAAAGCACTTTGAATGCTGAGTGCTTTTGAAAATGCATCTATAAATATAATTATGGGAGCTTTTGATTAAGGAGCATTTTGAAAACCTTAGCTTTCATGTAGGTGTCTAAATGGAGTTGGGACTGTTAAAAATGTGTTGCCATTAAAAATCTTAAGCACATGAATATCTGTCTCAAATCCCTTTTGGAAATCTGTCCTATACAGGAGAACTTATTTTTTCCTTCTCCATATCTTCTATTTCTATTTCATGTTATTAAGATCAGCAGTATTTGACACATTATACTCCTGTGTATGATTTTAAGTAAACAAAGTTTAACTTTAAAATCTACCTAAAGAGGTAATTTTAAAAGTTGCATTAAAACCAGTTAATAGTCATGGAAAAATGATGCCCAAACACACTTACTGATAAGGTGGATATCTATACTAGCTTGCCACTAGTTTTTTACACATCACAGTGAACAAAACTGAGTAAATAAATGAGATAGAATGGTTGGTTCAAGTTTTTTTCTTTTCCTATAAATGGTCACCATTTTGACAAATCTGTTCATTTAGATAATAAACCTAGTGAAAAAGGCAAAACTGACTTTTTTGTGTTGAATATAAGTGGCTTAACCAACACTGCCTTGGCACTAAATTGTGGAGCTTCATATAGATGATCTCAGTTCTTAACTGGGTTCTTCGGAATCAGTTGGGATTTTATCTTTTCTATTTGGGGGCAGAAGGAAAAACTATTCCAATCTCTTTTTCTAACTCTCCAGACCACCCATATCATTGACAGAAAAATTTGTATCACAAGTTTTCTAAACATCGTATGTCTAGGAGCCAAGAATTATTTATGTATGGTATGGAACACAGTGCTTCAACAGCACCATTCACAGAAAAATTCCTGTTTTCCTTCACAGTTACCTCTACTAACCTTTACGCTGGACAGTACTGAGAGGAGGAGAGGGAAGATGATTTGTTATTTTTGTCTGGGGAGTGGGCTTAAAATTGCAAACTGCAGTTGAAAAATAAATTACAGAAGGTTAAATAATCTGGATCTTTTTCTGTGCTGCAATAAACATATTCACTAGACAGTTTAAAAAATTGTTTATGATATGCCTAATAGAGCCATCCTAGTTTATCAGTTAAATATGTATTCATAATTTTTTAAAAGGAATATTATTTACTCAGAAGACCAGAACAATTTCTAAAAGAGCTTTTCCAGTCCATCATGTAAATATGTATTTAGGACAAGTGCTTTGTGTACAGTATTAAAAAAAATCCTCTGAAAATCTCTTTGAAAAGTTATTACACATGTCCACTGCTGCAGCAAAATTTTAAATATTCATATCTCAGCTGTTTCTTTTTTCAGATTTCTCAAATTGGTTTGAATATATTGTGGGTGAAGTGCTCTGCAAGCGCTTCATCTGTTGAATGTTAACAGGCTTGTATCCCAAAGAACCGCTCATGTGTGTCAAACTACATATGTGCTTAAGTCTTTACCAGGTTAGGGATTTCATTTTGTTGGCTAACTTAAATATCACATTCTGTGTAAAGAACTGTCTTCCTTACATGCTCACAAATCTGTAGAGACAGTTTATTTACCGCTTATCTGTCTCTCCCTCCCATTTTCCCTTTGGTGAATTATCTGCACAAAACAATGTGTCTCCATTATTTGGACTCTTTGATGTACATAGGAAAGTCCTCACTGCCCTGCAAATTATCATCAAATAAAACCTTTCAGAAGTTATTTCAGAGGTCCATAGCACATGATGCTGAAGACAGCAGAAGTGGGGGTAATGAGAAGTGTGTATCTCTGCTATGTTGAGCTTTGGAGCTTGTATTGCCCTTTCTCTGTGTTACCAATCATGTGTTGACCAGTCAAAACCAGGTGACAGGGAGAATGCTTGGAAAAGAGAAGGAGGGGAAGTCACAGTGACATAATAAGTCCTCTTTGTTGTTGGCCTGGACACCAGAGAACTGTTTGGAGAGACCTACTATATCTGGGTAGATGTGGGAGTTAGGAAGCGCACTCTCATTTGCATAATATGTTGGGGAAAAAAGAAAAATGTTTTTCTTTCCCATTTCCACGGTCAGAAAAAGGTGAAATTCTTTTGAGAAACAGAAACTACCATATTGCCCTTTGGAAATTAAAACAATATAAAATTTAAAAAAAAAAAAAATGAAAGCCCAGCTCCATGTTCCTCAGTATGTACTTTGCACGAGTTTGCTAGAAATTCAGTTACTAATTAATAAAGTTATAGGGGTAAAAATGGGCTTATTTCTCTATTGCTTTGCATTCACATTTTTGCTTGCTCTGTGAGTACAAGCAGTACCAAACCTTAGTTGGGTTATGCTGTATTAATTTGGCATATGCAATGTGATAGATTGACTAGAGAATAACTACTGTAACAGAGAATTATTTTCTCAAATAACCATTCTAACATAGACTTGAATACATCTTAGATACAACACCTTTCTTATGTCTCTGACTGTATATCTGTGCAGAATGGTATTTCATTTAATTCCATTAATTTGAATTTTACACTTTATTTCAGTTTCGCATTGATTTGTATTTTCCTGTAAGTATTGCAGAGCTTTAAGAATCAAAAGCTAATTTTTCTTTTTATCCTCATGATAAACTGTTTTGAGTTTCTTTTTTCCTTCAATAACATCATAAAAATTTGATTCTTCAGGTCATTGCAGCAAAATTCTCATTGAATTCACCAGTATTTTTAGCTGTTTCAATGATGGCAAGGTTTTAACCAAAGCAGCAAGCACAAAAACATCAATATTTGGAAAATTTCAATTTATAACATCGTGGCAAATACAAGGAGAAAGTATGGAGTGTCTAAGCAAACATTTTTTATGTTTTTATGCTTTCACAATGCTCTAAAATACTGCTAAATTCTCAGTAGAGGAGCTGTGGGTTTTTAATATGAAAACTGACAGCTGTCTTGAATTTAAAAAATGCAAATATAGAACCAAATTTTAAAACAGTCTGAAGTTATTCCAATAAAAAAAAAGCAGTAAAAAAATTGCATGTGCTTATTGCACAACAATGTCTGAATCTTTCTCAAAAATGAATATATTTACATAAAAAATTCCTGTCTTTTCCAAAACTCTTGTTGTGGAATCTGTCATGTTCTTCATCAGAGTTTATATTGAAATAGCTGTTGAGATTTTTACTGAAAACAAAGCTTTAATTACATGAAAAAGAAGATAAATCAACAAATTTATCTAAAATTCAAGATAAAAAAACCTGAAAATCACCTTTAACATTATGCAAACAAAAGATCGACAGCTTTAGAACTACATTTCTATTTTTGAGAAAGTTGATTTCAGAATGGATTTTTTTTTGTTTTCTGTCTATTTTTCTGTCAGAGTTCCCTCTATATTTGACTGACAAGTATTGTAACAAAAGAGGAGCAGAAAATACTCTAGCACATGTCAGAGCCTATCTAATTATTTTAGTGTTGCTGCTGGTGTGATTAGTTTGTGTAAGAGATTCTGTTTTCTGAATTTGTTTTGAAGACTGGGAAACTGTTTAGGCCACTGATCTTTCTTTCCCCTTTTTGGAAATCCATGACCAGCAGCACCAGCTGAATTTGTTCTGTGACTACCAGTGTTCCTTCTTGTTCATTCTGACATACCTCCCAGTCTATTCTACTTTATGCAGATCAGAGAGAATGCTCTCCTCTCAGTGGATAAATACAATATATTTCAAAGAAAAATATGTATATAAGGCAGTGGCTATGTGATGCAAGTCTAGGGCCTTTCAATTAAGGCCTTTTTTTACCTAATATAAGCACTGTGCCCAACTCTTGCTAGTATTTAGAAATGTTCTGTTCACATACCTGAAGACTTACTTTTAAGCCACCTTCTACACATTGCATGGAACTTTGTTTTGATGATTATCTTAATCATTAATTTTTAACCTGGGGATTATTAATAATGTTGTTAGCACCTTAGCATCCTGATGTTTTTATTGCCCTTTAACACTTTAACAGTACTCCTACATTTGATATTTCAACTCTCTCCCTCTCCTGTGACTCTTGTCATGCATTGGCTGTGTTCTTCTCCACTTTTCCCAATGGGAGAATATGCTTAGTTATTCCTAGGAGGTTGCTGAGCCTGCTTAAATACAAACATACTGCCGTATTTAATCAGTTTCTTGATCTTGTATTTCTTGTTTTCTATTTGTTTTCAACTTTAGTAGTTATTTCAAGTAGACTGAGGAAACATTAAACTGGTAGAGTTCTTCTTCTAGGTCACTGGTTTTCAGCTATATAAAGCTGATCACCATCAGGTAGTAAATCTATGCAGGAGAAAAGGAGATTTCTAACTAGTGGATAGTGTGAATTTATATCTATTAAAATATAGAGGTTGACTATAAGACCTGAAAGGGTTACGTTCACACTTTTTTAATAAAATGACAGAACTTCAGTTTCTTTCGCTGGGAGCAGGTCTGGACTTGAACCTTCAGATAACAAAGAGTCATAGGCAGATTGTCTTGTAATTTTTCCAATTTTATATACCTGGCAGTGCCATGTATTTCTTTTCTGATGCATGCAACTTATATTAAGTATTCTACTTTAAAATCTGATTCATTAAAACAGCACCAGGCTTAACATCTTTTAGTTATTCTCTGTAAAACCTTTCTGGTCTATAAATGCAGCATTTTTTTTTTCTTTTAATTGCTAGTCTGACAAACTCAAAAGCTGTTCTTACCATTACACAACCCCTTCTCTATTATTAGAAAGATTTTCTGTACCAAATTAGGCTGTTTCCCGCAACACTTATACTTCAGGTTTCCTTATATGGCATATACCATTGATGGCAGGACTTCAGCTGTTCTGTGTAGATGGATCTAATTCGAATGGAAGCCATTCTGTTGATATTGCTTAACATGGGGTAGAGTTTAAGTTGCTGATCTTAGCTAGCTCTCCCTACAGAGATAAGAGTGAACTATGAGTTTGTGTTTCATCTAATTAAGTTTGTAGTGTTTTTTCCTTTTTTTTTTTTTTTTTTCCCCCCTGGGAAAACTAAGAAACCTCATAAAGCTCCATGGCTTCTAAGCCATATTTCAGTGTTGGTTTTGTGCTGTTCCAGTCCTTTGTTGTTAATCAGATCAAGCCAGCTTGCCACTGAGAAAGTAACAGTAGTGTCACCAGACTGCATTCTGTCAGGCCCTCCTAAAAACCTTCTTCAATTGCTTTTGTAAGCTTACTGTCTCTGTTTACAGAGTCCCTGGGCTACATCCCTGCTGCATTTTGATAAAAGTTCTCCTCACACCCTGTGTAAATGCCAATAATTGCATGAGAGCACAGAGGTATCTTCTTGAGGGTTCCAGAAAGTGTCATCAAATGCAGGGCACCTTGCCATTTTGCTTTATCAACCAACTAAAGTAAAAAACAATGACAGCTGTGGAAAAGTTCCTGAATGTGTGTACTTTGCCCTTTCCCTCCTGGTAGC
Organism: Athene noctua; assembly: GCF_965140245.1. Lineage (NCBI taxonomy): Eukaryota > Metazoa > Chordata > Aves > Strigiformes > Strigidae > Athene > Athene noctua. The sequence goes on from NC_134039.1 coordinate 21,108,049, forward strand.
TGTTGCCTTATTTTCAACATTGTTTAAACTGTATGCTGAAGTTCAATGTGACTGTCCCTAAGAAGTTTTTTCACATTTTACATTGTGGATGAAATCAGTGTAGCCCTCCTTGTGCTATTTCAGCCTTGTGCTATTTCAGCACTTTGGCTGCAGCACTGCCTCTTCAGAGAGAGGGCTGGTAGGGTGAAGTGAGGACTTACACGAACAGCACAACATTACCTAACAATGGTGGCATCAAAGTGCCTCATTTGCAGAAATATCAGTCTTATGATAATCTGCTCTCCCACTTCAATAAAGTACATTTTATTCAATAGCTAATTTGACTTTGGGAAACCTGCAAAGCTCATTTTCTGCAGTTGAAAAAAAGCCACAGCCCTTTCTGCCTTGCTACTTAACAATCCCATGCAATGTTTAAATTTTACTTCGGATGAAATATCTATTTCCATTGCTTTACTCACCTATATCTTATCACCTTTTTCAGCCAGAGGAATTTTGAATGTATTAATATATATAGATCTAGAAGGAACGTGAACACTGATTTTTCTATTGGTTTTCAAGTATGTGGAGAGTTGATCAAACCATTTTTTTCATAGAAAATGTCAGTGAAATTAAAAACATATTCATTTTTAACGATTCTCCAGAAAGGTTTTGTTGGTTGGATTTGTCTTAAATAATGAAAACAAAAAAAGTTCTGCTAAGGTCAGAATATTTTGATTTAGAAACATCACTGCAGTTCCTCACAGTAGAAGTCCTTTCCAACATTTTTTACTGAGAGTCCAACTTTCTTTCCAGACAATATTTTCTGTAATGCCTCAGTTCCCCGCTTAGGAAGAGAGTTTTAATAGGAATTCCATATTATCATGTGTTATGGGAAAAGACAGTGACCAGTATTTAGAATGACAGAAAACATGGCATGGACTATAGTTCCTTTGAAATCCTACGATAGTGAAGATCAGATTTTTTAGGTGGTAAGAAAACCAGTATTTTTGATACAAAGAAGAAATAACGCTCAGAGATTTCTTTTACTGAAAACAGAATTTCCCACAGGAAAAGCCAGATAATTGGGAAAAGTTCAGTCATTTTAAAGTGGCATTATTCATATTTTAAACATCTGCAATGAGAATCTTATGAAAATTTTTTATTCCCCTTTTAGAATACAAGAAAAAATAATTCTTCCAGCTGAGGTATTCCCCTTTAGAAGGCATCTATCCTGTGCTTTATCTCTCTATTCCTGACAGAAACAGCTAAAATTTTGGTTTTTCATCATGTCCTACTTAGCTCTTTGAAAGTTACTTCCTTCAGTCATAGAATGCAATAACAGTTATGTTCCTGGAATCAAAATTTCTACAAATATGGTATTCCATAAATATTTAAAAATATCATAAAAGTAGAAACAATTTAAAACTATATTTCTGAAAAACAGATAAGTAAGTTTCTCACCATTCTACTGAAATGCTGGGGTTTCAACCCCAAGCCCCAAGTTAAGGTTGACATAGGGGTGATTCCCACAGCCCTTTATAAAGGGGGGGTGAGTTCACCTTTAGGCTTCCCTCCAGGGTGCTGCCGGCCTGGCAGGGAGAGCCATTGGGTAAAGGAGCCCCAGGTGTCCCACTTGGGGATAAAAGCTGGGACCCCTTGCAGGCAGGGGCAGTGTCTGTCTGTGAGGTGGGTGCACTTTGCAGAGTTCCCTGTTGGGGAAGGACCTCCTGCCTCCCTGGAGCTGGGCTCCAGTCAGGTCTGGCTTTTGTAAATGTGGGCTGTGTAGAGATTCGGTATGTGGCTTCCTTGGTCTTATGTATTTGGCTGGTTGACTCGGTTGTCTCCTGTTTCTTCTATGGGAAGCTGCATTTCACCGTTTGTTCCACCTGTTGTTGGTTGTGGGGTGTCATTGTTGAGGTCAGTGGGATTTATATCAATTATATATAATCTGACTTGTTTGTACCCCCAGCGCTCACTCATGTACCGACCCTTTTGTATCAAATACAACTTGGTTATTGGTTCATCTTTATGCTGGCTGTGTCCTTTATGCTAGGCCTAATAACTGGCAAAACATCTATCTGTGCAAAAGTGTATTTTTTGCATTCATTTATGCTGGTATGATCCAGATTGCACTGTGAAAATATCTGTGGCATAGAGGTGTCATATACCTTTAGCTTTTTTCATGAGCAGAATCACATTTTAATTTTTACTTTTTTTTCCTATACTATTTAATAGATTGAGGAACTTCTAGTTGATTCTAGTGAGTGGTTATGCATTTTGCACAAAATAATCACTTGAAAAAAAAGAAGATTGTTGGGAATTAAGGTTAAAACTGAGATGTCTCCCATGTTTCTAGGGCGTGATCCTCATCATGAGCAGACTCCCCAAAACCTGGCAGTACCAGAGACCTCCCATGGACTCATCTCTGAGTCGTCTGAGCACAAAGAGAACTACAGGTCCCACTGTGCGTGACCATGACATATTTACATCTTGGAATGTGACATGGGTTTGAATTTTATTGGGCTGATGAAAACACCAACTCTAGTTCTCACACCTGAGTGTGATAATGAGACATTAAACAAAAGGGATGATGACAACTGTCTCAAAACTTCTGACCAGATTTTTTAATCTTAGATGATAAACTCATGTCTCCTACATTCAATACTGTCACTACATTTCAGTGATTCTTGGTGTATACTGAATGGAAGAGGCACCACAGTGCTGGTCCATGTTTGTCAGTAGCTTTACTTGATAGGAGATGCTCACCTGAGCTGAGATATTCAGCTCAGCCAAGATGAGACAGCATTTTGTCTTTGTCAGTAACAGAACTTCAGTGGTCTAAATAAAAATAAGTCCAGTTAATAAAGGTATTAGTCAAAACACAGCTTCCTACAGTTTCTCACACAACAAACTGGAATACACAGAGGATTTGAGAACTTGAGCATTTACTTTCTACCTAGGCAGAATAAACATTTTTATTGGAGTTAATATTACCTGTTCCCTGTATTACAGCCATAACTGTACCTTTCTGGCTTATAGATGTTGCAAAGATAAATATTTTAATTACAGATTTTGACATGTTCAGGAAGCAGAGCTTTGGGACATACACATTTCTAAGATGCTATCTACCATGTTTTAACATGTCATAGTGCCTGTAGATTGCTCTAGAGAGAATTCCCCTACTCTTGTTGGCAGAACTTAAAGACTATTGTAAGGAGAACAAAAAATTATTCTTATGTACAAAGATAATCAATTCACCTTGTTGCTGTATGTGATCCCCTGTATTGGTTTATTTAGGAGCCTTCAGGTGATAAGCACATTTCTTTTTTGTTTCCTGAGGAGATTCCTGTAAGTATCCCAGATACTAACACAACTCATAATACATTCATAGAGCTAGCCTCTCACAGCCTCTTTTTGGTCTATATTTTATTAAAAACTTTATTTACAAAAGAGATTTAATCAACTAATTATACATAATAAATGGAACAACTAATATACTAACAGCAAAGGTGATTGATGTTTATGTTGAGGAAAGAGATGCAGTGCCATCTTAACACCGCATACTGAAGCTGACTAGTCACGCTCTACAGAAGAAGCAGAGCAAGGCTTTGTAATGACTACTGTGGCAGAACAGCATATGCTATTTGTCCACACAGTTGCTTGCTAAACAACCAGAAATAAGTGCATAGTCTCAATTACACTTTGACAATTCAAAAGCACTGTACGGATCTAAATTCTTAAACTGCTCACAGAGATCAAGGTCACAAAAACCTCACAGGCCCTAAAGCCATTTAATCCCATCCCCATGCTTTCCCATCTGCTGTGTATTTTGGGGGCTACTTCTGAACTGAGTCAGGGAACTCATTAGGTTTTTTATAACTCACAAACACCCCCAAACAGTTGCATGAGCATTTAAGAGGGACAGCATGTTGTAATGGTGGGAGGCAGGATGGCACAGAGGCTATTTATGCTGACCTGTTGCTGAAAAAAGTGTTCTTCAGACTAGAATTTAGGCCATCAGACTCTCTTCTGTCTCCTGCTCTGTACTCTTTCATCCTGCTTGCCGTTCATACCTCCTGCAGTTGTGGGAAGCTTAAAAACTTCAGTTGTCCAACTGGAAGCAGAAAGGACTGGGTTTTTGTTGGTAGTGGTGTTTGGTTTGGGGTTTTTTAAATTCAGTTTTTCCTAGTCGGCCTGTGAAATGTGTTTCAACAGATGGTCATGGAGTTTTAAATGCTGTGAGTGGATTTTTAATAAGTCTGACTAATTTTATGATCATTGCAGTTCATGTGCACTCAACATTCCCACTGACTTCAACAGGAAGGGTTGAATGTGCAAAAAATGTCATATTGCACTCAACTGATCTAAGTCTGGCAGCACAGACAAATAAGGGAATTCTGGCCTCATGCTATGGGCTGTAATAGTCAGGTTCAATTGTTTCCCTCCATTCGGTTGACTTAAATGTATTATGGGGCTTTTTTCTCCCCCTTGATAGCATCAGGTATCAGCCACAGCTGGAGACAGAAGTTAAAGTAGTTGTCTGATCAGCTGTGACAAACCCCATGTTTCTTAAAGTGATGTGATTTGTGGGGAGCTCCAGCTTCTTACTTCACTGCATAAAAAAGTCCTGCCATCACTGTTGAAAACTCCTGTTCATTTTTCCTCTTTCCAATCTGAGGGTTTTCTCTCTCCCCTTCTTTAAATTCAGTGAATGAGATGACGATATCTCTTTGAAACCTTACATATTATTGTCTCTATGCCAGAAGGTAGTATGTCATGAAGAGATGACCTACAGCTATGCCTTACAAAGCTGAGGGGGAAAAAGATATTCTGTCCATTGTCAAATATTCTTCCTGCAGTATTGCTACAGAAGAGATACACTGTCCTCCTGCATTTTCTTTCTGTTGACAAGTTCACATCTTGGGTCATCTGTCCTGGTTTGGTGGTGTTTGGTCATACTGTTAAGTCAGAGAGGATTGTCAGTACACATCTCCCTGAAGTGGCTGCTTGGAAAATTTCTATCAACAAGTTCACAAAACAGTAAAATGTAATTATTACCATGAGAGTGCACCTTCAAATTTCTTTTCTGCCCATTTGTTGGGGTTTTCTTGATTTTTTTTTTTTCCCACTGACAAGCGTAATCTAACAACACATTACAAAGCCCCTTTTGGCAGCCATAGAAATATATTTCAAACAGGTTTTGTTTGATATCTGCAAGAAATCTCTGTTTGGTTTATGTAATAAGATAAATGCATGCAAATCCATCCTCTGATCCTGTAAATTATATGCCTGGAATTTGTAAGCAATACAGTAAAAGCTCACTAAGTTGCATTTTACCTATCCACATATCTCATAAAACTGACATAAAACCCAATGTTTTTTCACCATTTCTCAGCAAATAATAACAGATACAATATTTTGCAAGGTCTCTCATTGTAACTTCCTCACTTTTTACAGAATATAGTGAGATTGATTCTTTACAGAAAAGAATACTTCACAACATTTATTATTACTCTGCAGTGTAAATATGAGCATGAATAAATAATTTTGAACTACATAATCAGGCAAACGTAGCTGTTGAGATGAATATGTAGGCTTTATGTATTTTTTCATCTGCTCTGACATTTTCCACAGTTCAGTAATTAACTGGTAACTACTAAATTATTATTCAGTTTCTTAGAACAAGATTTTCAGAAAGGTGTACATGTCCAGGACTACATCTACAACCCTCATTTAGGGCTAAATTCACAACAGATCACAATGCTGGTTGTTTCCAGTACCCTCAGTCTCAAATGCCACTACCAGGAGAATGTACAACCATATTGGACCTCAGGCTACCTAAGATGAGGACAACGGATTTCTAAAACTTGGGTCCAGAAAAGTATATATAAGTGTAAAGAAACCTGGGTCATCCAAACTAACCTCTACAAACTGGCATGAACATGGAAGTGTCTTAAACCCTGGTCCTTTTCCAAGTCTTAACCAAGCCTGTGTCTTCTTGAGTTTGCTACCAGTGTCCACTCCAACTCACAATGCATGTTGAAGGAAAAGCCACTTCTGCCCTTAGTTTGTATCACATTGATAAATGCCCAGAGGACATAACCTACCCAGTAAAAGATCTGGATTTATGCTCCTGTTGTCAAAAAGATTTTGAACTTGTGACTCTCTATGAACCTGCCAGCCAAAAGTGTGTTCCTGGGTGGATCTCATTGGTCTTCCATCCCACTCTGCATATTGTGTATAAGAACTAAAGTAACAGAAACAGGGTGGAAAAAAAAGCAAAGATTAGCATGGTGCTCTTCTTTATCGGCAGTGGGAGCTATTGGTAATCAGAGAAACCTGAAGGCTACTCACTGCTCCAGTAAATACCACAGTATGTCTACAAATCTGTACACATGCACATATGCACATAGACTTGTGCTAGTCTGCTAATCATTGGCTACAAAGTCTTGCTCACACATCGTTTTCCTCTATGGCCTAATGTATGTTTATTATTCCATACAAAGCTTCAAAGAAGGAGTGAGAGAGATCATCATTCCAGAATACCTGTTAGCATAATGGTTGGAGTTTTCCCATGGAAGATGCAGGTTTGTTTATGCTCAAGGAAAGAAAAGAATTGAACCCACATTTCCCATATGAATGCTCTAATCAGTGAACCCATTTAACAGAAGAATGGAGCCAATCTAGCAGGCCTGCTCAGAGAATGAGTACTGGGACAGGTCCTGCCAGCCAGACACATAGAAGAGTGTCTAAGTGTCTGACTTCTGCTGGTACTGAATCTGACCCTTATGCCATGGTTTGATCAGGGATCATTCCTTCCTTCACTGAATAAGGGTAACAGGCTGTTTTGCAGTTGCAACATGTAAGAATTGACCCTACTTACAAGATTTTTCTTTGCTGCAGAGTCTGCAAGGGTAGACTTAGCGTCTGCTGCACACTGCTGCTTTTTCCCATTACTCCCTTCAGCATATTTACTTCAAAATAGCTGTAAGAATTAGCACTACAGTTACAGCCAGGAAACTAGAGCTTGTCAACACTCTCTGGTGGGATAAATTCCATTGTTCAAATGCTGATTTGCCAAAACCAAACTTTCCATATGTTTTTTGATCTAAGAAATGAAACTAAAAAGGGCTTTTACTTTTCATAGGGTTTTTTTTGTTTGATTGTTTTTAACAAAAGGTAAGGGTAATATCAGATAAAATTAATTTAAACTGGAGAAAAATATTTGTTTTCTCACAACTGTATAGGATGTATGACTGCCTTGTTCACCAGGTATATGTCTATAGTGTCTCTTTTCAGAGGTATCCCAAAGTCATCTGGGATTAGATATTACATCTGATAAGCTTGTCAGACTTCATCGTAAAATTAGTTGTTCTCCACTAGTTTTACTGGAGACTGTTTTAACAACTCCCACCAGCAGTTCAAAAGATTCTTGTGATTTTTCAGCTGAAGTTTTTCCAGGGGCAGTTAATGACCTTTTTTTCATCTTGCCAGAATACTCTGAAATTTAAGAACTTTAGCTCATCTAGCTCTTTGGTATTCATCCTTTCACATAACTATAAAAATATTCAGATCCTTTAACCATTGTGTTAGATAAGTCAAGTTTAAGTTTTTGGGGAACTTGTGTTCTCACATGTCAAGATAATTGAAATGTATCTAACTACAGTGGTGTAGAGCTCAGTTTAATATACCCACCCTCATGAAAGGCCGTGTTAGCTTGCTTCCAGTACTGTATTAAGTTGTGGCTGTTGGGCTACAGATCAGCTTGGAGTGCAGACACACAGCTTCTCGGAGCATTTTAAATTTTCTCTTATGAAGTAGAGTCTCACTTCTCCTGACCAAACTAATAGTACTTTGCTATATGAGTAACAATTTGCATTATATTTCTTTTATGAGAATAACCTGAATTGTATACAGCATTTCAGGTCTCACCGGGTGTTGCACACTTGTATAGTATCATTAATCACTTCTCTAGTTCAAAAGACTGTTATATCCCATGTCTATATTTTCCTGTCTTGTTGCTGCATTGCATTTGTGGTTCACAGCCACTCTTTGTCATGTTCAGTACAGAGTAAGTGTTTATTCTGGCTTCTAAAAATCTTATACTTCTACTTGCTTACTCTTTTTTTTTTTTTTTTTCCTAGATGTGTTTCTAATCTTGCTCCATACTGCTTATGTCTCCCAAATTTGTTTTCAAATGTCTCTAGTGTTTTGCTCCTTTTAATGCTGGGTTCATCAGTGAAAGCATGAAATTAAACCAATTTAAAGCATGCCTTCTCAGAACAACCTACAGCAGTCTTACTATTAGCCACTACCTTGTCTACAGTACAGTATTGGTAGGAATGGCTTCCTGGTTCTAGCTAAAAGCTATATTGTTCTGGCATTCAAATATATGAGGAGGTAATAGTTCAGATCACTCAACAGTTACCTGTATTCAGTACAGGTAGTAATTTTATTATTTTCTGTACAAAAAAGGTGGTTTACATTAATATTTCTTCCATGTACCAGCTCTCTCCAGTCTGCTACAATGGTCCTCTAGTTCTCTGAATCTGAGCACATTAACATCTTTCATTTTGCGTCAGTGAGATATATTAAAATCATTATTCCTGCTTGTGCAAGCCCTCAGCCTCCTGCTTTGCCCTTACCTGCTCAATATTTTTACCTTTACTGAGAATTGATGTCAATTTTTCACTTAGTTGATGGACTACATTTTAAGTTTTTTTCTCTGAAAAACAAAATTTATTTATTCTATTTCAGAATATCTGATTTTCCATGGGGGGAAAAAAAAATTCAGTGACAAAAATCTAAAAAATTATGCATTCGGGGGGAGGAGCTGCTTCAAAAATAATAGTTCCTCTTTGCAGAAGATTATCAAAACTCAGGTTAGCACAGAATTTTAAGTACCATTCTGTGATCCAAAATATTATAAAATCTTTTAAAAAAAACCCTAGATAGGCAAACTGGTACCAAAATATGCAGTGTTTGTATAGTTTTTGTTAAGCAAAACAGTGAAGCATTTTATGGATATCTATCCTCTCGACTAACAATTAACAAATTTCATAATACACTGATCAGCTGTCCACACCTACAGAAGGCGGATGGTGACAATATTTGGTTACTTCCAAAAACCTATTGAAGTTCAAAATTTACAAGGTAAAGGCTTTGAAGTTGAATAGAAGTCCCTGGAAACTTCTAGTACCCCTTTATATACCAGAAGTGTTTTTGGCAGTTCTAAGTGATATGGGAAATATTCAAATTATTCCACAGGCCTTCAGCTACATATCTTACATTGACTTCAGTGGGAATCACACAGTGAAATCCCAACTTATTGCTTTGAAAATGTACCCCTTAGTGTTTCATGCCATGCTGAGAGACAGAGCAGTGATACAAGGTCCAGATCCACAGCAGGTAGCAGTACACACAATGTGCTGGAATCCTGTAAGGCACTACTGTGTTAAAATATGCAGGCGTTAACTTAAAATGACAGAAATCAAGGGCATTCCAAATTAGGGTTTCTAAGACCCTCCTCCCCTTTGTCCCATTTAGTGATGGTCATACCTTTAGAGCTCTAATATGTAAAGTTTTTTCTGTCTTCTTCCCTTTCTTTTTTCTATCCTGCCCTCTAAATGACCTCTCTCCTAATTGGAATATATCTTGTTTTTCGATAATAGAATTTCCCCAGGAGATAGTCAATTTTTAGAGCTGAAAATTAATTTACAGACCCTGCTTGATTGTATGCGTCAGATATGTTTGTCTTTTACTACATAGTGACCTTCTCCTCCCCTCTCCCTTTACATCTTCATAGCTAGGAATTCACTTCAGAGTCAGATAACATGCCTTTTTACTCTGTGAGTCAGGTATTTGTGTCATGTTTTTCACGTGCTGATGTTTGCCTACCAATAGTACTCTTGGAGAGTTTTGTCCCAGTCAAAAGATCTGAATTGCTATTATTCCTTGCACAGCAGCTTGCAGGACTGCAGCCTTTCTGATTTTGTAGCAGCTTTCACTTCATATATGTAGAAATGTCCAGGGCAGAGAATTGGGTCCATACCACTCAAAGACACCTTCGCCTTGCAATTTGGTACTTCAGTGTGAGTCTGTTCATAACTCCACAGGATCTCTCTCCTGGGCTGCTTGAATGAGATTTAAAAGACAGGTCCATGCAGTTTGTTGCCACATTGCGTGGCTACCATGGATCTATTTCCTTTCAGTCACTTAATATCTACCAAAAATAAGCTTCTTCATTTCATACAACGTCTTAAGAATAGTAACCTGAATGTAAAGAGGTTTTTTTTTTTTATTTAATCAATTAAAATTTCTGTTCTTCAAGTATACTAGCATGTTTCCACAAAATATACTCCTATGCAAAGCCAATCTTTTATTCTGTTCAACTGATGATATACTGGAGTGCTCAGTTTGAAATGAAAAGTTGAGCAAACACAGATGCTATTCAGAGCTGTGCATTTGCTCATGCTTGGTGTTAAGGACACTCATTCAATGTTATTTTGATGAGTTTATTTAAGACAGTGAGTGTGAGATTCACCTCACCTGCAGCATAATTTTTTACACCTCAGCCAGCTATCCTCAGTGCCCTTTCTACTCGATAAAGAGGAATAGGCACATTTAGCTCATAACTCATCTGATCTATTTTAGACATTTCCAATCCTTGCATCCTAAAATCACTCCAGTGAACATAAAAGGAGTCTAAGTGGCTATATCAGATCTTGATTTCACCAACTGGTACATTTGCCACTGGTTAAATGGATCCCACCCAAATCTATGTGGTATCTTTTGATTTTGAAAACTTATCAACCAATTATGTGATGCCTATAAAAATGTCTCTACAGGGGCTCAGCTCAGAGTTGACAATCTTTGGGCTAAAGAAGATTTTCAGAGAAATCTATATCAGTACTGTTTTAATGACTGGATTCTCCCATCAAATGTTAACGCGGTCACAAGGTCAGCCAATGAGTATGTTCAGGTTATATATTGCTATAAATGAGATCCTGGGTTTTATGTACATGCAGGCACACCCATGCATACATGCACACACATTTTGCACAGAGTAACTTGCAACTGTTAAGCTCAACAGGCCATCAAGCATAAGAGAAGTTTGCTCTTTAAATCAAGTCGCCCTGGACTATTTGGATAGACACAGAATTTAAGTCAGTATACCACACCAAAACAAAAGTCTTTGGGAGCACTGGGAGCAAGGTGGACAAACTTTAAAAATATCATAAAATAAATTAATTAATTAGTTGTATTGCATAGCAGCAATAGTCAAGTTGAAATAATGTGGTAACCTCTAAGTGTGGGAAAATGAGATAGTGTGCATATATGCATACATTGCTGAGAAAGATCCAACAGATCCAGATTTTCAGCAACTATCAGATTTCTAGGCTTTATTTTGAATGTCTATAGACCAGCGCAGCAAAGTTCCCTAACCAGAGAGCTCTGCCAATTTACACCAGCTGAGAATCTCATCCCTAGTCTTTATTCTGGAAAGAAGGAAGAACAAATAGAAAAAAGAACCACAGTAAAATCTCTCTGAGCAAACTTTTATCTTTTATTGCAGGTGTGCCTAATCTTTCACAGTCCAAGAGCAAAGAAAATAAAGTGTACAGTGTCAAAATGTTGCAAGCTTTTGAAAAGCACTTAAATTAGTATTTCACTAATGTATTTATTGGAATTACAACTACAAGGAGACAATACAACATTAAACTTTGCTGACCTTCATTTGTCACAGACAATGTTGATAAATATTTTAAAACTCATTTGTATAATACTGCAGTTTTGTTTAGTTTCTTTATGGGTAACTAACTTTTATTAGGGAAAAATAACAAAATGTCATTACCTTGCAAAATACATAGTCAACATTATAACCAGTCTCCTGCCTCAAGACCCTTACATCTGCTGCTTCTGTCCCCCTGGCAAAAGCACTTGGTTTCCAGCTTTAGCAGGAGCCATATCCTGCCTCTTTACAGGGAGACAAGGTATTACTGATCCCCTAAACAAAAGTGCCATCAGCCCCAGGTGAGTTCAGAGTCCATCACCACAGTGGCTGTCAGGTGGCTTAGGAGCCACACACGTCCTATTTTACCTTATCTCATGGGGATCAAGTCAATTACAACTCAGGTTGTTCTATGTTACCCACTGTTTCATATCAATTGCTATTAACGTTTGCTTCTTGTTGTTAGAAATATGCAAGTGAAGTTCATGGATAGGGTTGGAAGTAATTCATCTCATAGTTACTCCTGTGAAGGCTGAAAGAAACAGAGGAAGTTTTACAGAAATATCTATTAAGCTCCCAAGTAAAACCTTGTCACCTCCACTACCTCTGAAATTTCCACTGTGGTACTTTATCGTCTGACAGATTCAGCACAGGTGATAAACTGTCTTGTTATGCAAAAAAAACACTTCTTGTACTTCTTCCCCACTTTCCCACCTGCCGTCTTCCCGTATGTCTGGATTTTTTTCTTGTCATAAATCTATTTTTGCAATTCTGGCCCAAAGACTGTCTTCATCTGTAGGCCACCTGGCATAATTGGGTCTTAATCTCTGATTGCTAGTCCTCAAACACTGCTATATGACGAAGAATTTATAAAACAATTTCAAAGTATCTATATCTGGAGAAATTACCTTGAGTGAATTCAGATCTCCAGCTTACCAAAAAAAAAAGAAAAGTTATTTCTTTCGAAATTCTTGTGGATAAAAATAAAATTAAAATTCAGTCCAAAAAGCTAGTTTTATATAACTCAGAGTGTTAGAAAATGTTTGCTTCTGGCTGACAATTTGTATGCAAATGAAAACAACAGAGCTATAGCTGGTGCTCTCCTGTAACCTTCATAGTGTTGCTCACTGGGTGCCTTTACAGTAAAGTGTGATGCTTTTGTCAGAATTACCAACATTTTTAGAGAAGTAATTCCGAATAGAATTAAAATGACCTTCTGCACCTTAAAAGGGCAATGAAAGGGGAGGAGATGGAAAAGAGTGAGTAAATCAGTGCATTCCTGTTCATTATGAATGAATTTAGATCAGGCCACTCTGCAGAGTGACACATGAGCTAATACTTAGTTGCCAGTATTTTGAAAACCATGTCTCTCAAGGGGAAGAGCATTTTCTCAGCAGCCTTTGGCTGAGTCCACTGTGACAGCATCCCTGTGTTATTTACAAATACACAGAAAACATGTATGGGGCTAAATGCCTCATTGTGTAAGAAGCTGAGTGCTCTCTGGTCTCTGAAGACCACAAAGGTTCAAGACGTTTTGTAATTCACAAGGTTTTGATCCTCAGGTGTTACCTTGCAGTAGTGAGTCTAGAAGTCTCTGGGGGGAAATATGTCATCCAAAATTATCCTGGGGTATACATCTCTCTCAGAAGAACCAGGTGTCAGTGGCTGCTTCTTCCTTGTTTCCATTACTGATTTAGAGAAGGCATACTCTGGGACCCAGAATAATATGTCTACAAGATGTTATTAATGCTCATGTCTCAAAATCAGCTGGGTTTATTTTGAATTTGATATTTGGAGTGTGTTGCCTATCCCAGTTACTGTCTCTCACAACTAGCCAGACCACTGTACCAGTAACAGCAAACAGGCAAACCTTAAAAAGACATATAGACATAAACTATTTTGTAGTTTTTGTGGGATCACAAGGGAAGATGAGTCCTTGAGGTTTAGGGGGGTTGAGGTCCAAAGTAACAAAGGATTATTCTGTATTGGTATAACAACTAGTTGAACATAGCAGGCTTTCCATAGAGCAAAACATGATCTGTGGGTACTATTGAAATGCATATAAAATAATCAAGTGAAGCTGTACAAAACTTTGGTACTGTTTAATGATAAGGATAATCAAATTCTGTGTTACTCTCTGGAATGCAGATGTGCTAGAAAGACTTTTATGCCCCAGCATGCACTTCAACGATGATTTTGCTCTTATTTTGAGTGATTCTGCTAGCTGGCTGAAGCATTGAGTTGAGCTCATAATCTGGTTTTAAAACCTGGCTGGAAATCATCTCTCAAAGGTAGTGGATGATAAAGAAGGACTAAGAGAGTTTCATTCTTGAGGCTGAGCTGAGTTATGTAGGGACCATTTGCCCATTCTGGTTCCAGGGTGAAAAAGTTCTGTCCAGTATTTGCTTTTCAGTGTTGTTATAAATATAGTATGAGTCAAGTTATTTTATGGAGAGGGGAAAAGCCAGTGTCACTGCCTTGCTTTTACATTCCTGCTGACACCCAGTGGCTTGCCAGCACAATTACACACCTTGCTGCACGCGGCGTAACCTCCTTTAGTAGCAATGAAATAATAAAAGTCACAGCACCGTTTCAGGGAATTTCACTGAATCTAACTGACACCGACGTTTTCCTTTTTTAGTCACTTTTTAGAGGGAAAAATAAAAGCAGAGTGAACAAGAAACATGGCTTGTTTGAAAACATGCTGCAGGACAGCTTTTGGGCAGTGACAGTTCTGCTCCGTCAGTTGGGACCTGGACCCAGCTTTGGAAATCCTAAATGGTCTCAGAAAAAAACCCAGTGGATAAGTTCCCTCTGACTCTTGGCTTTTCATGCAAGAAAAGATGAGGAATCATTGTGTGACTACAAAAGGCATTTGAGAATAAGCTAATTTTTCACAGTACAAGATGCCATCACCTACAACCCCCAAATTTTTCATGTACAAAGAAAAGAAAAGAAAAGAAAAGAAAAGAAAAGAAAAGAAAAGAAAAGAAAAGAAAAGAAAAGAAAAGAAAAGAGCCTTCAGACATCTTCAATTTTCTGTAAAATAAGGTGATTTCCTATAGAAACAAATTTAATACCCTGCCAAGTATGAGTACCAGGCCCTTGATATTAGTGGATATTTGATATTTTCTTTTGGTCCCTCTCAGCCTTTGGTAAAAGAAGTCCCAAAATAAAGGAGACCTGCTAAGGATCTTAAGCCTGGCCTGTTATTGCTTTCTTAACAGCAGCACTTTCTGCTTTAGAAGGTAGCTGTCTTGTAACTTGTTCTGAGCAAAAGGGGAATGGGATTTGTATAAAATCCCAAACATTTGTATAAAAACTCATTTATGTGCAGGATCTAGCCTTGTGAATGTATACGGAGGCTAAAACCAGCCTTCATATTTTCTATTCCAGAAACATGGCAAAAAAACATCCAGTATAAAGCATGTGGAATTCACTCAAACTCTACATCCAAATGTATTAAAAGTAAAAAGAGTAAATTAATTAAGTAAAAGCAAAGTAGTATCAAAAAACAATATCAAACTCCCTGAAGGGTAGTTCACAGCCTAAATGAAGCAGCAGTGCAATGAATGTGCAGGCACAAGGAGTGTGCCCACACATCATGCATTTTAAGGACTCACCAGCTAATATTTCCTATCTTTTTCCAGAAGCCATACGGTAAACAGATAGCACTAACAAAGTCAAATATTAATAACCAAGAACTGCACATCTCCAAATCCCCTTCCCCCAACCAGCAAAACCCATAGAAATTTACACTGACCAAAGCAAATAGAAAATAAAAGTCAAAGCACTTACATGGTTGACATTTAGGGATAGAACCAAGTACCCTTTCCATCCTTTTGAATTTCCTAAGTTATAACATTAACAAAAAATAAATACACATTGAAATGGAGTAACTCATGATCGTGACATATACCTACAGAGAAGTTACAGTAATAAGATCTTAAAACAGAATATCCCAAGAAGAAATTTTACAGTGTCTCCAGACAGCCCAGATCAATTTAGCATTTTGTCACACTCTTAAGTGATCTGGTTAGCTTTGTCCATCCAGAACAGCTTTCTCAGTATAATTACTTTCCAACCATAAAGTTCTTTCTTTTGAGGAGTAGCATATTTTCAGCTCTCCCAACATTGTGATTGATTTATTGTGTGATGGAAAGAGATACAGTTTGCAGAAGCATGAAAACAAATCTATGAAAATGTTGATGGAGGGGACATGACTCAACCCTTCACCTAAAACCTGAATGATGTGTTGGGGGTGGTGGTGTTATAGAATTAAGGAGAAAGAAAAGAATTCTATTTCATATTTTATTGATTTTTCTGAGCCCTGTCCAGTTTCAAAAGTAGATACTCTGCAGCAATACATTGAAAACCTCTCAGAATTATGAAACCATTTCTTCTAGCCCATGTAACTGAGCAAATCACACCAAAAATGACCCTTGTGCTTTCTTGGTTGTTCAAGAGATAAACCCCACAAGGCCAGCTCATAAAAGTGTTTGCGAGTACTAACAGCTGTCTCAAATTCTCGCACTTTAGTTGTGCAAAAGAAAGACTGACTACATTATGTGTTTTTCACCCTCTATCTTTCTTGCTCGTTTTAAATGAAATGTGAACTGAAGACTGAAACATCTTGCAAAATTTTTTCCCCCTAAATTGTATATTGAATTTAAATTTTGTAAAACTGAATGAAGATTAGTTCAGAATCCCTAGGCATTATTATTAATCTGGCTAAGACTTTGTTAAGATGGAGGCTAGAGGAAGGCTTGGGTGCTTTACAGACTTTTTGGTTTACCAGCTGGTAAGGCAACAACTACTGTTTACTGACACTAATAACTCATGTTAGTTCAGGGAGATGAGAAGTCTTTTTCAAAAATAGATTTGCCAAAAAAAGACAAACCTTTTGTCTTAGTGGAAGTATTGTCTCTTCCTCACCTACTTTCTCCCTGTTTGTTAATTTCCATTGTCTCATTCCATAAGAGGCTTGTTTGAAAGGAGGAAATCTCAGCTTTTTACATCAAGTGCAAGAGTAAAGGGTGCAAGTATTTAGACAAGAAAAAATTATACATGCTTTTGTGAAAGAGATTTCAATCTTCTTCAGAGGCTGTGAATTTGATGAGAACTTTCTGTTTATTTCCTCTCTGAAGTGAAGGAGACTGCCTTGGCTTTTAGATTAACACTGTGATTGAACATAATCTTTTCTCTTTTGTCCTGCAGTAGTTTAGATGCTTCTAATCTTTGTCTATATGGTCTCATGCAAAGAGATTAACTTTTCTATTCATCAGTCATTAGGAAAGCATTAGCCTAGTAAATATGCCCCCAGAAAAAATGGGTCTGAGAAACCCACGGCTGTATATGTGTCACCAATGTTACTTGCTGCTATACAAAATACACACCAGATCCAGCCTCAGTAAGGAAGCAGAACCAGCCAGTAAAAACATATTTGCACCACATCTATGCAAAGATTTCTTCCCACTGTCCCTTTTTTACCCTCTTGCTCATTATTATTTTTTTTCTCTCTCATTATTATTTTTTTTCTCTCTCATTTAGCACTGGTTCATTGGTTCATAATTGGTTCCTTAGTTTGGATGGGATTGGTTCTACCTGGATAAATATATTTTCAACAGGAAAACAAGGTTGTAAAATGGTTTTATCCATAGGAATACCAGATGATGTGGATGTGAGTGTTCACCCAGGCAGAAACTACTGTCAAGGCCAGGGATCCAGAGAAAGGTGAGTGACACTGTGTAGGCTCTACGGAATAGTACAGAGGGCTCACATGAACTGCGAGTCGTGCTGCATCAACTGGAAGGCAACTGGTCCTCAGTTGAAGGACAGTTTAAGCCACCGAGAATAGCAGTTGTGTGTATGCTTGCAAAAAAACAACGAAGAAGTAGAGTCAAGGTAAAAATTAAGTTTTCTCAAGTTCAAAGTAACCCCCCTACCTATAAACACTGGTGCATCATTCAAGTACTTCTAATGCTTTTTAATGTATCATATTCCTTGCTACAAACCAGAAAAGAGAAGTCTTGGACTCCACTGAATACATGGACTAAGCTTGAAAAGTCTTTTTTTTTTTTTTTTTTTTTTACTGAATTTCTTTCTATGTTGCCTTTTACACTGCAACTTTCTCATCTCTCTATGTATTTATCTGCATTGGGGCAGTACTTGCAAGTCCAGGTCACTGATTAGGACTTCATGTGGCCAGACCTATGTAAACACCCACCAAAAAAAATCGCTATGATGTGACTTAAAACCTGAATATAAAACTTAAAGTAGTTGTTTAGATATAGACACACATGTGTAGAAAAGAGTAAGACTGTACAATTTCATCATCCTTACATCTGTTTTTTAAAACAAGAAAAAAATAAGCTCTGCTGTCTCAGAATTTTCAGCATGCACTGAACATGTAGTTATCTTGAAGGACTTCTGTCCCCCTCTCTGAAACTCCTAGGCTTCACGTATTTCAAATGCCATTATAGACTAGATTTGCAAAGTCAGGATCTAAATTTGAATTTCTCTAGCATATGGGACTTGTTTGGCCTAAATTAGTAAATTAAGCAAAATATCAGTCAAAATTCACCACAGATATAATTAGGGGTTATGTTGTGCTCATATTTTTAGTATCAATTATAAATTTCCTTGATTTTGTTGATAAGATTTTTGGTGTAGGAATCAAGTTTTCTCCTGACAGAAGAATGATGGATGCTATCAGTGCTCAACAAATTATGAATAATTATACTCAAACTAGCTGCTCTATTTTCAGTTAACTACACATAGGAGATAATAATAGTTTAGGGAAAATGTGTTTAACGTGGGCCTCATTTTAGGGAAGAAATGTGTGACACTGCATCCAATGTCCAAACAGGTGAATATATAAAGAGATTGAGTAACTGCCTATGCAAATGAGACAGAGGAGCTACCTTGAAATTTTGTATATAGGACTAGGTGTTTTTTTATTAAAAAAACAACATTAAAAAACCCACACGTCCCTACATTCTAAAAGAACCAGAGAAATTTGTTGTCTGTGGTAAGCTGCTGTTGGATCCATTTTTCTGAATACATTTGGCTAATACATTATAACAGACAGTGCTTTGCTTCCTGTGACATGCTTGAGATCTATAGCTGAACTGATTATATATTATTTCAAAACCAAACAAACGGAGAGAATCCCTATTTCTGGGTGACAGTACTCAGACAGATAGGTAATAATAAGAGGACTACATGTGTTCTAGACATCCATTTATTCAGAAAGATCCCAAAGCACTTATTGGATTATTAAGAGAAATCACTTGCACAACCACTTTAACAGTAGCAATGTAACAATACTACCCACATGTCTGCAATGAGAAGAATGTCTTATCATAGTGATTGTCCTACTGCAGTCTATAGATCATCAGTAACATCTACAATCGTTACTGTTAGTAATTGGTTGTTAATATCTTTGTTAGAGGCTTAGACAATGTATAGAAGATGAAGGACGTCAAAAGCCTGATCCAAAACTCTTTGGAGTAAATATCCAGGGAGTTTAATAGCCTATGACTCAGTCTCTTAGGTTCCTTTATTTCAGCGGGACTACATGATTGCTAGAAGATAACTATATTTTTCAGAGCAATACTATTTGGATGTGTCATACAAACCATAACTCAGAAATTTTTTGATTTAAAATAACAGTGGGAAGGAGAAATCATGAGATCTTGACAGCACATTTGAAGTCAGCTGGAATGTCAAATCCCTGGCTGCAGCAGAGGATGATACTCTTGAAACAGTGATAACATAGTAAACAAGGTCAAAGAAGTCAAGAGCAGTGCCTGTATAGCCACAGGAAATAAATGGAGAGGTAGTGTAATTCTTTCTTAAGGTAAGCAAATATAGAGTATCTGCTGGTCACACACATTTTCATTTTTTGCCAAAGCTGCTTGTTACCCACTCCCAGCCAAAGGCTTTCATATGCCTTGGTGCTAGAAGTAGAAACGAGTGCCTGGAGTGTAGAGTAAGTTCAAGTACTAAAGACAGGAACTTAGAAACATATGTGTAAATTAAACCTGTCACAATCTGGTTGCAATATGTTGTTGTTTCCTAGAGAAAATGGATGTAACTATATGACTCATTGCAAATATATGCCATTATCTTCCCTCTGAATCCCATTTATTTTCTTTATATTAAACCCTAGTTAGCATTTTTTTCAGCATCAACTCTAACAAATCTGAAATGGTGACAGCATTACATAAATTGTACCATCCCAATGTGAGCACCGGTGCATATCAAAGGGCTGTTAAATTATCAATGTCCCTTAGATGCCACTCTGATTTTAGAAGTTAGGATGCTCTAGAGGCAGTACAATAGTGTCTGAGCACGACGTGAGCACAGGCCCAGATCCACTTCCCTTGCTTGCACACTTGGGAACTTAAAGTGAATTACTGCTCCTCATGGCTGCTCTTCCTCAGAGAACACCACCCAGAGACTCACCAACCAGGTTTCTGAGCCTTTTTTGTAGGAGAACAAGTGTTGGAGGGCAGCTTCCTCATCCTCCACACCTCAGCTCACCGATCCATCCTCACGTTACATGGTCCCTGTGTGGGATGCTCCTCCAGGTAGACCTTCTGGTTGGTTTCTCAGTCTCTAGAAATGGTTGGCATCATGTCGAGGTGCTTGAATGTCAGTGAGACAAAGTAACCAGTACTGAAGAAATGAAGAAACTTACTCTCCATATAGTATGTGATGCAGTAGAAGGAAATATTGGTATTCTTTGAAAAAAACCACAAGAAGACATTGGGGAAGGAGTCATTTGAAGAAGCATGGGGCGATATGTACATGAATTTGATCTAAAAGCCCCTTGGAAATCAACTGCCTAGGTTAATTTTACGGCAATTAATTTTGTTTCTTCCAAGTAACGGTAGTAGCTAAAAGGAACAGTGCTTAATTTGGTAGTGAATCAGCATTTCCATTTTCTTTCTTTTTCCCCCTTTCTAAACTTAACAAGAGTTTTGTGGAAAACATCCAGACTGACAGAAAGGAAAGGCATGCATAGGTTATGCTGAAATGAACACACATTTGAACCAGTCTTATCCATCCTTGCTTTTAATGGGGCCCTGAACTCAGTAGAAGCTGTTAGGTGCTTTTGTAACACAGATTAACAATAATACTAAAGTTCCTCCCATATCTCATTCCTCCCAAAGAGAGAGACTTAGGCTAAGATACTTTAAAGCTCTCCTTAGGCTGTTGTGAGTTCAGTGTGAAAATACATCCGTTGCCATCTCACGTTAACTCTTATGGCTCTAGAAGTGGGGGCCTTTTGCTTTTACTATACCTTGTCAGATTATGGAACTGAAGGAACCATTGATCGCTGAAGGATAAAAATCAGTGGAAGGCTTCTTAAAAGAAAAATACAGTATATTCAAACAGCATTAGAGAAAGTCCTCTCTTTGTAGTTTGAGATGTTGAAGGTCAAGGAAAAAAAAGAAAAAGAAAGAGTACTACATAAAAGTAAAAAAAAAAAAAAAGAAAAAAGTTAGGCAAAACAGTCATTACAAGTTAAAGCAGAAATAAAAAAATACAAAAAACCCACCCAAACTTTAAAGGTTTTTCTGGTATCTGTCCTTTGTTTTTACAGTGTTAGCTGTTAAAAAAAAAAAAAAAAAAAAAAAAAGGAATAAACCATCTGTTTTCAAACTGTTTTGAGGTGCTGATAGTAAATAAAATATCATTTATTGTTGAAGAGCAAAATGTCAAATTCATAAAAGACCAAATGAAAACTTTAGGAAAACCATTGTTGAGGAATTCAGGAATTCTGGGGGACTTGGATACCTAATAGAAGAGAATGCCATCATTTTTATTGGGAGCCAGCTACCTGTATCACTCTAGAAAGAAGAGCAACTTTGGAAACTAACATTAAGCTACACATGTACTTAGCTGTAACTGGGATAATGTTTTGCAGTGGGAGTGAGGAAAAATGGACCACCTGGAAGGTGCTGTTCATTGGGTAAGCTTATGAATTCCTCCCTTCTTCTGCTTTGTGTTACATCCTAATAAATTACATCAGTGAGGTAAACCTTGGCATTTTTAAGTCAGAGTTTTGTAGAAGTCTTTGCTTGGGCGGTGGAGGCTTTCTGTGGTGGGCAGGATCAGGGAAAGAGGCCGTGTCTCTAACAGAGAGGACTGCTCCAAGCAAAGCCATCCCTTCTTCCAGGCACGCGAGGCACCACCAGTCACTTCCTGAAGGCTCTGGTCCTGTCCCTGTGGAGGAAGATGAATGGATCAGGCTGGCAGGGCCAGCGGCACAGTTTGTGCCCCAGGGATCACACCTGGGGCATCCAGTGCAGAGAAAAAGAGGAGAAACAGCCCAGTGAAAACTGTAAAACTCAGAAAAACAGGATAGGACTTGGCTAGGGTGTAAACAGAAACAGGTTAGGTTTTGCAAAAATGTCCATTAACTTTCCTTCATGTGGCCATGGTTTCAGACACTGAATGTATCTAGAAAACAATTAATTTCTTACCTTGTGAAGAAACTTTCACACAACAACATTTTTTTTTTTTTTTTCCCCTCTTACAATATTGTGCTCTAAAGAGGCTGCAGTCTTCTTTTGAACAACAATAACAGGATCTGGGATTGATTTGGTTTTTTTTCTCTGGACAGATCATTTGGGTCTTGTTTTCAATACCTGATATTTTTACTTTACCAAGCTGTGAGTACACTGTACTTGAAAAGCTAAAGCTTTTTTTTTTTCATTTTTCACATACTAACCTCTGGCTTTTGGCCATGCCCACAATGTGCTCACTTTATGCCTATCAATTTGAATGAGTTTTTGTTATAATTTTTATACCAGATGAGTTCAACTTGTGGTCCTCAAAAAAGACTAAGCAGAGAATTTCCCAGAAACCTAGCATTTCCAAATAGCCTCTTCAAGTAGAATCACTTATTGAAATTTAAATATTGAAGCACTTTTATTTTAAAGTTAATATTGTTTATAGGAAGCAAATTCACATAAGTGGTAGAAACCTTTTGGTATTAGGTCATTAAAAATCCATTCTTGACTTCCTGCCCACAACTACATCTTTTTTCAGACCTGTCACCCATTTCATTTAAGCACTTAGCTTTCTCCTAATGAATGAATTGGCATTTCATATTACCTTATTATCCTATAAAGCAAAATGCACACTCAATAACATTAACGGTAATTTCTCATAAAGACATATTATCGATCCGGGTGCTACCTGTAAGCATTGAAAATTGCAGCTTGCACACAGAGCTTTTCACATCTGGGCCTGAAGAATTAAAGAAAAATTAAATTTGACAGCAGTAAATTCAGAGGCACAATCTAGGCACCAATTTATATGCAAAATGAAATGCTTTATGAAAATTTCCCCTATTTTCTCACGGAGATTTGGGAAAAAAGATTTCACTAGATGCTTCTTTCTCTAATATCCCTCTACTTAAATATTATACTGCAGTCACTGCAGACTCCCTTTGATGTATAAATAATCAAGTTAAATTATGTGCAGCAAGGAGACTAGTGCTCTGCCATTCTTATTTTACAAAGTAATATCTACCCTAGAGGGTCAAATTTCCCTGACAAATTCTTAATTACTATGTTGCAACAGAAGCAGAATCTATTTGTGCATAAATCCTGGGCATTCCCATGTGGTAAGTAACTAATATTACCAACCATTTCACTTGGCCTGTTCACTGAACTCCATAATTAGATAATACTTTTGATGATGGTACATTTGAAGTCTTAATCCATTTAATTTTTTATGAGATTTTTTTTTATTTTAATAGGGATATGTTAGTGACCGCTGCCTATTTAAAAATCATTAAAATTCTGTCCACAGCAGTAATAAAGATTAAAGATTACTAATATGGCATTCATAACCTTTCTGATTTTCTAGAAATCTGGGGCTTAAGGTAAATGTTAAAGGTCATTTAATATGTTAGTCAGTAATTATAATCCTGGGTAATAGGTTCCTTTTCTAATTATACTGGTATAAAAGTTCTATTGTTTGGGTCTATTCTTTTGATTTTCTTATTTGGGTTTTTTTGGGGATAAGTAATCCTGGAATTAAGTTTCTGAACATTGATGAAAGTAGGTAATGCACAATGATTAACTGGATAAAAGTCATATGTTTGAATGCCACGTAGTATCTTGCCTTGAAGTTACTTACAAAAGATGCAGCATCCCTTTCCAGGAGAAATAAAGCAGAAAGGTCATTGCAGAGATTAATACCTTTTCTTATTTTAATATCAAACATTGACAAATAAGATAAAGGCTTTGTGAGCAAGCTCAGAAGAAAGTGAGAGTGGTTAAACACTAGATAGAAGAGAATCTTAAAAGAATAATCTGACAGTCATTTCAGAGCAGGGAAAGGAAACTTCCTCGCTGAAGCCCTGATTCGGGAAAACATTCAGGCAGACATTTCATTGAAGGTGGAATATTCTGCATGCTTTCCTGGGACACAGCTTGGATCTGCACCCAACCACTTATTGAAGAAAATATTCTACCTTCTGCTCATGGCAAAAAAATCTGGGCAATTTTGACTTAGAAATAGACTTATTTTCTATGATGTGGATATTCTGCAATGCCTTTCTTCCCTTACCTGTACACAGATATATATTTATGATGCTTGTAGGTTATGCACTATCAAAATTTACCCCAAATCACATTTAAGTACAAGGCATTTGATTTTAAACACATTCTTAAGCTCCCTTTAAGTTGTGTGTACTAAAATGCTGTGTTAGGTCACAGTGCCCTGCTGAATCAACTCAGACCTTGCAAAGGGTCAAAAGAGACAAAAGTACCGCTGCTGGACTTCTGGTCAGATGTCTTCCTGGTGGCTGTAGATCTTACTCCATGCACCACAACTGAGTGTGACAGTGCTCTAACTGCAGGAGGAAAAATTTAAAGGAAAACCAGAAAAATAGTAAGAAAATATCTTTGGAAGGTGACTCGCTCTTTGTGTTTTTCAATTTTAGCACAATACAAATACATACTAGCGTTAAAAACACCTATGTCACTAACTCATTTCAGCAGTAATGATATCTCACTGGCTGGCTTTGGGCAAGTCACCAAGGGCACATTTTAAAAACATCTGCAGGTCATGATTTTTCCATGGGCACTGAGCAGCTTTTTGAACTACAGATTTTTGCTGGAGTTGATATTCTGTACTTCTGAAAACCAGTCCTCCAATGTCTTAGAATGGGAGTAGAAAAAATGTTGATAAATGTATGAAAAATCTGGTTTTAGCATCTCTGTTTTAAAAGGATGACAGTGATATGGCCTGTTAAGGTGGTATGAAGTTTAAACAGTCTATTTTTATAAGGCATTTCCCTTTTCAACAGGAAGGCAACTGCCAGTAGACCAGTTGATAAATCATTAAAAGTCACATCCCAAATATTTTTCAGCAGTCCTTTTTATTCTTGCAGATTTTCAAATTCATAGCCTCTTGTGCTTAGAGTTATTTCAAAGAAGCTAAAAGCAGACCGATGAATATAATTTAACTATGATTGGTGAAATTTCAAGAATGCTTAATCAGAATTGTATATAAACCCTTGATTAAGAAACTAATCTCTTATAAGCATTTTCTTCATCCTGAAACCCAAGTAGCAAAATCTGAGGTTTTCTTGTAAAGAAACAATAGCTGACCTGAGAAAAAGTTTAACTTCCTGATTTTATCAGTAAATCCATGTGAAGAGCCTTCTTTCAGAGCTTTTTTGAAATACTAGAATGAAGACAGTGTGTCAAAGTTTCAATTCTTTTATATTTTTCTGTTTCTGTTTTTTGCCTTTTACCTAGCTGCAGCTTCCCAATGAGTCTTTCTTAATACCACACAATATTCATTTAAAGGAAAATACAGACAGCAAGAGCTTCATGTTTATGCACTCATACACAATTTACCCATTCACCAGTCTTATGGCAGATAAAATTCATGAGCAGTTCTCATTGCTACTTCTGAACTAAAGTGCCACTCCAATCCCAAATTAACAAACTGGGTTGAAATTAGTAATATTCTAGTTATTATGAATAATCACCAGAACTTCTGGGTCAGTTTCTACCCGAAGAAACTGTGATCAAATTTTAGCTATTTAAACTGAATATCTGTCCAAGAAAAAAGCACTGAAAAGAGAAGGAATGTACATTGTGCATCACCAAAAGAGCTTCTGGTCAGTTGAACAACAGTGAGTCACGTTATGCTTATCCTCTGGACCTGCATGGCACACCACCAGCAGCAGGCAGTGTCCGAGCCATCTCGGCACCTGTCAGGGCTCTCTAGCCCTTTTCACAAGTTGGAGCATCTTCAAGACTTCATCTAATCTATATTTAGTGAATATAATTTGGCTTCTCTCAAGTTAGAATGCTCTTGCCATTCTTTCTTCCTACATCACATTGCCTGTGCTAGTGATCAAATGTAACTGGACCTGCTTTGCCTGTCCCAGATGTATTCTGTGGATAGAGGACACTTGTGGATAAACCACATCTTGCACAGTCACATCATGCACATCTACAGCTACATAAGGGGTGATGCAAAGTACCCCTGCAAAGCGTAACAAGTACTTGCTTATGGGATATTTATTTTTACTGTATTGCTCTTTAGTATGCTTCTTCAGAGAGCTTTCCTAAAATATTTTCCGTTATTCTGCAATGTGAATGAAAAGGGTAGCTAGAAGATTTTATATTATTCAGATATCTGCCACTTAATCCTCATGACTGTGAAGAGCTAGATTTTGTGGGACTGGGAAGGAAAGATCCACAGTGAATAATGATTAAGTACAGTGGAAACCTGTGGGACTCTCAGCACCTTCTTCCTATCTCTAGCAGTGGGTTCAGTCATGTTGCAGATTCACAGGTAAATCCTTCAGCCCAAAAGTCAAACTGGCCAAAGTCTCTGCATGACTATCAGCCACTACTGAATGAACCAGAAGTGGGTATAGCTCCTTGATACCTTCTTGCATATTATTCCATTTCTGAGTTCTGTACAAACCCTTGGAAAAATAAATTTCATCACAGGGAAGAGCTAACATTAGCTTTCACCCAATCATCTCTTTAGTAAAACTACAATATTAAATTTGGGGTCTGGGCCATTAAATTTTCATTAAAAACTTTGTGCATTTGGTAAGAATTGACTTGATAACATCTAAATACACTATGTTTGTTATTTCTAAGTTTAGGGCTGTAAATGAGCAGCTGATGTAAACGGAGAGCTGAGAAACTCCGAAATTATACAATGAAACACTATAAAATTATTCTATATTTTGTTTATTTTCTCTCAAATTAAGCACATTTTCAAATTCTTGAGGCAGAATGAAAGGGACAATAACATTCTGAATGTTTTAAGCCATTTTTAATCTTAGAAGTATTTTAAATCTACGTATACTTTTTCCACTGTTTATTTCTTTGAAAAATTGTCAAAGTTTTTCCCTATAAGCATATAATATACCACTACGTCTATAAATATGCATAGAAAATCTTGACGTTGATAAGACTATATAGGCATAATTTAAAGTATAAACTCTCTTATACGTCTGAGGGTTAGTTCAATGGCACAAAGCAGCATAATTAGAACTATCAAACCATGTTATTTTCTGCCACAGATTTTGCTTGGAAAAATTATAGAACAGAAAGAAACAGATTCCACTGCCCTATAGCCATGCTCAGAAACAGCAGAAGACAGTACCAAAATGCATGTCTTCCACGAAAAATTCAGAGAGACATATACAGGTTGGTCTGTCTTCAATCAGGTAATTGAAATATAAACTTGGATTTGACTCTGTTAGTTTTAGAAACAATATCTTAATATATTATAAAATTAGGAATTTCCCATTTTAAATGTTGAATGACTCAAATAGACAAAAAAAAAAAAAAAGGGAAAAAATCACAACATTTAATTAAAATAAAAAAATTCCTGCTTGAATTCCAAAATTAAGAAAAAAAATCTCAGATTTATTTTTAGTAATTTCGTCTTTGCTTTTCTTCTTTCTTTAGTTTTCTTTTATAAATTTCCCCTTCCAGTGACTCCTTACACTCTCAATCATCTTAACAGGCTAAATTCTGAAACTAATTGCTATAGCTGTATTTGGAAGGAGGAAAGCAGGGTGATATCTACCAAATACAAAAACCTCCTGCTGGTGCAGAAGAGCAAGGCTTGCTCCATCAAAAATAACCATTTGAGCTTGCCTAAGAAATGCAAAATTATGTTCCTTTAGTTAGCACTTATTCTGTCCTCTGCTTCACGAACCAGCCTGGGCTGAGAGCACCTTTTCCTTTGCAGTTTTGAGGCAATAGTTGAAGGAATACTGAAGGGTACTGCGGAGCTCTAGCAAAGTGTGCTGCCCTAGTGGAGAACTGGGAATAGGGGCTTGGCTGGTTACACAAAATTCTCACTAAAATATATAATTCATGGTCTGAAATAATTTTGTGACTCTGAATACATTTGTCCTCTGTATGGGTTTAGATAGAACTGTATTCATAATGTGATTTATTCATCACAAACAGAGCTGAATAGAGGTATTCAGGACACACCAGAAACCATAACTTTGAATTAGGTGACTTGGGGCTAGGATAGGAAACAGTACACATTCTCAGAAGGAGAACTGCTTGTCGCTACAGAAAAGAATTAGTATACAGAAAATTGTGTCTTAAATACCACCAGTCTTTGTGACCTGTACATAACAGTTCTGGTAAGAGGAATATAGTTGCCACTGAGATACAGGTAGGAATCACAGTAAACAATGCAAGGTTGGTTACATGCAGAGGTGCTGGATAAAAATAGGATGAGACTCAGAGAGGCATATGATGGATGCACTGGAGTAGCAATAATGGATTAAAAAAAAATAATTATTAGGTCTTTCATTTGATAACTAAAGAAACTCGCTTGCTGGAAAGTCAAGGGCTAACAAGTGCTATTTTGCCTAAATTAGAAAAAGTGATAGTTCTTCATTGCCTGTGTTTTCCACCTGTAATGCAGATGGCAGGAATGCAAATATTAGGCATTGCCATTGTATTACTGTGCTTCTGTTTTCTGGTATTGTAAGACTTGGTGTCTTCCTAGAAATTCATGTGGATTATGCCTATGGAGATTGCTTGATTTCTGAATCAGCAGGACAGTTGAGACCAGATTCTTTTTCATTTCTTTGCATCTTGGCAGTTAAAAATCACCTTTCAGACACCTCCTTAGTTCTCAGTTATAAAATATCATGAGAAGGTGACAAAGGAAAGATTAAATTCAAATGAAGGAAGGAAAGGACAGAAGGGAAAAAAGCACTCTGTTTAGAGGTTAGGATTCTCGCCTGGGAAGAGTGAAGACACAAACTCCATCCAGTTTTTGCTCATATGGTTGCATATATATTTCACAATAGAATGCAATCTCTAATGGCCCTGCCATATAATCTAATGCATTGCTTTCTCGTTTGCTGAAGGAAGTTATGTTTAAGAGGTCTGGAGGGAACACTGGTTCTATACTGCTACTATAGCAGTAATAAAAACCAATGCTCCTTGCATCATTGGCTCTACTGTGGTGACAGTGTGGCTGCAAACAGAGTCTATATGCTTATCGATCAGCTTGACTGGAGCTCAGGCATTTAGCCACTGGTCAGGACAGATGGTAACAAAACTACAGGTCTTGTCTTCACTCTACTAGTCCCATGATTCCTGTTTATCCTCCTGAGGATAGATGTCAGAGGTGAAAGCACTGAAACCCTTACTTTTAGAGACGCCTTCACTGTCCTGGCTGGGCAACTGATTTGGTCATTGCCTCAGTTTTCCAGTCTGTAAAATTAAAATGTAGTTACTTCTTGTACTGTAGTGTCATAAAGATTATGGTTACAAACCCCTTCTGGAATTGTGTACTGATAAGTATTATTTGTATGCAAGGACCTGAAAAGTGGGGTGTTTTGTACAATCTAGAGCTACTCTTTTGTGTTTGTTTTGTTTGTATATCTGGAGCATATCAGTAAACACAGTTTAAAGAGTAAACTTTTGATACCATATTGGGGTGCATGAAAAAACCATGATGCCTAGATATATGCAGATGTGAAAGAATTAATGAACATTATAACTAACAGGGGAACCTTTCTGTTCAGAAATACCTGTACTCATATATATATTTTTTTATATATGCATATTGCCACGTTCTCTTTCAGCTAACCTTTGTGTGAAAGAAACTTCTGCTGATGTCAAATGACCAGGAGGACATTAGCAGCTGATATTGGTGCCTGTCGGGTGCTGTTGGGTATGTATCCCCACCACCAGGCTGGCTTCCCTCGCTACTGTCACTGACCTTGCAAACAGCTCCGACAAAGGTCGGAATGGATTCATTGATCAGCCAGGCCAAGCATATGACAGTCTGTGCCTTAATTGAATCCCAAAAGGGGGCAGACTGGGTTTTTATTACAGAGGCCAGACGATAGCACTCATTAAAAGCTCCACAGACTGTGTGGTTTACTAATTAGTTTATTATACAGACACCTTGACGATGGGCAAAGTTGTCATTTTGCCCTTTATCGCACAGGGGATGTTGTTAAAAGTTTAATCAGCTAACACTGACCAACTTAGCTTGGCAGGCTGTGGACAGTCATTACTGAGGTCACCCCTGCTGTAGCAATTCTGACAGGGTCACAGCATGAATCTCCAATAAAAAGCACATTACATAAGGTAAGAGTGCACCTGAAAGGAAACCAGGAAAAGAGATGTGCTCAGTGGGGAGTAGGAAACAGATGGACTGTTAGGACAAGTGAAGCCTGTTATGGTTTCTCTTTGCTTACATTGTTTAACATATGCTTTTTGGAAATATGGGAAGCTCTGAGATATTGCTGTGATATGTTCATTAGAACGCAAGATAGCATGAACCAAGTGGTGTGTGAACAGGCATTAAGTATCTCTGGTTTTGAGAAAGCAGGGATGATTTCACTAGCTAAGCAATGCCTAACATGCAGGTAATGGGCTGGTCCAGAGTGGTAGGAGAACTTGCGCTGGGGAAACTGAAGAGGGAGATTATGCAGGTTTCCCCCAAATGTTGCTTTTCTTTCCAACAAACTGAGTAATTTCATGATGTACCTTTGTATCTTCATTCCCTTCAGGTGTGAGCACGTGCCACAATTTAAAGAAACTTTTAATAAGTTTACTTCTATTTAGTTTTACTACAGTGACAACTGGAAGTCCCAGCAGAGTCCCACTGATCCTCAGTCTTACACAAAAAAATGCCCTGTATTAGCTCTGTATCAGAATATATAGTGTATAACTGGATAGGTCAGATTAAGGCTGGTGTAAAATAATGAGGCAAATGACAAAGGTCCTTGATCTTCTTTTCCCATTGACCAAACCATGCTGCAACTTGGTCTTTTTTCTTAGGAAACTAGCTAAAAGTAAAAATAGCTTGACCTGTCTGTGTCACACCTATGAGTCAACTTGCTCAAATCTGAGACTGAATAGGGGCCTCGGTTTCTTCAAGTCTTCTGGTAGTTGATATTTTCCACAAACGCTGGCAAAACAGTACCATTTTTAATTATTTCCTTGAGGGAAAGACAGGGAAAACAGCAGTCATCCCTGCTGTTTAGTTGCAGCTTGCTGGCAAACCAATCAGTCAACGTGCCTAACGTATCCAATCAGCCATGGCATGTACTGTCTCTTATTAAGCCACAAAAAACTCAGGTAGGGGACACAAAGTGGATGGCAATTCTGTGATAGACCACATGGAGCAAGAGGGTATTTGGGAGCATGTTTGGGAAACATCATCATTTCATAGGGAGGAACTGGGGAAGTGGGATGCTATGTGCAAATAAGTTTAGAACAGGCTCTCAAGAGAGGAATGGAAAGAAAACTAAGTTTGTTGAGGTTGGTATTTGTAGAGAATATGGGACAAAATTCCATCCACAACTCTGGGCAAGCTATTCCAGTGCCTCATCACACTCACAATAAAGAGTTTCTTCCTAGTATCTAATCTAAATCTTTCAATGTAAAACTGTTACCCCTAGTCCTGTCACTACACCCCCTGATAAAGAGTCCCTCCCCATCTTTCCTGTATGTCTCCTTCAAGTATTGGAAGGACACTATAAGATCTCTCCAGAGCCTTCTCTTCTCCAGGCTGAAAAACCCCAACTCTCTCAGCCTGTCCTTACATGGGAGGTGCTTCAGCCCCCTCATCATCTTCACGGCCTCCTCTGGACCCACTTGAGCAGGTCCATGTCCTTCTTAAGTTAGGGGCCCCAGAGTTGGACAGAGCACTGCAGATGGGGTCTCACAAGAGCAGAAGAGAGGGGGAGAATCCCCTCCCTCGACCTACTGGCCACACTTCTCTTGATGCAGCCCAGTCTGTGGTTGGCTTTCTGGACTGTGGCCACACATTGCTGGCTCATAGTCAGTTCTCCATCCACTAATACCAAATCCTTCTCTGCGGGGCTGCTCTCAATCCACTCATCACCCAGCCTGTATTTGTGTTTGGGATTGTCTTGACCCATGTGCAGGACCTTGCACTTGGCCTTGATGAATTTCATGAGATTTATACGGGCCACCTCTCAAGCTTTTAAAGGTTCCTCTGGATGTCATCCCTTCCCTCCAGCATGTCAACTGCACCAGACAGTTTGGTGTTGTCGGCAAACTTGCTGACTCTCCTATGCTCAGGGTGAAGATTTTGTCAGACCACTCTGTAGTTCTTTCCAGCCTGGAAACCTTGATTTCAAGTCCTAATGTAGGGGAGATCACATACATGAAAATCTTATGCTCTTCTGTAGCTGAGATATAGAGATGGGTCCAGAAGGCTGGTGTCAATATCATATTCCCAAATAAATGTGTACAAGGATACAGGAAGATAAAACACAACCTGGTGTGCTGCAATGGATACTATTCATTTTCATTTGAACATTAGCATAAGGTGCAGTGTCAGCAAATTTATATCTGTCATCATATGGAGTAAAGATCAATGAGTGTGTGCTTACAACATGTCTTGAGCACAGCATTCTGAGAGGTGTGCAATAAAAGGAATTTGAGAGGGAGCCAGCTCTGTGACAAAACACCACAGATGCACCTCTATTCACGGCAACATTATCTGAATGCCTAGAACAAGAATAGAAAAAGAATATTGGACAGACCCTCAAGTTGCTTTCATCCATATAGTTCCCTTACCTTCAGTTTTTGCTAGCTGAGTTTGGCCCATATCTGTATTTGAAACGTGGATCCATTCACGTTACTTACACAGGAGTGTGCAACACTGGGGTGAGCAATGGGTCATGTAAAATGGTACCACTGCTAGTTAACATGCCTTGGTAGTCACCCCAGGAGTCTTCTCACAGTGACAGATTGCTCTGTTACAACCACACAGGCAAACGCTCCATCATTAACTCACTTTAAAAAAAGCTGCCTTAACTGTGAAACTAAAAGACTCCAACTTTTCCTTTTGCTGTAGCTCCCTCAGGCAATGAAGGAATTTGCGATGTGTGTCAATGAGACATTTGAAATCTCACACATTTAAATCGTCCCAACTTCAACAGCATTTTAAATATACTGAAACTAGCAGCATTTCTAAATTCAAACACTTACCACTTTCTTTCCCACAAGCTTGCTTCTACGAGCCTCAAAGGCAGTAGAAAATGTTATTATGTGAACAAAGCCTCTAACTGAATTAAATATAAATCCAATAAAAAGAGAGAAAGATAATATAATAATTAATACTTTGTACTACTATATTACCTTTCTATTGCAGAGTAAAGGTATTAATTCAGCCTTAGCTCACCATTTTTGTTCCCATCTTATAAATAGAAAAATTGAGGCACAAAGTGGCAAAGTGATTTAACTGAAGGCACAAGAAAAATCAGCATCAAGGCAGACACAAAGTCCTGAAAATCTCATTCTCAGTGTTGCATCCACTGTTCTGTCACCAACCTTACCACAAAACAAAGTTAGAATAGAAAATAGGTGTCACCAACAGTGCTATCTGAAAACACCAGTACAAATGACAACAAAAATCAACAGTGAATCCTCAGTACCCCAATCTCAGCCTCAAAAAGATGTATGGCTCCACTGGAAAGAAATCTCTACCATGGCCGTTATTTCAAGCAAGCTACTGTCTGCTTTCAGTGGTTGTCAAATTACGATAACTTCAACCCATAACATGTGGTATTTCTCAGTGTACATGAAGAAAATCTCATAATCCTATCCTCCGGTCTTGCACCATGCAAGTCAGTGAGGAGTTCCCATTAAGTTCAGCAGTGTGACACTGCAATTAAGCAGCAATTAAAAGTCACACAATGCAGCCCACTGGAGGGATGAGCTGTGTTCTAACATGATCGGCAAACAAACTCTTTTGAAGTGTTTAGACATAGTGCATTAGCAAAAGTACCCAGCATGAGGAATTACTGTTCTCCCCTCACACAAAAATCTGGGCTTCACTCAGCCCTGTAGATGGATGGACCTGTTTATCCTCCAGAGGGATTTTACATGGCACCAGCAGGCTGCCCACAATGCAAAATCAGGCCTTTAATGATTGCTTGTGAGAACTTAGAACGACAAAGCATTTCATTAATCGTCCATTCCTAATCAGTCTCTTAATAGATCTATAAATGAATAAATACCCTAAGGAAATTGCTACTTTAAAAAGGGAAGAAATTGGGTACTGCTTTGAATATTGGAAGACACAGGAGTTGCCTTTTAAGTCTGGAGTCATTCAACTTTTGTTGGAGTGTTACATAAAAGCTTTTAATTTACCAAGTACCTTTTTGTGAGTCGAGGGGATCATTTGTGACTAATGAAGAGCAAAGAACATTTTAATAATAGTGACAACTGGCTTTGATATTAATATTTTCTCCAAAAAAGTCTCTTTTGAAGTCTTTGAGATTAGGAAAACATCCAACTGTGTTAATAAAATTGCCTTGCCTACATAATGCTCTCTCCAGAGCAAAAGTAATTTTCCCCCATTTAGTTCCCTGTGTTATCCTTTGGATATTTTTATATAATTTTTTTCTTACTTGTCATTTTTCTATGCATCAACATTTCTAATTTTTTAATTAGTTTTCAGAAATCATATTTAAATAAAACCTGTAAATTTAAATTTAAATAAAACCTGCAAATTTAAATAAAAATTATGAATTTAAATTAAAAGTGTAATCACAGAATCACAGAATCATCTATGTTGGAAAGGACCTTGAAGATCATCTACTCCAACCATTAACCTAGCATTGACAGTTCCCAACTATACCAGATCCCTCAGCACTATGTCAATCCAACTCTTAAACACCTCCAGGGATGAGGACTCCACCACCTCCCTGGGCAGCCCATTCCAACACCTAACAACCCCTTCTGGAAAGAAATGTTTCCTAATATCCAGTCTAAACCTTCTCTGGTGCAATTTGAGGCCATTCCCTCTTGTCCTATTGCTTGTTACTTGGTTAAAGGGACTCATCCCCAGCTCTCTGCACCCTCCTTTCAGGGAGCTGTAGAGGGCGATGAGGTCTCCCCTCAGCCTCCTCTTCTCCAGACTAAACACCCCCAGTTCCCCCAGCCGCTCCCCGTACGACCTGTGCTCCAGACCCTGCACCAGCTTCGTTGCCCTTCTCTGGACACGCTCGAGTCATTCAATGTCCTTTTTGTAGTGAGGGGCCCAAAACTGAACACAGGAATCGAGGTGTGGCCTCACCAGTGCCGAGTACAGGTCATGCTATTCTTTCAAAACAGAAGCATTTTTTTAATGTCATAGATATTTCTTGAGACTTTTTTAGCGGGGAAAGTAGGATGATGTTTATGATTCTTCCTTAGAACTTCTGGAGTCTATTAACAATTAAAAAAATAACAGGTCACCCAATAACAACACCGTTAGGTGAAGATCTCCTCACATGTTTACCTAGGCAAGGAGATTTAGCTGATACCCAGAAACAAAAATTTAAAATGTTGCTGAAACCAGCATTATCAATTTAAGCAAGACACCCTCCCTAGAAATGCTGTTACTCCAGCAGGATTTGCTCTGGGTATCAGAACAAAAGCCCAAATTAGTATGGGGCCTTTATCCTCCTAAGGATACACACACACTGTCCCTGTGTGTGTGTATTCCACATCCAGTAGTAGGCTTTATGATTCCTGACCACTTCCTACTTATTGTTTCCAAGATGAATTGGAATCCCAGTGTCACAGTTAAATGCAAAAAAATTAACACTGTATGATCTTTCTGAATTTTGCCTCCCTAAATTATCCCTCCATTTCCAACAGGAGCTTATTTTCCCATCTTCTTAATGACAAACTGTTGTACAGTACCCCATGTCTGTCAGTACATGCCATACTCTCCCCAGAGAGAACTACATTGGAGTGGTGTATGCGATATGGTCAGGTGCTTTTCCCTTTAGGAGTGCTGAATTGAAGCCTTTTTCAGGAAAGTATCAGTTTCATAGAATTATGACAGAAGAGAAAGAAAACATTAATCTAATTTTGTTCTAGGTCTGTTGTTCTATGAACAGTGTCATATAGATGTTGCTTAAATATGACAGACCCTGAGATCATCTCATCTATTCAGATGGACATGGAGACAACCATAGCTGAGAGTAGATTACTTCTGGTTTGTTTGTGAGTTCTGCATCCCTAAAAACTTTATTGTTTCACAGACCTGTTAAAGTCATAGCAAAATGAGACATATTTCTGAACTAAGAGACACATCAATATTTAGTTCCACTGAAGGGGATCAGCTACAAATGACTGATGTGAAAAAAGTGTCTCTAAAAGTGGTGAAAACAATATAATGGACCCAGTTCCTCTTGGGTTTAAATTCTATCCTCATTTAATCTTTCATTTTTGAAATGAAACACTACTTAATTTTCCCACAGTTTTCAGAGAGGGTTACAAGTTAAAGCAATGCACTTGCTTAAGAATCTTGTTGAATCAGGACTGCATATGATGTATTGCAAGTGATGAATCATTTGAAACATAAACTAGAAAAATTTCTTTTTCTTCAGTTTCTTTCCTACTGCCCATGATGTATTCCCTGCAGCTCTTCCTTAATTAGGGAAGTTAAGACAAGTAATTCATCTCCAGTTGTTTCCTCCAAGCAGCAGCAACAGTAGGGGCATTAGCACAGACTGAGCTCCAGACTTTTTGCCATGTGCTGGAGCCCTATGGAGTATTTCCCATGAGTCCCAAAAATCAATGCTATTGCTCTTGATACCTTTCCCAAAGAATAGACAACACAGATAGCAGTCTACTCAGGATGCAGACACAACCAAAACAAGACTACAATCCTATGCTGATTTTTGAAGATGTCCATGTCCTTCATATGTTAAATACTGTGCAGCTGTGTTACATGCAATGAGGGACAGAAGAGTGGGAACCACCTCTCTACTTAGGGGAGCCCCCCAGAGCACATGTTTTAGGTATTATAGTTCCGACCTGCTTTGATTTTAACTATTTTTAGTTACAGGAGAGACTGCAAACTTTGTACCGCCTTTAACCAGAAACTCCAGGCACAAGATAAATATGTGTAATTTTGACACAGAGAGAAGTTTGCTATGGGGTACTTAAACATAGGCCTACAGTGAATATTTATAGACAAGTGTCTAACAAAGGGATGATAGGTCTAGGCTGCTGACTCAGCCTTCCCTATCTACATAGGGATGCTGTTGTTAGAGTAAGGATAACCGAGAAGGTTATGAGGGGCCACAGAGGACCCTGTGATCTGCAGAAGCCAGAGCACCCAGAGAGACTCATTCACTTCTACTGCACCTCAAAGTGGAAGGAATAAAGGACCTTGGTGAGTGTTCGTTCAGATGAAGAAACCTTTTATGGGAGTTTTTATAAAGCTTCATTTTGAATGACTATGTGGTAACTAGAGCTGGATGACTGTATAATAAGGCTCACTGGCTCTCTGATAAAAACTTTCATAAAGGAAAAAGTTACTGATGAAAGTGAATGGGATTTTGTGTGTGTGTGTTTCTTGTGCGGTTTGAGGTTTCATCTGGATTTCAGTGCCTGTAAAATCAGGGACAACAGGGGAGGAGGCCACAAACCTTAACTCCCTGTGCTGTCTTCCTGAAAGTGAAGGAAGAGCATCAAAGGGAATGAGAGTGACAGACTCTCTAACTGAACGGCATTGTATATTCTTGCTTTAGGTCACAGCCATGGTTTGCATCACAGAGCAAAGTCTGTCTAATTTAACATTTATGAACTCCTTGTTTCCAGGGTGTAGTCTTAAGTGGGCTTGGAAACTTAGGGTGATAGTGCGGGGTTACAGTCATGAGGTTTTATTTGTTTTTTACTTTTGACAAATTTAAAACTTTTCATTTATGGCGAGGTGTTGGATGACTCTTTTATTATGGATCCTTTCTCTCCTTTTCTTTAACCTCTCTACTTCTCTGCTCATCAGGCTGAAAAAGTAAAATCCCTACCATGTCACCGAGTTCATACCAACACTTTTACATGTATACTTCCTTTGTTCATAAAATACATGAAAAGATTACAATATACACATGAATGTAGAGAAACCATCAATGAAGTGCGTATAAATCGTTCCCATGAAATGCAAAGTACAACCTTGTCTAACTGGTGTTTCTACATTCATGTTAAATTCACTTTTACACAGAGCTCAATAAATGAGAAAATGAAAAAAAAAGCGTGTAAAATAT
Organism: Athene noctua; assembly: GCF_965140245.1. Classification (NCBI taxonomy): domain Eukaryota; kingdom Metazoa; phylum Chordata; class Aves; order Strigiformes; family Strigidae; genus Athene; species Athene noctua. The sequence goes on from NC_134039.1 coordinate 21,146,340, forward strand.
TTATAATAGTAGGTTGGAAACAACATGGCACAGAACTATAATTATTGTATTTGTACCTCTAAGAAAAAGTATAAGCTAGGGTGTTTTTTTTTTTCCAAGATTTTAATAATTTTACAGATTTTTAAAGGTAGTTTTGAAATAGCTTTACAGCTATTTCTTCTTCTTGATAATTTAATTTTTCAAGTGATCATTATGCAATTTGTTATATACATGTGTGTATATATGTGTGCCCATACTGTAATCATGCCATCTCAGTTATGAGAGCAAATGGGTTCATTTGAGTAAGTGTTCGCATTTGCAATGAAATTGTGAGCTGGTGTACTGTGAACGTACTAAACTGGTCTTCCACTACTGTGCACCAGTACCAGGCTTCAGAAATAAGGTATCTTCTTTGAAATGCAACATATCTTTTTTGGTTTATACACCAACAAAACAGGAAGATCAAATACACAAAGATTTTTTTAATCAGCTGACAAGATGATTTGAAGGATAGGATTGATAGGAAATCAGTTAATAGTTAATAGGAAATAGGAAATAGTCAATAGTTAATAGGAAAAACAATAAAGTAAACCCCATGTCTTTGGTTAAGTTGTTGCGGTATGCTTTGGATAGATTCTGCTAGTTTTCATTCTGCCCAATAGAATCCCCTACTAGTCCCCTCATTATGTACTGGAGCAACTAAAAGATGATGTTGAAATTCCCAAAAGGTTTTTGCTCTGTTCATCACTAAAAAAAATGTTGGCTGTCTAGCACAAAGAAATAAGAGATTTGTATAAGCAAATAATAAATTAGAGATCACTTTGACAAATGTGAACTTTTCCTGTTGTTTCTGGGTGGGCTGAAATAATCCAGAACAGGTGAACAGGAAAATGAGAGAATGATTGGAAACCTAGAATACAGGAAATGGCAAATGTAGTATCTGATTTTTAAACGGGAGAATTGCAGATAAAGGAATTCTAGGCCAAATAGATAAGGAGCAATACTCAACCCACCTGTAAGCAAAGGATGTAAAAGTGATAAGTAACAGCTGACAGATACATCAAACTAAGAATCTGTCAAACCAATCACATTTCCTTCAATGGCAGGGTAACAGGATTCATGGAATGAAGTAGTTGTGAGTCACCATCAGATTCTGACATGATTTGAAAGACGTTACCATAAATAAACCAAAAAATGCAGAAGGGGCAAGTACTGTAAGCGCATCAAGTTAGATAACTGAATTTAAAAAAAAAATAGTTATAAATGTGTTTCTGTTAAACTGGAGCAATACAGAAAGGGAGGAAAAGAGTAATACTTTGACTTGTCCTGGGCTTAGTATTATTCCCCGTTTTCAGTAATGAGGGTAGAATAATTTTTCTAGATTATACCTAGTCGGGATCTCTCACAAGCACATTAGAGGACAGGATTAGAAATCAAAACAGTCTCAGCAAATAAGAATCGTAGTCTGGAAAAATAAGAGTTGATTTAATAAGGCCCAGACCAAGGTGCTATGCTTATTTTGATTTTTCCTGACCAAACTCATGACTTCTGCATAAATACAATATGATGGAGGCCTGCCTATGCAGCAGATTTGCCAGAAGTAGTTTTGGGGTTATCAGGGATAATAACCTGTACATAAATCAATAATTTTAACCACTTGTACTAGGATATATAAACAGAAACGTCAGACATAAATCAGGCAAGTAATCTTTTCAAACTTTTGGTAAAGCCCTCAACTTTCATCTCCTGTTCAAGTTACTACATTTTAAGAGAGATGTGAAGAAAGCAGAGGCAGTCCAGAGGAAAGTGACAAAAATGATCAAAGATCTTTAGAAAAATGTCTTACAAGCAAAATTTGAGAGGACTGGGCTTGTTTATTCTGAAGATCAGGAAACTGAAGGGAGATGTAATAACAGTTTTTAAATTAGTTGCTTCCTGTGAAGTGAATGACAATAAGTAAGCGTCAATGTACAGTGAAGGTAAAAGAGGAAGAATGGCGAGGGGTGTTATGTTGAATATCAGGATCTCTTTCTGTCTATGATTTTCCATCTCCTCTAGAAGAAGGGAAGAATTTCCTCCCCCTTCTTATCCCTGTCCTTTCTACATTAAAATTATTCAGTAGATTTCAGTCCTGAAGCCTAAGTCAGTATTTAGGCAAATGTTAAATATCAAACTTTCCAAAAAGGATATGACTAAATTTAAGCCATTCAAACACTTTAATTACTGAAGTGATTGAAGCTGGGTGTTGTTTGTTACATGTATTTAAACTTAAATTCTAGACTAATAACTTTGCCAATTTACTTCTTCCATTGCTTGGGAATTTATACATATTTAAATAGAAAATTGATGGAGATGAACTGAGGTCTCAATTTTCTGAACATATGTGTTATAGACCTTCATCTGTTCCCCTCTTTCCCTCGACAGCAGAGGGTCTATACATCAAGAATTTGTGTCCTGACCTTATAGTTTGAAAGGTATTGAGTGCTTTAGCCTCCAGTATTGAAATCATTGGATGTCTGTTGCTGACTCAGATGGAAACAAGGTTAAGCCTGTAAATAGTAACATTATTGAAAATCACTTTTTTAACTGCAATTTTCTGAGTAACACTGAGGCTCATTTTACCAAACCTCTCCCCTAAGATCATGTGTGAGGGCTTGCACACCCCACACAACTATTAGCATACTGCTGGAAAAAGGTTTGGGAGGACATTTATGAACATGTAGCTATTAAAATAGTAATTTCTCTGTTACTCTGCAGAAGTGACTGCATCCCAGACCTTCACTGACACTGCACACCTGTGGGGGCCCACAGCTGTAGCTACCTCAGTTCCCTACGGAAACCCACACAAGTATGACACTGCTGTTTATTCATTCCTCCTTCACCGAGAAAAGTGAATAGGTGTAAAAGAACCACTGCATCCCAAGCATCAGGAAAGGTATGGGATATCTGTTCCTATAGAGCTACAGGAAAGCTGATGGCCAAAAGGTGGTATCTGAGGATAGACCATGAGGAGCTAGACTGTGCAAATTGAGGGTGTGAAGTAGTAGTTAGGTGCATAAATCCCCTTGTGAATCAAGCCCATAGAGAACAGAGAGGAAAATTCTAGGAAAACACTATTATAATGAATAGTTCATAATGGATATTTTTTAAACCTTAGCTTTGTAAATCTTAATGCTAATTTACAACATATCCTAAATTACAACAGTGGGATAGAATCTCATTTTTTACCTTGAGGCAAAAAAATATTTTTCTATTAAAAACATTCTGTAAAAAAATATGTAATGTTGCATGAGTGATTATTTGTTATTATTTTATTTTTTTATTTTAATATCTTTCTAAGGGCTGTTCAAAATATTTTGGTTCTTTTTTCCAACTAAGGACTGATTTTTAAGCAAAAATACACTGTGATGCTGTCAAAATAATATAGAATGAAACCTGTCTATGGCATAAAATCAAAGCATGTATTAATTAAGTAGTAGAAATTGTTGCTCTTTGCCATTTAGACATAATAATCTTTGCAGCTGAGAACAAATAGAGTGATGAAAAATTAAGGTCAGTTCATCAGATATGAATCAGCTTTGTTTCAGTTGTTTCAGAACATTACCAGAATTTCCACCTCTGAAGTCAGTGACATGTTGTCAGTTACCGCTGTGGGAAACTACTTTTAAGAAGCTCTGGTCTGCACTACTTAATGTTATGCAAAGACTCGTGTTAAACCTATATGACCCCTCAAAATATGCCGACCAAATAAGTAAAATGTCTACCAGACTCCATAGCTGTCAGCGTAAATTGTGCAGTATAAAGTTCAGGTAAAAACCTGGCTCTTGGGTTCCACCTGCCTGCAGCTGTCCAGCCCAAACTATTCCCTTGAAGAGTCAGCTTTGGGAGCACCTGATTCTGTACGAAAAATGTCATGGAGGCATGTTGTGAAGAATCAAAGGTTGAAATGGACACCTCAGTATCTGTACAATTTTGCCTATAGAGGGGAATGATGTCCGATGATCTACAATGAATTTACCAGTTCTTCCTTTGCTCATTTATGTCTCTTGTAGTCATGCACTTCACGGGCTGAATTTGCACACTATTTTGCACACATAAACAGATAACAGAATAATCATAATAAGGATATTTGAAGGAATCATTTGCAAATAGATCTGCCCTACTTTTATTTTGGTCTATTCATTATTACTGTGAATTTTTGTCACTGGAGCAGGTGTTTCTGGTGGGAAAAAAACTGATGTTTGTTTAATTATTTCACTTTTTAAAAACTCCTTTTAATTAGATCATTTCCTCCCTTATCTGACCCTGTAAAACAGCTAAAGTCTGGTACTGAATGTCAGTACATTCGAAAACTGTTATGATAACTAGTGGTAGCATTGCACAGTGGATTTCCCAGGATATTCCACAACAGAAACAAATATGCTCTGGCAATACAATATTAAGACATACAGCATTTCAGCACTTTCTGTAGTTCCAACAATTAAATTACAGTTACCCTGTATAGGAGGAGGAGAAGAATTCTGTTCCCATACGACTGTGGAGTATTAAACCTAGTTATTTTATTAACTAAAGGCTCTCTTGGGAAAGCCAGCTAAAATTATCATATCCTCTCACACACATAATGTAATTAAGGCCCCTATACAAAAAGATACTTAAGCACATGCTTTACTTTAAGCACAAAGGTAGATGTCTTGATTCAATCAGGATTACTGCTGGGTTTAAAATTAAGTTCATGCGTAAGTGCTTTGTACTGAGGTTCCTATCACCAGAATAGCTAGAGAGTTATCAGGAGATAAGTTCGCCTTATCCAGAATTAAAATGGATGAGCTACAATGCCTTTTCTCCTCAAGTTACTCTTGATGCCTACTCAGAACTTTCTTTACAGTGAAACCTGCAGAATCCCTGAGTTCTCATCTCAAAAAAAAAAAAAAAAAAAAGTTATTTTTGGTTTGCTGTGGGCACCACATCTTTATTTCCTTTCTTTAGGCCTTTGGTTAGGATTTCATTGATTACAAAGGCATTTAAATTATATTATATATTATCATTGATTTTCTTAAATGACTGTCCTAATTGAACACACTGAGAAAGTGTAAGAATAATTGTTGTGGGAGTCAACTTCTCAGTAGATATGTATTTTTTGCATGAGAGTTATATGGTCAGCACAAGGTAAACCTCAGTCATTTAACACCAGGATTTTTCATCACTGACCTGTGAGACCAGAAGTGGGACTGACACCCAGTGTACTTCTGTGTCTACGGGCAATGGTGTGGTGTTCGCTCTCCAAATGAGAACTTCAGTCATGCCCCAGAAATAAGACAGAAAACCTGAAATCAGAACTGAAGAAGATGAAAGAAGTTGATTAGCTGCTCTAAGTTACCTGTTCTGGATTTGAACTGTTGTCTTGCAAGGATCTATAATATAATGCTGGCATTCTCAACCATGCTTTTATACTCATGTGTCAGTGTACAAGAAAGCACACCTCCACTCTCCTACAACATACACATAGACCCAGGTACTCCAAACCTGTGAGGTGCTTGCAGCTGTGTCAGGGCTGGCATTTCTTTGGCAGAGTTGTTTTGACAAAATCAGGAAAATTAAGTAACTTATGATGTTAATCTCCTTAGCAAGTGGTTTTGGTTTGGTTTGGTTTGGTTTGTTTTTTTAAAGATAAAGGTACACCTGCTGAGATAGGAGAGGACAGAAAGGCCAACTGACTATGGCTGCTCCATGCTGAATAGGAAAGCTCTGGAGATCAATTTAACGTTAACTAGGTATTAGTTTTTATATTTCTGACTTTCAAATGTCATGAAATGCCTGAAACAGGCATTTTCTTGCACTACAAACTTGGGGTATCCTAGGGGAGTGTGTGTGTTGCCGCTCACTCCCTTCCCAACCAGTGTTTGAGGTGTAATGGAAGTATTGCCATTGTCTGGTCATTCTCTGCTGGATACCAGAAATTTACATCCAGTCAAATCTCCTGATGGTGGTGAGCCAGGGATGCTGCTGATCATGTTTTACTTTCCCTTTTGACAATTTATTGTTCGTCTGGGTTGTCAGAATCCTATCATTCCTGAGCACTAGCATAGAAAATGTTGAACAACCAATAACATGCATTACCTTTTGTGCTTTTACATCCACCTTCTTCTTTCCCTTCACTCTTCCATTCAGTTCTAAATGTATCTTTTCCTCTCCTGGCTGTCAAACATATCTTATACTTCAACTGAAGGAGAAAATCCCTTAAGCTATGATGCCACATGTTCAATGCAATCAAAAGGGGTTTGGCTTGTGTTAATCTAGGTGTGCTGTATTGTATGCACCTGGGGGGTGTGTGTGTGGATGTGCCATATTGAGAAACCATACATTACTTATCTCTGAGCTGTAGCACGGAGAAATAAACAGCCATATGGCAAATGAACTTCGTTTTTTATTGCTTGGCTTTATTTGTTTCAAAATAGCGCAGTGCCACAAATCTAGAATATTAACAATGCTCCATCTGGAATGTGGAAGGTTTTGCTGCTTTGCCATCCCAGCATGTTAGCTTTCTTGAAAACTTCGGCTGCAGTCCCTGCCTCCCTGCCTTGCACATCAGGGATTTGCCGTAGCCAGGGAGGTCAGTGAGAACAGAACATCTTTCTTCTGTCTTTGCTGGGCTCATTAAAAACTCAGATGCACAAAGCTATTTGTCAGATACGTAATAAAGGGAATCAAGTTAGAGATAAAGCTTGACGATTTCTTTACTAGATGATTTCTCTTCCTTTTAAAAGAGAATGGACTAATTTCTCATTCTGCCATTCTTTGGCTGAAAGAGCTGTTGGAGAAAGTCAGTGACCAGCTCTATGCCTTTGTTATTCCAGTATGAAATGGAGGTAATTAATACTACTATAAATAAAAAGCAATTATTATTGCAGTATGCAACTACCATTTGTCATTATTCCTATATTGAAATGCACAGCTATAATATATAACCAGACCTCCAAGGAATATATATGTGTAATTTAACAAGGTCTGGGTTACCATTCAATTTACTATTGTTTCTTTCCATGTCAGAATAACTTTTTGCCATCTAAATTACTTAAAATAAACTATTCTTGGCCTATATTTGTAACCATTACTACCTTTTAGGGTCACAGAGTGACAGTGTTCATAATCACACAGTGATCTGATGCACAGCCTATTTTGCAGAGTTTACAGTCTAACCTCCCTCGTACATAATCAAGTTATCACGTATTAATGATATACCACTTTTGAAAATTAACTATGGGCAAACTCTTAGAAAGTAACACACATATATTCTTAATTTTCCATATGATAAGTTAAAGTAGCATTATTTTATTGCCAATTATGATGGCCAGAAACATGCCAATGGAAACTTGTGAAATTTTGTGTTCTAATTGGAAGTCAAGAGAAAAGTAGCAGTATAATTTCTGTTTAAAAATGACCAAGAGGTATAAAAAAAAGAGGAAGGTTGTTTGAACATACAGATTAATAATTCCAAGTAAATAGGTTGCTGTGCTTATTGGTTATCCTTTGTAAGCAGATCAATGGCAATTGGCTGTGTGGCTATGTGACTGGTTTCATGTCTGTTGTAAATACCTTGTACAATGTTAAAAGGACCTTCATGCTCAGGGTGTAAAAGGGCATGGGATAGATTAGGAGTCTGCAAACAAGCCGTAACATAGTACAGAACACAAGTACAAACATTTGTGTATGAAAACGCTTCTCTCCATATGCTTCTTGTACAGAACTGAACACATTACCTAAGTTCAAATACTATTTCTCAACCAGAAGATCATTAACCCTTTTTTTATTCTTCTGCTCTCATCTCTCCTGTTCTCTTTCCCTCAAATGGAACTTGCCATTTCTTTCACATTTTAGGACAAAAAGTGTAGTTATGTGTATTTACATGTGATCATATTTTCAATGTCTTTAGCTCTTTTCATCTTTTTCATTCCTCAAGCAACCAGAATTGTGAGTATATTAAAAACTTCTACAATCATGAACAATGCACTTCTAATTATAGGAAAGTGCCATACTGTAGTCAATCTCTCAGCAGTTCTAATTATAAGACATCATCAGATTAAATTAATAAATAATGAAAGTTAATTTAGAAGAAGTTCTGCAAAAATTGTAAATGACATTTTTACATACAAGTAGAATTTGTAGTTAAACTGAAAAACGTCATACAGTAACTTCATAGTTGCGTGCACAAGTCTGTGAATTCTTTGCTTTGATCTTTTCCCTCAGATACTGGTGGATAGCATAGGCTGTCAAATGGACGTGATAATTATCCATTTACAAAATTTCCTGGGCTTAGTAACAGATATAAACTCAAATCAAACTGTGCCACAACCTATTCTAGACATGGACAGCAGTGCTTTGTCCTCTACATCTGTACTCATCCTTCCTGTTTACCTGTTGACTATTTCACCTTTCTGTATTTTAAGTCCTATGTACCTTAAGCATACAAAAGAGACTGTAAGTCTTTTCATTATGATAGCAGTCCATTATAATAACAAATTCTTATGCATTTCTTTTACCTCTCATCCAAACTTAGATGGTTTTCATTCCTGCCTTCTTGTCTTCTTGCAAAATCAACATGTATTGTTTTATTGTCTGTCTTTGCAATTATGAAAGACAAAGCACTTAATAGACAAGGTTTCTTTCTGATGCCTGCTTAATTTGGTAATTTCATTTGCTTTTTATAGTTTTCCCCCTACCATACAGATTCCTGAAACCAGCTGCTAGAAGGGAATGATAAGATGTTCAAAGTGGCTAATGATCTGGGGAGTCTGGAATTTTAGCTGTCAAATTTTATTTCCAATATTTCCTGGAAGTAAAGATGGTTTAGTTATTTGGTGACAGTCAAAGTCAGTGTTTGCTTCTCAAACTTCTGGTCAAATAGACAAAACATCCCTATTTATAAATCAGTGTCAAACAGGAGCTTTGCCTTTGGTTTTCAGAGAAACATGCATCAAAAAAACATTTTTCTTATAAAGGACACAAGACTTCAAGCTGCCAAAATTCCTTAGCTTCAATTCACTGCAGCTTTTTCTGGGATCCATACACATACTATTACAGCTGTCAGCAGCAGAGGATATGAGCCTGGAGTTGATCACAGACTCAGAAGTGGTGTTTAATGGCTTAATATCAAAGCATTAAAAGAAAAGGAATTTATTCCTTATTTTTCTCCTTAAAAGTAGTGAAGGGAATAATGGTGAAACAATGGGCAACAAATTTTAAAGTATGGGTTTGTCTTCTCTGCTTAACAATGGACAGCCTTGAAAAATATGTGCCTGTTGAGTAACTTTTGCTGAATATGGTGCTGTTTCTGGCTGCCAATTCCTGTGCTAATGACAGTGAAATGGAATAACCATGAGGAAATAAGCGTGTTTATCTTCATCTCAATTTTAGCTACTCCTGTGTATTCTTAAAGCTCAGCATCTAAAATCATGACAGATTGTTTCTCTGCAACTGTTTACTACTGTTGTCACCTTCATCACCACAGTGAGATTAAAGTGGTCTTTTAGTTTCATATAAACACTTACCGTTCTATTTCACAGAGATAATAAAAGATTCCACCACCAGATTTACTTGGCTCTTCCAGTGTCTTCTCTCTTAAAATCATAACTGTTTTTTCCTGGAGGGATTTTTTTTTTTTCAGAAAGCACTTTTTCTATTCCCACAGCTACCCAGTAGCACAAATGCCATGGCACACCCTCCCCTTTTATCCTTATCACAGTGTCCAATTCCATCCAGAATATGACTTTGAATTTAAGGACTTGGTGAACTCACTAGAAAATCTTATCTCTTGTCATGATTGTGAAAAGCATCTCAAATAAGTGACTTATCAAGAGCTGAAAAGGCAAAAACTGAAGCACCTGCTTTTTTTTTTTTTTTTTTTCTTATGACATTATAACCATATTTTCCTACACAACTCCATGATTTCCATGGGACCTAATTTTTAGTTTCTGAATACTTTGAACTGACTACAGTATAAACAGCCAGCAATAAAAAATTCATTCATCATATACACTGGTAATTTTCATCAAATGTGAAGGATGCCTGACTGACTCATTGTAAATTAACCGCAAGATTATTAAATATTTTTCTGGGTCTAAATTAATGCATAAACCAGGGCAAGGATGAGGTGGGGTGGGAGAAGCAGAGGATGGTAAGATAATGCTTTTTTTCTTGAATGTTTCTATTATTATTATGAGATACTTTCACACATAGATTTTCAGGACTTCAGCCTAGTCATTAGCATTGTATCTCTTTTGTAGAAGAAATCAAAACAGAGAGATGTAAAATAATCAAAACAGAGAGATGTAAAAAATGAGTTCCAGAATTGGATAAATACCCCATGACCTTGAGTTTCAATCTGGTGTTTTATTTACTGTATACCACTATGTCCCATGTAGGCTATGTTACTTAAAATAAACACTATTTAAATTCACATAAAGCTTACACCAAAGATTGACTGTCATGTGCTTCACATTATGCTGCTGGAGTTCCACTGTGTATCAGAGACATAAAATAGATTAGATTATCCTATGCTTTTAAATTAATAGCTTTTCTTAATTTAGCTACCTATAAAATGTATGTTTTTATTTACCTTTCTTCCAAGAGTATTGTAAAAGCAAATCAAAGTGGGTAGGCTTCCTGGAAAATAAGGGCTCTATTAGTGCAACAGTGTAGTATAATTAATTCCTTGTAAGACTGCATTAATGAGTGCTATTGGAAAGACATAGTCGATCTTCATAGTTTTCTAACTCCTGGATATATTAATGTATCCATATAGTTGTAGAGTGGATTTTGAGACTGGGGACTTGATGGCAGATTTGATTTCTACCCTTTCAGACACAGTTTTAGTAGAATAGCTTGACTTTTAAAATCATCGTATAGGATTTCTTGGGATCAGTCACATCTATAGCTTTTTGACAGCTCAGGCTGTTAGCTCTGGACTTGTCATCAGCTTTACTGAAGTCAAAAATGGACCGAACAGGATGCAACACAGAGAGAGTTTGGTCCTAGGTTGCCAGCAGACAACAATTTTAGGCTGCAATTATTGTTCACGAAATTGTGTAAGAGAAAAAATAGGTTAATTTGATAGAAGATTGAAAAGTAAACAGTAAATTAAAACAAAAGTAAGCTTTTGTACTTAGCTTATTTTTTCCTTTCTGCTCGGAATAATTTTATATTTCTCACACCCTCACTGAATGCAAACTAATACTAACATCTACTTCTTTGTAATTTTTATAAAATTACTTTAATATACATTATGTATCAAGCACATATATTTGTTCTTTTGCTGTAATAATCTTTGAAGAGTAAAGCAGTGACAGCAAATGCTAACATAGGTGTTAATTTATTTATTGAGTGCGTGTGTGTGTGCACGTGTGTGAAATGTAGTTTGTAATCTAAACCTGGCAGGGGGAGCTATTACACTTCAGTAATACTTGTGAGTCTAACTTGCTGAGAATTCAAGCCAGTTTGATATTCCTTAGAATAACTAAAAGAGATGCTAAAATCAAGACAGACAACACTCAAATATACTTTTCTTACCTCATGCATCTTCCCTTCATGTCCTAAAAGAAAGCCTGCTCTCTCCGAAAGGGAATTCCCATTTAATTTTTAGTCTTGTGCTCCAGCAAAATTAGAAATGTATTTTCCCAGTGTTGGTTATATTCACATCTGGCCTCAGAGCAGCAGGTAAAAAAATCTGCTCTGTATATTGCCTGGTTTGTTTCATTTAGAATAAATCGCTATCAAAAACATAAAGTGTTTGAAAGGTAGATTTAGGTATGTGCCATGATGAAGCTGTATATGAGAATTAATAATGAGATTTCATTTAAAATATTGGTAGCTAATATGGTTCTTCCAAACATTAACTGGAACTTGAACTTTGAGAGTTAAGATTGTTCTGATAATAATCCCTTGAACATGATTAACTTCGAGGCAAGTTTTGCAGAATGGATCACGTTTAACATACATGTTACCAATTCATGCAGGAATGGATTATGAACTGCTTATAAAGATGGAAACCCAGCCCAATTTCACTGAGATAATGTGTCTTTTGTGAGAGTGAGAGAAAGTCAGAACCAAAAATCAGACAAATGTTTATAATTTGACTCCTGAACTTCTGGTTTTTCTCATATTTTAAACTTTTTGTTTTAAAGAGGTTCAAACAACAACAGAAACAAAAAGTTTCATGCATAAGGGGAAACCCCATTTATATATACTCAATAGATGAATGCACACTTCTTCACATTAGAAGCATAATAAAGAGAACCATTCAGATTCAGATAGGTCATCCCAGGATAACTCATGTAATATAGGAAATACTTTCCATTGGTCATCTGCAGTGTTTGATTTCTGTAAGTGTTTGATTTCTCTTTTACTAGCCAGTCCTTGCAAAATTAACAATAACAGCAAATTTTGCACATGTGGCTGCTCATATAGAAAATTTTTAGGACGTTTCCTCTTTTCTTGTCTTTAATTTGTGTTGCTTATGTATCTTATGAACAGCATCTGTTTGGAGTGCCTAGTGAATGATGGCCAAAATCTTTTTCCTCTTCCCCTTAATTGATTAGGTTTAGAAAAGTGACTGTGTTATAGTCCCACTAAAGCTGTATGTGGATTGAAATTGAAAGACCAAAAATTGAACCGTGTCCTGTTTGTACAGCACTCTTGGAGCAGGACATGGAAAGCACAGCACTGGAAAACTTTCTTGTATGCAGTATTAGGTGTGTTTTCACATCCTCTTAGACTACAGAAACAACCTGCATCCCACATGCATCTCACCTGGCAAGAAAATCATGAGATTGGAGCAAATATGAGAAAAAACATGAGTTTGAGATACTTTTTCTTCCCTTCCTCTGTCTTTTTCTTTTAACAGGTAGACATGAATTTTCTCTGTCTGTGCTTTAGGCCAGCAGGACACAAGCAGATGGCTCTACAAAAATCTTAGTAGTGGAAAGCTGGAGATCTTACACCTCAGCAGGAGTTAGTAGCACAGGTTAAGCAGCACTCCGGTTGTGTGCCTTCTGTTTCAAAACTGGTCTTTGTCTGGCTAATCTGGAGCACAGGAAGAACCAGTCTAGTTTACCATGTGCATGCAACATTTAGAAGCATTTCCTCAAACTTGAGAAAGTTAGTTTTATTTTAGAAGAAAGCAGAGATCATCACCTAATCACTTGACCACTGGTGCTGGAACTTCAAGAAGAATAACAAATATCACAACAGTCCTGAAGAAAACAGAGCTGGCATTGCTGATGCTGCTGGCGGCTTGAATTTGTGAACAAAGTTCAGGCAAACTATTGGTTTCAGTCTCATTTTACATTCAGGGCAGTGTTGTTTTTTGAGTACTTCTGTGATGTGACCTAATTTTTATTACACTAGTCAGGACTGTTATATCTTTGATTCAGGCTGCAGACCTTGTGCTTCACCCAGCTCAGTTTAGTTCCCTAAGACTCAGGTATGAGATCAGGATTTTCCCATCATCACAATAATCATTTGTATATAACAAACACACAAGCCTCTGTAGACAAATATGATGGCTATACAAAGCTCAAAATCTGACTGCATTTTTGCATTCAGATGAGACACATGTACTTTAGACTCTGTGTGCTCAAAGTGTTGCTCTATTTTCCAACAATTTAGAACAAAATTAAAGTTGGGTCTGTGATAAGGACACGAGACCATGGTTCAGGAGAATTCGGTGTTATTAGTAGTTCCATTATTGACCTGAGAATTAAATCTATAGAAATAATTTTATTCCTTGCTACCATCTTTCTAGTTCAATTTTACTCATTTGAAATGTAAATTGGAGATTATTTCTGACTCTGAGACAAGGATGTGCCTGTAGATCTAAACCTAGTAAACACAGTAAATTAAGATGTGGGTGTATAAGTAAAACATTTGTACAATTGCTTAGCAAATATCTATACACAAATGCTCATTTAAATTTGTGAATTCTGACCTTTATTGACAGATATATTTTTTACTGTAAGTCCGTTGCCTATTTTGTTTCTTGTAAACAAGAATAATAGCATCCTGATGTTGTTGTTTGAGTATAAGTTTCCTGCATGCTAGTGATTCTTTGAATAAAATGCTGGCTTAGAAAACATATACAATACTCATTTCCAGTGAAAATATAAAGATTTTGAATATGCATATTTCTATGCAGGGTCCCTGTTGTGCATGTTATCACAAAATGCAAAATGCTGTTGATTGAGAAATTATATAAAACAAAGAGCAAGACTGTCCATGGAAGAACTTGATGTTTTCTGTCATTTAATATAAAGAAGTAGTAGTTTCTTAAAGAAACTTTTTTTAAAAAAAAAAAAAATCTACATATATCTTATCCATCTTTCCTAGAGGGAAGAAATCCTCCCCTTCCATCTACCCCCTTTCAGGCTAAATTTGGGAGAGGTGGGCAACTGTAGCTTAAGAGGTTCCTTAAAAGCTGGAGTGCTAGTTGTTGCATTCTCTTCACTCTTGTGAGTACTCCAAATTTTTTACATTTCATCTTTTTTGTATCTAATAGGGAATGTATTCTCTCAAAAGGGAGAAGATCTGAAGTAAAATTTTCAAGAACTCAAGTGAATTTAAAGTGTAAGGCCTCTTGAAAGATGCTTCTGGAAGGTGAAAAGAGTTTCACTTTCTGGAGTTGTGATGGAGTTGTGTGAGATGAAATTATGGATGAGGTTGTGAGGGACAACTGCTAAAACAGAGAGTCAGTTGAAAAAAAGAAATAAAGAAAGAATGAGCAGAATTAGTGTGAGTTCAAAACAGGGCAATTGTTTGTTTGTTGGGGGGGAGTGTAGTGGTTTTACATTGAATTAACTTAAGCCTGCTTTATAAGTAAAGAAAATGAGTGCTGCTGAGAATATAATCCCTTTCCAGGGTAGTATATAATTTATCTTCAGTGCCTTCAACACCTGAATTCAGGATTTAGTAAAAGCATAAAAACCTGTAATATTCAAAATATGAAGTGATTAGGATGGCAACAGGACTGCAAGAGAGAAAAACTCAAGGGAAGGACCAATTCAGACAGCTTTCAGGAGGTACCAATAAGCTTATTTATACAGAAATCCTGTCTTTTTTTTTTTTTTTTAATTTGTTGGCAGCTTCCTTGTTGATCTATCTTCTCACCTGAGGCCTCTTGACTAATAACATATAAACCAAAGTTTCTTGGGAAGGAGTGTGAGCAGCTCAATATGTTTAGTTAAGTCTTGTCCTAAACTGTTATGTGCTGTTGCAGTATGCTCTGAAACATGTACCACAGTTCCCTGTGAGACAACTGCATTTTGGTGATTGTTAACAGTGATGATTATCCACGTATTGGGGAGGTCTGTGTATTGTGTTTCAGACTTACATGATAAAATAATCTTCTTACATCTTTACCACTTAGTCAGAAGTACCTCTAATCAAGCTTCTGAGCAATCATGAGAAAACCTAAACATTAACTTTTTTTTTTTTTTATAGTGAGGCCCCAAATCTAAAATTGATTCCCCTTAATAGGGAACCTTCCTACCTTGAAGGAAGGTTAGTGATTAGTTTGAGACAAGCAGGGTGTTTGAGAATCAATAGTAACTAATTTACTACTATTAGAAATAAGAAACTTGTTGTTGCAGGAAAAGAGATGCTCAGTAGCTCATTTTAGCATCACTGCTTCATGCACAATGGCCCCAGTGTATGGGATGTAAAAGCAAGGTATGTTTGATTGATGGTGACTGGGTCAAGTTCATCTGATGTCTCTGGAAGCTTACAATCTAACTATTTTCTCCTGATTAATGTCAGGCATCAAATTCACAGTTGCTTACTATGACTGTCTGTGTCAGACTTTATCTGTGCTGTGAGGTGCAGGAATTACTATTGGTCCCATTTAGATTGTATCAGCCTGCAGTGAGAATTATACTGAAGTGATCAAATACCATGCAATCATTTTAATAGCTCTTGTAGATATTCTGGGTGGGATATCTAAAAGTTATGCACCCAAGTTTGAGCAAGTCACCTAAGGCTCCCTTAATAGTCACAGAAATACAATAGATATCTCCAGAGTGTGATTTTTCTGACCTATTTTAGACACCCCTGTCTCGGGATAAGATAAATTGCTCTCTGGAGATGACTGTTTCTTTCTACTGATAATAAAGGGAACTGAGGGTACCTGCCTCAGACCTTGGGCAGATGGTGCCTAAATTAGAGCAGATGAATCACACCTTTGCTATCATTCAGGAAGAGTAAAACAGGATTAGCCTCTTCATTTGGGTGTCAGGGGGGAAGGAAGGAAAATAAGAATAGGAAATTAATGTACCTCCATATACAGTGAGAGAGTTTCAATGCTGTCAAATAAAAAGGTGAGTGGTTTATTTCACTTAAGAGTCTGGTTGAGTTCTCCAGATCATCTTAATCAGAAGACGATAAGTAAGGAGCAGCTGAGTGTGTAATTAGAGGCAGAAAAGGTAACAAAAGGCAGATTCTTGCCCAAAGACGTCATTTATCTCCCAAGGCAACCATCAGTCATGTGAGAAAGGAGCCCCTTAAACTCTCTAACAACCCGAATTGATGATGATGATGATTATTTATACTTACCTGGTGTTTTTTGTACAAAACTTTCAAACCTCTTCAGAAATGGGAGTGAGTATCATTGCCTTCAATATACAGAGGGGAGAACTGAAGCATAGAGTGGCTATAACATGTCAGTTTATATGATTGATAAGGACTGAAGCTGAAATGGAAGTTCAAATATTTTACTCCCTAACACCTGACCTAAACACTAGGTCTTGATGCTTTTATATCTTTCTTCTGGTCTGATGCACAATGTGGACTTGTTCTTGTGTTTTTTTTAAAGAGTATTTTGTAATGACTCCCAAATTTTTTAGAGATTCATCTGTTTTTTTGTGAAAGCCATGAAAGGAGTTCAGCTTCTATTGCCAGTAGGAGCTGCTAACTGAAAACTAAGTATAAAATCAACTACTGAGAAAGCAGTGTGGAACTGCTCTGAAGTGCAGCTACGTTGTGTAGAGGGAGGAAATATTTCTAAAAGATTATATTGGTGGGCTTTTATTTGCTGGTTCCTTTTTTTTTAAAAAAAAAAAAAAATCCAGTCACATCTTATCAAATTATGTTCCAAGATGTGTGTGGTCATTCTTTCCTTCTTGTTCTGCAAATTGTCGTGTTAACTGAAGACCTAGGCTTGTTCTCAGACTTAAGGTAGAGGATGTATTTAAGAGCAAAATAAATTAAAGCTGGTCCACCACAAGTATCAGCAACTCACTGCAATCAGCACTTAGAATAATTCTCCAGGCAGCTCCCCTGATTTCAAAAGCTGTGTCCCCTAAGCTTGCTGGGAGCACAACTAATCAAAATGACACAGAAAACTTCATGTGTGTTTCTACCACTCATGACACAGTGGTTCACATGGAAAATGTGTCTGCATAGGCAAGTCTCACTGTCCCAAGAGCAGATTTCCTTCACTCTGAATTCAGTTAACAGCTATCTGAGATCAGTGATCATATGAATGTTATCCTTTTTGTTTACTTTTGTTTCACCAAAAGACACTGAGTCTGTGGTCCTGAAGGCAATAAGAAGCAAAAGAATATTGAAGTCAGGGCATATTTTAGCAGCAGAACACTTTGATATGTCTGATTCCTAAAGCTGATGAGAGAGACCACATCAAGACAAGGTGTGTGAGAGCCTGACTTCTGTTGTGCAGCTTGTTCTAGCACTTGTATTTTATTGAATCTGTATGAAAGTACTTAAAGGTACATCTGTAGCTTAAAATTAAATTATTAAATATGTGTTAGAAGCATCAAATCATGCTAGAAACATCAAATATTAATTGAAACATAAATGTAACCAGAAAGGCAATAACTTTTAAAAATAAAATCCAGGAACTGTAAGCACTACTGACTCAAAAGAAATCCTTTCACTTCAAGCTCTAACTATGAAATTTGGTAGAACTATTAGGACTTTTGGAGGGGAGCCTGTATGAAGTGACACATATGATTATTGTTTTGGGGGAGGAGAATTTTTCTGTAGTAGTTAGTCCTCCAGAAATAAAAATTAATTAAATGGCATTTTAAAATTAGAATTTTAAGTGGATTCTATGAAATCTGACAGACAGGTCCTGAACAGAGACATGAGATGGTGTGTGGGCAGCAATGCTACAATCACTGTCTATAAAAGGACCCTTGCAGAGCACCAGTGACTTCAATTGCATGTACTACATTCTTAAAGGTCTGTGAATGAGCAATTACACTGCAAGATGAACAAGGGCACCAGGACTTCTAGGTCATCACGGGACAAGCTCTCATGCTTAGTGGTAATACATGGATGGTCTGAGGTCTTGCTGAGATTTTTGGAGGAATAGATGTCAAACCAAATCAGTTTTCTTTAAGTCAGAAATAATTCCTTTTTTTACAGCTCTTGAAGTCCCTGTTGAGTCATTTTCTAAGCCAATGAACTGGTTATCCCCGAATATATTAGTAGAAACAGCATTTTGTGTTCTGATTCCATTAGATCCTGAGTACCTTTCCAATCCTGTCAAAATCATCAAGTATGCTCAGTATCTTTTTAGATGGATGAAACCTTTTATTTTATTATTTTCTGTTTTATTTTTATCTGGCATTATCTTCATAGAGAGAATTCTTAAAAACATCATAGTTTCCCTTGTGATAGTGAGGAAAACTTTTTTAAAGAGTTTGATTTTCATTCTAAATTAAACATCAAAATGAGGGAAAAAAAGGATCATGTTTTTATTTTTTTAAATAGACAGATGAAAGATTTTGTTATTAATAATTGACATGAAAGCCTTTCGTCTTGAACATTGGTGTATGTAAACCTCAATAAAATCCTAAAAGTGCTTTTGTAGAACAAGAACAGTCACAAAAATCTGAATAAAGCCACCTTTTCAAAGAACATGATGAGAAAGGGGAAAACTCTTAGATGTGCAGAGCAACACATTTTACATTCATGCCCTAGTTATTATGAAGCTTTGAAGTATTCGCTGTTATTGAATACAGTGTATACTGTAATACATTTAGTGCCTTCATGTGGAGCTAAAAGGTTCTAGCCAAAATGTTTTGGCTGCTTTTGTGAGCATGGGAACTTGGATGCAGGGATAAAAATTGTGTTTCAGTGTAAATCTCACATAGTTCTTAAGGTTTAACTACAGAAATTATCATAACAAAGCTTACATGAAACTGAAATAATAAACAGTTGAAGGGGAGTGGGTCAGGAGATGGACTTTTTTTGTCTTTGCATTATATTCTCAGTTCTTTATTGCAAACAATAAGAAAATATGAGTTTACAGTGTGAAACTAGCTTCCAGAAGATGTTATAAATTGAGCAACCTGTGTGTCTACAGAATAAAAAAAATCATGTTTGAATCTAGCAAAACTCCATTGAAACACAACCAGTTACCTTTGCTCAGGGCAATTTTAGGTTGTAGATTCTAGACTATACCCAGACCGTAAATCAATACTGCCTTCATCTCAGTAAGATACAAAACAGATGGTATCTCTTAAATAACTTGTTCTTGATTAGTTGTTCCTATCTCCTTGGGAAGTAGGGATGCTGCATCATCGTAGTTGAGAAAGCAGTAGTAAGAAACTCATTACTGACCCAACCCTGCTGTTTTTTTCATGTTCAGTGGACGCTTGTAACACCACCCACTAGAACTTGGTAAACATTGAGTAACTGCCCAATAGATGCACGCTACTTGGAGTTAGGTTCTACCCTTATCTGATGATACCTTGCTTCTTCAAACCTATTTCTATACTATCCTCTAATGTATCCCAGACATGATCTGCTTCAAGGGCTGACAACCATATTTACTGCTCTGTTTCTATTCATCTCTATCTCCGCTCACTGTCAGATGTTAAAATGCTTGCCAATATACAATTGATGTGCGTGTGTTTGTGCAGACATCCTTTCTGATGTGCTGAGATTATTGCATGTATTTTTTTCAAGCCACTGAGTAAATGTCATAAGATAAAAACACCTGTTGATTTTTGCTTGATTCCAACTGGTATCCCCAGGTAGGAGGAATGTGTGCAGTCCATAACAAGCGCTTGGCATCTACGGGTCAGTATAGTGTCTGTTTTGCTGCGTTTCTTTCCTCCAGATTGTTTACGATTAGTCTGATATCAACCTCTATACTGCACTATAAGCAGTTCCTATGGAAGTGAGCATAATAGAGCAACCAGTTGACTCCAGGGGAACTGCAAGTAACAATAGGTTAACCCACAATGGAAATACAATTCCTAAACATAGGATGACCATTCGGTAGATTTGCATAGCTTCTAACCTTCCTAAACAGTCTCCTGTGTCCTGTTTTCTCCTCCTCAGAGAGAGCAAAAACCTTTCCAGCAGACACTTTCTGTCTCAAGGAGTGTAGAAGAAAAGCAGTATATTCACTGAGTTCTGTCTCTTTACCCTTGGACAACAAGACAGAAGTATTGAGTCACAGTTTATTTTACCAGTATTCACTATTGCCATTCAAACCCCTACTGTAGAAATGGCAATACTTTTTTCCTTCACTCTGAGATTACCTTAATTTATTCAAAATAGTGAACAGACAGCTAAACTGTAGAGTGTAGCAACAGATTATTTCTTTTTGTAATGGGTTTATATCTAGATGCTTTTAGACATAATAAAATAGTCATTTCCTAGTTATTTCCCTAGTTATACATAACCATTTCTTATGGTCTGTTGCAAGCCTGAAGGGGAATAAAAGCAACCCTTCAGCTTTGGTAACTTTTTTTCTGGGGAAAGGGGAATACATTTTTATACTTTTTCTTGACTGTGGACTTAAACAAATTAAGCAAAATGAAGCATGTATTTTTAAATCTGTTTGAATGATTGTGGTCAAAACAACTATATATCAAGAGCATTGTGATTTCTAGGGTCTTTGTTAGACTTCAAGCATACATAAAGAGTAGCTGAATGCTCCCATAATATTGTTATGGAGACATTTTATCAGAAAAGCAAAGCACAAACCTTCAGTGCACCTGGATCTACCTCTGGAAGCTTGAGGATGTTTTCTGCCTAGATCTTCGGTTCTCAGCTGGCACTAAATTAGCACTAAAGTAGGAAGAAATTTAAAAGGAAGAGATTGGTTTCTAGAAGTTTAGTCAAATTCTCTTATTTAGATGTTAAGTGCATATGGACAAAACACAATATTTTAGCAGTGAACTTGGTTTGAAAAGTCCCTCCTTCCCTGGTCCATCCCCCCTGCTCACTCTTATGTTGTCACTTCAGCTGGCTGATCCTGCAGTACTGACAGATTTGGGAACACCTTTTCCCTCTGATTTTTTTTTTTCTTTATATTGATCAAGTGACCCTTTCGAGAGACTGTGGAAGGAAATTAAACTAGGATGACTAGACTTCCATATCTCCATTATATGTATCCATGTGAACTGGTGGCAAGCTGACACTTAGCTACAATAATGGCTTGGCGTTAGGAGCCATTCAGAATTTTGCTTCCAAGACCTTCCTGTTCCTAGGCAGAGAAGGATCTTGAGCAAGTTCCATAAATCAAATGCAGGAGGATTTTAAGATATTTCTTTGTAATTTCTTTTTTAAGTATGGCTGTAACCGGCGTCACCAGCCCTCTGTAACCAAAAAAAAGATACATGGGATAGCCAAAGTTCAGCTGGGGTGGTGTATGCATCTTTCCTTAGAATGATCTCCCAAACAACGAAAAGATTTACTTCAAGTTCAAGTAGAACAAATGACTCTTTCTTTTTTTTTTTTTTTTTTATTTTTTTTTGAATGAAGATAGATCAAAACTAGAGCTAGGTAAGACAAAATAGAAATAAAAAGGCTTGTGAACAAATCTGTCCACTGATCTTGCAGGTGTCGCTTCATTCAGTCTCTTTTTATAGATGAGTGGGATTTTGGTCTACTTTAAGCTCTTCACACTCTTCTTTAGGGTTCAAGGAAAAGTATTTCATTTTCTGCCTCAGTAGTTCCCTGTTTTTCCAGCAACATCTCAGCTTTACTCTATTGCCCCATTTCTGAATTCTCTTACTCTTCCAAATAGCCTTCTGCCTGCCTCACCCTGTGGATTGGAAGTGTCTCCCTCAGCTGCTACTAAAACAGGGTAACTTTTCTCCCAAAATTAATGTTCTGTCCAACACTAGAACAGGATACATGAATTGGCCCCACTGCTGCCCATCTGCTCTTTGAAAGTAGCATGGCATGTCTTTTATACCAAAAAAGTAAAACGAGTTCTATCCATCAGAACTCCACTGCCATAAAATCATGAGACTTGTTTAAACTCCATAATTTTTAAACTAACAAACAGTAGACACGTCTTTGTTCATCTGCTGTTTGAAGCTAGCAGTTTTAAAGCTCATCTTGCCAACTACTGAAGCTAGAAGTGTACCAGAGGGCAGGGGGAAAAATCTGAGACTGTATGTGATTGCAATAGCTGGGTATTTAAGGGATGGGAAAGGGGGGAAAGAAGTAGAATGATTTCAGCAAAAATGAGTCCACTCTCATATCTGATCATTGTCACAGTTTTAACTTGTGGGAGAGCTTGCCAAAAGAAGAAAACTTGGGTGGATGGCTATTTATATCTGGAAGAAGTAATCAGCTCTAATGAGTAGGTGGCTATTTTGCACCTTTTTTTCTTTTGTAGACTATATGTGCCTTCCAGATGGTAAATATTTTTGTCCTTATTTCAAAAGAGATTTAAAGATCTCTGAGGAAGCACGTTCATTTTCCATTATGCTAGTTTAAAGCCTCTAATGAAGTTTGAGAGCAGAATTTGTCCCACAAAACATAGATCTATGTCTATGATACATATTACACAATCCACCAAGGAACTTCAATAAATACACTTATTGAACTACTGCAACATTAAAATATGCTGCTGGGCCCTCTGGTTTCTTCTGTACTAGGGGGTTTCTGAGAATTGTTGTTTACATCAGCACTTTTACAAATGGGAAATCAAATCATTAATTTATAAAATGGCATCTGGAAGTTTTAATTTCTGATTGATCTAGCTCCCTCTGGATTTTCCATGTCATCCAGCACCATAGCTTTTGAGCATAATGTAACTTAAGTAGGCTAACATCTCACGATTCAGGACAGACTTCAGAGAGGTTTCCACCTTGCTGAATTGTTGACCAAGACTGAAGAGTCAGAATTATTTCTTCTTCAATATCTTTCAAGCATACCAAAAAAACCCACCAAAATCTACCAGGTAAATCTGAATAGTTCATATAATACTGTCTCTGGATGGATTCCCTTTCACAGATTGAAAATGCTAGTAGGACCAGTAACTCAGAGAAAAAAGGAGGGTGAGGAGTTGGGGAAGCAGCCTATGCTGACCCCTTTTAATTTTGCACCATATTTATCTGCCTTCCATTTCTCTTCTACTCAGGCCTTCTCTCCTCTCCAGCTCTCTGATGGGGTGTTTTTTCAGTTTGTATATACATCTATGTTGTATTTTCTATGCTTTTGTTTTGGTTTTTTTTGGTTGGGTTTTTTTGTGTGCAATTTGTTTTTGGTTTTGTTTTGTTTTTTTTTTAAACCCAGACTCTCTTGCTAGCTTTAGCATGGGCTATTGACCATTCCCAGATGCCAAATTGAGTCTCAGGTGGAAGACAGCAGGTGCCAGCCTCTCTGAACCAGAAAATTTCATAAGCACCTCTCCACTAAGCAGTAGAGGCAATCCTGGACCTCACTGTTCAAGGAAAATAACCTCAAAACTGAGTATTTGCTCTTCCCAGCAGTAGCTCAAGCAGGCACGGTCAGTCAGGAATTTGACCAGCAGTGGAGTGAAGTGATGGACAGCCCACACTTGAACCATGCTCCTGAGCAGCCATGGCTGCGTTACCTTATGTGTGAAATAGATCTACTGAACTTTGCACCTGGGTGGTCAACACGAATAGCTGAGCCTCCTTTACAGATAGCATCTGCCCCAGGAGGCCAGAGCAGCCAGCACTGCACCAGAGCCATGGCAGTGCTCCTCTCCTCTCCTCTCCCCTTCAGGAGGCTAAAGTATTAGTCTCTGTTGGACTAGGGCTGCTGGGTGCATCCTGCTGGGAACTGAGCAGAGGAGATGCACTTGTTCGTTCAAGTCCTGCTTGGAAGTGGTGGCTGAGAGCTGAAGAGGGACAGAGAGCCCTGAAACAGCAGATGTGGTAGCCCAAACTTAGGAGTTAGGTAGGCAAGCATACTACTCTGTGGTAGTCTGCTCTGGCGTTCCCTCTCCTCACAAGCACACTTACTGTGTTACATTTATGTTTCAAAACCATCTTCTGATAAAGCAGTAACCTCTTTTCCCCTCTGGCATTTCCAAATATGAGGGGTTTTTTTGATCTTAGATGTATGACCTGGAACTGTGTACATTACATATCTTTTCTGTGACTGAAATCCTCAAGGATACCAGTGCTACATCTGCATTAGCAAGTAGCACCATGCAACAAGAGCAGATCTGATGAGTGAAACAGCTTGTGCTAAGGTCCCCTGTGCTCTAAGCCTTTGGGATATGAAGGCAGAGGAGAACGGAGAACTGACACTAGCTCTAGCCTGGTCCTGTGAAGCAAAAAGCCATTAACATCTGGACTACCTCTTCAAAGGCTCACTTCAAGAGGGCAGTAACTGTTATAAAAGAAAACACTAATGCGGATGCAGCCCCACCTCCTCTTCAGTATTTTGATCTTCCTGTGTATTGATATTTTCTGAATTTCATGGTTCTCAGGAAATTTCAACAGACCCCTTTATTGTGTGTCAGAGTACTGAATGAAAATGAAGGTTCTGGGGTCAGCCACTGAGAAAATATTTTCAGACATTCCTCTGGCTTGGCAGTTACCCCTGCCAACCCTGTTTTAGCTGGTTCCTATGTAATAGTAACTGTATAGCTGCTAACTATGCAATTCTAATCCCCATACTCTTCCTTTTAACTAGAAATGCCATGTATAACACAAAATCCAGTGCTTTTCTAAACACCAAATAGATTAGATCTACTGTGTTGCCCTTGTCTAGAAAATCGTATCAAAGAAAGATGTCAACTTTGTCAACTCCTACCTTTAGTGAACCTGCGTTGTATTTTATCTTACTCTCTACTATGACACTATTTTATTATTCTGCATTTCTCTTGTCAAACTTCTTTACTTCAGATTTATTTCCTGAAGCTTTATGACTAGTAAGGTCAGATGATTCAGCAAGGGAAAGAGTTGCTCACTTTTTCCCCAGTCCTTAAAGACGTGTATGATACTAGAGTTGCTAATGGTGTATTGTGCTGCCTGAACTTAGATATTTTTAAATCCTTATGAAATAACTTGCTATTTCATGTCCTTGTTCTTTTCATAATAGTTGAGCATATATTAGCTCATAAATGCATCACGATCCTTTGTTTTTTTCCTAGATCTATATAAGCTTACCAGGGTTTTTTTTTAGCTATCCTGCCTTTGACACTATGTTTGGCAACATGACTTTTATTGAAAGTCAAAGTTTAGCTTATGAAAAATCTAAATTATTTTCATTTTCTGCTCCTCCTTTACATAGCAGCAGCTTTTCATTTTTTTCCTTCTAATTTTATATGGGTGAAGAATAATTTACTATTTATTTTCACTACTTTGCAAGTCTGACTCTGGTCATTCTCCCTTAAACCCTATTGACAGCTATGAACATAGTTTTCTTTCCTATAAATACCTTCTGCTCCTTGAAAGCTTTCTGTTTCTCATATTCTTTAAAACACTGTTACTAATTCTGTTGTGGTCAGAGCACTTCTCTGTGATTCTTCACTTGTGCAAAATACAAATTCTATCTAATTTGTGTGCTTTTGGAGCTACAAGTGTAGAAAGCTCAATCTCTGTGTTATTTCTTACCTTTTCAGATTAACTGATTTTGCCAACTAGTTCATCAACCTTCTCAGTCCCTTGAAACTTTAGTTATGGGTCAGGGAGGAAGGGGTGTTTTGATATTTCTTCCATTCAATTTATATTTAATCTCTTTATTATCACCCAAGCCACACTTACTTTCTAAAATGTTTAGTAATTTATAAAAAACAATTATAAATAGCATCATGTGCTCTTAGTTCTAGGGAATTTCTGGTTGTCCAAGGTCTTCTGGAACTTTCTATAATTAGTCTAGTTTATTAAGTTAATCGGCAAAATAATTTCATCTTTTAAGGAAAACTAGGAGGTGCAACAGGCCCTCAGAACCAACTTACTTTTTTTTCTCTCCATATCCTGAGTGTTTTTGTGACCTGAAATGGCTGTTACTGGAGCAGATTTGCATACATGCATCCACAGGCAATAAAAAAAAAAAAAAAGTTGTTCTGCCATTAAGGAAAAATTATATTCAAAACTTTCGTGTGTTTTAGAGGCCTGCAAAGTGGACCTAATAGGGGAAAAATGTGCAATCTTGTGGAAAAGATGAAAACTATTTTCATTTTAGTTGTGACCTGACAAGGGAAACAAAAACTAAGTGGACTCTTTAATATTTGGAGTAGTCTACATAGAAAAATGGTAAAAAGACATCTGAAAATTAATACATGTACATAATAAACTATATTTCATCAGATCTATAAAAAGTGTTTGACACATAAACTTAACATAGTTGAGCAAGATAATTTGTTGTGCTTTAAACAGTACATGTCAAGCAACTATTAAAAACAAAAAAGCTGTTTCCCAAAGGAGCCCTGAGAGGATCCAAGACAGTCAAATCAAAACCCAAGTGCCCAAGTCTCTAGGCATGTTCTAGATTCACAGCTTTAACACCTACATGTGCTCTGTGACCTCTGATCTTCATTCTAACCTCAAAGCTGCACTAACACTCCTAAGTGAAACACAGCATCCGTTCAGCTCAGAGTGATACAATCAGTGTTGTTTCTTGTTCTTGAATTGTTGAAAAGGGCATATTTCAAAAACTGATTGTAACCAGAAGCTGACTACAGAGAAACTAGGAGGTAGTGGTTTGGTAAAATGCAAAAAAGCAGAGCTTTATTGTTATTTATACTGATTCTTATCCTATCATTGTTTTTTACTGCATGAAGACAGAACAAGTTAAAAAATATGGTGGGAAGTTATTGTGTTGGCAGTGGTATATGTATTTTCTAAAACAGACAATTTAAAGGCCTATTAAAGAAACATCTCTAATTCTGGACATAAGATCACAGTGCTGCTATCTGCTTTTCAAAGCCTGATTTACAACAGAAGGTGCAGGGTGGAATAAAACTGTGTGAGAAATATCTGATTAGAGCAGTCGTAAACATCCCCTCTGAAAAAAAGTTGGTTTTTATCAATAGGTAATGGACAGAGCCATGTTGTCTCCATTATTCTATTCTGACCAGGCTCAAATTAGACATACAGGTTTGTTTCATTGTTTTCCTGAGATTACTGTATGAATAACTCTTGCTGAAGATTTGCTCTCATCATTTCTCAGAAAATATTGGCAATAATCTTATTTATGATGTGGGAAGACAGTGTGTATGTATATATTCCATTTCTACCTGTTTATTTGTGACCCAACTGATTGGTGATAGGAATATTATAGTAGTTAAACAGTGGCAGGCATTTGTGAGTCTGGAATAAACTAATTTTAAGTGATCTTGAATTTGTTCCTAGTGGAAGGGGAATAAAAAGGCCATCACAACAGGCTATTATCACTTTTTACCTGAGACTGCCAGCAGGTGAGTTATCAAGAACTGAAAGTTTTCACTGGTGGAGTGCCATCAGGGTAGGTCCTTGGGGTCCGGGACCAGGTGAGTTAGAGGGTATGAGACATTGGGGAGGTGTTT
Source organism: Athene noctua (assembly GCF_965140245.1). Classification (NCBI taxonomy): domain Eukaryota; kingdom Metazoa; phylum Chordata; class Aves; order Strigiformes; family Strigidae; genus Athene; species Athene noctua. The sequence continues at coordinate 21,174,079 of NC_134039.1, forward strand.
GTAGGTACCTATATCTTTACTTCTGTACCTTGACTGTGATTGCATACCCCAGGAAGTCAGGGCATCTCCGTGGTCTCACTGATTCGACTGGAAGCCAAAATTAAGTTCAGCACTTCAGAGGTTCAAGGCCATAATAAATAGCAGGCATGGTTTAAGGGCATTGCTTCCCTCACCCACCAGTAGATTAGTCAGCGAGTTTCTCCAGACTCCTCGCTGATCAAGGGAGGGCATGTTTACACTGCAAGTGAAACCCAGATGATCCCCAGGCTTGAGGCCTGAACTGCTTCCTGTTGACTTTGTTAAAACCAGATTTAAGTGCTCCTCTGCTCTGAGATGTTCTGAAAATTGCTGTGCCCTCAAGGGTCAGCACAGTGAGATGCCTATATGCAATGTCAATACACTTGAAAGGCTGGGTTTAGCCTTGCTCAGCCTGGGATATCTTGGACCTTGGGTCATCACTGCTTTGAATTTTCTGATCCCCCGCACTGCTGCTATGGGAATCCTGGCCTCAGCAGTAGCCAGGACCTGCTTCACAAATTGTCAGATGACTCCTCAAGCACTAGAAAAATCACAAAGTACCTCCGGACATTTATTTATTGTTAGCAGATAGCTTAAAATTACCCTGCCTACCTATGCTAAACACAATGAGACATTAACACTATTAATTGCTTTTTTAAAAAGATGGAGAAGAGGGGCTGGCAACAGTCACTGGGAGCTGTCATTAGTCATTAAGAGAGAAATGCAGTGCAACAGTGAAATTCCCCCCACCCCACAAACTTTTTGTTGCATTTGACTTGCTGTTCTCCTAGTGTAGGAAGCCACCCCCGTAGCAGAGCCCTGACAGGGGTGAGGAGACTCCCACAAACTAATTCAGATATCCATATTGGCTTTGCGTGACTTCTGAGATGATTTGAAACTTGCAGATAAGTTCCTGCTGCAAGTCTGCTCCTCTTCTCTTACTCGCTTTATTTACTATAGATGTGCTGAGAGTTGTCAGTTGACTGATGAAAGATTCAATTTTACCATTCATTACCTTATGGGGTAATGCCAGCATGTTGGAGGAGTCCTGACCTGCTCTCCTCATCATGACACTGGGTCCTGCTCTCCACCCTCCATCTCCCCCAACTCCTCCCAACCCAGAGTTCCTCCCCTTTGATTACATTGCTACAAATGACCATGGGTCTGCAGTGCAAGCTGGACAAATTCACTGATCCAGGTTAAAAAAGAAAAAAAAAAAAAAATTAAAAGAACTTAACTAAATGGAAAACAAGCATCCAGAAGAAAATCAAGGGAAAAAGAATTTGAAGTCAATTTTGCCTTGAAAACTGGAGTATTATGAAACTATAGGCATAACTATTTAATTGGTTAACATTGAAACCTACAGATGAAAAAATGAGTTATTTTTCCAAAACTTGTAAATGGTTATGACTGTACAGAAGACAAAAGTTTCAAATGTCTGGGTAGTAAATGAAACCTTGACTTCTCTCAGTTCTCAAAGACTTATTTCTGCTTTATTTATAGTCTGCATCACTTAGCCAGCATCAAGCTTTTTCAGAATTGCAGTGTGGGATAGCTACCAGGTAAAGACATAGATTCTTGTTTTGGGTACTCTTTCGGTAATTACCATTAATGTGAATATAAACTTTCAATTGTAAGTCAGCAGTTACCTATAAAATCATAATGAAGTAACTGGAAACTGTCCTTTTTTTATTACTTGGGAAAAGGTGAGGATACTGTCCCACAGTATGTATGGAAGAGTAGATATTCACTGACACTCAGACACTAAAAGCTTATCTGCTTAATAATCAGAAATACAATAGGCAGGTTGATAGAAGGCTAATATTCAATCCCAAGACAAAATGACATTTGGTTTTCCAGGATTATTTTTTTTTATTTTTAACCTACATCTGTATACAAACATAGGATTTCCTCTTGCAGCTGTTGGGATCTGTGTAGGAAAAAATAAAAAAACTCATCTCCCCTTTTTCCTTTCTTTTAGAGGACTCCTGTATCAATATCTATAGATGCACCCAACAAGAGTATTTAAAGTTCATGTCAGAGGTAAATCCTGTTCATAATGGACTGCATTCAACTATTAAAGCAGTCTGAAGTGAATTGATTCTTAAAGATTAATTGGCCTGATGTTTTTTCATTCCTGTTGTGTTTTTTTTTCCCCATGAATTTTAAAAACACTGATCTATTCATGATCACACAAAACGTTTTGGGCTGACACTTATTTTGAATTGCTGCAGGCAGTGTAAGTTATTTAGGTCATGATATTCTCTCCCTCCTTCCCATTCCCCTTGTGCTTTTAGCCAGTCCAATGTGTTTGGTTTGGTTTGTTGGTTTTTTTTTTTTCCTAGTGTTACAACTTCTGCTCTTTTTTTCCTGTTCTAAATCAATATAATTCAAGGAAAAGAGCTTCTTCCCATCTCTCATTCTAAGATGTCTTGCTGTCAGGAGTTTATATTCAATATTTATCTTCAACACACTTGTCTTTATGTGTTCCCGTTACTTACTGAGATAATCCAAGCAGTCATTTTCAATTTATTAGGAATAGGAGAATTCCAGTGATATTACTAATTCCAGTCCTAGTTCAGGACCTCACTTTGTAGAAATTATACAACTACCCTTAGTCCAGTCCCCTAAATATTAAAGTTATTAAAAAGAGCATAAGTCCAGATATCAACAAACAGATGTTGAATTTTGCTACTATGGGGAGCAGAGGGAACAGTGGAGGGAAACAATGACTGTTAAAATTGTTTATAAAGAATTGCCTAAGATGGTTACTGGCAAAAGGGATAGCTAAGCAGTCAGTTTTGTGTTCAAATCTGTGGTCTTTAATTGCTTCAGTGTGTGATTTTTAGTAGTAGTATATTTTTGGTGGGAAGTGGCAAGGGATTGTTTTGATTTCGTTTTTACCTCTAAATATGACTTCACTGATGGACAAGGAAAGGAAGATAATCCTGAATATATCTGCTATTAAAGTAAAAGCACAGTTCAAGGAACATGTGGTTTGGGGGGGTTTATTTGGTTTTGCCATGGAGCTAGTTTAGATTGTAGCTCTACAGAGCTTCACTGGCAGAGCTTAGTGGGTGGGAAATACAGGAACAGGGCAGGGGGGAATAAGCAGGTAGGGTTTGCTGTATGTCAGTCCATAGATTACTGTCTCTCATGAAGCTCTTCATCAATTTGTACATTTTATATCCCCAGCATGTTAAGTCAAACTGGTACAGTGATTTTTCAGTGTACCTACACAATATTTTTCTGGAAAGTGCACAGGAGAATGTGGTAATGATGGTGTTTTCTAATCTCAAAGAAAAGGAAAACCTGAGGGTTACATTCAATTTCCTTTAGGTTTGCATCTTGTTTTTCCCCATTATCCTAAACACTCCTTAAATCTGAAGGGTAAAAGCTATTCTTCACTTCAAGGGGAAGGAATCCAAAGGTGTACAGGGCAATGTAGAAGAAGTAGGTTCTTAATGCTGATGGATTTTGCTTCCTTTCTACCACTATATACTCACACTGCAAAACTAAGATCACTGTTTCTGATGTGTTTATGATTGTGGGGATATATGTTCTCTTCTTCAAGCTAGATCATTAAAAAAAATGTGGAAAGGCATAGCAGGATCCATTCATAACTGTTCTGATTCATTACTTTTTTAAAAACATCATTATTTTTTTTTGTTTTAAGCGGCCTATTTTGCAGCTCTGTTGTTCAGAGACCCTTGGCCACGCCCTAGATTTCCGTTCTTAATTTGGTGAAATCTCCCAAAGATCATGACTCTAATGAGGCTGCAGTGACTTCTGAACAGTCGTGCTGTTCATAGTGATGAATGTCTTGAAAAGTGACTTCAAGTACACATTCACTCCTGATTTAACAACCACTTCCGTCCTTTGAAAAATTGTAACTGTTGTGTAATGTTATAATGCAGCATCAACCCTTTATTCAAAGTAAGCATTGTACATACAAGTGCTGTATGATGACTTTCAGACAGCCAAATACAGTTTTTGCTTTTTAGTAAGTTGGTTCAAATTTCCAGAGCTATTAACAAAGCAAACAGAATGGTTATATTTTTATAGCAGAGCATAATTTTGGCTACCAGCTAGCTGTCTAACATATCTTGCCTGGTAGCTGACTATGATTCTTATCATTGGGAATATATTTGATTAGAACCCAGAATATTTGAAAACTTTGCTTAAGCGTTCTTCTTCTGTTCAGTATTAACAGAAGTGGTGCTGTTTCCAGATTTTTAATGCTTGTTCATCTGAGTCACTTGTCCATATTGAGTCACTAGATATTCCAGTCTGTTTATTTAACCATTACTTTTGATGAAAAGTTGGGGGGAAAGCTTAGTCTGTCATGAAGGTTAAGTGCTAAGTGTTGAGCTTGGTGCTTTTATATACCTTAATCTAATTAATACATATAACATGAACTGAACAGTGAAATAATTCACCTATACAGACTTCAACTGTGATGTCTATCATAGCAAAACCTGATCATCTTCTGTGCTGCTGCATTCTGTATTCTGAGGTTTGCCTTGAGAACATAGTGATTAATTTGTAGGGATTTAGGCACCACAGTGCCTCTAAAGAGTTTTCCCTTTTGCTGTCTTTCTGACAAACTTATTTCAAATATCCTGCATGTTAAGGGAAATAAATTGAATAATCTACAAAAAGTACCTATAATCAATAACATTTCATGACGAGATCATAAAGAAGAGAACAAAGGCTGAGATATGAAAATGGAAAAAAATACAAGTTACCAATTTTTTATCTATGTGTCTGAATTTTGTCTGTCTGACTACAGGATCAGGTCTTTGATTTCCTACATATCAGACTTCAGCTGGATCTTAATGCCAGTGAAATTTTTCATGATCTTGAAGTGGAAGAGGCCAAATGTAAGCAGGGGGCAGAATTATACTCTTCCATAGTACAATCTTAACTAAATACTTGAAATTTCTGTGTTATGTTTAATAAGATTTCTAGACATCTACTGTGATCCAATAGTTTGAAACTCTTCACAGGAATAACCCACTGGTGTTTTGTTAAATAGGGGCTGTGTCAGACTAAAGCATGTAACCATGTAATCCATCATATTCTAAGGACCATGTTTACTTCATTTACAGCGATGTCATCATGATACCTATGTGCATCTAAATGACATGTTTTGAAACTTAGGTTTTTTTCCAGCAGGTAAATATCAGTCTCCTTGTTCTCATCACACACAGCATTGCATTGAAAAGATCACATCTGTTGCTTTAGTGTCTTTGTAGCCCTACATCAACAGTCATAGCCCCTGAAGATATTTAGCATGGTTTTAAGTATATTTTAGGCATACATCCAAGTATCTCAAGATCTGTTGTTGCTCATTACAAGATTAACTCAATACCAGTCAAAAGAACTGGATGGGTATCAGGGTAGCTATGGTTGACAATGTAGTTATTAGTCTGTGTGAGAACACTGGATGGCTCTTCTAACCCAAGACTTTCTGTCCTGTGGTATGCCTCTTGCCCTAAATTAACAAAAAAGACTGAGCATCACTTAGCAAGCTTGGCTGGCAGGTGGGAATCTTGCATGTATACCATTGGAAGACCCAACTTCCCTGCAAGCACCATGACTTTGGAATTTGAGAGAGAATAAAGTCTGAAGCAACACAAACATCTCCCCATTTGTCTTGCACCAGTCTTCTTTCCCATTTGCTCTGCACACAGGTCCTTCTATTGCTCTAACAGAAGACATCAAGCTGGCTAAGACAGGGCAGCCTGGTTTCTAATTCTTTGTCACCTTCAGAAATTATTTGGATAAAAATATCTTGCTACTAACCCCCCTGCTATTTGACCTCAGATAGGGGCTGCTGTTTCACTCTTATCCACCCTGTGTCAGGAAGTGTCTTTCTAAATCCCTTGCCACTGGTGGCGAGACTACTATATTTGGCAACACCAGTGTGGAAATCAAGTTTTTAAAGCCTGTCTGGGAAGAGAACTGTCCACTTCAAGTCTACCATCATACACTACGCCCTCACTGTCCTGTCGCCTTGCTGCATTGGGGGGGAGGGGGTGGGAAGGGGCAGGGGCAGGCACTGCAACCCTGTTCAGCATTTGCCATGAGGCAAAATATGCAACAACCTGTGACAAATTCTAAGGCATGTAAGGAGGATGCAGGGCACACACTTTCAAATCTTTACCCCATCACTGGCTCACTCAGCATAGGTCCTACTGGTCTTCCATGTAACTCATCATTTTTCTAGATAAATGCTTTGGCATGTTGTCTTTTCCATAAGAAGATAGAAAGCTTATCTTAGAAATAGTGATTTCTGACAAAGCAAGCACACACTTAACAGTCCTTGGGGAATTATCTCCTAAGATCTCTGGGGTCTGGTTTTGGTTTGGTTTTTTTTTTTTAAAAAAAAAAAAAAAAAAGAAAAAAAAAGTGGGGGACAGATTCCTCATAATATAGGCAGCTAGCAGCTGAGTCCATGGTTATAGCAGTATCACCAGTTATGCCTTATGCTGCCATCTCAAAGTCCCCCTGCTATGCTGATACTTGCAGTCAGTTTGGAACTGCTGCTGAGTGTTCCTCCTCCCTCTGGGCATGGTTGGAAATCCTCTGCTACAGGTGGAGAAACTAAACATTTCTAGCTCTTTGTAGCCTAGCCTGCTGAAAGAGGGGGATAGCAGTCCTGCCAAACTGCAGCATTACCTTTGTATTGCTGTTCCCTTCAGTGACTGAACAAGTTAGCGATGAGGCTGTCCCTCTTAACATGTTGTTATTAGGCTACACTGTGGTCCTGGAGAGATGACTGATGGGCATGCAACTACCTATTGAATTGATACCACATGTGGAAGGCCAATGTTGTGTGGCAGCCCTTTTCCTGCAGAGGTCCAGCTACTAGTGCAAGACTGGGATCAAAAACTGATTTAAATGATGCATCCCACAGTAATCAATGTCTCCAATCTGTGTCTGTGTCTCAGTCTCCTCTATAGATTACATTCTCCTCATGTAGTTTTCTATTACCAAGATATAAGTGAGGACTCATCAGCACTCAGCTCCTGCTCATCCCCATATAGTGGATGATTGCTCTGATATCTCTGAACCAGTCCCAGAGTAGGTTGCTTGACAAGTTAACTCGTGGTGTTGTGATGATGAGTTAAAGCAGATGGTGGTTTATCTTAGCCTGCAGCCTGGGGAAGGCTTTTCTGAGTATCTTCACTTCAAGTCTCTCTAGAAATATCTCTGCAAATGAAAGTTCAAGAATCTGTTTTCTCTTCCTCCTGCAAGGTGATGAAGTCTATTCAGCGACGACAGATTCTGCATGGGCATAATGCACTTTTTTCCAAAACATTCCTTCAGTGCCTTTTAGCTGAAGGACTGTCTCATCCCACGTCGTGGGTTATGAGGGGGGTGAATCTTTTGAATTCCCCAAGAGCCTGTGTGCTGGTGGGAGAGCCAGTCTCTGCTTGGTAGAGCCACAGGGCAGGCTGAGTCATGATAATGATTCAGAGGAACAACTGTGCTAATGAATTTATTAACTGACCACTTTAGTAAGAGACAATTTGGCAACAATCAACTGATAACTGTCAGGAGAACAAATAAAGGTGCTATTTTCCTAATAACCCATCAATGAACAATCATCTCAATTCAACTCCTACAAAACTTATACACATGAAAAAATAAGAAAGTGAGAGAGCAGAAAGAGGAAAGACAAAAGAGAGGAGGAAGGGGTAGGAAAAGGAGAATCATCACCCTTGGATCCTGCAGTGTGGTCCATAGATGGTGGGTTGACAAAGACACATGTGGGGGGTGTTGCCTTTGCCTAGACTTTCTCATGCTTGTGCAGTAGGCTGTTCCAGAAGGTTCTCATTTTCTCTGGCTTGTACCTGTGCAGTTAGGCAAGTTCTGTCTCTGGGCAACACAGGAGGGAGGGGGAGAGAAATGGCCCACTGCCCCACCTCCACAGAGCTTGCTCTGCTCCCTTCCCACAGGGCTCAAGTTGTTTGAGACATCCTCTTTACCAACAGTTTCTTGTTTATGAACAGACATAACAGAACAGACATCTTGTTTGTGACAAGGACAGTATCTGCCTTTCTTGGTAACACTCCAGTTTTGTTTCAGTTTCTTTAGTTTAGTTCTCATACAAAACATACTAAGGGAAATACATGCAAAGCTGTGATCCCCACATTCTTCTTCAGTGAGGATGAGGGCACAAGTCTGCTTGAGGGACCAGGTGGCATGGGGGCATATGACACTTTCAGCCTGTCCTGAAGTGTCCATGTACTTTTACATCTGTTTGCTCAAATGGCAGGAGGACACCTTAGGGTCAAGTCAAATATAGGATTTCTTTGCAGAATGCGGAAGGGCCAGTGGATTAAGGGAAATGGTTTCTTGGCCACATTGTGTTTGACACAAGCTTTTTAAATGTACTCAAGGTCCTTAGTAGGAAAATAGAGGATTAGGAGAGGACTGTCTGATCCCTTGCACATTCTAGTTTGAGGTCTTCTCATTTAATAGACTATAACCTTTACTGTACAACTTTTTATTTCTTTTCCTCCTGGAGGGTAAGGGGTCTGGAGGAAGAAAGGTTGGCTGGTTGGTTTCTACTGCCCCTCAGTTGGCTTTGTCATCTATTACACATGAAATAAGAGAGGATCTTTCTCTTGTTATATAGAAAGCCAGGGAAGGGGGGGGGGGAAAAAAAAAAAAGAAAAAAAAAAAAAAGAAAAAGTATTTTCTTTGTTTGAAAACTGTAGCAGATGTCTGTGGCAATAAAAAGGCAATTATACTCGTATTATCATGAGAATTTCCAGCAGGAAATCTTGACAAACTCAAAGTTTACTTAACTGAGATAAATACACTAGATAAATAGCAAACTGAATTTAGTTTACTCTTGTACACAGGTGTACTACACATTTCCTCAAGCCATGATTCACAGCCATAACCTTTCCTAATCACAGGCACAGCAAGATATGTCAGGAGTAGGAATGGGCTCATATTATAAATACATCTATAGATCCAAACTTTCTCCAAAGTTTTGGTGTATTTGGAGCTGATAAATAAGCTTGGTCTTATTTCTGTATCTCTAAAGGGGAGGAACCAAAGGGCCTAATTCATTTTTCACCCTAGACATTTTATGCTGCTCTGAGGATGCAAGTTTTTGATTGAAAATATCTATAGGGTATCCTCCACTGGCACAGAGCCCATGGCACAGCTAAGAATTGATTTCTTCCCCATCTTACAGCAACCTGGGAAGCAGCTACTCTCCAAGGCTGGTCTGATTTATACTGGGAGCAAGGTAGACCCTGGAAGCACTTAAAATCTGGAAGGCCCATAGATAGCATGAGTGCAGTAATATAAATAAGGGGTGATACTCTAGGAATTTGGAGAGTTCTCCTCTTGGAGTAAGGATGTCATGCAGTACTTCAAGAAAAATTCTCTGTTCAATATTTTTTTCCAGGCAGGCAAGCAAAACAATATGTAAAAGTCATCTATACTCTATTTTAGTAGTCACTTCAGCTAGAAATTCACTAGATACCTGATAACATACCAAATTCTTCTTACAATTTTAAATTTGTTGACTTAGTACTTTTCACCTCAGTGAGACAGTGATTAGTAGATCAAGGGTAGCCTTAGCTTGCAAAATCAAATTTGAAGGAGGTTATTTAGACTTTCCATTTTCTTTCTTATTGAACAGCAGCTCAGAAATTTGTATGTTGTTTACTGGTTATGCTGCTGTACTTGTGATACAGATTTACCCTCTGAATATATTGACAACAGAAAACCCATTGACCACTGTTGAATTATTAAATAATAGTTTTATTATTATAATACTCAACTACAGTGAAATTAAATTAACTGCAGATGAATATCCAGTTTTCTCAGCTATCTTCTGATAGATCAAGTAGTATTCAAAAAGTAAAGATTTTTGCTTAGATGGAAAAAAAATCCCACATTTTATGGTAACTTAGAAACTATAGCACTTTAATAAAATATGCAGACTGTTGGAGGACTTTTTTTGTTAACAGCTTTGAAATATAGCATACTGTACCACTTTAAAAGAGTACAAATAAATTGTTACTGACACAATAGACCATATTAGAAAGAATGGAACACTAAGACTGTTGTCCAACATTTTTTTTTTGCTGTTCAATATGTATAAATGTATCTGTAACTCTGTTCTGTAGTTCTTCTGATGCTGCCAAACTGTGCAAGGATTCTAAGCCACCTCAGTATCTGCCCTCTTCTCAAGTGAGTTTTTTGGCTATTGGAAGAAACATAAATCAGAGCAAACTAAAGGCTATTCTGTTTTATGGCAACTGCTCTCAGCACACTGTTCCTGTAATCAGGGGTTGCTAACCATAAATATCTTCATTTTATATACCATTTTGCCTAGCTGCATGTCCTGTACCAGCAACAAGGAAAAATATTAAAGGAGTGTTAGACTTCCCTGCATGAGGAGAATTTCCAAATGGCCATTTAAGGCAGCCTTTTGCTAATAGACAAAATAGGCCTGGAAGCAACCTTGAAGTCTGGTCAACATCCTGACCTGAGGTGGGACCAGCTGAATATTGACTGTTGTTTGCCACATTCTGGCAAGTAGAGATGGTATAGCTATATTCCTGTGAGACTGAATCACTCTGAATCACACAAGCCTTAATATTTAGTTTAATTTCTTTGGTAGATATTGGTCTCTTCTCAGATTGTGGCCATCTTTAAATTCTGCACAGAGTGGATCAAATAAACCTTCACTAAAGGTACTCGATATAGTCAGAATTCAACCGTGAAGGGCTGAAATAAAAAACACATTTCAAATTAAGCTGTAAGAGTATTCAGTGCATTCAGTCTTGCAGAGCTCTACACTGGAGTGTTTATTATAACACGCTTACCAACTCAGGGAAAAAGAAGTTGCTTGTATAGCTGACATATATGGAAGGAAACCTAGGTAACTAAATCAATACAAGTAATAATATATACATATTATATATTGCACTATATATATTGCACTATATGTATAGTGCAATTTTTAAAAAATCCATTAATAGACTGAAAAATGCATGTTAAACTCAAACAGTAAATATAGTTTAGGAAATTGACATTTATTTATTGATGTTCGGTGTGTAATAAGTAGTATGTGATTAACTATTCATAGCCTCTTATTCACATAGATTTGCAAAAACAAACAGCAACAAAACCCAAACAGAACTTAAAAGTGTTACTCCCTCTCAACTTGTATATGCTTGCTCACATTGTTTCTCTTGTTGTCATAACAGACTGGGTAAAAGTGTCAGTCCTGGGCCTGGTTGTCAAGGCTCACTTGCATAACTGAATTGCATATTCCACCCCTCTTATGGGGATGAAGTAGTTCAGCTCACCACAAACTATGTGGAAGGAAGACAGAGCAGAGACACAGAGAATACACTTTCAAAAGGAATAAGCAAGAAGTGGGCACTAGGCAGAAAAAGAGAAAAAAAAAATTATGCAAAGTCCTCAGTTGTTTTACTGAAGCAGGAAAGATCGAGGTCACTATCAATATTTCAGTGAATAACAGTAGACTCTCTACCATGCTAAAACAGACAAACAAAACTGAACTACACAAACAAAACCAAATAAAACAGAAACAACCCCCCAAAACCCCCAACCTTTCCACAGCACCTACTGCTGTGATTTGTGAAGGAAAACTCCCCTCCACTCCCCAGACTGGTCAGTGTAATGTGAGATATGAAACTTACTAACCAGGCACCTGAGAACTGTGATCCCCCAGGGGATACTAATGCCCCCTGCAATCCTTCCTGCTGGAGTGTTCTTTAGCAGCAGGACTTTAGCTTTGTCCCCAGTTACAGTGCACATGCACTTACAGGGGCTGCTAATCGGTATGACAGCAGCAAAGGAGTGAGAAAACTATTTCACCTATGTACAGCTTTAAGGCCCTAGGCAAGTAAATGAAAATTGGCCCAACTCCTTAGCTACAGCACGAGTAGACATGGGATTTAAGCTGCTTCTCCCCTCCTCTGAGTGTCTGAGAGTATCTGATGGCTGCCCAGGATCCCAGTCTAACACAGAACAACCTTAAAGCTGCTCTAGAATTGTTTGGTTGCCTGCGAGATGCTGCTGCTGTGCAACCTGCAGAACAGTGTGGTTCTGGCATCCCCATGCCCTGCTTGAGATGTGGATGTTGCAGATTCAGCTTTACGAGCTAACCACTGAGGACTGGATTTATGGTATCTGTACTCTACACAAACATGTCATGGACCAAAATGTGACTTGGAATGTATGTCTGAGTTTACCCAGTGTTACAACAAAGGGGCATCTCCTCCCTGCTTCCTTAGCTTTGGAGCCCAGCTGTGCTCAGAACATGGTTGTGCAGGTGTATTGCCTAAAGATCAAAACATGGCCCTCTATTTTTCTTGGCATGAGGCAAAATAGAAGAAAAGCCAGGAAAATTGACAGGGAACAGACTGCAAAAGAATGTTTAATTCTGTTTGCAAGAGACATAATCGGTACTAACTAAAACCCCTCAAGTTGCAATTTCTAGTATGTTACTGTTAATTAGTAAATGTATTATAACGTAATTTGATCTTTCAGAGGAGGTACCTTCTAAGAAAAAGATATTTTCTGTGAAGTGATGAAACAGGCAGGAGGATACACTCAGTGTTATTTTTTGCTTCTTTTTGCTGCTGAAACACAGTGCTCTTATTTTATGTCTGTGGCGTTTTTACTGGCCTTTTCCCTAGTCCTTTCCATTTTCTTCCTCCATTCAGGAAAAGTTGTTCTCTGTTTCTCATCTGGTGGTCCTATTACTGTGCAAATAACACATGCAGAAGCCTATTAATTCTGCTCTATCAGAGTATGCGATGGCCAGTATACCAGGAAAAGCAGGAGTTTTGAGCCACAGTGTAAATGCTTATTCCCAGTTTCATGGAGCAGTACTGGCTGTGAAGCTTCCCTCTCTCCCCTTCCATCCTTATTGAGGCTGTGCCTGGCTGCGTGCTTTCATTTCACAGTTTATGGGACTTTGATAAATCAAGGCAACCAAGTTGGTGTCCATTCTTGTCTCATTCCCACACTAGTTTTCCCCTACAACTGCCTCAGCGACGTCACCAGCTACCCAGGGTGTACCTTTGTGTACCTTAATCCCCATGTAATTCTTACCATACAATCCAGTTCTGTTAATGTAGTTTCTTTGTGTGACTTCTTTACTTAAAAGTTTTTCAAGCCTCTGTCTTCCTGAACTGTGTTAGTAGATGGCTGCTAAGGGAGAAAGATTGCTTTGGTATTTTAAAAATAATGTTTTGCTTTTGATCAAGCAGCTGTTTAAGATGTTTCCAGAGGCTCCATTTTATGTGCTGCCTTTTGGTGGAGACAAACCACTATCAGTAAGTGCTTTTTATGTATTGAAAAGCATATTTTTCCTTGTTTCTGACTTAAGTGATTCTATCTGCACTTAAAGCACACAAATACAAGCGTGTGCAGACACAAACAGCCTGAAGTAAAGCAAGAAACAAAACAGTACATAAATTACTTACTGCATATCTATTTCACTAGGAGTAGATACTGGGTAACTTTTTATTTGCCATTCAAACATTTTTTAATTCAGTTAGATTACTCACAAATGAATTACTGAGGGATGGAAGCTTTTGCAGGTTTGAAGCTCCAGATTTGATTTAGTTCAAATTTTCTTGTGTAAAATCCTGTTTAATTTTTAAAAGTATGCAACAACCTAAAATATCAGAAAAATAATTATGCCTAATAACATCATTCTTACTTAGTAATTTTGGTGGGGTTTTTTTGGTGTTGTTGTTTGGTTTGTTTTTGGTTTTTAGCAGTATTGATTTATTTTCTAAAAGGCTTCCTCTGATTTTAGACAGAACTGAAATCAAATCCCTCAGGCTTTAACTATGAAGCTGGAGAAGCTTATTACGATTTTTAACATTCCAAGTTGCTTTCTGAACAGATTGCACCAGCTAGTTGATGAAACTTGAGCTAATTACTCTAATGTTGACAAATGCACTAGCACAAAAAAAGTCACATTTGAAAAAAAAAAAATTGCACCTCTTCAAGAAATGCTAAGTAGGTTCAATGATTTGTAGGTGTAATAGGCATGTTTTTGCAGAGGTTTCTTTAGGAAGAGAAGCAAGGCAAAAAAAAAAAAAACAAAAACCAAACCACAAACCACTATTTATAAACAAAAATGTGTCATCTCTAATCATTTGAAAATTAATGTTAACGAAAAATGCTTAGGATTTTAGAAAATCGAAATAAATCAACTTGATAGTGTGTGGGGTGAGAGACTGCTTTCATGAAGTGGTCTTGCTATGTTAGGGGTTACTGACAATTTCTAAAGAGCCTCTCAGTCTGTAGCACCATACCCAGGAGAACCGGGACAGGATCACTGAGGGCAGACACTAGCTCCACAGGTTTCTCCTCTGTGCCATGTTAGCTGGTATTGCATCGAGTTCCTTGAACCTTTGTTACCCAAGGTAGGTGAGCTTAGCCTACAAAGTAAAGAGTTGCTGTCACTGAAAGGCTCTCTGCACTTTAGAAGCACACAAGCTATCAGATGTATAGATTTGGTTAAATCCAGCCTTAAAATAACTGTAGAAATAACTTAGAATAATTTAGGGATATCTGTAATTCCTGAAATAAGGATAAATTCAGGACTGTACTCATCAATATTTTTTGTTTGTTTGTTCTTGACTGTGTAGATGCACACTCATAGACGAAGGGGAAGAAATTAGTAAGGATATCATACTATGATACACTTACTTTAAAGAAAAGTTTGCAAAAAATGTATAAATTTGAAAATCTGAATATGTGTTGGAGGTAATCCAAACACCCTTAATCCTGCTCAAATTTTGTCCTGCTTGTCAAAGAATAACCAAAAATGTTTCAATGCTTGCTGATATTTCAGCTCAGTACTCTTAAAGATTAAATGGAAGCAGTGTGGCTATGACATGAAGGTTTCCTGCCATTTAAACTTACTATGCCTCAGAGAGAAATGTACCACCTTCTCTTTCTTTTTTTTTTACTATTTACTTAATAGTTTTGACCTTTCAGTCAATTGTCCTTATCCGTCATTACAGTACATGATCAATCATTTCATGACTTGTCATCTATAAAATACCAGCAAGGGGGAAAATTTTTGTGTTCTATTGCTTTTCTTGAGGTTTTTTGTTTGTGGGTTTTTTTGTGGGTTTTTGTTTGTTTGTTTGTTTGCTTGTTTGTTTTTTATCAAAGTATCTTCCTGTTTATTAGGAAGAAGAGTCAAAACATGTTTCAAGTTACACGGGTTTAATCAGCTTCATGGGTTTCATGAGTGCAGGTGGAGAAGTTCACTGGAAGCTTATTGTTTATTTATTAATTTTGGTATTTCTTAATGGTCAGTACTTTAAAATGCACCAAACAAGCCATGTTTGCATGTTACTTTCTTCTGATTTTTTGAGTGATAAACAGAGACAGAAGTAACCAATGACACTATAAACCTGTGCATAGATACACACACATGTGTACACTTGTGCATGAAAATGGTCTATCTGAGGATGGTGCTTCAGTTCAGACAGGGCTTCAGGTTTCTGGAGATTCAGGTAAACTTCATTTCAACCAACATGTGCAAAGCAAACTTTTCAGGAACACTTGTGTTGCAGGAGCCTAAATAGCACTTGCAAACTCAAAGCATCACTTAACAGAACTTGTCTGCAACTTAAAGTCAGTATGGTGCAAAGATCATGAGCTAGCAGGAATGCTGTAACACAATGTGACACTGCAAACATTTCAAATTGAGGCCTCAAAACAGTCTGCTGTTCTCAAAAAGGCCTTTCTGGTTTAGGTGTAGTGATATGTAAACATGTCTAATGTTTCTTTTTCCAGAAATGGCATGTAGGCTGCTCCCCCGAGAGGAGCACTCTGCTATGTTCCAGTGAACAGTACAGAAAAGACTGCTGGCTTGTCCATACTGTTGCTGGAGCACAGCACAATACTGTTTGTAATAAGGGTTAAGTGATTTAGGATCTAATGTACTTTTGGAAACCATACTTTTTGCCTCTCTTGTCTTTATCTTCCTGATTATAAACCAGAGATAATAGCACTTTTTGACTTCCTGTGGGATATTGAGAAGATGAGTGCATGAAAGACTGAGAAAGCTGTAGCTACTGTATGGCGACCCAGTAATGGGGGCACCTAAAGTACCTTTAGGTAAACAACTTCAGCAAAAACATCCACTTGCATCCCTAAACTCAAAAAGATCAAGTGTATGTTTAAAAACTTCTCAAATGGTTTATGTGGTGTTGAATTTTTTTTTTTGTGGGATGGGGAGTTCTTTCCTGTTGTTATTTCAGGGAGGCAGAGTAGTCATGCAAATGATTTGGAGACAATGGGAGAACTTGGGGGAATACACATCAGAGTAAGAAGGAAGGAGACCAAGCATGTAACAAATTTCAGGCATGTACTATTTGTGTGATTATTTGGCATGTCTTCTTAACTGAAACAAGTTAGTCTCCTCAATGCCTGTAAACACCAAGGACATAATTCATTAGCTGAACCTTTAAAGTATTTTGTTTTAATTTGGGATAATAGGAGTTGTTCTATCAGTGGTTTTTCTGTGAATCTAACAGAGCTTGAAAAGGATAATATATAAAAAAAGGTGAAGATAGAAACGTACTACTAAGTTTTGGGGCTTTTAAGGCAAGTTTTGTACAGCTATAGTTGTAATCCTTTAAAATATACATATGTCCCTTTGATGTTGTATTGAAGTAGAAGCCAGATATAATACTAGCAACTTAGTTGCTGTTCACTGTTGAAGCCAACGAGCAGTAGAGAAAAGGGGAAGTGTACTTTGAAGAGCCTGGTATTACATGGAAAATACGTACTTCAGCGAGAATGTACCATGTGCAGGAGGATGCTGTTGAGATGAGCTTTAAATTCAAAAGAAGGGCAGGAGCCAGAACATTCCCCTTCAGGTTTGTATCAGAATATCATTGAAGCTTGTGGGGATATTTATATCCTCAGCCAGTGCAACTGATAGAAAGGAGCAAAGTTTGAAGTTGATTCCAAATCAAAACTTTCATGGATGATGGATCTGTGTTTGCAGTTCTAGTCTGGTTTTGATCTCTAATACCTTGCTCTTCAATGGCTTTTCAGCAGTGTAGTTCAAAGACCTCTGTAGAAAGAGAGGGGAGAGCTGTATATTTAACTTTATTTTGCAGAACAGAATCCAAGGCAGAGAGCAATGTCCCAGGGAGGTGGTTTGCACAAACTCCCCCAGCTCTGTAATGGGACAAGTAGGTCTGCAGCCCTCCCTTTCTACTCAGAAGGGCAGAGTATTGCTAAAGTCATTGCCTCTTAATGAGGTTAGTTCTCTTCAGCTGACTATATAGTTAATAAGATTTATATTTAAAAGTCTAATACATATTGAACATGGGAAAGGATTAATATAATAAAAGTACAATGTCCATTGTCCACCGGTCAAAAGATCAAAACCATTTTTAAACTCTCCTTAATATTTGACTGTTCCTTCTCCAAGAAGGGTCACCCTTCATAGTGTTGTTCTAGCCATTTATTAATATTTCTGAAATCAGGTGCCTGATTCTCTGCACTGTATCACACTTTCTACTATTACTTACAATACTGCAACATATTACCAAATAAAAACGTCCTTCACAAGATGGGAGAACAGGACTCTTGTGCGGTTTTCACATGGCATGTCCCACTAGTTTGTGCAGTGGAAGGTCTGAAAAACTTGATGTTCTTCTGCTGGGAGTGAGAGAGTTCATCATTTTACAATCTCTGTGTTATTACACAAAACTTGCTCTAGAAGACACTCGCTCTCATGCTCCCTTTCCCAACTCCCAAAACCACTTCATAGTGTTTGGCAGTTGGACATGCTAACAGATACCTATTTTCATACATCCACGTATTTGGCAACTTTCAGAAAATTGACATGAGTATTTGGGAATCTCAGCCCTGGTGAAAAATGGAAGCTCCTTCTCTCCCAGTGTTCACTCCTGGCAGTGGCCATAAATAACAAAGCACTTACTGATGTGTCCCCTGTTTTGCCTTCCCAGCTGATTCAGGTCTGCATGAGCTTGTCATTGTGCATCGTTGTTTCCATAGCCCCTGACTGATAATGAGAAAAGGTTTAGAAGGGTTAGACAAATTAATGTAAAGAGAAGAAAAAGAAAACAAACAGCCAAACCAGACCAAAACACCAAACCTAATGTCTTGTGCCAGTGAGCACCTTGTTTTGTGGGGAAGCATGGAAAAATAAAAAATTTTTTTTTAACACAACTTCATTCATTCTCTTTTAGGTCAAACTGAGAAATTGTGAACAATCATTGCCTAGTCACTTTGTCTCTCTCAAGTTTATTGCCTTCTCTCTGCCACCTCTTCCTTTATGGAGAATCCTACTGAATCACTCCTTAAACAGAAGCTGTGCAACCTTTGCTACTCCTTATTGCTTTCCTGCCGTGTCTTTTTCTTCTAATTCTGTTATACCCTCCTTGAGAGAAGAGACCAAAACTACACAGATGATTTGAGAATTGAATGCACAGTGGATTTATACAGTGTCGTGGCAATGTTTTCTGGTTTGTTCACTGTTCCTCTCCTATTCATTCTTAACACTGTCTGCTTGTTTGATCACTAGTAAGCTCTGAGGTGGCATATTTACAGAACTAGCTAAAATAACTCCAAATCCTGTTCCTTAATGGTAATAGCATACAGTCACTCTGAGATGAGGGGATGGCTTATTTTTCACCATGAGTACTCAATTTAATTTTATCTTTTATTACGTTTATGTGTTACTATTATGAAGTTCTTTCACAAATCTTTACAACTGTATTTTGGGTTTGCTAGTTCTCAATTCAGTGCTACCAGCAAGTCACATCTGTGATGAACACTGTTTGTCATCGCTATTTACCCCCACCTCCAAATGTCTTATGTACATGATAAGCAGCCAGACCTGCCATGTCAGTGGTGAGCTCCTGCCTTGTCCTCTCTTTACTGTATGTAGCTGAACTTCAAGCCACAGTAGCACAGGGGGAAGAAAAGTTCAAAATGCAATTCAGTTGAACTCTTAATCACAGAAAAGTGAAGGGGAAAAAATTAATTTAAGGCACTATGTTTTAACAGGAACTTACTGGAAAGGGAAAAGAGTAATATAACTGTTTGGAGTCCATCCTACCATCCTGCTGTGCATTTAATACTCTTTTTTAATACTATAATACTCTGAAACAACATATCTGGGCAGGACTTTAACTGGACTTGGGCTTTGTCATTATCCCCTTAAAACCCTTGTGAACATCTCTCCTTCATCTAAAACTCTCAGTAATATGAGGTCTACCAGATTTGTGGGATTTTTGGGTGGAGGATTTTTTGTGGTTGGTTGGTGGGTTTTTTTTAAAGTGGCTTTGAAATTACTGCAGCTACTCAAACACCTAACTCTTCATTGGGATTTAATTTTAATCTAAAGATACTGATTTAGATACACTGCAGTTTCAGTGTTAAAATTAAAAGAATCTGCTCGTGCAGATGAGTGAATTGGAAGAGGGGAAAAAAAAAACAACAGTGACAGAGAAAGATTTGAATGGTGCAGCTGAACTATGCCTGCTTGGCACAGGGAAAGGAGATAAAAATAATTCCTTTCCCTTATTAGCAATAACACAGTTCACTGTCACATGCAGGAAAACTTTAACTCCTTACTGGTACAAACTGTGCTGTCTGGTTTCTTTCTGGGTTTTCTCACCTATGTGTTAGAATTAGAACCACCCAACCATCTTTCACGGACAACAGCTGATACAGCTGTTCGATGTCATTACAGACTTTCTGGCCTTTGTTGTTTACTCCTGGTTTCTTTAGGACCACCTATTCCAGCTCACTCAGTCTGTGACTATGCATTGAAGAGTTAATTTGCATCTTAGCACAGCTGAAAGGATGGAAATGTCTAATGGGAGAATGGGAAACAATAATGATTTTACATTCCTGATCAGTTACTTGTGCTTAGAAAGCAAAATTTACATCTCTAGTTAGGAAGGATTAGTTGTTTTCACTTTATGTTAGGTTGTTTTGTTTTCAGGCACCAGCGGAATGCTATAATGCTTGGTTTGCAAAACCTCCCAGAGAAAAGTATTTGTGTATATATCCATTACAGGCACCTTTTTTTGGAATTAAAAAATAAATAAATAAAGAAAAAAACAATAGATCTTGAGCTTGAAAGGGGGTCTTTTGGGACTAATTTACAATTCTACTTGTTAATCTGTTTAAGTAATACATACAGGTGGTGGGAGAACTGTACAAAGATAACGGATAAACTAGTAAGGGAGGGGGTCTTTTAAAAGGCAACCTTAACATTTGTATCTAATTGATATCGAAGTTATAAGTCAGCTAAGCCTTCTGTCCTTAGCCAAATGACTGAGCATAAGTGTATTTTTATATAGCTCTTTAATGTTAAGTGACAAGGAAAGGCAGCCACTTAAAAGTATTTGACATTCATAAGCATCCAAAAGACTTTCTGTCATCTTCTATTTATTTATTCACTAGACTAGAAAAAGCCATAGTGCTTTGTTTTTTCCCTTTCAGGGCAGCAGTCAATGCATCTGTGTCAAACCTTAGCTCTTCTCATCTGTGCTTCACAGTGTCCATATCCCTTGCTTCTCTTTCTCTTTACTGTCACCAATCAGCTTTTGTGTGCTCATTAACAGCAAGAAGTGCCGCATCTGGAATTTCCAACTCCCAGTCTGAAAGAATTAAAAGGACTGAGTATGCTGCTGCCCCTCCTGAAGTCAGTAGCACAGCTCTCTCTCAGCAATAACAGAATCAGACTGAGTGCTAATCAAAAATTATCTGAAAAAAAATACCCAACTTTAAGTGCCTTATTTTATAAATTTGTTTGAAGAGTATTTGGGGTGCTTTTCTGATATAACACTGGAGGCTTTTAATTCAAAAAATATTGATAGTGTTCCTTGACACTTTGAATTCTAGCTTGTGTGCACTTGCTTTCTATATTCAGCTTTGCGTGTAAAATGTATTTAGATTCCCTGTAACATTCAGAGTAGAGTATAGGAATGGGGTGTTTCAAAAATAAAGGAAACAGTCCTCTTTCTTAAAAATGTTTCATACAGTCAGTTCTGATGTTTAATTAAGTCTGTCCAAGAGTATTTAGGCAGCTGAGCTATTAAGCTAATTATTTGGAAGAATTTGAAGATTTTGCCATAAGGAAATAAAAATGTGTTATTTTGAAATAGAGTTTAAACAAAACAAAAACAAAACAAAACAAAAGCTTGGAGGGAAAACAACAGAAAACATTCTGAAGTGTTCTAAATAGTGTAACTGGCACACTAAACAGAACTACCCTTTGCGCTGTTACCCATAACCAAACAAAAAGGCTTCTGCAAGTCATTGTGTTTTGGCCCTTTTTCAGTTCATCTGAAAAACTTAAGCTTTTGAATTCCTACCTGTCTGTCTGCCCCTGCTGATAACTACTGAATACATTGTTCAATTTTAACCATGTTGCAGAGACGAACAGTTCTAAGGACAATTTTTGTCCCTTCAAGTTTCAAGAAAGTGGATAGAGTCCCACAAGTGTCCCTCTCATGGAAAGACTGAAGTGGAAACTTTATTAGCCCCTAGAGAATTAGTACCTGAAAGCGTTGGAGGAATGAGTCAACCACAAGAAAAAGATTGAACATCTCTTTGTGCCTTACTAAATGAAAGAGCCCAAACACAGTATACAATACCACACAAAATGGAGTTACACAAGATCTGCCCTGTGCTGCTGCTCTTGTGAGGGGTATTTTAGCATTTGGGATTTTTTTCTTTTTATTAAAGGGATAAATATTTCAATAGTTTTCTAACTGGCACTAGAGAAGGGAGGCCAAATGTCATCTGTTCCCTAGGCTGAGTTTTTTTCTTCTGTCAGTAAAAGAGAAAATTGAAGTTGTGTCAGATTCCTTAGTCAGTATCTGCGGAAAACTGTGCTGCTGTCCCATTTTTCTTGCTGTCTCTTTCTACAGGTTTCTGTAACAGAAATCTTCTCTTTTTCTTTGGAAGAGAAAGAAAGCATAGCCAGAGCTGTTCAACTGCAGGATTGCACAAACAGGCAAATAATACAGGTGACGGTGATCAAGGATGCAGAGGACAGGGAAATACAAGTAATCTACGTGTATCTCCTGTCATACTAACAGTTGCAGAGTCTCAGTAATTGCTGTGCAATAATGCACCTAAGTGCCTCACTCCTGAGGTACACAGGAGCTAATGCTTTGAGAGAAAGACAAGGAAAACTGATAAATGTTCTTCCAGCTCATGCAATAGAAGTGGAAGAAATTCCTAAGTATAACGATGCTTCCTTTAGAATGACTCATGTTAGTGTTTCAATGGTGAGGTTAATATTACAAGCAACTTACTAACGTCTGGAGTCACACTAAGCTGTGCATTTCAGTGTTTGCAGTGTGTGTGACAACCCCATTTGTAAGCATACAAAGCATAATATAGCAACACGCATCAGGTTAGTTAAGACCCACATAAACAAATAATGTGAGCAGAGAGAGTTTGCTTATGTAGCATCACTGTGCATGCTTGCAGTTAAATTTTGCCTTGTATATTTGATTTCAGCCTCAATCTAAACATACTGTTCTAGCCCTGGGAAAAACAGGAGCTTAACAATGGAAGTGATACTGGTGGCACGGCTGCAGTTGCAAATGATGCCATTTTAATACTTAGCTGATATTCAGGAGCTTTCAGTCTTGGGTTGAAGAGATCTGATTGAAAATCAGACACAGGCATATATGGAGAATTCCAGGTTCTCCAGTTGCCTTGAAGTTAAGTGGAGTGGGCACTTGATTATTATGAAGGCTAGAATTGGATTGAAGAATCATACTTAAAGGTGTAATAGAGCTCAGAAAGTGTCAGACCTTGGAAGTACCTAGCCCTTGATTGTAGCAGCTGGAAGTGATTTAACAAGTACTTGAGGTGACAGAATCAAATGCTTTATGTGATGAATGGGCTGTTTCAATATAGCAAATGATTTTGCTCTTTAAAAATCAGAATTAAACAGTTTGTTTTTTGTGAGGAGTGAGATCATGGAGCAATGAAGTATACATGTGCACGTGCCCAGAGATATAGCATTTCATGTTAATCTTGTCTTTTATAATAATATGTTCACTTATTTTTGAATTTACTGTTATTCACCGGTCCTTCTCCTCGAGCGGGCTGAGAGTGTGTGTGTATTTTATACATGATGGTGTCCTAAGGAGCTGAAATATCTTGACCCATGTAGATCCAGCTCTTTTCCTTAGTGACCTATAAAAAAATATATTTGCTAAATAATGTTTTCAGCCAAATTCAAGAGGCAAATAATTTCAAATATCTGTCACATAATGATATTTGGCAATTGGATATCTGGATGAACATATACAGAACTGGATGCAGAGTTGGGAGGAGATTCCTCACCTTAATGCAAGGGAGTTTTGTGCAAGTAGTGCCCCATCTTGGATTCAGTCATATGGCTTGCTTAGTACTGTTGCAACTGTAATTCAGGCATCCTGTCTTAAAAGAAGTTCCACTCCACTTGACACTTCCACAACACATCAGGCTGATTTGTTCTTACATTCACTGTGGCCAAAACTTCAGTGCTTATCTTCCCTATTACAGACAGAGACAATTCCACACACCCAAACCTTCCTTAAAAATGAAGTCAGATCAACGTTAAACTCTCTTGCACTTTTTATAGGAAAGGAAAAGTGCAGAGAGGAAATTTAATGTTCATTTTTGGTCTTTGTACTAATCAGAATGACTTGGGTTCTTACTGCTCCGCTGTTCCTGAGGCTCAGTTTTGAATGCACTGAGTAATGGACACATCCAGTCTCAAGGGACAAACATAAGAGAAACTGCATTTTAAGATCAATGCTTTAACATAACAACTCGAGGAACACCTTAGGATGTCAAGGTTGACTTTATATTGAAGTGGAACCATACATGAATGATTTGTTCATAACCAATTGTGATTTGTGATCCAACGTGGGATCTAATTGGTTTTCAGAAGGCTGGAGGTTCTTGTAGGGCACATGAGTAATTGCTTTAGGACTAACCAGTTGGCAGTAAACTATCTTCATGTCTTCTTTTGCTTCCCCTAGTCAGCAATGAGATAGATGCTGAAGTTTGAGCAGACTCTGAGCTTCAGCATCTGGACAGATCCAGCCTGGGCTCACAAATGCCTGATGTTTCTCTTACATCTCTCGGTACTGTATTGACTGCTGACCTTAGCATCACTGAGCAGTGATCACAGAGCAGAGACAGCAAATCTCTACAGATTCTAGGTTTTCAGTCAGTACTGAAATGCCTCCAATTTGACTCTTCCCCAAATCAAGAAACAATATTCTTTAAATCATGCAATATCTCTTGATCCCTGGTCTATCATGCTCAGAACTCTTAAGCGTTTTCTTCTGTTGTACATGAGACAGCACAGCCATTCATGAAGTGGCAAAAGTCTGGCACATCAGGTTGTTTGGTAGGGCAAGACCTTCAGTCCTATACTGGGTCACCCCTCCACACAGCATCTTCCTCTTTCTCCAAAAGAAGCTGCCACCACAGCTTCTCTTTTGTTATTTGGTTTCACATCCCAAACAGGCCTGGTATGTAAGGGAAGGCTATACATTTACATGCAGAAACTCCCAAAACTGGAGATTTAAATACAGCAGAGTATCTCCTAAGCAGTGAGATATCATAGAATAATCAAGGATATAAGGAATTTCAACAAGTCCAACCCACTCCTCAGAGAAGAGTGAACTTCAGCATTAGGTCAAAGTTAGATTCAGGTATATGAAAAGATTGGGCCACACTGATGCTAGGAAACTGTTCAGTTTAAGTTAATGAAATGCTATTAGGGGTGGTATATTCATAGCTGCTACCTTTCAGTATCTGAAAAACATATGTTGTTACACTTCCCCCAGAACTAAAAAACAGATTTGAAATGAACATTTTTTTCTTCAGATATATTTGCATAATTGCACAGAGTATGAGTGTTAATGAAGAGCTAGTAATAAAACTGGATGAATTAGCATGACTGAGTGACTTAACGCAATCCTGTTGATCATAGAGTTAGGGGTGGCTTGCATTTTGCCAGACCTTTTTTTTTGGTAATATCTTGCAATTGCACATTTGAATTTGAACTTTCATTAATTACAGCTTTATTTCATGAACATGAAACTTCATTGACTTAAGTGTTTACATCAGTAGAACACCTATTCTAAAATATGTGCACCTGACAAAATTGTTAATGAATTCCTCACCACCCCCACCCCCAACATAAGTACATTTTGAAGTCACTCCAGTTAAGGGAAGCTACTTTTTACTTTTTTTTAATACTTAAGATGCTTTTTTGTATGCTTCTAACTTGCAGGCTAAATTATTTTTCCTTTTCAAATTAGAAATAGCAAAGCATGTAATTTTCTTCAATAACAATATTATCTCTCTTCTATCTCCTTGTCTCCCAGTACTGTTTGTTACTGGTCTGCAGATGAGTTGGTTACCTCATCTCTCATACAATCAGGTAGGTGAGGCATGCAAGGACTTGTAAGAACAGCTGAGAAAGATGAGTTGTAGCTAAGCCAAATTACTTTCCATTGAAGAAGAGACACTTGTGGGTTTTGTACTTCTCACTCTATTAGGGGAGTAATCACTGGAAGGTTCTAAGTGCCAGATTCAGGTAGACATAATGTCTTAATCTCAGCATGAATATAGCTCCCAAATAATTGGGCACCTATGGCTTTGGTTCTTAGGTACACTTAAACCCCAGTGTTTTGAGTGGAGCTTGATCATGTGGCCCATAATCTCACCAAAAGTCAATGTTATGTCCCTTTGCCTGCTTAAACATGACTGAAAATATCACAAAGCACCACTGTGTATTTTTAGAGTATGAAATAACTTAGATTCCTCCCCATACTCCTTTTGGACACTCTCAAAAAACTTGCCCTTAAGCTAATAATGGAAACTGGGACAGGGAGAAAGAAGATTTTATGATATGTTTGATATTTCTGTCATAATCATTTTGACAGAGAAATACTAGAAGATTCAATATCAAGTTTGTATGAAGGACATCTTTGCTCAGAAACTTTGCCTACGTTATTTCAGTCAGAAATGAGGGGTTTGGATACAGTTTTCTCACTCTATGAGATTCCTTATATTGTCCCATTTATAGGACTGGAATACTGAGATTATCAGTCCCTGAAGCTAACTGCTAAACATTCAAGCACAAAGAAAAATGCTGAAACTTAACAGTTTCCTTCCTGTTAACAGCATTCCTTCCCTGTTCCCATTCTGCCTCCAAAGATGGATCAGGCAGGGAGATATGTATCAGCTTTGGCTTTTATTAAATTAAGCAACAATGATAATTTAATACTGAATATATATATATCTATAGTATCATATATAGTAAATATATATAAATATTTAATAATTTAGTAGAACAAAAGACAGAGATTTTGGCAAACAATGTGACCCAGTATGGGATTTCATTAAAAAATATGGAAGATAAGCTTATAACTCATGGGTGATTTGATCTGAAGTGAAAACCTTTGTAGGTGTATAGGAAGAAAATTGGAATTGTACTCCAGAGTTTAACAACCAGAAATATGTATATTATGGTATATACAGACTGTGAGATTAATGCTGTCAGAAAGTCACATGCAAGGGTGAAGCCAGTTTGAGGTAAAGTTGAAATAAAGTTGGCAGGCCATACTTTATTTTTCTTTTTTTTTTTTTTTGATAGCAAAATAAATAATACATTTTGTATGGTTAATGCACTGTAAAATAGCCAAGTCCATAATGAATACCAGGAATTAAGAGATTCCCTTCTGCCTAGTCAAGTGTATCTGAGCCCTCATAAAGTGTTATTTGTAGAACCAGATGAGCCAAGCTGGTTTAGGAATACTCTTTTCTGTAAGAAAAAACGTGAAGGGCATCCCAGTTCAAAGAAGAACACTCTCATTTAGAGCTCTGCTAATCAACAACACAGTCAGAATTCTGCCCCAAAACAGACACAGTGCTCTCTAAATTGAAAACCAGGATTTCCCCAGTATTTTCTTCTGGACTTTGGAGCCAAACTTCATGTCTTTTCTCACCTGTTACAAGTTTCTGCTAATAAATTACCATAATATTACAATTCTTGAAGATGCTTGTGTCAAACAAATATGGAAAGAACACAATAGAGAGAGAGAAAGAGAACAGGGTTTAAGTTTAGGAATTCATCCATGGAGCATAGGTCTGTTTTGACAATGGAAAACCTAGGAGTCACTTTTATCTCCCTGTGAATCTGTGCCTATCTTGAGCTTGTAACATCTCTGCAAAATAGTTTTGATTGTTAATGTAGATATATCCTCATAGATTTTTTAACTACTACTGCTTTTACTACAGATTATTATTTACCTCAATACTTTATTCTCAGTTCAGTCATTTTCCTACCCTTTCAATTTATGATGTAACTTTTGACTTGTGTCTTTAAATGTATATAATAAGTGGTAAGAAGTCACTGCAAACAATCAAGAAGATTCCTAAAATTGCCCTCTCTTGAAAAGATTTGCCCAGCAAAATTTCAAGGCCACTAAGCAAAGTCACAGTGGCATTTCTATGGGTGCTCCTTCCCATGAAGGACCAGGAATTTTGCCTCTCATATTCTTGGCCTGGCATTGTTCCCCCTCCCACAATGGACACTTCCACTGAAATCTTACAAACATCACGCTAGCCAAAGAAGGCTTACAGAAACAGACAGTGACATTTTACAATGCTATTTGCTTGAGACCGGGTCAGATGGTAAAACATCATTGATATATTTAGGACAAAACAACAACAAAAAAAAGAAGGCTTTTGGTATGGGAATAGGATAGGACGCAATTGGCAACAATTGAAAATGCTAAATTTTAGAAGAAAGAACAAGCCATGAATGATTAACAGATTTGGCAGCTAGGCTCATATATTAATTTCTTCACAGCTTCATGAAATTCAGTCTGAGAGTTTCAGTTCAGGCACATCTATGGAGAACTGTTCTTCTGAAAGAAAGACACTACAAGACCCTCTAATTTCCTCTGTGTGTGAAAAACTCTTCTAAGAAGAGATGAAACTACTTAGAGCTTCTGCTTGAAAGAATTTCAATCTCTTCCCTTTGAATCTAGTCTTTCCAGTTGTTTTCCATAGGCTAAATTATAGCCCTGCAGCTTAGGACTGGCAGGGTTGCTATATACCAGCCAGTTGTCTCCTGCAGCTAGGTGTATCCAGTGTGGGAGTGGCATGGAGAGAAATGTTGGTACTCTAAAGCCTGGTGCCCCCAGGAACACCTGGAGAGATGGGTTAAGAGCAGCTCTGGTTATCTGTGCAAAAAAAGCATGCTATTTTTGCTCATGCTTGCTGCTTTGATCTTGTTATCAGCCTGCAAATGAAGCACATGTAGCTAGGCTCCTCCAAAGCTTACCTCTCCTATTGCGTTTCCTGATATTTGCCTTAAACTAGTTGCCTCTTGCTGATTAGGAAATTACCTGTGTCTAGTTAACTTATACAGGGACAGCCACGTTTTATGGCATCTTCACTTCTGCCTTTCCATTTGAGAATTCAGCAGCCATCATATTTGGTTTTCCCCTTTAACAAACCCAACATTGATCTTGCAAATCGTGCACACTGCACTTTCAGACAAGATAGATAATGACTTGAATTGCAGCAAATGGGACTATATGACATCACACTTTTGTGAGCAGACAAATCTGTAATTTTATTTAGTTTGACAGGTATAAAGGGCATTTCAAAAATTGATGATATCTACTGTGATTTTAAGAAGGTCTGGGATATGACTGGAAAATCTTCACCCAACCTATTATTCCCTAGGGAACAAACTCATCAATAGGAAAAAATAGCAGTATCACTTATTTGGGGCATTAAAACACACCTTTAGCCTTATTTATCATGTTGTGGAAAATACGTAATATCCCCCTGTGAAGACTCCAAGTGTGAAAGCGAGATGCTAGAGCTGAATCTCTGTCAAATCCGGGGAGCTGGGTCTGTGGCTAAACTTTGCAGATCAATGTGAAAGAAAAAGCTGAACATGAAAAACATCTGAACTGTTTAATGAAAATGTGGATCTGTGCTGATTTTGCAGATCTATCTCTTATTGTGAAAGCCCCATCGCCAGCTGGGTATTAGATTCATAAGCATTTTCTGAAGTTTCCATTAATAATTCTACTAAAACCAGCTGTGACAGACTTGTGGTGCAGCATGAGTCAAGGTCAATATGCGTAAGCACCTACCTGCAGAGTCCCACCTTTGGGAGTGGGATGCACAGACCTCAGCTGGATCCTTAACCTCACAGAGGAAGGTTTTTGGCAGCACCTGGATTATCATGGCTGTCCAGCTGCACTGGGGGAAAGGCTGATGAAAGGAAATGTTGAAATACAAGCAAATTTCCCTGAAGCTTGGATGCCTCTCTAAACCCAGCTGTGGGGCTGGAATTCACAATGCCACTTCTGCACTTAGATGTTAATATAACCTCTTCACGTGTAGACGTCACATGCAATTTTTTTTTTTTTTAAGGCATAACTGGCATGGCTGCCCACCATTAACACAGGGGAGTCATCCTTGGAAAACTTGCACAGGCAGAAGAACTTTGTTATAGGGAGGGCCAGGCCGGCTGCTGCCCTCGTCCCTCAGTACCCTTATTAGCTAGCCATAGGCACCTCTGCTCCTCTCTCCAGAGCTGTACCTCTGGGAAGGAGGACAAAGCAAAGACAAACAAGGAGAGGGAATGGTTCTTGGCTGAGGGATGAGGGACTCCTAAGAACTGTCCTGGGACATTCAGGGGTTTTACACTTAGGGTAGGATTTGAGGTTGATCTTGATACAGAAAAATAATTACTTGTTTTGAGATTTATTTACTTATAGAAAACTGCTTAGCAACTTATTTACTTACTTATAGCAAGTTACAGTATTTTTTTAAATAGTGCTAAGAGTCCTGCTTGCCCAGACTGTTCTGTGGAATTTCACCAAGGACTACTGTGTTCATCAAAACAAAGCAGTTCACTGTGAAAATCTACCAAGGATTACAATGTTCAGCAAAACATTATACTTTTGTCCTTAAGAAACAGCTGGCTCTAACTAGTTGGAATTTTGCTAATGAGTAAAGATAGCCATATATGAATATGTGAATGGTAGAAGTTCTATTGGCTCTCTTAGATAAGATAGAAAGTAAAGCATCTGAAAAACACTCTTGTTATTCAAGAAATTGCCCAAGAGAATCTGTGCATGCTCCAGGAAAAAAAAAAAAAAAAAAAAAAAAATGAGAAAGACTACGAGCCTTTCTCCCAAAGACCCCTGAAGACGACCACCAGGAGGCAACGCACAGGTGCAAAGATGACAAACTGCTGACACCAGCCTTTCGAACTAACCCAGCCTTACTCATGCATGTGTATGTTTGTGTTATGTAACCCAATGAATATGGATATCCACACTCTATCAGTTTTTGGTAAAATGTGTGGTGGGTGTGCAAGCTTTGTGGAGAAATCCCCTTGCACCCCAGCACCGGAGTAACATACCTGCTTTATAACTCTATTTGAGTTGTAGAGTCTTTTTTCTGTGAATCAATCTCAGCCTTGGTCTTTAATCCTATCACTGAACCATGAAAGTATTTTGCATTTTGCCCAGCCCAGAAATGCTAGGACCCAGTCCTCTGCTGAAAAATGAAGAAGTTTCATTTCTCACTCCATCTGCATGACAACACAGTTTTCTGAAGAGTAAAACTGAGACAATCTCTCAATGAATTAGGTGTGGCTTGCATGTTTAACCGTAGCTTTGTGAGACTTTTGTCATAGGAAGGTGATTTACCCTGCAAGTTGTCTCTGATGCCAAAGGAAAATATTTCTGCATAGTCCAAAGAAAATGAATTTGAAAATATTTTCTAATGAGTCATAAACCATTAAAACATGTGATCTGCCATACTGATAAATTTCTAGATGTGTCTCTGTGGCTGAAATTACAATATTTTAAGCTCTGGTTTCTAGTCTAATCTTTAAAAAGGCAATTCTATTGTAAATATTTTTGTTAACTCCTCCTTCCTGGCTTTTGATGTTAACTATGTGCCCAGTCCTGCTCTCACTAAGATGAATGGAAATATTTTACTGATTATCTCGGTGAGGATGGAGTTGTGTGGGGATGTGGCTTCTTGTTATGTCCTGATGGAACATAATGATTTTGCTAATTGTCATAGTATAAAATAGTCTGTGTAGTATTAATGTTAATGAACTGATAAACTTCCTATAGAAGAGATGCTTCTTGTCTATACAATGCACCCTGAGGTACTCATACAGAAGGAAATGAGGCTTGGTTTCACAGCATTTTGAGTTTTGTCCCATAGGGCTCTTCCTTCAATTTCTCCTTTTGGTTTATGCGGTAGGGAAATTCCATAGGTGGGTCAGGCCCAGATCCTTAAACATATTGCATTGAAGAGCACAGCCACTTAGCAGTCAATCCTCATCTGAACAGCCTGGAAGAAAAGCAAAAGGAGAGCAAGTGTTGCCTTTCTGCTGCAAAAGAACAGTCGGTGCTGCCAGAGTCCTGGCGCAACACGTTTTCAACAGAAGGGTGTGATTCAGTCGCTGACAGAAACAATCTTGACAAGTAAGCTCCAAATCTGGCTGTGTGTATGACAGGCAGGGATTGAAATATCAATCCTTGAAGAGATAGATGGACGTGTGTTTTATTGGCCCAGTGCTTATTGTTACGTTAGAATTGCTTTTAACTTCAACTGAAGAAAAACAAACAAATCACAAAACACTGTGAAGAATATGATGTCTTTAAGAAACATCAGCTTCAAAAAAATGTTTATTATTCTCTGCAGCTTTACTGTTATCTTCATTATTTTGTAAGCTCTGAACAAGGAGCAGCTTTGAATGCAAAATCATATAGTACTTACTGTATAGTTTGAAACATTCTCAGTCACTTGGTAATTGTAAAAGGACAAAGAACAGATTGGAAGTGAAAAATCCCATTTGACTACAACCAGATTTTTTTTAGTGACTGTTAATTCTGGATATGAGAAAAAGACTATATATCTTAAAAATAAGAATCTTTTTCTGCCCTTTAAGAAATATAAATCCCAGTTAAGGGGGGGGAAAAAGACAACGCTACCTGTTGTTCCCAAAGGGAGTCTATAAAATGTATACTGAAAATCAAACCCACAAAATATTCTTAAACATTTGTAGTGTCCCTTCTTGGGAAAATAACCTATTGTGCTAATACTAACAATGAATAATCATATTAACTTCCGCAATAATTCACATTCTCCTTGTCCTTATTCTGGTAAAAGCCTCGTGTGGTGGTTTAGGCCCTGCTGGGACCGGAGACCACGTTGCCGTTGTCCCTCCCCCATTCTCGGACACAAGTAGGGCACAAACCCCGGGTTAAAATAAGAAGAAATTTAATACAACAGTGTAATAAGCAATCTGAACAACAACAGTAGCAATGATAACAACAATAAACAGTAATAACAGTAAACAAGACAAAAGATATACAGATGCTCCCCACCACCAAAGCCACAAAGGAAAAAGTTCCTGCGTTCCTGTGCCTGGACCTGACCTCAGCATGGTATGAATAACCCACCTGGAGATCCCTTCCCCCTCTCTGCTGGGGAAACTTAACCCTATCCTAGCTGAACCAGAACACCTCATGATTCCAGTAAGAATTTTTATTTGGAAGGTAATTTAAGCACAGTCTGAATTATTTTACCGATCAAGTCTTAGGTATCATAAATGGGTGGAAGAACAGAGAAAAAAATTGCCTTATGTATATAAATAAAAATCAACAGCATTTTCTAACATTTGTGTGCATTATGTGCGCTTTATTTCAGACACTGAATTAAAGACACTAGCTAATAAACTAGACAATATAAGGTCTTTAAATATTTTTCCTCAAATATTACAGTAAGCTTTGTACAGAATTTCTTCATTTCTTTCTAAATTAGGAGATGCCTGAATTATTTCTCTCCTCTACTTCATTTCTTCATGAGTTTTATAATTATTATTATTTTTAAGCAAACCTGACCTCCTACATAAAAGTTCAAGTCAAAATATTCTGATCTTAAATTAGATATCCATGGTTTTTGTAAGTGAAGTTCATGGCCAATGGCTAAATCCTGATCAGAAGCCATATTATTGGTCTTTGTTGAGGAGCGATTATTTTACTAACTCATTATTGGTGTTGAGCAGGGTAGTCCTTGTGCTGTACAAGCATGTAACTGATGGGCTTAACTTCCAAAAGAAGCTTCTGAACACTGTTTTGGATTTTGGTTTTTGTTTCTTTTAAGAAAAGAAACAAACCCAAACATTACAGGGACGGTATGCATGCCTTTGGCCACACCTCAGCCCAGCCTATTTTATTGCCTTAATAAAATTACTTTGGTTTTCCAGAGTATTCCTGGAAGGAATACCAGAAACTTCTGGAAACTTCTACCACAGAATCTTAAACTCCCTCACAGCTTGTCAAGTGACATACTGTGACAATAGTACTTTTTGCTTCTGTACCTCATCTTTCCAAGTGTTAATGAAATGTTCCCCATGAGAAACTCTTAGTTGACAGACTTACAATGAAAAGATTTCACATGTCTGTAGTGAAGCATGATTTTTTTTTTAAGTATACAAACAATTTGATCTAAAATAAGACAAACAGCTGTCCTACTTGCCTTATTTTCCCCATCTCTTCCTTGGTTCAGAAAATGTGAACTAATTACTTTTCAGATTTACAAGTTATTTTGCAAGTCAACATTCCCAGCAACTTCTTAATTCTATATGAAACTGGCTGTTTCTGATCGTAGCAGAGAAATTAACACAGTAAAAATGTGTGGATCTAAAATATGATGGATCTAGACACATTTCCTCCTGATGCCCTTGATGCAAAACCATGCTTCTGATTTCTGTTCTCTGAATGAAATAAGCCCCTTGTGATAATTCTCCATCTTTGAGTCATTAAAGTCACTATGTGGCAGAGACCAACACATATGCTTAATTTTGCACCATGCACAGTGTTATGGTGATCATGGGGACACTTGCCCAAAACTTCATAGGCATTGGACCACAAAGGAAAGATTCTTAATTAAGGATGAAGAAACATGACATACTGCCAGGGAAAGAGGGACAAATAGACATGAGTCAAACTCCTTAACAGTTTGGAGTCTGATACTCCTTACTTAGTTGAAAAGAAAGGAAAACAAAAGTTCTGGCTTTCATTGAGGTTGGTGAGGACAGTGAAAGTTACTTTGCAGAACACTTTCCAACCTGCCTTCTGCAAAGCTCTATTAGTCTCTTTGGAGCACCTGTCTGTTGTGAAAATAATTCATTTTGTCATGCCCAGTAACACACTTGTAGTCATTTTATGAAAGCTTATATAGCAGTTTCACCTCTAGCTTTACCCTCTGTTATACTACATCACAAACTCATTTAAATAGTGATATTAATGTTTTTAGAGATCACTACAAATGGTTGGCAGCATCATTGCAGTTAATGTCTCATGGGAGCTATACAAGGGAATTTTATCAGCTTGAGGCTGAGGTATTTGATGAAGTAATAACAAACTAGCTTTGAATTGTCTTTCATTACCCTTTATCTCTCCTAGAGAGAATATAATCTTATTCAAATTATAATGGCCTCTGTTATCAATGTGGTTTACTATTTATTTACCTGCACATGGACATGCAAATGTACATGCATTCTCCTCTTTTTACCGTAC
This sequence comes from Athene noctua, assembly GCF_965140245.1. Taxonomy (NCBI): domain Eukaryota; kingdom Metazoa; phylum Chordata; class Aves; order Strigiformes; family Strigidae; genus Athene; species Athene noctua. The sequence goes on from NC_134039.1 coordinate 21,208,809, forward strand.
CTGTAATGAAATTCCTTCACTATCAGAATCATGCATGATCACAAATTACAAACTAGTTACTCAGAAGTGTAATTTCCTTAACATTAAAAGCATTAAAAATAAAATTAAAATCCAACTTTTTTTTAGGAAAAATGAAAGTGCCTTGATAAGGAGTAAAATCCAATCATTAGACTTTAAATGTACCTTCATTTATCTTTAAGACAAACATGATACATTCTTCAGAAACAGATAGGCTGTCTCACGTTTGGGCAGAGAAAGAGACAGGAAGAAACGTTTAAGTAGTGCTACAGGGGGAGGGAAGTCCTGGGACTGGAGCAAAGAAAGAGATCCTAATGGCAGAACTTTGGCTCTCCCTGACTAAATCACCTAAACTTTTCTGAGGCCAGGCTTATATCAGCCAAACAGGTAGGAATGCAAGACATGGTTCTAGGTTATTAATTACTTGGTAGTTGTTGAACACTCAGTAAAGAAAATGAATATATAAGTGAAGAATTAAGGCATGACTGTGAAGACATACAGGGAAAATATTTTTTTGTTAAATGACTTGGCAGCAAAGCAACTGGATATATGCTGGTATACATCTGCTCTGTTTAGCTTAAGCGTATACTGAGAAAAGAACCCAAAGCCTACAACCTTCCTCCAGTGGCTGTAACAGCTGAAAATCAGACAGCAGATATCAAAACATTCTGTTACTTATTCTTCTTTTGAAATACTACTAGGGTAAAAGGCAGGTAGACTGTTAGGACTGCTTTTTTCTCTATTATCAGTTCATCTCATTCATGTGCCGAGTCAGGGTCTTTTTCCCTTTTTTGCTAGTGTTAAGGGATCTACATTCTTCCCTTTCAGTCACAGGCCACACAACAGCCTGAAAACTGGCTCTCTGTGCTGATCTTGACTGACAGATTAGCTTTTTCTTCACCAGTTTGCCATAAGGCCATTGATTCTGATTGATTTCTAGTCAGTGTTTACTTACTGTCACTGTAATTAAAACCAGGCAAGAGGAAGTGATTATTTAAGCCTGTCTTATCAGACCAGCATTCAGAGTGAGGACAAACACTGCTGCAAACAACAGATATTTTTTACCATATAGTCTTCAGGCTTATGTCACAGCAAGTGCTAAATATTATTTCTATTCATTCTTTTCAACAGAACTAGATAGAAACCAGACATGTAACTATAAACAATACCCAATAATATTTATAGCAGTATCTATATTAAGCTTTCTTTGTAACATGAATAATTTGTTGTTGCAATGTATCTGAAACAACCAGGTGTACATAAATACTGCATAGACAATAGGGATATTAAATCCTGAACGGATAAAAAGCTTACAGAGCAAAGTGGAACCAGAATTTAAGAAAAATATGCATATGTTTAAGTAGATTTAAAATAAAAAATGCAGTTCAAAGTTTGCTGAGTGACAGAGAAGCAAAGATGCTCAGCAGAAAGTATAGAAACATCAAATGTGTAAAAGCTGATTAAGCCAGATTTTCAAACTGGAAATAATCTGGAATTGAGAGGTAGAGCTCATACATTTTAACCATCTTGATGGGAGATTATTTTTTTAAATGTTTCTTAATGAATAATAAAATAGTTTTTTGTAAATGGAACCTAAAGTGAAGCTGGTTACCAGACTACCTTAAAGGATAATTCTTTTCAGTTGTGAAAGTAGATCAAATTCATCAACATAGTGTTTGCCAGATCAGTAGGTCAAATATGACTAGGGATGCCTAGGTTAAAGGCTGAGTAAAAGAAGAAAGGAATGGTGATTTCCCACAGCCAACAAAATAAGCACACTCAAAAGAGATCTTTCACAAAGCTTGTGATAATCTGTCACTTCCCCCCCACTGGTTTGGTAGGAAGGATAGGTAGGAGAGATACTGGCCAGTGTTTTTTGTAGAGGGAAGCAAATGCTAGAGGATGAGAACTTCCTCCACAATGCCTGAGATGCTGGAGCTTTGTACTGGATGTCAATATAAAAAGGGATCGGGACCTGTGGGGGTTAGAATTTTTGGAACCAGGGTTAAACACAGGTCTTGAGCAGTGCAGAATAACCCAAAGTGTTTCCTTTTAGCACATTAAACAAAAACCTGAAATCCTGCCTGTTGCTTTTATTACATAAAATTTTCTTAATACTTGCAGAACAGGGATTTTAACCTTTCCAAAGCAATCCTGTGTGCAATTCTATTTAATCACCCCTCTACTCTTAATTAGATCTGACACTGTAATTCCTATCCTCTTCTAAATTGTTGGGAATTGTTTCTGTGTGTTGTAAAGTAGCCTCAGTGTTATACTTGCTAGTGAAATGACCTTTATAAGTCTTGTGCAAAGACAATAAAACAGCTTAGTAAATGTACCAAATATTACGTGTTGTCAAAGTATAATCAATTTTTCTAATATCAAGTGACAACTTTTAAAATTTATCCTCAAAGCATGGAGAAGAGTTCAAAGACAGAATTTAGTTTGCTTGATTGCTTCACTTATTTACAGGATTATAGTCCTCACTGATTTTCAGTATTCAGACATACTTTGTGAGAAAGGTAATGTAAAAAATGTACACATTTAAGAGCAAGAGAGGCTCAAAACACAATTTGGAATTACTTTGTTCTTTTGTGTTGCATAAAGTTTGGATTGTGAGCCAAACATTTCTGGGTTAAGCCCTTAGTATAACCAGTAACAGTTTGTAAGAAGTATTGCCTGCTTTGTAGATATAAAGAACTTTAACTTTTACTTAACAGAAGTAATATTCCTAATTTGATGTTCATGTTTGTAGTTCCAGCATTTTTAAACAGCTGGCAGTGGGCAAGAAGCAGACTAACCTACCCCCTGGAACTTATATTCTCTTCAGGCAGAAAAAATCCAAGTCTGTTGACCTTTCAAGATTACCTAGAGGCTTATGAATATACTCAGAACTTTTGATGGTTAAAGAATATAGGATTTTGTCTTTTAGCCTCTCTTGGCATTTGTGAATTCTGAATATTGTGTGCACTCTTTAACAAAATGTTTACCTACTTACACATTTAACAAGAAATATCTCTCATAAATCATGAGAGAAAGCAAATAACCCTCCAGGTAACCATAACATGAATGAATTCCAGTCAGTATGTCCCCAGACCAGCATCTTTTAATAAACTTTTTCTCCTAGTTCATCATTCTAAAACACCAAGGGCATTTTTGTATTTGTTTCTAAATGTTGTTTTTCCCTCCAGACTTCCTTCCATACCAAAAGCAGGTGTGGTCCCTCTTTATTACATAGTGATGATCACTTATCTCAGTTGATAGGTGAAGAACAAAAAGCATTGCAACTTCTGGTAGATTAACTAGTTCAAAGATCAGTCTGAACCCCATTAGGGGCTAATGGAGTGAGAGGAGGACTTTTTCTCTAGCCCTAACAACAGGTTTGGAGTAAGGTTCATAATGTACATCCAGGATTTAACTGAACTGACTGCTATCTCTACCAGTAGGAGTGAACCCTATTTACCTATTGGCTCTGTCGGTAGGTCTGTCCATGACAGATGTATTTCACAGTATTACAAAGGTTCCTAACGACTGTGACAATGTTGTTATTGTTGAGCAATGCAATGCAGAAATACATCAGGATAAAGAACAAAAGTAAAGACTAATTTGTGAAGGTCAAAAATCAGTTCAGATATGAATCTGTCTGGAATGTGGAGGATTATTATAAGCAAGAATTTAGTTTGAATTTTTACAGAGACAACATCCAGTCGGGAAATTCTTCTGTTCGTGTGGACATGCATTTTCCAAATTTTATGATGAACAATATGAAAGGATTTTGTCTGACATAAGTAGACTGTTTCCAGTGGGGTACTGGGAACTTCTTCCCCATAAGTGAGTGGGGACTAGTTTTGCTAGTTAGAGACTAGCAAAAATCCCTCAATTCAATGGGCATCATGTTGTCGATAAGTTAAAATAGCTGATCATTTTGAGGATTGACTAAAATTTTCAGTCCTTTTCTTCCAAACATAACTGCATCCCAGCATCTCTCCTAATAAATTTTTACCTCTAATTTTTTTTTTTTTTTTTTTTTTTTAATCTATCACTATGTATCTAATGCAGGCCGTGAGCTCTTTCTCAAAAGAGTACACAGGGGCACTGGGATTCAGCACTGAATCAAGGTTCTCAGCAAAAGTAGGTAAATAATTTGATATTATTTCATTTTCTCCCTCTGCATCTGGTCATGTGACAACACTGGACCTCCTCTACCTCCTCTGCTTACCAGTCATTTGATCTCTGTAATACCTAGCCTGTGACAACTTAATAATGTTATCTGTTGAATTAGCAGTTCAGTTCTAGCTCATGATATGAAGAATGCAAAGAAAATTGGTTTTGCCTCAGCTAATCTGGAATCTTCATGGCCGACGTGCATGCTCTGTTTCCCCTTCATGTGAATTTGGTTCTCCATGACTAACCTCATTAGGTGAGGGTTATGGGAACTCCACTTCTTTTTCCACATATCTGAACCAAATGTCTCTGTAAGCCCAAATGTGCACAAGGTCTGTAATACTTCTCACCCATTTATCTTATTCAGCTCATCACCTTAGCTATATCTCTGGTAGGAGGAAATCTCTGGTAGGAGGATATCTCTGGTAGGAGGAAATAACTCCCCTGGGGATGGCTACTGTCCTCACACTGCCTCTGGCACCATTAAAATCCCACACCTGAATGGTGGCTGCAGCCTTCACTTTGAGCCTGCCTGACAATAACATATCCTAGTACCAGATATTATTTACAGATGATCATCACAGAATCATAGAATGGTTTGGATTGGAAGGGACCTTAAAGACCATCTAGTTCCAACCCCCCTGTCATAGGCAAGGACACCTTCCACTAGAGCAGGTTGCTTAAAGCCCTGTCCAACCTGTCCTTGAACAATTCCAGGGAGGGGGCAGCCACAACTCTATGGGCAACCTGTTGCAGTGTCTTACCACCCTTACAGTAAAAAATTTCTACCTTATATCGAATCTAAATTTACCTTCTTTCAGTTTAAAACTGTCATGTCTCATCCTATCCCTACACTTCCTGATAAGAGTCCCTCCCCATCTTTCCTGTAGCCCCCTTTAAGTACTGGAAGGCCGCTATAAGTTCTCCCCAGAGCCTTCTCTTCTTCAACTCTCTCAGCCTGTCCTCACAGGGAAGGTGCTCCAGCTCCCTGATCATCTTCATGGCCCTCCTCTGGGCCTGCTGAGCAAGTCCACGTCTTTCTTATGTTGGGGGCCCCAGAGCTGGACACAGTGCTGCAGATGGGGTCTCACAAAAGCAGAGTAGAGGGGGAGAATCCCCTCCCTTGACCTGCTGGCCACGCTTCTCTTGATGCAGCCCAGGGTACAGTTGGCTTTCTGGGCTGCAAGCACACATTGTTGCCTCATAGTCAGTTCTCCATTCACTAATACCAAGTACTCCGCAGGGCTGCTCTCAATCCACTCATCACCCAGCCTGTATTTGTGCTTGGGATTGTCTTGACCCATGTGCAGGACCTTGCACTTGGCCTTGTTGAACTGCATGAGGTTTGCACGGGCCCACCTCTCAAGCCTGTCCAGGTCCCTCTGGATGGCATTCCTTCCCTCCAGTGTGTCAACTTGTCCTGGTTCAGCTAGGATAGGGTTAAGTTTCCCCAGAAGAGAGAGAGGGGAAAGGGATCTCCAGCCAGGTTATTCATACCATGCTGAGGTCAGGTCCAGGGGCGGGAACTTTTTTTTCCTTGGTGGCTTTTGGTGATGGGAAGCACACGGCGGGTTTGTTCTGTGACCATTGCAGTATTTCTTTGTATATCTTTTGTCTTATTCACTGTTATTGCTGTTTATTGTTGTTATCATTGCTACTGTTGTTGTTCAGATTGTTTATCACACTGTTGTATTAAATTTCTTCTTATTTTACCCCGGGGTTTGTGCCTCACTGCCAGCCCGACCGGCTGAGGGTGGGGGAGGGGCAACGGCAACGTGGTCTCCGGTCCCATCAGGGCTTAAACTACACAACTGCACCACACAACTTGGTGTTGTCAGTGAATTTGCTGAGGGTGCTCTCAATCCCACTGTCCATGTCCCTGACAAAGACATTAAAGAGCGCCGATCCCAACACTGACCCCTGAGGAACACCACTCATCGCTGCTCTCCATCCAGACATCGAGCTGTTGACTGCAACACTTTGAGTGCAAACTTTGAGCCAATTCCTTATCCACTGAGTGGTCCATCCATCAAATCCATGTATCTCCGATTTAGAGGCAAGGGTGTTGTGCAGAACAGTGTCAAAAGCTTTGCACAAGTCCAGAAGTATTATCATACATGACATTATAGAATTAAGCAGTACTTATTCATTAGCATAAGTAACTAATTCTGTCGCTACATATCCAATGTCAGCAGCAAATTGTTTGTTACAGCAAGACTCAATGGTGAAATCAATGCTGAATCCCAGCTGAGTATCTCTCAGGAAATTGGCTATTTCATATCAAGTGTCTCATTTTCTCTTACTGCACTGAAATGAACCCACAAAAACCTAAAGATTGCTTGAGGATGCAACATGATTGAGATAGCTTCCAGCAGGTGTTTCATATCAAATCTTCAATATTCTGCCACTTTCTGTGCCCACCTAATTCCAATAAAGTCAATCCTATGGGGCATTTGCTAAGAAATGCAATGTCTGTGCAGCGTCTGCAGACCTAACTTGTGAAACTTGTTAACTATGTGGTTTAAGCATGTAACAAAGCTGGGCATCAGATCTCTGCTCAGACTGTGTGGCATTTAAAAATGGGAATGACTTTATTATTTTAAATACTTCCAATATCTGAGCTCAGTTTCTGCTGTGAGCTAGAGTGTGCTCTTTCTTGCTTAAAAGGAAGAGAGTTGTAAGAGTATCTGTTTTGTCATTCACCTCAAACATTTCCTACAGAGAAGGGGCACTTCAGTGTACTTCTGTGAAGCAAATTAAAGGGTCAGTAAAGCAATTCTACTTGAATTTATAAACTCACACTAGAAATTTTCTAGTCACCCCTGCTAGAGTTTCTGGGATATTTGAATGGGTCTTGGAATACATCAGAATCACAACACTAGGATCAGAATTCAGTAGTACAGACCACAAACATATAACACAGCTCTTCCTGTATGTGTCCAGGGCCACTGTTTCTTGTTTTAATAAATAAATATTTTGTGCTCTTTTCCCTTCAGGTTCCATTCACCTAGGGAGACAGCATGAGGTAGAGAGTATCTTCTTTTTACTCCTCATCAACAACAAAATTGGTTATTAATTTCCAAACAATTTTCATCTAGAAAACTGATTATGGTAACGTTATTTACCAAAATGTTATACAAGACATCATTTTGTCAGCAGAACTTTTATTTCTTGTGTTGCTAGTGGTCACTATTAATATTTAGGAATAATAATCCCTAAAATTTAGGAATTTACTTTGTAAATTAAGTAGAATTTTGCATGTCCTCCAGACAAACTGTTTAATTAAAGGACAAGCATGTGTGCTAACCACCAAGCTCTACTATGCTTACCTGAGTTGAGATGTATTTGGCAAATTCTACTGCTTTGTAACTACAGTTGGCAAGCCTAACAATTACCAAGCATGTTTACTGTAGAGAGTATTTACAACTTCCCCCATTTCAAAACAGAAAGATCATTGTATGATCTGATCTAATCACCAGCATAGCACAGATACAGAGCTTCCATCAGGAATTTCTACATTAAGTCCATAGTTGCTGTGTATCTATATAAAGTCAGTATTTCCCACATTTAGGGAGAACTCTTCAGTAAGATACAGAAAGTTTGAGAAATATTTTACAATATGATTTAATAAATATTGCATGATGAAAAATTAAGTTTCAATAAGAGAGCAGATAGAGCTAGTGTTATTGGGTAATGTTCAAAGCCCTAAAATAATATCACTTTCCTCAACAAGGAAGAAAAGAGCAGACTCTGAAGCCTCCAGGGTGCCCAAAGTCAAGAGGATCTCCCACATGATGCTAAATGACAGAGCTGCCTTTTTGCCTTTGACCACTAGAATTTGTAAACTCCTTCCTATCTCTACTGCCTGTGCAAACAGGTACTGGAAACACTGATTTTCACTGGAAAATCTAATGTACATTTAAAAAAAAAAAAAAAAAGGAATATTATTAGAGTATGAAATACCTGAATTTGTTTGTTATTAAAAGAGCCATATATTCAGTTTGTTACTAATTTTAATACTAACTTCAATACACACTTCACTGAAATCTTTGGTTTTCCAGTGCTCCTGGAGAGTAGTAGTGCATGACAGAGTTTAGTGCTAAACTCTTCAGGATCCTCAGGCTTTAAAGATTAGTGTATTCAAGATGTTCTGTTTCCTCACCCAGGATCCCACCAAAACACACTAAAACAAGAATTCTGTGTAGAGAGCTGTTTTCAGGGTTGAGGCCTTTTCCATTAATCTCTCTAAAGGCCTGGAGAAGACTTGGAAGACAAACGTGGAGTAGTAAAAGAATAATTTATTTTTTTGTTAATGTTGTTATTAGATAGAACACAACCAGCATGGGCTTTATTGATCACACCCCATCCTGTAGCAAGCTATCAGCCTAGCAGTTGTATAATGGAGATGGTCTTGCATGCAAATTAAAATCATTTAATGACACCAAGAAAAACAATGAGAACCATTGTTTCCAGATAATTTATACAGCATCAAAGCATTCTTTTTCTTTTTTTATGAATTGAATTCACAGGAGATCTGTGAAAGTTGCCTGTCAGGTCAAAGGCTAGTGCTTTATCCACTTAATCATTCATCCCTGCTTGATTAATAGACTTTTTAAACAGAATCATATATTAATAATGTAGGCTTTAACTGCGCATCTCGATCAAAGAGCGGATTTTAGAAGTTGATTGGTTTGTATCCTCTAGGCCTGTGATAAATGTCTAGAGATTTCTTGTAATCATTTTTTTCTTGTCATTTTTTCATTCTGATATTCATTTCTCTCTTCAACATTGTCACATGAATATTTAAAACAAGAAATATAATCAGTTCAGTGCTTTTTCTCCAGTGCCAGGATCATAAAAAGAATAACTGTCATTCAGTACAAAATCTCTTTATTACAATATTTAAGCACTGTCTATTTTACCTTGCTTGTTGGGAAACATGAGCTGAAAATCTTATATGCATCAATAGGATTATGAATTGAAAGTTGCTCTTCAAATTTAGGGTTAAGTGGGATTAAGGAGAAGAAAAATCAAAGATAAAAAGACTATGGAGTTAATAATTAGAGGGGGTTAGAAAATTTTCAGAAAAAACATTATTGTTGGAAAATGCAGTCTCATCCACTGATGAGACTGAAATGTTTTCTGGGAATAGGTCAGTGTTTAGAAAATTCAGATCTATTCAGTTAAATTAACTCAAAATGAACTTTTTTTTTGTTTGCTTTGAGACTACTTATTTCCAAATCTTATTTTCTTCAGAAGTCAAAATCTGAGGTGGGATGACTTCAACTGAAAGGAAATACTGTAACTGAGCTAAATATTTTTTAAAACTTTTAATGAACACTTCCATTTCTTTTGTTTTTTGTTACAGCTTGGAACAAAAGCAGTACTCTGGGTGAAAGAACAATCCCAGTACCAAGCTTCCTGTAACATTCCTTTTAGTAACAGTTATATACTTATTTAGGATGTAAAATTCCATATCTTAACAAATGCCTAAACAAAAAAAAGATTACTTTCCTGGTGCCCCGATCTTCAAAGATCAATGAAGGTTACCTGATATTACTCATATGTGAATAATCGTCTCTCATTTCTAATTCATAGTGTATGTCTCTGCTGCCAGTTCTGCACTTGTTGCATCTATAAAAGTTTCAGTGATACCAAGATATTTCCAAATAATTCTCTCTCATGTAAGGCATGGATTTACAGAGATTTTCATGCCTTGCTTTGCACATTGTTTTTTTCTGATCCAGCCCTGCCAGCCACATGCACTGTGCTGCCGATGAGCCAACTGTCCAGCTCCATCCTCAGCGTGAGATCACAGAGCAGGATGAAATGGGACCTCACTTCTGGCTATACCACAGTATATGAGATATGTGATGCAGAAAGGATCCTTGTTGCATGGTTTCTGCCTCTACGCAATTCCTAGGAGGGAATTTAAAGCTATTCAAAGCCCAAAACTGGCCATTAATGAAGACACTACAAATCAAAATATTTGATAGTGCCTTGGTCTGGAATAGAAACTGGATTCTACAGAATTGTATGGGTGTGCTCTCCAGGAGCAATATTTCTCTTTATTGTCTTCTACATTGCTGAGAACTTGGAGATCCATGTACTTACCAGACTGAAGGGCATCCCGGAGATCCATGTACTTACCAGACTGAAGGGCATCCCAGAGGATCCCCTTACACAGCTATAAATCTTGTTATCTCCAGAAAACATCTCCAACTTGAATTTAGCATAATTAAACGAGGAGATTTTGATTCAGTTACTTCGTATTTTTGCGGGTGTCGCAGTGTCACTGATTTCAGTAGGAGAGAGAGGTTGCCATCACCCTACATGGTCTCCTTTCCTCATTCCCTCTGTCTGCAAGTAGTAGTTGCTGGCTGGCTGGAGTAAGTTATGAGATGTTTGACTGTGTATGGAAAGATGTAAGTCTTTAAAGCTTGTAGACAAGTTCTACGTAGCTGAGAAGCAAGGGAGTCCCTCTCAAGAGTGGGATAAGAGCCCCTCCGAGTGCACCTCGACCACGACACAATGCAGATGGGGAATAAGGTACTCCAGACTGAGACAGTGTCATGGAGTAGATCTTAGAAGTGCTAAAAGACTCATTTAAATACTGTCACTGTCTTTTTATTCTTGTAGCGTGGTGCTTCCTCCTGTGCAGAAATTGCAGATGGAGAACATTCCTTTTCTTCAAAGAATGCATGTGGTGATGGCAACTATGGGTTGCTTGATAGTTGATCCTAATATAGCCTGTGGATGAACTGTGCCCTCTGAATTGTCCCAGTCTTGCCATAATGGCTTCTGCTGTTCACATGCTGTTGATGAGGAGAACAGACCAAAAACTGGTCCTCGGGGTCATTGGCTCAAGTGGGAGGGTTTAAGAACTGTGTGATTTGTTTTAAAAGTCCTCTTCACAGGTCAGAAAGATTCAGTGTGGGTGTTTGTAGATATATGAAAATAATAATATGTAGTAATGCTGAGATTCACAGCCCATCAGGAAGAACAGGAACAAATTTACTGTGGCTTAATCAGAACCTGTGTATATATACTTTGATATTAACAACAATTTATACTGTGAAGTTTTACCTCCATGAATCTGGGTTGACTACATTGCTTCCCGGATTCTTTTTTCATTTTAATTCATCAAACATAATGTTGCAGGGATGCAGTTATCCCACTTAATAATGGTAGCTTGTAAACATCATTATGTTCACAAAGTTATTCATTCCTTTTCTATGTCCATCCACAGTTTTCTACTACGATCCTTCATCTGAACCCTTCAGAGTTCAGTTTGTTTAATTGTTTCTGAGGTTTTGGTTACTTTAATGAGTTGGTTTGTGCTTAATGAAAACTACATTTGTAGGATGAAAAACCAGCTATCCTAATCTTTTCTTTATTTAACAGTCATGGTGGCAACAGTGAGGTAATATATTTTTCAACAATTCCATTGCTTTATAAAGAATAGATTTCCAAATACAAAAGTAATTTTAAATTTTTGTCCAGGTTTTCTTTCCTCCTCTTCTGCTCTTCCATTTCTTTTGGCTGTTTCTCTACTGTGGAAAATGGATTTTTCACCTGTCCTCATGCAAATAAATTGTTTTTATTTTCACCTTCAATGAATGTTCCCTCTGGTCTTATGCCACACCAAGGACTGCCCTTTCTGTCCCATGCTGGCTTCTCTTCTCATAATATCTCAGGAAGCACAGTCTGTCTGTTCCATGAGATCCTTTTGTCCCATTAAATTCATCTTCCTCCCCCTAAGCTAGCTGCTTGCCAGCTGTGCTGCAAGAAACACATAAGCCATTAAGATGGATGATATTGGCATCTTCCGCTTTCTTAGGGATTACAACAAGCCTACCTTTCAATGATCCATAGTTAGCTTTGGTTTCTCTACTGATGCAATCCTGTGCGACTGAGAGTGCCACAGGCAGAAACTATGGAGAGCTGAGTCTTGAATGCCAAGGGGGCCAAACCAAACCTTATCCCTGGTCCTGTATGTGCTTCTGCCAGAGGAAAAACAGGAAAATATGAAGGAAAGTCACATGAGTCCTATCAAGTCTACAAAGTGTGCAGTAATAGTGAGAAGGGAGCCTGGGGCAGGATGTGAGAGACAGCACACAAAACACTGGCTACTGCCCTTTTGGGCTTCTTGGCTACTAGTGCTGCTGAAGTTGCTCCTAATCTAGCAGCGTTAGTTTTTCTTTCAGATACCGCTAGAAGCAATAGAGTTGACACATTAACTTTCTTTGTGGAACAGCGCTGACAAACAACAATTTCTGCTGAAACTGTGTATGGTGGGTGACCCACTGTGTTTAGCATATTAACAAGCAAAATCCAAGGTGATATCATAGTTAGATTCTTTTTTCAGTTTCACTTTTTGTCACATATAATGAGGAGTTAGAAAAAACCCATGTGTCTGAGTGCATGCTAATGTGTGTGAGAGATAGAAAGATCTCCATTTTGGAAGAAAGATTTCAATTTTGTTTCTTGTCTGACTATAACACAAAGGAAAATAGCCTTCACATGACTCTGTCAAGCCATTAGGGGATTACCCATGCACTACTGTTGGAAGACAGAACAGAGAGTGTTCTCTGTTCATCTCAAAGAGGTGAGAGATATTTCTAGTCAGTAACAGTTACAGTGTCAGGACAGCATCTCCCAGATACTAGGATTGAGCATGAAGTTAAATTTTAAGACCAGGTCAATACATAAGCCTTTCTTTCTTTAAACTTCACTGCAAAAGAAGTTTAAATTTTATTGATCTAAAGGAAGAAACAGAAAATTTAATTTTTTCAAATATTTGAAAATTCATGGGACCTTTTGGTGAAATTACCTTTGTGGGTTTTTTTCCCAATGATGCAATGGCAGGAACATGAGCAGATGATATGGGTGGCAAAAATGCTTCCACCTCCCTTGATTGACAGAAAAAAGACTCTACAACTCAAATAGAGGTATAAAGCAGGTATGTTTACTCCGGCGCTGCGGTGCAAGAGGATCTCTCCACAAAGCTTGCACACCCACCACACATTTTACCAAAAACTGATAGAGTGTGGATATCCATATTCATTGGGTTACATAACACAAACATACACATGCATGAGTAAGGCTGGGTTAGTTCGAAAGGCTGGTGTCAGCAGTTTGTCATCTTTGCACCTGTGCGTTGCCTCCTGGTGGTCGTCTTCAGGGGTCTTTGGGAGAAAGGCTCGTAGTCTTTCTCTTTTTTTTTTTTTTTTTTTTTCCCTGGAGCATGCACAGATTCTCTTGGGCAATTTCTTGAATAACAAGAGTGTTTTTCAGATGGTTTACTTTCTATCTTATCTAAGAGAACCAACAGAACTTCTACCATTCGTATATGGCTATCTTTACTCATTAGCAAAATTCCAACTAGTTAGAGCCAGCTGTTTCTTAAGGACAAAAGTATAATGTTTTGCTGAACATTGTAATCCTTGGTAGATTTTCACAGTGAACTGTTTTGTTTTGATGAACAGTAGTCCTTGGTAAAATTCCACAGAACAGTCTGGGCAAGCAGGATTCTTAGCAACATTAAAAAAAATATATAAATAAGTAAATAAGTTGCTAAGCAGTTTTCTATAAGTAAATAAATCTCAAAACCAGTAATAATTTCTCTATATCACCCTGACGATGAGTCATATGGCAAAACTGCTGTTGTTCTGGAACTTAAAGTAAAACCCACTTAAAAAATCCATGTAGAGCCCCTGGGGACCTTTCTTTATATCAGGCAAATGCTTGTCAAGCCTGAGATGTTGAAATGCTGGGGTTTCAACCCCAAGCCCCAAATTAAGGTTGACATATGGTGATTCCCACAGCCCTTCACAAAGGGGGGGTGAGTTTACCTCTAAGCTTCCCTCCAGGGTGCTGCCAGCCTGGCAGGGAGAGCCATTGGGTAAAGGAGCCCCAGGTGTCCCACTTGGGGATAAAAGCTGGGACCCCTTGCAGGAAGAGGCAGTGTCTGTCTGTGAGGTGGGTGCACTTTGCAGAGTTCCCTGTTGGGGAAGGACCTCCTGCCTCCCTGGAGCTGGGCTCCAGTCAGGTCTGGCTTTTGTAAACGTGGGCTGTGTAGAGATTCAGTATGTGGCTTCCTTGGTCTTATGTGTCTTGACTCGCTTGTCTCCCGTCCCTTCTATGGGAAGCTGCATTTCACTATTTGTTCCACCCATTGTTGGTCATGGAGTGTCATTGTTGGGGTCAGTGGGATTGATGTCGACTATGTATAATTTGACTTGTTTGTACCCCCAGTGCTCACCCATGTACTGACCCTTTTGTATCAAATACAATTTGGTTATTGGTTCATCTTTATGCTGGCTGTGTCCTTTATGATAGGCCTAATAATTGGCAAAACAGATGTTTAAAAAAAAAAGTTAGGGATTCAAAAGTCAGTTTTTCAGCTAGTGTGCCTTTAATAAAGAACACCTTGTCCCACAAAAGATTTCAGGGGTGTCTCAATGCAATGTAGAACAAAGTTCCACCTGCTCATTTTCACTGGTACCTCAAAAATTGGATCTGCTTTGCATACAATATATACACTTCAACTAAATCTACTGTTTTGTGTTCTAAATTGTGGAGATAGTAACCTTCATGTTTATTCCATAACCTTATCCACACTGAGTAATCCTCTCAACCTAAGACACAGCATAGAGGCATTAGAGGGGGATGAGAAATTAGTGTTCTTATCTTTTTGTTTCATGTTAGATTTGTCTGCTCCCCTTCTTTCTACATCTAGATGACCAAAAAATATTGGTTTATCTTTTTTTAATATGCTCAAAGCTAGAGGTTATTGTCTATATTGCAAATGGCCTATGCATTCAACAGTAAGAAACTAATCTGGGTTTATCTAGAATGTTTTTAAACCACCATTGTATTTATTATTGACATAGTAGCTCTACATTTATTTGGGTATTGGGCTGTATACATGATGCTAACGTGGTTTGTAACTTAAAATAATTACAGGAAAAGCTGTCTGGTTTTATAAAGAAGTTTAAAAAATTTAGATAGCTAATAAATGAGTTAGAAGGATTTTGAAGCCTGTCAGAGTTCCTTAATGGAAGTCATTGCTATTTAGATGGAAAGGTATAACATGAGTTTAGCTATTAGGGCTATTCCAAGGCCTTTGGAGTAGAAAGCAAAAGCTATATAATAAGAAAGTTGTCAGAGGTGAAGGTGCTGCTAATAGAACATTCCCTGTATTAAGAAAAATAAGATTTAATGAGCTATTAATGTTCCTCAGAAAAAAATTGCCTGGTCATAAAGAGAAGCTCGAAGGACTTTTGCTTTTCACTGGAATTAAGAGAGTTCAAGTTCAGACAGTGTTAGGCTATGCAAAGTCTCTGTACTGAATTCCAGTAACCCTCCCTCTCTTTATAGAAAGGCTGTATTTTCAAGATTTCATTTTGGCAAGAAGAGAGGAATTCTATAAACTGTGTGAAACAATGCAGTTACAGAATTTTTTTTTCAGCGAAAACAAGTGGGTTTAATATTTTAAACAGAATGGGTGCATGCATGCAAAACATGATGGTATTTCTGAAGAGCTGAGCAGATATAACAAAGCAAGTGGTACTTTATTTCCCAGATGAGCTATGAATCATCTTCAGCTACAGTGCTTCTGTTGGCAGGAGAGGAGCAAAGTGGAGGTTCAGTGAGCTCCTCCCCAGTGGCAGGACTGTCAGCTGCTGTTTTGCTGGTTCTGTGATGGAAAGGATTTTCAGAGGCCATATGAGAGCTGGTGCCTCATCCAGAGTGAAGTCAGCAGGATGGCTCCTGTGCACTTAAAAGATCAATATGTTGACACACTGAAGAAGCAGACTGCTGGGGTTTTTTTCTAAAAATGGCATAAGATCAACCCTTGAAGAACCAGAGTAACATAAAAGTTTTGTATAGCCTTGGTACAGGTGGTAATTTTTCCATCATTACTGTAGCACTCCTAAAAAATAAACTGCAAGGATGTGGCCAAGTGAGAAAGGTTTGCTTTGGATCTTCTTTATTAAACGTTATCATGATTACATAGGTGTCATTAGATTGCTGCCTATCGTTTGGGAGTCAGTTTGTCTTTAGAAGTCAAAAAAGCACCATTTCAAGGGTATTTTATGCAATATGTATTTTCCATCAAAACCACTATCTCCACCTGTAAAGCCTTAGTTACTGAGAGTATAATTCTGCAAAGATACATAAAAATGTGATCTATACCATATACTTATTATTGACATGTGCCATATTTTTCTTTACGTTATCTACTATACATTTCAGGTCTGATGCCTTGTTCTTTGATACCTGTTGAGAAATTAAGAACCACTCTATTCAAGGAGATATCAGTCCAGTATTTGACTCTATTGAGTCTAAGATGTAGAATACTTCTGTTTTGCTATTAATATTAATAATAGTAATGTTACAGGTCCCCTAGCTGAATTTTGCTCATAGTAGTGTGTGTGAGATCTCTCTGAAGTAAACACCTTGTTAATTATGCAGTTGTCAGAGAGAATTTAAATTTGTTTTGACAATAACTTTATAATCATTACTGGATGTTGGGTAATGGTCTGAATCACAAGACTATATTTAAAATGAAAATTTAAAAAATTAAGGATTAAAATTACCATATAAAGGAGGGATGAGTTACATTCCTAAAGCATATCCGCAAACAGATGTGTATACACATTACTCCATGTGTACACTTATGATCCTTCTATTTCTTTTTCACTCTGTGCATCAATATATCCATCAATCACTTTCTCTACCATGTCTCCATTTGGAAAGTGACATTATGCCTCAAAATCTGACTGTTTTCCTCTGCTGTGTGTCTTTCACTACTGAAGAGTGAATGAAGGTCACCTCTTTAGAGTTCAACAATTCATTAAATATTCCAGTAGTTCAAATATCTGCAGCTGCATCTTCCACTACCCCTTATTTTCCATTTATGTATTAAAAAATGCAACACTTACTGAAGTTTTAATGTAGGTGATTGTGATTCATATCTTAAATGCCATGTGAAATCTGTATATATAGTTATATCTATATACCCTTAATATTTGTATATATATACTCTTACTATTTAGCTACATAGAAATACAAATTCAAACATTGCACGGTAGTTATTTCATGTTCTTTTCATGAGAAACTCCCAGCATCAAAACTATGACTTTGTCTTCACAGTGTTTCATCTCTGTGAAACTCAGTTTTATGTACTGACAGTAGATAATTAATATTAGTCTTCTATATGCTGGGATCAAATTCATCCATGGATATCTATTGGAAAGACTCCACCTCTTGAGTTAACACAAACTTACATACATTTTTTGATCTTGCAGAGGTATTTTTACAAAAGTCTGTCAAGAAAAATACATCTATGTGAGTATTCAAAATTACCTTAATTCAATGCATCAGTGATGTGGAAGAAAAGTAAAATCAGTATTAATGAGAACAATATTTAAAATCATAACTAGTTGCCATATTCACAGTGTTAGAATTGTAAAATACGATGTATTCTTAAGTGCTGTAGAGTACCAGGAAAGTTACCTAATTTCCATCAGAATTCACCCAGAGGTCTTTGTCTTCACATTTTGACCCTTAAAGTGTCTCTTCAGCTCTTATATTGAAGAAAATGTCTTTTTTCAACTATTACCCCAAGGTTCAGTATACAATTCATTTTACATGGCTGATAACAGGGAGGAAAAGAAAATAGGACATTTCATCCACAAGTCATCAAAAGGTCATCAACCTATGAATTTAGGGGTTAACTACAGATGATGTTGGATATGAGGCCTCATGTTTGAGGAAAGGAGCATAAGCTAAGAACAGTGTCAAATATGAGTAGGAATTGAGCAGTTACAAAACTGATAGATACTTTCACCTACATAACAGGGAGCTTTTGAGTAATTTGAGTAAGAGCAAAAAACACTGTAGTAATTTTTTATATGCATATTAGTGGTTTTGCATCAAGACAAAAAATGGGATTTGATCAGGAGATTTTGGATGGCCAGCAAACTTTCACCTTAGAACAGCCAGAATTGAGGCAGAAGAGCAGCTATGCAAAACTCTGGAAGCTGAGAAAATCATAAGGCAGGTGGTTAAAGTTTTAGCTCACTGAAATGAGAGAAGAACATGAGTAGATATCTTTTAGCCTAGAAATGGACTGAAAGTTTCTTTAGGATGAAATTTAGGAGAAATGGCAACATATAAGCTAAAAATAACTGTGATAAAAATAAACCTTGCTTACTGAATACCATGAGGAAGCAAGTTATCCTACCAGTGTTCCACTTAATTTAAAAATTAATATGTATTAGGTGAGAGGAGATCCTGTTGTGAAGTATGAGAGAGATTACAGACAATTAAGATGAAATGGCTATTGGGAAATCCCATCTGATTTAAAATGAACTTTCTTTGTTCATACTGTGAAAAAAGAACACTTTTTCAGGAAGTTAATGAAAAATTGGTAAAAGTTGAATATATTTCCATTAAACTTCTGCCCTGTTTTTTCTTAAGGTCCAGTAATTTGAAGTATATGTGATGCATTTCTAGTCTTTCCTACCTTTGTGTTTTGATTTCTCCATCTCCAGTAATATTTATGTGCATAGAAAAACTGCACAAAGAAAATCAGCCAGCCATCAAGATATTTTTCTTTTTTAGAGCCCATGTTCCTTAACTCATATGGCTACTGGCAAATGCAGATAAAATCTCCATTAAGCCTTTTTTTTTTAAAAAAAAAAAAAAAAAAAAGTTATACCTTTCAGGCTAAAGTATTTAGCTAAGTGCTCAGTATTGAATACTTGGCAAGTAAGGTGGTCCATCTACTGAAAATAAGGTGCTACTGTTTGGCATGGGGAACAAAAGGAAGAGATTAAAGATACTACAATAGCATTTTGTTTGCTTGGTTTTTTACCTCTGGAAATTCAGTAATTAGGGATAAATAGATGGCTGTTGTCTTTATCATGACCTCCAAACATCCAGAGATGCACAACACTGAGTGACACAGGCAGCTTACAGTGCTTCGTCTTAAAATGAGTAAATGGCCAGTATTTTAGCCCTGGAGAGGAAAGCTGAGGTTGGCTTGAGGCCCTTTCCATGGTGTAAGTGAACTGAGTTGCCCTACAATCAGTGGAGTCCAGCCAATTTACTCCAGCTACAAATCTAATGCCATGTGGAATAGTTTAGTTCATAATTTTTCTTAATTCCTTGCATGAAGGGCCAAGATAAAGCTTTAGCTTATTTTTTTTTCTGAAACACCAAACGTAACCAGTATTTCTACCATATTATAGATGCTTTAATTAAGGAAAGTATATGATACTTTTGAATGTTAGGTTTTTAAGCATAATAGTAAAGCTGCTGACTAGGTATTACCTAGTAGGTAATCGTACAACCTTAATTCACAGAGGACCAGTTTTTTACTACAAACACCAGAAAACCAATAACTTTTAAATAGGAATGAGGACTGGGCTATGACAGGAGTGCTAAGGTTTTTGAATAAAAAGCTTTGTAAGAGATGTCAATTATTATTAGGGTATTATTTTACTGTTTGAAGTTTTGCTACATACAACATGGGACCAAAATTTTGAAAAATAGCATCTGTTGCTATAAATCTTGCAGATTCCTGTAAGAGATGCTACTATAAAAAGAGAAGCTCACTTTACAAAGTCATTGCATCAAGAAAAAAATCAAAGTTCTTTATGACATTCAATCACTTGTTTCCATTTCATATGCCAGAACAAGAAGCAGAGATGACTGATAATTTCTATAATCATCCTTAATAATTTCAAAAGGCAGAGGAACAGATAATATATGTATTCTTGTGCTAAGATGCTCTTCCTCGTTTTTTAAATTTGGCCATTGTGCTCTGTCTATTGCAGATAATCTGTCAGGTCAACAATATCAATAGTTTTTATTACAGAAAGCAGATATTATCAGCACCCTATCTGTCCATTTAATTAGAAATGTGGTACTGCTGTTAAGCTTAAGAGAAATTTGAAGAAGGAAAAAAACAACACATTTCAGAGTTTTTAAAGAGGCCTAACATTTCCAAGAGAGAAAGGTGACAATTTCTTTAGGAAGCCATATACAAGCTAAGCATATGGTTTATGGCAAATTACAATAATAGTTTAATGGCTATTACATTCTAGTGGGAGGTGACTGCAAATTGGTGTAGTTCATTCTTCATTCAGATTTCATACTTCATTCAGATTTGTCTCTTATCAGCCTCCTATCAAGGCCTCTCATGACAGCAGGGGTTTGCAGGGTGTTATAAAGAGTGGGCAAGAGGGGGCCAGCCAGACTTCAGACCTTGGGAATAGAGATTCCAGAAGGAGACAGAAGTGAGCATCTCTCTCACTCCTTCATTTTGACCAGCTCCCCTCCCAACGGGTGCCAACATCCAACTGCCTGGTTGTGTTTGCTGCTCTTCTCCACAGTGCCTTGCTTCACTAAATTGGCCATGGCCCCAGTGCTGCAATTAGTTCTGTTAGTGCCTGGTTTATGCTCATGAAGTTGTTCTGGTGGACTTCTTGCAACATGACTTTTAGTCTTCTTGAATAAGCTTGTTTTCATGGGTTTTAAGTTCTTCTCTTCCCTTTATCTATGTTGAATGCTCTGTCCTGGTGTCATAACTACTGTATATTTTTTAAATTTAATTTTCTTTCTGTGTGTCTTAGGGCCTATGTGCATTTTGTGAACACAGGTGAGCTCTCTCTCCAACTCAGAAGGAAGTGTTTTATTAGAGAAACATGCTTGTCATGCTGTGAAGAATTACGTTGTGGCTGTGTTCTGCTGAACAGAAGCCCCAAAGGGCAGAGTGGCATAATTAGGTGACTTAAGATCTAATGTGAATTTAGATCCAAAAAGAATACCTTCTGGTGGATTTGAGCTTAGATGATCAACACCCACAGATAAATATCTAGGAGAAAAAGAACCATTTGAGCTGCTGGGCAGGGTTGATTGACTGTGCTAAGAGATGTATATAAACTAATCCTGAATAAAATTATATTAAAAACAAGGGGAATGGAGCTGTAGAAGAAGTTTCAGCTGGATGGGAGGCAAAAAAAAACCTCTAAATGAAGTAGTGTTATGATAATGTGATCAACTACCATAGAGGATTTTTTCACCTATTTTCAAATAAGAGAAAATACTCAATGACATAGCGGTATCACTGGGCTACAGATATGAAGACTTTCAGTAGTTTGATAGGTTGAATTAAACCCCATCACAGTTACAACACTTTGTTAGGTTTAGGTTAGTGTTTTGCCAATTATTAGGCCTATCATAAAGGACACAGCCAGCCTAAAGATGAACCAATAACCAAATAGCATTTGGTACAAAAGGGTCAGTACATGGGTGAGTGCTGGGGGTACAAACAAGTCAGTCAGATTATACATAATTGACATCAATCCCACTGACCCCAACAATGGGTGGAACAAATGGTGAAATGCAGTTTCCCATAGAAGGCACAGGAGACAACCAAGTCAAGACACATAAGACCAAGGAAGCCACATACTGAATCTCTACACAGCCCACATTTACAAAAGCCAGACCTGACTGGAGCCCAGCTCCAGGGAGACAGGAGATCCTTCCCCAACAGGGAACACTGCAAAGTGCACCCACCTCACAGACAGACACTGCCTCTTCCTGCAAGGGGTCCCAGCTTTTATCCCCAAGTGGGACACCTGGGGCTCATTTACCCAATGGCTCTCCTTGCAAGGCTGGATGCACCCTGGAGGGAAGCCTAAAGGTGAACTCACCCCCCCTTTGTGAAGGGCTGTGGGAATCACCATATGTCAACCTTAATTTGGGGCTTGGGGCTGAAACCCAAACATTTCAGTTAGGTTATGTTTGACTGTTCTAGAAGGAGCGCTGGCAATTTCTGAGGCTGGTGGCTGTGTTGGATTTGAGTGAGTGGTGGTGTTTTTTGGTAGTGGGGGAGTGGGCTACAGTGGTGGCCCCTGTGAGAATCTTCTTGAAGCTCTCCCTTCTCTAAGTCAGACCTGCCTCTGGCTGAGACTCAACCAATTAGAGATTGTGGCTTTGAGTGTGTTTCAAATACTGGTGAAGTAACTTGAAAGCATCCAAATATTTAGAACACACCATAAATTTTTTCATCAACTCAGGGACATAAAGTGAAAAGTTTTCACCTGGTTTTACACTTAAGGCTATGGGGTAGGTGAGAGGAATGATTTTGGGTATGTCATTTTGGTCTGCTCAGTGCTGGTTTTGACAATGTCTGCAGGCTCAAATATGAGCTGGAAGCAAGCTAAACTGTCCAGAGGGAAACTCCTGCTAAAGCACATTTGAACCAACAGTATATATGCCATATTTGTTAGTAGCTGGATGTGTGTACAGTGAAATGGTGGTTAAGATATGCTGTATGATACTATTGCACCTATTTCTCCAAGTTATATTTCCTTTTTATGCGAACAAATACAGAGTATTGGGAAAATGTAGATGAAATCCTGGACCTGCTGAGTTTTATGGGAGCTTGGCTTTTACCTTTAGAGAGGTTAGGATATTTCTCATTTTTGTTGTGCAAGATATCCTTTATTTTAGTTATGTGTGGTTCTGTGCAGTGACAGCTTTGAAAAAGAGGTAAGATGAACAATGTTGGGTTTTTTTTTTTGCCTTGGTCTTTGTCTGGAATCAACTCCTGAGGCAAAGCTCTGCCTCTGATTGGCATTAGTGTTGTGCTGGGACTGCAAACAGAAGGAATTTCACTGTATGGTATCTGGTAACTTCAGATCCAGAATACTGAATGTGGCCATCCAGGCTGTGCACTGCTGATTCCCCCCACAGTGGGAGGGGACCAGCCAGAAGGGTGGGTACCACTGCTCAGAGAGGCAAAAGCGGGAGTGCATTGGCATTACACACTAACAGACGCACTTCAGCACTCATGCAGAAACATTATTTTCAGACATTTAGAAAAAGCCATAATATAGCACTACAATAAACAGGTTAAACCATTTCTAGCTCTCAGCAAACTGACAGGTACAGTTATTCCCCCCAGGCCCTCACTATTAGTTTGTCTCTTAAAGGCAAGCATTCCATTCCATTGGTGCATGACCCCAGGGAGGGATTCAGCCAATTTTATAGGGACGTCTAAGAGCAGAAAGAGCAAAAAGATGTCTTAGGTATTGCTTCACGAATAATCTTACTGGAACCCTAAAGTGGGGTTTAAGTGGAACTCAAGCATGCTACCAGGTGATTGCAGTCTACATTAAAGAAACAATCTCTTTTCTATACCTTACTTATGCAGGTATTTACACTCTGAAAGTCCCACCACCCCATCATGTTTTTATAGCACTTATTCACAAGTACAATGTTCGTTTTGTAGCTGTTGCCAACATCAAATGCTCCAAAAGCGTCAGAGGAAATTCTGCATTGTCTAACAAAGCCAGGAGGCAGTAGTTTTATCATTTCTGTTTTAAAAAAAAAAAACAAAAAACCAAAAAAAAACCCAACAAGAAAAAACACCCAATCTGGGCAAAAATTCTTGTTGCTTATACAAAAACCAGAAAAGTCTCGAATGTTTCTTCAAAAATTGACATTTCCCTCCAATGTTTCCCTTAAAAAAAAAAAAAAAAGCCCCAGTAATCTATTTATTATCAATAGTAATGGTAGCTCAGCTACCCTAGCCATGTTCTGCTATGGTAGGTATTTGTGCTCATCTTTCCTCAGCTTTTATTAGTTAAAATAATATAGCTAAGCATTAGCTATACTGTACCTTTTCTATGACTACTTTATGTGTGCTCCTTGCAAACTGCATTAACACAGAGTTCTTTTAAGACCACAAAAGCAAAGAAAATTCAGTTCACTCTATCCGTAACTCATTTTGTTACACTGAGGTATGGGCAGAGTTTTCAGAACAGTGTGTGATCCTGCATGCCATATGCATTGTATGATATCCAAGCACAATGAGTGGTTTTTACACCCGATGAAGAAAAGAAATGTAAAGCAAAGCAGACTGTCAGTTCCTGTGTTTATTCTGGAAAAAAAAATAAACTCTGGTTTTTGTTCATAGTCTTGTGTATCTATGTGGCTGCCCACTAGAAACAGACAGAATATCAGCCATTCCTTTCAGTGGCTTGGAATTAACATGATTTTTAAGTGATCATAGTCATTTTAAATGCAGCTTGATCAAAATACTGCTATTAATTTACAGTCTCAAAACAGAGCCTGAACTCATCTGGCATGTCTTTGAAGGAAGCAAACTGGGAAAAAAAGCCAGTGTTTCCAGTGCTAACAGCAGAAATTGGACTAATTAGTGAAATAATGACACTAGTTCTGTTGTGCTAGTAAAATCTACTTTAGATTTAATATCACAGGACAAGAGCAGAAAAATTCCAAACAATCTGCATGTCTCAGGCAAAATATTTTTAGATACTTGAGAATAAATATGTATTATCTTCTCATTTAAGTGTCCTCTCATTTTCAATATCTTTCACATTAAAATACGTATGTTCCTTCTAATATTTATCAGATTGAATTCCAGTTACAAAATATTGGTCTTAACAGCAGCTGAGGAACACTTAACTCTCCTTGTGCAGAGGCACGGATCTAGTAATAGTCTCTGGCAGGTTTCTATCCCCTTTTCTGATCCTCTAGTCACCCTCCACTGGTGTCAGCTCTCCACCACCCATGGAAGCAGATAGCAGGTTGTTCAGGTTTACCCTAGCAGCTACTGTGCATAACAGACTTTTCTGGCAGCAAGAATACAAGGACAATTTTCTTACATTTCCCATCAGCTAGAAGAGCTCCATATTAAAAACTAAAACTTATTCATTGTTGGGGTTTGAATTTGGGGTTTTTTTGATAGTCAACTTTCAAATAGCATATTTTATATATAACTAGATTCCATCTTGTGAGGGACTTGTCAAAGGCTCTGTGAAAGCCAAATTGATTATTTCAGTGCATACCTTCACTGCCATCCTGCTGATACATTCATTCTTTAAGATTTGAGGGACATGACTTTCTTGTACAGAATTGTACGGAATACTTGTAATCAATCTTAATATCTTTTCCAAGGGTTTTCCTTTGTAATTCTCTCTCATTGTTTTGTCTAGTTTGGCTGATGCTAAATGACTATTTGCTGTTTCTAAATTCTCACCTAAAACAACTTAATGTACTGGAAATTAAAATATTGAATTTCTAAGTCTAAGATAACTATTGAAAATACTTAGCTATGTCCTTGGGAAGCTGTCAAAAATAAAAGATGCAGAGATAGTAATTGTGGTACTAAGGTAAATGAAATATGGCTGAATCAACTACTTTTTTTTTTTTTTTTTTTTTTCTGAGCTTGCCCTGTCAATAATGCCATGTGTTTTCAATGTTGTTAGGACTTTATAATCTAGTTTTGTAAAACAGGAAATTACAGCCATCTTCTTTCTGAAACCTTTTTTTTTGAGCTTTTTTAATGAAAATGGCTGTATCATTGATAGATCATGTTTGTACTTTTGTCTTCCATTAAATACATGCATCAAAATTTGCTGACTGAATATAATTTACTAGCATTTTCAACATTAGAATAGGTGTATCTACCAAATAAACTGGATTCCGGGTTAGATTCACATAATCCTTAGTTTAAACACATCTTTGTATCAAAAGACCAGATATAAGATGATCTTTTGTGAATGAGGTATAAATGGAGAAAAGGTAGTCTAGTACTAGTGTCCAGACAGGGAGACTCTCTGAGTCTGGAACCAAGGTCTAAGCAAACCACACACATGACCACTGGTGTGGCATGGAGGGGGACCTTGGGGGCATGGCACTGGGTGAGTGAGATTACGTGTTGATGTAGTGCATTGAAGGAGAGACCATGAGACCTCATCCATGTTGATTTTTTCATCATTACACTTTGCAAATAGCTGGGCACTCTTCCAACTCAGTACTTGGAGTATGTTCCAACTCAGGAATGCAAAAGGAAAGTCCTTGTGTCAGACTGGAGTATGGATTTCATTTTCCCAGTTCATTCTCCTCCTCATGCAAAATTCAGTTACTTTAGCTTCATGCAGTTTAAATTAATTTCCTTCCATTAGTATAAATAATGTCAGGGAGATATTAAACCATACATCTGTATCTTTGCAGCCTGGGGATATTGTAAGGTAGCAGTTCTCAGAGCATCTGAATGCATTCTGCAAAGGGACTTTTTAATGTGGTTATCCCAAATTGTCCTTGAAGACACCTCCAGGATCTTTCAGCTGAACCAGAACTGACATGAATAATCAGTGTGGATGGGTGCAGAGAGGGAGAGAGGAAAAGGAAACACTGGGATAAATCTGCTGAAGAATTAGGGCCCAAAGGCTCCTGCCACCAAAGAACTGTAAAAGCTCCTCTGGTCTAAAGCACAATAACATGCCTGATGTTTTACTCCTTACTATTATTTCATACCAGAAGTTACTGCAACACCTCTTTGAGAGTCACTGAGTTGATAAGGCTAGTCATCTCAAGGTAACTCATGTTACAAGCACAGGACATGGCAATATTTCTTGGCAGAACTACCATTTTATGGATCTCCTGTTCTGAAGTCTGATCCACTAACTTGCCATCCATGGATAAAATTTTAGGAATCCTTCTCCTTTGAATTTAGTCCCTCTCATTATTGATTCTTTTACAATTTTTTATGATCAAATCCATCTTTTGATCCTGCTTCAAGATTCATGTTCAAAATCATATTTTATATACTGACACAATATTTTTATTAACTTAATACAACCTTCATGACTTATAAGACTATAAAATAATTTGTTTGTTGTAACATCTCTTAAGAATTGTCAGATAATACTATGCCTAGATAAATGAATACCTAGAGACATAGATTGCCTAATGCATGGGGCCTAATTTTCTGATCTTACAAATTATTTCATATTTTCATGAAGTACAGATCTAATTCATATTTTGAGGGGGAGTGTATGGATGAGTGACTTTCCACAACTGAACCTAGTGCTAACTTCTCCAAAGCTCATGGGCTTTAGATTGAATTCCATATTAGCAAAACAAATCTAGTTGTGAAATGTAAAAACAGATTTGGAAATAGTCTCTTTCATTCTGTTATCTGAGTTTGCGTTAAAAATTATGTTTAGAATAAATAAGGAATGAAGAAAGGTGAACAAAGGTGAACAAACACCAGTGAATATATAGAAATATAACATGTTTAGATTAAGTTATAGATAGTGTGTGTGTGTGTCTCTTCGAATCAGGTGGTGTATGGGTTTTAGATCAGAACTGAAGTATATCTTGGGTTTGTGGGGTTTTTAAATCATTACCTACCTGAAGCCATCAACTATCATTGATCTCAACACAGGTTGTAATTCATCTCAGTTCATCTTACTACTTGTGGTAGTTGTGAAGAAATTCTTCTGAATGTGTCTTGAAAATAACTAATATACTCTTGTCAGCCTGAGTCTTCTCACACAAAAATGAAAATCATTATAACGCAGTGCTAACTTTATGACCAAGAAATGCAAGCAGAGTAACTACCCCTAGTTCTTTCACCTGTAGCGCCAGAACAATCACAGCCTTGCCGTTTGCTTTCTAGTGGGGATGGTGTAGGATCATAGCATAACAGTAGACACCTATATCATTACATGCCTGGATCTTTTGCTTTAATCCACTTTCTGATGAAACATAGATGTCCCTCAAGAAGCTAACAGAGTTGGACAGAGATTAATTTGCTCTGAAATATTTATAGGAAATACTTGTGTACTGGGTACTATAGTGTGAATCTAAATGAGCCATGCACTGAATTTAGAGAAGGCGGTGCATAGCCGTATCAAAAGAGAAGCTGAAGATGTGAAGTTCTTTATGTTTTGTCTCAGACCCCTAGTTACTGTAGCCACAGGATATTTGTCATACATTAGAATACCTATTAGATTCATGTACTCTTCATATCTGAGAAAACAGACCAGTTTCAATATATTTTTATTATTCTATATATGCTGTATTAGGAAATAACAATTCTCTGCAATACTTCCAGAGTATTTGCTCAATAGACATTGAGCTGTAGAGGTTACTGAAAACATTGTTGAAACATAAATCAGACAAGAGCAGAGAGATTTGTGATGGCCTTGGGACAAAAAGTTTAGAGGAGAAATAATATTTTCATAGGTGTGGCCCTTTGATGTTCTCTGTATTACAGGATGAAAGACTTGGACTTTGTTCTCAGGTTTGATTTCTCACTCCATAAGTTTTTCAGATGAGTATGTGCAATTTTCCCCTCTAGATCAGATACATGCAACAAAGATTAAAAAGATTTGGATTGAAGATGCAAAAGAAATAGCATGGGTTTGGTCTAAAACTATTGCTTAGTTACAAAGTAGTTAGTAATTTCTGTGCATGTTCTTTCTATGTTGAATTATTTGATGGAAACATGACTGAAAGACATCAAAGAAAGTTTGAGAATTCCTTATCTGTTGCATATCAGTGCACATTATACCTTAATGTGGCATCAGATAAAAGTTTCAATACCCTCTCAGGTGAATGGAAAAGGGAAATGAATGCATGTATTCCCTTAGATCATATTGCTGTATGTATCTATTAAGTTTATCTAGACAGTTTTCAAAAGGCATGATGACTCCTTGGTTATGTCTTCGGTTGTTCATTAATGATTATGGTCAGATCAATTCATTTTAATAGTTTTGTACTGTTGCATAGAAAAGTTTCAGTTTTCCTAAATTAAGTTTCAGTTGAGCACCATGAATAAAGACTATGAAACATGAATCTCCATGTCTCATGACATGGAAGTAAGGCTTGTTTTAAAATATTTAAAAGCAGGCAGGTGACAAAAGATCTTAGAATATATTTACACCACCCCATATATAATTAGAAATTCCAAGCTAGAATGGTCTGGTCTGTCTGTATCAGGAAATGCATTACTGCACAGAGATATTAATTCAGGTCCTGGAAGTAATATCATGAGTGAATTTACAAGCAGAGAGGGTTGTCCTTTCCTTGACCTCTTAACACTGTCTGGTGGTTTTCTCATTGCTACTCACATAATACAGTAACAGACGTGTTTCTGTGCGCAGCCACAAACCTATTCCATGCAACTGGCACAATGTCTTGTTCTACTTGTATGAAGGTTAACAGGAAACCATTCTCAAATTAGCCTCATCTCACAGCAAAGCAAAATAGCATGCTGCTGTCTCAGTTAATGCTGCCTGTTCCAGAGATCATTAGTTCAAAGCATTTTGAGGTTCTACCTCTGTTTCTGCACAGTCCTCCACTGCATGCTATAGGTACCCTTAACATTTTCTTGTGTGGATTTAGGCTCTTAAATCACTGTATAGCATCTGAAAAATGTATTCAAGACAACCAGATCTTTGTGAAGTATCATGATTTTTTTTAATGATTATTATTTCTGTTGACCACAAAATCAAAATTTCTGGAAAAATTAATGACCAGTCCCATCACCTTCTTTCTTGAAGGCTTTACTGAAGAAGGCTTTGTTCCCCCTCCCCCACCCCAAAAGTCCCCTCACATCCACATGTAGATCCTGATAAATTCATAATTATCTCAGATTTACTTTAAAGCTAAGCATGTGTGTTGTACTTCCCTGAACAGGATCTCCAAGGCTCTGATCTTCCATCACTTGGTATCTTCTGTATAATTTTCCATATTTATGCCAGTCTGAATGGAGCAGAGCTATGAAAGGAGCAAGGTTTTCCTGTTTATTTTATGAGTGATTAATTGAGATTTCTGATAATTTAAAAAGCCCTGCATCAGTCGACAGATCTTAATGAACTTGTACAAGTCATAGGAAACTGCAAAAAGTCCTTTAGCACTTGACCAATTTTGGGGCCAGGGTATGTTGAATCCTATCTAGTAGTTCCTATGAAAGCCAGGGAAGACTGAGCATAATTTAGGCCAGGGTTGACAAAGTAAGTCTATGAAGTTTGATTTAAAATCCCACAATGACTGACTCTCTTAGGAGCATATAATATTACTGTAGATAACTAGATAAAGCAGCTCCAACAAATTTGTTTTTAGAGGCAATATTTCAAATATGAGAATGTTTTTTTGAATACTACTTAATTTTAATCCATCAGTATAGTTCTCTTTCAATTTGTGTGATTTCTTCTTGCATTCTGTCATCCACAATCACAATATTTAGCTAAAAAGAGCAAGGGCAAAAGGACAGGTCTGAGCTCAACTTGGTTTCAGCATTTAAAAAGCTCTAAATCATCCAGCTATTCTGAGCCTTAGTGACAGACCAAACCAAATCTTCATACCTTGACGTATTTGGGAATGTGGGGAAGTCCAGATCATGTGTGTTGAGTTATCAAAGACTTGCATAGGGTACTGCTTCTTTTATTTTTTTCATTAATTGTATAAAATATCCCACAATATTTTTAAAACCCTCTTTCACTGAGCCCTGGTTTTGAGTTCAGCAAATTCATGAAGGAGAGTTGAGTCAAATCACTTGGAATGTCCGAAAAGAATAGTCACCCAAAATACAAGTAATTAGATGTATATTAGATTTATATATCATGAATTAATTACCCTGGGAACTATATCTGAAATTAAACTCATGAATAGTTCAGAAAAATTGTGTCCTGTTGCCAGCCTTCTATGTGACTTCTTTGCAGCCTTACGAATCATACATCAAAATCTCAATGCAAAGTAGTCTGTACAACTTTAAAAGCAAACAAGTTAAAAGTGTACTTTCACTGTATTCGCTTATTTGCAGGCAGAAATGAGTGTTCTGTGTGTGTCCAAAGGACAGCCATAACTATTATATCTCCAGGGAAAAGATCGGGCAAAGCTCAGCAAGTGAGACACTATCTTTTTCTGGATGAGGAATAGCCTCGTAGTCTGCAAAGATTCCCTGGTACATTTCACAAAAGCAGAACTCTGTGTTTCGGGTCCCATTCTGATTCCTGCTTGAGTCAGTGTACTCTAAAACCTGAAAGACAGGAGGTTTACACAGTGTGAGCTATTCATCCCCTCTCCCATGTTACTGTGTTTCATTAAATTGCTGTGTTTTCAAAGGCTGTTTTACCACACCTTTCATTTACACAGCTGGAATTATTCCAGTTTTGCAATTGGATTTATAAAGTTTTTCAAATGTAGTAGGTCCATAGGATAAAAGATGTTTCGTTAACGTAGCAATAAATATTAACACAGAAATATTGTTAACATGGCTGTCCAAGTTAATGATTACAGAATCTTTACTGACAGGGAGTTAAGTGCTCAGAGTTGAGCTCTGAGGTTTCTCACACTTTTCCATGCACGTCAGCCCCTAGGAATAGAGTCTTACAGCATTTATTTTCAGCTTCTGCGTGGTGGTGAACTGAAGTGCTGAGTTCTGCAGGTCCTCTTGTGATAGTAGGAGCTAATGAAGCTGCTCTATTTTAAAGAGCTTCTTAATCTATGTTAATACAGTGAAGATTATTATAGAAGCAATAATAATCATAGAGAAATTGATAATGACTAGAAATCAATGTCTGGCTTGTTAATTATAAAGCTTTTACTATAAAAAGAAATCATTTAGCAACTGCAATTAACCAGTTAGGAAGAATTTTTATTAGAAACTCCATTTAATGGGTCTTGTGGTTTTTAATGTACTGGCTGAACCATCGCTATTTTTACTCTAAATCCCTCCTCAATTTTGATGGTCAGGATGTAAAACCAGGTGAAGATTAAAACTTCCATATTTTTGCCTTAACGGAACAAAACATCTTTGTTTTCATGCACAGACATTCACCAAGACACATGGTGCATGCACTCTCTCCTGCTTTGCAAGGGTACATGCTGACACATCCCACTTTCTCAGGATGACAACTCCGATTCACTGATTCCCAGGTCAGGATTAAGGTGAAACAACACCAGGGATTCTTCAATTCACAAAACTCTACTTTTATTTGTTCACAACAGATATTGGTATGAAACTGTCAGTAAGCCTTGCAGCCTCTGCAACAAGGAGTAAACTTCATCACATACACCAACAAACCTCCCAACATATACCGACTAGCAGCAGATCTTATAACATGTCCTGACAAACCTTACCTTATACACAGGGATACAAGGATAGAGAATGGGACAGAAAAGGAAAGAAAGAGAGAAAAAGAGAGTGGAAAAGGCAAAAAAGAAAGATTTCACCAGTACTGGTTCCAATGTTGGTCGAGCCAGCCTAGGGGTCCAGTTCTGGAGGGGCATCACAACCTGGGACTTTGACTTGTGTCTTTTTATAATTACTTGCCCCTCATCTGGATGGGCACTTGGACTCATTAGGCTAATTAGGCATCATGCACGGTCTACGCTTCCAGAATTCTCTTTGCTTTGGTGCATGTGTAATTTATACCTTCAGATTCTTCTAGAAATGGGTTGGTAGGCTTGGGGGTCATTGGGGTGTTACTCCCCTCTCCCTGCAGGTATGAGCACTATGTGACCCTTCTTCTTGGTGCATGTGTTGTGAAAATGGCTTCTCTATTGGCTCTTTATGGAGTTGCTCAAGATAGGGAGGTTCAGCCCCAGAAAAGTGTGATCCCACCTCCATGGGACCTCCTCCTCTTACCATGTCTTCCTGCCATTGGCTGCACAACCCCAGTGTGCTCACAGAGACTGTCTTCTTTAACAAAGTTCTTTATCAGATGTTTGAGATATAACTGTCACACGTGCATAGAGATCAGGTACAACAGGTGTGCTTTTTCTTCCTGAGGAGATAGGGTCTAGTGTCACTGAAGACCCAACAGAATGGCTTCCAGAGGCAGCCAAGCTCTCCAACCTCCCAGAAAATAATTCAAATAAAGGAAATGGAGGCTGTTGTAGAGACAGTTTATGTAAAGGTGTTTAAAGGAATCTCTGAGATATTTTTTTTCCTCACTTTTTGGTGAAGTAAGAATAGGCTGTTGTTATTCTTCAGTTCCAAAGAAAGGCTGAGTGCCTGAAAGTTGATTTTTTTTCCAGCTATGCTTTTTGGTCTAAAAAAAGATATTCTCTGTCTCTAAGTTTTGTCTTTAAAAACATATGACTGGTTCTGCTACAAACTCAAAACGCCCATCAGATATACTTGATTCCTGTAATTGTACATATTGTTTTAATCACATCGAAGTCCCTTTTCCAAACTTCTTTGAGTTCGTTTATGTTGTTTATGCTGCAAAATTTCAGCTTTGACATGGCGTTTACATAAAATGATGAAACACAGAACTCTTGCTTTTGGTTTGGCTCTTCAGGTTTCTTAAAATCTCCAAACTAACAAAACTGGACTGGTAGTAGCCTTGTTGAGTTGAGAATGTCTAAATGGGTCACAAGGAAACTGACCTCCTGTAGCATTGCTTGCACCATTTGGAATTATGACTGTGCTTTCTCCCCCAACCACGCATCTTGGGTTAGTTAGGAGCTGGAACCAAGCTTGCCTAAAGTTTTAGTTCGCTCCAAAATGATCTGTGAGATCTTGATGGGAGCTACAATTGAAATGCCTGACATTCAAGGCTTGGAAGCCTGCTCTCTCTAACAAACAGCAGTGCTCTTGAACAGAGGCTGAATGTATCCTACCATAAACATTGCCAAATTGGATACTATACTTGATAGATAGCATGCCCACGAAACATCCAGTTCCTATTATAGCTGCAAAGTTTTTGACTTCAAAGTCTTCACTTGAACCTGACTGCATCTCACAGTGGCAATAAAAGATGCTTTTGCTTTGCTTCTGCAGAGCTGAGATGGGGTAAAACTTCTTTTGCTTTCTGACTGAAGCTATTCATGCAACCTTGTTATCTATAACTTGAAGTTTAAAGAGTTGATTTGACTGCACATCTTTGGGTTGTGCTTGGGTTCTGCTTGCAAATCTACTGAATTTTGTAGCCTACTTCCCTGTCTAACTTCAAGGTTTAGAAATACCCTGGGTATGATTATATTAAGCTAGCAAATACTGGACTTCTATTGTATCCCTCCAGGGCTCCCTGCTTAACAATATAAGAGTCACATTGCAGCACCTAAAAATAAAAACAACCTGCAACATGGAGCAAAGGTCTAGTCATAAAAGCCCATCCATTTAATCTAAAATTTCCATGTGTTTTATGACTCATTAATATTTATTTTTTTTTTCTGGAAAAGGTAGTAATTTTTATTTACTCAAGGGATTCGTGTAAGGAATTGGTGTAAGTGTCAAAACTTAGTTTTCTAATAGAGAAATGGATGAGAGAATCTATGAGATTTCCACAGAAAAAGAAATTGCAATACGTGTGTAAGAGTCTGGTTAAGAAAGATAATGCTAAAGGAGTTCTTGCTTATCTACTGAAGCTGTGAAAAATGTTTGTGATGAAACAAGAAGCTACATGAAACATTTCTAGGTCTTCTTTTTCATCTGTAACATGAAATTCACATCAGGTTTGACAAAAGGTTCATGAATCTCTCAAGGAAATCTGGTGTCAAGTGGCGCTTTTTTTATTACCAATATTTTTAAAGAGAAAAATTGTAAAAATTCAATAAGAAAGGCACCTATATAAGTGTAATAATATTATCTTGTGCACAAAAAGGGAGACAAATATTGCCTTGGGCTCTCAACCTTTGGTGTTCTGTTGTTTGGGTTTTTTAATAATTAAAGATTGCCTACATTACTACAGGTATTTTCTTTAAATGATACCATACTATTTATACTTATATTTTTATTTCAATTATTTTTCTCAAGCTAGAACATATTTGTAAGTATAAATATTTATCCCATCATGAATCAAATATTTAGAATAAGTAGCTGAATTAAATCTTCTAGGTAATGTCAACAAATAATGTGTTCATATATTTGTTCAGTGAAAAGATACTTAGCCTTCAGAAAATAGGAATCTGACATGCTCCTATTTTCTGCAAAATATTTTGAAGTATTGAGCCAACAGCATTAGAAAGGCTGCTTATAGCAACCCCAAGCTGAATTTTGACTCTTTGTCACATTTCTGTTTCAGGTGTTTATAATCTGCTATTCAATACTTTTCAACGTTATTTCATGATTTTTTTAATTGGAAAAGAGAACCAGCACAGAACCAAATCCTAAGTGATCATGCAAGTGATGATAATGATAGTGTTTTTAACTTACAGTCTTTTGAGTGGAAAAAAGCTTAGCGCTTATTTCTTTTTTTCTCAGACACTCTTTCAGATAAAGCATTCAGTTATCTTAAGTGTTTCTGGTGAATTTGGAGCTGTAACAGTTCATGTAAACTACATGACAGTGTGCTTATTGGGATGCTTACTACCAAAATATTCTGCAGAACCCTGTCTGGAAGAACAGGTAGGAAATTATTAAAACTTTTTCAAATCATACATCTTTCAGAAAACTCAGAAGCTTCTCTGAGTAGGTCTCAAAAACTTAATCCAGTTTTCAGGGAGGAGGATGCTACAAAATATGGAGGCAAAAGCAGAATAAATACTGGGAATGAGAGCCTGAAACAGAACAGTGTTCATCTGGGTTGGAAGTGAATAAGATAATATCAGGTTAGCAGGACTAGATAATCTCCATCCCCAAATTGTACAGGAAATGGTGCATGACAAAGCAGGTCCAGTAGAAAACAGTTTTAATAAACCATTTGAGCCAACAGTAGTACCATCTGACTGGAAAACAGCAAATGTAATATTCATACTGGGAAGGATTATGAAGGGATAATGCCAGTATTATTAGCTCGGAAGATTTTCCCTATCTCTGGCCAAACTATAAATCTGGCTTGGACCAGAGCAGGAGAAAGCCTGCCAGCAGAGAAGAACAGAAGACCTAATGGGACTAAAGGGACCATCCTTCAAAAGGAGAATTAGTCTGAGACTGAGGTCCTCTTCAGGAAGTAGCAATCTGAAAAAGCTAGGGCCATCAGTCATCAAGATATGATAAGGCTTTGTAAACTATGTATTTTGGAAAACTTCTTTTGGTTTCTAGGTAAATTTATCACCATTACATTAATTTTTTAATTAAGAAAAAAAAAAAATCCCAATCTCAACCCTCTTAGATTTTGGAGGAGTACTTTGTCACTGTATATAGGTATTAAAACTTCCCAAAAAAAGAACCATGAGGTTCCAGACTCTTCCAATCAGTCAGAAAAACAACAATAAACTTCAGAGTGCAGTAGCCCAAGACCTCTTCTTCACAGAGGAGAGCTGTGAGTGCTGTTGCCCCAGACACATGTGCAGAGACAGGAAAGGAAGCAGTATTGAAAGGACCCCTGTTGACTCAGCAGTGCTGAGACATGCCAGCTTTCTATTGTTCTGTGGCAACGATACTTAGAAGACATCCTGTGACACTGGCTTTATGGATGTTATGATACACAAGAAGAAAGATGCCTTAGGAGTCAAACACTGAAAAAGGGACAGGCCAGAGCATAGGAGGCTCTTCTCTACTGCTTCCCTTGGAAAACTGTGGATGTTACTGAAGGCAGTGGCTGCACTGAGGAATTTTCTCATATACCTACATTGATATAATCCTCTTTGTGGATATCCTTATTCTGCTGTAGTCGTCTTCACCTGCAACCCTACCTGCTGTTATAACTGCTAGGCAAGACCATAGTCTGCAACGTGCCTCCATTACCCATCTATGAAATAAAAATTATGGCACCTCCATCCCTCACAGAGATGTCATTAGGATTAAATGCATTATAGACTGTGAGGTGCTGAGGTATATTAATGTAGTCCTAGAAGTACAATAAGGTGCAGATGAGAAAAAATGTGTGCCTGTGTAAATCATAGCTCTAGCAGTGGCATATCAAACTCATGGGATGCAATCAATTGAACTAGATCGATTCTTGGTCATTAGTGGTCTAGTTTAAGTCAGATCTTTTCGAGAGACTTTTTCCATCTTTGGTTCCTTCTCCAGAGTTTGGAGGGTAGGGGGGTGGGGCAGAAACAAAGTTGGAATTGGCTTCCACTTGTATCTGATGCTTTTACTTCAGTTCTTAAAGCAGGTGATGGAAAGAGTAGAATTCCCTGTTAGATGGGTGGCTAGATGAGGAACTGTAAAAAAATGACTGAACAGAAGGATGCTCTAAGGACAAATTTAAGTCTTATTGACCGAAAGGGTTTCCAGTCCTCTGAATGCTGTAGTGAAAAGTTTCACACAGGAACTCCAGTAATTCAAGATGCATGAGTTCAAAAGAGATACTGTACACCACAGAGATAACAGTGTGTATCCCTGGGGGCCCTGGCTGAGCAGGCCACCACAAACAGATCCAAAAGATAGTGAATGCCACAATTCTGATAGTAACAACATTGAAAGAAAGGGAAAAGATTTCGTCTTCTTTTGATGAGGTGAGACAACAGCTCAGGACCTCAGGATCTGAAGGGCCAGACAAAGAAAGGAGGGAGAAATTTGACTGCAAAATAGACAGGGAAGGTCAGAAGATTAACCTCTTTATACTGAGTTCTCCAAAAGAAAAGGAGTGTTTGTTGTTACATGCAAAGCCACTGTGACTTACAACTCATTTACCTTTCATTTTCTCCCCCTCAGAGACCTGAGTTTGGTAACTCATTTTGGAGTTTTGAGGTGGATGAAATCAGCTGCCAAGATGTTGGCTGATGAGCACTGATTTTTGGGAAGCAGTTGACATGCAGTATGAAGCAGCATGTGACAGGGGTGTTGTGCTGCCACCTTAGGTTATGTACTCCAGCAGCCCACTTATAACAACAGGTGCAAAAATGCTTCTTCAAACATGTAAATCCTAGCC
Source organism: Athene noctua (assembly GCF_965140245.1). NCBI lineage: Eukaryota > Metazoa > Chordata > Aves > Strigiformes > Strigidae > Athene > Athene noctua. Next base: position 21,246,602 of record NC_134039.1, read on the forward strand.
ACCAGGAGGATGTGGCCCCTGTGGAAGATGAGTGCACAGGTAAAATTGGAAGTACAAACCTAAAACAAGGATTATCGGAGACAGACGAGAAAGCAGTAGCACATACAACTTCAGTGTAGCCTACTCTTCTCCACTGGTGTCACTCCATGAAACTTCATCTAGATTTGGGACTTTCCCCTTGTTTTAAGGTTTTGGTGTGGTTAAGAATGTGCTGGTTGAATTTGGTTTAAAATATTTTAAAATTATGAGCAAGACCTATTAAAGAAAAATTTGTGAGGCACTGACAAAACAGGAGAATATAGATAAGGTGTCCTTTGCTCTGTTCAGTGATGTCAGGGAGCAAAAGACACAAAAAATGTGAACTCACACTGAAGAGAAGGCCTAAACCTCTACAATCATCTGCTCTATCCTTAAAGTCTTATTTTCTTCAGCTTCTTATTCCTATTTAGGTACATTCTCATCTAATTCCGATCTTTGTAAATAAAATTTCTATCTCTGCCTTATTTCTCTTTATTGTTTCTATGAAAATGGAAAGTCCATTTAGATTCACTGCTATGCTGGATCTCAGTGCCCACTGGGGAAGCTGAATGCAAGGGCTCAGCACTCCTGTCTGTCTTGAGCTCTGCAGATAATCCTTTTAAATGGAGGCTTGAAGAGACAGACTGAATGCTAAAGTGTTTGCAGGGGAGGAGAAAAGCATTTCAGGTCACAATCAAAGGGACCTGCTCATTGTTGGGAACAGCAGAGGGGTTTGGCATTGCTTTCCATCCTTCTCCAGCAGCAGTGTACAGCCTGGCAACAGTTGTTCTATTTTATACAAAGGTTTTGGCCCTAAAGCTTTTCCTGGCTAGGAAGTTCAGCCAGAAAGATTTAGTCCGGATAAATGCAGGGGAAAATAGTTCCCATACTGGCACTTTTGGAAGCCTTTGGGAGCATGCAGCAAGAGTCCACTGGGACCCTTTGCAGTGCAAGTGGCCAGAGCATGTGCCTTCACCTACCGCTTCTAAGCCAGTGTAGAAATGTGAAGTGATGCTTTAAGCAGTTTGTTCTGCACATCAGAAGCGGTTTCATTTCAGCTTATTGTGAAAAGATTTCCACAATTACACTGATACTCTTGAGTTACAAGTTATGTATTTTTCTATGCTTATTGTAAATTGTAGCTACAATAAGAAGTAAGAGGCTGTTCAGAAAGATGTTTATGCATGTGTGTGTTTATATATGTTTCTGTGATTGGAGACTACTGTGTGTACTGAAAACAGAAATATACTAAAACAATAGATGGTTTAGCCTTTGTAGATTTGATGCAATAGTGTTAACCTTGCTTTATAGGCTTCCTTTCTGAGTAGGCTGAAAAATTAAGTTTTATCTTGTTAAAGCATACTCTCTGCAACTCTAAATTAGAAAAAGAGACAGATTAATGAGGTGAAATATTAACCCTGGAGTGTAAGAATCGCTACCCGTGGACATATTTGTTCATTTAAAACCAATATTGTCATTCTATCAGCAGCAAAGAAACTCTTTGCCCTTTTTGTAACACTGAGGATGGGAGTTTGTTCAAATTAAGCCCTGCTAGTTTTTAAAAGACACTGCCAAGTGGGAGCAAAGGCCGATTTGATGTCACCTTCTAAGTTTTCTGACTGCTGTAGAAACTTAAGGGGGGGAAAAAAAAAAAAAAAAAAAAGGAGAGAGAAGAGTATCAGCTATTTTCCCTGCTGATAAAATTTCCTTGCTTCTTCGCCGTCATCAGTGTAGGAGCTGCCGTGAGGAGACGCGCGCTGGCGCGGGGAGGGAAAAGCCGCTCCCACCAGGTGTTTCCCCCAGCCGCTGCCACGGGCGGAAGGTCCGTGCGCCGCGCCGCCAGGGGGCGCTGCAGGCTCCGGCACGGCCGGGCGGCGCGGCGGGACGCGCCCCGGGGCGGGTGGGGCGCCCAAATCCCTTATCTATCCCTTATCTTCCGCCCTGGAACGGTAGTGGAGGCGTTATTCCTGCCTGGAGAGGGGCTGCGGCTGTTGTTATGGCAGCTGCGGGCGAACGGCAGCCGTAGTGCTGGGGGGAATGACACCCGAGACGTGCACGGGGAGGGAGGCTGAACCGGCCCGCCGCGGCACCGGATCCGCCGAGACGGGCGGCCACAAGTCCCGTCCGTGCAGGGGGCGGCTGCCCCTGAGCCAGCGGGCCCTGATGCCGCCTCTCCCAGAGGTCAAGGTTACCGCTCCCACCCGTGGCAGCTCCTCGGCTGCAGCCCATGGAGACGTTGAGGGTTTGTTTTTTTCCCAGGTTTTACTGTCCGGTCCAAAACGTACCCCTGAAATAATAACTTTCCCAGCTGTGTCGTCCGCAAAAGTGTTTGCATTGGTATTTTTTCCCAAGTATTAGTTTGCATTAAATGTTGGTTTTCAGGAGTTCTCGCCTTTGAGTTTGTATTTAAATCAGGCACCCCACTTTCTGGAGTCAAGAAAATTCATCTCCCCCAACAGCCCAACCTGAATATGCAGAATAACAACCATTTAAGAGATTTGCTCCTACTTTCACCTGCCTCCCACCCCCAAAAAAATCCCGGAGCACCCAGAGTTCCATTCATGTTACTTACAGGGAACAGATCCTGGCTTACAGTGTCTCCTGCATCATGTCCTGGTGCTATCAGGGGCTGCTGTGTGGTGCAAACCAAAATGAGCCTGTGAGAGCTCTGACAGTACCGCCAAGCACAGTCTGCTTTTGCCTGAGCCTTTGCCCCTCTTAAGCTGCGGGTACAGGCATAGTGGCTGAGCCTCATTGTAAGTCATCCTCAGTGAAGTTGCTGGCCATTTATTGTGCCAACCATAATGCTGAATTCAATTAGTGAAATATCTCAGTATCTTACCTCAAGAGAGTGATGAACACATGCTGTCTATATAGGTCATGTATAGCAAAGGAGATACATACAGCTCACTTCCACCTGAAGCACTTGCTGAGGTTTCCCAACAGCACCACGAAACTCTTAACCTATGTAGTTTCAGATGCCACTAGGCCTTTGAACCAGCTATTTTCATTACATCTTGCTTCTGTAAAAATTTAGGGGCTTGTTCTCCTGGTGTCTGTGGAGGTGTACCAGCATGCAGTTGGGTGTGAGAGCAGAATCAGCCCTCTGGACTTGTAAAATTTTTAGCTATGTGTTCAGAATTCACTGTAATTATACAATCAGAAGTAGTAGTGAGCATTTGCATGCATGAAAACTGTTAGGTAAGATGTCTCAGTGTTTACCAGATACTCTTTCCTTTTATTTATGACATGGAATAATTGAAAATGTCAGTGATGTGGTGTACATAATGTGAGTACCAAGACATCTAGGGAATAACAGCTTTTTTTTAAAGATGTGCGATTTTTTTTCAGTTAATCAACCTAGGAGATGTGGCTATACCTCATTTGTATTAGATCCCTTTCTCTTTAATTCTCTTTTCTGTTACAACATTTTTCTGTTTTTTTCTGTTACAATATTTTTGTTTCTGTCAGAGACCTTCAATATACTTATGCCTTATATGTAGACAAATGTATATACAGCAGAGAGTGTATCTAAAAGTGATCAATATTTAAGTGCTTATATTTAAGAAGGAGGAGAAATATTCTCATCAGTTTTACCAATGGCATCCCCTCTTTCAAAATGAAAAATACAGATAAAAGGTTTTCAAAGTAGCCTGCGGGCATTGCACACACAACTCCTGGAAGGTGATTCCTCCTGTAAATTAAGGGGATTCTGTCAGCTGCTGATCCTACTTTCGCTTTTAAAATTTGTAAACCAAGTCATGTGGGTTGCCCAGTACTTTTGTTTGCTTGGAGTGAATCACATCAAATGTTTGTGTGCTGTTGGCTTTTTTGTCTCTACAGTTTGGTCCAAACTTTCACTGAGTAGGGAATGTGTCGGCTTCTGAAGAACTTAGTGATCTGTTTTCTACTAAGTTACACAAACTGGGTTTTGTGGTTTTGAAAATAAGAGACCAAAAGGCAGTCTTTTGTTGAATTGAATTGTGTTTTGTTGATCTTTGTATTCATGTTAATTTTGAAGAATAGCTATGCTTTTTCTTTATATTGTGAAAGTGCAGAACTCAAATTTATTTAACAACATTAAGTTACTAAAAAGTCTGAAAGACTAAATACTAAAAAGTCTAAATATGCAAAAGATATTTACCCAAACATTTGGATTAGTGTTCTGAGAAGCTGAAAGCCCCCATGAACTGCATCAAGAATACAAGTTGTATAACTAGCATATTCCAACCTCCAAATGCCTTTCATGTCAATATGAGAGATACCATCAGGCACTTTGAAAGCATCAACCTATTTATAAAGATACCATCAAAAAACCTGCCTGATGCAGCTGACTTATGAATCAATTATCTGGACTTCACCAATGATATATCTGTTCTGAATTTTAGAGCCATACGTTTTGAGCAACACTGTACACAGGTAGGCCATTCACCATCCCAACAGCGTTCTTACCTTCATGTATAGGCCTGTCAAAAAGAGGGAGAAAAATGTCCTAACTATAGGACCTGTTTCCCAGAAACAGTTTGTTAAGGGAGAAAAAAAAAAAGTTGGTGGATATCAAGTTATATATAACTGGAGGTAGAAGAAAAGATTGATCAGGAGTAGTGTGTATGGGATTGGTGCTGACAGCAGACAATAAATTTAATTTAGTTGAAAACTACTGAAGATGGTCATTCAGATTGGTATTTTTAAAAATGTTTGTCTTGTTTGAATGACTTAACAGTGACAATTATTTTAGCACAGTGTTTAAGCTATTACAGGAAAGCATAAACAAACCTACTTGCACACTGAAGCAAATAATTCTGTAGATATTTCTGTGGACATTAAGGCCCAATGAAGAATTTCCCGAAGGCAATCATCTAAACTGTTATGTTTTGGGTTTTCTCAGTTTAGGCACCTTCATTTCCTTGGTCCCAAATCCTCTTCCATTTCTAGATAGTTTTGTGAATTCAGTGCCTTTATATTAGTTTGCTTATGCTCTGTTAGAGGTTTGCTACTGGTTTGATAAAGCTGTACTGAAAAGGTAGCTAAAGGGTGTGAGACTCTTTACGTGCAGGACCTTATGCCAGTTACTTCTTGCACTGCCCTTACAGCCAGAGGCTCCAAGCTAACAGCCCTGCAAACAGCTACCTGCCTTGTCCTGGACTGCCTGCAAAATAAGGAGCAAGGCAGCTGAGGCTGGGAGAACAAAGTGGCACAGGTTGCTGAAGCAACTTACATAACGTCACTCTCTCTCTCTTTCAATTTAATTTGTTTACTTCTCTGAGGAGATTGCGATGTTGGGCTGTGGACTATTAACATTTTCAGAGTTCTCTTGGGAAGTCTACATTGTTACACATCAGCAACTAAAAGCGGCAAAGCTGGAGAATCGTACCACCCACAAGAGTCTACTCATCTTCCTTCCTATAAGAGTCATATCTGCACTTAGTAAGAAAAATATCCTGCCACATTACATGACATGACTGGTATTCTTTGCTGGCAAATAGAATAACTGAAGTAAATAGTGGGACTGTGTGGATAGTTGGCAAGTGAACTTATGAAAACGTGACAAGTTTTAGAGTGAGATTTCCAATATGACACTGAGCTATATTTTTCCAGAGTTACTGGAGATAATCATTATGCAGTTTGAAAGAGATTTCCAGAGGATCGGTCTTCAGTACTTTGGCAAATCAAGTCTCCTAAAAAGTGTAACAAACTGTGTATCAGCCTGATCTCCCTGCTTCTACTCACCCTCCCAAAAAAAACGAACATGTGGAGGCTGTATTGCCATCTTCCTGAAGATCTGAATTACAACTAGGTATAACTGGTGATTTATTTACATATTTTTATGATTGGTAACTGTATTTGGGATGGGAGAAGAAAAACTACCTGAAAAAATCTGTAAATCTAAATTTCTTTGGCTAATACAACAGATTGCTGCAGATTATGAAATGGACATGAGCTCACACTTGTAAATATGAACATACTGATAATTTGAGGTGATTGATATTTGAGTATGGATTAGAAAATGTGGCCTGAGAAAACTTGTTCTTTCTCATTAACTAAGAAAAGTCAGTTTCCTGGAAGCTGTATTCATTCAATGCTGGTAATAATACTGTCCCTAACCCCACAGAACAGTGACCTTATCAGCATGTGCAATTCATCATTTATGTTGAAGTAAGATTCTTCCCTGTGGATGGAGATTGTCCACTACAAAATCTATGGAAACTGTAGCTATAAGTAAAAGAGATCTGAAATGGTCCCCAGGTCATGTCTTGAGCCTTTCTATGTAAGCTTAATTCTAAACGTGGCTAATAATTTGGGATTTATAAATGATGTGCATATTATATGAGACAGGTTGGGTGCCTTCCTTCTGCAAGGTGCTCTGTACCCGAGCTCCCTCCAAAGTCAGTAGGAAGCTGTAAGGGCTTTAGAGCACCTCTGCATTCTGGCCATTTAAGCATTAATGGATTTGAGGAATTAAACAGCATCAAGCATAGCAAATATTGACCTCTCCTCAGAAAATATTTACCATCTCATTTATTGTTGTATGTCCCCTGCACTAGGATGATATGTTGACATTAGCAGCTATGATTTGCTAGGTGCACTAATGTTCTAAATTGACAAACTCATCTGTTTACTTAAAGGCCCCTTGGACTGATTTCTAGATGCTTTGCTCATTGTAAAGGCATCTGTTCCATGTTTAAATGTCACTTTGGTTTAGGTATTTCTGGCTTTATAGCATAATTTTGAGCCTCATTTATTTTATATTAACAATTTGCCAATTTTGTGAGTAATAATATGGCAAGTGTTCGTATACATGAGGCATGTTGTAAGCTGAACATTTTCCAGCCTAGTTTAAAAAAACACTTGAAGCAGCACACACACACAAATTTGCAAACTTGGAAACTGAGGCATACAGTTAGAAGGGATTCACTGCAATAGGTTTTCTCAGCAGCTAATACCCCTTTCCATGAAAGATTTAAGGCCTTAGTCACTTAAAATGTGGGGTGTTGGGCTTTCATGTAGTCAGGAGTTCTGAAACACATTTTCTATACAGAATCTGTTTCCTGATTTCTGGAACCTGGATCTGAAGTCTAACATCGTGTATTTCCTACATCTCTTTCTCTGCCCATTGCTAGAGCTCCTAAGTATTTCTTTTGTAGAATAGTCAGAAAGCAGAAAATAATTCTTCACGTTGTAACTCTTGTTCTGTGAGAGCTGTTCTGTGTTTGGAATGGGATAAGCACCAAGTCCTTCATTTTAAGCTTCTCATGTTGTATTTTGGCTCACCTTTACCTACCCATCTGTGACATTCAGAGGAAGCTGGAAGAATTAGGTAGACAAAGGGTCAGCTGACAGAAGCTGATCAGGCTAATTACACATTCCCTTCCTGTGATTTCAAATAAAATGTAGCACAAATGACTGATCTATTCTGCATTCTGGGCTATCCAGCATTAAAAGCCTGTCACTTAAGCCCAGACTATAGAGACTCAGGAACTGGTCAAGATATCATTCATAAAATGCTTTATTCTTTGCTTCATAGATTGTCTGATAAAGAAAAATACACTCGTCAACACTTAACACAGATATTTACAATGAGGAAAATATTTAGCCTTCTCTTTCTGTCCCAAAGCCCTGAACAGAAAAAGGGTTCTTCCCTTAAACCTTTCCCCAACTGCCTGGAAAACACTTGTTTTCTTCTTTAAAGAGCATCTTTGAAAAGAGTGTTGCAGTGATTTACAGAGACAGAATCAAGCACAAGTTGGTACACAGTGTAATTACGGAGAGCACATGTTTTAATGGTGATAGTCTATTAAGTTTTATAATCTGAAATCAGTGACATTTGCAATAATTATTATTAATAGTCCAGGTTCTTACTAGTCATATTTAAATGGAGCTTTATGGCTTGACTAACTAAAGTAATCAGCTACCAATGGTGTATTATATTAGCCTAAATCATAGAACGGTTGTGTTTTAACATGTGCATTTAGTAGCTCTTTCTAACTACTTATGCTGTAAATAAGGTAAAAATAACACTCAACACTATTTACCCTAAGTTACTCAGAGGTCACTGATGGAAAGCCCTGCTGAAACCCAGATACAGTTTTCCATAAAGTTTGGAAGGAAAGACTGTGGCTCTTTGTGATCCTCCACTGAACCTGAGATTATGTGAGCCGATACACAGCACATTGATGCCAATTAAGAGATTTTCAGTGACTCCAGCACCTTGGATTCAAGTCTCTCACCACCTAAATCTTGCGTAACATGTTCTCTAGATGTTGTGCCACCACTAATTCCTGTAGTGCTGATATCTTTGCTGGAAAGATTGCTGCTTGTCATCTGAGAGAAAAATAAACAAGATTTAAAGCAACAAGAATAAAGCGGGTGAAGAGAGGCTTATGAAAAATCAGTACAGTGAAGGACAATTTGGAAGGCTCCTCTCAAACAAATGGTGGGTGGAAGTGCCTGTCTGCATCCTCGTCATACCTGCTGGGGACTTGAGAACTTCATGTAGTTTTAAATTGTCTGAGCATCCTACAAAAGCTCTTTTTATGCAGCAAGGGCTGATATGCTTTGAGTAGCCACTGGGAAGAGTTTTTCTCAATAGAAAGGTGACACTGTAAGAGCCTTTTTTTCTTTTTAAACTGTAATCATGCTTTTATCAAAGGCTTTTCTTAAACTGTTTTATTTCTTAATACCCACACAGACAGCATTAGCCGGTCTCTTTTAGATAGTTTAAATGTTAAATTCAAAGTAAAAAGTTTTCTATTCTTGGGGTTTTTTTGTTGTTGATGTTTGGGATTTTTTTAAGGACACAGAACATCCTGAACACTTTTCCTAAAGCTGTTTCTGGATTTGATGAAAGCAGAGAATAGCCATTCACAGAGATAGGTCAGAACCTTTTGTAACAATAAGTGAAATCATTTTTAAGAGGTAAGAAACTACTTGACTCTTCAAAGCCACTTTTCTCAAAGGAGTTAACATCCATAGTATGCATGAAAGAAGCTTATTTTTTTTCTTCACCGTTACTAACCTGGCATGTCTTTCTTTTTAACTTGCCTGTGTGTTTTGCACTTATTTTAAGTGAATTAAAGATGAGCAATTCACAGAAGTAATGCATTTTCCACTGGGCCATTACCGCTTGTTTTCCAGCATGTTCTGCAGATCCATCTAAAGAATGTATCCTGTCATTAAAAAAGTCAATTGGTGTGCAAGGTGGTCAGAATTTACTAACAGATAGCACTATTGTAAATGTAGAGTGTAAAGGTGATACGCAGAATATAGTTTTGTTGGTCTAAATTTGAGTCTGTTAAATGGTGCTTTGTGTTATAGATAGTTGGTGAATGTCAAGATTTGCATTCATTCTAGATATAGCATGCTACGATGCCAGTTAACTGTGTACCTGGCATATTTGTCAATTTTATACCTTGACCTCTGGGTCTGCTACAAAAATTATGCTGTATACCATATCTAAGTGGAGTGGGACAAGACTCTGTTTGGAAGACAGATTTCAGAGCTGAAGTGAAGTCAGAGTTATCCTCCTGCAATGATTTTTGAATATCACATAATAATTGATATTCTAGCTATTCTTAATTTTGTACTTGTTAGACATACTCATTTAGACCATTTTCATTTGGTTGTCTTAGCTTTCATCAAGAGTACCGTGAAATTCTTTATAAATATCTTTGCAACAGGGTATTGCAAGGAAGAGGAAGAAGTTTGTAGCTGTCATGACGAGACACATCTCCATGACTGTTCTCAAGGACTTGCCAGTGATTGTCAGTACTGTCTGACCAAGTGATCCACAGAAAGTATCCTTCTAGCTCACTGGCTTTTTTTTTCAGACAGGCAGAAACTTCTCACTAGCTCAGAGCTTAGAATCTATGCTATCTCCACTGCAGCTTGGAGAGGTGAGCAAACGAAGGATGTATGTAACAAAACCATATGGTTGGAATAGCTGGAAGTCATCTAGTCCAATCCTTGCCACAATCAAGGCTAACTTTAGAGTTAGATCAAGTTGCTCAGAGAATTTTACAGTCAAATTTTGAACATCTCTGAGGACAGAGGTTCCACAACCTTTCTGGGAAACTTGTTTCAATACTTCAATGACTCTCATTTTATTTCCTTATATCCAGTTGGAATTTCCCTTACTGCCACCTGTATCTGCTGATCCATGTCCTTTTGCTGTGCACCTCTGAGAAGAGGCTGATTCTGTCTTCTCTATAGCCCCCTAGTAAGTAGCTGAAATGGGCAATTAAATCCCACTTTAACCTTCTCTTCTCCAGGCTAAATAAACCCATTTCCCTCAGCCACATCATGTGTTCTAGCCCCTTAACCATCTTCATAGCCCAGTGTTGAACTAACTCCAGCCTGTTTCACTTGCACTGGAGGGACAGAAACTGCACAGCCTTCCAGAAGCAGCCACAGAAGTGCCAAGTAGAGGTCAATCTGCTCTCCCCTTAATCCACTGACTGTGTTCTTACTAACACAGTCCAGGATGCAGCTGGCCTTCATAGTGACAAGAGCACACTGCTGACTCATGTCGTAGTGGACCACCAACACCTTTTCTGCAGTTTCCTTCTCACATGCTCAGTCCCCAGTCCATACTATTCTATTCTAGACGTAGGACTCCACATTTGTTTTGCTGAACTTCATGAGACTCCTTGTTAGCCCAGTCTTCCAGGTTGTCTATGACTTTTACCAGGGGTCTCTCTGAATGGTGGCCTTGCAGTGTCTCAACCCTTGCCCCCCACTTGGCATCATTTACAAACTTGCTGAGGGTGGGTTCTCTCCTGTTTCAGGGTCTGTCAATGAAGATGCTATTTAGTGTCATTCCCAGTATCAGCCCCTGACAAATGACTGTAGAAACCAGCCTGTTAGGCTTTGAACTACTGAGCACTGTCCTTTGAGCCTGACCATCTAGCCCATTTTCCATAGTTGTCCTGTCTAGTCCATCTTTCCAGTGTTCTTTTGACTGTGTCAAAAGCCTTGTGAAATTCAAGGTAAATTACATCCACTGCTCTGCCTGCACACACATAGATATCAATTTAATCATAGGAAGTGATCACATTGGTCAGGAAACATTTTTTCCTGGGTAAATATGTACTGTCTGTTCCCAGTCATGTTCTTACCCTTTACGTGTTTGGAAATGGCTTCTAGGGAGACTTGCTACATAACCTTCATAGGGACTGAGGTGAGGGTGGCCACTTCAGCCAGGTGTCCGCCTCCCTGGTACAGCTCTTACTGAGGAGAGACGGGAGTTGGAGGAAGAAAGGTTGGGATCTTAGAAGATAATCTTTCAACTGCAGAGGCTTGACCACAGTGCAAGAAATATGACAGCACATGCAGTTAGCTAAGCGGGATTCAAGTGTGCAGTTTCCTCAACAGTGAAGGAAATAGTCAAGATATATGCTAGATATGAAGTCAACTTTAGATAGTAATTTCAAATTGAAAAAGAAATATTCTCCAGGTTTACAGTCCATCTGATTTCTTTGATCGCCTCTTTTTATGTACCTAGGGTGAAAATCGAAAAATCTTGGGCATCAAGAATTGCAGGTTCAATTCATAACTTGGCTTTCCTTGCTTACAGAAGTATCTGTATAAAATGAAGATCATTTTGTGACAGTTGAAATGGGGGAAAGCTGAAAATTTTAGTATTGGATAGTTAGAAAAATTGCCACCACCAACTGATTATTTCGGTAGAACATATTTTTTTATTCATTGCTGAAAGTATTATTGATTTCTGCTGTATTTTTTTTCTCCATTTGGAAAGTACAAAGCCCTTAAATAATTTGAGTTTTCCCTTGTTCCTCAGAATTGCGGCATATGACTGATAACTGCCTTTAGAACCCCTAATAGCTAAATTACAATTATTATGCAAAGACCTACAATAGACAGTTATATGGATTGTTAAATGACTTTGCCTTTTTTGCAAACCATAATCATTTTCCTTTATTAGCTGAAGGATTTCATAATTTAAGGAAGATGAGAACCTATAAGTCACACTTTCAAATAAGGAACATGGATATTGCAAACATTAAATTCTCCCATAAAAATGTTAAGGCATCATTAAACTAGGATCAGATTAATACAATTCAGTCAACTCTAGATAGATATCTCCTGTAATAGGCTGAAACAATACCTAGTGATATAGGATGTATAAGATTTTACTACAACCAATTTATAAACCTATAAAACATACAGGTATCACTCAAAGCCATCATTAATTTTGTATGCCTTGTATTATATCAAGTGAGTTTGGTAAGGAAAAATATTCCCCTCCCTAACTGTATCTCCCTTTCTATTGTTAGCTGCTATCATAGCATCTTACTTCTACCGTAAGTCAGATGAGAGATTCCTTCTGGTAGAGGTTGACCTGAGAATCTGTGCTTGATTTATCCATCTGTTTAGGTGTCTGAAAGATTTTTAAATGAATTTTCAGGGCATAATTTAGTTCTCACTTGTACCACTGTAAATCTGGAACCATTCTGGGTTTGTTCCAGAATAACAGCAAGTAGAATTTGACCCTGAGTTTAGTCAAATTAAAAACAAAGGCTTGCATCTCTTCTACTCAGCTGTCCGAAGGAAGGGAGATAGTTGGGGAAAAAGAGGGTTTGGACTAAAGGCTCCAAGTGTGTTCCTCCCAAAGGTACAAGGTAGCTCTGTGGATCTGCAGAAATGGCAATTTCAGAAAGGTGGGGCTGAACCAATGAGTCAAGTGCTTTATTTATCAATGTGCCTTCCCAATTCTTTGAGTGCATACCTACTGTGAGGAGTACAGCTGAGATTGGACTGGACTGCTTCTAATTCCTAACCTGCTCATTCAAATTATCTTAGATCAGTTTTCACGTGATTCTCAACAGGGCCCATGTGGAACATGTCTGTGTTGGTAATTTTGGCCCAAAGCATTACCTAGTAAGCAAACAGTGACCAGTCCTTTCATCTGGGGTAATGGGGAAAAAAAAATGCTGGTTAATAGGAGGGGAGAGTGTTGCTGGCTACAGTGTCCTCTTATGAACAATCTTCAGAACTTCTCTTAGACCAGCATCAATCTCTCTCTCTCTCTCTCCTGTTTTGGATGTACGCATATGTACTCTGTGGCCGAAGAAGAAATGCAGGAGTTCTGATGCATGTTCTGTTTGTCCTGTGACTTGTGCTTGACAAGTGCTAGTATACACATTTAAAGTCTGGAAAGTATTGCCCTACTTTGACCTCCATTCGGGTGTACCTGTATTCGAATATGTTAGCACAGATTTTGTGAAACAGAGCAGATTTTACATGTGCATTTGTGTGTGCATATGGAAAGAGGAGAGGGAAATGTTTCTCCCACGCCCCCTGCTTCCCCAGAGATGTATCAGTGTGTTATGTTAAAAATAGATAAGGGCATGATAATAAGCTGTACTGTATCTGTTCTATGTGTTAGTCATCAGAGTGTACATACCTTCTACTAATAAATTTATCCCAATGAGATCCAGAGTTTGAAGCTGGACTGAGAAGGAAACAACAGAAAGGAGAAAGAGTAACTTGCTAAGATGAGCACAGCTGGTGTGGCTCCTAGGAGGCTTATAGCAGCAGTACAGACATAATCTCTTCAGAGGCACTGTTTAATGGCTAGATGGGGGAAAAACAAAACAAAACAAAACAACAAACCCCAAACAAAAACCAAACAAAACCTAGTTCTGTGAAGCCAAACTAGACCGTTCAGGACAGACAAACTTGTATATACTGTCCTTTTATTTAAGGTAGGCTAAACTGCATGTACCCTGTACATTTAAAGAGAGAAGCACCTACATGTACAGTAGTATTTGTTTGTAAATCTGTATTAATGATCAGAAATGCAAGCAAACAGAAGGAGATTTCAAACATTGTAAAAGATGAGTATAGATTAATTCATCTGTAAAGCTTTTCTATTTGCATCTAAGATAAGCTATGTGATTTATCTCAGTATTTGCAGTATTCCCTGAGGTCTCTATAGGACAGATCCCAGACTACCTCAGTCATTTATTGAATCATCTAATGCAATTGAATTTTGAGTGACAGCCAAAATTATACGTAGTTAGTAAAAAATGTTCTTGTATTTAATCATATAATTGTGCATCCATTTACATCAGCCCAACAGTTATAAGAACCCTTATACACAAGTAGCTTTACCTATGTGATTCGTCGTTAGTAAGTAGGAAAGCTCACTCAGAGGGCATTTTCATGCAGAGAATTTGAAGAATGAGGCCTAGCTATATGCCAGCAAGACACATTTCTAATAATCTATTATTGTAGATGAGAACTGTGTTTAAATTAGTTTTTTTGCATGCAGCATCTTGTTGCAAAGTAAAAGATTCTACCCTGGTGATATCTCACATGGAAGAAATTATGAAGCAATTTCTGTTATATTTTAGCAATTTAACTGTATAAGGGGGGAAAAAGAAGTGTAAAATAATATCTCAGCCTAGATACCGATTGAACCTTTCCTGAACTGCCCTGTCAGTACATTCTCCCACTAACAACTTCTGAACGTGTTAGTAAGTATCAGCCAAATTTGAAAGAAAAATTAAAGTTTCAAAATGCGTTGTTTTCCCCTGAGATTAATGAAAAAAAGTCTTATAATATAATGACAGAGGTCCAGATTAGCGCTCTCAGTGAGGGAACGGCATTTACAGTTCAGTTGCTGCATATACTCTATAGCAGCAGCTATCTGGTCCCTCGGCAACATGCATACTTCTGGGCTTCTCATACCATTGTTTGAATACTGTAGTGCAGTGATTGCTGGCGATGTGATGAGAAACTGGTGTGACTGTGGCCTCACAACAGTGGTCTAAACAAAGTAGCTCACTGAACAACTTTGTTGTTAGTTAAACTTCCTGTTAAGCATTTTAAGATTAGAGCCATTTGATGCAAATCCCTTCAGTTGCAAAGAAGAGGACATTCAATGGCAAATCAAGTCCTAAGTGATACAGAGATTTTATGCTGTCCATTTGCAAGTAATGAGCTTGGTTCATTGCATATGTCTGGTAATTTCTACCAGAATAGGTGACAAAGTGAGCTAATATCTTTGCTCACACACAAATTGTTGGAAGTATTTTCCAAGTCAGAAAACAACTGATTAGTTGAATCACTACCTTGGGAGTCAGGAGACCTGATTTAACATTCTGCTGCACCTTAAGCTTTTGGAGTTACCATAGGCAAGCATTTAAAACATGGCTTTCCTGCAGACTGCAGTGAGGCATCAAGGTCTGCTAGTTAGTTTTTAATGAGCTAGCTTGGAAGCAATCTGTGGCAGTATTCAGTTAACTTATCCTCAGCTTCATTTCCAGTTCATCCATTAATTTAACATGTGGCAGTTGGATTTCAGGGTGTTTCATGAAGTTCAGCAGGGATCAAATATAATCTAGCACCCTGATCAATCATATGAAATAAATTTAGCATTAAATGACATAATGACCATCTCAAGTTAGATGTTAATTGTCTAACCATAAGGACTCAATTGACTTTGTAAAGTAGGACAGATGGGCTCTAGTGCTGAAGATGAAGGTCAAAATAGCTAGCAAGGAGCCCCAAGAGGCCACATTTGGAACACAATTCATCTCACCTAACTTTAGAGATCCCCAACCCTAATTACCTTTATAGTTGGTGGAGAGTTTAATGCCTTTTGGAGAGTGATTCATCTAAGTTATTTGAGGCATCACCTTGATGAGGAAGATTGCTTGGTAGAAAGACATCTAGCTGAGATGGGAACCTAGAAGCAGACCTCTGTGTTGGACCAGGTGAATGCAACCTTGGAGTCTTTCCAGTAAGTGACCTTCCATATTTATAGATTGAATTAGTGTATCTGTACTACAGCTTACAGGTAAGAGAAGAAACATTCTTTCCTAATTCTGCTTTAGCTCCCTGCCATGTCCTGGACATAATACCTTTGAGAAGCTGTAGAAAGACAAGGTGGAGGTCTGTCCTCTTATCAGACCAATAGGTGTAGCTGGGAAAATGATAAAAGCTTTCAAGCCCATCTTGAGGATATTAATATGCATGGATGGTATGTTAACAGAAACCTTTCAGCATCTTACACGAAATAGATGAACTTTATTTCGGTGAAACAGCTGAGCTCAGAAGTGCCAGTTGTGAGAAAAACCTTGTTGACATTTGCATTTTATTAGTAAGGGTACTGTCAAATGAAGCCTATGAAATGTCATATTGTTAAACTCAGCATAGTCGATATCAGAATTTTATAGTATTGGAAGGCAGGAGGGTTTTTACCTGTACTTTGTGTACAGGGTTCTTAGGTTTATTAGCATTGATGTTTCGACCTGAGGAGAAACTAAAACGCTTCATTGCTCACCGAGGAGGGTGAAGTGTGAGCAAAAAGCCACGAGAGGGGGCTGTTGGAAGCAGTAAAGCTGTCGGGTTTCTCCTTATTAAACAGCGTGTTAGTTTTAAAAGGCACTCAGCGAAAGAATGTTAAACTTTCAAAGGCTCACAGAGTCTTTAAAATAAAGTTTCTTCTGGGAGGGAACTGGCCTGAAAAGTTAGAAATGGCTTTTGAAAAATAATAATAAAAAACAAACCACCACAAAGAAAAACGAGGGAAGCATATTTCAGAAGTTGTGTCTATTAAAAATGAAATCTTCAGTAGATAACCACAATGCCTATAATTTTAAGGTCAGGTGCCAAGTGTTTTAATTTTTGCTTCCTTTATATTTATTTCAAGTAGTAAAACACATTATGTAATATAGATACAATGCCATTTTGCTGCTGAATATGAACATAGGAGCATACAAAGGGACAGACCTGCTTAGATCATTTGGCTCAAACCCCCTAGTAACAGCTCCGTTCTCCACTTATCTTGGTTGTATTACCTATTTCTCTGTACTATTAGAGGCCTCCACTGGAAAAACTCTGGATATTTTACAGAGTTCAGCAGGAATTAAATGCGTATCTTGGACTCCTAGACAGTCTTAAAAAATGAGTGTAGCAGTAAATGGCTCAAGTCATGTCAAATATATAGGGCTAAATGTGGATATTAATTATATAACCAGAGAGACTCAATTTACTTTGTAAAGCAATTAAAAGAAGACAAAAACTTACAGTCTGTTTCTGCAAAAGAGTAATGTATTTTTAAAAATAACTTCCTACCCAGAATAGCCTGCCTGTCTCTCATAATACCAATTGCAGCAAAAAAAAACCCACTTAGGCATTCACAACACTGTTTCTTTATGGAAAAATCAAGCCCAAGTCTTAAAACAATATAAGTTGACAGTTAGGTGTCCAGATCCACATTTAGGCATGTAAACAGTCTGCTTTTCAAACTGGCTGAACAGGACATCAAAATTTAGGTTCCACTTGTATTTATTCCCTGTGGGTAGGTTAAGGCTATGAAGGGACCTGTGTTCCTGTGGACAGCTTTAATGAGGTACAGGGTTCATTTTTTTAACATAGAGTACAGTTTAATATTGTTCTGGATTATTCTAGTAGTCTGTCTTTTTTTTTAAAAAAAAAAAAAAAAGTATTTCTTGCTTCAGAGCAGATAGGCACGGATTCCTTTCAAGCATATTAATCAGAGCTGGAGTTTGTTCCTCTACCCATAAGCAAAGTAGATCTCTATGAAAACTTCATTAACATAAAGCACCTGCTCCAGCAGGCATCCTGATAGAAAATTAGCATATTCTTGGATATTTCCTGCACTTGAGTTTTGCTTTCAGGATATTCATAATACCCTCTTCTTTATGGTGTACCCTCTGAAAATACCATTGAGCGATCAGGATCCAACTGCCAGTGAAAGCATCTTTACCTGTTCAGGCTGATAGCGACAGCATCTGTCCCTCTCTGCCTCCTATATGGACAGAATGCCAGCATCAGACATCTTCAAATACCTGCTGGTGCACCATCTTCAAAGCAGTGTAGTCAGAGAGACAGAAAGGAAAGCAACAAGACTCTCCCAGCATGACTCACAAAGTCTTTGCACTTCAATATTCACCCTTCCATCACTTCAGAAATTGGCTTCTAGCAAGGGGCTAAAAAAATTATGGTAGCTACTTTTGTCTTCAGAGTGTAGCACAGCATCAAAACTTCTGATCCACCTTTTTTTATTGCTATACTGATTTAAATATATTAGAAAGAAACAGCATGTTTAGTTGGTCTACTCCTGATAGTACTGCACCTGATTATTCCTTCTTCCGGGAGTATCATGCTTTAAGTTTTTCTGTGACGTCTTCACCTCTGCCCTGTTGTGAGTGTGTCTGTGGTGGGATTCACAAAAACAAAGTTTAATGCATACAGACAGCAGGAAAAGGAACAGAGGTTGTGTTTGTCTTGATTGTTTATTTCAAAACTATAGTGAAAAGAGCTTCAAAAACCACCTGAAAGCTCTCCGAGAGACAGCATTTGGGAGCCAGGGGCTATTACCTTTATACTTCAGTAGAATTTCTTTGCTTTTATGTCACTGTTTCTAAAGTAAAAACAAGTTGAAGGCAGGGAGAAAGAACATAGATTCTTCTGAGTGCCTTTCTCAGGTAAAATTTTACTGAAACTAGAAAGTTCATATAAACAAGGACTTCCAGACATGACAGCAAGAAACTTTTAACTCTTGTATGGCAATTTCAAAATCTTTTGGTGAGAAAAGATGGGGTTGTATGCTGAAACAATCTGTTTCCACTCTCTTAGATGAGTTTGATATGGTCTAGGTGATGTCACTGTCAAGGGTGAGCATCAAACATCAGTTACATCATTTAGCGTGTTATGCAAGCAGGGTTCTTGCTTGCATTTTCAAATGTGGCTGAGCCAGTAACATATTTACTTTCATAAAACTCCAAGAACACTTCACAATATTTATATATATATGTCTTCTAAGCATCTCATTTTTGTTTAAAAGGCCTTCACTTTAAAAAAACCCTAATAAAATACTTACAAAAGGAGAATATGTATCTGCTTTATTGCTTTAAAATTGAATTCCTTCCCAAATTCTGCACTCCTGTTCATCTGCACTTAGAATCAATAAAAGACAAGTGAAATCCTGATCCTAAGAACAGCAAATTATGTTAATACTGCATGCTTTAGTATGTTTAAGTCTAAATGCATCCTGCAGCTGTTCCAGCTGGCTTTCAGGTGAGTGCAAGCTAGCACATAGGCCAGAAGATAGCCACTCCATGTTCCAAAACTTACCCCATCTGGACAAAAGAGGAAGGAAAACCGTGGGGGGTAGTGCAGATTCCACCTATCTGGAAGACCACATTCCTATTAATATGAGCAAATCAAAACGTAATTAGCTTCTCTGTGGCTGTCTTGACAAATTTTTAAAGGATGAAGAATTTTTAGAAAAAGCTGTTCACTGGATAAAGGTACATGAGGGCTTCTTCATTGGCTACAGGAAACACAGCCTAGAGGCTCTCTTTTGTGCAAATGTCTGATACCCAGATATACTTTCTCTAATTTGAATTTCAGATCTGCATGGCGCTTCACTTCTACAGTAGTCAAAACAAAAAGTCTGTAGCTTTCTACCACAGTACAGGAAAAAAAAAAAAAAAAGCATTAATACATCTATCTTCTATTCTGTTTATTTAATACTATAGCAGTAAATACAGATAAAGAGTTCTCAAATCTGGCAATGCTAGAGCTGGCAAGATACAGCTACCTGACAGATCAACAGTCTATTAGTAGTTGCAGAATTCTGTGTGCTGTAAAGCTGAAGGGTGTATATGAGTAGTCTTCAAGTTCAGCCTCATAAATATTGGCAATACAGTTAAATACACTACCACTGATATGGTAGAGCAGTATCTGCATAGAACTAAAGCAATACTGTGCCTGTCAACATTGAGAACTATATTTCAACATTTGTAGTCTCAAAAAAAGTGAAAAAAAGGAAGATACTGTTTTAAAAAGTGATCTTTGGTCAACACTTATTAAACGGTTAGTTTTATTTTATAACAGTAAGGCTAAGATTATATAGCTTTTTAATGTTATCTTATGGGTGTGGAGATTTGAAAATCAGTATTCTGCTGTGGCTGCCAAAGTAATCTTACGAGTTTCAATGGAGGTAAAATTTCAGAGCAGAGGTAGGCTTCAACTCAGCAGTTTACAAAGACTGAATCCCAGCTGTCCTCTGGAATGGGTAGGAAGCAGTAATTCACCTTTAGGTCACTTCTCTTTCATAATTTCTATGAGCACAGCACTTTCAAACACACTGGGTTAAGTCCTTATTTAGTTGTATACAGTATGAGCTCTGAATGTCAACTGACAACATATTTAGAGCTGTCTGATGTTTATTATCCACATTTTAAAAGTGTAGCTAACATATTCCTTAGTGCTCTCTCAAGTGGCATTTCAATACCATAGCAATGACTAGTTGTAAAGACATTGGTCCTTAGGAAAAACACTCCAGGAAAGTTAGGAGCACAGGTCTTACCAGCAGGCTGACTTTCAAATCCAGGCAGACACCCTAAAGAACTTGTGCTCTTTACCAGTCCACATGCTTTTTGAGCCTCCACTCCCATCTAAAATTGAACAGGCACATCCACCTTACAGGTAAGGAAACTTTGTTATAATTCATGAAAACTGCTCTGTGAAAGGGATCAGCCCACGATGTTACCATGGCCTTACATTGGCCCTAAACGTAAAATTATTTCACTAAACAATGATGTTGCCAAAACAGTCTAATGCTCAGTGGCCAACATTTCACTAACATTTCACTTCCCACCTTCCTCAACCTGCTCTACTTTCTTTCATCACACAAAATTTAAAAAAAAAATAAATACTGAAACAGGAGACAATACTGCTTTGTTTATCTGCTTCCCTACTTCTGGTGCCTCTGCAAGGCAGCTCTGCAGGTGAATACCTTTTGCAGATTTGGTGTCTAAGCATTTAATTCATATGAATTTTGGTAAGTGTTAGACACCTTTAGGCACATGAGGATCTGAGCCATCCTTCCTTGAGTTAAATACAAATACATTATCATATGAAGCAGCAGCAGTATTTTGCTTTTCTTTAGTGCAAGTGTTCTTACACAAAAACCAACTACTTTTCAAAATTCTGAAGTAAGATTTTGATCAGCAAGGCTGAGTTTATTAGAAATAACTGCTTATACTTCAGTCGCACTTAGAAGCTCGCTCCAAGACCATGCTGGTGTTGAATAAATGTAGACTGAAAGTCTCCTGTGAAGAACTTACAAAGGGTGAGAGAAGCAGCTTTGAGTTTAAGTGACATAGGCCTAACACAGTGAATCTGTAGTAGAACTGGAAACAGAAGGTCAGGTTTTCTAGGTCTAGACCCTGTCCACTTGACCATACTATCTCCCGCCTTTGGTTTCTAGTGTCTTACTCCTCCAGACATTGATCTTTGGAGGAAACTGACAGAGTCCCAAGAGCTGCCTGTTATTTCAGCTTGTTCCTACTTGAAGACTAACCATCTTTTACACAGATTTTCTTCTCTTTCCAAACACATTGTTGATTAACTTGGCCATTGACTTTGATCCACTTGGTCGTCTCTTTTCCTTCGCTTTGAAATTTGAGGTGATGTTCCTCAGGATTTTCATGAACATTGCCACGACTTCCTGATAATGTTCTGCTGCTGACAGTTCACAGAATTGGCACTTGTTATCTATTGCCAGCTTCTGTCCTTCATCCCAGCCAACTTCCCTCATGTGGCATAAATCTTGTTTATTACCAACCAAAAATACTGATGTCTCAACCATTCTGAAATCAAAAGGGTTCTGATTAGAGAAAAGAATTTACAATACTGTGCTGTATGCTGTGCTATATAGAGTCTGTATGAAAAGTATTTATGTTCAGGATAATGGGCATTGCAAAAAACCCAAAAGACCAAATCGACCCCCTAACCTTGCCAAGTAGAGTTATAGTTTTCTACTTGCTGTAGTCAAACACCAAAGGATTTTCCAGACAAGCTATTCTCTATCAGTGACTTTTCATTTTGGTTCCTCTACTCAGTGAATTCATGTATTTTTCATCCACTACAGTTTTCATACTCTATATTGCTGCGTATATTGTCAGTTCCTGGACTTCATGAAAAAGCAAGGTGATCATTATCTCCATTTGTAGATAACAGACTAGAGTCAGAGATCTGTCAGTGGCATAATTCAGAAGAAAACACGGCAATCCTAATTCCAAGCTTTTGCTAAAATCAGTCTTTCCAGAGAAACCTTAACTAAGAAAGTTCAGCAGTAAAACAGAGAGAAAAGTGTTGTGCTTTTTTATTACTCCACTTCTGATACAAGGAGAGGATTTCACTCTCATTTATTTAGAAAGCACCTCAGCTGATGCAAGAATACATGCCACCACATGTACCCAGACTTGCAATTTTGGTGGTTCTTTTTGAAATTAAGTAGATGTTTCTTACCACGTGGTCACCCATGTGTACAAATAATGTTGGGGTAACCACTAATGACAGTTTAGGAGACATTCATGGTATTATATTAATTTATTGTGGAAAATGCTTTTTTCAACCCCCACATTGGTGCATCTTTATCGGTAGACTGCCTATGCAAGACTTTTACCCATGTAAATCACACAGACAAATTTATGGCAATTCTTTAAATAGTAGTGCTGTAAGAAATAAAAACAAAAATCCTGATGTGTTTGCCTTTGGATACAGTAAAATAGATTGCAATTTGCAACACAGTTTACCTTCAGGTACCTTATTGCACCACTTGGATCCTGCTGGATTTTAATTGCTACTGGGATGCCTACAGCTCACAGAAATGTTCTCAGATTTTTTGTATGTTTGCTGAGATAAAAAAACCGATGTCACTTACTTTTTACAAGCTCCTATATGAGACTCTCGGATCCTGTACAGCAATGCTTTTGCAAATGCAAATGATGCTCTGTCACTGATGTCGTAAACAATGATAAATCCATCAGCCCAGTGAAGCTCGTCTGTGAGGGAGAGTTTCCCCCGCTGTGGCTGAAAGAAGTTCAAATTCACATGCAAAAAGAATGTTACTGTTGTCACTTCAGAGCATTTTCTTTATCACTGTGAAAGTGAGAATATTTTATCTTTTATTGCAAAAGATATTAATAGGTCTAGGTGCTGGCATTGAATTATGGTGAGTCCTGCTCCAAAAGCCTAATAAATAACCATCACTACAGATGGCACTTTGGATCACTGACAAATTCATTATGAAACATTTATACTTTGTTTAAGCAGTAAAATTGTGTAACCTGTACAGCCATTGCTTATGTTGAATATTCTGCAGTTACTTGAGAATGAAACATACAGGTGCCATCAATATGTGTACAGTTTCTGGTTATAGCTGATTTACATGTTCCTAATATTCTGACTACAGTAAGCTTAACCGTTTCCTTTTGTTTTTTCATTTGTTTGGTCTTTTCTTTGCATTGTTCAAGTCTGAAACAGTATTTACCCACAGGATAAATTTCCGAAGAGCTAGAAAAAAATCTTTCAATCTGTAGTTGGCTTTAATAAAACAAGTGATTAAAGTCATTCAAGTGATAATGGGGTTATACCAATCCTTGAATCCCTTCACCCCAAGAAACTGTCACACTTATGATTTCTAGAAAATAACAACTGTCCCATTAAGCTAAGGAATGTAATTTCAAAACTATTTTAAAATCATTATCTTATCCCTGCAGATGATTTGGCAGCAGCTAGCAAGACCATGTAACACAAGATAGGTAAAATACTGCAAGCTGACCAGGAAAAAACAAAAATTAAAAATTGACTTCTGCTCTGGGAAAACACACCTTGAAATTAATTTAAGAACTATTTAAAGTTTTTCTCTCACTAGTTTAATATTTTGCTCCTTGCAGTGTATAATCTTCACTGACATCCCACCCTGGTTGCCTTGATTAGCTGAGCATCAGGGCAGAGCTGTAATGTCATAAAGAGCTAGACTGGGAAGGCTCTAACTCACCATGAGAAATGGTAACAGAACACTGGCAGTGAAAGGGGAAGCATGAGAAAGAAAAGATGAAACAAGTATCCAGAAGTGTCTGAAGACTTCAGTATCTTTAATGCTGTGGTGACCATGGAGCAGGTTTAGGGCCAGGAAAGGTGACTTGTGTGTCACAGCTGTTTCCCGGATGGGTGAAGGGACAGTGAGCTTTGCAGAACAGGGATCCAGCTACTAGAGGGAAGCCTCAGAGAGCAGGAAGATTTCAGGAAGCAGAAACAAAAATGGCAACTCTTCCTTCCCCAGTCTGGCCTCCTCTTAGGACCTGCTTTTCTTCCCCAGCTTCCATGGGATACAGGACCTCCATACCCCATCCACTTCATTCTAGAATCACCAGTCCCATCAGACAAAAAGCAATACCACCACTACTCACTGCCTACTCCTCTGCAGGCACTAAGAAGTCAGGAAGAAATCAGCAAACAGCTGAAGTTAGGCCTTGTTCCTAAGGAAGAACTGGTACAAGACAGCTCAGTAGTGGTGGCAGGAGGAGTTGCCCTTAACACAGCTGATCTCTGGTCTCCTTAAAAGGAAAATGGTGCACAAACTGTAGCAAACAAAGTCTCTACTTACAATGTAATCTAATCTGCTTTAACTAGCTGCCACTCCCAGTGTTTCAAGTATCTTAATAAAGAGTTGTTCACATTCCACAGGATTTTAATATGACAGTAAGTGGAAGCTATATGCAGGTTTAGGAAAGGGGTCAGAGATAGGTGGAAGCAAGTCCACAGAACAGTAGCTTCTAACAGAATGTATGGCAAGGGAGGATCCTACATGTTACATGGCACAGTAGCTATTTCAGGATCCCCATTGCCCTGGGACAAGCAATGCTGTTGCTCGTCTCTAGGAAGGTAAATTTGTTTGGTGGTTCATTTTATGTGCTCACTGAGTTAAGTTTTTACATCCTTAAATTTAAGCCCAGGTCAGACTTTCACTGCTTTGGCTTTAGCATTAGCATTCATTATCCTTGTTAGTAAGAGGCAAGATTGCTGCCCAGAAGGGAACATTGCAACCCAGGTCTGCGTGTGTTATACAGTACTGAAGGTTCTCTATTCCTGTAAGAGCAGGAAAGAAATTAGTACAAAAACCTTTATTTCAAAGTGGTTTATTGTGATCAAAGTTCAGCTGTCAACACATACAAGCCTGCATTATGCCTTTCCTTGGATCTGTTCTGTGAATGAGAGTCTTACTTCCAGGCCTGTCTACTTTGACCATTTCTGCAGGCATTCAATAAACTGCTTGCATTCTAAACTACATTTCATGCATTTAGGGTATCTGAGAAAACTGCATATAAGACAGAAGTGGGAAAAGTTATTTCTGTTGGTAACATTCCAAAATGAAAAAGCATTTACAGAAAACTTAAGCAATGAAGGGCTCCTTCCATGAAATGGGAAAGTACTCAGCAGTTCTGAGCCACACCAAGTATGAAATTTCAGTCTTTTCAAAAAAGACCAACAAGCACAAATTCCAGGAACAAGACAAAAAGTTTATAACCCCCAACCCATTTTACCATTACATGGGCAGAATGAAGAACAGCCTTTCTTTGACCCCTAAAATTCTTACCTGTGAACAAGGGTCATAAATTTCCACGTGTATCTGCCTCCCATCCAGGCATAAATGTTTAGTGTAGATGCATTCTAAAAGATACATGTTATCCAAAGAAAACCAGCATTAGTGACTGGGGATGGTGGTGAAAAGAAAAGGTGGCAAAGACAAGATTGGTTAATACCAAGGGTTCCTTGAGTACTGTTTTGTTTTTTCAAGGTGTTTTTTTTGTGTTGTTGTTTTTTTAGACTGGTAGGGGGTGTTGGTGGGTTTTTGATTTGTGGACTTTGGTGGTTTGTTTTGGCATTTTTTTGTTTGTGGAGTTTTTGCATGTGTTGGGGTTGTTTTGGTGGTGTTTTTTGGGGGGGGATTTTTGTGGGGTTGTTTTTTGCTTTTTGGTGGGTTGTTTTTGTTTGTTTTTTTTGTTGCCTTCTTTTTTAACGTACTGGAAACAAGCCTATTTCATTTTCTAACACCTGAGCTACCCAACCTTAGGCTGACCAACACCATTACACCGTGGTGTTCCCATGGAAGTGTTGGTGCAATGAATAATTTTAGACCACAGTTTTCCTCTTCCAAAATAGAAACAAAGGCAATGCACAATGCTCAGAATCAGCTAAATGCTGCTGACTGCTCAGCTTGATACCAAGGCTTAGGATTATGAAAGTAGTAAACCAGCCTATATGTGAGTTCTAATTCTGCACAAAAGCCATTATTTGATAATAATGGTTATGTACTATGAAATCTGGTGTTTTAAGACTTCTCCTACTAAGTAGCATTAGACCAATAGTATTTACAGGGTCATATCCTTAGCCTAGATCCTAAAGTATTTCTGTAACATCAGTTTTCAGATTTAGGACTCTTCACCAGCACTAGCAACCCTGGAAACTCTACTGCAGACAGACCATCACTATTATTTTAAGCAGCAGGTTGTTCTAAACAAGTATAAGCAACTTGTGCTCATGGCACTGGTAGTCAACAGGCTGTCTTACAGTATAATTTCTTTGAGTTACTGAACTACAGAGACAAGAACTGGTGTTGGCACTACTGAAAATACACTTCAAACTGTGTGTAATGAGGACATAGATAAGGTCTGTGATCTCTGGAAGCGGGCATCTTCAGTTCAGCACCATGTTAATCTTCAATATTCTCCATGCACATTTTAAAAGTTAATCTGATGAACCAATCCCAAGCACCTCAGGGTATAAAATCTGCAGCCCCTTGGTGGTTTACATAATTAAACAAATTGTTAATTAATACTTTGATTCCACTAATAGTGGGATGATCTTTATTTTATCACATATATTCCCCCTTTCCTTCCCCTTCCTCCTCTCCAGAAATAGAGCTAAACTTATCTTCCAGCAAACATTCATTAACAAATTAAAGTGTTCTGAGGGTTTGACATGCCTTTTCTGAAACTTGCAGTACTGGAGGCTCAGAACAAGGAAACTCGTTTTAAATTGTAGGCAGCT
Source organism: Athene noctua (assembly GCF_965140245.1). Taxonomy (NCBI): domain Eukaryota; kingdom Metazoa; phylum Chordata; class Aves; order Strigiformes; family Strigidae; genus Athene; species Athene noctua. Next base: position 21,273,521 of record NC_134039.1, read on the forward strand.
TAGAACACACATGGAACACAGAGAGCACTACATAACTTACATGTGACAGTTTAGACCTAGATAAGCCATATGTGACACAAACTGTCTTTTCAGCCTGTGTTTGTATAGTAACAAAGCACTGGTAGGGGATTTATGTACAGCTGTAACTATTTTCAGAATAAGTTAATTTGGATATATTCAATGCAATTTGGCTTAGTACTTCTATTTTATTTTTTATTTACGGAAATTGTGGGAAGCTACTGATTTTTGTAAAAAAAGCGTTTTTGTAAAGAGTCCTTCATTTTAGCAGGGAAAGCGAGGTAGATAGCAATCTCTGTCCCTTGTTAAGTTTTGGTACTTGTCATGCCCCACCAGCTGGAGCAGCACACTTCCAAAGGTGTTAGTGTATCATTTAAACGGCGTTTCTACCCAGGATGTGAAAGTTCAAGTTCTGCTTTGCCATCTTCCAAGATCTTAAAAGTGTCTTAAGGATCAGCATATTTGTTCTGGCATGAATGAGAAATTCTATCCTCAGTACAGAGAGGCTTTTCCACAAAGCTATCAAATCAGTGCATTCCTGCAAAAGCAGGGGGCTTTGCATTATGCTTTGATTAACCAGTAGCTGCTGATAAACAATCCGTTTCACCTCTCCTCTACAGCTGAGAGCGAGATATTCAGCAGTTGGGTTTTTTGGTTTGCTGTTTGGGTCTCTTTTTCAGTCTATTTCTTTATCTCCTCTCTGATTGAGCTTACTATAATCTACCCACGCTTCGCACATGCATCCCGGTTATCTTTCCCTCCTAAGTCTCTTCACAGTGGCTTTGCGACGAGCACTTCGCCAGCCCCCGTGCCCGGGTGCACTACGGCAGTTTTAAGTGATCGCTCCACAGATAGCTGCCTTGCCCTTTCCAGTCTTCAGAGCTCGCATTTAATCAGGAACCCTCGCCGATAAGCAAGCGAAAACTTAAATCTTTCTGAAAAGTTCTGTGAAACTGCGCTCCTACCCAGCTTGTTCAAATAAGCGTCTGAAGCGCCGCATCTTGGGTTCCGCGGGACTCGCAGCGCCTAGCCCCGAGGAGGCCCCACACGGCGCGCCCGCCCCGCGGCGCGGCGGCTCCCCCCGCCCCTTCCCGGAGCCCGGCGGCGGGCCACGGCGCTCACCGGCGTTGGACGCGTACTCCCCGATGAACCGCCTGGTCAGAAACCGCACCGCCAGCGCTGCGGGAGGGAAGCAAACGCCAGGTTTAGCGGGGTCCCGCCGCCCGCCCCGGGCCACGCCTCCCCTCCCGCCAAACCTGAGGTAAAGCCAGGCCGGGAGTTACCGGGCCGGTTCCCTCCCGCCTTACCCGACTTGCCGGCTCCGCAACCGCCCAGCACGGCCACCTTCACCTCGGCCATGCCGCCGCCAGGCCGCGCCCCCCGCCTCCGTGTCTTTGTAGCCGCCGGGGCCGGGCGCGGCCCCTCCACGACCCCGCCCAGCAGCCCGCCTCCTCCCTGCTCCGCCCCGCCGGCCAGGCCGGTGGGCGCAGCTGCCCCGGGGGGTCGGTAGCTTTCATCTTCTTTGACAGGCTCTCCTCCTAGTCCCCCCCGTCCCCCCGCCTCGTCCCTCACAGCGCAAACTTTTTTCAGGCGCCTTCCCGCCGCCCGGCCCGGCCCCGTGCTCCCCGGTGAGAGTGGCGGGAGGGTCCCCTGCCTCTTCCTCCTCGTCCCCTCGCCCCCAGCCCCGGGTCCCGCAGTGCGCAAACCGGTTAACAGCTGGGGGGCAAAAGGGGAAAAAAAAAAAAAAGAAAAAGAAGAGAGATGGGGAAGACATTCCCTAGCGGAGGGGGAGTGTTTGTTTATTTTTGTTCCGTTTTCAGGCTGTCATCATCCTGTACCAGGAATGTGAAAGTGAAGAAACGAAAGTGATTTTTTAATTATTATTATTATTATTATTTTAAATACTTCTGGGGTAACTTGCTAAAAATGCTTTGCACTTCTCTGGTGTTCTCTGCCCCAGGTTTCAAAACTCATTACTCACTTAAACGTCTGTTCTTGCAAAAACTTAGGAGGACATGCCTTTTTATGTCTGTAAATGTTTTTATAGAATTTAAACTTAAATGGTGAATGATGCTTAGCTGAAGCAGGAAAATATGACAGATGTGGAAGGTGAGGTACAAAGGGCTAAACCCACAGAAAAGACACCCTGCATCTGCTGTACATCTGGTTTTGTTATGAGGCTCCTCGAGTGCTCTTTAATATCTATCTAGCTCTAAAAGTTCATAAAATACTCACATGCATAGGTATAGTTGGTCCACTAGTGAATAGAAGATTAGTCTAACATCCAGGTTACACTTGCATACTTACTCTGTTCATGTTTATTTTATTTGGTTTATATAACTTAAATATTTATTCTGAAAGTTTTACTCTCTTCTGATGGAACTGTTGTGTATGGTATAAATGCTTCAAAGAAGCACTGCTTCAGTATGCTTGCTGGTGGGTATTACAGATACAACAGCATTACATGAGCTCAAAAAAAGAGGCAGACAAGGTATTTGAACGTATGTTCGTTCGTGACAGCTGAAGGAAATGCTTTGTGGAGGAAAATGCAAGAATAAACACAGAGGTGCAATTTAGCTCCAAAGACCCTGACTTACAAGTTGCTAATGGCTGGAGGTATGTTCAGGGAATGCCCCTATCTTGCTCTATGGTTGGAGGTTTTGGTAGTTTTCTGCTATAACTCACTCACAAAAGTTACTGTCTAAAAAGAACTTTAGTCTGACGTTTTATGGCTATTTTAACATTAGTCTTTGAAATAGAGGGATGCCAAGATCAGTAGGCTGGAGTCAATATGGGTACAACTGGCACAATTTAGTGTTTTACTATTTCGTATACATCAAAACCACTGCAACAGGAAAGTCTAAAAGTGCTTATCCGTGTGCACCCATTATCAAGGTTGAGATTTTTGCAGGCGATTTTAAGAAATGGTTCTGATGTTTCTTTTAAGCAGAAGTGTGAGGTTTGAACCTGGCCGTCTCACAGCTCAGGAATGTACTTTCTGTTGAAGTATGTGCAGATTATCACTATGCCATGGAAAGGCTGATCAAGGCAGTTTTAACCCCTATAAGCAGTCCATGGTACCGGAGAAGAGAGGTTAACCCATAAGAAGGAGTGGGCTTGAGATGCACTTCTCGAGTTGGCTTTTTCTCCTCCCTGATATTTTTTTACTCTTTGCCCATTCATAGAAATGTTGGCTTATTATAGTCCTGTCACTCATTCCCACCACTGTGGCATGGTGGGCCAGTACAGCTCTTTGTGCAGGTGTGTTGTGAAACTGAACAGGAAGACAATCACATTGTCTCAGCTCAATAAATTCTGAGCTATAGCCATAGCGGAGATTTCCCAGTAACTGGAGGAAGACTCGGGTCTGTTTCAGACACTCTTGCTGGCAAACAAAATCAGAAGGTGAAAGACTTCACTGTATTGGGAGTTTAGGCATCAATATTAAGGACATGGCAAAATCAAAATCAAATGCTTGTTCAAAATCAAATGCTCAGTACTGAATGGTGTACTTGGTATGTAAATTATTGAAACTATTATTTTATACCCTTGGCAAAGTGAAAAACAGAATCCTGCTCTCCTGTTCCCTTTACTGGGATTTAACTACATGAACACTTCTCTCACCTAGACAGCGGATGGGATAACCAGATTAAGGTGTTGCCTACGTTAAAGAAAATACTGCATGGAACTTTTATTTCTTTTAGTAATACAAAAAAGTTTCTTAAGAAGATTGAAACAGTTTGTTGTGTATATTTTGTATGCATATTCCTTAAAGCATTAGAGAAATTAAGTTTTAACTGAAGATTAAACAAGATGGATGTTTCTTTTGTGTAAGACTGTCTTTCTCCATCACTTCTCAGAACTAAATGGAATTGAGCCTTTATAATGAAAGGAGTCCCTGAATATCCACTCTAAAATAATTTTAGTCTTATTCATAAACTTTTCTATCCATTTTCTGTTATTACTGTGCATTTGTGTTTTACAAGTGTATATACAGAGATACTTCTTAATTCCTTCAGACACTGAGGGCAAATCTTTTGATTCTTTTACATAAACATCCATGCAAAATTCAACTGCAAATGTTGCTCACCCATCTAAACAATGCCATTTTTGACACTTCAAGTTACAACAAACATTTTTGTTGATCAACTTACTGAAACACTTTGAATAACAGTAAGCTTGAAGGAAAGTATTGTCTGTTAGAAGAGATGTTGCAAAGCAAGCATACATTCTTTATTAATTACTTGCCTAGACTTGACTTTTTATATAAAAGCTTGTGGTTGTGATTGAACAGTGTGGCAGATGCAGTAGTAATGCCTCTTTAAATTGTTTCAGCCACTTGTTTTCAGTGTGACTGTCCTTACCTACAATTTGTACAGTTGTCTGTTTCAGTTCCTTCTAGAACTAAATCTGTGCTGGCCATCCCTCCGTACTGGAATGGTTTTGATTCCATTACCCATATCTGTAAACATCTGTACAAGGGTAGAGGTGCATAGAAAACAGTTCATCTCTCTAGTGAGCAGAAAGAAGCTTATTTGTTAGTTTCAGGTCTGGTGGTCAAAAATGAGCCAACTCTGTGCTGCTCAAGTTAGAAGTGAGGAAACTATCTTTACATGTGTAAAGCTCTGCTATGAAAATAGTGGGCTTCTGACAGGTATAATGAAAATAAATTATTAATCAGATAAATTACTTTTGCAGTAAACATGATGGAGGATTCATTTAGAAGTTTTTAAACTAAAAGTTTTCACAAGTCTGCAGGTCATCAGTCAGGTGAGGTCACTTTGCATTTTATTCCCAGTTCTGTAGGTTAGAACTTCTGTGACTTGATGCCAGACCTGTGGGAGGCAAAACTGCTTGTGAAGAAAATTAACATCGGAAAAACATCTACTTTCCTTTTTAGCTTTTTCCATGCAGCATAGCTGCTGGAAATAAGGTGGAATTGGGAGTATATGACTATCTGTACTCAGTGTATGACCATCATTCTTTGATGCAAAAAGCACGGTTAGAAACCAGTGGCTGAAGCAGGTGCCAGCTGTTTGCTCTGTATGACATAGGATTACTAAAGCTTGGTGAGGTTTGCATCCCTGCAGAATTAGTTCCTTTTTGGTTTATGAAGTAATGTTTTCCAGAGAAGATCTACCTTTTAAAGCCCACTTGCCACCAAATTTTCAACTAGAGAACTGTAAATTTTATATCTTTAACTGCTTCGTGAACTGGCCAGCTAGAGATCTAAAAGCACAACAAAGCTAACAAAACTAGAACAGGATTTTTAGCTAAATATGATGTTTTCAGCATCTATAAACTTGGATACATTCCTCGGTGGCGTACTCAAAGGTTTTATTCATGACAGAAAGACATAATACAGCATAATCCCACTTTGTGTTCTCTTTGCATGGTACAATGGAAAAGATGAAAAATGAAAAATGCCATTTTCCCCTTGAAAACGGTGAACTGCTCTTGGAAGCAAGTTGTATTCAGTGATCGAAATTTTATCTTTGTTGGCCATGAGAAAGTGGGGGTTTTAGCAGTAATTACAAATTTGATCTATGATACTGTTAGTACTCAAGAAAAGTCACACTGGATATGAAAAACAAAACTTCATTCACACGTTTCTCACAGACTCTGAAACTGCATATGCCCCATGGTATCAAGAAGGATTTTGCAGTCTCCTGATATGCCTCATAGATGTTAACCCTTAGGAGTAAGGACAGTATGACAGGGTTAGTCCTGTTACAGCTGCCGTTACCTTACACCTAGTCACAGCATTGCACGCAGGTGGTCAAACACTTATAGAACTCTGCTCCCAAACAAAATTTGGACACCCACATAGTCCAGTGGGAATAGTTTATGGTCAGTGTTGTGGGAATGAAATCTGAGTCATCTAGACCTAAACCTTTATAGCATGTATCATCTATTGTTGATATGAATACATGTCTTTTCTTCATAGCATGAAAAATATGCTCAGAATCCTTAAAAAAGATGGGTTGTGTGATTCTTGGGTGAACTGTACTCTGGGCTGTGAAAGTCCTGCACCGTTACATTACTGAAAGACAAACTGTCAAGTTGATTTTCAGTTTCTTACTATAAGTACATAAACCATCTATTTAACATCTGTTCTACACAAACTTTGGGATATAGATTATCTTTCGAATGTGTAACAGTGAAGGGACTAGCACATGATAAAGACCTCTACATTTCACTGTAATGCAAATACTAAAGCATAAAAACAGTCTCATCATATGGCTTGGACTGCCATATGGAAGCTTTGAAAAAATCTTTCTTGAATAATTAAGGTGTTAATGAAAGAGACAAGGGATTTTAAATGGTATATTTCTTCCTTACATGTAATTATTGTAAATTCTAATTTTGAACAGAATTCTGCTCTGCTTGAGTGTCATCTAAGAGGCTTTTCCCAGGAAACAGAAATCTTTTCCTGTGTAGTTAAACATTTAACTTTGTTCAACAAAATCTGAGTTGCAAGGCCAGATGCTTGCAGAGGGTGCTTATATCCAAGTCCCAATATAAAGTTTACACTTGTTTTATTTTTAATGGCTAGGGGAATATTATCTCAAGTTACGCAGGTCTATTTATAACAAAAATACAAATCACATCTTTAACTATGGTCTGTACGAAAATTTAATTTCTGTAATTTACATTAACAAATTAAACACAGTATACAGAGGAAGTTTCTTAATAATATCAGAAGTAAAAAAATTGAAATCTGTTCCTATAATGGAATTGACCAGAAAACAATATTGCTTATTGGAATAATTCAAAGTGTTGAAGATTTTCTCCCCCATTTGGCACTGGAAGAAAAATAGTTACATTCCAGACATGCTTTGCAAGAGTTTTAAAGTAAGATATGGAGTATCATCCTAGATTAATTAAATAATCCTGTCATTAAGGTGTATTTGTTTAAGATTTAAAAAACTCAAGCTCAAGTCCCTGTCCTGAATAAAACAAAAGAATTTAAAATTCTATCCACTGCATCCCAGGTGATTGCAATGCTCTTAGGGGATGAAAACACTTTTTATTCTCTGTCACTGATCTATTTACATAGGAAGTTAAAAAAAAAAAAAGCTATAATAAAAATATCATCAGGAGCCCTTACATTTCAGGCAAGAATAACCTTTGCCACCCAGGTTATTGGGTGCATTGGGGTTTTTTTTTAGCTCACCTAAATTTCCATGTCTGATTTGATAAGAATTTTGACCAAAGAAAATTGTTCTTGTTAAACTGTTTCTGGTTCTTAATGCTCTGATTGATATCCTAAAATAGTTGCCATTGGTTGTGCTTCCAGACTGAAGTAAAAGAGAAGCATTCAAGCTTTGTTGTTGTATGGAGAAACTGTGAAGCAATATTCAACAGTGGAAATATTTCATTCAAATTCTCATTCACAGTCAAAATTACAGAAAACCTATCTTGGTTTTCATAATGAGTCTGGACCTAGGGGTCAGAAGGCTTGTTAGGAAACCCTCAGGGTGATCACTGTTGATTTTCAAAGGGCAATTGCACTAACAGATATTGGAGTGTTCTGGCTAGAATAACATACAAGATTAGCATCATATACCTTCATGATTTCCATTTTTCTGCCTGCTTGGATATTCACATTAAAAAAAAACAAAAACAAAAACAACAACTAGTGAGCTGACAAAAAAAATCACACTCAGAAGAATACATAGTGAGAAAGTACTTATAGCATTTTCATCAACTGGAGAAAAACCCCATGAACGTGCATCCTAGGAGCAATTAAGAATTGACTATGTTCAGGAAAGAAAGAAAAAAAATAGTCACTACTTTGTTTAATTAGTGTCTTTTTTTTTTTTAATTCCTTAGGAAAAAAATGTGGGTTTCTGTCATGTGAAGAGGATTTAGCATGTTAGAAAAGCAATCCAACCGGTATTATATTATTTTCCCCCAATCTAGAAACAAATGTCCCATATACAAAAATTGCAGGAACTGCAACTGATCTATTTTCCTCAAAGTATATGAAAGAAATAGAGCCCTGGAAACAGAAGACATGAGCACAGCATTAGATTACAAGTTTTCACTGACAATGAAAGAGAAAAACCAGGTTATTAATAACTTTGAAATTGATTGGAGAGCTGGTCACTATTAAAGCTGAGGGCTGGAAATGATACCTAATCTATTTCTTCTGTGACTGCAAATACTCTTTAGTGGTCACTCATGTTTGTTCAGTCTATTTCATGATGAAAGTCCTACTAGAGTCCTTGAATAAGTTGCAGGGAGATAAACTAGTGTTTGAATTTGCAGCATTTTAGTCATTCTGCAATAAAATGCTGACGTGTTCTTATCTCAAGTAAACGTGAGATATATTGATCTGTAATGGAAGTAAAATCTTCCTGCGTGGTACTTAAGATGTTAGTGTTGAGCTACAATGTTTTACCCTCTGCTTGGGGCCCTTCAAGTTTAATGTCAGCTCTTTCAATAGTCAGGAAAAGCTTGAGGTTGCTTGAATCATTTTAGAGATGAAGGAAGACTCCAGCTGAGCATGTTCTTTGTCATCTACAATTCTCCCAACTCTCAGAATCACATCTGCATTTTTTGATTGTAGATATGTTCTGCAAATTCTAAGTGTTTGAACAGTATATATTATGCAGAGGATGGATTTATTTTTTTTCCAGTGTGAATTCATGACTTGAATCATTATGGGATGTGAGAAGGAGAACTGTTTCTTTTTAAAGGTTTTATGTTTTCTTATTGTATATTTAATATATTTTTTAATGTTTGCTTGTGTTATATGTGTTATAATGTTTGTATGAGTTATATGGTACCTCATACTATCTTTTAGATAAAGTTTTTATTAGATCACAACATAAATAAGCAATTATTTAACTCCCAGTTTCTGCTAGAATAGTACTGTGCAGTTCAGAGTGCTCTCAAGCTGAAGTTGTGTTATGTCCAACACGTATTAGAAGAATAAAGTAGAAAATTAAAATAGTTAGTGTTTCTTCATAACTTCTTGTTCTGCAGGAGATGTTCAGCCTCCAAATACATTGTGCTAAATGTATCAGAATCTAAACAGTGCAGGAAACTACAGAGCTCTTTCTGGCACTGTGATTGCCATGGTTCGGATTCAGGAAAACACTCAAGAAGATTCAATGTTCATTTTAAGCTTATAGAAGACAGTTTGTATCCAATTCTCCTCCTATTTCTCCTGTGGATTCTTGTGACTTCCATAGTATTAAATCTTATGGTCTTGTGGCCCCTTTTAATTACATTTGGATTTATGTGGGGTCAATTAACTGACTTTTCCCAATACTGGATCACAAACAGTGGTATAAAGAAGGATGTGGGAGTATGTAGCTATGAGAGCATGGAGAGCACACCTGCTACTTTCAGAAGTGGCCTGCAATTGAAACAGCTTAAGCAGTGTTGGGCAAACATCAGCTGAACAAGTCCATGGGACCAGCTGGTTTGCATCCCAGGCTGCCGAGAGAGTATCTTCTTCGAAAGCTCATGGAGAATGGGATGTCTTTGATGACTGGGAAAAAGTAAATTTTGCACCCATCTTCAGGAAAAGCACAGAAAGGACAATCCAAGGAACTGTAGATCAGTCAACATCACTTTGGTTCTTGGGAAAATCTTGGAGAGAGTCCACTTGGAAGTTGTTTCTGGGCTCATGGAAGAGAGGAAGGTGACTACGAGCAGTCATCATGGATATCAAAGGTACTGTGATTTACCAACAGTAATTCACATCTGACCAGCCTGACTGCTTTCTATTAGAAAATGCCTAGATATGTGCATAAAGGGAGAGCAGTTGATGTCATTGCCTCAACTTAAGCAAGGTCTTCAATGCTGTCTACCACTCATGCTAGGACATGATGGTCTGGATAGGTGGGCAAACAGATGGGTAAAAAAATAGGTTAGATAGTGGGGCTCAGAAGGTAGTGGTTAATAGGTCACAATCTACCTGGAGGCCAGTAACAAGTGCAGACCCACAGGGGCTGAGCTGAGACCTGTCCATGACCTGGAGGAGGTAACAGCTTGCACTCTTCTATACTTTTCAGATGACACTAAATTGGATGTACCAGTTGACACACTTGAGTGTAAAGCTAAGGGGGACCTATACAGGCCAGAGGAAGAGGCCACCTGGAGCCCAGTGACACTGAGCAGGGCTGAAGGCAGAGCCCTGCCCCGGGAAGGATGGGCCACACAGGCTGGGGCTGCCTGCCTGGGGAGCAGCTCTGCCCAAAGGCCCAGGGGCTGGTGAGCAGCTTGCTGGGCACAAGCCAGCACTGACCCAGCAGCAGAGATGGCCAGCGGCCTTCCAGGCCGGCAGGAAGGGATCATCTCCACTGCACAGACTGGAAAACTGCATTTGTTTTTATGACTCTTCTCCCCATGCAAGAATGCTGATTAATGGGAACAAGTTCAGCAGGAGACCACCAAGATAGCCAAGAACGTGGAGCACTTGCCCTGTGAGGAGAGGGACCTAACAACCCCCCAGTAACTGTGAGGAGCTTAGTGAGAAGTTGAAGACAGGTTCTTCATAGTAGTGCATGGTGGGAGGACAAGAAAGAGCACACTGGAATTGAAAAAGGAGTTTCAGACTAGATATAAAGGAAATCTTTTATGCCATGTGGAGAGTCAGGCAGTGTAACAGATTGCACATCCTCATAGACAAGATGATGAAGTATGGGCTAGATAAATGGCCAATAAGGTGAACTGAAAACTGGCTGAACTCTTGTGCTTGAAGCATTGTGATCAGTGTCATGAAGTGCAGCAGAAGTCCAGTTGCTAGTGGTGAACCCCAGTAACCAATAATGAGGCCAAGATTGTTTAATATCTTCATTAAAAACCTCAGCAAGTTTGCAGATGGTGCAAAACTGGGACAAGTAGTTGATACACCACACAGTTGTGCTGCTATTCAGAAGGGCCTGGACAGGCTGGAGAAATAGGCCAGCAGGAATCTCATGAATTTCAACAGAGGGAAAAGTCAAGTCCTGCTCCTGGAGAGGAATATCACCATGCACCAGTACAGACTGGCAGCTGACCAGCTGCAAAACCGCTTTACAGGAAAAGCGCTGGGGTCCTGGTGGACAACAAGTTGAACATGAACCAGCAATGTGTCCTTGCAGCAGATAAAGCCAACAGCATCCTGGGGTGCATTAGGAAGAGATCTTATCATCACCTGGTAGGAGGGTGTAAAGAAATTAAGCCAGACCATTCTCAGTGGGATACAGTGACAGGAAAAGAAGCAGTGGGCACAAACTGAAATACAGGAAAATAAATTTAAACATAAGAAAAAATCTTTTTTTTACAAGAGTGATTGAATGCTGGAGCAGGTTGCCCAGAAAGACTTTAGAGTATTCATCTTTGGAGATACTAAACTCAGCTGGATGCAGTCCTGAGCAACCTGGTCTAGTTGACACTACTCTGAGCAGGGGTGTTGGACTGGACAATCTCCAAATGTTCCTTCCAACTATTTCTAGGATTTCCTGGGAACTATCAGTCTCTTCACCTGTTCTATAATTCTAAAAGATTTGTTTTTCAAAAAAGTATTTTGGTAGACCAAGGTGACAAATGCAAGTGAAGAGCTCTGTTACTTATGTTACAGGAAGTCAGTTGACCTGATTACATTTAAATTTGAGACTGCTTTTAGAAATTTATTTTTGTAATGTAATGCTATGTCTGTGTATAAAACTGTAACATGTAATAAGAGAAGTTCTTGTCCTTTAAATCTAAACTGTAGGAAAAATTATAATCACATGGACCACAGGATGACTAGTTTCATTCTCTTTTTTCAGGAATGTCATGGTACCTGGAATTCTAAAACTGCAAGACTGTCCAAAGAGAAAAAGTAATATTTGCATTAGTACAAATATTCAGTTTTGTAGAAGCATTTTTTATTGATGGTAAACTTACTTGTTCATTCCCACTGCAATTATGACTAAGCCACAAAAAACATCTTTAAAAGACCTTGGAAGTTCTTTAAGGGACTGTTATTGCAAGATGTAATTCAGATATGAAGGTGCTGAGCACTCAAAAATCTATCAGCCAGAAAAGTCATAATATAGCTATGTGACTTTGCTTACACCCTCCAATAGGCTTGTGCACCTTTAAAACAGTCCCATAGAATTTGAAAGTAGAGTATAATTAGAGTTATTTATTAGTGTATTGTAGTGTGTCGTTCTAGTAAGAACACTCCAGTGGTTCTCGGTAAAATTGCCCTTGGAAAACTAGCAGTTAAAACCCTGCAATTTTTTTAATAAGCCTCCTGACACTAAAGCCTACAATTTGGTTTAAATTTTTATGGTCAGTTTTTCTAATTAAATGCATAATATTTTTATTTAATGCTAGTCAATGTTTTACTGAATATAGTTTCATCAGAATAAGATGCTTATAGTCTAAGATAAGGGTTCAGACATAGAGTTTTACTGCAGATAAAAATGCTAGCAAGTAGTTATTTTGGTTATGTTTTGTATCTAGAAAAAAACTGAGATTCTGAAGTGATTTTCATAATCCAAATTACTATTAATAATCATATTGTTTATGTATCTTTTGAATTTTTCTCTGTTTGGGCAATGGAAATTGTTACAGATTATCATGGCCAGCATTGCTTGCAAGTTCTCACTAGGGGTTTTGTTTTGCTTGGTGCAGTAGAGAATGCAATCATTTCAGGGCTAGAGTTACTAATTTAGAAGCATTGCCACTGGAATTAAAACAAAAGCCATGGAATATTTTTCTTGGTCTGAAATCTAGTAGGAGCTGGTCTGACTCAAAATTGACTTCATAGTGCCATGTTAAAAGTGTATCTTGTTGCTGAGATCTGAAAAGGACCTATTTTAATTAAAAGTTGCTGAGCTGAAATGTACTGAAAACCACTTTTTAATATATATAGCGTAGGAGATCTTGCATCTTTCTGGCTTAGAACTGAAAAGTGGAAAACACAGCATGTTCACAGAAAGGTTTTGGGTTTGAGTTGTGGTTTTTGTTTTGTTTTGTTTTTTTTCTTGAAGGTAATGTGTAAATTTATTACTGAACCATTGTTTGGACTTTATTTGACGGTGAGAAGTTCTTGCACATAGACTCTCATGAGAAATTTAGAAATTGTTTTATTCTCATGCATATAGTGAGGATAATAGTAGTAAAAAAAATAATTAAGTGTATCTGTAGGATTGTGGAATGCAGGAATAGAAAAAGCCCCAGGTATATACCACTACAGAATGTATTGTAGAAACACTAGTGGGCTATATGACTGTGAAGAAAAAATACATCAGGATTTAATATCTGAATCTTGAATTGTTATAGATGTTTTGTGTGCCCACAGCTGTTGACTCTGCAGCTGAAAGAAGCAGGAGGGAAAAGAATAGAAACACATTCATCAGCAGGTATCTGCATGATGTAAATACCTAGTTACAGCCAGTTTGTTTCATACTTAAGTTGTTGGATTTTTTAATTAGCTTAGGTTCTATATGAAGGTTTAATTAGTGTATGGAAAACTATAGCTGCTCAGAATCGTTGATATAGTGATGACATCTCAGTGTGTGAGGTGGAAAGAATCTCTTTCTGACAGAGCTTAGACAATTTGAAAAAGATGTACTAAAAGGCAGGAACCAAACGGTTACTGAATGGATTTACAAGAGCAGACAAACCAAACAGGTGAAAAGACATCCCTTTTAACATGCTATGCTGGGGACAATTTTTTTGTGGTAAAATGTTGCAGTGAAGGTAATGGATTTCGAATTTGAAACTTGCATAAGAATTCATTATGTCTTTCCTTGCCTTTTTGTTCTGTTTGCCTTTTGAGGCCTGTTGGTGTCTCAGAATCAATCGTTGCCCAGAGGGCAATGAAATAGGACAGTTTTAGTGGTCCTGCGACTCGATGATTTGCATTACAGTGTTGTTGCTCCATTTAAAGGGCTCAAGTGTTTTCAATGTAACTAGAGATCAGAGGGGAGTACTCTGAGTTTGGTAAACAAAGTGTTGTGACAGTGTGAGCTAATTTAGAGGGTGGTGAGAGGTAGCCTCGGAACATGGATGGCACATCCTGACACATTTTCCTTTGAGCATCCTGATAAACCAGTAATGATGTTGCCAAAAATTGTCAAGTCAGGAGGAAAACGGAGACAGCTCCCTTGCAATTTATGGCTTATTGTAAACCCATCACAGTTTATAAAATGCAGCCTTAGTCTGGGGGCTGTGCTTTCCTGCTAGATATGGTTAAGAGTCAGAGACTTTCTGCATTATTACAAAACTGATGTTCAGATTCCATCTGACAGGAGTAGGTTTTGTTTTCTATCATATCCTTGTCCTGGTCTACAAAAAAAAAAAAAAGCATAAACCCTTGTGTTTGTTGAACAGAAAACAGATGGACATAGATCTCTAGTGATCTGATTTGGGTCAACAGGAGTATTTTCTGCCTGTCTAAATCATACTGAGATTTTTTATGATCATTTTGTGTGTCATAAGACATTAACAAGGTAAGTGCTATCAAGTACCTCATCCCGTTCCTGTTGAAGTCAATGGGTGTTTTTGCTATTGCTTTTCAACAGTAGTAGGATTGATGACTGGAACTGAGCAGTTGCTGAAAGCTTGGTTTTAAAGTAGAATTGTGGTCAGAAAAGCAAAGTGACACTCTCAAGCTGATGTTCTGGGAGCATGTCGTGGTTTAACCCCAGCTAGGAACTAAGCACCACACAGCTGCTTGCTCACTCCCTGTGGGATGAGGGAGAGAATCAGAAGAGTAAAAGTGTGAGTAAACTCGTGTGTTTAATAGGTAAAGCGAAAGCCATGCATGCAACCAAAGCAAGACAAGGAATTCATTCACCACTTCCCATCAGCAGGCAGGTGTTCAGCCACCCCCAGGAAAGCAGGGCTCCATCACGTATAATGGTTACTTGGGAAGACTAACTCAAATTTTCCCCCTTGCCTTCTTCCCCCAGCTTTATATGCTGAGCATGACACCATACGGTATGGAATATCCCTTTGGTGAGTTGGGGTCAGCTGTCCCAGCTGTGTCCAGTCCCAAATCTTTGTGCACCCCCAGCCTACTCACTGGTGGGGTGGTGTGAGAAGCAAAAAAAACCTTGACTCTGTGTAAGTGCTGCTCAGCAATGACTAAAACATCTCTGTGTTATCAACACTGTTTCCAACACAAATCCAGAACATAGCCACATACTAGCTACAGTGAAGAAAAGTAACTCTATCCCAGCCAAAACCAGCACATTTATTTTTTTTCTCAGTGACTTCCAGACCAAATCTGCTCAGTTTACAAGTCAAACTTTTTTTATTGAGTTCCAGAACTGCAAAATGAGCCTTAGTCTGAAAAATCAAAATTGTTACTTCTGCTTCAGCCCACAGAAGATTCTGCATTTAGAACTTGGTTGACATGTTGCTGATGCATGGCTGAATCCAGCCTGCCTTTCTATGTCTGTCCTAGGTCTGGAGGGTGAAAGCCACCACAGTAAAAATGTATTTGTTAGAAGAGTAAACAGATATGACTTGCAGAGGTAAGGAGACATATTGGGTGTGAGAAACACTCAGTTACCAGTTATCAAGGGCTCAGACAGGATGCGGTGTGAAGCACTCTTTATTTACGTTCTTGCAAGACCGGGCACTCCACCAGGTGGACGCGCCTAACAGCCATCGTGCAATGGTTTATATACCTTTCTCTCAACCGCAAGTTGCCTCCCCTGATTCCTCACTGGCTGAGTACGATGGGGTGTACAGACTTCCCGAACCGCCTAACAATACACCCTTTCATGTATGCGTTCATAGGTCGCATGTTCATGGAAATGAACCTTGGCTTTCTCCAGGGCGGAGAAGTTAATATGCATGAGCTCATCAAGCAAGCGTACTAAGGCAGAAAAAGTTTGAAATTCAGGTTCCCCATGTCTCTCAGTATCTGCATCCATCTAAAGCCATTTCTAAGTACTGGTCATCACAGTTGACAAAAGGGCTACCTGTCTTCTCACCCCAGGCCAGGAATTTCAGTGGTTTGCTCTTTCAATGAATTGTTCTCATTAATCGCTCCTGCACTTCCTCTCAGGCTGAATATGTGAAAACATTCTTTCCCTTACAATTCCCCCCTGTTTTTATTTATACTCTTGTTGCTTTTTGCGTATTCTCAGAGTATTGTTCTATGAACGTTTTTGGAGTGTTGACAACATGATTTCACATCATTTTTCTGATGACAGGTCGTCTCTTACATCTTCATCTCCCTCTTCCTCTAGTAACAGCATCTTGTCAAGATAGGGGGGTGGTTCTAGAGGCATCTGTTTTGATGAGGCGGTTTCAATGAGACGCTGGACCAATCCTCAGATTCAAGGGATTATGCAGTATCCTATTGCTGTTAAGACACCTGCTACTACAATCAAAGAAGTGAGGATAGATACAGCCATTCCCTTCGATTTCCCAAACCAGGAATCCAACCACACGGTTAGTGAACTGTCTATTCCTGAATTCTCTGCTAGTTCATCTGCCAAGGTAGTAAGTCCCTGTAACGCTTTGGTGATAGTCCCATCAGGGGCTATGTTATTTGGGATAAAAGTACAGCATTTGTTCCCCAGCATTACACATACACCTTCTTTCTCAGTTAATACAATATCTAGAGCTATTCTATTTTCCCAAGCCATTCTACTCGTGGCATCTAGTTGCTTGGCAATCCCTTTTAATGCATCTCTGGAAAATTTATAAACCTCTGTTGATTATAATAAATATAATTTATCCAGTCTACATTCTTATTTATAGTTACCCACCAAAATAAGGACTCAGCCCCTGCTGATATTTGATTCCTTGCCTTATGCTCATCAGGGACCCCCTGAGGAACTCCAATAGAGTCAATGTATATTTGATCATCAAATGATACTCCTAGGTTCCTCTTTGCTCGTCTACCTGATGGCTCTGCTTTTCTTTCAAATGCCAGGGTAAATGGGATGGCCAATTGAACAATTGCACACGTTGCCCTCCAATCTGCTGGTAGAATGGGTTGTAGGATCTTTCCTCCACAATACCACCACAGGTCTGCTCTGGGGATACTTAATGCTGAGTAGTTTCCCGCACCATCGTTAGTCACATTCAAGGTTTTTGTGCACAAGTTGAATTCTCCCACAAATCTAGTACCCTTCCCACCCTGTCATGAGAGGCAGGCTTTGTGGTTACCAGAGACAGTGGAGAAAATAGGTGGTATCCTTGTTCTGTATGGCAGGAAATAGTAATGCTAAAGACTTGCAAGTTTCATTACCCCAAGCAGCCTTCTCTTGGTAGAGGGCAATCATGCACTGCATGCCTCATGGATCCTGAGTCCAACCCAAGGGGAAGGGAACAACTTGTGCTGTGGGTCTTTCTGTTGTACAGACATAGCAATTGCTATGATTTAAACTCTGTACCGTATATTTGATCCATTCTACCCAGGCATTTGTATCCCCATATCCTGTCTCTATTTCAAAAGTCTGTTTAAGATCTTTTACCTCCACAACTGCCGCAATTTTAGGGTCATTATGAGGATCAGTCTTCCATCTTTAGAGGATTGAGTGGGCTGCCTTTTTCCTTAATGATCTTAGGTAGTAATGCCCATACTACTATTCTAAATCTCGCTACAGGGTCCTTCCCTGCTACATCTGCTCCAAGGCCATAAGGGCTATCTACAAGGGTATCAGCCTTTTTGATGGTTATTATTATGGGATTACATTGTAAAGATGAGCAGGTGGAACTGGGGACCCCTTTCGATACGCTTATTTGATCTTTTAATGCCTTTGCTGTATTGGACAAGGGAGGTGTATAGGTCCATCCTTGGTAGGTGGTAGTCCACCATACATGATCCTACCCAGGACAGGGAGGCCCCCTATAAATTTATGTCTCAGGGCATAGATATTTACTTTCACTACTTAGTTGTCTTTGGGTTTCAACACCTCCACAGTTCAACACATGACAGGCATCAAATGGGATAGTTTGGGGTCTTTCTGTCCTAGTTACATTTATCCAAAGTTTAACAGGATACCCAGCCCCTCCCTTCCATTTCTATCATTGGTCTTCTCATTTCTATCTATACTGTCACTTGTATCAAGGCCCATGGCTATTAACGTTATCACCGCCATCCAATTTCCTCCTAACATTTTTACCACCAGACTTTTTTTTTTTTTTTTTTAAATGTCATCTGTAGAGGATCCTCAGTAGTCTGGACTTGCCATTCACAGAGTTCCTCTGCAGCTTCAACTAGTCCTTTGAATCTTGTATAATGTGTTCACCCTTTCTCAGCTGTTTGTACCGCAGTCTCTGTAGTCAAGAGGACTTAGAAAGGTCCTTCCCAATCTGGCTGGAGCTTGGCCTCCTTCTAGGACTTGATTAGGATCTAATCTCCAGGATGGAACTTATGAACTATGAATTCTAATGGTGGAGTTTGAGCTAATAGTCCTTGATGCCTGAGAAAAGATAATAAAGAAGACAGCCCAAGGATATATTTTTTAAGAAATACATCCTTTGTTTCAAGTATGGTAGTCCAAAGACTGTCCCATAAGGGGAGATTCCTACAACCTGATGAGGAGCAGTTTGGATCCTTAATAAGGCTATAGGTAAACACTTAGTCCAAGGCAGTTTGATTTCTAATACCAGCTTGGATAATTGTCTCTTTATTGTCTGATTCATTCGTTCCACTCTCCCAGATGAAGGAGGGTGCCAAGGAATGTGGAAATCCCAAGATATGTCTAAGCTTCTCATTAAGTTCTGTAGTACCTTTGAGGTAAAATGTCGTCCCTGATCTGAATCAATATTTTCTACTATCTCATATCTAGGAATAATTTGTTCCAGAATTATTTTGGAACAAATACTGTTGCTGTTGTAGCTGACAAATGATCTACTAACATCAACAGGTACCTCACTCTCCCTACTTCAGGCAATTCAGTAAAGTCGATCCGAATACTTTGAAAGGGTCTTAGACCTGGACTTCGCCTTCCGATACGTTGTTCTGGCTATAGTGTAAATTACTATATAGTCATATTTTCGTAATGTCAGGTCACACATGGCTTGTACACCCCAATGGCTCCCTTGGTGCAGGATGACCAAGACTTCCCTCCTAAATTGATTATTTAACATTTCTCTCCCATCAGGGAGTACCCATTTCCCATTCAGTTCACTGGCCCCCATTTCCTTGAGCATTTCTTTTTCTTTTTCCTCAAAGATTGGTGTTTCTTGTAAAATGGGTACCTCAGGGGTAAGATAATTCATGGTTACTACCCCAGGCCCTAAGGCTGCTTCTAGGGCCTTTTTGTCTGCTAATCTACTTCCCCTTGACCAAAAAGAGTCCCCTTTTTGATATCTATTAACATGCACCACAGCAATTTCAGCTGGCAACATCAGATTGACTAGTACCTGTCTGATAAGCTCTTCATGAGCCACTCTCTCTTTTACTTCATTTTTTTATTCCTTCAATTATTGCATATCCATTATATCTTTTTCCTTGTATTGTCCTTGAGGACCCGTCCATAAATGACCTTAGTCATGTATGCAAAGGCACATCCCTGAGATCCTCTCTTGCCTTGGTTTGGTAATTTATTAAGTCTAAACAATTGTGTTCCAAGTCAGAGTCTCTGTCCTTATCTTTGCCCTTCCACAGAAAGGTGGCTGGGTTCAAACAAGGAGCTGTTGTTAATACTAGGTCACCTTTTTCAATCAGTATCGCTTCTTTGACTATTTCATTTACTTTTCTTAAGTCTTGTACTAATTGATAAGAACTATCCGTTTTTCAACTGGTAAAATGGGTCATTGAAAGGGGACATACAGGGTTCTAGCAGTCCATCCTTAAGCAACCCCTCAATTATTGGTTGAAGACCTTTCTGCCCCTCTACTAGCTGTTGTACTATGTCATGTCCATCCAATAAGACAATTTTCAAGGGGAGGGATTTTTAGTCCTCCCCTATTACCCTCTTTGACCCACACAATGGGGTTTATATCTGCTTCATTCTTAGTAATAGTCATATATTCCTCATAAGTGTGGATTTGTAATCCTAATCGTATCACCAAATGCCGGCCCAGCAGATTACTGCCTGCCTTTGGGACATATCAAACTGGTAGTTTTAAATACACAAACCATAAACCCTTCCCCTTTTATGCCAGCCACCGACATGCATTGGTCCAATAGATCCAACCCCAAGGGAATATAATTTAAAGACGTCCTGCTTGCCCCGGTATCAACTAAGAATATCACTTCTTGCACCTGGGGTCCACCCTCAAATTTATCAAGGGTTCTTGGTGGGATTTATAGCTAAAGAGCCCCTCTTAGTAGGTCCTCTAGTGGCTTCTCATTCCATCCCTTCTGGATGTCTGGCCATGCTTTTGTGACAAAGTGGACTTTTTCTCATCTGACCTTGTAGCCTTTGTAAGAAGGCTGACAGAGTTTTGTCCTTTTCCTGTTGAATCTCAAATGCCTTTATGAAATTCTGAGATAGAAGTTTATGTCTTGACATAACCAGTTCCAGTTGACCCATATTTTGGCCAAAAAACCTTACGTCCCAAAAATGGGTTCCTTTGTCCACACAAAACCACGATAATAGATAATTTTCTCTTTGTCCTTTCCCTTTGTATTCGGAATGTTCCTCCATCTTATCAACATTCTCCCCAGCAGACTGTCTGGAGGAATGTTTTCAGGGACCTTACCTGAATTCCCACTAAGCCTAGTATTTTTGTTCCCCATTTTTCTTGTTTCCCGAGACTTCTTGTCATTTTCCCCATGGTACAGCAGAACTGCTACTGCGGACTCCACCCTCAGCCCGTACTAACGTACAGCTCACTTGCTCCCACCCACCAGAATGTCCCAGACCACCAAGGCAGTACTTAACAGTCCAATTTTCTTACCTTGGTCCGTGCACAGCATTACCTGGTCTTAACAGTGCTTTCCAGGGTTCCTTTTACCTTTTTTATTTTTTTCCTTCTGCCCCCAGTGGTTCACAAGGCCTGTCTATATTATCAGTCTCAGGATCTCAGTCGGTCCCTGTGGAGCCACTGTCGATGATTCCATTGAAATCAACAGGGCATGCCTCCTCACCCTCAACGGCGGAGACTCCCAAGCGATGACTTTGATCCCGGACGAGCCCCCAAATTGTGAGAAACGCTCAGTTACCAATTATCAATGACTGAGACATGATGCGGTGTGACGTGCCTAACAGCCATCGTGCAATGGTTTATATACCTTTCTCCGGACCACAAGTTCCCTCCCCTGATTCCTCACTGGCTGAGTACTATGGGGTGTACAGACTTCCTGAACCGCCTACCAATACGCCCCTTCATGGATGTGTTCATACGTTGCATGTTCATGGAAATGAACCTTGGCTTTCTCCAGGGCGGAGAAGTTAATATGCATGAGCTCATCAAGCAAGCATACTAAGGCAGAAAAAGTTCGAAATTCAGGTTCCCCAAGTCTCTCGGTATCTGCATCCATCTAAAGCCATTTCTAAGTACTGGTCATCACAGTTGACAAAAGGGCTACCTGTCTTCTCACCCCAGGCCAGGAATTTCAATGATTTGCTCTTTCAATGAATTGTTCTTGTTAATTGCTTTGGTGAATCGCTCCTGCCCATCCTCTCAGGCTGAATATGCGAAAACATTCTTTCCCTTACACTGGGCAAGTAAAGGCCATTTTTATATCTTTCTTCTGGTTGCACCTACACTTTAATCCTTAACTTCTGCCATGATAACAATTTAATGTTTTCAAATTGCTTTAGTCTGGTACTGCAGAGTCTAAACTGTCTTCATTGTAAAATATATTTTTCAGAAGTGCCTAAATACTAGGATAAAAGTAATGATTTCAAGATCAGTTTAAGACTTCATAAACCACACGTAAAAGAGGTGATTCCTCTCAGGGCATGCAATTCCTTGTTTACTCTCAACAGTTCACTGAGTTATGCAGTGATACAGATTGTAGAACTAATTCAGTTTATTATTTAAAAGTTCTTAACATTATATAATCACAGGAGAAGCTTCAGCAGATGCTGGCCTGTCATATCTGTGCCTTAATCTGACCCAGACCTCAGAATCTTGATGTGACTCCCTAGGCAACACATACATCATCTGATCTTAAACTGCTCAATGGATTAATGTACTGTAGGTGGAAGCTCTTACCTTCCATCACAGATGCATCAAGGGCAAAGAGATTTGTTTAAAGTTTCACAGTGATTAAGACAGTCCAGAGTAGAACATTATCTTTCTAATAAAAGGATAAACCAGGAATAATTGTGTCGGAATTAACAAAGTGAAGTAGCTTCCAGTCGGGTGTATTGCAACGCCCAAAGGCTGTTCTAGAAGTTCCTCTGGATCTTTATTGTTGATTACCACATAGTAGTCATTCCAGCGCCTGAATGTGTGTGTGAACACTTGTTTATGATGAAGTGCATATGACAGAAGCACATTTTTAAGATATGCTAATCTCCACCATGCTTTATACCACACATGCTGTGTTGAGTAATGCTTTGTGGAACTTAAGTCTGCTCTCTGAAACTATAACTATTTTTAAGGGCAGCCAAGTATTAATGGTTTTTCTGAACTGTGAGCATATGCTAGTTGAACTCCTTGGATGCTACAAAAACTTGTCAGATTTTTGCTGTGGGAAATTTTTTCATGCTTTCTCTTAGGTTTGTTTTATTTCCTCAAATTCATCAGCAACAATAGGTCACAAAAGTATTGGTGATTGCCTTCATCTCTAGAGGTCTGCCTTTCTTTTGTGGATTGTAGAACTGTTTAGTGAGTTTGTTCACAAACAGCCAGTGAGACTTTTTTTTTTAAATGAAGGTGTGCCTTCTGGGAAGATTGCTCCTCCCCAGAGAATGACTGAGCAAGCATGGGTGAGAGGTTTTTTGTAAGATGCTGGGTGATATGAAGAATGGGATAGAGGAAGTGAAGAGTAGGGAGAAGGTTGGCTAGTGAGAAACTGAAGAGGAGGAGAGAGCTTCCCTGTAAGGTGCTGCAGCAGTTTTGGAGATGGTATAAAAAAAGAGGGTTTCTTGAAGATACGGAGGTTTGTTGGAGCTAGCAGTTGCTGAGTGAGAAAGAAAGGCTGTTGGAAAAATTCTAGCCTTTAGGAACACCACCCTCAGAGTGCAGGTTGGTTTCAAACATTTCTGTTTAGTGTCTTACCCTGCAGATGTGAATTTTCTGAGTTTGAGGTTTGGTTTTTGTTTGTTTTGTTTCATTTTTTTGTTTATTAATTTGAGTACCCTTAAGAGCCAGTGTCAGAAACTGGAAGCATTTGGTATCTCTTGATGTGCTTGCTTTTTAAAGAAGTTAGGCAATTTGCTCTTACTTTTGAAATTATGGTAAGGTATGGTCATATGTTCACATGGTGGGATCCTGGTGTCCCTTTTTGCTGAGTCATGTAATCTCTTCAGGAACTGTGATCTCTTTACCGTTATGTAAAAAAGCCTGTGTGTGAACATGTAGTAAGATTGGTCAGTGCATGCATACAGATCACTGAATGAAATCCATTGATTCCCCACTGTGTTCCACTTTATTGTTTTGCTGTGTGTGTTCATAGTTCATCTCTGTAGTACAGACAATGAAGTTAGTTTTCTGGAAATATCGAGGTCTTAAAAAAAAAAAAAAAAAAAAAAAAAGGCAAAACAAACCCAAGAAATAGCTCAGCAGAAACAACAAAATCCTCTAAAATCCCTTCCTCTCCCCTCTGCCATTTAGGAAGACAAACAAACAAACCCACAGCAGTGTAGGGAAGTACTCAAGTTAATGACATACTAACCTCAGCTCTGCCTCTATGCTCTTGCAGTAGTAGAACATCCAGATATTAAAGAACCCTCAGATCTTTCAAACAGCCATCCTATAGTTTAAAGACAGCCTCATAGCAGAATCTTGTTGTGCTTGAGCTAATTGACTCCGATTTTTCTGCTTCTTCAAAGAAAGATAATGTGTAGTTGTTGGCTGTTTGGAAATTAATTGCCGATTTCAACCTGTTTGAAGTGGCATATCTCAGCTCAGAATAAAATTTATTAATCGAAATAAAAACCATTAGAATCAACACATTTTTGCCAACGAGAAACAAGCATCTTTATTCCGCTTGCTTATAATTCTGGACTTCAGGAGGCAATGAAGTCATCAAAGGCAGTTTCAGCCTCCCCTTGGTTTCTGAAGCGTCTCCCACACAGGAAGCTGTCGAGATGCTTGAAAAAGTGATAGTCGGTGGGCGAGAGGTCTGGAGAGTACGGTGGATGAGGCAGAGTTTCGTAGCCCAGCTCGTTCAACTGTTGCAGCATCGAAAGTGCAACATGTGGCCGTGCGTTATCATGAGGAAGGATTGGACCCTTTCTGTTGACCAGTGCTGGGCGCAGCCGTTGAAGTTTCTGGAGCATTTCATTGATTTGCTGGACGTACTTCTCTGCTGTGATCGTTTCACCAGGATTCAGGAAGCTGTGATGGATTAAACCAGCAGAAGACCACCAGACAGTCAGCATGACCTTCTTTTGGTGCAGATTCGGCTTTGGGAAGTGCTGCGGAGCTTCATCGCAGTCCAACCACTGAGCCGATCGTCGCAGGTTATCGTAGAGCATCCATTTCTTGTCACAGGCCACAATACGGTCGAGAAATGGGTCGTTCTCTTTGCGAAAAAGAAGCACCGATGACACTTCAGAATGGCGATTTCTGTAATTCTCATTCAATTCGTGCGGCACCCATTTGTTGAGCTTCTTCGACTTTCCAATCTTCCTCAGATGCTCAGAAACAGTTGATATGTTTACCCTGAGTTGTTTTGCAAGTTCTCGAACAGTTGTGCATGTATCAGCTTCCACCAGAACCTTCAGTTCATTGTCGTCAATAGCAGAAGGATGTCCGCGACCTTCTTGATCTTCAAGGTCGAAATCACCACGTCGAAATTTTTGGAACCAAAGTTTCACTGTCCGTTTGTTAACAATTCCCTGGCCATATACCTCATTGATGTTTCGAGCAGCTTGCGCTGCATTACATCCAAGTTTGAACTCGTAGATTTGTTAAAATTGCTGCTTTGACATCTGAACTTCAAACCTCCAAAATTTGTCAAAAACGCAGTTTATATTATAATTTAATTATACAGCGTGAAAGTTAATAACATGAACTTTTCAAAAATATATAACAGTACGCCAGTGGAGAAGGTACTATTCCTGAAACATATACAATGAAAATCACATTAAAAAATGGAAATTAATTTCCGAACAGCCTATAGTTTTATGTAAGTGAAGAAATTAATCTAGACGTGTGTTGTACAAAACTGATATATATCCTGTATGGACTTTCAGAAGTGAATGACCCCTAAGAGGCTGTTCTATATGACCAGATAAAAATGCTTTTGCAGGACAACTTATTTTAGTAGTTTGTAATGACTCATCCCCTATATGTGCCGTTAATCCAATTATGTTTGCCAAGAAGTTCTTATGAATAGGTACAGTGGGGTCAATATGATCTCATGAGCTTCCTGCTGAAACTATGTGTTTATAAGCAGGGACACTGCATTGGTAAAGCTGAAGTATCATCATGGTTTAGGAGTGAAGAGAGATATCCTCATTTTCTTCAAGGGAGATAATTAAACCTAAGGAGTCAGTGCTATTTTGCTTTTCCTTGAATGTCATCTCTCTCTTTCTTATAGTACAGGGCTTGGATTTGTAATTGTGGTGTTGCTGATATTAGACCAACACAGATAAATGGTGCTTGTCTATTTCCAGTTTGTGCATTGTAACACTAATATACTCTTCCTATACACTATCCAGTGTTTAGGTTATACCTGATTTAAGTCTTGGCTATCTTCCAAACCATTCATATACTGGAATTTAAGAAAATGTGTATGTAAATGACTGTATGGAGTTATGTGGGGGATGAGAAGCCAGGTAAACAGGTTTGTACTGCATTAGTGAAAGTTGTAAAATGAGTGCAAAATGTCAGATGCTTAAGATTTAGGCCTGCTTACATGTAGCCCGATTCCCCAAAACATAGAGAATGTGTAGTTCTGCTGGGTTGCCTTTTAAGTTGTGAAATACTACTTCTGCAAAACTGACAGTTTTATACAGGTGCCTAAATAAGCAACTAAAAGCCAGATTTTGCCATCCTGAGAAAAGGTTCTGTCCCTCTCCATGTGTATCTCCTTCATGTGTGATCTTTTAAAGTAATTCCTGTCAACATGTTTAATATGAATAAATATAAATATTTTAATGTCATATTATGGCTGTTATGAGTACCTGCTGATATAGAATTTTCAGTGTGTAATCTTGCTACATCAAGTGGCTGTTGGAATATTGACAGTTAAATTTCTCCTGTATTTTTTTGAAGGAATGTGTTAATATGCATTATTTAAGGTTTCAAATTTTAGTGATCAAAAATATGTCCAAATATATTAGTTTAAGTTATAATATTGTAAGTTTCAGATTTTTTGCTTTTACAGTGGCTTGCAGTTTTCTATAACTAGCACTTTATAAATCAGTAGGAAACATTGTTTTATAGTAAGAAAATTAGATAAAGTACAGCTTGCCCAAAGTCAATGATACTTTTCGTCTTGTTCCCCGTGGTGCTGAGTGGCCTCCATTTCTGTCAAAATCAATTGGATTTGCAGTTGTTTAGTATCAGCTCTATGAGAGCTCTCATAACTTCAGGGCATGTAAAACTAGAAAGGGTCCTTTGGTTTGTATAGTCTAATCCATATATTTTTTTATAAATCATGCTGTAGTCCCCTCAATTTGCATTGTTTATCTGTCCCATTAGGTCACATGATTTCTGTTAACTTTAACCTTAGTCAAAGCAAGCTATTCATACCTTCCAGAAAGGTGCTCTGCCTAGGTTTTAAGATGGCCAGAAATGGAGATCTTGACTTTTTATGTAGTTAGCTGCTTCAAGTAAACAAATTTCCTTTACAGTTTAAAAATAATAATAATTACACATTCACTTCAGTCTGAAAATGGCTGACTTCAGCTTCCAGTGGTCAGTTCTTATGAGGATTTTGGGTCCATCTGCATTAGCACATCAGATTGAGGGTGTGCATTTTGAATGAGGTTTGCTGATCCTTTTTTATAACCTCCACCTTCCCCTTCTCCCTGCGCTGCCATTCTTGTAGGAGAAGATCCCAGAGCTGGTGAGCAGATTCCTCAGAGTGAGCCTCCACCAGCAGATGCATTCTGAGAGCAGGAGTGTAGCTAATGTGTTCCAGCTGCAGAGACATTTGGGGCCAGGAAAGCAGGCTATGGCTGGTCTGAAATATCTCTTCCTTTACGTCCTTCCTTCTGCAGGCCCCTAATGGATGGGCATCAGGTCTTCGTCATCCTACCAATCCATTCCTAGTGGGGCTGTGCTGCCTGTTAATGTAAACAAAGCTTTTGTTAAAGGTCAGCTTAGTACATAGTAACTTCTATCTGTGAAAGCATTTACATAGGGTTGTAGCATGATGATCTCTTGGATGGTCTAAAAAGATTTCAAACACTTAAGTCTTCTGCTAAAAGAGGGGGTTTTACAGTTCATGTTTTTTCTGAGCAAAATTTTCCATTTCTTCAAAGTTCTTTTTAAAAGTCTTTGAATATAGCTTAAAATATCTTTATTTTTATTTTAATTAATAATATTATTTTAAATGAGTGCTGATCAGAATGTCATGGGATGCTAATTCAAATGTGATATGGAAGTAAAGGATATTCAGTTTACATCTGGTTGTATAAACCACAATGAAACCAGAACCACTCTGCCCCTGCCCCCCCCCCCCCCCCCCCCATCCCCCGGGTTAACATAGTTGTCTTCTGACAGGAATATAGCTAGTACCAATTATTTAAGCCTTTATTTATTGATATCTTCCTTTTACTTTGTTCAGGATTGAAATTCAGTCAGGAAAGGGGGATTTTTTTAGTGCAGGTTTTATGCTTGCATCCAGGATACCCTTTTGGAATATAGGTAGTCTTTTAGGTTTCTTCTCGTCATCTAAAATAGACTCAGGGCAGAAATTGTGTTAGATTTGGATGCAGGTAGGCCAGAGAAATCAGCAGCAAATATATTTCAATTAGTGTATACTAATTTTAAGAGTGTTTATTTGTTGTAGATGTGTTTAACATACTCCTTATTTACTAACAGACTGCAAATTATTTCATATTGTTGTGATACTAGCCTGTCATCCTGCTTCTCTCCAAATATACAAGAAAAATGGTCTGAACTTCTTGCCTTTCTACTTCATTAAAAATATTCCTGTCTTCACATACAAATTTGCCTATTGCTAAGAATTCTAGTTTTTCTCATTTAGTTTAGATCTACCAGCCAAGTTGTAGCAGCAGAAGCTTAGATATTAAGATGTCTGGCTCTTCCTCAGGCTCTCAGGTAGCTGATACAATTAATTTACAGTCAAATTTTGAGGTTGCCACAGATTTGGAGATTTACATATTTTTATGGTGGCTTTCCTTGCTTCAACTTCTTGCAGTCTTATTTAAAGAATAGGTCTTTTACCATTTGCATTAAATAAAACCAACAGTATTTTGTTATGGGGGGAAAAAACCCCAGCCTAAAATGGTGTTGAGATACTGTCATGAACAACTTTGGTAAGAAAGTACTGTATTTGCTATAGTATACTTAAGAAATAAAACTTGAGTTTGGTGTTACTACAAGTAGGAGAACAACAGTTCATACTAACAGTGTTTGGGGTTTTGTTGTTGCTCTACTGAACAGGAACTGAGCGCACTACCTTGCTTATCTGTCCATATAGCATATAGAATTTTGTATTCATGTTACTACTTCTTAGAAGTATACTTAAATATTTCTCTTAGATGTACACTTTATAGTATCAGGAGATTCTTGTGGATAACAGAACTCAAAATACTAATTCACCAAAGATCTAATTTAGAGTAACAGTGTCTTGTTATTGAGAAGTATTAAAAAAAAAAAAAAAAGGCCAGCAAACACCCTATCCTCTTTTGAAATTTTAGAGAAAAGTTGTTGCACTTCAGTCTGTGTGGTTCCTGGTTTTGAAGAAATGTTACAAACTGTGAGTCTATCCTATTTATAGCTGGCATTTTTTCTGCAGTTAACAAAATTCCTCATGCGTCCTTTCAAATACAGCTTGGCCACCTCCTCTATATTGTTCTTTTCATGAAGAGTATTCTTGACTTCATTGACATTCAATAATGTTGAGGTATGTTGCTAATTATTCCCAGCATGAATGCCTGCTTATAATTGCAATTTATCATGAATGCATAAGATTTGTTAATGATTTTTCTAAAAACTTTTTTTTTTTTTTGCCTCAAGTCTTGAGGGTTTTATTGTTTCTAAAGCTGCTGAATAACCTGCTGGTTTGAAAACAGTAGTTAATGCATACCACCTACTGGTAATAATTACATCAAAGCTTTTTGCCCCTTCTAGTGTGCTAATACTGCAGAGCTTTATGAATTCTTTCCAGCTAAAGAGCTCACTTTTTCCTTCAGTGCATCAAACTTAAGAGAAAATTTCTACCAGAAAAAGTCTGACTTTCCTATATACCAAACAGGCGCGCATATATATATATATATATATATATATTGCATCTGAGCCCCCAGGAAGTTCCCAGTCATATTAAAGGCATTCTCTGGCAATAGAGTGTCTACATAACCTATTTCTTAATGTTAAGTAGGCAGTAAAGAGCCCTGACACAATTTTGCTGAAGCCAGAGCACTGCAAAGGAGATGGAAAAGTTCCCTAAACTGAATAGTGGCAATTTGCATGTGTGGTAGATTTAGGCCTGGCTATAGACTTTTTATAACTTGGGCTTTCTTGTAGCTCAGATCAGGCCTGTAATAGATGCAGTTCTGTTTGTTCCAGCTGATTCCTGGAGCAGTTATTTAAAACTTGCTTCTCTTAAGCTGCGCTCTGCACTGCAGCCCCACATTTCTCCTGATAGTGACTCCAATTTGGTGACTGGCTCCACTGCTCTGGAGTTTTGTGTCTGGAACTGATTGCTTGTAAGTTTGGGAGCCATAATTTCAGTCTCAGAAGGAACTCTTTTGTGTAGTGGCAGAGTATTGAATTTGATTTCCTCCCTGCTTCATGTTTCTGAGAAGAGAATGTGTCCTGAGATGCAAGTGGCAGCAAATAAGAATATTACAAATTCTGTTAAAAATTATCTTTGCATTTTTGAAGCTGTAGACACTGAAACAAAATTCCTTGACTGTTCATGATACTTGGCACCATGCTCTTGAGCTGTCTTTGGAGTGAAGTAGATCTCTCCAGGACTAACCAAAGGTATGGTTTTGGAAAGTCTTTAAGTTGCAGTCTGTGCTGGTAGTATGGATATAACTGTCCTAGGTTTGGCTAACTCTATTTTATGAAATCCTCTAAGGCTATCACTGAAGACTCTGAAATATCTCCACCTCATCAGAGCATAAAGTGCACTTGCTCTTGCCTTCAGGCAGTGGAAAGCTGTTATTTCAAGGCGAGGCCTATGGGAGACCCATACCAAATGTGTGATGATGATGGGACCTATCTGAACTGGAGGCTGTGGATGCTGAGGAGTACAGACTTATGATCACTCCCAGGTGTGGCTGCCTTTGCAACATTTGCTAATGTCTGCTGTTGCATCTGATTGTAATTTCAGTGCAGGTAGTGCTGCTATGTGATGAGGCAGGTGGAGGTAATGTACATCCCATTGGTATGTCTCTTCTGCACCAACCTAAATACTACTTTCTATACTGAAATAAGCTAGACTTCAAAGCAAAAAGTTATGTTATAATCACTTCTAGAGGAGGAGAAAGCAAAAAAGAAGGTATTTGGATAGAACTTCATCAGGAAACTCTCCAGTAATCCTATTATGCATTTTGGGCTAGCTGCTAACTATTGGATTCTTGATACTGCTAATTGAATTCAGGTCATAGACTTTTAAAGAGCTTTAATTCCCATTGTATTGTCTGTATTTGATATTGTATGTGAAGATTCACAAAATGTGCAAAGCAGCAAGGCATATAAAAAAGGGAAATGGTGACATGAACTCCGAGTGACCAGACATTCAGAAAACAATTATGAAAAGGAAAGTTATGTTGTTTGTTCTCTGTAGCTTCTTATCTGGACTGTGACCTTGAAAGTAGCATTTCTACTGCCTGCTCGTACAAAGCAGCTTCTTCTTTCACTATTTCTCCATGCTCTGATTAGAAAAAGAGGTGGGATTTGCTGAGCAACCAATATGAAGTTTAAGCATGTGTCCCAAAAATTGCTTTGAATACTTTCAGGTAGTATAAAAAAGATGGGAAAATCTTCATGTTAATCTTCGGTTATGTGTTCCTTTGGTGGAGGAGTGCTTTTTGAGGGATGAGCTGTGTGAGTAGTGGAAATATTTAGTATCTGAAGTTGTGTAAAATGTTGAAACAGTTCTTGCCTAAAAAGCAAATGCTACTATTAGGATAAGAGCCAGGAAACAGGGTACTCCCTACTAGCTGCCTAATCACTGTGTGCTGTGGAGTTCCCACCTGTGAGTTATAATATAGTTTGAGTACACCTAGACTCCATATTGTTGAGCCTTTCTCCAATGGGACACAAATGTGAAAGGCCTGCAGGAACTGTTACCCTTAATCAAGGTGTAACAATAAGGATGGGGCAGCTATGTAATATGTAGATAGAGATACAGGGCTCAGCTGTGAGGAGACTGGCAGAGCTCTGTGTCATGTTGTCATCAGTCACTTCTGAAAAGATATTTGGAAGATCAGCCATCTGAGCTTGTCTCTGTTCAGAGAAAAGGTGATTTTCTTCTGTTTTAGTTGGTAGGACAAGTAGCATGAGATACTTCTTTCAGATATGTTGTGAATATGAGGGAGGAATGTGGATTTTAATTTGAAATCTGCACATGAAGTATCTTGTTAACTGTAAGTTTATTCTGAGTCAGTTAAAACAGCTGGAATGAGATAACTTTTTTTTCTTAAGTGAAATCACAGTCTGAGACTGCAAGGGTCCGAGCTGTGGCTTTTTCTTTTTTTTTTTTCCCCCCAGTTATTTGAGGTGGTTTTTACATTTTGATGGCAGTAGAGGAAATGTTTTCCAGAGAGTAGTTACCCTCTGTGCAACTCAAAGTGAAGTTTCGTAAAGACTCTGTGCCTGTCTTGCTTCCAGGTCTGGGCATAATAGCACATAGGCACAGGGAAGGAAATGGGGGTGGAGGGTTGGGAACTGATGCACTGAGCACAGTGCACCCTTCCTGCAAGCTAGCGTCCCAACCAAACGCAGAGCTGATCCTGTCCATGTTATGGGCCAAGCACTCTCCTGAATGATTCTGGTACAGAAGTCATACCAAAATTACTTTTCCTTTCTCCTTCTTCTTATTCCAGCTGCAATTTGATGGATGGAGGAAGACAAAACACAATAGCAAGTGATATATGCAAGTGATATATTTAGCATCATGGAGAGCCAAAATATTGTTATCTTAAAAAAAAACCCAAAACACTGAAACCCACACTATTTAGACAAGTCTGTCTGCTGTTTTAATCTGAATCATATTTTCTTAAGAAAAGAGGGCATATCTTTTTGCAGAAATATGACCTTTATGTTGATATACTTCTGGTATCTGTAGAGGTGAATTGCAGGCAGATAAAGCAGTTAATACTGGCCTATGTTCATGTAAAACCTGTAGTGTCTTAGTAGGGAATAATTCATATGGCTAGGTGAAAATGGAGTTAAAACTTGAGAAGCTTGTACTCAGTGTTTTCAAGGGCCAAAGTAATTCCCATTTTGCAACTGCAATAAAAGGTTCAGCAGAATGTCAGCTGGCTGAAGCTCAGCTTGACCAGGAAAAATTATTCCCAATTTAGAAAACAAAACCAAACAAAAAAAAGTAGCGTGCACTCCTAGTACCACTTCAAGTTATTAGTATTATGGAAAAAGTTAGTCTGTAGTTCAGCTACAAGTTCCTGGGACAGACAAATATGATCTTGGTGCTGGTGCTTGCTGCAGCAGTGTTGTGGCATGAGATGGAGAGAGAAGGCTGTAGATCCCTTTGTCTAGACTGCCATCATCTGCCTTTCACACCAGTCAGCTCCAGGTCATAGAAAGGATTGCTGATGGATCTTCAGCATGAATTCCTTTGTGCCAGGGAGCTGTTTTAGTCAGAGCTCTGCATACAAACCTGATCTCTGTCAATTCAGGATTAGCTCAAAAAAAAGTCTCTGGTGTATGTGTGTGGATTATCCTTTGGTTATAGAGAAGACAAGGGGAAGAAGGTGCTTTGCCTGGGTCAGGACACATAGCCCAGGACCTCTGTTGGGTGCCATGGAGAGATTTTTACTTCCAGCCAAGTCTGAGGAAGCATGAGACTAATCAGATTTCCTAATCCCGTCCCAGCAGAGACTGTCAGTCCCCATGTGCCCTGCACAGCCCTGGGGGGAAGCTGTGGTGAAGTGGGGTTCATGGCTTTTATTTCTTGGCCTGCTCATACAGGTTTCACATTCAGAAGCTTTCTCTTTTGCATCCATTGTATGTGGTTTATTTTCATCTAACTTTATTTATCATACTTTTAAAAAAAGTATATTATCTACTTTTTCATTAAAAATGCTGTCAAGCAAAAAAAACCCTAACTTTTTCTGCTTCTGATGTCCTGCTGTTACTCCCCAGTGTTCATGTCTGACTTAAAGATTAATTAAAATAAATATCAAGTGCTACTGAAATAATTAATAAATTATACAATTTACATTCGATTGTAAGTGGAAGAATGCCTTACACTTCCCTTTAAAAAATCAGCATGGTTCCAGAAAGGAAGGAAGCATGCTAATTACAATGCCTCCATGAGACTTTACAATTCATGGATGAGGGTTGATCAGAAGATGCAAAGGAGGCAAAGCAAGCATTTTAATGTTTGATACTTCAGTTCTTCTAATCCCAAAGCTTGCTATTAAAATACATCACAAAATTTGTTGTGCATCTCCAGCAGTTTGATATTTCCTGAACTTTTCCATCTAGAAAAGTTGGAAACATTTTGTGTTGGATGCTGATCCTGTGTTACTTTTGGCACTGAGGTAACTTGGCTGGAGTTTCTCCTTAGTTGTTAATGTGAAATCAGAAGTAATCTCTTTAGCTTTTTACAAAATATCCACGTTTCATAGCTTTTTTAAACATATAACTGATGACCAGCATTTATGTACCTTTTCCTGGCATACAAAGAAAAGAGTAGAAGTGCCGCCTTTGATAGAATCAGCAAATGTAGTATGTCCAATGCACAGGCATAATGTCCAGTGTTGTTTGTGAAACTATATGAAGATGGTAATGTATCTCTTAACATATTTGTTAATTTGGAAAGTAATAGCATCTCTTAACAAACAGCGACAAGAGGAAAAATAGTGAAGTCTCTTCTACAGGGCTGGGTTTAAAGGTATCTTGTATGAATCATAAAGTCATTTTAAATATACAATCATGAAAACAGCTCCGCAGAGTCAGATTGAACATCTAGCTTGGAGGCCAGGAGATGATGCCCAAGAGATCAGTGGAGGACCAATACATGCATGGTATTTTCCTCATATAGTCTCTAGGCCTCCAGCCCCATGGCTTCTGAAACTAGAGGGTGTACTACCTTATCTCTTCACTTAAACTTTACACTGCCTCCCTCTTACTCCCATTCCTCTAGTCTTAACATTTCTCCTGTTCCTTCATGGTACTGAAGCACCAGTAGCAAAAGTACTGAGAATATAGTGGAAGTAGTCTGAATGTTCATTTCTTTCTCCTACTAAATGGGAGAGAGCCAACTGCAGTAAAAATCCAGCTCAGTTTTTGCCTGAAGTATGTTTATTGCTGTATGGGATTTGTCTGTGCTCCAAATGGGGAATTGGGAGGCTTGAGCATTTGCACTGCTGTGATTTGTTGGAGATCTGAGCAAGTCCTACACTTTTAAGTGTACAGATATAAGGTTTTGGGGGGAGGGGGGCGAACTGTAATTTTTTCAGATCTGTAGAGAGTTTCATGGGAGCTATGGAAACTGCATTTCTGAAGTAGAGGCCTTTGTTGTTGCCTGCCAACCTTCAAACCCCTGTTTGATAGCATGGCAGGTTTACAGCCCCCATTAAAATGTTTTCACTTGTTTTGTTTGTTTGTTTGTTTTACCTCTCCTCATCTTATTACTTGAAACTGTGAAAGCACTTTTTTTTTTTAAAAAAAAAAAAAAAAAGAGTGAATACTATGAACCAAAATGGATGGTTTGGAAAAGTTTTGTGAGTACTAAAACTAGGATTTCGTAACTGGAGATTTTGAAGTTGGTCCTGTAGGGGTAGTGCTGTCTCTTCTGTCTTCTAGAGGAGCCTAGACAGGTTTCAAACTTTCATTTTAAAAAAATGGCTTGAAGTATGACCCAGTGTCCTGTGCTAGTAAATAGTTCCTAATACAGTCTGTATTATAAATTCATAACGTTCTAGTTAAATCCTGTCACATGTTACTGTGTTATTTTAAGATTATTACCCTTGTAGTTCCATAGAAAGCTTTTCCTGGGGACAAAAAGAAACCCCCAAAACAACAAACCACCAACCAGCATTTCCTTGTCACTGTGATCTGAGTAAGAGCAGGGAAGTGTACAGTTGTCCAGGACTCCCTGGCATCTTTAGTAAATCTTGTGCCCTCCCATTCCCCATAGCATGTCATTTGATGCTCTAGAATGGTGAGTCCATTGGAAATGGCTGTGTTTGTAATGTAGTCATTTAACAAATTATCTCAGCAGGTGTGATTAATTACATAAATTCAGTGAAGGAGGTGTCTGTTGATTGTAGTGGTCATTAATACACTTACTGCCCTGAATCTTGAACTGTTTCTATTGTTTTGCTACTTAACTTCAGGCATATAGACATAAGTATTCAATTTACTTTTAGTGCCTGTTTTTGTCACATACCTCTCTTCCATTACAATCGCTGTATTTTTGATTTAGTTGCCAAATTCTTTTCTGAAGTAGGAAAGATTGTGCCTTTCCTAAGTATAGAATAAACTAACATCTTGATTATGGTTTGGAAAAATAGAGACATAGTATCTAATAAATAGGTATGCGATTATGCAGGGACTGTATGGTGTGTGTATAGCATTCATGCTTAGGAAAAATATTCTCAAAAAAAAATTAGGGGGATTTTCTTTGGGGTTTTTTTGTTTATTTGCTTTAGATTTGGATTAACAACACTTTTTTTTTTTTTCCCCTAGGGGAAGAAGTGGGAAACACAACAAAAAGAATAACTGTTTAATTTGATAATGATGAATACTATTGGGTTTTGACCTAAAGACTCATTAACCTTTGTCCCTAAAGCTTATCTAAATAATTCAGGATTTATATTGGGAGTGGGAGAGCAGAGGATGTGGAGTTTTGAACTCTGTTGGAACATCATTGGCTCTGCATTTAGAACAGACTTGACCTTTCTCAGGCTCAGGTCCTGGGCTCAGTGCTCACCAGACTTTCTCAATGGTTTTTTTTGTAAGGAGGGGGGAATCAACACTTGTCTGTCTTGAGAATATTTTAAATGCGGGTTTTTAGTTTGTAAAACTAATACCTTCAGAAAACAGGATGTTTGAGGTGAATGTCATGGAAATAAATGTTCTGCTCCATGGGCAATTTTGTGGAATATGTGTTGTTTCTTGCCTTGCGTGTGGAAGATAGACAGTGTTGGTGCTTGTAAGACTTCTTTGAAATTATTTAAATATTTCACTGCACTTTTGCACTGTGAAGAAAGTCAGAATAACAAGATCAATTGAGGGGAAATATTCCTCCTGTCAATTTACAGTACTGTATGTCTGTCTTTGCAGCTAGCAGCAGCATGGCTAACCATTTCTTATTCCATTTTCTGAAGAACAGAAATGAACATATCCATAGCCTCTTTCATTAGTTAAACCTTTAAATGTGTGTATATGTGTAATACATACACCATGCAGTGTAAGTGAATTTGTTATAGAATTTAATACTTCATTTCTTATATTCTGCAGATACTGTTTTAAATAAGATAGCAAAGATAAGTATGTTAGAGGGTATTTGTGCCCATTCATTTCTCTAATGAAAACCTACAAGGAATTTTGAGAAATGGAGAATATCATAGGTTTTAAAAAGGAAGTTTGTGTCAGGAACAAATAGGAACTCTCCTCAAAACCTCTAAAGACAGACAAAACAAAATTCAGGAGTCAGTTATGCAAATGAGAGATTCTTATCTGGAGATTGAATTCAGTTCTTTGCACTGTTTAGGGGAAGTTTAGGAATTATGAAAGTATCAGAAGTGTACATTCTTATTTCATCCCTATAAATTTCACATAAATGATTACAAGATCTGTATGGAAAAAAAAAAAAAAAGGAAAAAAAAAAAAGAGCATCAAACTGACCATCTAAAGAAATACATTCAGGCAAATTAGCCTTCACTGCATTCATTGTTGAACAAATTCAAACTTCAGAACAAGTTGTCAGAAAAGTATTTCTTGGAAATAAACATGATCTGTGATGAGAAGTTAAAGAAAGAAACCTTTATTTAAAAATTTAGATGGTGCAAGTTGCTTCATGGTTTCCTAGATTGTGTCTCATGTGCATCTTCCCTGATGTTAATTGGATGTACAATAACTTTGAGTTGTGAATTCCTTCTGACCACATGCAGTTGTAAAGAAGTACTGAATCGAGCTGACTACAAGTGAGCATCAAGCCAGCTACAGCACAGATGGAAATGGGTGAAATAAACCATCCACCTGAATAGCCTAAACTTCAAAAGGGAAAAGTCTGTTCTGTTCATAAATTAGCAAGAGTTCAGTTTATATCCACTCTAAAGCGAAGTCAACAGTTTTTGCAAATAGCAATTGATTAGATACATTTAAGTGCTTCATTCTGGGGTAATTTCCAGGCTGAAATGCTTTAAGACCTTTTCAGAAGTGCTGCACACTCGAACATTTCAACTGATTGTGTGTAAATTGGAAAAAAATAAATCATGTACAAGGGATAGCTGGGAGATTCATCTTGCCTGAATTTAGGATTCTGCTTTGTAATTTTCCTTGAGTGAAGGCAGAGGTTGGATTCTCTTTGTGGTCAATAAACACAAGAGCTTGTTTACATTTGTGTGCCAGGATTTCCATCCTAAACTGTCTGTTTCTTTCAGTTGACTAAAAGTCTAGATGACTAGATCAGACCAAAATGTAGTTGTTGGAAGCTGGCTCAGCTGAGTCCTCTACTTTTTAAGCCTAACGAGACATCTAAAAGCAAGGCTTCCAAAATATTTGTTTTAAATGTTTACTTAGAATGGCTTACCATGCTTGTCATAAAGATTCACTCAGATTAGTGAGTGAAGGTAGAACAGAAATGAGAATAAACTGGTTGCCTTGACTAAACCAGCACCTCAAAAGTTTGTATTAACTTAATCAACATTACGTTTTTTTAAAAAAATACATCTGTTCAGAGTTAAAACTGTGAAACTTCCCCCAAAATGGCTTTTGCTCTTGGGTTTTTTGCTTGTTTGTTTGTGGGGATTTTTGTTTGTTTGGTTTGGTTTTGATTTTTGTTTTGTTTTCTTTTTTAAACTCCCCCTCCAGGCAGGGGAGCTTAACAGAGCGCCCCGCTGATATAAACATGAATGGTTTCATTAAATAAGCAAATTAGTAACTGTAGTGTGAAGCTTTGGGAGCTGAGCTTGCAGGAAGAACTACCAGGAAGTTCAGAAGATCTTGTCAGTGTAGGGTGGGATGTTGCCGAGCTTTCTGCCACAGAGTAGCCACAGCGTAGGGAGGAGCTCTTGCTGGAATTAGCCTGAAGCAATGTGACCATTGAAGAACAGTTCTCTCTCGTCTGGATGTTTCAGCCTTGTTGGTGTTTACCCAGTAACTGGTTTTCAACACAGGATTGTATTTAAGGATTTTTCACTCTGCAAATGATTAAAGTGTCTGTGTTTGTCATTAACAAAGGAAAGGGGGCGTGATTTACAGGTCTGAAAGCACAAAGTTGTGCTATTGGAAGGCCAATGCAACCCTTACTCTTTATGCTATGCATCCTTGTTAGTGTTGCTTTGAAATCTGTAGATGAGAAAGACTTAGAGCACTGTAAATGAATTATTTTGATTTGTCATAACGCAGCTAAGACTTCAGAGAAGATGGACACCGCTCAAATGCTTCACTGAGAATATCAAAGGAGCACTTTCTTCTTCCATGCAGTGTACCTTTCTGACTTTTCCTAATTGCACAGATGAGAGTTTTTGCCAGGGACAAAGATGTATATTTAGTCCTACAGTCTCTCTTATTGCTTGGAACATTAATCAAATTAAACAGCACAGATTTCTAGTTTAGTTCCAAGAGAAATAGTTCACCCATAAAGAATTAAAATCCATAAATCCATGAAAATATTATTGAAATTCATTATAATTTCAACAGGACAAGAGCTTCCCACTGGAAACAATTATTTTTATTTTTTGATGAGATCAATTTTAAACCTCGGAGTTGATATTGTTCTCCAGTAGAGCAAAGTGACAGTGATATAATTTCACTAGCTTCAGTCATCTTTCTCTGTTTCGAGAAAGAAATTCATTGTTGCCATTGACAAGATACAGTTTTAATTTATTTTTTTTTTCCCCCCAAAGGAGGTTTAAATTTAAAATACAGAGCTGTACGCAAGGTAACCAGAAACATGTGAAATGATACAATCAGAAAACAAAGTAAATGGGACTATCTTCAGTTTTTGTTCACTTCTTGAAGCTGAGTGTTGAATGTGAGTGTGCTAAGCACTCTACAGAAGCCAATTGAGATAATCTATGCTATTACCTCTCTTCAAGCTGGACTGGGAGAAGTTTCTTCTTGAAGGTTGGTAGGAGAGGCCCCTGTTTGCTAAACTGTTGACTATTGTTGTGATAGTTGTTACCAGGTTCTTGATGGTCACTCTTCCTTTTCTGTACCATGAAAGTTGCAGGTTCCAGGTCTTTGAACTCATCTACATGTTAGTTTACATCTCCAAGAGCCTGAATACCATCCATTATATTTTTTTATAACACCCAGCCTTCCTTTGCTATAGGTTAGAAAAAGAGAGGAAGGAGCTTAGTACAGTAAATATCATCTTTGTATTTCTTGCTGTTTTAAGTTGGACTTGATTCAGTATACACAGACACTGTCAAATTCCTAAAGTAAGCATTAGCCACTACTTATGGCTGAGAGATTGCTCTACTTCAGTGTCTACATTGGAAAACAATTGTCATGGGGATTAGTGGGTTTGCTCATCTTGATAGACAAATTATTAATTCTTATCTCAAGTCTCTTAAAGTACAAGGAAGAAGACTTCTTTCAGCCTGAACTCTTCAACTTATTTCAAATGGACTGCCACAAAATAATTTTTCAGTGTTAATTAATATTCTGAAAAAAAGTTGTGATCTGTCTCCAGTGAGACTGAGGGTTAGACTCATAGAAGGACATGAGCAGATGATGCTGAAGACCTGCATAATTTTTAATCACTCCAGACTTGCTCTAGAATTCCAGCCTGGTAGTACCTGTGCTCCTCAGAGTCACTGAGGGAAGAATTATGAAATCTATGATGGGATTCTCAACCAGCAGGCTGAGCACGAGGCTGCTTCATGTAGCCATGAGAAAAGGCCAAGCTTGGTTTCAGATAAAACCTCATTTCAGTGACTTGTATGGTCAACTCTGGGCTGCTGAAATCTGCCTGCTTTCACTGTATTCTAAGCCTTAAATATTCTCTAAAGGCAAGAAAGTTAGAAATTAATATTCTTCCAAAAATTGCTGAAGACTTGGGTTTGGTTTAGTTTTTTTTTTTCTTCTTGAGAACAGCTGGAGTTGGAGATCACATTCCTCCTTTCTAATGTTGTATTGCACAGTCCTTTCCTATTCCAGAGGATGCAAGAACATATCTGTTGCTGCTAAAAAGAATTCCATGTCTTCTAGTCTAACACTGTGGAAGAACTTGTAAGGTCACACTGAGAAACTGCTGCATTAAATACATAAATCACTTCTTGCAATAGAAAGAAATAAATCCTCCTTCCAGAGAAGTACTGGAAGAACTACAGAGAAAGATTCTTCCTGTTCTGACCCTGTAACTTTAATTATTCTATGTAAAGAAGCATAGCTTGAAAAGTGTGTCGAAGGCTAGGTCCTTAGTTTCCATATGTCTCAAGAATAACTTAGTGTTTATTAAAAATTATAGGCAATTTTCTTCTTGTAGGTCAAAAAACCCCTTGACTGGAGTTTGCCGTATTCACATATGTCACATATGGCCATATTCACATAGTGGCTGTTATGCATACACTGTAGTACAACCTATTTTCCCAGTCTCACTTAAACAAAAGTGCAGGATATGTTGTTCCTTGTCATGATCCAATTCCCTGTGTGTCTGATAAATGTGCTGTATGTATAGCAAGTTTGCACCTCAGGGGAGCTGGGAAGAAAAAAGTGCCTAGTTCAAATACACCTACAGTTTTTAGGAAGAAGCTGATGAC
The DNA here is from genome assembly GCF_965140245.1 of Athene noctua. Taxonomy (NCBI): domain Eukaryota; kingdom Metazoa; phylum Chordata; class Aves; order Strigiformes; family Strigidae; genus Athene; species Athene noctua. The sequence continues at coordinate 21,314,845 of NC_134039.1, forward strand.
ATGCTCAGGTTAACAGTACTGAAGTAGTTCGGAGTATTTGCAGGCAAACTTTTGTTCCCACCCGGTAATGGCACTGGACCCAAACCACCCCTTCTCAGGTCCCTATAGAGACATCTGATTCTTGCTTAAGTTCTATGTCTTGCTATAAAACTTCCTGTTCCTTAAGTGGTGGTGACTAGAAGGAAAGGTAAGCCCAATTCAAATTGTTCACATAATAGCCAGTTTCTCTGAGGTTTTGTGAAAATATGATTTCCATTTTTTTTCCTGGTAAGGACCAGAGCATCTACCTGACAGTGAGCAAAAGGTAATTCAAATGTACAAAGTTATTCTGTGTGTGTGTGTGTGTGAAATGTCTTTGCTTGCCAAATCATGGATAAATAGTGTACTTTTGTAAACTTTATATTTTAAAAACTTAGATTAGTTCAACAGAAATTATATTTTTCTGGCTAAGTATTATATTTTATAGCAAAGCAGTAGTAGTAAGCATAACTTATAATACTACAGGGTACCTCATCTTAGTTCTGGAAAATTGTCCCTTTCTAACAGGAACATTCCAGTACTGTAGCATGATCTCTCAACTTTTTGCTTCACCTCTTAAACTGCCAGAATTATTTGGATTGTAAGTGGTGAACATTACATGAGAAGAAGTAAGGGGTAGAAAATACCTTCAATTGCTAGGTGTTTTTTCTGTCCTTTGGTGCCTGGAGGCAAAGGGAGCTTTCAGGTCCCTGCTGTCCTCATTAGTTTAAACTGAATCTTCAGCACCATCTCTGATCTGCTCTCACTCACCTACCTGTGATTGATCAGTCTGCTTCCAAAAAAGTAAATCATGGATGGCACTGAAGAAAAAACGTTCTATATGTACATCCGTACTGCTTCCACTAGCTGAGGCACTGGTGATCTTGAAACCAAGAAGCACTACATCAGAAGCAACACGCTGGTGATATTAAACAGTTAATTTTTTTCAGAAAGCATTGCAAGTTTTGTCCTCTTCAGTACAAAATTCCAGATCCCATTGGTCTGCAGGACAAATACAACCTATGATAATTAGATTACATTAGATAATTCCATTTTGATAATTAGATTATCATATGTCAAGGACCTACTGGAAGAAGAGTATTAGTCTTTCAGAAAAATACGCATTTTATATCATCATCTTTTAGTTTTGTGTCTATAGCTTTATGCAGTTTCACCATAGACATAAAGAAATCTATAAAGTAGTTGTTATAAAAAACACAGATCCTGTTTTTCTTGGAATAATGCTGTTGCACTTGTCCTTGCTAAATTGGACATGCAGAAGAGAGCATCTTTTAACTAGCCTCTTACGTTCTACAGTGTTTCTCTGATCATTATTCTGCGTAGATTTCTATGTCTGAGTGTGATTTTTTTTGTTATTTTCAAAAATTAAAAAAAAAAAAAAAAGTGCTTGTTGCAACTTTAAGGTATGTTTGTGCCTAATGTGCCAAGACCTTGATGAAATGTAATGTGACAAATTTCCTTAGTTGCTATTTCTGTAAGCAGAAAATCCATTTCTGGAGTCCATCAGACTTTTGAACAGTTTTAGCTCTGTACAAGGGTGCAAATGCCAAGTTAAACACTTCTCAAAAGAAGTACTTTTCTGTCTATACAGGGTGTGGCAGGGAAAGTATTTTGTATCTTTACATCATATCACATATCTAAATTTTCTGTTTACCTTCCCCCGTCAGTGCAGAATCCAGAGATGAATTTTTTCAGTGTTTATTTTCCTGGAGGCATGTTTTCTTTTGAGTTCTGGTTTGTGGGTTTGCTTGTTTGTAGGTTTGTTTGTTTGTTTTTTCCTGTGCATCTTTGCCTCAGTTTTCCTATCCTTTTTTTGAAAAGGGAACAATTATTGGGAATGAAAATCTATGAAGTGAGTGCAGTCTAGCAGTATTTCTCTTCAGAGTAACCTAGCTTTAAAAGTTTCCTTAAAAAAACAAGGAGAAAGGAATTGAAAAAGAGCAAAAGAAAAATGAAAGGTCATTATGGCCTTTAACTTAACAAACCTTTTTTTTTTAATGTGGTTCACTGTTTGTCCCAGGGTTTTAAATGTAATTTAACCACTTCTGTAAATATGGGTTTGTAAAATAATTTTAATACATACATGCATACAGAGCAGATAGCAACTTGTGGGGTAGTTTGGGGAGTCTTAATGGGTCTCACACTGTATCTAAATGAGCGATATCATATTGCTGTGATAAATATTGTCCTGGGATATATAAAAATGAGTATAACCTGAAAAGCAAGTGATGTATTGTGGAAGTTTTAGCTGGATCATTTTGCCTAAGTTTGTGTTCTACTTCATGGAGGACAAACTAAAGACAAAGCAGTGAAAATGAGCAGAGATCTATCAGAATATTGAGTGGGCCTCAGAAAAGCTAGTTAGCTTTGAGAAGGCTACAGAAGGAGGACATCTATTCATCTATGTTCATCTGTTAGCTGCTGCAGAGTGAGCAAGAATACTCTGTATGCTGGATGGAACAGAAGATAATAGGTTTTATTGCAGCAAAGATGATTTAGAATAGGCATTAAGAGAACTTGCAAGAATTTATTTAAAAAATTAAAAATAAAAATTAAAAAAAAAAAAAACACAAAAAACCTCAGACCATAAACAGCAACCCCCCTTGCTTCTTGATCTGATGCACTGGAGAGTGAGACTTTTAAGAGCAAGTTAAACAAATATCTGTAAACAATTGCATGAGATTGATCCATTATTGGTCCAAACAATGGATTAGATTATCTTCTGGGGTCCCCTTTCAGATTTATGGTTTTATGATGATAAAGTTTTAGTACAAAACATAGATTATTCTTTTTTATTATGGAAATAGATTAGATTGGGGCACATCATCTGGTGCTGAAAAAAACCCAATCACCTAAGTGTTAAGGGGTACTTGGTTTTAGTTAGTCATATGTTTTCAATGTTTGACTTTCATGAGCATGTGAATGACTGAATTTTAATAGGGTAAATATTCACAGAAAATAGATTTTATATTTTCATACAGCACTTCTCAAGAAATCAAATCTTGAGTTTTCATGCATATTGTATATATTGGCAGCATGTAAACAGAGTAAATTTTTTCTGAGTAATAACCAGTAAAACACATCTTGAATTTTGGCTGTGAAATAATCATAATCACTTACTTTTAATTTATCCACAATTAAAAACTATAAAAAAGAGAGAAATGATAATTAATAATATCTGAAAAGGACAATATGTTTAATGATGAGAAAGAAACCAGATTATCAGATAAAATGGTTCATTCTGCTGTAGAGTATCAATCTAGTATTTGAGAGTGATTATTTTCTTTTGGAAAGCTAATTTTCAGTGAATAGTGAGCACCAACAAAAAATGGTGACAAATAGGATCTAAAGAATGATGGAAAGGGAATGAGCAGAGCCAGTCAAAAACACTCATAGGAGAAGGAGCTTATATGTTGTCTCAATCCTAGTAAGTGTTTTTTTTCTGTAAGTATTCATGCTAATTTATTAGCAGTGTGTATTTAACTAGCAATTAATCTGCAGTGTTGAGAATTGTTTGTGCATCCTGCTTTCCATAACTGCTTATCCAGTAGCTGAGTTAGGTTTGCAGAACTGCTGTTGGCAGCTGACAAAGACTGAACCTGCAATGTAAACAGTCCCTGACTTATGGATTTAAAGTTACTGTTTTGTTTATTTGTAGGTCTCTGCAAGATGTGAATTTTTCATGCCTTCTTACAAATATTTTATGCTATTGGATATATTAAGCTCATTTCAGCATAGGCTATCTATGCTGCAGTATTGCATGCCATGATGAGTAGCAGCAAATAGCCAGACAGTTTTTAGTTGTATCTGTCCCAATGATATAGCAGACTTCCTTACATTTGAGTTACCTTGAATGTGCAGCATTTTTTACTTTTCTAATTCAATTTATTGCTGGTCATCAAAGCAGTAAATTTCTATGTACTAGACATAGTAAATCAACATCTACATAATTAAATTAAATGTTTTGAATCAAGTTCTTGCAGTATCTCACAACAGCAAAGCATATAACTAGGGAACATAAAAAAAATTGCAAACATAACAGGCTTCACTGGATGTCCAAGTTTTGTCTAACAAATCAGTGTTGTATAAAATTTGACTCTTGGAAAAACTTCTTAATGATGAAGTTGCGTAGAGCATCTTTCCCCAGGCAAACTGAACAACAATCAGATGCTGGTACCATGTTCCCTTGGTTTCGTGTTTTGTTTTGGTTGGTTTGTTTTTAAGGATGTCAGAGCCATTGCTTGAAATTAGGTGGCTGATGTTCAGGCCAGTTTTGGAGATGCCTCGTATTGTGGATTTGCAAGTCTTCCCAAGATGTGAGAGATAGCTGTGTTGTTATTAGTTTGCACCGTTACATCCTTGAATTCAGCAGTTCTACCTGTGATGATGGTGGGTCTGGAACATTTTTTTAACAAAAGAGGTTAGTCAGAGTCTCCTACCCTATTACAAGGAACTAGATAAAATATTAGCTTTAGAACTTTAGAGAATTTATCTGTCCTTGGGAATAGCTTCACAGCTATCATTTGGACATTGCTGCTTTTTACAATCAATGTTTTCTCTCAGAGTTGGCACAGCATTGCTTTCATGAAATGATGGCAGCTTCTGTGACTATAAATGAAGCTGAGACTTCCATTATATCTCTGTTTGCAAATCCTCAGTAATTTTGACATAGGTTTAAAAATGAAAATTTTTGTTTACTTTGTTCTGCTATAAAAGATGTCAGCATCTTGTTGCTACCATTCTGTAACTTAATAGCATAAGTAAAAAAAACCAATCTGACTGTGCAGTCTGGAGTAGAAATTTATTGTGTTGATATGGTTCTCCATGAGGAAAAGTAGTGGCTCTGTCTCTAAACCAAAGCTTTGATGCAGAAAGCTTGATACTGTGCCTGCTGATCTTATAGCTATTGTCAGGATTATTGTCCGATATGTTGTATTAGCAGGATTATATTTGATGTATACGGTTATCTGTGCTTAGAGTAATTTATGAGACTGTGTACAATGGGAAACACTATATAGGACAATGTAGTTTATTTGGGGAAATTATTTTCCTTCTCTGTTGTGTAAGTTGAATTGTTACTGCTTTGCTTAAGGGTATGAGTGTGGTGTCATGTTTTTTTTGTTTGTGGTTTGGGTTTTTTTCTTACCCCATTTCTAGACTTGATCTGCAGCTAGTTTGGTCTTTATTAATTTGTACTTAAGTTATATGCTGCTATTCTTCAGCCACATCTTCTGTGATAGACCCTTCCAAAGGAGTATCTCAGCTGCATCCACCACTGGCTTCTCTTAGCATGGCTTCAGAATGGCTTGTTCTTGCTCATGCTTAAACACCCCTGGAGCTGTCAGGCATCAGACTTACAGATAAGGCTTTGCATCAATCACCAGCAAGTCCCTTCTAGCCTTTCCCTGGTTTGCTTGTCACATTCCCTAAAATGGAAGTTGTAGATAAGAGATAGAGACCTACTGCCTTTCACTGTCCATAATCATTATTCTGCACCAACATATTGCAATGTGGCTATCAAGATTTCAGAACAAGAGAAAAATAATGGGAAACTTCATACTGGACACAACCAGGTAATATATGAACATAATTACATGAGAAAGCATCACTATCTTTATCTGCGAGTTTATAATCCTGTGATTTATGTGAACAGCAAGTGTATTTCAACTGCTTTCTAATACTTAGAGAGCATAGCTAGCTAACTGAAGTCTGCCACCAGCAAACTGACACCACTGTGTGTTTTGACAGGTTTTTTTTACCTTTATTTGCAGGATCTTTGAGACCATGCAATCATCCAGAATGTGGGCTGTCAATGGTAATCTTTAGTAACAAGACTAGTTGTACTGAGACAGTACAGCCTCCTCAGCCAGGAGACAGAGACTGGGAGAACGACCCCCCCACAATCCAGGAGGAGACAGTCAGTGACCTGCTGCATCACACAGACACACACAAGTCTATGGGACCGGATGGGATACACCCGAGGGTGCTGAAGGAGCTGGCTGGGGTGCTCACCAGGCCACTTTCCATCATTTACCAGCAGTCCTGGCTGACCGGGGAGGTCCTGACAGATTGGAAATTGGCCAGTGTGATGCCCATATATAAGAAGTGTCAGAAGGATGATCTGGGAAATTACAGGCCTGTCAGCTTGACTTTGGTGCCTGGGAAGCTGATGGAGCAGCTCCTCCTGAGTACCATCACACAACACATGCGGGACAACCAGATGCTCAGGCCCAGTCAGCATGGGTTTATGAAAGGCAGGTCCTGCTTGACAAACCTGATCTCCTTCTACAACAGGGCGACCTGCTTATTGGATGAGGGAAAGGCTGTGGATGTTGTCTACCTTGACTTCAGTAAGGTCTTTGACACCATTTCCCACAGCATTCTCCTGGTGAAACTGGCTGCTCGAGGCTTGGATGGGCACACGCTTTGTTGGATAAAACACTGTCTGGATGGCCGGGCCCAAAGAGTTGTGGTGAATGGAGTTAAATCCAGTTGGTGGCCGAGTGGTGTCCCCCAGGGCTCGCTTTTGGGGCCACTCCTGTTTAACATCTTTATGGATGATCTGGACGAGGGGATCGAGTGCACCCTCAGTCAGTTTGCAGATGACACCCAGTTGGGTGGGAGTGTTGATCTGCTCGAGGGTAGGGAGGCTCTGCAGAGAGACCTGGACAGGCTGGAGCCATGGGCTGAGGCCAACTGGAGGAGTTTCAATAAGGCCAAATGCCGGGGGCTGCCCTTGGGCCACAACACCCCCCAGCAGCGCTACAGGCTGGGGGAGGAGTGGCTGGAGAGCTGCCAGTCAGAGAGGGACCTGGGGGTGTTGATTGACAGCCGGCTGAACAGGAGCCAGCAGTGTGCCCAGGTGGCCAAGAAGGCCAATGGCATCCTGGCTTGTGTCAGCAATAGCGTGGCCAGCAGGGACAGGGAAGGGATCTGACCCCTGTACTCGGCACTGTGTTTTGGGTTTTGGGCCGCTTACTACAAAAAGGACATTGAATGACTCGAGCGTGTCCAGAGAAGGGCAACGGAGCTGGTGCAGGGTCTGGAGCACAGGTCGTACGAGGAGCGGCTGAGGGAACTGGGGGTGTTTAGTCTGGAGAAGAGGAGGCTGAGGGAAGACATCATCGCCCTCTACAACTACCTGAAATTGCAGAGAGCTGGGGATGAGTCTCTTTAACCAAGTAACAAACGATAGGACAAGAGGTAATAGCCTCAAGTTGCACCAGGGAAGGTTTAGTCTGGATGTTAGGAAGTATTTCTTTCCAGAAGGGGTTGTTAGGTGTTGGAATGGGCTGCCCAGGGAGGTGGTGGAGTCCCCATCCCTGGAGGTGTTTAAGAGCGCTGAGGGATATGGTGTAGTTGAGAACAGTCAGTGTTAATGGTTAGACTAGATGATCTTCAAGGTCTTTCCCAACCTATATGACTCTGTGATTTTGTAAATTTTCCATCTTGAGGTGTGGGATCTGTATTAAGAACTGGAAAGATATGGAGAAGCAGCACAAACATTTCTGGACTGCATCAGACTTGGGAAGCTATCCATGTATGGTACTTAATATTTTCTGACATAATTGAGTGCTGGTAGGTCTGCCAAGGTCATTGACTCATGGAGGTCTGTGAAGCTGTGTCTCCAGGCTTGTTGCCATCCAAACCATCCTGGTCAGTACTGTTCTAGATTCAGTGTTTGCTGAAGCCATAGATGGGCATGCCCTCTCACTTATTGCATGCAACATTAGGGTCTTGCCACCACCAGTGGGTCAGAGAGACCAAATGTGTAAATAATTAACGTATTCTGGGACACTAGTGCCTTCCTCCTGTATCCCCTTCCTGCTCCTTTGCAGCCACAGGCATAACCAGGCATCAAAATGATTAGCATGTATGCCTCAAAAGTTTGTCCCCCTCCATCTCCTCCCCGCCTTTTTCTTTCTTGTTTTCCAGAGTCTGTTTATAACTTTTCTGACACACTAGTCCTTCTTTGTTTAGCTTTCCAACATAGCAGAGTTTTGTGTTTGTTGCCGATCAATGGCAATGATCAGTATCTGGTTAAACAGGTTTGAAAACTTGCTCCTCAGCAGATGCTGGCTGCCTCTCACCAATACTTAACTAGTGAGTAGAAACGCATCACCCAACCACCTACCTAGATGTCTTGCGTTAGTGTTCCTGCTGAAGAGCTGAGTTCACAAGAATACATCCCATTCTGGAGTTCCCCATTGTTATACATGCAGGTGCAGGCAAACACCATTGCTCTAGTAGGAGGAAGTTTGCTGGCAAGACTGTGTATGCTCCAGAACCAGCTCCACTGGCACATTTAAACTGGAAGAGAGGATGTGTATCTATAGATACAGGATTTGGATTATATATGTAGAAAATATGACTCCTTTCTTTACATTGCCCCTCTCACCTCTCTCTTTTTTTTGGATGAGGCCATTTAAAGTCTTTTAGAAGTCACTCAGACCAAAACTCTGCTTCTGTTGGCTATGGCTTAGTTTATTCAGAGAGAGACACAGTGTAAGCAAAAGCTCTTAAGGTAGGAGGAAAAACAAGAAGCACTATTATATGTCCTTATGTCTGTAGTAAACAAACAATGAAAGTCATCAAGTATTTTTGTTCCTCTAAACCATGAGTCAGGACTGTTAGCTCCATGCATCTTCATGTTGGAAGGTATCTGTATAAGTACACTGAAGAATGCTTTTATAAAATATGGGGTGGAAGGAGATGTGAAAATGAAACAAACATAACCAAACTGCATTTCTGAATGGCCCTAAGTTGTTTAATGTGAGCTTCTGTGGCTGGGCCATGTCACCCTCCTTGCTAACCCAGTCAAATGTAGCAAGGGACATCTGCTGCTGTTTTTGAGGTACTTTTGACCTATGCCTGACGTGCATGATGGTCTGTGAGACTTGTTATAAAACTGCTCAGTGATTCAGTGAGTTGCTTGTCTCGTGCCTTCAGCTGAAGTAAACAGGTACCATAAGATGCTGTCTTCTGCCTTTTGGAAAGTATTGGACTTGGTGACTGTAAGGAGGCCTGGCTGTTAACGTCCCCTCTCCTGGCTGGTAGCAGATCTTGTTCTCTGGTTATCTCTCTGTCTGCTGTTCGGTAGCACTCTTAGGATTTTTATCTTTTTTTTTAATAGTCTGTCTTCAACAACCAAGAAGCAGTTGTGTATGGAAACTTGAGCTCTCAAAAATTGAAGATGTTTGTCTGCAGTGAGAAAACTGATCTGAGAGAGTTCTTGGAGAGCTTGCTTTGCTGGTATTCCTCCTCTACCATGGCTGAGTAGGGCTTGCTGTCCAAAAGCTCAGAGGTTAGTACACTTTATTAGAACTAATCACAGCAAAAGGCATTTTTAAAGACCTTCAAAAAAAATTATGTCATGGGAAGAAGTCAGGCCTGCAGTATTTAACTTAGCCAGAAAATTTGCTCAAGGTATGGAAGAGACAACAGTGGACAAGGCAATAAGGTATAAAAAAAAAGAGTGAGAAAGAAAGACAGGGAAGGTCAAGTAATAATACTCAAGATATTTCTCTTAAGAAAGGGGTGTGTCTGTGTGTATATGAATATATATCCACGTATAGTTTGGTTTCAGATGTGGAAGCCTTGCTCTTGGAAATGACTGACTTGTCTATAAAATAGTTAGAGCCGTTGGTATTGAATGAGGCATTCTAGAAAAATAAATGTTGATGCCAAGTTTTCAGTTGGTTTTTGGTTTTTATAATGAACTACAAAATGCTTCCATTGTTCCTGTGAGCAAGTTGTGTTGAAATGGTGCAGTGGATCACTACATAAGGAATGATAGTAGATGAGAATGCACAGCAAAATGTAGAAAGGCACCACAGATGAAAGGCACAGTGTTGAGAAGGACATGAAATATTTGTGCAGATGTTTTCCAAGTCCATATCCAGTTGTGCTTCTGTCAGACTGAGTTTAAACTCCTTATTTTCTCCCTGCTTGTAGGTATTCTGGACTGGCCTGTGCCTGGACTGGCTCTTATTTCAGTGCTCAGATCTCTGCTGTGCATCTTCAGCACCTGGAAGTAATAAGAAATGTAGGTGCTGAAATGCAGAGTTTTAGTTGTGTTCAAGTTGGGTCAAACAAAATAATGCTACCATTTCAAGAGGATTGTTTGAAATGCAGAGTGCTGAAGTAGCTCCTGACTTCCCAAATGTTAAAATTTTATTGGCTGGTACTGGCAGGCCAACTATAAGTAGTAGTAATAACAATAATTTTATTTATTGGGCACCCTTCCATCGTTAATGTCCTGTTAGATGGCTCACAAAAGACATAATCTGCTGTTAATGTCCTGCTAGGAGCCTCATAAAAGAAATAAAATACAAAGGCAGTTATATGCTTAATGGTTTATGCTTTTTCTTTCATGTTGATGTAGAAGATTACTGTAAAAAGGCCAATTTTGCATCTTCATTGAAATTAATGGAGTTTCAATTACTTATCCTGGATCTGAAACTGGTCCAAAATATGTTAATGCTTGCTCTATAGGTTCAGTCAGCTGATGATAGAACGTTCCTGATTGATTTTCAAGGTACCCCAACTGGATTAATTAGAAGAGAAAAATATTGTTTCCCCCTCTAAATACTGCTTACTGCAAAACCCACTTGCTATAAAATGTCATGTTAGGGAGGCTCCTTTTCCCCATCTTCTGACTAAATTGCCATTTCTTGTGCTCATTCTTTTCATCTTTTATGTTGTTCATTAAAAATGTTACGTTTTATGCCCAGTATTGTTCACAGTCTACAAAGTTTTTATCACTTAGATAAAAGCAATCTACTTGATGCACAGCTGGTCTCCAGAGTGATCTGATTGCTTTTGTGATAGGCCTTAGACACCTAATGCTATGCAGAGCACTTCTATGCTTTTTTCAAATAACTAAATTAAATTACTTGCAGATGAACTTGTTTTATAACAAATCTGAAAATCTTTTTCAGATTTATGGTCAGTCTCTGTCATGCTTTCTAACATTTAGTAGTATTGTGGTCTTTGAGTGGTCCCACTGATTTCTCGAGGAATGAGGTACAACTCAGCTTGAACATGACTTACTTTTCTCCCTTCTCCCACTCCACCAGAAGAATGAGAAAAAGGATCTCACTTCTGGAGAGGAATCACAGTTGTACATTCCAAGAGAAAATATATCCTTCTCTCTTAGTGTGGACTAATTACTTAGTTAGATGCCTAATTACTTATGAAGTCTTAAAGTTGGTGCTAGGCCTCATACTTCTGTGAGTCCTGTTCTGAGGTCCCTGATCATCTCCATGTCTGAGGCACTGGCCACTCCAGTCCCAGCTCAGGATTTTGGTGGGTAACAGGGCACCTCACTATTAGGCATTGGAGTATGATTCCTAAGGGGTTTTTTGCTGATTTAATCCAAAAGTGAGACTGGTGGTATCCTGCTTATCTCCAGCATGATTCTGCTTTTACCAGACACAACCTACTTGCTCTGAAAAAAACCTCTTACTGTAAAAAGTTAGTACATTTGCCCCCAACATATTTTCATATAGTCCCAGCTTATAATAAAGCAAACAGGAGACTTTTAAACAAACCTCTTATGTCGGTTAGTGCACATACTGAGACCACTTAACAGGTTTTCTTCTCTTTATTGAAGACATTTTTTTTTTTTAAAAGCTGCCAAACTGCTTCCAGATGGTATCATACATGGGTGGTAACAGTCAACTGGTACTAAATATACTTTCATCCACATTTCCCTAGGAATATATTACCTATTTGGCTTTGGTCCCAAGATAATAATATCATTGCAAATCCTAGGTTATTAGACTTAATCAAATTCTGGTTAAAGTTAGCCCTGGTCACCCTGTAGCCAAGCCAAAATAATCAGAATTCTTTGTCATGGGAACTGTAAATACCATTTAGATTTGATTTATTTTTAAGAATTTTAACATGTATTTACTCTGACAAGAAAAGTGTCATCCTCTGTGGGCTTGGAACTGTTTTACAGAATCTTTTCTGTTGTTTCCTAAGCACTGTCTTGCTTTGTCCACACTTCATTAAAGGCATGTAGTGGCTCAAGAGGATTAGGATAACTCAAACCCAGCATTTCTACTCCCAGTGGAAATTAATCTCTTCTAAAGAAAGCTGTGCAGGTTTTGTTCTTGCTTTATTTGTTAATCTGCCTGTAGCTCTGTCATCGTTTCAGATGGTGTTCAAGGACCCCAAGTGAAGCCCAGTATATCAGGGAGAGCCATAATCAAATATCTTAATAATCTTATATCAGCCTAATTACTCTATCTTTGGACTTTCTAAATCTTCTCTACGGTAGCATTGCCTACTGCTCTACATATTGCTGCAGGTGTATGAAATCTAAAAAGGTGATGAAATTTTGCATTGCTATACATGACACAAGATAGGTTAAGCTGCTTTTCCAGTCACTAGGCATATAGTTGGCTACCTCAAGCTCTAGTCATTCTCAGTGGTGAAAGATCTTCAGCACCAGACACTTGCACCCTCCTCTCAGCTGCTTTTGTGGTTCCCTCTTCCACTTCTTTCTCTCTCCCCCAGCAAGAAACACTTAATTGCAAGTCATTAAAGAACTACTAATGTCTTTTTTCATGAGTAGAAATGTTGCACCCAAAAAGTGAATTTTCATGACCAAGCATAGCCTGTCACAGGAAGAACATCACTGCACTGTATCTTAAACAAAGTGGCCATAGATATAGATTTAAAGGTGAAACTGAAAATAAGGACGAAGTATACATACAAGTTTTGGCACTGTTCTCAGAAGCAAATATATCCAGAAAATTGCAGAGCTTATATTCCATTAGTCAGCAGCAGGCAGTTCTCAGCTTTGTAATGTTATGAATGTGAGATCCCAGCCTAACCTCGCAGTGGAGTATACCTGTCATGTACAGATACATGGTCAGCAGTGGTCTAGGCTAACATGTTTTGGTTCACACTGGAGTGGCCTGTGCTCACATGGAGGCGAGTATCAGTAGCACTGCTCTGGAGCAGGTAACTTGTTGAGACTTGGTAGCTCCTCATCTGTTTTTATACCTTGCAGAATTCTCAATTTCTAATTTTCATGAAATTGAAATACGATTCTTCTGCTCTAATCAAGAGAATATGCCTAAAATTCCCTATGTAATTATACTGTAAACAACTGTAATTGTTCTTAATTTTCTTTTGTTCTTTATTTCAGTCTTCCCCACCAATCTGTGTTATACAGCACTGTATAAAGTAGTAAAGAAATGGTAATATATTCAAAATTTGCACTTAGTTTTGTTTTCCAAATAAGAAATAATTTCAGAGTGAGCTTTGGTTGTACATGTTCATAGTCACCTTATTCCTTAGGTTACCAGTACAGATTTTTGGACTGGAATACTAGAGCATTGGAAAGTAGAAACCTTCATTGTTTGAGTTCTGTAATGACACATGTTATAAGCTTATAGAGAACAGATAAAAGCTGAGCTTAAATACTGTGGCTAGACCTGAGACTCAGCTGACAAGATAGTAAAGCTATGCAAACTTCTCTTGTAAAACTTCACCAAGCACTGGGAAGCATCATGTCTGAGTGTGGAAATGAAAATATCATAGTTTTGATGCCAAACAAACCTTTATATTTTACGTGGAATTTTTTTTTTTCTTCTTCAGCTGGAAATCATTAGGGCTATTACTACTCATGAGGCAGGACCTAAAGATGCTAGCGTTTACAATAAATTTTCAAGTTTGTTTTTAAATGCAAGTCTTTCAATTTTAGTAAACGTGCTCCTTGCACTTTTCTTATCACATATATGTGCACATACACATCTTCCTTATCTTAGAAGAGGGCTTAAGGTCAACATTCTTTTTTTCACATACCTTTATAGTAACTGCTTTCCACCACTGCCCCAGACACCACCATAGAGGAAATGTTTAATAATTCATTCGGTATGTATATGAATTTTCTTGCAGTTTCTCATGCTGCTTTTTTTCTGTTTTGTTTTTAAAATAAATCTCTCTTGACAGACATTGCAAGTAGAAGTCAGAAGAGTGCCCTGCTGGAACCAAGTTGGGAATGGTGGTGTGTAAGTCCATCCTACCTTAGGCCCCCCCATTTAAAAAACACTTCTTGTCAAAAACAAAACTCAAAAAACCAAACACACTCCACACCCCACACACCCCCCAAAAAAAATCTCCCCAAACCCAACCAACCAAACAACAAAACAACCCAAAACTAAAAATGCTTGCATTCAGCAGCATTTCAGAATTTTCATTAGGGATGGTTAACAGCTCTATAACTGTTCAGCTGTTGCCAATAGCATTTTCATATTGCACCTTCTGGGGGTTGCTATCTTGCTATTTAAAAATAAATAGACTGATATATAGGCAGACACACCAAAAAGAGGTAGTATTACTGACAACTCCACTATAACTTTCAGCCCATTAACATAAAAGTCCACCACTAAATCTCTCAGAGTAAACTATGCAGAGATAGAAAAGCCCCAAGGTATTAAGAGTGATTTTGATATAAATTCCAATTTTATTTTATGACCATTTTACAGCTGCTTCTAGATATCTTCTCTCATAAACTACAAGGTATAAGGCAAATGTTACCTCTTTTTTTTTTTTTTCTGCAAGGTTTCAGACAGTTGGTTTATTGTGACATGTTAGCAGCCTTTTCTTTGCACTGCACATTCATAAGAATGAATTTTAATGAGACTAAGCTAGCAGAAGACCCATAAAGAAGATGTGATTATGTTTTAAGTATTCATAAAAAAAGTTACATTAAATTTACACATTTTGATTTTTGTCTGTGACAGTCAAAAGAAATAGACTGATGGCATATGAGGCTGTGAAAATCCATACAATTGAAATGACTTTATTGTATGCGCTGCATATCCAGAAAACATTTCTCCATAGAAATGGGAAAGTTTTTTACTTGGGAAGGGCAGATGAAAAAAAAAAAAATAATGCAGGAAGCTCCTGGCCAGTGCCAGAGTACTAACTCATGTTAGCATCACTACTGAATGACATCACTCATGCACATATGGTAATAGGATAAAACCATTACTTGGTCACTGAACAGGGATAACAAGTAGTTGTTGGTTTCCTTGTGTGGTTTAAAATAAGGATATATTACCCCTGCACAAGGAAGGCTGCTTTAGCAATGTATGGGGTGATGCTTGAAATTTGGGGCAATTCCTATTACGAGTGGGATCTCCATCTGCATACTGGGGGGATACTTTCATATGTTAACAATAGGCTGCAAGTTTAAAAATAAATAAATAAATTATCGATGAACAATAATGAATTACGGTGATGGGAGTGTCAAATTCTGTATGAGTTGTGTATAATGAATGAGTAGTAATTTCTCCAAACTGGTATTTTATTCTTACAAACAAATGTTGCTAAAAATACTCCCCCCAATTTTTCTCATTGGAAACTGGTTAAAATTAAAGCTTGATGGGACAGTTTGAGTATTGTGATGGAACTTAGTTTAAAAATTTAAACTCTTTCAACTTGTTTTACTAACAGTGCAATTTTAGGTTGCCTAGGTTTCTTCTCTTGCACATCTTTTTACATAAAAATTTGTCAGTATTACTTGCTGCCTGTCAGCATAGGGAAAAAATCTTGCATAAAGAAAAAAAAAATTCTACTATTTATATAGAAGAAAAGTGTTCTTTCTCTCCAAGAAATATTCTTGCTCTTGTTGTAAGGATGGTAATGCTACAAGATTTTTGATTACCATGATGTAGTTCTACTAAGCACCAGAATAACTTCTTCTCTTCAGATAAAGATATAGTTAATCTCTTCATGACTCTATTAAGCAGGTTAGTAAACATTAAAAAATTATTTAATAAGTGTTGTGTATAAGCTTTGTGAAGAAGCTAGCAGCATACTCAGTTATTATTAAATTCCACATTTATGGCCAGGACCCTTGATGTGCATAGGGAAAACAATTTTAATTGTAGTAATGTAAGTTGGTAATGCCTGTCTAATTGCTATCTTCTCCTGTCCTAGCTGATACCATTTCCTACCAATATGTTTAAAATATCTGTGAGAGCTGAAATTTTCCCCTCTTCAACATCTCCAAAAATGGCTTGATTAGAACTAAATTTATTGTGCAGATTTAGGTGCCTTTTCCCTCATATTTATTTTTAAATTTGAAGTCATCTATTGTTAAGAATATAAAAAGCAAGCAGTTCACATTTTCTAATATTCTTTGGTTTTGCTCATCACAGGCAGATGAGGAAACTTCTAATTTAAAAAAAATATATAAAATAATCTGACAAAAAAATGCATTGTTGAGGGAAATTCTTTGTTGAAAGTTTTGTTTGCCATTTGGGTCCTGACATTTGTTTCCTTGCTGTCCTGCCACAGATAGCTTCTTAAATATATACCATGACTCTTCTGAAGTCCACTGGAATGAAATGAGACTCAGTAGAAGTTAACACTCTGATTTAATTTTCAGAGTATGTCAGTGGGAATATGGACATTTTTTTATCCAGTTTATTCTTTTATTGCAGTTTTATTCAACTACTTAATTCTATCAGTCTATCACAGTACAGAAATTCTGCCTAATATTTTTTTCTTTCTTTCTCTATTTAGACATAATAGGATTTTTATTTATTTAAGACTTTAAAAAGGAAAAACACCTAGTAACTGATTTCTGTTCAAAGCCCTTTTAAGATAGCCAAAAAAAGCCCTTAACCCCTAATCAGTTCATCTTATAGATGTTCAGAACCATATCATGCTATGAACAACTCTAGTTAAAAACTGTTTAGTGAATTTGAGACTGAAAGTCTGATAGCGCATGAGTATTTGATACAGAAGTACTTCCGCTCAACCTTGTTCAGTCTTTCTAGTGGTTCAGTCAGAGGAAGTGGTTGGTGAATCCTGGTCAATCAATTTATTACCTTTGAAGTTCTTTGTTGGTCCCACATGGGAGCCTGCCTGTTAGCAGGTCTAAATAGTAGTTTCCTGGTCAAATGGGTATGCATGCTCCCAGGCTGGTGATCTTTGAAACACCCCAAAAAGATCTTTTTTGCAGCTGTGTATTTGTTCATAGACTAGACATATGAAGAACAAATAATTTTGTTTCAAAGTCTGCAAGATCTTTATCCCTTAAGTCCCATTAATGATTTTCAATTTTCAGTCTGGATTAATTTTTCATAAATACAGATTAGCTCAGCATAAATATATTAAATAGTGTTACATTATGGAAAGTTCCAGATAGTTTTATTCTGAAAGAACTAAGAGGCCCTAGAAATGAATCTTTTCATGAATGGGTACAAAGTCGCAGTTTCACTTCACAGTAAAATTTAGTTGTCCCCTGCCAATCTGAGTGTCTAGATGCAAAGTTATCTCAAATGTGAGCATCAGTTTTAGAAAATTTGATATTGTATTTTGAAAACACTTAGCTATGGTTTAGATTAAGGATGTTCTTGGTGATGCAGTCTTTCTACAATTTATGTACTTCTTGACTGAAAATAACACTTTACAAACAGTGTTGTAGAGGCAACGATAGAATAAAGTTTTCCACAGTAAGTAGTTGAACGTATATACTGGTTATGTCTCAGATATCCAAATATTTTAGAAAAATTGTTTCTATTATATGTTGCATTCCCACCTTTCACAGAAAAAATAATCTATGAAGTGCATGACATCATAGTAAATGATTAGTGATGTGTAGATCATTAATCTTCCACCGACTATCAAACAAAAAAAGCAATTGAGCAATATTCATCATTGCAATACACCAAATTAAACAAGATGTTTCCTAATGTGCTTTATCCTAAATAACAGGAGAGTGTGAAATTATTCAGCATGGGAAGGGAACATTTAGTGCTTTTGCCCCAGGCTTACATGCCACTAATACCAGCTAACTAAATTTGATGTCATTAAAAAGCGCAGACTCCTGGGGGGGTGCATACTTGGGTTTAAAAAGTGGTTTATTTTGCTTTCAGATTTTTCTCTTTATAGTTAACTTAGGAGGAGCTGAAATCTATTATTTGTGAATTGGGAGAAGATTGTCCATACTGGAATCTGTTTCCATTGGTTTAACTAAACAAGGTTATAATTTCAACCGAGTATTCAACTAGAACATGTACAGATAACAAGGTAGACAAATACTCTGAGTTTATGCTACATTTGGATTTGTCTGACTTTTATCCTTTCTGAGATCCTCAGAAAATAAGCAGATCTTTTCTTCCCCTGCTTCTCTTCTATAATTTTGGCCATTGTCCATTGGATAGGTGCAGTAATTCACAACAGAGTTTGAAGAATGCATTTTTATATTTCCCTATTTTGTAACCAGGCATAGCTCCTGAGCAAGAGGCTGTGGTGATTTTTTTACCGTTGTGGTTGTTTTTTTTTAATCCTATTTTTAACAGAAGTGTAGAACTGTCTGCTCTTCCTCTTCCTGATATGTTAGTGCTTACACCTATTGTTCACTCATGTCCTTCTGTCCCCCTGTTCAGCACTGTACGAGTTTTAGGGGGGGTCTGCCATGAAGGATTGCACAAAGTTATCCTATATTTAAAAACAAGAAAACAGAAGCCCTAATCTGAATTACACAGAGAGAAGAGGTTGGCCTCTCCTTTCAAGTTGTAGTGATTTGCTGTATGTAACTGGACTTTTAAGTCCAGTTTATGTTCATTTGGTCATTTTGTAAATTTATAGTTTTGCAGTTTCCAGGTACTGCTTTAATTTGAACCTCCTGAGTGAGATACAAGTTCTGCTTGCTCAACAGCTGGTCTCTGGGAACTGTGAAGTGGGGTTTTGGTGGTTTTGTTCTTTTGGTGTTTTGTTTTTTTTGTTTTTTTTTTTTTCCTCCCTTTGTCCATTAACATTCTTAGCACCTAAGTCTGACTCAGCTGCAGCTGAAAAACAAAACAAAAAAGAAACAAATGTGTCCATAGATGAATGAAACAGCATTGCTGGAATAAACAACACAGCTGATTTTTAAAATTGAAACCTTATCCGGTTCTAACTACATTGTAACATGGAATCTGTGGCAGCAAATTTTGTATTTCCATATTTCACCTTACTCAGTGTCTTATGCTACTTTCAGCTCATGGGCGATGGGGTGGACAAAGCTTCAGTCAAGGGGCAGTCTTTCTCCTGCACAGGTCTTCAGAAAGCAGAACTTTAGTACAGGCTTCTCAGCTACTGTGCAGTAACAGGACATCCCTCCTGGTCTGGGACCCCACACATCAAACAGCCTGATGGTGAGCCCAGTGAGTGCATGAGGCAGCTGTGGGCTATGTCTTGAGTGGGGGGAGAGCCAAGGCTCAGCAGGACCCATGCTGTTAATGTGGGACAAACTCCTTCCTCAGATGTCACACACCACCTTTATACAGCATCAGGTACTATCCCCTGACACAGACACCTCATCACAGGATAGCTTCTTACTGGTGTGTGTTGATGTACTTTTTCTGAGGAAACCGCTGTGATGGTAGCACTTCTCTTCAAAAGTCTTTAGTCAGATCTCACTTATCTAAATTTCATAAATATAGCTTTGTGTACATTGTCTGTTCAGCGAGGTATACTTCTATTAGTTTTTTGCCCAATTGGACTTGATCATTATGGTACCTGAATTACTGTTGTCCCTTTACATGTTGTCTTCACCTTGATGAAGAAGAGCAAGTTGAATGCATTATGTTAATAAGTTACTAGGGGATACTGCTATTCCTCTTGCTGTAACTTTTTGGAGAATAAATAGGATCTTTTGTTTTAAGTGCAGTAAATCTTACAAATACCCCAAGCATTAGAATATCAACCTTTTTCCCCCCTGCAAAATAAAAACTAAGTGTAGAACCGAAGATTTTTAGATTAGCAATTATAAGTTCATTTAGCCTATCCAATTTTCTGACAGTGGGGTTTTTTTTCAGTTTTCATGATGAAAAAATTTCCAGATGGTAAACATTTCTTTTCATAGACACACAAGATTGTGCTGTAGATCGCAAGGATTAATTTTTATGTCTTTCCATAGGAATTTGGAACTTAAGAAAAACTGCAGTGAAATTATGGTAAAAGAAATGCTTATAAAGACTATGTAATGTCTGCAAGAAATAATTTTATGATCACAATACTACATTTCTCATTATTGTTCATCTATGAAAAAATGGTTACCAGAAATATTTTTTCCCCATTTCTTTTCTAATAGGGTCTTTCCTTTTTGGGTTTTTTTTTTTTTTTCACCCATCAGACCCACTCTTGAGTGTCTGTTAACTTCTGTTTCTGAGTAAATTGAAACATGGTTTTGATAAAAGCTGTGAAGTATTTTACTGTAACAATAGATCAATCAAGTGGTAAGAACTTTTTAATTGTGAATTTTTGTTTTGGGGAAGAAAGGCTTCTTTGTCTGAGAAAAAGCACAAAGCTAACGGAGACATTTTTTTTGTGTATAGTATATTAATATCGAGAAAGAGGCATAAGATAATGATGACTTATCCAAAGATGTTAAGAATAAGGTCAAAAACCTTTTGTACCATGAAGTGAAAAGTATCGTCAAACTTTGACACTGTGACTAAATGCATATTCCTAATTTATTTTCATAGCTATGGGCACAAGACTTCCTTATTAATGCAGAGATAAAATGTTATCATATAGGTCACCTTTCATATCACTGTTTTCTTCATATTTTCACAGAATTATCTGCATGCCTATTTGTATGTAAACATGTTTTTATGTAAGGATGGAATTTGCCTTGATTTCTGGTACTCTTATTAAATACATCATAACAATAATTCTGACCTTATTTTTCTAAATTCCTTATCTTTGCTGCTTTCTAACCTAACTACTAGGAAAAAAAATTATCAACCTCACAGTGTTGTAGTGTATGAAACTGTAATCTCTCCTTAATGACAGAAAAAAAAGAAATTATGGGTGCCTGTGTGGTGTGGTTTTGTGGATGTTGGTTGGTGCTTTTTTTCCTTTTTATTTAAATTTTATTTTTCTTTTAAGTTCCAGCCTTCTTATTTAGTGATCAGTCTAGATCACTAATTTGGGAGTGGATGGGGAAAAGCTTGCAGTATTTGATAGCATTGAAGTATAAATATCATTATGAAATTGATATGTGTAATATAGATAATGCACAGATTATATTTAATGGTGCTCAGTCCAAACATACTTAATGGATTTTTGTGAAGCAATGTCAACTCATAGGTTGTCTGTGGATCTTGGGTTTTCCTAGTATGTGTATACACTATATAAAATATTAATTTGAATTGTCCCTAAAGTAAATCTTTCAAGACAGTTTTGTCTGTGTGATTTGAAGCGGGCTAATGGAATACTATCCTGGTTTTGATCCTAGGCAAATTTAGAACCTCTTTATCCATTTGTGTTTTCAGTAATTTCACTTTCAATAATCTGTAGAAATACAATTATGTTTTTCTTAATAAGAAAAAAAGACTGGAGAAAGCAATATGCAGTGATCTGTGATCCTGTTATGCTAGAGTTGTTGATACGAGGCAATTTTTTGTTTTCATTGCTTTATTCTGCTTTTAACTTTTGTATCATAATCAGTTTCATTTTACAGAGTCACTCCCTAACACTGATGCTATACTTCAGTCAGTCAAATTACAAAAATTATGAATATATATGCAGATGCTTCTCATTGCTATATCTGTAGTGAATTGTTTTTCCAAAATTAAACTGTATACAGTTGTCACTATAATGCTTGAAGGTCCCACTGGCCTGTTATGCATACACGACAACACCTTTCCACCATGATACAATGAATGTGCTCAGGAAGATTAATTATAGGTTGCAGTTACAGTTACGCAGTTGTGCAGTACCATCACATACTAGGAAAGTATGATTCAGTACATTAATATGGATGTTTTATATATATTAATATCACGTCCCTCTATGACCACACTAATTTTGTAGTTATTGGTGCTTACTGGTACAGATAATATTAAATCAAGCTAATAATTTCAGTCCAGCAGAACAGTCCAACAGGACACAGAGGAACAACACTGGTTAGGTTTATAGACAGTAACTGAATTATGGAAGAACAAATACATTTATAGATTTTAATACAAGGAAAATAACACAATTGCTTCATACGATGGCTAATAACATAAATGATGTAAAGAAATATTTCTTAAGTTAGTCTGTGACTTTCTTTGCTAAATATAAGTTGAAATAAGGTTTTCAGCTTGTGTGATGTTAACTACAAGACATAAGAGTTCACACCAGTGAAGAGTCTATCTCACAGATTCAGATGCAATGCTATCAGAGCACATTTCAAAGACTAGCAGTTACCATTTGCAGAACTGAAATACATGTATTGCACTTAGACAGAAGAATGATTCCTGACTTCTAGTATTGATAATAGATGTTGGAGTTATGATTGGAGAAAACTTTGAGATAAAATCATTTGTCTGATGAAATGAAGATATTAATTTAAGAATGAACAAAGAATGTATTTTCTAATTATATTTTTATAACTGAACTACTTCACACAAAATTGAAGCATTGCATGCAGCATCCTTATAAAGAGCTTTTAATAGTTAATTCTGGTAAAATCAACAAGGTAAAAACTGCAGTCATAAGGCGAGTGTTTCATGGCACTAGGTACTGTTAGTAGGATGATGAAGTGGGATCTCCTGAGTACATACTGTTTCTTTCCAGGGTGACATTGAGATATTTCTGTAAGGCAAAGCAAAGCATCTTGAACTGCTGTTCACTGCATGGTTGTTGACTATCCTGTACTGGTTTAAAAAGTATTTATTCCAGTTAGTGACTTCTGCCAGTTAACTGAAAATCAGATAATATTCCTCTTTATTCTTAGTACCCCACAGAAAAACACAGGCATGAAAATGATCCCAAAGTACTTTGTTCAAGCAAAAAATATTAGAGATGTGAAGGAATCACTATCTTTTCAGGTTGACTTTGTTATTTCTTTATTTTTCAAGCAGTTACTATTATAGTTTAATAAATAAATAATAAGTAAGTATTTTCATTAGGTTACTTGTGTAAACTACATTCACACTTACTAGATTCTGTATTAATCTTGGCTTATCCTGACTGTCAGGAGCAGTGCTGATCCACAGCACTGTGTTAGCAGGTGTGTTCTCAGAAGGGGAAGATGGGTAACTTGTCCCAGTTGTCTCTCTGCTTCTGATCTCCTTTACTGTAATTAAAATGGTTGGTTCTTATCTTTGAAGCTTCTGAGGCCTAAAGAATGTTGTAGCAAATAATGAAAGAAAAAGTGTGGGTTTTGCGTCTGTAAATGACACTCAGTAGGAACTGTTTCTTTCTGAGTGAAGGGAGAACAGTAGAGAAGAAAGAGAAGTAGAAAAGAAAAAAAAAAAAAAAAAAGAGATAATCCTACCTTGCCTTAGCATCTTATCAAGAAAAGATCCTTATGTTTTCCCCTGTTCAGGTTAGAAAATCGAGCCCTATTTTTAATCCCCAGTTCACAGCATCAGTACACCAGATAGTTATTTCTAGCATCTGTTTGTCATAAAGTAAGGTATACCCTAAAGAGACACTCTTCATAAATACTGAGCACCAAAAATACTGTTGATATTAAATTGGACCACATGAATAATACAGAAGTAATGAATTTATATTATTACTGGCATTTGGAGAAAATGGCAGTATTTCAGCCATTAAATAACAACTTTGCTTTATTTCTGGAAACAGAAAGTTTATTAAATTGTAAATCATATTGGTGCTATGGCTCAGATATATTTCTGGTTTTCAAACCATCCAGACATATCTCAGCAGTACTGTGTTGTACTAAAATTGTTTCCTTAAAGGTCTTCAGCCCACTTCTATGAGATACTTGAACCATAGCTGTACTATAATAGCATTATTTTATCATACTAGGTCTAGGTACCACTGTGTGTGGAGCCAAAGTATCATGGAGTTTTTGAGGTGGATTGTCTGACCCATATTGTGTTTGCTTCTGCAGTCCTGTAATTGGTGGCATCAGAAAACCTATTTAAAGCTAATAGGTACAGTATACTAAGTAGAATTGTCACAGGAACTTTTTCTCCCTGATCTTTGAATTTTACCAGTTTATGTATCCTTAACAGAGTAGAACTTAAGCTTTGCCAGATGATGACCTACACTGGTAAATAAATTTCTCTGTAGTATGCAGATAAATATCTCTAGTCTTCCTAGCTAGTGAAATTAAGTTGAGATGTGTTAGAAAAATAAGTGTTGAAAAAGTCACTCGTTGTTGAGGTCTATAAGAGGCTTAAGTCGGAATGCAGAGAACAGGTGTAATTCAGGTAATTTCAGCACAGAAAACCAAAAGCTTCCTTTCTCTGCTTTAAGAAAGATGTCCTGAATGATCTTGAGAAATAATTTAGTCTTCCAGGACTTTGCTTTGTGAAGTATAGATGCTGTAGTTGCACAAGTGCCAAAAAAAATGAATATAAGAACCAGTAGACACTTTCAGTTTAAGAGGAGCCTCTCCAGTTCATATTGTTTTGGTGGAAAATAAACTAGATATGTAAGAATAGAAGGGAAAGGTTGTTTGGACTTTCCATCAGGTCTTTTGTTGCTTTAACTGATATTTTCGGAAGGGGAAACAGGAGAATATAAAGATCTGGTTAGAGAAGTCATCTGCACTGAAAAGCTCAGAGACTTGAATATGTAGGGGTTTCACACTTCTCTTCACCAGAGATACAGAAGACATCAGAAACCAGAATACTAGGCAGAGGAAAACACAGTTATAGAAGAGTTGCAAATCCAGCATGACAAAAATAAACTCCAAGAGGAAGGCACCTTTGGAGACTGAAAGAAGCACTGAGCAGCACAGGAGGCTACATGCTAGAGCTCAGGCTATGTACAGATAAGTTTTGATAAAAGTCAAACTGAGTTAGACCTTGTGAAAGAAATCAAAGCAAATAGGAAAAGGTTTTTCAGGTATATACATAAAAAGAGACTAAAGAAAGCAAAGCCTTCTAGGTTGTAGGATAGGATAAGATAAAGAGTAAAAATGACAAAATAAATAATGTGCCTTGCAATCTGTAAGGATGATTAGGCTGAGTGTGAGCTCAAAGACAGGAAAGAAAAAGGGGGAGAGAGAATGAAAGCTGAGACACAGAATATTGTGCAATAGGAATTTAATGACCTTGAAGTAATAAAAAGAAATTGAGGTTCAGCAGGAGGTAATTTTTTTTTAAGGATTAAAACCATCCATTTCTGTTATAAAGTGTGGAAATTTTTTTGAGAAAGCTGAGATGAAAAACTCAGTGGGCACTCATATACTCTACCTGAGCTGCCACCACTGTGGTGTGTCTGTGGGACAGGAAAATACAAACTGGAGGAGAAATGAAGGCAGTTATTTCCACAGAGACAGGATAGTTGTTGCCATTACATGAGCCATGTTGCAGAAGACACTCACCTGTAATATTGCATATAGTTCTGGTTCCAGGAACATAATAAACCCAGGCAGGGGTAGGAGAAGAGAAGTACTACAGAGGCGATGAAGGTAGATGATTTTTGGAGAACATGCCCAAGAAGGCAAGACAGAGGTCTGTTTTTTCAGTCTCGTAAAACAAAATCTGAGAGGTTTTTCTGGTAATAGAGAATTAATATCAGAAACATCACTGCTATAGAAGCTGTTATGCAGGGTTGAAAATCTGACATCGTTGGAATGTGTTTCATTTTGGGGTGTGGGAAGGGAGGTTATAATCCTATCCTGTCATTAGCAAATAAGATGTCTATTTTATTTAAAGTCACAGGGATTTTTCTTTTCCCCGACACAAATATTCATATAGTATTCATATCCCAATCTATTATGGCCACCAGTGTACCACAAATCATCTTAGTTGTCTTCTGCTATGAAGAGTGTTTTTATTTGAGGAAAGCAAGTATTCCCACATTCCTAAAATAATTTGCCCATTACCCCTTTCCTTCCTCACACATGCCTGAAATGTTCCTGGCTTTTGAAAGATTAGGGTTGAAAAGAAACGGCTTTTTTTAAAGTTGCAATATACTTTACTCCATGAAATAGATTTGTATGATCCACATGAAGACAAAAATAAGATTTGGGTTGTTCCACCGCAAATGAAATATAAAATGGAAATACATAATTAAAGCAATAGCAAGGCAGCCACAGTTTAGATTAAGACACTCCTCAGGGAATCAAATTTAAAACAGGTTAAGGCTCCTTTTTTGGTGTCCCATGATGTAAAACATTGCTAAAACCTGACTCTTTATACTTAGATTCCCTGTGCCACTTTAATCATCTCTTCACAGAAATAAATATTTTAATAAACATAATACAGTAACACCAATCATTGATGGTAATTACTCTAAGTAAAATAGCAAATTTTATTGCAGTGAATACAAAATGACAATCTAAATTATGTAAAGTCTCTAATGCCTTAATGATTTTAGCCCATTTTCCATGTTTGTGCATGAAAGCTGGCTCCATTTTTTTACTGTTACCAAAGTTACAAGGAGATATTATTGGGCTTTAAATGTTTATTGTCATCTTAGCAAAGTGGCTTTTATTTTTTGTTTATGTTCTAAAAGCTTGGCAGAGTAGTGGCAATCCACACACTAATGGCTAATCTGGGTTTGTGCCAAAAGAGCAGTAATAGCTACAAGCACAGAAAAAACATCTGAAAAGTAAATGCCAAATTAATCCCTGATGTAACTCTTTTGCCTTAGTGCAGCTACACTAGAGAATACATTTTTCACAGTGTGCATCCTGTTACAATCCATTATCTTCTAAGGGGGCTTGCATATATCAGGAAAGTCGAACATACTGGGTTCAGCCTTTCTATCCAAAAGAATCCCAAATCATGCTGCCAGCTGTGGCCTGTATGCCCAGCTATTCAAAATAGCTAAACACATTCAATCTCCCATTGAGAAGCCTAAATGAATTACACCTTTACAACGGAATTTATCATGTTATAACTTCCTCTTGAATGCTGTAAAAACCTAAAGTGATAGGAAAGTCCCAATGAAGTCAAAATAGTTGTATGTTTTAATGGTAACAATGTGATGATTTTTTGTCTCTGTTTAATACTGAATGCAATCATTTTGATACTTGCTGTATATCTTTTTTTTTTTTTTTTTTTTAACCTGTATGCTTATTTATTCCCACAAAATAGGAGAACAGTTTTCTTGGAGAGTACATAAGGTTATTTATACTTGCTATGAGCTAAATACTGTTCTGTAGAGAACAGCAGCATGCCTTTGCTCCAGCTGTGAGTTTTAAATTCATCATGCTCCACCCCTAGCAAAAGGAGGAAAAAGGAGTTTTTAATTTTCATACAAGGAGGTATTTGAAAAATTTGAAAAAATGTTATTTCTTAGTGATGATCTATTGAGAAAAAGCTGCTAGAAGCTGAGGCACCCACCTCAATAGTCTATCAATAATAATGAATTTAACCAAATGGTGGGACACAATGTCTCACTGATTTAAAATGGATGACAGTAGAAAGTACCTTGGACTGTTTTTTTTCACCTTCCTTTTATTTTTTTCTGTATTCAGGAGTGTAATTTCTCCATTACTTTTGTCACGCTAGTCAGATGTATTGTCAGAGTATAGTGTAAGAAACTCTTGGTTCTTCTCTATCCATATGGGATTTTCCCAGTGGTAGCTGTTAACCATAATAATTGAATAGCTCTGTTCAGTTCTGATCACTGGTTGTGGACATGGTGCTTCCCTGGCCAGGGGAAGTCTGTTAGATCTCTAGCAATCTCCTTTTTTTTTTTTTTTTTTTCCTCTGTCTTCCTAGTCTGCTTTTGAAAAATGTTATCAATAGCACTATAATTTCTAAACAGGGGCATCAGAGCCTGTAACTGGCCAAATGTAATATTCATGTTCACTGTTTCCATTTTCTGTCTCTGTTACTGATTACTACAATCAAGCTTATACATTATCTCTCAGAAGTTTTATCC
The DNA here is from genome assembly GCF_965140245.1 of Athene noctua. Taxonomy (NCBI): domain Eukaryota; kingdom Metazoa; phylum Chordata; class Aves; order Strigiformes; family Strigidae; genus Athene; species Athene noctua. The sequence goes on from NC_134039.1 coordinate 21,342,712, forward strand.
AGTCATAGCCTAGTCTTAATTCATCAAAATCCTGGCCAAATTCTTGTCTGGGTTTGCAATGAGGCCTGTTTGATTTATTTTTTATCAGACTACTGCTGCTGTTACTTAAAGAATATTTGTGATCCTTTCCATCATTCACTGCAGATCATGATATCATGTATTTCTTGAAATGCATATTCTTTGTGGGTTGATGGGCAGTTCAGCTGTCTGATGCTGTTATTTTCCCCATGGAAGCAAATGACATTTGTTCCTGAATTCAGAGCCTTCATAGTGTGCAAAAGATTTTCTTTGGAGATATCTGCCAATACCACCTGGTTCAAATGCCATTATAAACTCAGATTTCCACAGTTATTCCAATAATTCATCAGATCTATAACTGTATCTCTTGGGGAATGTGATCATATTTACCCTCTGGAAATCTATACATAACCCAGTGACCTGCCTGGTTTGGAAATCGTCATTGCATCTTTTTCCAGTGGCTGTATGACACTATTATCCCTTGTTTAAACAGATTTTTTTCTGCTTTTTAAAAATAGAATAATTTACCTATAAGACATTTGCTAAGATATGTCAATATGATAGTTGAATGCAACTGATTTCTTGTTTTCCATAGACACCATGAAAATGTCCTGGATTATTTCCCAGTTACATTTTCTGGTTGTGTGGGGGTTTTGTGCTTTATCTGTTCCCTTGCTAGCAGTGATGTTCTTGATTTCTTATCTTTCAAGATTTCTCCCACCTTTTGCTGTTTAATCATACTCATATTTGAAATGCAGGGAGTTTACAGCTCTATAGTCTGGTTGATGATTGTAGTCTACTGTCAGGCTCATTGTGTTCAATATGTTCAACTTGCCACCTTCTTAGTAAACAGGAGGATGGCAGAAATTCAAAGTAACCCTTTGTTTGTATGCCCTGTACTCTGTGTGTTTTACTAAGTTGTTACATTAACCCACCTGGGCTGCTTCATCCAGAAATCAGTTGGTCGTTGACCCAGTAAGTGCCCCACATGCCCCAGGCTTTTCATTCTGAGTGCTTTGTGTTATTGTCTCTTGGTCCTTCATGAAATGTTTGCCTTAGTTCTTAGATCACTTTCCATTGAATCCTACTATGTTGTCGTCTTGAGCATAACTAACAAACGATCCAAAATTCTTGCTTGCTTCCTTCCTGTGGGGATGGAAGAAGCCATGAGAGAAAGCAATTCTTTCAGAACGTCCATGATTCCTAGCTCTATGCCACTGGTTTAGAAAAGGAGGTAAAAAAAATTACCCCTTCTGTCCTGGGTGTCATTCTGAGCAGAGAACTAGAATGCGGTTCAAATAAAATTGTTGTTGAAAGGGTGTGAGTTGATTTTAACTGTTTGAAAAATCATATGCAGAATGTCTCTAAAAAGTTTTCTATAAAGCCAGAAAAATGGAAGAAATGAAACTCTGAAGATCATATTTCTAAAGACCTGAGTCAGAATAGGAGTTCTCTATTATAATCTAAATGGAAGAATCAGTGAGCATACTACATCATCAGAACGAAATTCAAAATGTTTCTCATATTTTGTAGAAATCATGTAGCAGAAATTATCTGGGCCAGGAGATAAGAACTCTAGTGCTAAGTGGCATACTTTGAAAATAAAACAAGAACAGGTGTAAGAAGGTGGCCATGCCACAGTACTCGAACTTAATCTGGCTGTTGTAGATTCCAAATAGTACTGGTCAATATTAGGCAGTTAAGAAAACAAAACAAAAACCTAAACATTATTTGATATTTACAAACAAGAATGGTGTGTTAGACCCTGGAAATAACTGCTCTTCTTCACTCCCAAATGGTCATGAGGCCTCAGCAGGACTAACACTGTGTCATTTTTGGATACTGCTCTTTAACAAAAACAGTGAGATTCTGGAGGAGGATGGCAAAGGTGAGGAGAAGTTTCAGAAGACACTAAAATTAGACAATATTAGTCAATACATTTTGAGTTTGAATACAAACATGAGCTTACGTGGCTATGTGAAATCCTGCTCCAGTACACGCAGTTAAGATAGTGATAATAGTTTAAACAAATTGATGAACTTCCATCTGTTGCTTTTGTCTAATGAATAAAACAATGTCACATCAAAGACATAAAATAAATTAGATTGTTAAGGATATTACTATAAGAATCTGCATACACTTTGCAGAACAGTATATGCTTTGCTGCAGAATTGAGAAAGTTTGAAAGTGTTTGATCTGCCTTCCACAACTGGAAGAGTAATATGTACATTGAATAATCCCATAAATAATTTCTAGAATTGTTTGTCTGTTTCCTTTTAGAGAACTATTTCCTTGGGCTGATCATTAGTAGGCACATAACTGATGAAATAAAGCATATATAATAATATTTAGCTGAAAAATATTTTCTTTAAATGTTTTTATGTATTGCTTTCCATCTGAGGTAATATTAATGGATTAAGACTCATGTAGAGCTGAGCACCGAACACAGTAAAATAGTGGTAATCCTTCCTCTGATTTCATTGAGCTGTGGAGAGGGCACAAAAAGTGAACAATGTAGCTCCATGTTACATCTGAAGCAAACCTTGGCCATGACTGTTCCAATGTTATTTATGGTTGTTTGTTGTTCCTCCCCTCATCTGTACAGTGCTGTAAGTGTATGTTTAGTGTCTGTCTGCAGGTTGCAGCACACCCTGATGATATGGGGTAAAATTAGATTAACACTAGAAGAGAAGACATCTTTTTAGGCTGACATTTCTGTCATGCCAAATATTGCATGTTCTTTCTCTGAGTGTTTGGCCCTCAACCATATATAATAAGCTCTCAACTGTTTTACAACTCACGTGTCTGTCTAGAGGCATTTGCTTTGTAATTCTGAAGTCATAACCTCAGACACTTTTTTTTAGTACAGTTTATCATTACTTTTTTTTTTTTTTAAGTTATTATTTATTTCTTTTCCAAAATTATTTTTGTACCTCAGTATGTAACTCTGGTCTCCAGCACTGTCTTACGTAACCTTAATGTTCTCTGTCACACTATGTTCTCAAAAATCAGCTGTATTTGCTGTAGGCCTGATACCAGTTGCTGAATTTTCCCTTTCAGTTTCAATTGCATTTGAAAAGGTTTTTCTGTCATTGCCTAAGATTTTTATTTTCTTATTCTCTTTGGTTTTTAGATTAGAGGAACGTATTATCAATCTTCTTATTCAGGTGTAGTTGTCCTCTTTTCTAACAGTGTGCAAAGACTGACACATGTCTGCCAGGTGCCTCAGTTTACTGTTCTCTTTTCTGCTCAGCAATTCTGTGTGTTGGCTTGTGACTGGTGATGGTAGGGCCTAAAATATGAAATGCTTTTTCCTGCTGCACCTTCTGCCAGCTACTTTCAGTTTACTGATCACTTGTCTCTGAGCAAAAGCAACTGACCATCTTTGATCTGGTTGAGTGTAACACTTCATTTTCCTGTTAGTGTGGTGATAGATAAACCTGTGTAGCTTTTGGGAAGCAGTTTTGGGAATGTCTGTCTCTACTGCTGTGACAAAGATTCTTGGCTGTCCTCCACTGGTTTCACTGTTACTGGGATTGTTTTTTGTTATCTATTAAAATGAGTCCAGTCTCCCTAGCTATTCTGTAGATGTTGTTCTTTACCTTGAACCGCCACTGCATCATAGAATTTTAGGCCATCTTCTTTCAATCTTCTAGAAAAAAAAGTAGAAATAAATATTTCTCTGCTCTTTTCAGTTGCTTAAAGCACACATGAAATTAAAAAAAAGTCCATTTCCTTACCTTCAGCCACAGCTGGCACTGCATCCATGCATAATTCTAATTTGCTATGTTAGTCTTGGATGACTCTGAGATCTTGTGAGGGCACTCAGAGTAAAACAGTATCTGTGCTGCTTGGTCCTCACTATTTCTGTTCTAGAACCATAGTCCATGGATTTAGGATGGTTTTTTTCTTAGTAAAATGTAGAAGTTTGTTTATCAATTTAGGAAGAGATGTAGGAGAAATGAGGATGGCCTGCTGTGAAATGGTTGGATTCCAGCCAGAATTAAACTGAAAGGACACATTTCTAGCTTATGTCCAAAGCCACAGGCACTTGATGAGCTGCTCAAAACCTGAACTGGAAATAAGGTTGTTGAAATAAACTGGAGTGGCTGAGCACACACGCTTGTTGTGCCCCTGAAGTACACTCCAAGCACTGACTGTCAGATTTTTAATAAAAGAGTTCCTGATCTTTCCCATCTGCTGGCCTAACTAGTATGGGGAAGGATTGCTACTGCTCTGAAAGAAGAAACAAAGCTAAGCTGAAAAGCAGAGTTGCATTTTCTTGTAATGATTTCTTCATTTGCCAGAAAGTTGCCAGAAGGTATTCTTGTAAGTCTTGGACAAGTTTTTTTTTTTAAATCAGAGATCAAGTAGGGAATGAGGACAGAGAAGAGCACTGTGGCTTTTGTGACAATTCGATTGTACATTAAGCTGTGATATTAATTCTTATGAGAGCAACAAGTTCTCTAGATAGCTTTATTGTTAGAGGTTCACACAGTTTAACAGTGCAGGAAGAAAACAGAAATGAGTTATGACAGGACTTTTATCACTTTAATAAACTTCTCTGGGGTACATCAGTAATCCACTCCACAACTTCTTCCACCCCCTCATCCCTTCAAATCCATGTATTCCACACTGACTGATATAACATATGAAGAATGATACTACAAAGAGACTCAGAAATATGTAAAGATCCTTATGCCTTCCCTGAATATGTTAAAATAGTCAACAAAAACATGGTAATTTCAACTCCAGTTCATTTGATCTAATATTAAATTAGCTGCTCTTGGGATATCCTCTTTTTAATCAGTCAGAACACATTTGTATGCTCATATTTTTCTGTGGGGTTCATTAAGAGTTAAGGAATTGAACAGAACTGCTTCAAGTACAGATGAGACACGTCCCCTTCCTCTCTCACAGATCATTTTGACCTTGTGATATTCTGGGCATCAAAAGGATGAAACCTACTTTGCTGTTTAGAACGAGGGCCATCACAGATGTCAGATCTCCAATATAGGAATGAAAACTCCATTTCTCAAACACCCCCTGAATCAGGCATATCAGAAACAGAATCAATTAAAGGTTTTAGCTTGGAAAAATGAGATGTAAAATTCTTGCAAAGAGGCAAAAATAGGCTGAACTTTATTCTGAGAATAAGTCCATATGAGAAAAGGAGTGAGGTGGTGAGAGGAGCAAAGTAGCAGTGATGCATAAGTAATTGTGAGATTTTTTTTCTAATTTAACAATAATTTTTACCTCTGTAAAATATATGGTAAATTTCATTGGACTCGCAGGTAACCCTGATAGGAGCAAAGAAATTCTGAAAAAGAACAGAGATCTGTTACAGTGGGTCATCTTGCAAGACTACAACCTTTATGGTAGTGAAGGTTGCTAGACATGCTTCTGTGGTCTTGTAATTTAATTTTCTGTGTGAGATCTAGAAAAAAAAATGTTATGGACCTCCTTCTTTCAAAATAACCAAAACACCCAAAGCAAAAAAAACCCTTACATAGACACTGGAGGAGAAAATAAAAGCCCCTTGAGTCCATTAACTTCATTGCATACAATTCTAAAAAAATAGCTTTGGATTAGCTGGCAATTGAAAATCTCCTAGGAATGGGTTAGCTCATATACATGCTACCCAAGAGAAAACAAAACTGTCACATATTTTGCTTAAGGTGTGGGAGGAAAAATCAAATCAAATAGCATTTTACAAGTGCATATAATAACTTGAATTTAAAACAAGATATGTATTATTCAAGTAATTCTAAGCATAGTATAGTACATTTTTCATGAAGGTTAAGAAAAAAATGACAGAAATATCATTTAAAATGAGTGGTTTTGATGCTGAACTTGAAAGTGGGGGATTTAATAGAACTTTTTTTTAATATGACGAGTCTCAGATAACATCATATTTGGCAAAGTGCTTTATTGGTTTTTGGATTAGAGTTTTTTCATAAATTTTTCTCTTCAAACTAATAAAATTCATGTAGCTGTCAGTTTGGATTTGATCCCTATTTTGTTTTGCCTCAACAGTGTAATCTCAATCAGTCTAACTTATTTTTATGCTACATTTATAGGGTATAAAGATGACAAATCATTCATGTCTCAGTGCTGGTATTCTATCAAAAGTTTGGATGAATATCAAGGCTGAGGACAACAGAGAAAGATGAGGCTCAGAACAACAGCAGCTGTGTGACAACACAGGCTGGTCAGATTCTTCCATCTTTACACCACTGCTCAATAGCACATTGTGTTAACAGTCCCATACAGATCAGCTTTGAACTGGCTAAGTACCACCTCATGTGTTTTGAGTAAGGACAGCACAGTCCATGGGGAGGATGGATAATGGGGTATTGTTTATGGGAGTGGTGAGGTCTTTGTTTTAACCTTCCCCTTGCTCCTGACTTGAGTGTCTTTTCTGATGCAATCGTTGCACCTTCTTTTGATATTTGTTTCCTTCCAGACTTGCAACTACTGGCAAAAGGGGTGGTAGTGTTCGTGAAATACATCAGAAATTACCTCAACTATATGCCTAAACTAAGAGCAGGAAAACTCTCTATAAAGTGCATTTACTCTGAGTACTTTCTATTGTATTGTTTTTATATAGATTTTAAACTCTTAAGAGAAGGGACTGTTTTTTTCACCATGTTTTCATGCAGCACATGTCAGAATGAGGTCCAAATCTCAGGTGAGACATCTGAGTGCCACTGTAGAATGCTACAATAATAAGAATGAAATTCTGATAGCTTGAGAAATGTGAGTTTCTTTTCCTAGGAATTCCTATGCTTGGTTTTTTTTCCTTTTTTTTTTCCTTTTTTTTTTTTTTTTTCCTTTTTTCTTAAAATAGGTTTTACCTCAACTTTCTGATTCAATAGTTTTTTATTTCTGGCATGTAAGATGATGTTGAGAAGACAGAAATCCCCAGAGCATCATTTGTTGACCAGGCAAAATGTTTCAGGGGAAGAAGTTGCATTTTTCAATTACAGTTTCTTAGTCCCTAACTTGTGATGACTCACAAGCAGGCAGGAATGTTCGCAATGAATTTCTCCTCTGAGGGTCCATCTCATGGGGCATTTGAGATGATTAGAGAATTAGGAGGAGGGATTAATGTGAAATATCAAGCAGAGGAACTTCTTGTTCAACCTTGAAAAATCAACCTTTGGGAAGGAGTTGGAAGCTGTGAATCAGAATTATAATGGTATAAAGGAGAAGGCTGAAAGGGCTAGGCATTTATGTGTAGCATTGGTAAAGGGTACCCTGGGCCTTCACAGGAAAAGGGAAGTGATAGAAAATCAAATTAAAATGAAGAAATTGACGATGCTTGGCATGTGTCTTGGCTTCAGCTGGGATAGAGTTAATTTTCTTCCTAGTAGCTGGTACAGTGCTGTGTTTTGGATTTAGTGTAAGAGTTATGTTGATAGCACACTGGTGTTTTAGTTGTTGCTAAATAGTGTTTGTCTGAAGTTAAAGGAACATGTAAAAAGGACTAAGACTACTGAATCATTTTACTTAGGCTAAACAAACTCCTCCTGGAAACAGACTGAAAGGATGGTTAAGACAACTACCATCTTTCCCAAAAGAGATTCTCCTCAGCACTGAGATGAGTTTTATTGTCAATATTAAATATATATTAATAGAGTGTGTGTCCGTGTGTATATATATACACACTATATATAGAATATAGCCAGTACTATGGGTATATTGGCCATACCAAACCTCTTTAATGGGTTGAAAGTACTTCAGGTCTTGGGTTGCCAAATTGGCTGTACTGGGTTTATGTGGTGGGGTTTTTGGTAGTGAGGGAAAGGAGCTACTGCAGTGGCCCCTTGTGAGAAGCTTCTTGAAAACTCCCCTTGCTCCAAGTCAGACCTGCTTCTGGCCAAGGCCGAGCCAGTTAGTGATGGTGGCTGTCCCTCTGTGATAACATATTTAAGAAGGGGGACCTGGGAGGGAGTTGAGACTTGTGAGGAGGAGTTAGGGGAAGGACACCTATGTGATCACTGAGGTCAGTGGAAGAAAGGAGGAAGGGGAGGAGGCACACCAGAGTAAAAAGCCCCGCTGTATCCCATGGTGAGACGGCAGAGCCACTCCCCTGACACCATGGAGGTCACTGATAGAGCAGAGATTCACCTCTGGCTTGTGGACTCCACACCAAAGCACATAGCTGCACCTGAACGGGAGCCACGTGGAGCAGGGGGAAGAAATGCAGAGGAGTGCTTTTCCCCCTCCTTGGAGGAAGAAGCAGCAGGACTGACTGCACCCCCGATTCCCTGCCCCTGTGCTACTGCATGGAGGAGGTATTGGTAATAAAACTGAGCCTGGGAAGAAGGGGGAGAGGCTGGGGGGAGGTGTTTTTAAGATATGGTAATGCTTCTCATTGTCCGATTCTGCCAAGTGGTGGTGGTGTTAGTGTTTTGTATTAAAGTGTTGTCTTTTTCTTCCTTTAATCAATCAGTCTTTTGCCCATGACCATAATGGGTGAGTCATCCCTCTCTGTCCTTACCTTGATTTCCAAGGCTTTTTCTTCATTTTCTCTTTCCCAGCACTGGGGAGTGTAGGAGTAAGTGAACAGCTGCTCAGTTGCCCTCTGGGCTCAAACCACAACAGTGTCTCTTTTTTGTTAAAGTTCTTTTAAATAAGAGGAATTTTAAACAATTTTTATACCAGCTTTTCATTATTTAGCATGAAAATTATTTTACTTCAAAAAAATAATCTTGCTATCTTCCTAAAATATACTTTTTTTTTTCTTCTGAGGCCAAGACTGATTTATACTCTCACTAGCTGTGAAAGCTCTGAAATCTCTTTCTAGCTGTAATGAAACTAACAAAGAAATTAAAACCCCTCATATTTATGTTACTTTTCAGAAAGTTGCTGTCTCTGTATAATGAATTAGGCACAACTAATTAGCTAGGCACCACAACTGTGGAGATTTCTGATAACTGAACTTCAAAGCTTTCATGCTGTTTGCAAGACAGTGTTCATGCTACAATCATCACTGTGCTTGTCTGTTGTTTTTAATAGTGTCGGCAGTAACATGAGGTATGCACTGATTTCCTTAATAGAAGATGGAGGTGTGGGGATCCTGATGATAGTAATAGGTTTTCAAAACCTGCCTGAAGCATATACAAAACTTAACTAGCACATAGATATGGTCAAATATAATTTAAAAATTCCAGTTGTGAAAACTGTCTAAAGGTGTATTTTAAGTCAGACCCACAGGTCAGACTTTGTAGTTTTATCAAGGCTGTTCCACTGGTAATCAGGACTTATTCTTCACAGAAGATTTAATTGAGGTACTATTATAAGTAGAACCTATGTTCTGTGCTTTAATGGAAACTTCATCACTTCTAATCATCTGTCAGCTTGTATTTCTCTCACAAATGTGACTTTTCTAGATCAGGGATTCTCAACTTTTCCTTTACCATGGACACCCTTTAAATACCTTTTGTGGCCATGAACCACCAAGACTTAATTCAAGATTTAAAATTCTAGACTGCATCAAATATTTATTTCAATTTTATCATGAAGGTTCTACAGATTTGGAGAGAAGGAGAAATAAGTTAATCTGTTAATGCACACACTCCCATTATCTTTATTGCAGTGATTCCATATGAACTTAAAATAATGGCATCAACACTCTTCTTGCTCAAATGGCCCATTTTATGGTATTTTAATATTCTAATTCCAAATTTGATGCCAATTTTTAAAATTTGGTTATAAGTTTTTACAATTTTTCTGACCTCTCCCCTTGTTTCTCTGTGTTCAGTCACCATATATTTCTGTTTATGGGTCCAGGGCCACCACTTGGAGGAACAGACCAGCCCTGCTGTGGCCCTAAAGAGGGCTGTTGGGTTAAGAAAATGTCTTTAAGAGACAAAAATGCCAAGTTAAAGTGGGCCCCACCAACCATATTAGCACTGAATATCCTAGTGTGTCAGGGCAGGTGGGGAGTGTGGGGGGAAGGCTTGAGTATTAGAGGAGCATTGAGGGAGAGGGGGCTGTGGGAAAAGGAGGTGCAGTGCTTGCCACGGGTCAGACCAAATGTTTCCGGGTTGGATGTTCCCCACCCCTGCTTTAAGCCTTTGTGGACCCCCTGTGACAACATCGTGGCCCCCCAGTGGTCTGCGGACCAGAGGTTGAGAACCACAGATCTAGATTATTCCTTGCATTCAAAAAGGATTTTTAATTCCCACACTAAAGGTGTGGAAGTCCTCTAGGGTGTACCCATACCTAATACTCCATCTGGAAGTTAGAAACTAGCTTTCTGAGTCAGCTAGCAACAAATAGGAGGGTAAGGGCTGAGACGAAAAGGGCAAGGCCTGTGTTAGCTTGCATCCAACCAGGATTTCAGTCACCTTGGGCAAAGGGCTGAGAAGTTCTGGCAGCGTGCTTCCCAGGAGCTCCGTTCTTCAGACAGAGGTAAAAACAGGTTGAGTCCCTTGCAAATAGTTGGTTGTTGGTTTTTGGTTTTTTTTTTAGTAAGCACATGATTTCATGCTTACAAATTGAAGATATACTATAACTTCTAAATTGAAAACTTTTTTTCACATCTGATCAATTTCTTTAGGTTCTTCTGTACTCTGAATTTTTCTTAGGGGTATTTGCAACTTTTTATAATGAAGTATTGGTTGCAAGTTTAACTTGTTGCTTATTTTCCTTTCTGCTATTTGATTTGAATTTAAATATATATTAGCATTAATAATAGTCTCTGCTTTGAATTTAAATATATATTAGCATTAATAATAGTCTCTGCTTTAAGGAATTTACAGTAAAAAAATAGGGATATGTACAATATGTGACCAAGAGCCTTATTTACAATTATAAACTCACTTCTTGCAGCTGTTGTGAAAGCACTGTTGTAGAAGTGAACTTGAGTGAAAGGCAGTTAATAGCTTGACTTTAACACAGCTTCTTCCTTATCATGCTAGTCAACACCTTCAGAAAAATATTATTGACAATGACAATAACTACTCAGTGTTCTCACAAAATTTCTAAAACATAAATAATATCTAAGGATGGGTGTGTGTCCCCCCCCCTTTACTTTTTCCATATACTCTATTTTTTTCTGTACTTAAATTGGTGCTCTGATGAATGGATGCACACAGAGCACTGATCCTTATCTTATTAGCCTCCTGGATCTGATCTTATCTCACTTAAAGACAGAATTTGGCTGCAGCTCAACACTTGCCGCTGTCATGCATGTTTCTGGGCATACTAAGAGCTACTTTGTCACTATAATGGATTGTTGGATTGGGGACCAGCTCATCCCTATTCAGCAAAGAGCTGAGTAATGTGCATACTTTTAGGAAAGTGTCCAAGCTGTTGACCTTAGTGTTCACTGCAGGGATGGTGTGCCCTGATGTGCTTTGCTGAACCTTGTACCCTCTTTGTTTATTAAGCCTGTTTCTGGGATTTGTTCCATTCTACAGTACTGGCTGTGGCCACTTTGCTTTCTCTTACATCTCTCATAAGAATTAAGTTTTACAAAACTTAAAACATTATTAATAAGAGGACAGTGGGTTCCAAATGGGTTCTTTTTACCAGGATTTAAAAAAAAACTATGCCAGATCTATCTATATGCGGTTTAAATATATGTAAACATTCTAATTGTTAGAGATTTGAGAGATTTATGTGCACAAAAGAATTGCACTAGCACAATAACTTTGACTTTACAGAGCACATCTTGGTGTATAGTTTTCATGCTTATCCAAACTTGGAAAGTGGTAATTTTGAAATTACTTGGATGTGGATATACAAACAGAAACTCGTTCAAGATTAGATGAACCTGGCAGAGAGAGAAGTACCTTGTCTGATGCTCAGCTACCTAGATGGATTTTTTTCTACTGATAACCACTAAGAGCAGTTTATAATAGGTTAGATTTACACAGCCTATACTGAGGAGAAACTACTTTTAATTTTATGTGCAACTCAGACTATAAAGATGTGGTAGTTATTAAAGGCCTATAAACAATCTCATTTGAACTTAAAAAGTGTAACTCGTGTTTAAAGCCTTCCTCCTCTGCTCTAAGTTAAGCAAACTTTTAGCAATGATTGGTTTTCATGCTCAGCATTTCCCTTTGTCCATTGCTTTGATGGTTCACTGGTATGTTATAACTAGAAAACTGTAATATTTTTGAAGATTACATTTTAAGAAGCATTAACTCAGAGGCCACGTGTGGGTTAGCTGGACAACTTCAGTAGCACAAGCAGAAATGAGTGGGTGCTGCATGCCTGTTTGTGGGAAAAAACTGAATCTTCCCTGTCAGGCAATTTGAGCAGATCTATTTGCACAGTTGGACTCTCTTCTTGGACTTGGAGCAGTGAGGCTTACATTGTGTCCAGCTGTCAGCATATTTTACAGATCATGCTTGTAATTTTTCACTTGCCTGAGTTTTCTCCTGTTTAACCCTCAGTTCAGTGATCAGGGCTGAAATCTTTTTCTGATTTCCTTTTCAGAAATGCTTTTTTCATGTGAAAATGTTCAAAAGTGTTTTCCTACACTAAGTTGAAATGCTTTTGTTTTCTTGTTTGCTTTTTGAAGCCCCCTAGAATAAAAGGCTACATTGCTGGTTCCTGCTCTGGCTCAGCATGATCATTATCTGGGGTGCTTTCTCTGGTTTTGGCTAGGAAACCCATCACAGAGTTTAGAAACTTTTCTGGTGGAAAAAGTACTCTAGCAAGTTCCATATTCTCACAAAAGATTTTGATATTCAAAGATTAAGAACTTAAACAGAACAGAGAGTGAGTTGAAAAATCCATAGTTATCTCCATCCTGAGATGTTCACCATGAGAATGGTGCAAGTTCACCTATGCTCAAAACCAAGGTGAGTCTTCCTGCACTTCCAGAACTGTGCCTAATGAATGAAACAGGCTTTATCCTATTTATAAAGCTGCTTTCACATAGGAACACATGAGTTTTAGCTGTACTAATGCGTAACAGATGTCACTGAAACAGGGAGCATCACCCATGTTGTGTGGACTCCCAGCATGAGTCACCCCAGAGTTTTATACAAGGAGGAAAGAAAGACTTAATTAGTTGACCTCCTGCCCCTTAAACCTGCCTTATTAGGTACTAAATACAATGTCATAGTTAAAATTAAAGTATTGTGCACCAATTTCTTAGCTCAGAATTCTGAACTGCAAGTGTCATGGTCTTGTCCCTCTTTTCAGGAAGATGTCTGCTAATCAGGAGCTCTAATGAACAACATTTAACAACATCACATTCACATGCATACCATTAATTTTTGAAGTGTTTCATTAGTGCTCCAACTATGGTTTGCTTTCCTTTTTTTTGCAGCAAAGAATGGAGTGGGAAGAGTTCTTGCTAAGGGCCCGCTTTGCCAAAGCAGCTTGCTGAACTTCCTTCAATTTTTATTCTATTTTTTTAATGTTACAAAATGCTGGAGTTCAAATTAAATGGTCTTGGAACAGTAGAATCAAATCCACTCTCAAAAGCATTGAAGTCACTGGCCAAATATTTTAGTACTGAAATCGTACCCAGTTTTGCAGAACTAGCAGTGGAGTTGAAAGCTGTTTCCTGATTGTTACTTGCTTTTTGAGGGACTAAAAGAGCATAGTTGGGGTAGCATTACTGAAAAAGGTATTTTTGAAAAAAACAAAACAAAGCCAAACTGCTCAAAATTAATTTTTGTGAAGTTACCAGAGCTGTTCATTTGCACACTTGAAAGTGTAAGAAAATTGACATTTTTGCCCATGGGAAACTTATAATACTTAGCATGTGGATGAGGGTGTTTAGCCAGAGATGGCAGTATAAAAGACAAAATACTGAATTTCTCTGACTTCTTGGCTTCTTGTTTCTTCTTGACATATTTTCTTTCCTTACAGTTTTTCTATACTTTTTGTGGCTATGATGTCATCTTTCAGTCAGTTACTATTGGTTAGAAACTAGCACTCATTATATAGTTGTCTTTTTAAATCAAGATGAAAAATAGCGAACAAAAAAATGTGTAGAGGGAGGATGATGCAGGAGGCAGCTAAGAAGGTAAATTAAGGTCAGCAAAAATGTTGGAACAAAAAGAAGAGAGAAATCCAGCTAGCCCAGAGAAAGCCTAAAGGCACTGAAAGGCAGCTTCTAATGGTGTTACCCAGAACCTATGGTAGTCTACAGGTTGGGGTGGTGTTGGGTTGGTTTTTTTTCTTAATTCCCTGGGAATATGGTCAACTAAAAGTAGGCCCCAAGTCACTCCCTGAGTGGAATTCAGCATATTCCCAGAGGTGGTGAATTTTTCTATTCTCTTTCTCTGTTTCAACTCCTTTGCTTTCCCTATTCTCTTTTGTATCCCATTTTCATAATTTATGTTTGCTCTCTACAACTTTGTTTTCTATTTTTGTGACATCTCTCTGCTCTGTTTAAAATTTTTTTTTGCCTCCACTGCACTTCTGCTTTATATAATGCCTTCTTTCCTCTGCTTATTTCTTTTTCCATCCTCTACTGCCCTCTCTGATTGCTTCATCTTCTTTGCTCTCCTCCTTATTTTCGGTTCTTTTCTTTGCTCCTGACTTTTTTGATCCATTGCCACACAGCTTTGCCTGCTTTATTGCTCTTTTTCTTTCTTAATTTCCTTTCTTCCTTACATCTGGTAGTATTAAGACAGACTATATCTTAATGTGTTTTCATACCACTGAGATCAAGGTAAAATATTCAGACCAATGAAATTATATGTGAGTTGGAATTAAAGGCCAATTTCTTCTACACTCCTCATTTTCCTTTCTGAGGCTAAAACAGAGATTAAAAATGTCCTGTACATCAAAACTGTTTTTCTAGTTGTCAGAGTTTTAGCAGTTGATAATTCCTTACTAAGTGATCAAATGTGCTTCCAATACATTTGTGATTGAGATATTTTGTGATTCAGATATTTTTTTCTTGCTTGAGTTACATTAGTACCCTAAAATCTACAGTGAAGTTTGAGAGCACCATTATATATGACTCTCATAAAACACATCCTTGAAACAGAGACAAGAAACACAGTAAGAGACATCCCCTTAGATACAACATCAAGTATCTAAGATAGATCTAGAGACAAGTTCTCAGAGATTTTTAGAGCCAAATGTTTATTAAAAATCTTCCCGATCTGTGAGGAGAGAGGGAGGTGAGCCAACAGGAAGCACAGAGGTGGAAATGGATTTACAACAAATCTCACAGGAGTCCTGACCATGGCAGAGCAAAGACAGACTGCTGAGATCTTTAATCTCCAGTCCCCGTGGCTGTCTATTTGACTGTGGAAGATCTCAGTGAAGAGGCTGCCCTGCTACACTATGTGAAACTGTTTTTCTTCTGCTGTGGTGCCATGCCTCTGCTGAGGAAAACAGGTGTTTAGGATGTGACAAACTTGGAATCTTGAGGATTAGGACTATTTGGTTTTGTTCAAGTTCCTTTCACCTTGAAAGGGATATGAAAATCCATAGTTTCTTCAAAAGACTCATCTTCCCTCTCCCTAATAGATTTGAATAGAGAATGTAGCTTTAGGGCTAACCCCTTCAAATACTTAATATACTTAAGTCTGTTTCTAAAAACTACTATTTTAACTCATTTCAGTCTTTCAGTAGAATATCCCTAATACCACACTCTTACATAGTGCTTTCCTTCCATACCTTTTTAGGGGTTTTACAAGGAATGTCAGTATCATTATTCACATCTTACTACCACGCTCAGCTTTACACAATAAATGTTTTAAATCTTGTATAACATTTTTCTGCTCTGCTCCCTGAAGCAGGAGTGGAATCCTGGCCTACCTGGTGTCAGTGGAAGAAAGCCCCATTAACCTCCAGTGGAGCTAGAATTCCACCCTCAGTGCCTGTCATCTATTTTACTTTCTCAGTTCTTAATACCCTGGAAAATTGAATCCACTGAAGCAACATCCCCTTCAGGCCAGGCTCCAGGGAATTCTAGCTGAATTTCAGCCCTCAGATATGTGGATGGATCATAAGCTTTTGCTTTCTGGCAAGTGGAGGAACAAGGGGGCCCTGAAACTCCACTATTTTTTCTGCAAACTTTCTAAAATGTTATCACCCAAAGAGATAAAAAAAACCCAAACCAAAACAAAGAGTGTTTCTATAAGGGCTCATTATTTTAAGTATTTCAGTTCTCTTTCAATAAGCTGTGTCTAGTTGCAGGAGGGTATCTCTTGCTGTGTCTGAATATTTGTGGTACAATAAAAGCGTTCAACAATATGGGACTGAGAAAGATAGTAACTGAACTTCAGCAGTTCATTGGAGCTTATAATTTCAGATGTGAGGTAAAGAGCAACAAAAAGAAAAAAATCAAAAACATGCAGTGCAAGATATGTTTATTCACTGTCTGGTGCCTCTGTAGGTTTATCAGCATGGCTTAAGCTTCTCTCATGTTAGCTAAAAGGGACACCATCTGCAATTCTGTGTTTCTTCCTTTGGTATATATGTCTAAATAAATCTGTATCCAGTTTTTGACTTAGTCTACTCAGTTACAGTCTTCTTATTGGAAAAGGCAAAGTTGTGCTTTGTGGAATGAAAGTGCAGGCTTTATGGTTAATCCTGCAAATTCTAACATTTTAGTTGCCCAATGTTCTAAACAATACTGAGGTTGGGACAGCTTGGATAGTCAGAAGCTCACAATTTCTTAACTCCTTGTCATAAATTCTGGTTTTATGGCCCTTCCATGATTTTTTCTGCTTAAACCTTTTTTTTTGGGTACAAAAGCAGCATCCATAATGGCTCTTACAACAATTTTGAGCTCAGGAGGCATGGGTTTGTTTCTCAATCACAGTTGTTTCTACTGTGTAAATAGCCCCCTGGGTGCTGCTCTTATGTGCAGAAATTTGTGATGGCATATGTCAGCGTCTGGCTTCAGGGCCCACAAAATTATCTTATGACCTACCTAAATGCTGTATAGTAGTTAGTAAATTCTACACTTCACTTTTACTATTTTCTTAGCCTTCTTTATCTAATCTGTCTTAACTGAATCTCACTCAATAGTTATTTTATGTTTAATAGCTACCCAGAAACTTGTATCTGAATGGCTTTTTTTCAGCAGGAAAAAAAAAGAAAAACCCCAGCCTACCCCAGAGAAATCTGATCTGAGTTTTGAATTTTGGGAGCACAGAAGTTGGCTGGCTATGTAACAGCACAGCAAGGCTGATGCAAGTTTCTTTATCCAGGCTTCCATTTGCTTTCTCCTTCCCATTTTCCTTCAACAGTGAGCTTGAACAAAAGTCACACAGGTGCATTCTGAGAATTGTCCAGAGAATGTGGGTGGATAACTGAGTTTCCATGCCTGTTCAGACCATTCAACTAATAAGAGGTAAGATGCATGCTTTTAGATTTTTAGGACTGAAGAGTTAAGTCTTTGGTTATAGCTTGAAGATTTGTGATCACTTAACCCTAATCTCTTTGAGTTTTCTAAAATTTTTGTGTATTGCTTAGTGCCTTGATTTAGGACTCACTAAAAAGGCTTTGTTTTACTTCAGCCAGTTTTATTTGGCCTCACTGCAAGTTCTGTGTGGTGGTTTCCTGAACCACATCACTATGGATGTTCTCTCTCCTACCCAGAACCACTGTGTCAGTCACATTCAAAGCAGAAAGAAATTTATTAATTCGGTGAATCTGATAAAGTACTGCTCCTACTTGGCCCCACCACATGCATGTTCTTTGAACGTTCTACAAGAAAAACAAGATTTTCTCATACTCAGTGACCGAGTTGGGGAGGTAATGGGGGTTTGTTTGCAAGGAAAACTACAGAAGGAAAAGAAGCTGGGGGAGGGGGGGAGAGGCAGGGAGGGGGGAAGAGGAGTGAGTCCTTCTGTTGCTTCTGTCTCTGTTTAAAATTGTAAGGGTATCACTTCTCATCATAAGGGTTCAAAGGGTTAATAGAAAGAGGGATTTTCATTGCATTGTGCACAGCACTTATGACAGTTTAAACTTTAAAGGACAGGTGAAAAGAGATAGCGGGAGCTGAATGCTTGCATTATATATTGGCAAAATTGTTCATTCGTGTGAAATGCTGACCTCTGTCATCCTGCCAAGCTGACTGGGCCCTAGGGTGAGTGGCTGTTTGAGTGCTGGTTGCAAAAGTTAAAGCTGCCTGGGGAGTACTTTAAAAGGACAATGTCAAGGTTGGTATACCCAAAATTTGACCTATCGTATTTTTTCTCCCTCTTACATCTATTTGAGGAGTTCATGTCATTCGTTTTTGTATCTAAAAATCTTTTAATCTAAAACAAAATGCTTCAATTTCTGTTGAAGGCTAGCGATTAGGAGGAGAAGCTGTGAGAATTCAATGTTCAGTGTGGTGATGCAGATGTCAGGGAGGGGGAAAGATCCTGAAATAAAACACAAATTTGGTGGCTATCTTTTAATTAGGTGATAATTAGTAACAGAGAATTCAGGCTGAAATGGGTAAGGGATCAATGAAAAAGAGCAAGGATAATTTTAACCAATGAAAATATCAATGCAGATCCAAACTTAAGTTACAATAAGTTAATTCAAAACCTTATTTTATTCTAATAGTTTTTATTCTGGTCCTATGTGCTGATTCTTTCTTAGATATATATATATATCTAGTCATATATATATGAATTATATATAACAAATATTAGTTTGTTATATATAATTCCTGCCATAACTGTAATATATATATCTAGTCATATATATATGAATTATATATAACAAATATTAGTTTGTTATATATAATTCCTGCCATAACTGTAATATAGCCTTCCCTCTTACTTTCTTTGCTTGATGGCCTAATTGAAAATACATTTTATCATTTTCTTCTGTATGATATAGTATCCCAAGACCTTTATTGCTATTATAACCTTGTTATGCTGTTTTCTGTAAAAACTCTTACACAAATATTGTACCTACTTGAATAATTTCTAGTCTAATTAGAAAACAGATGAAACTACATGTGTAAGACATAAAAGGGAAAAAAGCCAAGAAGTAGTAGTAAAATTAAATATTTTTTTTTTTAAATAATTATCATGTTTCCCAGACGATGCAGAGTTAAAAAACCCCAAACCAAAACCTGACCTATAAGGATTGTAGTTCAGCACGGGTTTACCCTACAGATTTTCAGAGCACTCAGATAAAATAATCATGCAATATACTATAAGATCACAAAAGAGCGACCATATTAGAATACACATTCGCTTTTTTGACCTTTCCAAGCTTTCATGAGTTTACCCTGTTTTTAAAAAAGTTTTCCAATGAACTGCAAGGCTCACTTCTGATTTCCCTCTCAGTTCTGAAAAACAAGCAGCTACTAAGAAATGCTGGTATGTCATAATCTTTTTCCTATCTCCAAAATATTGTTTTTTCCTCTCTTTATGTTGGACAGGCTTTTCTAAATCCTGGAGGAATAGATGACCTTGCTTTGCACTGTGGAACAGAGCATCTATGGTGACTGGGAGGAGAGTAGTTGTATAGGTCTCACACTAGCCAGTCCAGCCTCAAGGATACAGGAGTGGCCACAGAAAACAGGAATGGTGTACAAGATAATCAGTTCCTCCATCCCTTCCCAATCTAAACTGTCACAAATCATGCTGTGCCTTGGGAATATCACTTTTGCAAGGCCTTTGAAGGGTAAACCAAATTCTAGTCTTTGCTAACAAAGATGATGACTGGAAACCCCACACATACTATGCCGCTTTTGCAAGACAAACCTCTGCAATAATAACTTCTAAATTCTCTTTCTCTTTGTAGCTCAGATTTCCCATATGCTCTAAAGCAGAATAAAAACCCAGGCAGCAGTAAAGAAGCTGTCTTGGTTAAAAGACACTGCCTCCTGCCAACAAGGCCATTTAGTGTTTATCTCTATTACATCCATCTGCAGCTAATTGTATAGTTATGGTAATAGTGCCCTCCAGAGGAATTTTGAAGGAATTCTAATACTCGGAGCTAATACAAAAGATGTTACAGGAAAATGGAATATTATTAAAATGATAAAATACTTGAACCTCAGGGGAAAAAATTCTCAATATCAAAGCTCTTTCAATTTTGCATGTGAATTTACATCTAAGCAAACCATATCCTAGTTACAATAAGCTGCTTTGTAGCCTGATAGCAAACATGAAGTTTACATAACTCCATTTGAATCTAGGATATAAAAGCAGATCAACCAAGCGAAGAATAAGGTAGCTATTCCTAGTTTGCAGCAGACACAGATAATAGGAGTGGACTCCAGCCTCAGTTTAGGATGTCTGGGTTCTTCCTAGACTTGCTGCTATAATGTAGCCATGACAGAGTTAATTGAGGCAGTCAAAAGTAAATGAAGATGTTCAAGGAGTTCTGTGGATGAGGTTTATTTTAGTATCAACATAAACCATGCTTAGATTCTCAAATTCTAGTATAGACTTTTTTTCATGGCCATCAACTATAACATGCTGTGACACTAGACCTCAAAGGAAGGGTATGTTACTGTGGACAATGTGATGCCTTGTTTTAGACCCTATCCTCAAAGTCTGCAGTACAGCCTTCTGAGATGACACCTCAGCACCTGAATGTCAGGTGTATTTAAATTTCCTTGGGTGTTTGTTTGTTTGGTTGGTTGGTTTTTTAAGGCTCTCAACCTATTGGGTCAAATTTCTCTGGTTTACATTTTGAAACTCCTGTCCCCTCCTCCTACAAAAAAACAACCGGCCCTTAATGAAAATTTAAATGACAGTGGGTCATGTATTCATTTGTCTTTAGGCATACTCCAGGCTCATTTTTGACTGGAACACTGCAGGTCTGCAGTCAGATTTCTGGCCTCGGAGCTTTGCATCAGGACAGCTCTCACACTGGTGCTGCTAGAACCTGAAGGAGCAGTCTGGTGTTCCCATGCTTGGGATCAGATGGATCTGGTAAACTCAGCATTTCCTTGGGAAAAAAGGGAGATGGTTGTGCTGGTCATGACGTATCTCTTTGTAACAGGGTCACTGCACGTAGTTTAAAACTTCTCCTAAACTGAGGTTTCTTATTTTGCATGAACCTCAAAGGAGAGTGAAGTGAGCTAGGCATAGGCTGGTGGGGCATGGGTGACATCACTGCTGAACGTAGGGAATGTACCTAACTCCAGAACTTCCTGTTTTTTCTGCTTTCCCCAGCAACTGTGGTGAAAAATGTGTGTTTCCATATCTGCATTAATGTCATCAGCGCACGGTGGTTTTGGCCATCTTGTAGGCCATAGTGGCGGATGGTACTACTTGTTTCTTTTATAGTAGTTACCCCTCACCCCCCACTCAAAAGTACCAGGAAATTACTGTCTATATAGAGACTATTGAACTTCCTAAATGTAGGGTTTTCATGGGCTGTTGAATGTGTGGGGATGAGTAGAGCTCTCCTTTGCTTTTCTCTCTTCCTTTCCTAACCTAGTGCTTGCCAGATGATCTGATCTCATTGTGAGCTGGGAACTTGTCCCTGGAAGAATCCTGCAGAAGCCATTGTTCATGGATACAAGCTCCTTCTGCTTCATCTTCCCCTGAGGTATCCCTACTTCATCACAATTTTCTCTTGCCCTCCCTGCCTGGGCCTTGCAGTTCCCACCCAATTGTATGTGTGTAACAGCTCACCTCTGATGTGAAGCACTGTGCTGCTGACTCTCTTCTTGGCATTAATTTATTCTTGCACTTGAGAGGAAGACAGAGCAAGGTGAGGAGGCCAGAAACAATAAGGGTTGGCTGGGGTCCCCAAAGTAGTGTAAGGCAGAACACAAATCGATGTCACGATTACTGCAGTGGGATGAGTACCTTTGGTATCACTCAGTAGGCTGTATGTTTATCACAGCAGAAGTGCTGCACTGCAAGTGTCTAGCCCGGCACCAGTGGACATACCTCACCTGTTTAATTCTACAGGTCCAGTGAATAGGGTCTTCCCTGTTGCTCCCCTTGTTCATAAATACAAAAACATCATTAGCAAAACCATGAGCAGGCTAGTGCAGGACCTGACACAGCAGAGAGCAGTTGCTATTTTAAGAATAATCTGTTTAGGTACTACTGATGAGGAAGGTACTTTGGGATGATAGATGGAGATGGATTCTCAGCACTGCAAGTATCTCTTTGCCAGCCACTCATTCATGGGCTGGTCCAACTGTGGTTGGAGGGCTGCTGTGAGCTTAATTTCCACATAGCAGTTTGCAGAAATGTGTTTTATTGAAGGTAAGTAATCCCTTCGCATTATTTATGTGAAAACTCAAGTAAATTATTGTTGGCTTTCATGCTTCAGGTAAAGTTTTAATGAAAACAGTAATGAATGCTTTGCTGGCATGCATAGGCAACCTAAGTATGAAGCCAAATTAGCTATCCAAGCAGATGCTTTATATCCTGAATTACATATAAGGAATGCTGTTCAGTTGGTTTAAAAATTATATACACACCCACAAACTTTTTTTTTTTTTTTTTGTAAAAGGCATATGTGTGGTTTTTTTTTTTAAAAAAGCAAGTGTTTCAGTCGTAGTGCCAGCAATTATGACAGTAAAATTAAAGTCAGAAGAAAGAGCTAAGAAGCTATCCATGTGTGAGAAGTTCAGGGAAAATTCAGAAATATTGCATTATTTAAGATGTAATATTGCAATATGTGCACTACTGCAAATATAAGCAGGCAAATGGAAAGGCAAATTGAGTCAAGGACGATACTGCATAAGCAAGCTATTGTTTTGGCTTTAGGTACCTGTATTTTTGTGCTTGTGGAGTGCAAGTGGGTCTTTATTACCATTTCCCCTTCCCTCTTACATGGGTCACTTAAGTATGGCTTTAAATTAAAGTTAGGTCCTCTTCAAGGTAATCATAATATTAACAGCTCCCTGAGGCAGCGTGCCGACGCTAATATAACAAAATTGCCCAGGCTCTGTCACCCTGTCTCAGGTCTGCCAGAGTAGTCAAGCTCTGTGCATTGGGGTGTTCTCTGCTCTCCTGCTTTGCAGTAGAGCCCCACGCACCATGAGCTGCAATGGGAGAGGGTCTTAGGAGTGGTTTTGAGCCAGCTCGCTAAATTTTCCACAGAAAAAAGCCTGCCCTAGTGTCTTAACAGTGTGCTACTATCATAGGACTGTGGTTTTAAATTTGTACAATCTATGATATAAACAGTTTCTGGAAGGTCAGCAAACCCTACTGAATACACGGGAATGACAAGGCTGAATTTCACAGGAAGCCATTGAGCAGGCACACTGGACTGGGGTAACTAAAAGGATAGCATAAGAAAAGAGTAGGAAAAAATCACAGAAGATAAGAGAGATGGAAGAAAACAGCACAAAGTGAAATTTATAAAGCTGTATGAACAAAAGCTTTGACTTTAAGCACTCCTCAGCTTTGGAATATTGGAGTCTCTCAGCTGGAACTTGTGGCTTGACTTCTTTTCTGAAACATTTAAGCTATTTTCCTGGGTCACTTAGTGTTTATTAAGCATTTATATGTATGTATACACCTATATTAGGCTTTTATAGAGAGATCTATATATGCATATAAATATACACATGTATATGCATATACATGTATGTCTACACACATTTATGCATAAGCATACACATATGAGAGTGTGTGTGTACATATGCATATATACACATGAAAATCTGCCTGTTTTTCTTATTTTTACTCTGTATTTTAAGATGGTTGTGACATTGTTTTCCATTTCAGCACTTAATTTTCTCAGCAATATGAATTTTAAAGCTAGAGTAATTGTTTCTACCAGAAACAACTCTGCTAATATGTGTTGTTCCTTTCAGAGGATCAAAGTACAAAGGGCGTTCAAATAAAACGAGAGATTAAAATCCTTAGTCTACATTTAGTCATGGCTAGTTTTGCAGTCTGTGCATGCAGACTGTGGAGGTTGATCTTTCACAACAGCTTATTTCAAACCTCAGGAGGGTGTTGGTAATTTAGTAACTTTGTATATTACATGTAGGTGACACCAGAGCCTGAGAGAATGTTTTCTATTTATTTTTCTTGGAAAAGTGAAACTTTGCTTCCCTCCCCTTCTTCTCTCTGTCCTTTCCCTGATTCGTTTTGTGTGAGTAGAGGGTGAGGAGTGTCTTCAGAATTGGAAAGTCCTCCTTGCCCTTCACAGAATATGTCTCCTTTACAGATGAATCATTTGACAGTGATTCAACTGCTGTATTGTGTTAGTTGCAACTTTTATTTTCTTTGCCTAGTAGCATCTAGTCTGTTGGGTTTTACTAAACAGGTAAGAAAGCACAATCCCTGCTTGATGAAGCTTGTGAGAAAAAAATAAAGATCAGAAAACAGACAACCAGATCTTAACTGTTTTTTTGTTTTGTTTTTTTTTTTAACCGGAACTCTTGTTCATCTGCTGCTTAAACACAACAAAATCTTGACATTTGTTTTCCCCAGCACATGGAAAAACCACTGTTGTACCTATATAGTTTTGCCAATAGCTTGTCACCACCTTGGTGCATCAGTACTTTGAAGCACTGGTTGGAGAGTAGTAGTATCACACCATCTTCAAGCAGGATCTCAACAGCCACGAATTTTTCCCATAAAGAGCAGCCTTCTGACAAGGCCCATATATGTCAGTTGTGATGATAGATGTGGTGACGTTCCCTGCAGCCAGACATAAAACCTAACACAAGTGATCTGTTCCTTGCCTCACAGTTTTGAGGAAATGACAGTAGGTGGCACTGGAGAATAGTAATATAGACGGCTGGATCTGTTTTGAAATGGAGCAGTTTCCTTACTGGCTCTCTGTTTAGCCAGTTTTCTGGCCCCACTTACTGCTGAAATATTTCTCTGCATTCCCTTTGCAAGCCTGTTATTACTCAAAGCCTCAATGCCTCAAATGCAAGGGTGCGATTTGGGAAAGCTCCAAACTGTGTGAAGCCACGGTGAGAGCAAAAGACTGCTGAAGATGCTGCGTTTCATCTTGGGGTGTGTTAGAGCACTGTTTTGCTAGCTCTTTACAGAATCACAGAATCATCTAGGTTGGAAAAGATCTTGAAGATGACCTAGCCCAACTCTTAACCTAACACTGACCGTTCTCAGCTACACCATATCCCTAAGCGCTATGTCAACTCAGAGCTTTTAATCAGACCTAGCTCATATGAGCACGTTCACACATGACTAAATCCAACACGTTTCTTCTTTAATCTGAACGAGATGTAGGCTCCCGCCAGTTGGTGGAGCATCGAGAGTATCTAACAGGAGGCATCCCAGGGAGTATCCAGTTTTCTTTGTCTGTAGAGATTTTGTCCCACATGCCAGCAAAAGAGGAGACAACAATTCTTGGTAGTATTAGAAGGAATTAGGGTAGAAAGTGACTCAGCAGTTTCCTGCCTATTACTTCGATGCCACTTTTAAAAGCCTAATAAAATCCTGAAAATGTTCAGAGTTTCCCAAGAAAAACCTTCATAACCTTCTCATGGAAATCACTGTGAGGAGAGAGGGGGATGTGTCCCAGCTCAGTTCATATTACGCATACAGCCGTCTGTGTTTCCTTGGGAATATGAGTTCTTTCCATGCATATTTCCTCTGTTTTCTCGATCATCCTCCTTTCACCGTGTTCAATCACTGTCAGATGAAGCAACATCACACTGCCATATACTCTGAAATGGCAGCTCCTAAAATTGGAGTGTTCTCTCTTAGGATTGCTTCACAGTAATCACGGGTAAGGACTACAGTACAGCACAAATGCCACCAAATAGTTTGTGGAGCAAGTTGACATTTTAAGTGTTGGAGAATATATGAGAAAACAATGCATCACTTTTCACCAACTGAAATAAGTTTTGTCCTTGGCTAACTGCTTTTAAATCACAATGACATCATTGACAGCTTTTTGTTAAACTTTGAAGGGCAGAATTTTCCCTGTAATGCTTTATCAAATTATTACTCATTCAGTTTATCAGATATAAAATATCTGAGATTAATTATTAACTTTAATTGATTTATCCTAATCTGTTTGGTTTTACTGCATAGCTTTTTATAACTCAAATATTGTTTTGCTGATACTGACTCCCTCACTATTTTTGAGGATGTTTTCCTGCCTGCAACAACCTCGGTGTAGACTATGATTGAGATTTTGTATGAATTCTGAATAGCCACCTCAGTGGAGCAATTTATACCTTTTTAAAGAATGGTAGGAAGCATGAAGGCAGATGATCCCTGAGGGAACTCCCTCTGTGTTGAGCCTGGAGCAGCCTCTGCTGCTTCCTTTTATGGAGGATCCTGGTCTTCTTGAGGTCTAGGAAGATACTTGTGACTAGTGCTGTACTTACTCCAGCTCTTCAGCAAGCCCTTTGCAGAGGGGCAAGGCTTCATCAGTCTTTGGAAAATATCCCAGTATAAGGGTGGTTCTTCCCTCATTAGACTGTCCCAGCTCTACCCACAGAGGATTCAAAGCCAGAGGGCCTCTCTGCTGTGCAAGATTTGTGCTGTCACCTTATCCTGCAAGAAGAGCTAGGAGCTCCTTTCAGAGCATTCACCAGCAGCACAGATAGACATAAACTGCATGGAGTAAAGTAAAATTTCTGAATCCTGTTCTTTTGCAGAAGTCTTTCTAAGAGGCAAGTCTTTCGCTTAGAAATCTTGTCTTGTTGTTTCAGGCATGTTTGATACTTGCACTGAAAGGGTGAGATCACCTACCACCATGTTTAAAAGAAAAAAAAAGGGGGGGAGGCGGGGAAGGGTTGGGTTCACAAATTGAGAAAGAGTACAGATAAAGTGTTACGTTTTTATTGTTACTGCCGTTTGAAATTTCCCTGAAGGAAGACCTGGGATAGAATCATTACTGCAGTAAACCGGTTAAGCAGGAAGGAAAGTTTCTGATGAAAAAGTTACATCAGCTTGATACTGAAAGCACATAGGTCATCTGAATGTGTCTGTGAACAGGAAGACATAGGAGACTGTACGTTCTTCTAACAAATTATGTGTTTTAGGCAAGAGGTTGCAACAATTTTTACTGCTGAGCAAGTGGCCCAATTGTCTCCTCCTGGGTTCTTGTAAAAAAGGAAAATTGAGCCCACAGTGCACCAAGCTTTTATACTAGAATGCATATGCATGTGGAAGTAAGGAAAGTATTTTTATGTGCTTGGATGGCAACTACAATGTTGTGAGCATTGTGTGATGCTGTCAAATCTCTTCATTTGTAGTGTATATTTTACAGTATGTTGGGATTGTCCCTTAAATCCCTAATCCGAGAACCACATGATTATGTGAAAACACTGCTGTCATTTGAAAGGAAAAGGAGAGCTTTGTAGCCCCCTGTAACCCCCCATAGGAAAAAAAAAAAAAAGCCAAACCCTCCAAAATGTGAATTCAGAAACCACAAGGCAAAGAAATTAACCTAAAAACTTTTTTTTAAAAATTATAAATCTTGCCTCATTAGTGATTTTTGAAAATTCAGTGTTATCAATGTACTTTGCACAATTCATATGGGGTAATAGTGGCTGGCAAAGGGTCAAATACTTTCCTGAACTTTGTATGCTGTTTTGAAAAGGATCAAGAGTTGGCCCTGCTAACACAGTGCTGTAAGAGTGTGTGCTCCCTGCCAGGCCCTCCCTCTGCCATGACTCAGCTGCATTGTGCAGATCTTCTCCTTACTCGGGGGGACTTCCCAGCACACTGAGGAGAACAGGGGAGCACAACGCACAGACCAGCCTTTATACCAACAAGTATAGCTAAACTGCATGCTTTTAAAGGCCTCTAGGAAAGCAATACTTTTCCTGAACAGTATGGAGAGTGTGGGAGGTAGGCGTTGACATGTATAGATGGAGGTGGACTCTGTGTGGATATTTGTCTGTCAGAGAAATATGGAATGCTACACATAAAAGTCTTAGTGGTGAATGAGCAAGGTTAGCTGTTAGACATTTATGTATCATTATGAACAGAATTTATTTAAAAGTTAAAGAAAAATATTTTAGAAGCAATTGAAAGTGTGTAAAAGATACTGTATTTTCTGTGCCTCAATTAGAGTCTTCCAGGTAGCCAAACTTCATTAAGGAGGATGGGGCTGGAGAGCGATATCATTATTTTATTTCTCCTGAAACATTCCAATTTTCAAGACAGAAAAAAAGAAGAATAAAATACATCATCTTTCTTGATTTAATGGTTATATCCTTTTCTTACTTGTTTTCTTTCTTTTATTTACCTACTGTAGAAATGAGAAACAGAGGAAGTTGTAAATTAAAACAACGTCACTAAAAAAAAGATCCTTATTGCCATGACTCTTTTTTTCTGAAAAAAAAGGTGTAAGGTGTCATCTTAATCTAAAAACTTGGTGGACTTCAGGATTCACTCAGAGAAAGGTGCAGGGACTGTAATTGAAGCTGCTGAATTGCTTAGCTCACCGTTCAAAGTGGTGTGTATCATTTTGGTTATCTGCTTAGTGTAACTTCATAAATGCTTTTTTTAAAAAAAAAGCATTTATGGATGCTTTACATTTAAAGTGAAGCAAAGCACGCAACATATGGAAGCACTAAGTTGAGTACTTGAAAGAGGAGTGCAGCCTCTAACTTGGAGATTTCATTTCAGCCTATCTAACTTTTCATTTCTCTTCTCATTCCTCACTGTGAGTGACAGAAGCCTATGTCACCTAGAGTTTAACTTCAAATGAAACAAAAATAAAGCTGTGATGAATACTTTCTGTTTGTAATACAGATTTTCATTGCAAGGTACTATTATCTAAACTAATATACTATAGATCTTGGGGACATATTGGAAAAGCTATTTGTGGAGCTAAGCTTTAGCAATATCTGAGCACACTTTTTATTTCAATAGCTTTTCTTTTTCCTGCTAGAGAATACATTTTATTTTTTTTAATTGAATGATTAAGTCAGATGTTTCTATTTCTTTTATGCAATAAAGTACTCAGCACAACTGTGTACTTTACATGTAGTATTGCTCTTCTGTATCATCTGTGCTTTAGGGCTACATTTGTTTTGGTAAATGAAACAGGCCAAGGCCTTGAGGGCAAGTGGCCTAGAATAGATTCTGGTTTTCAAACTAAACTCTATTCCTGAAAAAGATACCCTCATTCCTACTGATAGCAGTCTGCAGTACATGCTGCCCATCTGAACCATAGGACTACTTGGCACAGATCAAAATCATATCAGGAAGTTTGCTAGTAACAGATGAATGATGGTGATCTGCAGAAGCTCTTGCCCTTTGTTAATTTAATAAAAAAGATGCAACCTCAGGGTTTGAGGATATATCTGTTTTGAAAAACAAGGAAACAAAAAAGGCTGAAATCGATCTATTTGTGTTTGTTTTCCTTTATGCCATATCCAAGCTCTTGGTGTGTAGTTTTGAATATTAATTGGAGATCTGTGTCTTCGATGTTCTTTGACTTATGTTTCTGCACCTGATTACACGAGCATAAAAAGTGGTAGAAAATGAAAAAAATTGAGGCACAGAAAAAGAGGAAGGAGTGAATAAAAGTGCCATTAAAGTGACCATTAATACAAAGCTTTCCTTACTTTCTTGTTTTAGATTCCTGCATTGTGTGCTATATGAGTGTAAAATAATGGAAATATTGTGGAGATTTTCTTAAACATTTGTCAGATTTACTATCTTAGTATTTAGATCAATTGTTTCAGCTATCTTGTTACTGCTATTTAGGAGTCCAGGATAATAATTTATTATTATTATTATTTAATAATAATATATTCATTTTTAATAATAAATATGCCTGGAAATAAGGATCAGGGAGAATAATATTCAAGCTCTAGAGTAAGTAAATATTCCAATCCTGTGGAAAAAGCTCTAAAGCAAAAAAAGATCAAAGAAGTGTACTGCTTTCATTATACTAGATATTTTTGGGTTTAACTTTTATTCTGTTCTTCATTTCAGTGGGTATGTAGCTCCAGTTCTGAACATTACTCTCTTGGTCTTGGAACTATTGTAAGCCTTCCCTGAGGATTAATAAGACTGCAGAGAAGAAGCATGGCATACTCTGGGAGGGTGCCTTTCTCACACAACAAATTTCGTGAAGGACAGGCTGGAAACCAAGCATCTTACCCAACGTACCATTCTGGTTCTGCTGGTGAAGTCTGTCTAGTATTCAACCAAGTAGTTGCTGAAGTCATGAAGGATTTTTTTATTTTTTATGATTCATCACATTCACACCATCATGAAGAAATTTTTTTCCCATCAGATGTCTTTGGTCTGAATGTGCCTGACCAGCAGTTTTATGGTCAGCCTCTAGTTGCTTATGGTGAAATTTATCCTGAAAATTCTATCTCTCACTGGCAACAAGGCACAGTGTCACCAATGGTTGGCTTCATATCTTCTTTACTGTCTGATTACAGAAAGTTCTCTCTGGCAGATCCCTACAGTCAAGAGAGAGAACTCTATGGAGGAAACAGTGTTAGTCCAGTCATAAATGCATTTGATTCAAATGTGGAAAGAAGAAATGCAAATCTGAGTTTTCAAATAGGATTTGACAATATACATGCTCAATGTCCCATTTTCTTAGACAACTACCTATCTGGACAAGTGAGAGACGGAAGTGGAAATGGGAAAGCTTTTTTAACTGACACTTCCAGAAGATGTGACATAGGACCTACCTGGCCCAGCAGCTCTGGGCATGACAGAGAGGTATTTAAATTTTCTCATATTAACAGTGCTTAAAGATCTTGATTCTTGTTTGTGTTTTTGCACTTTGCGTATTCACTCACACTGATGCAACATGCACTAGAAGCGCTTGATTTAAAGACCTTATGAAAAAATAAAACATTTATGCCTTGGAGGAGGCAAAAGCTTTTGCTCATCTAGAGAGCTTTTGTCATGTATCTTATGATTCAGCTGGCCAGAAGAGACTTCTTATTCACTTCTTTTTTGGTCTTTACTGCTTCTGAAGATAGAGATGCAGGGAAGTGTCAGGTTTTCCAATAATTGTCTAACCTGATTTCTTGTCAGAATTTCCTGCAGTATTTTTGTATCTTTACAAGGAGGAGGACCTCAAACAATCAGTACATGAGTAGTTATGAGATTTTTATACAGTATGAATACCTCCTAGTATCCTCTTCCTTTGATTCTAATATCAGAAGAGAACCCAGCAAACCATTAAAAATTGACGTTTGAAGGGAAAGTGCCTATTCTGCCTAGCTAATGAGGATTTTATACTGGCAGAATCCGTGTCCTTCCTGTTTAATGTTTTAGCCAACTTAAAATATCAATTCATTTCTGCAACCTACCTATTAAAAAAGAATTCATTTTCAAATAATAGGGCTGGTTCCTCACCTAGTATAAAATGAGGTATCTCCATTGACTCTATTGGAAACTTGCCATTGTATACCAGAAGAGAATATAGGATTATCACAGAATGGTTTGGGTTGGAAGGGACCTTAAACATTATTTAGTGCCAACCTCCCTGCCACGGGCAGTGTCACCTTCCACTAGGATCAGGTTGCTCAAAGCCCCGTCCAATCTGCCCTTGAACGCTTTCAGAGAGAGGGAATCCACAGCTACCTTGGGCAACCTGTTCCAGTGTCTCACCACCTTTCCAATAAAGAACTTCTTCCTAATAGCTACTCTAAATCAACCTCTTTCAGTTTGAAACAATTACCCCTTGTCCTATCCCTACACTCCCTGATAAATAGTCCCTCCCCATCTTTCCTGTAGGCCCTTTAAGTACTGGAAGGCCACTATAAGGTCACCCTGGAGCCTCCTCTTTTCCAGGCTGAAAAAATCTCTGAGCCTGTCTTCATAGGGGACATGCTCCAACCCCCTGATCCTTCTCTGGACCCACTCGAGCAGGTCCATATCCTTCTTATGCTGGAGGCCAAGAGTGGAACACAGCATTCCAGGTGGGGTCTGATGAGAGCAGAGTAGAGGAGGAGAATCACCTCCCTCGACTCGCTGGCCGCACTTCTTTTTATGCAGCCCAGGGTATGGTTAGTTTCTAGTCTGGGAGCGCACATTGCTGCCTCATAGTCAGTTTTTCATCCACCAATACCCCCAAGTCCTTCTCTGCAGGGCTGCTCTCAATCCACTCATCACCCAGCCTGTATTTGTGCTTGGGACTGCCTCAACCCATGTGCAGGACCTTGTACTTGGCCTTGTTGAACTTCACAAGGTTTACATGGGCCCACCTCTCAAGCCTGTTGAAGTCTTTTTGAATGGCATCCCTTCCCTCCATGGTCTGGAACGCTCCAGTAGGCTCCTTTATGTGTCATTGAACCATGAAACTACCACACAGGGAGAAGTACAGAAACATAGAATAAGATGTGTGTGATAGAGATAACAAATATTTTATGGTCTGATATGAAACTTGAGGTTCAAAATAACAATACATTATACTGCATCTGTGTTTCTGTTGAGCCAGATTATTCCCTCTGTGTCTCGTTTGGCTGACATATCCTGATTCTGGGATATGAAACATACTATGTCCTGCCTTCACCATGTTTTGCATGCACTTTTTTATAATTATTTTCTAAAAATACATCTATATAACTGTGGAAGCTAGACCTTGTGACACACACTTTGTCTTTAGCTTTTGAAGCAAATACTTTTATCTTTTTATCATTCTTCCATCAGGTGTTCATAGCTCCATTCATGGTTTTGCTGTTTTAATAACAATGTCGTATGGAACTCCCATGACTCTCTCTGATGTTATATCTCTCCTTGTTTTCTTTCTTTCAAAATCCCAACATAGAGAAGGAAAAAGAAAGTTATAAATCCTCCTTTTCCCCTAGTCCTTGTTAGCATTCTGAATCACTATAGGAATCCTGAAATAACCTACAGGATACCTCCGCACTGTGAATATGAAAAGACAGTTTAGGTTCACCTTCTGCTTTTAACTCCCAGCGATCACAGTAATATAAAGCAAAGGAGAGGATACACTTGATTGACTTGTTTCTATGTCTGTGGATAGGGAGAACTATAGAAGTAAACATATATAGACCCAGACAGATGGGGAAGCAGGAGGAAGAGAAATATATCTGAGGATAGGAACTCTAAAGACTAATCCTGGGCACCACATTTTGGAAGCTGGGATGAATAAAAAAGAGGGGATGAATAGATGGAGAGACAAAAGGCTGTTGTTGCTTTTTACTTATGATAGGAAAACTAAAGCGTACTGACATGATGAAAAGAACAAGCCTTCTCAGGAGAAAAGTAGAAAATAGTGGAATACAAATGACCAGGAGGAGATTAAATTGTGGTATGGGAAGAAGAGGTGCTAGAGGAAGCAGGCATATGAGAACAGGCACAAATGTTTCTGTGACGGAGGAGGAGAGAATTATAGGGGAGGAAAGAGAAGAGAAAAGTGAGTCAAGGGCAGCTACAGTCTAATGTGTGGGAGGATTTGTTTAAGTCAAGGAAATATTTGAGCTGTTTAACTAGAAGAGGAAGAAATGGGAGAGACAAGATTTGTAGCAGAAAAATCAGTGTGGTCACAGGAATTCCTTCAGGGAGAAACAGCCATGTCAGGCTAGAAAGAGACAAGGCAAGGGGCTGACAACCGAACCCTGAGATGGTAAGAAAGGGAAAATAAGAGTTATTAGTTAATTAACATTACTTAATTTTAAATTAAATTTAAATTTATTTAATTTTAAATTATTATTTAATCACATTCTTCAAGCTATGAATTTGAGGATCCATACTCATGTCCTTGTGGCAAATCATCCTTTCCCAGTCTTGGCCATCTCCTTGCTTAGCTGCTCTCTGTTCATTTCTCAGTTCCCAATCGCACTTTTGTTCTTTTAATATCTTCAGTCCCATTCAATGTCATGTCCCAGCCTCACCTTTTATTACCTGTGGCCTAGTTTTCTTAGCTCTTCATTTATACACTATCTTTTTCTATACACTTCTTCCAGGGTACTGTACCTGCTCTGTAATGACAGAATTGCAGGTGGAAAAGGAGCCCTTTTGTGTTGTTGAAAGCAGCGGGTTTCCATCCTTCCCTCCTGTGGGAGTCTCCATCCACTGCTCCTGTACGATAGTCTTTAAGTTGCACCTCCTTTGCAGCACAGGGCCTGGGTGGTCCTCAACTCTGCAAAGTCCCTGTCAATCTCATTCCTGTTCATCCTTCTGGCTCCTTAGCACCTCCTGCAGCTCCTTCACCAGCAGCTCAGGTCCACAGCCAGAGCATAGCCTCCACCAGCAAGGCCACTGCAGTCCACAGCCCCAGGGAGAGGCACCAGACAAGCCCTGCAGCCAGAGACCTGGCCTGCAGCATCCTTCCTCTGGAACAATGTGTGGGTTAAGTCTTTGCTGTTCACAGGGGCAGTTTCTGCACCCCATGATGAAGATTGCACCACGTGGCGTGTCATCACTGTGACTGCATACTCCTCAGTGCAGGTTCTGGGCAACTTTAACACCCTTGCTGAAACAACTGCTGTAGCTTTACCTGCCTTCTGTGCTCTGCGAGCTGCTCTCCTGCTCCTGGCTGTAGAGCTCACCCACAAACACAGAATGTTTCTCTGAGCTTTTTTTGGCTTGGATTCCTCTATCTGGAATGTAGGGGTACACACCATCCCAGATGTGAACTTCCTAGAGCTTTGTCAATGTATCTTTTTGTAAAACTGTCTACCTTGATATAAGTGTGATCAGGAATGGGTATTATGGGGTTTTCATGACTATATAATTTTGGGAGGCCATTACTGTTATCAAATCGTTCATAATTTCTAAATAGTGAACCTCCACCATAAGTTTCTTATTACTGTCTGCTGAGGTGAATTATAAGGTAGGTGTCTAACCGAAGTGGAAAAAAATGAAGCAGGGGAGGTGCTATGTTTTCAGTGACTTTTGAAGGAGCTTTTTCAGCACTCCTTAGAATCGGGATGATGGGCTACTAATTGTATAGCTAAATTTAATTTCACTCTCTTATTTCAACCCTTAGGTTTATCCATTGTTTTCCATACCAGACATTTCAACTTTTCCCCTTTATTGATGATGCCCTCTTATTATCTTTAAATTTTATAAGCACTCTCCTAATGCTTGTGCTATTGTTGTTAATGAAAATACTACATACAATGAGACCCAACACTGATGTTATCTATAAAGGGTTTGTAACTTCTGAGCTTTCAGTTCTGCCATTGTGATCTCCCCACTAGCCAGCTCCCAACAGATCTTTCATCTTTTATACTCATCCTATCTTTTAAACTGTAAATAAAATTTGCCAGCCTGCATCTTTTCATGCATATTGCACTTCCTTGTCCAGAAAAAAAATCTTAAAATAGGTTTATTATGTATTATTACTTTTTATAAATTGACATACTTGTGTATAAATTATTATTAAAATGGTAAATACACCTTTTGCCATATCTCAGTTTCCTCTTCTGTGACATGTCATTAGTTGATCCTCTTTCTCAAGAGATTTAAAAGTTGGCTCAGTTGAGCCTTGTATATGTCTCTGTACAACAGTAGAATGGGCTTGCAGATACATCAGTATTAAGTTCTTTCCTGGAGGTAATGTTCTGACTGAAGGGTATTATGGCAAACAGAAAAAGGGGTGCTTTGACCCCAGATAGTGACTCAGACTTGTGCTCTCCAAGTTTAGAGAAAGCATCTGGGCATTTTTCATGTTCAACAGAATACACTAGCATCCTCTTATCTGTCGTAGGGACTTTACCTGAAAGATTTGAGAAGCTTGAAGGGATCCTGAGCTTTCCTTCCAGGACAGAAAGAGAGAAAATAAGGTTTCAAACTCACTACAGCATAAGCTTCATTTTGTCCCCTCTCCCTTTTGTCAACTAAGCATACATCTTCTACATTTAGAGTTATCTGTGCTGTGACACTAGTGACACTAGGTGAATTTTGAAAGCTTTGTCTAGAATTCCTTATATTCTGCACAGAGAGGAAAAAAATAATTGTTAAATCCAAGGTAGCTGATGCTTTGTGACTTTGTGGGTTTTTTCTCTGAAAGCATTTAGAGTGCAGGCAAAATGGGGTTATTTGTGCTTATTTGGAGCTCTACCAAGTCAGGGAAGGGATGATAAGGTATGAAAGTTAGTTCTTATGGAACTGAATACAAGTTTAACCTTATGCTCCTTCTGTTTCTGTTATCTGAATAACTGAACTCTGTTTCTTCTGGTATTTTTAGGCTACAGGTTGGTCTATCCATCTGGTTGAAGCAAATCAAGGAAGTAATGAAAACACTTGCTTTTTGCAATGCAGTGGAGAAGTAAGTAATGAAAAAAACTTTATTCAGGTAACTATGAGATTTCATATATTTATATTAATTGAGTTGGTATCCCTGTGTCTTGGGTCCGGCTGAGAGGGAGCTAATTTTCACCATAGCAGCTGTCTTAGTGCTGTGCTTTGTAGTAGTAGCTAGAAAGGCATTGATAACACACCAGTGTTTTGGCTACTGCTCAGCAGTGCTTGCACAGCATCAAGGCTGTTCCTTACTTTCCCCCCACCCTGGGCTTGCCAACAGACTGGGGGTGGGCAAAATCTTGGGAGGGGACACATCCAGGACAGTTGACTCAAACTGACCAAAGGGATATTCCATACCATATGACATCTGCTCAGCAATAAAAGCTAAGAGAAAGGAGGAGGAGGGAGGGCATTTGTTATTACAATGTTTGTCTTCTGAAGCAACCACTACATGTACTGAAACCCTCCTTCCAGAGAAGTGGCTGGACATCACCTGCCAATGGGGAGGAGAGAATAAACCATTTTTCTTTTCTTCCATGCACATCCTTTGCCTTTATTATACTGCTTTTATCTTGACCCACAAGTGGGTTTTTTTCGTCTTATTTCTCTCCCCCTCTCTGTCCTGCTGAGGAGGGGAGTGATAGAGCAGCTGCATGGGCACCTGGGATCCATCCAAGGTCAACCCACCATATCCTCCATTCCTGAACAGTATCTACTTAAATATGAAATGCTCCTCATTTTGGCTTAAAAATTAAAATGCACAAAGGCATGTTAATTCCAAAAATGTTTTCTCCCTTAGCTATCCCCTTTACCAGTGATAAATACATTTACCTCTTCAGTGTTGATGGTTTATAGTGTGTGAAACTTAAGATACATTTTCAGCCATTGTCTTGGACAGTATTAGTGCCTGTGTAGCTCAAAGCAGGTAAAAAGAGTTGGAGGAACTGGCTTACTGAGAACAGAATTCCTACATACTGTCATGATGAAAAGTGAGACTTAGCAAGTGACAAAAAATCCTTTAATTATTGTTTACTCTTACAGTTAATATCATTGCTTAATGGGATAGAAAATTTTACTTTCTCAATCTTCTTTGAAAAATAAATTGTGTTAAAATCCAAGAACACTAAGAAATACAAGTTTTTAGACCATCTGTGCCGATTCATTTTCCTTTGTAAATATGCAATGATCACACTATCAAGTTGTTAGCACAAATGCATGCTTTCTCCCCTGGAAAAGTTGTTGGAAAATGGAATGCTGCCTTTTTTTTTTTTTTAATTAGCTTTAATGAATTGACTATATTCAAGGTCAGACAAGCCTGCTTCTCGTAAAAGAAAAAAAAAAAAAATCAGTTTTTTGCCCTGAAATCAACAGTGAATATGTTATGTATTCGTATGGCAAGGATAGTCAGCTTCAAAACATACTCATTCACATACATCTCAGTTTTACTTTTTCCCCACAGTTCATCAGTCTGAACCCCAACCCAATTCTACTAACACCAGATGCGTGAAGGCACATTCCACATGACAGGCTTTCCTCTCAGATATTCAGATTTTTTTAATGTTCAAACATTCTGCATTCAACTTTGCCCTCTAATTATAGGAAAAGCTTTCTATTGATTTTTTTTTTTTTTGTGAATATATGAGTTTATTTACAGGGCTAAGAAGATGAATAGAATTAAGCCATTCTTGTTTTGCAGTAACTTGTTTAGTGTGCATCACTAACAAATACTCTTAAAAAAATAAGAACAAACTTTGCTTTTCTTCTGTCAAATAAATGGAAATGCATTCTTAGGGAAAAATGTCATGAATTTGCTAATAAATTTGCCAAATAAGTGTCTTTCCCCAGAGAATCTCAGTAACTGGTTGTTTTATACATCAGAGGCAAGATGTATAATTCAAACTCTGTGTCATGCAGACTTGCACCTCTGTCATGTAGCTCAAGAAGAAACCCGTCATGTTTTTCTCTAGGAAATATTTGTACAGGTAGCAATCTATAATTGAAACATTTCATTGTGTACAACTGTAAAGGAGTTTTCAAAATCCCTTTATAAGGTTACTGCTACAGTTATGGACATAGCTATAGTGAACATTCATCCATAAGTGGCTTCTGAATATGTTCTAAAGTGAGTTTGATGCCAGAATATGCAAGCTGATAGTCTTAGGGTTCAGTGCTGCAAAATGCAGAGTTCCTTCACCTCCTACTGACTTCAAGAATGTGCTCTGCACTGCAGAGAAATACATAGCATTATGAAATGCTGTGAAATAGCAAAACCCCATAAATGATAGTACTTTCTGCATGAGTTGTTGCAGCACAGAAAGTAGCACAAGATTTTCTTCATGTAAGACTTGTGTAGTGTTTCAGTTATGCCTTGGAAGACATAGCCTTTCAAGAGATTGTGATGGGCATGCTTTGTCCACCTGCTCAGGCCAGAAGCCCTTTAACTGCTTGAAAACAATAGATGGCCATAAATGAGCAACACTTTATGGAGCTGAATGCATTTTTATCTGAAAAACATAACAAGCAAATTTCTGTTCGCACATTATCCTAAAATACAGATAGTGTAGGGATAGGGAAGAAAATTAGATTCGCTTAGTTTGTAAATGACTGACAAGAAGCTGAGGAGGTGATTCATGCCCCATGTGTGTGCATACTCCATTAATTTGGTGCTGGAGAAAGGGTACTAAACTTTCCAGTCTTATTCAGTCCCTGGCCTTCTTATAGAAACAGGTTACAAGAGTGAATCTGGTGATAGGGGAAAGCTTTATGTGTACCTTGTTTGCAAAGAAAATAGATTGACATCAGCTACACAGGTCACAAAAGCAGCCTCTGTCGTATAAAGATTTTTTACTATGGGAATAAATCTGTCTTGTACTGGAAGTATTGTCAAGCCTCATTTCCTCCTACATCCACTGAAAGAAACATCCTGCCCCCTGGCTTTTCATTGTAAGAAATGGGCTTCTTCATTGGATTATTAATTTTGGAAGCCTAGGCTTTCTTCTCTTCTTATGCTGTAGAAATACATGACGTTAAAGAATCGTTCATACTGTTGTTTAAGAGACTTGGGTGGCAGCCCGGAGGCAGGAGGTAACATGGTAATGCAGAACTTCATGTGAGAGAACTACACTCAAAATACACTGTAATCAGATATGGTATAAAGCGCTACCAACTCAGAAGCTACAAAATGCTGCTTGAACTAACAAACAAAAAAGAATGCAGTATGCTTATTACCAGATGTTTGAGTTTAGCTACTAAAATATTCAGGCCAATTAGTGAAATGTAAAGCTTCAGCTGGTACAATATGTACCCTTATCTGTAGCTGCAAAGTGTATTTGCTTAAAAAGCAAGTTTAATCTTGGTCACATAACACCTGTGACCAGTGTTCATTAGGAAATGGTACCTCAGGAGGAATAAATTTCTACAAGTCTTTGGTAATTGGAAGGAAGAGGGGCAATATATTTTTACAGGTAATGGTATATCAGAGGGACTCAATGACTGTAATAGTTACTGCTCTCTATAGACATCAACGTAAATACCCAGGGTTTTAGTAATGAGGATTTCATATTGGGTTCTAAAAAGCATTGTAAAAATGGGGTCTTCTTAAGATTTTGCATAGAAAGCATATTCCTGTATTCATTTTGACCAGCTGTCGTAGTCACAGCTGCCTGTGCTTTTAGTTAGTTTTATGTTAAAACTATTGTTATTTAAGCACATATTTGAGCACCCTCATTTCTACTGTGCTCGCTGTACATGGAAGTCCATGTTTAAACTCCTTTTGGCTTCACTGAGGTCAAGCTCAGCACTGATTTTGTGAAGTTCATGAATACTTTATTAAGGGATTTCCTATTAAGTAAAAGCTGTAGTCATATGTATGCTATATGATATGTAGTTATCTCACTACTGTATGAAAACAAAGTTTGAATTACTAACTCTTTCCCCTCTGCACAAAATTTTATTTCTAACAGCTCTATTATTATTGTAGGCATCTTGTAGATTTTTGTTTGGCTCTCATAAGAGAATTGAAATGCACACCTATTTAGACATAATTTCACTACATGTACTTTTCAGAATAAGAAATGCCTATCCTGCTTTTGACTTGAAGACAAACACTGGGAAAATCTGGAGTGTCTCAACAAGGTTCCCAGACCATACCCTTGATGAATCAAAATTCAGAATCAGCATTTGGACAGATTCTTCACCATATCCTCTGCTTCTTACTCAACATGGTAAGTGATTGAGGTGTCTGTATCCTTCCACAATTCAGTTCCATGGAGATGATAGCAAAATACATTTGTTACCTGGAAAGATACTTGGAGAGCAATCCTTATGTGAGTGTTAAGTGCATGCTTTGTCAAACATGTTCAGTGTATTTGCTGTAAAATTAAAATTATGTTAAATATCAAACTTTACTGTGCAGATTCTATTTTCTTTAATCACAACTGGGACCAATTCTGGCAGCATCAAATGGCCGTAATTCAGATATTGTTTCAGAAGGAATTTAAGCTTGTGCTTAATTTAAAGTGTAGGGGTAGTCCTCATATAGTCATGGAACTTTTCACAGCCTGGACTCTGTTTCTGAATCCAAGACTTAAGAGTCTGCAGTCATGAAGACTCCTCTGCACCCAAGGTTATATACAGGTTAGGAAAAGTACATGTCAGTAATAAGATGAAAGGAGAAATTCCAACTGGGTGGAAAGAGAAGGAGAATAATTAAGAATTGGAACAGTTTGCCCATGGAGGTAGTGGAGTTTTCATCCTTGGAGGCTTTTTAGGATTTACAGACAAAAACCCTGAGCAAGCTGGTCTGAATTCAATGTTGACCTTCCTTTGGGGAGGAGGCTGGACTAGATAGACCTACTGCAGTCCTTCCCAACCCAAATTATTCTGTCACTAGTGACTGTGGAAAGCTGCCATTGCCCTTGTGCATCCTGTATCTGTGGTGAATGGGAGAATCCTTGATTCCAGTTCTAGTAATTTTTATTTCTTAAGCCACATATGCAAAAAATAAATAAATTAAATTTTCTTCCTCCTCTCTTCCTGTACTCTTTCATTAAGCGATAGTTTGGGTTTTTTTTTTCATGAATCATTTCTTCAGTTGTCAAGTAATTATTTGGTTGTAGTGGACTGAATATTAGTTTGTTTGACAGGTTGAAATCTGAAACTCCAAAGCTCTAAAGAATGTCAGTTAACATATATTTAAAAAAAAAAAAAAAACAACTTCATAAATGAGGTAGCCAAGAACTGCAAATTTATTCATACTAGTTTGATTACTTGATTCAGGAGCATCTATGCAGTTATTGGAAAGCCTGGAAAAGTAGTAGGTTGAATCATCTCGAATCACTATTTTGTGGATTCCCTGAAACAAAGGGCTGAGGATCTTGGGACACTTGAACCAGAAAGTTGTATTTCCAGCACTTCTGTCAGCTAGACAAGGGGTCTACGCTGAAGTTCCGTGTAATGCAAAAGTCTTAACTACTGGCAAATGTTTTATCATATAGCATCATTTACCATAAAAATTGTTCAAATTTCAGTCTGCTTAACTTTATTTACAAAAATGCTGTAGAAGGCACAGCTAAAACTGAAGAGGATATAAGAAAAAATCCCTATCCTAAACTTGCTTACATACTAAGTAAACAGTAAGATATAGTTAAAGTGGGGAGAGGGAATACATTTGTTTTCCTCATCTAATATAAAGAATTGTGTACTTATGCAAAGACATTTGGCAGAGCGAGGAAAGGAAAATGGGTCTACAGAGTACAAATGAACGATAGTAGCAAGTTTCAGGTATTTTTCTGAGTGAATGACCTGAAGAAGGTGCATGTTACAATTTTAATTTAAAATTCTGTGCCATTCTTTTTCT
Organism: Athene noctua; assembly: GCF_965140245.1. Classification (NCBI taxonomy): domain Eukaryota; kingdom Metazoa; phylum Chordata; class Aves; order Strigiformes; family Strigidae; genus Athene; species Athene noctua. Next base: position 21,384,604 of record NC_134039.1, read on the forward strand.
GGTGTATATAAATTTAGAAAACAGGTACTGCAGTTTACATGTCAAAACAGCTGTGAGGAGTTCCTTAGAACAGTGAGTTGTCAAGGGCTAGATGTGTAAAGCTGGTAAAAAATGTTTAATTGAAGTGGCTTTCTGAGCAAAAGGAGAATGGAAAGAAAATTAAAATTTTCAGAAGGAACTTTTGAATCCATTGATATTTTTTTTTCCCTAGGAAAAAACAAACCAAAGGAAAACCATGCTAGCTATGGTAATCAGTTCTGTTTCATTTCAGCTTTGGTTTTATCACAGCCCCATCCCCTCAAAATGTCAGCTGTTCTCTGAAGGGTTTTTTCAGTATCACATTCCCTTAAACTTCCCTGCAACACCAATTTTGCATTTCTTGGTTTGTTCTAAAATAACAGCATAGCAACTCTGAACCAGATTTGCTGGTGTGAATTGGCTGCTGTGGGTGACTGGGAAATTCAGAACACCATTAAACCTGATGAAACTGGTTGGTTAGGCTCAGTTTGAACCAGTTGTCTGAACCTATACCAGTGTAAAGTAGTCAACAGACAAGTATGGGTTACATTTTTAGTTTCTCAGGATTTATATTTAACTGTAGGTAGCTTCCATTTTTATATCAAAAAGTCAGTTAAGCTTCGAATAAGAGCTCTTACAGCTGCTAATTTGGAAGCAATAAAGAAATACCATAAATGAAAAACTGAAAGGAAAATCTACTTTGACTTTTCTTTTATCAGCCACAGACAATGAGATTGCCTGAGAATTGTGGAGGAAGTCCAGACTTTAATTTGCATTGTGAAACCATCTCAGTACATTACATGAAGACTTTTCACTGAAGAGTGAGATCTTTTTTCTGTTGAGAGGTATCTCAGACTTGCAGCATCAGTATTGGTGCAGTGTGCTCTGCATGCCTATAAAGACTGAACTTACCAGACATGTTTGCAATTTGACTGCCAGTTTATGCAGTTATTCTTTTCCATTTTTTCAGTTCTTCTAAAATGGACAGAGAGGAATTGTATTGGCAGGGTTGGAAAATGGCTTAAAAAGCTGAAATAGCACTGGAGAAAATTCTCAAAATGCTAGAATATTTCAGAATGTTCAAATTGTACAAACTAACATAGAGCTTCTTAGTTTATGTGTTATTATATACAATTTGTATACTGCTATAATGTGACTATACATATTAGATATACATAAAATAGGTATGAGCATTAATTTACTTGGTTATAGATAAAAAGTTGTGCACAACAGAAACAGTAGCAAGTAAAATTCTGGAGCCTTCTTGTGTCATGATTGGCAACAGAGTCAACTTTATCATCAGGCCATGTTTGCACATGGGAAATGTACCAAGATATCAGGAAAATGAAAAATAAATAAATTGCCATTTGTCTCTTCCTTTCTCCTTGGGAAAGTTGCTTAGCTCTTCATTCCAGCTACCTAACAAATTGCTAATTTCCTCTAAGTCAACATAGATTCAATGACTTGTATAGTATTTAAAGCAAAATTTTTTTAAAAAAATAAAAACCAGGTCTGTCTTGATCTAATTCCTCTTGATGGAGCTAGTCTGCAGCAGTAGTTAGGAATTATAAAAAAATTCTGATTTTGTTTGCTCAAGTATCTAGCCTGGAATTCTTTAGCAAGCTACTGTTAATTTTTCTTGCTGTCTTTATTTACAGCTGGCTGTATCACTCATGATTTAATTGTAAAGATCCTCCATTGCACAAATAGATATCCAGTCCAGGAGGAATGCCTTCTAAGTCCAGGAATGCCTGTGGATCTACTGAATTCTTACAAAACTAAGTATCTCATTAAGAGATGGTATTGAGTATACATTGTGTAATACAAGCTGTGCATTTAATGCATTCTATTTACGTGCCATATAAACAGAACCATAGGGACAGTTAGAGTATTATGTTCCAAATGCTTAATGTATAGTTTCTGAAACTCCCAGAACACACAATGCTTATGTTCTATGGAGATGACGGTGTGCTCTAGTGCAAGGATTCAGATCCTGGCTCCTTCATATAAGCTTTGTGCAGCCTTGAATTATTTGTTTCACTCCATTGCTCTTCTGGTCCTTCTCATCTGTAATTCAAGGATGTTGCTACTTCCAGTATCTCACAGGAATGTTATAAGTGTGCAAGGGTATGCATATCCTCAAAGGGGGATATTACCAAAGAGAGGAGAAACAGTATTATACAGCTGTGTATGAGGTGATTTTTCTTCATATCCAGTTGCAACAGTAGTAAAGCAAATGAAGTCAGCACTTTGATGCTGACTGCAAGCTGAAGGGAAACACATTATACATACAAACAGGTCTTTCTGAATGTATGTAGTCTATGCTCTGATTCGCATTCATTCAAGTAAATTCATGGTGGTTACAAGTACTACTGGACTTGGCTAGTTGTTTCCTGCCTTCTGGCAGCTCAAATTCAACTGTAGGCAGAGCGAGCAGATTTTGTGTTGAAGTAGCTAAAGTGCAGGCTCTTAGCTGTGCTGGAGGGACAGTGACTTTCAGCAGAAGGAGAAAAGTTGGCAGTTTTCTGTGGTAACTTGTTAAGCTGGCACTGCAGGAATCACAGCTTATCTGTTAGAGAGGTAAAGAGTGTTAGATAAAATAGTATATGTCTATAATTGAAAGGGAAATTTTTAGAAGCTGTTATATTTGCCGTACAGTGTAAAGATTACCTGAACTATCTTAGGGCAAGTCAGCTTGATTAAGGAAAGTAATGTAGTTGTGAGAACAAATGTCACACTGTGTAAATTGGCTTTGTTCTATAACCAGCCTGGACACTTCTCCTCTAATACAGGTACACAGGTCCAGTATTCAGATGTTTATGTGAATTATGCTTTGCAACTAAAGATGGAGACTTCAGCATTTCTAAACCCACTCTTGTTAAAATCTCTGTAAAGCAGGAGCTGGTATAGCAGAGCACTGTGTGAAGCATTACAACACTAGAACAGCTGAGCAGAGAATCAGGTCATACATAGATCTGTTAATTATATTAGAAGGACAGGGTTTTTTTTTTTATCTTCACAACTCTTCTCATTTCAAACTAATTGCTAGAGAAAATGGAAATAGAGTCATTGTATTGAGAGTGAGTTTAGTGTATTTCAGTACAGTGTACAGTATGTTCTAAACAGTTTTATTTCCACTGTATGGAAGAACACATCAAGAGTGGACTGTTTAAATTCCTGCACTTGCAGAATCTCTGCACATCTCACTAGCAGTGAAACAAAGTCAATAATATTCTCATCTTTTTTGCTTTGCTCCTTCACTGTCATGCAGAAAGCAATGGTCTGCATTTCTGGCCTCAGCAGCTTGTAATTCTATACTCTGAAGTACTTTCAGCTCCCTTTCTTCTGCCTCCTTATCAGAGTCCTGTATCTGAAATTTGAAACCCCAAACCATAATGATCCTTTGTGTAGTTTAACACAGCCTGCGGAGTTGCCTCAGGGTGAAATCTTCCCTATGTTTGGGCTATCTTTTAGTGCAAATTGCTGTCCTCCAAATGTTGCTAACAGTGATTTGATGTACATGTGCAGAGTTCTTCTCCAGAAAAGTATTTGGAAATTGTTCATGGATGAATTCTGGTGGAAGTTCCCCAAATTGAGACAGCAAAGGGAATAAATCCTCTGCTACTCCTGCTTTTCTGTAATCCAGAAAAACTGAAGTGAAGCCAAAATGGTGACATGATGAATTGTTCTCAGAAAGTGGTTTAGTGAAACAGAGAACTTTGTGAAGTTCTGTCAAAAGCTTTCATTTCCTATGACATTTGAGTGTATTAATGAGCGCTTCCCTGCCACCTACAGAAGCACCTGAAAGACTTCATGATTTCTGGAATCCATTTAGCTGTGAATGTGATAGGGATAAAATACTTGTGTGCTAATGACCATTACACTCAGCACCACATGATTTCATCATCCACTATTTCCTTCCTATGGAGACAGCCTTGAGCTTACATCCTATCTGACTCACAAGCAGAATATCAGATTTCAAAATTCAAGTTAAAAACCCCCCAGAAGACTGTATAGGCTGCAGGTCTGTCCGTAACTAATAGAGTCATCTGTGAAATTCTGATTTGGAATCTCATTTGGTGTCTGGTCTTTCATTTTGCATATTGATCAGAAATCCTAGCCTTGCCTCAACCTGCAGGCTTTCTTTCTCTTCCGACACTTCCTTTTACCTCAGGTTTTTCTTACAGCACCTGTAGAGGCTATCAGGATTCATTGCTACCTTCTCCCAGCCCCTCTGTCATTGTGAGGTATACATTAGTTACTTCTCCAGCTGATTTGCTGCAGTTCCTTTTTTCAGATGTTCAGTGTAAGTTCCTCTGGAGGCAGAAACCTGTCTTAAAGAGGGAGAGACTTCTTGAAAGAAGAGAGCGGTGAAACCCATATTTGTGTGTCATCAATTTTTACCACTATTCACAGAAGTTTCTGATTTTCATATGCATCCATAGACCCTCCTTCTCTGGGTTTCCCAGCTGTGGATGTGCTCTCCACTCCCATGTTTACACTTGTCCTGATCTTGATCATCTTTTATTTCTTGAAGGGTCATCTGCAGTTTCTAAAAATTCTTTGCTTTTATCATCCTGTCATCTAAACCTTCTACATCTACCTTTAAATCTTGCTCTCAGTTTCCTGTCTTTTCCCTAGATTTAAAATAGATGCCCCTAAAAATGATTTTATTATGCCGTTCATGAAAGATGTTATATAAAAAAAAATTAAATTGTGGTTAGGCAGCTTGTGTCAAATAACTCCTAGCTCTCAATGCCAGCAGCAAGCCTTCTCACATGACAGCAATGGATCAATCCTCCATTTAGACATTTTTGCCTTTAGAAGTACAGGCCACAAACTCAGGTCATGCTGAAATGCCTAATAAAACAAAGAACACCAGTGTATATAAGAATATGGGGTGTTCTTATTTATTTTTTTATTGATCTGTCTGCTAGCAACAGGTTGCAGTAATGTAGAACCTACAAAAGAATGTAGAATATTTGTAAGATTTACTTCTAAAAATGCCTTTTTTTTTTTTCTTTTATTTTTAAGGGATTGGATTTTTTAAAGGATTTTCTCATATGTATATTTAATTCCGTCCACACTCTACCATGGTGTAATTTGCACAGTTACCTTACTGCTTTGCAGTTCAGCCAACATATTGAGCCAGGATATGGAAAAGAAATGTCTAAAGGCTTATCATTTTGCTTCACATGCTTGTCTGTGACCTTATTGATGACATTTTTTTGCTTTACTAATTATATTTTCTGAGAATTGAAACCTAAATAAGAATTACTTTTCACTCAAAGTGAAGTTTAAGCTATTTTACACTGGGCAGAGTAATATTTATGCAGATTGGGATCGTAAGAAGCAAGCACCTTTTGGAGGAATATGTTCTTTGTAAAATATAAACTTAATTTTCTCTTGTCACTGCAGATCAAATTTCTCATTCAGAGATGCTACTCAGCTGAGTCCTTTTTAAAAAAACAAAAAAGTCTGGTTGAACTTTATTAGGATTTGGAACTTACAGCGCATCAGAAAACCTTGCTGTAGGGAAGCAAAATCATCTAGTGATGAGGGATTCTCAAGAAACAGAGGGATTTTCCTCTTCTCTGCTTCTGATATATTGTGAGACTACAGGAAAGTCATGTCACTTTTGACCAGTTTATTAACATGTCTCTTAAAGATAAAGGCTACCTTTCACTTTATGTCTTCTGTCATATCATTCTCATCAACACTGTATTCTCACATAGTAATTTCAGAAAAAAATAGGGGAAAAACTGTTGAGATAATGTAGCATTTTTATTTGTGTTTCCTTTGCAAAGTTCAGTGCTGTAAACCAGTTGCTAATAATCATGCTATCCTCCAAAGGGAGCTATATTACTTTTATCTTAACAGTATAGGTATAGTAGCAGATCTGCATAGTGTGTTACAGCCTGGGATATAGTTAAAAGGTAGTCTGTCTATCTATAGCAAAGCTACGCCCTCCGTTTCCTGTAGTTCACTTTTTATCTAGACCAGGTTTTCACGTTATCTTATTGAAGCATTAATCCATTTTTGTCTTGTCTGTTGTGTCACAATACCTGTCAAAACTTTTCTCTTTGTATTTGTGCGAATAAAATTGACTCATGAAGTCAGCTGTACGGCCAGTACTTCTGACTGCAATGTTGCAGGCAGCATTTTATGATGTATAGTATCTGCTTGACACAGCACAGCTAACACAAACCACTAGTGTAAATGTAGTTATAACCACAAAATTCAACTTCTGTTGCTGTAGCTTGTGTCTCCTGAAAGCATGATGACACAGAATTATACTTGCAAAAGATAGTTTTTACACATCTGTGGTACAGATTTGTAACTATAGAAGGGTATAGCTATACCAATTTACACTAGCAGAATGCTCTTCTGTGTTGTATAGCTATACCAATTTCTGTCATTGGCTTGATGTAGTGTTGGCATTGCAATAGGAATCTGTATACTTGAGGATTCAGGAAAAAGTGACTCGTGACTTACAGATTGTTTCTTTGCAATTTTCTTGTTACTATTCTTGTCCTAAGGTTGAAGGTTGAGGCAGAATGGAAAGGGCAGGAATAATGGCAGGGTAGAAGGTGAAAAACAAGTGTGAGGCAGTTCTGCAAGGATAATGGGAGAGTTCATCATTAGTGTCACGAGGCAGATGTGATTAGGTGAAATAAAGAGAGGAAGAAGTTTCAAGAAAGGTATGGGTACCACTCCAGCTGAGTGAGTAGAGCTCTGTGTCTGACCTTAACTGGTATATGATTTGAGAAGGAGGAAGACCAGCTCACAGCTTCTTTTACCATTGTTGTGTGAGCTGCAAAGGGTGAGAACTTTGATTTATTTGAGAATAAAGGGCCACCTGTCTTTCTGTGATTTTCAAACTTATAGTTAATAATTTATTTTCAGGATGGGTATCAAACACTACAAGTCGTTCTGTAGTGGCACATTCATAACCAAGATATTTAGTATAAATTGCATTAATTTGTGTTTGAAGAATATGCATGAATAATCTCAAGGTTTGGGAGCACGTGCAGTTTGTTAAGGATATTCTTTCTCTGTGTTATTGTTCTGTTACAGAACTTAATGATCAAAGACACAACTAAGCAATTATTCTTAAATTGTTTCACCAGAAAATATGCCAGAACCAAGCGCATCAGTTTTCATGGAAATAGGTGCCAAGTACAGGTTTTATATTATTCATTCTGCTTTGCACTTAGCATTTAGTCCACTAGTGCTTTTAGGAGAAAGAGAGAAGAAAAAAAGATGGAAGTGATGAGCAAAGATAACCATTTGTTGTTTGTTTTTTTTTTCCCAAACTGGAGTAATCATACTTTGGGCAGCCTTCAAAGTCTTCGCAAGGCAACCGCCTGCATTCAGCTTCAACTACACAACACTAGTAATTTGAAGCAAAGTTTGGCTCGAAAGGCATGTTGTCTTTTTTTAATACTCTTTCTCTTCAGCATCCCTGAAGGAATAAAATTCACCAATCCTTTTATGTAGCAATCTGCAGTAATAATCAAAGCAACATTATTTGCTTTCCTGAGAATGCATATATTACTGAACTCCAGTTGAAACGTACTGGGGAACATGTCTGCTTTGCTCTTTACATCTAGTGAGTTACTGGAGAGAACACATAACTGAAAAAGACCGAAGGTTACCTTTTATAGAAAAAAAAACCAAACCAGTTTTGTTAGAATTTAATGCTATTTCAGGTGGCCAGAGAATTCTTATTTTGATTGGCCTTTCTATGTTCTGAAAACTAACAAGGGTAAAACAACTCAAAGTACTGTGTAAAATGAATTAGATCTTGATCCTTGTCATTATCACTGAGAACCAGGGTAGGCTGATAAAAACCAGAATCAGAGTTTGTGTTTGTGCATACGTGGTGCGTAATTGTATGTGTGTAGGTGCTTGTTTGTAGACATGCAGAAATGTGTGTAAGGACATTAGTCCTTACAGAAAACATTGCTTTATCATCATTTTAATCCCAGGGAGATTCCTATTCAGATTGAGTTTAAGCAGCCTTGTAGTGGATTACTGAGCTTTAATGACAGTGACCTATGCTACTAAAAGTGAGTTTTATTCCCAGTGTATCACACTGAATTACTTCCAACCCAAAGTTTTCAGTACAGCAGAAGCTTTGTTCTGGGCAATGTTCACTAGCACTGTGTTGACTATGTTCACAGATACTACCAATTACCTGCTTTACATAGGTATGCTATCAGCCTGATACCAATATATGGGTCAGATGGGAGATTTCTAACAAAAAAAAAGTAAGGGCTTTCTTTTAATTTCTGTTTTCTGTCACCACGTGAAACATCAATACAATATTGAAATGTTGGGGTTTCAACCCCAAGCCCCAAATTAAGGTTGACATAGGGGTGATTCCCACAGCCCTTCACAAAAGGGGGGTGAGTTTACCTCTAAGCTTCCCTCCAGGGTGCTGCCGGCCTGGCAGGGAGAGCCATTGGGTAAAGGAGCCCCAGGTGTCCCACTTGGGGATAAAAGCTGGGACCCCTTGCAGGAAGGGGCAGTGTCTGTCTGTGAGGTGGGTGCACTTTGCAGAGTTCCCTGTTGGGGAAGGGCCTCCTGTCTCCCTGGAGCTGGGCTCCAGTCAGGTCTGGCTTTTGTAAACGTGGGCTGTGTAGAGATTCAGTATGTGGCTTCCTTGGTCTTATGTATTTGGCTGGTTGACTCGGTTGTCTCCCGTCCCTTCTATGGGAAGCTGCATTTCACCATTTGTTCCACCCATTGTTGGCTGTGGGGTGTCGTTGTTGGGGTCAGTGGGATTGATGTCGGTTATGTATAATCTGTCTTGTTTGTACCCCCAGCGCTCACCCATGTACTGACCCTTTTGTATCCAATAAAATTTGGTTATTGGTTCATCTTTATGCTGGCTGTGTCCTTTATGCTAGGCCTAATGATTGGCAAAACAAATATGTTACCTGGAGCATTAAAAAAGGACAATAGTGAGGCTAAATATATATGTATATTTAACATTTTAACCAGTTTATAGATAAAAGAAGTATAATTTAGTGCTGATATGTACAGTCCTGGTTTATATTATTAGCATTCTTCACTGCTAATATTATTCACTTTATTTTTTTAAAATCATTCATTCTTCTTGGTATAGCATCATCCAAAAGAAAGTAAATTAGGAAACATGGAAGTTTTCATCACCAGGTTATTTCTTCAAAAATTATTCAGATCAACTTCTTGCTCCCAGTCTAGAGAAAATAAGTTGATGTTTGAATATACCTTCAGAAGAGGGTGAGCAAGTGTCCATCTTGTGTTCTTTCTGATCCCATCCCCATATTACAGTGGCAAAAAGAACGTGTCCGGTGACCATTGGAATGAATTTTGTCTTGGGAAAGTATCTGTGGTACCTAGTTGTCATTTAACTGCAAGTTGTTAAGCTCGAGACAGGAACCATCATGTGATTTCCATTGCCTGCATTAAATAGAGATTAGATGGTTGTCAGTAACTTCTGATGTTAGATCTGTGACAAGACATCCTGTGTTAGGAGATTAAATACTTCATTTTTCCATGTAGTACTGCCAAAGAAGAGCTTGAGAAGAGTGGAGTATTGGTGATTAGATACAATTATGGATGTCCATAAGTATGTTTAGTGGTGGAAAAATTATTTACCTTTTTTAGGTCAGCATCTCTATCTTTTAAATGGAATAATATATTATTGATCCTTCTGCAGGTTTTCAGCATCTTCTGGCCTGAGAAATCAGTGACATGAGTGAGAAGTTTGATACAAATGCGTTTTGCTGCTTATATGCATATAACATGTAATGAGGTATTTTTACATGCATATACTGAAAAGGAGCCTCACACAACTTCCTGATAATCTCCTCTTCAAACTTCCAAGCCAATGATTGATTCTGCACAAGTTACACTGTCTTCAAACAGCAAAGCTAGAATATAGAGCAAAGGGCCTATTTGCTGTATATAGATCTGTTCTTACTATAAAACTTCAAAATTATCTGCTCTGGAACTTAATGATATGGTCAGGAGTCTCTTCTGCAGCTTTAAAGCTTTTTTGTGTGCTAAGGAAGCAAAACCCTATACCAATGCCATCTGGAGACTGCCTTCATGATTCTTGCTTATCTTATGTATAACACTGTTGAGATCAGGATACACAGTTAATACAAATTACTATTATTTTACTCTTATACTTAATAACCAATGTAAGTGGATACATATAATTAACATGCAACTAATTTATATTTTTTTAAACCAGACAGTTTATGAACTTTGGCCAATAACTAAATGTTCACGATTATTTTGTGAAATCAGCTGAAAAAGATATTTTTTTAAGGTGAATACTTGCTTCCTTTCCTTTTGTGGGAAGCTGCCATTCTGTTATAAAATATTTAGAAAAAGGAGATTGTCTTGAACTGAGCAGTCACAAGCAGGAAATTTGGCCTGGGGCTTTACATGGAATGACAGGTCTTTCAGCCAATGGGTGACCTTTTATTTGATTTTGTTTTTTTGAGAAATTACATTTATCAGTCTTAACGCTACTGAACAAAATTCTTTTAAGACCCAAATTTTCAGGTAGATTCCTACTAAGCTTCCAAATAAGGCTCATACAGGGAATATAAGGTTATATTTATTATAAAGAAACATATTGAAGCTTGGTTTTGTACTGTTGAGCATGGCAGCAAGCTTTAGTTGACAGGAGGGGCAATTCTGCACCTTGCAGATTTTTCTCCACACACTGAAATCTTGGGAATTGAAATCAATGACAGTCAATGTGGAGAAAATCCAACAGTCCTCTTGTCAAATTGTGGCCCAATGCGTACATGTTATAATAATACTGAATAATAACTGCTAGGGTTTTTTTACTACACACCTGTTCTACTCTATTTTAATTTATGTGGTCTCTAAGAGGCTACTCTTAAGCACAAACTCCACAAGTTGTAGTAGGTCAGAAGTGTTAAATTCCTAGTGGCTAGGTGGTATTTAGTAAGAAATGCTTAGTGGAACGGCATAGAAGCAGAAACCTTTATCCAGATACCATTTCTAGGGAGTCCTCTGCCTATTCAAGAGACTCATTTTTTTTTTTTTAGAGTTGTCCCCGCATAGTGATTATCTCAGGAAAACGTGAATTTTCACACTGGAGAGGTAGCAAAGAACACTTAGGGTTTCTAACAAGAGCTTCCAGAAAGGGGGTTTTGTACTAAAGCAGCCAGCAGACAATTCAAAACCATTTTTATTTTCATATATACCAATGTTAATAGTGCTAATATTTTACCAGACATAACGAGTTAAGTGTTAACATTCTGAGCATAATTACAGATTAAAATAGTCAGTGGTCTATCATAAGAAGGTGGGGTTTTTTTCCATTACTTAAATGCTTGTGACTTTTTTAGAGGGATTGTGTAGTACCTCAAATAGAAGGGAGCCTTTTCTTGTGTTTAAGTATCCCTTGAAACTGGTACTATAAAATGCTTTATATTCTATTGCTATGCTTAAAGCCTCCTTCAATTCTTTTGCAGTTTAACAGGTCTAAATGAGGTTTAATATACTGCAGTGCGCTGTGGTGGCCAGGAGCAGAGACTGAGCATCTCTTGATGATCCACATTTTGAAAATAGTTACCATTAGCAGGTAGAAAGATTACAAACAAACAAACATAGTCTTTCAGGCAGGTAACCAACAAGCTTGGAAGACAAATTAACAGAGTACAGGCCATTAGAAAACATTTATTATCTCAAAGAATTTGTGGAACTGTAATTAATAACCTATAATAGGGCTTAACAAGTAGGGTGAAACTTTAAGATCTCTTCAAGTAAATTATTGATCACCCCTTTACTGTAACTGACACAGCTCTGAAAGCTTCAGGGCATGAAGTTACTTCAAGTTATTAATAACAGCAAAGAACATAAGCAGCTTTTGAGCTGGCATAATTCATAGACCCAGAGTTTTCCTCCAGCTCCAAGGCTTGCCTGTGACAGAGCACTCTTATTGGAAAGGAGAGGTTCTTGCTGGCAGGAGAACCAGCAGGTTTGTGAAGACAAACCAGACAAAACCTAATGGAGGAGACACAGACTATGGTGCACTGAAAACTGCAGTGTTTCCTTTTACTCAGTTCTGTTCAGTAGATCTCTTTGGGTCTACTGAAACCTACTTCAGCCACACTGAATTCAAGGATCTGAGGTAGTCTACACTGAGCCCACAGTCAATTTTGTTGCTGTTACCTGAAACTTGTGGCTTTGGTCATAAAATATATTTGAAAGTCACAGACTTAGAGGCAGTTTATGGAAAATAAATTTCTCTCCCTCAGTATTCATATAAAGAGATGTGAAAAGAGCGTACTTTCATTTAAAAAAAAATAAAAGGTACAAACTTTGATATTTTTAAGATCCTTCAGCTATCTGAGACCATTATGAACATATGCAGCTACTGTTTATTTTTGTTAGTTAATCTGTGCTTGCTCTTGGGGAGAATTTGACCTGTGATCTATAGGATTGTTCCAAATTTTGAAATTTGGAATATGTTATTTTATAGAAATCTCCACTAAGGTTGTAGTCTAACTAATGTCACAGAAACACAGGAATACCTTGACAGCCCTTGTATACAGTAATCACCCATTATGTATCCAGGTGCTAAATAATACACATACACCCCACTTTTTGCCCTATTCTATCAGATCCCCTTAAGCTTCTGAGTTTTTCAGTCACACATATCTAATTTCTCTCTGAGCTTCAGGGCTTCCTTCTCCAATCTGTGTCACACTGTTTCCAAATTCATCCCTCCCTGTCCTCTAGTCCTGTCAGTGTATGAGATCAAGAAGGAAGTTTGTAACTTAACAGTCTTGTTCTGTGGCTCAAGCCTTGTCCCTGTGATTTCTGTTCAGATGTGCTCTGCTATTTGTAAGGTCTCTAGAGGTGGCAGTGTGACATTATAAGCATGCAGTGTATATTTTGCAGAACACATAGAGTATTCATCTGCAGTGTAACATGACTTTAAAAAAGTAAAAAAAAGGTTATGATCTGCTGAGAGTCAAGATGGATGTGACTGACTATTGCTCTGTCTAGAACTAGCAAATTCAAATCATGATATTGTAGCAAGTAGCTATGGCATGCTGGGTGCTCTTTCATTCCCAGAATACATGCTTCTGATTATGGTAGCACTACAAAGTATTCTCAAGGCTTGAGGTGCTATACCAGTCCTCTAGCATGCATTGAAGCAGCATGATAGCTGTCAGAGGTCAGGTGCTCCAAGCCTCAGAGGAGAAGATGAGCAGAAGACATGAGTTGTGAGGAAAACCAGCAGTTATTAGGTCAGAGCCATATGTAGCACAATTAGTGCTGCACTCAGGAAACCGGCATCCATAAACTATTTTTGTAGGAGCAACTCAGTGGGGTTCATAGATTCTGAAACCAGCTGAGAAAAGATCATCTACTCTCAATTGCAACCCCTAACCCTCAAGTACTTACCCTGTCTTCTCTGCTGTAAAAACATTTAACATTCTCCTGTCAATACACTGAGATAAGGAACACAGGTGTTTGTATAAGATCAAATGCCCAAAGTGGAGCCTAGTGCTTAGGTCTGACACATACATTCAAGGCTTAATGCATAAGAATGTTTTTCTTACCGTTACCCCCTTCCATTTCATTCATCTAATTCATCTTTTGCTTATTGCCACTATGTGATAAAAGAGATAGTAACACTCCAGATGGGAATTCTTTACAGAACATCTGTAATGCATCTAGGTCAGCAAGATCCTGCCCCTTAAATGGTGCTATTGCTAAATCTCTGTATAGCAATCTAAGGCAGAATTAGTGTAAATTAATTCACATGTCATTTACCATACTTAAATTTAATCCAACCGTAGCAGAGACATAAATTGCTCAGGAATTTTAGCTTTAGACCACCACTACTCAATTAACTAGAAGAAAATGCTGTTGTGGTCACCTTATTCTGAGCAAGCTTTAAATGTTTGAATTCACTAATGTTCAAAATAATAGAAGGCTCTTCTAGTCAAGCAAGTAAAAGGCTGTATTTTTTTCTTTAGAAAATACAAATTTTCTTTCAAATTTTGTTTAAGGGGGGGATAATGAATTATTTTGTCATGTTGGATTATGCTCTTCTCATTTTTTAAAAAAATATTTATTGTATGAAAGATCTAACAGTAACAGATGAACAGAATTTTTTTTCTTACTGAAATGTTTTGCATAAGATTAAACTATTTTGTCTTCCCTTCACAAAAAACTTGAAAGTTTTGCTAGTTTAGTCCAGCCTAAAATGGAGTCACCTTTCAGATTCTTCTGTATCCTTGGCCAGAAATTATTCCTGTCCTTTACTTCACCTTTGAAAAAAAAAAAAATTTTAGATCAGTATACATAAATAAATAGCCTGTAGCCTGGTTGCCTAAGCTGTGCCTGTCCCAGCCATTTACATTTCTAGACATACTAAGAAAGATAATGTCTGGCAGCTGTCCTAGCCACTGTGGAAACAGAAACTCATCACCACTAGATGCTTATGTGCTGTGCTGCTCTCCAGTTTTCTTACTTAATTCTTTTCTCTCTCATCCCCCCACCCCTCCCAGGGTTATACCTGTTCATAAATGTCATTCTCTTTGTAATCCTTGGCCAGTGAATTTTAGGTCATGCTTGTCACAAGCTCCTCAGTAACTTCCCCCTATGAGTTATACAGGCTGAACTGTGAGTCAAAAAAGGACAGAATTTTCATGGCATGGTGGTACCTACAAGCTGGCAGTACATGCCTAGCATGGGCTGAGCTACCTCCGTGAGGTGGGAGGAGTTAAGGCAACAAATCTGTGGGGCTGGAGAAAGGACTCTATCTGAATGGGAACAGGATTGGTCAGCAGAATGTGTCAAATGAGACAGTCACAGAATGTTTAGTCTGGATGGGATCTCATGGGATCATTTAGTCCAATGCCCATGCTCAAGCAGGGTCAGCTGGAGCAGGTTGCCCAGGACTGTGTCTGGCCAAGTTTTGCATATCTCATCAAATATTCACACCTACTTCACAACCTCTCAGGCCAACCTCTTCCTCTATTTGAATGTATTTTTTTCTTGTGTCAGCTTGGAATTTCATGTTTTCTAATTCGTGCCCTTTGCCTCTGTCAGTGAGCACTACTGAAAAAAGTCTGATTCCCTTGTTTTCATTATTTCCCATCAGATATTTGTACACACTGATAAGATTTCCCCCTGAGATTTCCCTTTCCCAGAGTGAACAGTCCCAGCTCAAGCTCTCTTTATACAAAAAATGCTTTTTAGTGACTTGATCATCTCTGTGACTCTTCACTGAGAGAAGTCCCTTCAGAGGGGTTGCAAAGGATATTAAAGGAGTTCTCCATTCTGTCCTCTTAGAAAAGGAAGCAGCAAGAGGTAGAGGATGCAAACTGATTCTGCTTCATGACTAGCGTATATTGCCCTTGACAAAGAGTGGCTTCTTCTGTCTGTAACAAGAAAGCAGAGGCAGGGTTTACTGAGGCCTGGCTGTGGTCTTTATATATAGCTTGAAGGAACTACTGTGACAATCTGGTTTGACCTCCTATATAGTACAACCCAGTATAACATGAGAGAGATTCACCAAATAAAATTTCAGACCAAAATGTCCTGAATACTCTGAGAGTTCCTAAAAAATATGCCAACTTTGGCAAATACCAAGCAAATCTCTCCAACGTACATTCTTCCTGTCAGAATACTATATCTCACTATAGGCTTCTCTTCCACAGCATGAGGATGACCAAAGATGGTTTAGTGTGATCAGCTGTTAGAAGACACTTGTGCCTGGAGATGGACTTGGTAAGAACACTGGTATTTAATAGTATTTCTGTTTGTAATTGTTCATATTTGTAGTAAGCCTCCTAGCCCCAAAGGACAATTCCAAGACCTACTGGGGACAAAGAGAAAGAAAACTGGTTCAATGTGTTAGACTCTTTTTTTCAGACCTTATTGATTGCTTAGCAAAAATCAATAATAATTTCTAGATCTGAGTAATTTTTCCCCATTCTGTCCCTTTCATGTCATTGAAGCTTTCATTAGAGCTTTCATGTTTTCCAGAGATTCCCAGGATTGAAGTAGTTGTGATTTTCACATGTGCATTGCTCTTAAAGAATTTTTAAGAGTAAATACTGTAAAAATAATGGATTTGCTCTTAATTATGTCTGTGTTTTCACAGTTAAGTGATGTTTTATTTTATTTTTTTAATGGAGACTAACTATGACAAGTTTTTAACTTGGCACTCAAAGTGCATCTGACTGTAACCTGTTATGGACAAGCACTAAATAAGATAGATTCCTCACTCAACTTTCCTTATGTTCTGTTTCATGCACTTGGATAGAGAAGCTGTTAACACTTTTTGTAATGTTTTTTCATCAGTGTGTTATGAAGTACTTTGCCAAGAATTGTTAATGCCACACCTGTCATTTAGCAGATAGAGGAAAATGGAGAGGTAGTGACTTGTTCAAGGTGAATATCTGGTGCTTACTGAAGACCCATCTGGTTTCATAGGAGCATGGGCCAAAATTCCATTCTGGTCCTTGCTACAAAGAGATCAAACCAATCATACAGTCTCTACACACACTACTTATTGACTGTTTTGTGATGTAAAGTGTGTGGCCTTTTCCATTGCAAAGAGAGACTTCAGAGGGTATATGTGATAAAAGATATTGAGCTGCAAATAAACTATGGTCCCCAAAGTTTTCTCTGATACTGTAGGGCACAATAAATACTTTATTTCTTCAACCACAAGTTCAGTAAATATTGAAAAAGTAAAAGCTCAAACTCTGCTTGATCACTGTTTCCTGCTTGTCCCATGGATTGTTGATGGGTAGGAGAAAACATTTTCCAGTAGTGATGACCCAGATCTGTGATCAGGCCCTGTGCTCTCAATTGCATTTCTAGCTTATCTGAGAAAAAAAGGAGTAATAGCTAAGTGACAGAAGTTTGCTGTCCGTAATGTGCACAGCAGCTGCCTGTGATGATTTGCAAAAGGATATTACAATGCTGAGTTGAGTGTGTGATTAAGTGGCAGATGAAATTTTGAAAAGATAAACGTAAATGGGAGGAAAGAGTCTTAAATTCACATAAGAAATCATAGGCTCTGAGTTGACTTTTACCACCAGAAGTGAGTTCTTGGGGTTATAATAAATAGTTCTGAAAGTCATCTTAGTGCACAGCAGCTGCAAAAAAGATAAAACAAATGTTGGGAATTATTATGAAAGAAATAAAAACCAAAAAAACCAGTATTATGCCACAGTATTGGTGTAGGGTGTTCATTTATCTTGAATATGGCTGACAGTTCTGCTTCTCCCATTTCAAATATGATGTAATAGAACTTGAAGAAGTGAAGAGAAGGGCAGCAAGGATGCTCAGAGGAATGAAATACCCTCCATATGAAAAAAAAAACAAGTAATAATTTTCTTCATCCTGATTAAGAAATAATAGAAGATGGGTATTTTATAGATTACAAGTCTATGAAATTGAAGACTACAGAAAATGTCTGCAGAAAAGGATCATTTACTGTATCTTCTAACCCAGGATAAAGGAGCATGAAGTGAAAGTAGCAGATACCTATTCTTGTCTGGTTTGTATTTCTTTGTATAAGACCTAATTAAGTAATGGCTGGACATAGACTGGTTTATCCAGGACTGTGTCCAGATGTTTTCTGAATATCTCCAAGGAGGGAGACTCCACAGCATCTCTGGACTACTTGTGCCAGTCCTCAGGCACCCTAAGTACCTCCTGTGTTTCAGTTTGAGCCCATTGCCTCTTGTCCTGTCACCACTGAAGAGAGCCTATCTGCATTGTCATTGCACCCTCCCTTCAGGTGTTTATATACATCAAGAAGATCTGCCCTGAGCTTTCTCTTCTGTAGGCTAAGCTCTCAGTCTTTCCCTATAGGGGAGATGCTTCAGTCCCTTCATCATCTTAGTGGCCATCCTTTGGACTAAATCGTTTAGGTTAAAAAAGACCTTTAAGGTCATCAAGTCCAACCATTAATGTAGCACTGCCAAGTCCACCACTAAACCATGTCGCTAATCACCACAGCTACATGTCTTTGAAATACCTCCAGGCGTGGTGACTCAACCGCTTTCCTGGGCAGTCTGTTCCAATGCTTGACAACCCTTTCGGTGAAGACTTTTTTCCTAATATCCAATCTAAACCTTCCCTGGTGCAACTTGAGGCCATTTCCTCTTGTCCTATCACTTGTTACTTGAGAGAATAGACTGGCACCCACCTTGCTACAACCTCCTTTCAGGTAGTTTTGGAGAGTGATAAGATCTCCCCTGAGCCTCCTTTTCTCCAGGCTAAACAAACCCAGTTCCCCCAGCTGCATCTCATAAGACTTGTTCTCTAGACCCTTCACCAGCTTCATTGGCCTTCTTTGGACACGCTCCAGCACCTCAATGTCTGTCTTGTAGTGAGGGGCACAAAACTGAACACAGTATTTGAAATGTGGACTCACCAGTACTAAGTGCAGGGGAACAATCTCTTCCCTAGTTCTGCTGGCCACACTATTTCTGATCTCCAGTACATCCATGTGTCTCTTGTACTGAGGAGTCCAGAACTGGACACGGTACTCCAGGTGTGGCCTTATCAGTGCTAAGAGGGGAAGGGTCAGCTCCCTCAACCTGCTGGTAATACTACTCCTAGTGCAGTACAGGATACCTTCAGCCACCTTTAGCCTTTTTTACTGCAAGGGACATTGCTGGTTCACATTCAGCTTCCTGTCCAGGAGGACTGCCACGTCCTTTTCTGCAAAGCTACTTTCTGCACAGTCAGTCCCTAGCACATTCTGGTGCATGGGGTTATTCCTCCCCAGGTGCAGGACTTTGTACTTCCTTTTGCTGAACATCATGAGGTTCCTGTCAGCCCATTTCTCCAGCCTGTCAAGATCCCTCTGGATGGCAGTACGACTCTCTGGTGTATCAGCCACTCTTCCCAGTTTTCTGTCACCAGCAAATTTGCTGAAGGTACAGTCTGCCCAATTATCCAGATCGTTAAGGAAGATGTTAAACAGTACTGGACCCAAGACTGACCCCTAGGGTACACTGTTAGTTACCAGGCTTCAACTAGGCTTTGTGCCACTGATCACCACTATCTGGGCCCAGACGTTTAGCCAGTTGATGGGAGTGACATTTGTGTTCCTCCACTCTTCTGGCATCTCTTCCAAACACTATGTTTCTTCAAAGGTTATCAAGAGTGTCCTCATAATTATATCAGCGAGGTCCCTTAGCATTTGTGGTTGCATCCCATCAGGGCCCATGGATTTATGTATGTCCAGTATTCTCTAACCTGATCCTCATCCACTTTCTAGTTCATTCCAGGGACGGTTCCCTGGAGGCCAGGTCCACGAGACAGCACAGCACTAGACTTCTTGTACATTTGCAGTTTTTCAGTGTTGTTCTTAAGGCTTGCTTCAGGATGTGCACGGTATGATATGGAAATACTGCCATGGTGGACTGCCTCGTGTTATGTTGGGCATTTTGAACTGCTTCCCACCTTTTTTAATTAATAAAAAACCTATGTGTTTCAGTAGTGCTTCAGAGTCACAAGAGGCCTCGAGTAGGCTCTCACTTGGTGCTATGCAGGGTGCACAACTGATTCTAACTATGGCTATTCCCAGTATTGTGGACATAAACCTTCGTCCACTTGTTAATTTACAGATCAAAAAATCACTCCCTGGAGCAAACTTCTTTAGCAGTGTTCACATACTCTTTTTCACCATTAAAGGCAACTAGGTTGAGCTGAAAGCATGGGCACAGTTATATTGAGAAGGCACTTAGATTTGAAGCACCACCAAAATTATAAGGTGAGCCATGCATTGAAGAAAAGGTCTTATTCTTGTAAGCAGGACCACCCTAGTATTTTTTGTGAGTAGGTCAGTCAATAATATCATACCTAGTCATAACAGCTGTTTCTAACATAACATGCAACAACATCTTTGTGCTTATTCTGCACTGGGATGTGTTTGCAACATGTTATGATCCCTCAATTCTGTATCTAGCTAGGGTTGTAATAAAGATGGAGTAAATGGATGCAGTGGAATGGAGATGGAGTAGAATGGGCTCAACACAGGTGGTGCTAATCTGCCTGACACCTAGGAAGGCCAGCAGATTACTGTCCCATATTACTGTGTCTTCACAGTTGTGAGTATTTAGATTAGCTAAATAAAATAATGCTCAAGGTTGTCTGCTTGTACGGTAGTTACATTTCTGATTGTAGCACAAACATATGTTTTAGAGAACATATTGATTGAGATGCTCAGTCTGATTAGATTCAGTCGAGATGGAAAAAGAACCATTTGAACTGGCTTGAGATGAAATAAAAAGAATGAACTGGAACCTTCTGTAATAATCAGATTTGCTCTCACAGGCAAATGTGAACAAATAAAACTGGCAGCCCATATATCACTTCATGCACTGTTTTTCATAGCTTGAAAACTAAACACTACGTAAGTCAGTGAGTGCATCAGAAGAACTGCAGTCCATTGTCCCATAATGTCTGACACTGAGGTGCCGGTAACTATAACATGATGGCTAGTCAGATCCATGCAGTTAGGCACAGCTTAGTTAGGCAGCATGGTGAAAACCAGCATTTTAGAAAGGAAATCTAGAGCTGCTCCATGGTAGGTGCTGCTGCCAGGAAACTGAAAAATGAATTTTCTAAATATATGCTATATGCTTGTCATCTTCCTCCCATATAGAACAGCTGGGATCTAAGACTGACTCTCGAGTTGTTTGTACTTTTTATTTTTCAGAACTATTGACTATATTGCTTTGCTAAAACCAAAAAAAAATTCCACAATGTCAAAGAAATACTGAATGTTCATGGGTTGGTTAGCATTGCTGTGTTTATACACAGCTATCAAGGATGTACAAGTATGAAGTATGTCTGTGTCATATAGGTATTACTATCTATCAGTCACAGTTCAGGATAGCATTAGTAGAGGTATTTTGATCATTGTTGCAAGTTATTGGATTTGTTTGCTATTAATTATGTAAAATAATGGCTACTTTATACAGAAATTTCTCTAGGGCAGAACAAACTGATGAAAACTATGCTAATTTTTTGAACTAGTGTTATAACTTATGAAATTATTCTGAAACCTGTATTTAGCTCAAACATGCTAATAAATGTGCTTACCTGTATGCATCAAGGCAAAAAGGCAAGCTCAATATGTCCAGAACTACTTTGGAGCTGGGTAATGCTGTGAAAAAGATGTTATACCTGAGACTTGGTCAAAGCAGAGCGACAACTTGTATTAGCTATGACTTAACAGGATTACAGGAGGAATTGCCAGACAGCTACTTAACACACAAATTGCCTGGCTAGATAAGGCTAGTGCAGATTGGAAATAAAAAGTTGTAAAGGCAAAACCATCTGTAGGAGGAGGTGAATAGTAGCCAGCTACGGGGAAATGTACTCGTATTAGCACAGGGAAGATCACCTAACATTCCTGTACTCTGTATGATGATACAAGTGCAATGACTCTCTTTCCTTCTTTTTGTCATACAATATATATATTGAAAGTCTAACCATGTGCCACAAAACCTGTAATTTGGACCGTAGTTGCAACTCTAATCTCTGATTCCCCATCCCAACTAAGACACATGTGGACACACTTAATTTCTCTGTAAACAATAGTCCATTTGCTCTGAAGCAGTCAAAATACTTTTGTAACTTTCAGCTACCAGACTGCAATAGAAGGGAAAGAGAGAACCCTAATACAAGGGGTCGGTAGGAAATATAAGAGGAAAAAGGAAAAAGTCAAGGATAAAGTGAGTATAAAACAAATAAACACTGAAGAAAGAATGTAAATTGCAATTTCCACTTTTTCAAAAAAACACATGCAAACTCTAACTGCCACCAAGGACCATCAAGGCAATAATGTGTTCATTTTACCAATTAGTAGGCTAGGTAGTGTGTGAAAGTGGGAATTAAGGTTTCCGTTCCCTTTCCTGAAGATCTGACCCTACAAAGAAGGCTGTCAAAGGAAAAGCAGTTGCTGAAACAGTTTAAGCACGTAAATTTGAGAACTGTAAGAAAATCACATTTAATGAATTATGTAGTCATGTTGTCTCTTTTTATAATATCCAGTTTTATACTTGTGACTTAGTATGGACTTTTGAAACATAGGTCTTTTCCAGACTTTTGCCTGATTCTCTGCAACTTTAGTCTGTGAAGTGATTGACAAAGAGGGCATTGTAGCATGTACTTGTCCACCCTTCTTCATGGTAATATTTAAGCACTTGCTTAACCTCAGAGTAAAATAAATGGGATGTGAAGTTCAATAGACACTGAAATAGCAAATCACTTACTGGAGCTCTTTCACTTAGGAAACTTGTATCCTCCAGGTATAAGTGGAAGATTTTTACATCTGTGCTATGTTGCAAATGACTACCAAAAAACCATGGAGATCCAGCCTCAATTACATGATGTCTACATAGCACTTGTCCTCATTTTATATCAACATAAAATCACTGTCCGGTAAACTATTCCAAATTTATAGCATGTTAAAAAATCCAACAAACCTTTTCTCTTTATCCAATTGTATTAACTTGTTTTCTTTTTTGCTGATTACCAGACAGAACCTTGTCTCAGTTATTATGAAATCTAGAGGTCAATTGGAATGTTTATTACAAAATGAGGTATTTTTTCTCAGTTTGTTGTACCAGAAAAGTATTAACTTCTACATGAAAGATATCTAAATTTTAACCTATTTCAAATGCAATTAAGGAAGACTTTTAGTTAAGGCTGTTTAACCTGACTTTGAAAGGATATAAATTCTCTTAAAAAAACTTGGCTTGAGATTAGGAAGAAAGCTCTAGAAATTTAAAATATCAAAGGGGACTCTTTCTAAGTGTCCAGGAACCTGTAAATAAAACCAGGATCTTCTGGGTTGACAGTGTAATATTTGGAATTAGTAGAAATACAGTATACTATATGTATCAGCAAAATTTGTCCCTGATTTTGAAAACCCACAAGCCAAATGTTTACATATTGAAGATATATATTCAAGCATGTGTTAGTTTGCAGGATTAGGTTTAGACAGCAAAACTCATAAGAGCTTTATTTTAAAGTATTGTGGGCTGACAATTGAATGTTACATGCTTGAAGGAAAAATCTCTTAGGAAATCATCTCTGCTAACTGATGTTTTAAGGACAAATATCTAAAGAACAAATATATATATGAGTGGTAGCTTGGAAGAAACCAAATGGCTATTGGAGCTGAGTTTCAGATTGTCATACTAACTGACTTTCTAGGGCTTAGAATTTTAAAGAAAATGAAGGACATTAGTAAAATCAAAGAATGCTGATGTAGTATGGATGTAGTCCAGTGCATCCCTTCCAGAGTTATAATTCATTATGCTGAACTATGTATTCCTTTGAAACATATGTTAAAGCATAAAATTCTTAGTTAATTTCAGGAATCTGTCACCTGTATTCAAGTCCAGATTTTAATCTTCTGGGATATTTCTACTTTGAATAGTCAGAAAATATATGCATATATACGACTGTGTATACACACACATATGTATAAATGCACATATACATACAGATGTACATGCATACATAAATATATCTCAATACACATGTAATATTTGTAGATAAAAATATTATAAATTTTTGTGTAAACCTTTGACACTTTTGCAAAATGCATACAAATTTTAAAGCTGTTGAACTGTGCCTAGCTTCAAAGTAATGCTCTGGTTTTGATACTGTGTAGGTTTTCACTGAACTTGCCTTTGTAAGCAACTTCTCAAAGGAGATTTTAGTGTGTAAAATGTGATACAGTCATAACCATTTGGAAAATTGAGGTCCCCAAGCTCAAATGTGCATATATATTTCTTTACTGAAGTAGACCCATCAGTGTAGTTTCTCACAGTCACTTGAAAATTTAGGCTCTAAAGTAAGAAGATTCCAAATTCAAAGAAAGCTATAATCTCAACATTAATGAGGCATTACAATCCACCCTCTGCAGCTGACACTCTGTAGATATTCCTTAGACCTGTAATGAAACACTCAAATTCTTTTTTGCTAAAGATTTTTACCTTGAGTAAGCAATTACTTGAGATCATTAACTTTTTATAAAGGGAACATCGGACACTTTCCAAATATTCTTGCTATGCAACAAATACACGTGTTACTCTAGAGTTGAATTCCTCTGTTTTTTTAACAAGGTCTTGTCTACACAGGGACACTTGGTAAAGTTTATATGAATTGCTCAAAAGAGCAGGGTTGCAAGTTAATAACATAGGTCAGATCAGCATGCAGGTGTTTTCATTCAGAGGCATTAGTGTATGGAGCTTTTTCAAACCTCTAATACTTCAAAGTAGTGTTACTCCTTTGCTTTAACAAGTGGATTGAAAAATTATGGCTCTGTAATGCAATAAATTATAGTCATAAATATATAGTAAAGAAAACAAAAAATGTTAGCCCTTTATTTGTTCTTTGAATCCTTGTTTACATATTTTCGCTAACGACTGATTAGATTCCTTTAAGAAGGTTTAAAATTGTGATCTTTATAACTGTCCCCTATCCCAAGGTTGCATGGGAATGATTATGTTGATTTTCAAAGCGAACACTTGCATCACTGGAAGGGTTGTTATCCTTTTTCTGATTCACCCCAGCACATTCTGAACTTTAAGGCACTGGGAGTTAACTTAACATATACTAAATTAAGTACACACATACCTGCTTAATTTCTGTACTCAACTGGAACTTCCTTAAGCATTCAGTTTTAATCAGACAGATCTTGAGATTCTCAGTTTAAAAAAAAAAAATAATAAGTTGTTTGCACATTTATGTACTTATTCCAAATTTAATTGTTCAAGGATGTCTGTTAAAAAGCCTTGGAGATAGCAATGCTTCTGACTTATGTGACAAGCCCACTATCATTTTTACTAGTAATGATCAATGAATGGAAAATTTATTTTATGATGGATAATGCCTCTATAAAATGAAAATGAAAAAAAGTTTAGGTTATTTGGCACAATATGGGGGTGGGATTGGTGCTTTGGGGTTGAAATGTAAAGAGTGTTCCCAAAGAGTGTGTGCAGTCAGACAACTAGCTATTTTGATGCTCAGATAATCACTCGACATGCACTTCATTTTTAAATCTATTCAGAATGTGCTATTAATGTGGAGAGAAAACTTTGTAAATTTTTAATACAGAGTGTAGAAGTTCTAGAATTAAGTTTTTTTATCATAAATAATTTAAACACAAAAATATCTTTCAAAGGTTCTGCTGGTACTTAAATATGTAGAGGGGAAAAAAACAAATACATGATGTTGACTGTAATTCTTTTGGACTTTTAGAAAATGTAAACCTTCCATAAGAAATTAATCTGTCTTCCCTTCTTTGGGACAAAAATCTATGTCATATGTCTACATACGGAAAAGGAAAATTCTACATGATAATATCCAAAAAGAGAAATAGTATGAAAGAACTCATCACTCATAATGATCAATTACACGATATTTTTATATGATAACTCTCCTTGATCTGGAATATGCTCCTTAGAAGTAGCTACCATATAAACAAAGTCTATGGTATAATGGCTTCTATAAAATATTAAGTACTTTGTTAATTTATCTCTAAATGGAGTACTATATTATACAGAAATGGATACATTCCTTAAGATATCCAACTCTCTTTGTGGAACAGTCTATATATGTACATACAAAAATATATAAACTGTTGGGTTTTTTGATTGTTTATTTTTTTTCCTCTCTAGCAGTATAGCTATTTCTCCACTCAAGGTTACTCTTGTGTATGTCTATTGCTTGTGTACTGCTCAGAAATTGCCCTGCACGAATGTGTCTTTTATAGACATAAAAATCCCTTGTTCTAATAACCCATATTCACTTGTGAAGAAGAAAAATGCTACATTAAAATGTATTTAAATTTAATGCTAAATTAGAATACTATTTATTTGTTAATTGCAATCTGTATATAGTTATTAAAACTTAAATATGTATGCATATGTGTGTGCATGCATATATATATGCATTTCTTCAACAGCTGCATAGTAAACCTGCATGTATAATGCTTTGGTTGTGTCAGTGTTATACATGGTAACAAAGCCATACCATTTTTACAGGTTTCTACTTCTGCTGACAATGTATGTGTTCATAGAGTAAATCCTGCAGAAGTTCAATTGAAAAATCTAAGTGGTAGGAAAGAAATATGAAAGAAAGGAAATACACTTCTCAGAAATTGGCACAAGGGTGAATCAACTTCAGACCAAAGGAGGGTCTAAAGTTCTCAAGAGATCAGCCAGCCATAGCATTTTTCGCTCCAGAACCTCTAATAGGAGGTGTTGCTGTCTATAATTACTAAAAAAACCCCAACAATTTATATTTAAAAGAATTCTGACCACCAAATATTTGAGGATATTTTGTGTAGTTCATTCTTGCTTTAGTTCTGCTCAAGGCAGGTAATGAGGAATCCATAACCTCAATATATTTTTATATGTATTTGTATTAATGACAGGTAGTAACCTTCTCAGCATATAGACCTTAAGCTTGAAAATAGGAAGTTCATCTTCTCTTTTTCAGACATGAAATGGATGAGTTAGAGAAGTGGTTTTATCAGTATATAGACATGCTGTAGTGCACTAAAAGGAATGTTTATCAGTACAGAAACATGAAGAATATTTATAAGAGAGCTTCTGCTTGTTCAGAGAATGTATTTTAAGGTTTAATGAAGTAATATAACTCTGCAGAAAACCCATGACTTTTTATTTATTTATTTATTTTCCCGAACATAGAGTACCGATTGGATTTTCCTTCCTTTGGGATCCAATTTTTTTTCTTATATTCCCCAAAGTATTTCTGAGATCATTCATCTAGATATTTCTTTCATATGGTAATATTTAAAGATCTAAATTTATTATCAATAAGATTTAATAATTTGAACTATATATATATTTTGCAGAAAAGCTAGTTGCAGAAGTACTCAGTCTACAGGTGTCAGATTATACAGCCTCCCACACAGTCACTATTCTTAGGAGGAAAATGGCTGTCTGCCAGCTCTCACAGAGATGGATAGAAGAAAATAGTGGGGATAAATTCACAGTATCATAAAAACTTCAGAAAGTTTATGAATCATTTGGGTTCAGGTTTCTTCAGAAGTTTCTTTACAGTGCTTCTATGTTCATGAAGTTCAGACAAACCAATGTTTTGCCTCAAAAATCAGTCTTAGATACTAAATTTGTTACAATTTTCAATAAGGCACATTTTTGGAAGATAACTGGATAACAAAAGTTATGCTATCCTTAGGAAACCATTGGTCACTAGCAATTTCAACGTAGCCAGACTTAATGCATTGTGTGTTTGAATTTTGTATGAACAGATATAATTTTCTATGTACTCATGGGCCTGAAGTTTATAGTAAGATGTTTCTGATAAATGGTATGTGTCTACTGGTTTGGCTTTTTTTTTCTTTACTATCAAGAGCATAAAGTTGATAATGTGATTGAAGTAGCTAAAATAATCTGCAGTGTCCTCTCTTTTGTGCAAACCAGAGACATTACTGATGCAGTCAAGAAACTCTGTGCAATGCCATTGGTGAAAGAACAGGTAAAAGATTCAAGTTGATGTCCTGTTTTTCTCTTTAAAACTGGAGCTTGAATGGATATCAGTACTTTTCTGATTGATCAAGGCCATTCTGCTGTCTTACTGCATATTTTCCCTCTGATGAGTATTAGATAGA
Organism: Athene noctua; assembly: GCF_965140245.1. Taxonomy (NCBI): domain Eukaryota; kingdom Metazoa; phylum Chordata; class Aves; order Strigiformes; family Strigidae; genus Athene; species Athene noctua. The sequence goes on from NC_134039.1 coordinate 21,412,331, forward strand.
GGCACTATAAAAGAAGATTGCTGACAAAGTGTGACAGTGAAGCAACAGAGGACTTGTCCTATGTTTAACTGTAACTGATACACTCCTCTGGTTGTTCTTTCTTATTTCCACCAAACATACATATCTGTTTTGCCACATCACCTATACCAAATCACGCAATTTCAAAGTATTTGATTTTCATATATTTAGCATAGATGTTAATGATTAAAAAAAAAAAAAAAAAAAAAAGGACCAGCATCTCAAATAGTCCTGATTTTTAGCTGTAATGTTCACTTCTAAAAGACTGAAGTGGGTTTTCCAGGAGCTACTGTATAATTGTGAACTGGGACTTTGGAGGGCAGTATCTGTTCTCAGTTTTGTCATCAGCTGCTGTGGCATGACCTTGGACAAGTCACTATGACCTGATTTACAGAACTTCTGAGCACCCAAAAATTCTTTGGAAGTCAGCATCTTGGAAATACAGTTACTCAGCAAATTTGAAAATCAAGCCATTAATCACTTGGATTTAGTCTAGTGTAACCTTAAGTCAGGCTAATTCTTTCATACCCTAATGAAATTCCGTCTTCACACTTTTTAATAAAATTTTACTAAGTTACTGAGGAATTTTTTCTTTCCTTGTATGGGCTCTGTCTTGTCATTCTTTCTCACAGAAAATATTGTTTAGAAAAACATGCGAAACTGAGCAAGATGCTTGCATTCTCAGACTATTACCTGATCAGAAAACTTTTATTCTTTCTCTTTATTGTTGTGTTTTTTTGTGGTTTTTTAGCCCACGGCTTGTGACGTGTAAGAATACCTAGGACAGGAAAGTAAACAATGGGATAACTAGGGTTAACTGAGTTAACTACTGAGTGTTAATTAGAAAAATGTCTAGCTACATAAGTGAAGTTTAATTATGCCTGATACATAGTTTGAGGTCCAAAGCATAAGACTGAGGAAAGCTAACATAATTCTTTTTTATAACATTTCTTGTTTTGCAGGAGTGATATATAGCAAACTAATGATATACTGTCATCCATATACACTTACTCTTGACTGGTTCAAACCATCAAATACTCATCATCTTACATTCTTCCTGAGAGATGAAAAGTTTCACCAAAGAGCAGAAAGTATGTTAGTTGAAGAGGCTCCAGTGATGCTTAAAAAACCTCTTTTCTTAAATCTCTGCATTCTTAGCATCCATTCCTCTTAGATGGGTGTGAGGAAAGGAGGGAATAGTTTCCAATTTGTCAGGTACAGGACCCAAGCAAATAAACTCTGGAACATCAGTGTAGCTCTCTGCAGGTCTGGGTTGTAAGTAAATCCCTGCACTACATTTCTGGAACAGAGGACACTAGAGATCACAGAGCAAACATTGCTGCATGGCCCTGGGCAGAACCAGCTGTGGCCTTCTGGAATTAGGTATATGGGTGCTGTCTCTCTGAAGGCTGGCAAGTATTGTTAAGGACCAAGCTGCAAGAAACAACATAACATCACTCTAGGGTTTTTTTGTTGTTGCTCAGAGCTGGACAGCTGATTCACTTAAGCATCTTCTCTTGTTTCCCTTCTAGGCTCTGACTCACTGTAAATCTTGTTTATATAGCATCCTAAATCTTTTCAAGTCCACTTCAGCATCAATTATTAGAAGTCACTTTTCTAGGTAAATTCCAGCATAAATAGGTCTGTGACAGCACACGTTTTATCTGGCATGTTGATGATTTAAACAGAAATAAGAATATCTCAATTTAAGTTCTTCCTGTATATTAAAGGGCAAATACAGTAAAGAAAAGATATAAGAAGTAACAAGGGATTCACATGACCTACTTTTCAGTTAAACTCCAGGCTGTCCTGAGAGGCATCAGGCAGATCATCATCTACCCCTTGGGAAGTAGTTTGTCAACCCAGAATCTTTCTTAAAGGTAAAGAGCTTGGTCCAGTAAAAGATAGAGAGAACAGTAACAGAGTATGTTCTCCTTTAGAAAGGAATTAGAGCAGAAGAGACATATTGGGACTAATTTGTTGAAAGATTTCTTTTGGAGTTAAGAGATATTTAGTGTATTTTCTCTTTGAGTGTTCAGGTCAGCTCTGTGAACTCAATGTGTAAACTGCCTCCTATGACTGACTTTTGTTTACTGAGTATCCCTGAATCAGTTTTCAGCCCTAACCTCTCTGAATTCCAGCAGAGATAGATATAGTTCCTATTAGTGTGGCCTGTCCTGAGCAATCAGAAAACCCAACATGTCATGCCATGAAGAATAAGATAATGGAATAAAAGCCAAAGAGTACAGGTCATCCTTTTCAAGTCTAAGGTGTCTGTTGATGTTCATTTTTACTTTTGTTTGTCTTCTGAGTCACTCTCATGCAAATACTGCTTTTATTTTAGAGATAGTGATTGTTACTAGGTAAATAATTGAATTACAAGATGATCTATCTGTTGTAAAAACAAACAAGAAACCTGAAAAAAAACAAAAAACAAAAAACCCTGCTCCAAGTATTCCCAGCTTGCCACTGCTCATTCTCCAGCATGTGTCTAATTTTCACTCTCCAAAACATACATTCTGCTGAATCAACTTCCAATTGCCTCCTGGTACAGAAGGAGAAATACTTTCCTTTTTCTATTTTACCTATTTAAATTATAAGCTTTTCAGAGCAAGGAATGCCTCTCCTTATCTATATGTACAGTCTCCAGTGCCATAGAGTGCTGGTCCTGGCTGTACTCTCCAGAGGCTAAAAATGATAAGTGGTGACAATAATGATGGTGTTTGCTCATATGTAATGAGTGAAATGATACTGTTCCTGAAAACTCTCTTCTGAATGTTAAAAAGATTCTGTCCTGATTGAATACTTTATCACTAGTCTTAAAATATTTTTCAGTCCTAGTATTCGCATAAGAAGCTGTTCCACATTTCTCTTGGAGACAACTGACTAGATTGTTACTTATTTTTTAGTTAAGTTATTGAGGTTTTGTTCCCTTAACATTCCCTTTCAGCCTTGGTTATGAACTGGTTGTCTGTCCCTTGAAGCCTTCCTGTAAAGGTTGTCTATGACCTTGACTGACACTCCTCTCCCCCTTACTCCCTCCTTGGTGTAGCAGACCTAACAACTGACATCAAACAAATGGAGGAAAAAGAAAAAAAAGTTTTTTTAAAAAAAAGGTCAACTGTTCTTTCAACAGCAAATGTCGTTGCTGCTGCTTGCTTTTTAATCCTTTGAGAAATAAGTGCTAAGACAGTCAATTTGACTTCAGCAATGTAGAAAAAGTTCAGTTTTGATTTTATAAAGAGCTTCATCTTTCTCAGCGGCAACTGAACTATAAATGTCATAAAGAAGGAAAATATATTTCTGTGTGTTCTGTAACTCAAACGCTGTTCCATTTTATGAATCATAGAATGGTTTGGCTTGGAAGGCACTTCAAAGATCGTCTAGTTCCAACCCCCACTGCCAGGACAGGGGCACTTTCAACTAGGATCAGGTTGCTCAAAACCCCAGGCCAGCCTGGCCTTGAACATTTCCAGGGAGGTGGAACACACAACTTCTCGGCAACTGTGCCAGGGCCTCACCACCCTCATAGTGAAGAATTTTTCCTCATAACTAATCTAAATCTACCCTCTTTCATTTTTAAAACCATTACCCCTCCTCCTATCCCTACACTCCCTGATAAGAGTCCCTCCCCATCTTTCCTGTAGGCCCCCTTTAAGTACTGGAAGGCTGCTTTCAGGTCTCCCCAGAGCCTTCTCTTCTCCCCCAACTCTCTCAGCCTGTCCTCACAGGGAAGGTGCTCCAGCCTCCTGATCATCTTTGTGGCCTCTTCTGGACCCACTTGAGGGTCCAAGTCTTTCTTATGTTGGGAGCCCCAGAGCTGGACACAGCACTGCAGATGGGGTCTGATGCAAATGGGGTAGAGGGAGACAATCACTTCCCTCAACCTGCTGGCCTCACTTCTCTTGATGCAGCCCAGGATACAGTTGGCTTTCTGGACTGTGAGGGCACATTGTTGGCTCATAGTGAGTTTTTCATCCACTAATACCCCCAAGTCCTTCTCCGCAGGGCTGCTCTCAATCCACTCATCACCCAGCCTTTATTTGTGCGTGGGATTGAAAATAGGAATTATACACTATATGCAACTACCTCATGTATAGAATACTATATAAATATAATCAGATTTTTATCTATATTTATCATTATTTATATGAAGACAATGGACTAGCTCTCCTGTCTGTAACATATGTAGACAAAATTAGTACTCAGTTGGATGTTTGATGAAGTACCAACTCCTCCAAACCTTTCTTGAGTTAAACTCATACTGAAGTGTAGAGGCATTTTATGTGAATTCTGGGTATTGACAAAATGATTAAATCCTGCAGTATTAGTGTATCTTGTCAGTCTGCTTGAATTATTTCTATTATATTAATCAACATAGTACCCCCAAGACTTTTTGCTAGGTAGAAGAGAGGCTTTTTTCAGACACACTTGCACCACAAGTAAAGTGAAACTTTTGAGGCTACCTGTTACATCTCAAGTGCTGCAGCATTACGCATTGGGTAAGGGAGAAATGCCAGGAGAAAAGTTCTAATTGTTTTCTCACCATGATTTCCTGATTGTTTTAGTGTAATTTCTCCCGTGGTTTTGTGTGAAATACCTTTTAAAACACCCACTTAACAAGCTCTATGTGCACATAATGCCTCAGGCAAACTGCTGCTTACTCCTTCCATTCTCAATTACATGGGATGATAGTACATGTTTGTGTATACATATCTGTACATGTGTGTTTGCATACTTTAAAAAAATCTGAATGTGCTTCTATTTAATTCTGGTTTTATGGGGGGAGAAAAAAAAAAAAAACAACCAACAAACAAACACCAAAAAAACACCACCAAAGAAACTTACTTCCAGTCTTTTGTGTTTAATTAAACTGTGTTTATTACCTCATTACTGCCTCCTCACTGCCAGTACTGTGCATTCCTGTACCGTGGTTAAGAGATTATGGAAGCAACTGGCACCAGTGATAGTTTCTGCTTAACTGATTGCATCTTTTCATAAATGTGATTCATTCATTTTTTAACCAACCTAACTCTGGGATTTTAAAATCCATTCAGGGGAAACTCTGGGCCTGCTGCACAATTAACGTTTTTCATCTCTCTCTTTTTGTTGTTGTGTTGTGTTTTTTTTCCCTTCTTACAGCAGCTCACAGGAAGTCCTTGGAGACCAAATCCTGCCAGAACAGGCACTATATATTAAATGGGCTACACTATGTTGAAATTATAAGTGCTGTTCTAAAAATCCATTTACTTTCAAAAATTTGAGAGACTAGAACAAAGGTCTCTGTTCCTATTTGTCTCACTGCGTTATAAAGATTGTGAAAACATATTTCTCAGCCTGGAGATTGCTTTCCTCCTCTCCTAAAGTAGGTATTTGCCTTCTCTTCATATTTACCAGACAAATGCTGGCAGCTCCAAGCTGGGTACTGGCGGAAGAATGTACATCCAGCATTGCACTTATGTCACCTCTTCAAGCATTGTAATATTTAAGAAGCATCTTGCTGAATGCATAGTACTAGTGTGAAACATCCTTAATTTGCTGCAAAAAGATTAATGACTGTAAAGGATAGTAAACCTTTCAGGGACATGAGTTCAAAGATGGGCTGAAACAGAACTAACTTGCTCGTCTTTCTGGTCAAGATTTGCACCTCAGTAACTTATTTCTATGTCACCTTGGCACATGTGAGTCTGCTGTTGGAGCTGGGCAAAGACAGGGCAGACTGAGCAGTGGCAGGGGAAGCTGGTCGCTTGTGCTTGCCTTTAAGCCGAGGCCACGTCCCACCCAATGGCCCTGGGGCAGTGGGTGCAGCCTGTCCTGTCAGGAGATGCACTGAGCTACCTGCCATGACAGTTTTTTCTGTGTGGATGGGGAGGCACAGGCAGTGTAGCAGTATTTAATTTTGCCCAGTGTCTGAGAAGCCTGGAGCAAGGTCCGGTTGATGGCAGTTATAGTACTTGGGGATTTAATAGAGGAACTTTTTTTTTCTTTTTAAAAAAAAGGAAAAAGAAAAGTTGAATTAATCTGGAAGCTGATAGGTTCAGTCTAAATAACTGGCCTGACCTTTCAGCAGTCATAAGCACTCAGCAGTTCTGGCTGACCACAGTGGAATATGAGAGGTGGGAATCCAGATACTGAATTTGTTAGGCATCAAGACTTGTGTTTAGGCATCAAGGGTATAAACACCTCCTAAATGCCCACACCTAATAGTTCCTGTTGGCTCTCTGGTTAGCTGCCTGCTTAAAGGCGTTTGAAGAGAGCACAGCTATTTTTGCTGATTTGGCACAGAAATGGAGGTGAAATGTAGGCCACTCAAGTGGTGGTTGGTGCTCCTCAGCTTTGAAAGGATGCTGGGGCTCTGCCTGCTCAGTGTGGTTGTGGGATTCACATCTGAATATATCAGGCATGTAAAAGGGATGGAGAGGGTATTCTTATCTCTGTTATACCAATACAGAGACTGAAAACATGGATGCACCTCAAATGTGGATAAGTGCTTCTTTGTATATTGACATGCCTAAATACTGTCAGAAATCAGGTGCTGAGTGACTTGTCAGAGATGGTACAGTAAGCAGATGGAAGAGCTGGAGAAAGTAAATTCTGGTACTCTGAATCCCAGTCATATCTTCTGTCATCATAACATTAGGATACATCCTTCCCCTTTCTCACCTTATTTTTCATGAGTACTACTCCTAAAACCACTATAACCGGTATCTGTTCTTTTCTGAAATATCTGATTACTTTTTCCCTCGGGTTTTGTCTTTATAGAATTCACTTCAAAGTGTGGAAATTGTGGAAACACCAGACAAAGGTAAAGTGTTATTTTTAAAATATGTTAATGCAGGATGTATCATCAGAAAACACACGTTTTGCTATTTGTATTAGTTAACTGTTATTGTTGGCATATTGCAGATGTTTACGTATTTAGTCATATTATAAGGTAATTACAGCAAGTTAAAATTTAAGTGATTTAAAAATGTAAATAAAACATAGCATTTTCTAAAACTAATCTGGAGATTTAAATATGGAGAATGAATAGTAGAGTAAAAGAACTGAATAAAATTAGTGGTGGTCATAGCAGTTGTCCTTAACCCTAAGTTTTTCTGCAGAGAAAAGGGAAAATAAGGAACACCATGAAAGCCTAAAAAAATATTTTTGTGTATGTCTTTTCTACTTGGCTCCAATAACTTCCATTCCTCCCTCCTTAAGCTTTAGATCTGTGTTGACTTTTGTTGTGTAAATAATGTGTTGTCTTAAATTATATACTGTCATAAAAAGAGTAGGTTAGTTAACAGTAATGGACAAAAACAAAGACCCAATCTTATTTAGTTCCTCAGTTAAAATTATCTTAGACTCACTGGCTAATGCCCCGTACTGTTAGCATGCCTGCAGAGCACCCTGCAGACTGAGGGAAGTGCAGGAGTCTCTTCTGTCACAGATGCCTGTGTTAGATTCTTGGAGGGGACAGCCGCTCTGGGGCATGGGTCCTGCTCTACCACTCTGTGGCTGGCCTGCAACATCAACTGGGGGTGTCTACGTGGATGCTTTCAAAGAGACCTCCATCTGAATGTTGAGGTGGGCTGCAGTGTTCTGGGAATGCCAGTGTCTCTCCATTTTGTTTGAGGAAAATAAATCGCCTCTGAGATGCTTTTTTAACCCCCCCCTCTGTCTGCTTTTCTCGATTGCGGAGTGCTCAGAGAGGCAAAAAAGTGAATCAACCACAAAGATATGTGCAGCCTTTTAAACATAGAGGTGGTTCAAATGCAGATTTCCAAATGCCAGGCTTGATGTTTCACTGATACTCAACTTCACCTACAGCAAACAAAGAAACAGCAATTATATTTGTAAACTGCCAGGAAAAGCTAAGCAGCTGGAGGGCCAGGGGAGTAGGGGGAGAACATGCAGGTGCAGAGGGGAGGAGAAGGTAAATATAGTTTGCAGGATTCTTCTCCCTTGGATCTAGTCATTTATCCTGTTAATTTTTTTAACACTCTCAATAGGAACTAATTGTTGATGATGACAAAGAACAAATAGTTACTAATCAACCTTAGAAACATCTTCCTCTGCACACTGTTCAGAAAACCTGGCTGGAAAGGATCTAAAACATCCCTCTACTTAAAGGTATTTCCAAATTTCTACTTCAGTGAACCAGCAGCTTCCTCAAGGACAATATGATTTATTGAATACAGTAAAGGAATCAGATTTTTAACTCTCTACTTCTCTGTACGTATTTATTGACACCTGCATGCCTTCAGCTGTGATGTGATGCTTCTTTCTTTGTTCTCTGCACACCCTAATTTCATAACAATTGCAGAATCCTTTTGGTAGTGTAATACTAGAAGCTGCAACTTACCGATTGCAAGTCAGAACTTGCCAGACCACTTGTCATTCTGTGGAGAAGCCTACATTCAAAGTTGTCCAAGGCAACCAAAATTCAAACTGACCTTACATGCAGTGATATACATTTCCTGTATGTTTTAACGTACTACATACCTTACACCTGCAGCTATTAAATAAACTTCTAAAAGCCAGGAAAATATTTGTTCAGCTAATGAGTGTTAACAGAAAAGCCTAGCTATCGTATCAAAGCTGGTGTTAAGGCCATGTCTGATAAAAACAAAGTGCAAGAGCAATGACCAAAACTGATCTGCTAGAAGTTGGGCCTGATCCACAAGAAGAGGATTCTACATGTCTCTTCTTTTGGGACTCAGAAGCTTTCCTTAGTCCCTGTCTTCTTGGTGCTCACCTTCATGATAATGCCATGGGCCTCCCATCCATTGACCTAGAGACACTGAACCTGAGAAGAATCCAGATATTTTTACCTGCTGAAGCTAGAGTAAAAACCAACTAGGTGGTGAGTTGTGCATTCCTGCTGAAATCACCTTTGTGTTTCCTTTTCCACCTCACTTGTTTCCCACATCATTTTACTTCGTTATGCTTAGCAGGCTTGTGAAAATTTGCAAGCCTGTGACCCAAAAGTAAAGTAAAATCTCTGCCTTAGCTCAATGATACTAATTTTTGCCAGATCTCTTGGAAGCTAAAAAACATGTGCTTTGCATTCCCTAGCAGCACAATTGCAAATGAAGTCAGCACTGACAGCCAGGGAGGAGACAGACTATATGTCCCACTTGTACTGTTCTTTTCTGTCTCTTATCTGTATTCATGTTTATCCTGAAGAAAACAGGATCAGATTTGAACAGTAAGAGCAGCAATCACTCCAACTAATAATTTCTTTTTCCTCTCTTCTTCCTCCCCCAAGTGATACTTATTACCTTCAGTATCATAGGTTTTGTTTTTCTTCATTATAGCTTCTACCACAAAGAAGAGAAAGATTAAGGATACTATTAAAATTAAAGCCTTACTTAATAATTTGTTTAGAAAGTGCTTTAGTCTTTCTTTTTAATAAAATGTCATCAGAGGTTTAATATTAGTCATTCACCATGGACTAAGCAAGTCAAATATTATATTCAAAATATCTAGCCTTGATTTAGTGTTGCAATAACTGGCTCTAATAATAGTGTTATCTCTGTAGACCAAATTATTCTATTGCTGTGAATAGAACAGTACTTATCCATGTTATGCCTAAATCTGGATCATGTTCTTTTTCCTCTGTATGAACTCATTAGAAGATAACATCTATGTTTTAGTACTCAAAGTATTTTTTTATTTCTTCTTACATGTGAGGAACAATAGGCAGTTTCTAGATATTAGTACCTCTCTACAGCTTCAAGTGTTCCCACAAAAAGAATAAGATTATTCACATTAATAGAGATTTAACATTGGAGTTTTCTGCAATCCAGAGTATGAAAAGACAACCTGCAAGCTGGTACAAAACTGAGTCTGTGCCTGTTTCTCAAAAGCTGATGAATGAATGTTTATACAATGTCTACAGCCTTGCTACTTCAGGCAGGGATTTCAGGGATCAGACATAATAAGCAGCTTCTGTAATATGATCAGTAGTTCTCAGGGACCCATCCCAGAAAGTCTAGTATGCACCATGAACTGATGATATTGAATCAACAGCCTTTTCTAACGGAATTGCTGGAGTTGCTGTCTTTTTGAGTGAATGCGGAAATCAGATACCTTGATGACAATACATTTAATTAAGTCATCATTACATTTAAGGGTATAAAGATTCACTAATTGTGCTTGGTATTTGATAGTTACTCCTAGATCTGATCATAAAAATAGTCAGCACAGAGATTTAAAAAAAAAAAAAAAAAAAGAAGGAGGAAAAATGGAAAGGTTTTTGAAGGTTTTCCTATATAAAATTGAAAAATCCACTTCCTCCTTTCCTAGCACAAAGCCATTATAGTTTTGTTTTGGAAAAATCACTTATTGTTTCAGAATATAAAAAAATATCAAGAGCTTTTTACTTATTCCCTTTTATCTCTGTGTCTCCTGCATTGTTTTCAAACCTGAGCATGGTTCTTCGCCTCTAACTTGTTACTGTGCTACATCCTGGTACATTGTTTGGAAAGCCAGGGGTTTTTTAACCAAGACTAATTTGTAAAAAACTACAAACCCCCTGTTCTCAAAAAAAATTAGACAGAAGTTACCAAGGCCTTATAAAGTAAATAGTAGCAGAGACATTTTGGATACCAGGACAAGAGGAAATTTTTAAGTTTCTTTCAAGGGTTAATTCATAGGATTCTTCAACTAGTAGAAAGAAACAATAAGGTAAATATGGGTGCTTGGAAACTGCATCTGATCAGTATTTACATTATTGCCCTTTCATGTTTTGCCTTTTTCTTATTATAATAATGGTCTAATTAATGTTGCTTAGCACCCCACCTACATTTTTTTTTTCTAGGGGTTTTGTGTGTGGGTATAACCTAAACTTTATTTAGGATCTTGCTTTTTTTCTTCTCTCTGAAAATAAATAGGAAAGAACAATATCAATCTTACGTTCTCCAAAATATATTTAAGGTGTCAAAAGGGTCTTAAGCCTTCATTCCAGATTCTATTCAACCAGATGTTTGTCATGTTTTACCCAGAGAAAATGGGCATACAGAGTCAGAGAGGGCATGTTTAATATGTATTGAATTGATGTCATCTGCTACTTCAGTAACAGCACACTACCTACTCTGTTGGAAGGTCTGCCGCTAAAATAATATCTGATTTGTAATACTGAACTGAGAAGAACGTAAGTTGTTTTCTATAAGGAATAAGCTAGTATGGTCCTTACTAAATCTTGAAGGCACCTGCAGCTATATTCATTAACACTTTCAGGGATGGTGTGGATTGTTCTGTTTCTCACCAAGGGTGAAATTTATTCCTTCAAACTTCATGTACAAGGAACATGTGTCAGAAATAAGCATATCTGGCAGCTGTGGTTAAAGTTCATTTCACTTGGTCTCATCTTATTTCTGAAAGTCTCATTTCTTCTCATCTTCAGTGATGCAAAATAATTTCACACCAGAAATAAATTGTGAGGTTTGAGTTGTGAGATTATTAATCTTGGCCACAATTCACTTTGTGGTGTGCTGTATTTATCATCTCCTAGATACTGGCTATGCCTGGGATACCTTTCTAGAAAATAAACTCTGGCATAGCTGAAGCTGTGAATCCTCTGTAGGAAGTCCATAGCATAGTGTTTTGTAAATCGGTGAAACACCATAGTCCTTTCTTATCTAAGATTTATTAATCAAAAAGTCATAAAAAGCAGTAAAGTTCTCTGGCTTCATGAATAGGCGATATAATTTCAGCTTACCAAATCCTATTCGACAGCTCATAAAAATACAGTGAAAAGTTGTTCATCAACTCTTGTGAGTAATCAGCATTTACAGACTACCTAAGACTTTTGTCTCTAATTTAGTTAATTGCTATGGGCTTAATGAATGAAGGGGGGGGGGGGGGAAAGGGCAGAGTCTGGCATGGAAAACACAGAGTGTTTTTAAACTGAGAGCTGACAAGAGTAAGAAAATGAGTGTAGAAAAGTATCTTGCAGCTGCAGACCAGGTCATACTTTAGACATTTGCTTACATCTTAGGAAACCTATTCTAGAGAAGAACTTAATTCTGGATCTCCTAATAATTAGATAAATAATGCTGAAGTTTCATTTGTCTAGCAGAGAAGTATACACAAATTCTAGACAGAGAAGTATACACAAACACATAATAAAAAGACTGAGTTTTCTTAACCTGTTAGACTCTAAAATAATTCATTTTTTTTGTATGGAAGATGATTACAACACAACAAGGTGTACTATTCCAGCCAGTCCTGAATGTGTGCAATAATTTGCTATTTCCAGTAGCAACAAGTCCCACTGTATGTCAAACTATTTTCATTTTATGTGTACCTCTATTGTTACGCAGTTAAAATTTGTCTATTATAAGATGAAGACTGAAATAATTCCTTTGCATTGTTTACAATGCACTTTGTGATTCAATAGTTCTGAGTGTTTTCTAGTTTAAAGGCAAAAGGTGTCAAGGGGAATAAAATTCAAGACCAAGGATATGTTTTTTGGAGACATTTCTGTCAGATAGCTAAGTCCAGTGAATTGTGGTATTTGTCTCTGATGTTGGGTAGGATTCCTGCACCTATCCTGAATATAAAAGCTAATACAAACAAGTCTCAGGCTTCCTTTTCCTGGGAATTTTTTCTTTTTTCAATAAACACTATTAGACAGCTAATAGATGGCTGCTGAATACAGTGGCCAGACAAGTGTAGTGAGTATGTCAGGAGCTATAACTGTTGACGAGAGAATGTTCTTAATCGTGTAGGAATCCATGAGTTAGAAGGGGGGAAAAAAGGAGAATTTGGGGTACTCCTCTTGGAAGACAGATCATTCTGATCTTGGAATGATACAGTGTACTCTAACACTTTGTCTTTCAACCTGTCCCTTGTCTGAGAAATGAGTGCTTGTATGAGCTCTTTTCACTTGATGAAGGCTGCCAGGACTAGGGATTTTTATGTACGTTGGCAATCACACAATCCCTAGCTGCTCCAAAAACAGAGAGGGGAAGATGGATAAAAGCCAGTAATTGCAGAAAAAGCACTGAAGGGCTTAAGCCAGAGGAAATAACGTAAATAAAGGGTGCAGCCTGCATTTCATGTATATTTGTATAGATATGTATTTCAGTGTCCATAGTTCTGTAATATTACCACCAGACTATGACCATCTGAATGCTGACTATGTCTGATTGTGACTGCTATTGTATACATTTTATGAATTTTTGCCTACAGTTGTAACAGCTTCACAGTCTTAAAATTTAACCAGTACCTTTTCTCCATTCTACTGCATTGACAGTTCCCTTGAACTAAGTAGCTACTTAGCTGCTGAAATTACAAAATACCTACATAATAAAAATCCTTCCAGCACAAAAATTAAAATGGCATATCTGAGGCACAGACTAACTTGCTGAACTTTAAAATGCTTACTTTGAAAATGCCTTAATTTGAAGGCAATGTAATGAAAGACTGTTAATGATACACTAGAAATGATCTAAGGCTGGTTTCAGAAGCACAGATGGCCAATTGGCTTCAGTTGGTAGTTTATGTCATTTTAATTAAATTTTATTAGGAAGCATTTCAAAGCCATAGCTGATGGTTTAAGATAAATATAGTTCTTCATAAATGACCTATTGCTAACCTTTATTTCTCTCTCTCCTTTCACTGTTAATAGAGGCTGATGTGACTGAGCTCTCCATGGTGATCTTTAGTCTCATCCATGTTCACAGCACCAGCATTGATGTAAATTTCCAGTTTGCCCGCATACCTAAAAGCCCTTCATGTGCAGACATCAGCCTAGATTCCCAGCTCAGCTTCACTATCTATGCTGCCCATAATATCCCAGAAGCCTGGGTGAACAGGTAGGAGGAGATCCAGCAGGGGTTCACAAGAGCTGTTGTCTCTTAGATCACATATTTTTCACAGATATTGGAGTACCTCTGTTGCTTTGGTGATACTCCGATATTAATGTTGGAGACTGAGTAAGTGGGTATATCCCCACTATTTATCTACCATAAAGTGCATTTACTTAAGCTTGACTGACTAGGAGACTTCCAGGCCCCATTGATATATGGAGAATCAAGGAGGTGGTCTAGATGGTTGCCCTTGACCAGTGTGGAAGAATGGTAGTAGAAGCAATATCAGAGCACTGGCCTTGATGAGTATGTGCACAAACACTTCTGCGACTGACTTGCTCAGCGGGAGGGAGGAAAGGATGTGTGCTGCAAGCCAAGCGAGTTTGGGCTGGGACTTTGCCCAAAGGTCTCTGCAGTACAAGTACCTAGAAGGGTTGAAAGCTAGCTTACCAAGTTAAGCAGAGGGGTGCTTTTGCTTAAACCTAGTCTGAATGAGGCTTTATCAGGAGTTGTTGCTTCTGGTGTATTCAAACCACATTGCTTGGCTAAGCATGTGTATTGATGATCCTCTTTATAGATAGTGATTAAAATAAGTATAGTTTATACGTCCAAGTATACCTAGTATATCAGCATAGCACAGGAAAGAAAAGAGGGGGACAACTTTAATAAAAAGATGATGAAGTATTCTCTTCTGGATTGTTTATTTGGTCAAATTAGTTGTCTCTTCAAATAGCTTCTTTTCCTACTCTGAGCAAAACTGGTGTTCTCCTACCACTCCAGTGTGACCAAAGTAGGACAGTTGACTCCAGTCTGGTAGCATTATTTTTATGAGTCAAAATGCTGTTCTCCAAGTTTTTATTAATACTTTCCCCTTGCTCCCACTTTACCTTGATTCTAAATGACTGATTAAAAAACAGTGGGATCATTTGCATTAGACTGTATGCAAGAGAATGTATTATATAGAATTAGCTGTAATTAGCAGGTTAATAAAAATCTGAGAGAACTTGCATTAGTTAAGGTAATAAATACAGGACTATAATCACTATCCTGATTTTCAGATGGTTATACCATTCTCATTGTGGTTTATGTTTTTCCAGAAAAATGTGAAATTACCTATGGCCTAAAGGACACTGATGACTTGAATGCTATGTTCAAGCATGTGAAAATGAGAATCTCTCTTCCTCCTTAATCTCCCTCTCCAGTCTTTGTAATATTTATAGCTAGCATGGACTTCTTAACATGGAGTACTGCTCTGACACCTACTTTTCTCAAATACTAACTTAATTCACATGCATACTCCCCGTTCTTATTTCTGCATTGTATGAATTCATGCTGACTATGTTAGGGCTCTCATTTTCCCTTTCCCAAAGGTCACATTTTATGATCTTGCTGCTGTTCATAACATGTATTTTAATATATATTCCTGCATTATAATGTTAGAATTTTAACATCCCTCACTGTGTGTCTTGCATTTTTTTTTTCTATACATACCTGTATGTAATAAATAGCTTTTCTCTCAATCATTTAGGATAAGGGAGAGTGAGTTGTCTTATGTTTTACAGAATCATGTTAGTGCCCTGTCAAATCCATCTCAGGTTCACTTTTGTGGATTGGCTGTATGTCAGTTTTTATATTTATGCTCTCAATTTCTTATTTCCATCTTACTGTCCTCATTGAAAAGATAGGCACAAACATTACAAGTTGCAGAATAATGTTGCAGAACTGATTACCTTCCCTTCTTTACTGTATTTTCATTCCTTCTTGTTTCTTTTATCACTTTGTTGTTTTATCCCAAACAGATGTGCATTATTTGCTGCCAGTGGCATAATGTTACTAGCTTCATGTTTGACCACATTTGTTTGTACAGCCCAAATCTACATCTGGATGATATGAAGTGATCTTTGGGACAAGACTATAGAGTCATGCCTTTGCGCCTACAAGGAGACTACCTAGGCAAAATGCTCTACAAAACCTACAAGGGTTTTAAGTGCATGCAGTCTGAACAGCCTTCCTGACTTCAGTCAGACTGAAGCATTGTGTAAGTATTAATATTTACAGGATTAGGTCCTTATGGTGTGTAAATCAGGAATATGTCTGTATATTGTGTATCAATACTTCTGCATAAAAAACAATGCTTAATCATTTGTTTGTATTAAACCTGTTATTTCCTGCACTATTCTCCAACTGTTTGTAATGTTTAGACTAGATAAAAGATGCCATATTTAAGAGCAGAAGCATTTCCTAGTCTTATTAAAGTGTTTTTTTCCTTTCTCTGCATTGATACCTAATAAGTACTACAGATTCCCAGATCCTTTTCTTTGAACTAAAAATAAAAAAAAAAGAAGAAAAGAAAAAGCATACCTACTACAATAATTATAACTGTGTTCCAAAAGAGATCAACAGTGAACTTGTAAATAAGTCAAAGCCAGGCACCTTCAATATGCAAATGCTTCAGATTTCCAATTCAGATTTGATGTTCATCCCATGTTCATCATTCTTGTGGAGAATGTAGTCTAAAGCTGAGAATAGCAGGATGATGTGGAAGTTACAAGACTAATTAAGAACCTTAGTTGATTAAACACTCTGCCTCTATTTTTGACTAATTTTATAAGATTTGAGTAAGAAGAATATGAAGCCAACAGATAACCCCAGACCCAAATTAGTTGTCGGTTAAGTATCTGAAGAATGCCAACACAGAGGGCTTTAATGCTTCTGCTGTAATGAATGTATAGATTCCCTGTTTTTTACAGATTAGGTGAAGTAAGTATAAGTAGATTTACTGTTGATTGAAGTTGTATGATGATCAAGTTCCAACACTTCAAAACTTATGTCCAAACTTCCCTTGACTGTAACAATGAAAAAAACCCTGTTAATCTTAATGACAAAAATATGGAACGGAATCTAGGTATCTTAAGTACTTTTCTTGAACTCTGAATGTTAAACAAACAAATCCAAAATAAACACACACACCAATAATACGAGAGTCATTATTTTAAATCTTTTTGCGTGTAAGGATGGATCTTCACCAGTTTCTGAATGGTTAGCTTCATGTGCTGGACATGGTACATCACAGTTAATGTTTTTTTTCATTTTCTCCCCCTTTGTTTTTCTCTTTCTCCTGTTCACTACCTTATGCTGGGAAGACAATGTGTCAAGTGAAAATCTGCAAAAATATACTGGCTAAAAGATCCATCTTTTTCCTGGCTGACTGGAACAAGAAGTAAATTTTGGTCTGTGTTTGATATAGGTTTGTCTGACAGATTTTACACATTGAATATTTAAAAAAAAAAAAAAAAAAAAAAAAAAAAGACCCGCATCTTTATTATGAATCTTCTTCTGAACAAATTAAACTCCACAGAATTCAGAGAAACTTAGGAAGATCAGAGTTAGAAAAGAGTAGGATAGCCAGAGGAAGAGAAACAGGACTAAGCCAAGTCTGGTCTGGCAATAAGCTAAACAAAGCTGGTCTGAGAATAGCTTTCATTCACTGGGGGCATCCTGGAGGAATACTGCAACCTAAGGGAAATGCAATCAGAGGCGGTATTTCTGTCCTTCTTTGAGGACTTCAACCCTTTGGATCTGCCTCTAGTAGGTTTGCAATCCAGCTTGAGAACCTATAGTTTCTTGAAGTGTTCTTTTTTTAGAAGGAACAAGGCTGTTGCGGGGTGTTTTAATAAGAGAGATCTACAGTTTTAAAATGAGGACCTTAGTTTGAGACTGGAATTTTAGAGTAAAGGCTCGTAACTGCCTGTCACCTGTCTGTCTGCTCTGAGGAAAATAACTATTGAAAAGCAAAGTGCACACTCAAACAACATTCATTTAAGGCAATGGGATGACAAAAAGCATATTTGCAATAGATGAGAGAGAAGTAGTATACAATTTTTTTATGATTTGGCGGTAATACTGTATTCTTCCAGCTTCCTGAGCATGACATGTTTATATTTACAATCTTTGAAATTTTTGGTATTTTGCATCACTGTTTATTGTATTCTAAATCTGAAAGCAATTTGAATGCATTATAATTCAACAAAGGCTACAAGTCATCTGAAAGGGGTTTTTTTAAAATTAGAATTGAATACAGAGTGTAATTCATAAATTCTGTTTGCCTTTAAGACGCACAACAGTTTGAAGCTGGTCAAATGGAAGAATATATTTTTATGTTGAAACTGTTACACATCTATCTTAATGGAGATATTGAATAGCCTTTTTGCACAACACTCCTGAAAAGATATAGGAATCTTAGTATGTCTGCCCTATGGTTAATAAATATAATGGGTGCATTTCTCTTAAGCATCCAAATTAGTTCCCTTAGGGCCTGACATCTGCTTTGGTGCCTTAGTTGAGTCCATAGAGTTTGAGCATTGAACCCTCTATCTTTTGTATGACTGGAAAGTAATTATTATCCTTCTGTTTAAAAAAATTGGATCATTCCCATTTGCTCTGTAGGACTTTTCACTTTGTTCAAATTTTGGTCAAATACTATCTTATGGTTCATATGGGTAGATATAATTGAAGTATAGGGGAAGGATTATATTGCTTATGAGCATTTTTGACTTCTAAAAAGTGGCTGATCCCTTTCTGGAATGCATCTTACACTACCTTTTTCTAAAACAAAATATAAGAAGACAGAATAGAAATAAATCCTTTATTCATAACTGGAACAGAAATTCTGATGCTTTTCCATTTCCATGAAAACTTAAAGCTTCACAGTTTCAGTTTAAACTTCTCCCTCTGCAAAATCAGTATTAAATATCTGCAATTCCATCAAAAATCTTATTGGAAAAAGTAGTAGTTAAGTATGCAGTCCTAATTCTTTCATAGGTCATAGATGCTTGTAAGAGACTCTTAACATCAGAAACAAGATCTAGAGTTGTTTGAAACTTAATAGCTTTCATTTGTAAAAGCACCTTTTACTTTTTATAGTTGCTTGAATTTCAAAAATAATTTTCAAAATACAATTCAAATAAATTCCAAAGTACAAACTCAAAAACTTATATCTGTCTGACAGGCTTTTCAATATTTCCCTCAACTGTCGAAGGCATTCACATATTTTGCACCTCAAACTGATTGCCCTAGACTTGTTTAAGTCTCAAAAGAGAATGGGAGGTTCCTTGGACCTAATTACCTGAGGTCCAGAACAGGCTGAGAATCTAGGTAGCCAGATATGCCATTATTTTTGTATGTTTTAGCTTATATGCAGAACTGGATTTTGTGAATGGATGCTATTTTTGAGTAAAAATGCAAGCATCAAATGAGTATGTTAAATCAGCTAACAGTCTTACAGCTGGAGCTTTCTCTCCCTTTTTTTGAGTCACTGAAATATTCCTGGGTTGGCTGGGCAGATTCTGCTAAGAAAGGAGATGTTTATAAAGCAGACATTTACTGCAGGACATGAACATGTTGACATCATGACAATAGATTCTGTTCTTATTCCAAATCTCATACAGCACTTAACAAAATAAAATGTTTTCACATAAAGACAGGAACTGACTGCTTTACTGTGTTGCGCTTACCATGGTATGACTTTGGTATAGTATCAGCATATTGGGTAGTACAGTGTTGCCAGAAGATCTTTCCTGTATGAAAATATACATAGGGAAGGAAATGTTCGTTTTAATTTATTTTAACTATTAAATACTTGTCACTGTTCTATAATGAGAAAATGTGTTTTCTGCTATTTGTGCTGCTAACACTCTAAGAAAGAATAAACAAACAGCACAAAACTTGACAGAATAATCAGTATATTCAAAATATTTTGAAATACACAGAGAGAAGGAACAGTAGAGGTGATATCATATTATCATTGAAGGTGCTATGGGCCTAACTGGCGTAATTTAAAACATGTCGGACACAGGCTAGTTTGACTTTACTCAAGTAAATACATGTATATAAACATGAATTAATACTTTTTGCAAGAATTTAAACTGAAATTGATTTTAAAATAGAGCATTTTTAAGCAGTAAGTACTATGGTCATCAAGTGGCACCATTTCCTATCGTAGGACGTCTGGGTTACTCAAAACTGTAATCATGATATGTTCACTCTTAATTATCTTTTGGCTATAACATCACCTTTATGAAACAGAATGGAATATGTCTGCATAAGAAGTTTACAGAGGAGACAATTTCTTTTTTGTCAAGTTTCTTGCCTTGAGTTAAAGTGCTACTTTTGTTCTAACCCAAATGTTATTTTCAGTTGATCACAGCCATTGAAAATGAATTTGGTAAAAGGTCACCAGAAAGAACTTCTATTACATTAGGAAGTCAAATATTCTCTATATAGTTAGGGATCAATCAGACCAAAAAATAAAACTAGCTAATTCAAAATAAATTCTTATCTTGATTTAGGATTGAATCGAAGATGGAAGAAAAAAAAAAAAAAAAAAAAGGAGAGTAGTGTTTTGATGATTAGGAATCTAGGAAGATAATTTCTACTGAAGACCAGACTTGCTTTATTTGCTGATTTTCATGTATTTAGCTTATGTTTTAAGCACTTTAACCAGTTACTGTCTGAACTTTAACTTGACAGGTTTTTGTGTTTAAACATGAGCTTCTGTTGAAGTCTGTTATTATATTTAGACTTTCCCAGAATGTTTTCAGTAAAGGTGGGAATTATTTGCTACCTAAACAAATTGCCTTGTTTAGTGTTTCTTCTGTTTGTCCTTTTTTAAGAGTATACTTTTTGCTTTAGAATTTGTGTGTTATCTTTGAAAACTGTGGTTGTCACCTTGGTGCAGAGTTTGAACAGGCTTATACTATCTAACACATAATGTATACAGTTCAAAAGTTGCTCCATTATTTTCTCATCAGTTTCATTTTTCAGGCTGAGACCTCTTACTTATTCTCTTTCTTTTGTCTTAGCTTGTTGCTCTTAATATATTTATTCCACCCTCTCCTCTTTTCCTATCCTCTGTAATTTATGTTAAACCTACAGACATGAAGTATGACATTAATATTAAGGCTACCATTCATCACCTCAGATACTTTCTTGGCATTGGGTTTCCCTCTTCTCCATATTTTGTTTGGCTTGTCTATCTTGTTTATACTCTCTCAGGGCAAAGCCTGTGTTGCCCCAGACTCTTCTGTGTTGAGTGTTCTGATATTAGGCACTTGGCCTTTGAAACCAGCTGTATAATTTATCTGACATCTGTGAATAGCACCTTCTCAGTGAGTAGCTTCTCTGTTCTTCTCAACTACTGTTGAAATTTTTCACCCACATGGTGTCTTATTTCTGGCCACTGTTCCATTTTTCTTTCTTCTTAGTCACCCATTTTACTCAGCCTCATGCAGTCAGAAAGGATAATACCAACTGGGTAAGCTCAGATGTGCATTAATCAAAGTTCTTAAAAGCAATACAGATATTCCCCTTCTCTAGGTATCATATATCATGGAAGGGAAATTTTGGTCCTCCTTGGCTCATACTTTAACTTGGGATGTCTAACTCTTGTCAGAGTTTCCAGGTTCTTTTCCTACTGGTGTACATCTGTTAGTGTGATAGTGTCTCAGGGAAACTCTGGCAAGGATTTGCTTTCTGCAATGAGGATATTGTGATTTTTTTTTTCATTGCTCCAGGTTCAAAAGGAGTGTTAACAAATGTCTGAGTTAGAAAACGCATGTTTTGATTTTTTTAGCTTTGTCTCTTCACAGCGTTAACGATGCTTTAAAGTTAAGTTAGAGTTAACTCTTCATCAAACTGTTTTATGTAACATGGGCAGAGTTGTTGGCCTATAAGTGAAAAAGAGCAAGCTAGCTATAGCATGTAAAACAGTTCAGTCTCTTAATAATTGTTTCTAACTGATAATGAATGAGGAAGAGGACATGAGATGGAAAGCAGAGTTGAAAGCTATAAATAGGGACACATGAGAAGACAGTTAAGAATAGCTTCTTAATTTTATTCATGTTACTTGGGAAGAGTGGGAAATTGCTGTCTTGCTTTGTTATTCAGAGAGAGGTATGCAGATTTGAATAATTTCCAAATGTTTAAGAGTGATAATCTGAAGTTTTGACACTAATGTTAACTGGGGGTACTGCAGAACTTCAGATGAAAACCATCTACTTTCTTTCAGTGACTCCTCAGTGCATTCAAGGAAACTTTCCTGAAGCCAAGAGAATTTTGCCAGATTTGGAACTAGGAGCAGAATCTTATGCTAATTTTACCTTATACTATTACCTTGTTTTATTTCTGCTACCCATAATCTTTATGTTTGTCAGGCTACTATACTTTTAAAATACTGATTTCTACATTTGCTTATTGCTTAGTATGACTATACCTTTTTTAAAAATGCTGAGATTTGCATCGTTCTGCCAGTTTAGATTGAACATCTGAAAATTAAAACTAATATATATTATTTAAATTTATCTTCTGTTTTTTTTCTTAATCTCAATTTTATGCAGATCTTTTATTTTCTTAATGCTTATGTTACCAATGCAGAATAATTCTTTTAGCCTTTAGCTCCTTATATTGTTTTTTTTTTTTATACAGAAAAAAGTAATTTCACTTTTCACTTGAAAAATTTAAGTTTGCACTGAATATACATGGAAAAAGCTAGAAATATACCATCCACCATAAATGTTCTCTTTAGGAAAATGAAAATACAGACTTGTACATGTCTGGGTAGTTAAAATGGGTAGTTATTTATTAGGATTGTTCTAAGTTATGTTTTTAAATCAATTCATGTAATCCATATAAACAAATTGAATGACCAACAAAGTTTACTAATGGTCAATAAAAGTTGAGATTCATATTGATAGATCTGAATTTTCTCACTAAAAAATGTGAATCACTCATTGCTGTTAAGTCAAAATCTGCCTTTAAATTGTAGCTGTGAAATACCACACCACCAGAGCACATCTGAACACGAGAATGGTTATCATGCTCTACTCACAAGCAACTTTTAGTTTCTTAAGTAGTGTTTTCCTTTGAAGACACAAGACAGCAAATAACTAACTATTGGTTTACAGTTCACCCTTAAGGGTTGTTTATTCTGGAATAGTCCTTCAGTGATAAGGTAATTCTAAAGCAAAAGTTTAACTAAGTTTTTCCTGCCTTTATCAGCTCTAGGGGTTACCCATGAGTTCTTATATGCCTCTTCTCAAGTACTGTGACCCAAGTTAATGGTTGGCAATACTCATCAATATGTTGAAGGGATCTGTCAGTTGCATTTTCCTTTGGAGTGCAACTCTTGTAATTTATAGCTTTATATATGTGTTAAGGCATCTAGGAAAATGTAGAAATAATTCATTTGTGGTAAGAATGCTCTTTTTTTTTCAACTTTTATTTTGCTCTTTTCTGATTTTCTTTTAGAATCAACTTTCCTCTGTGAATACTCTTCCGAGGGAAACTATGCTGACAATAAAACTACTTGTAGTAAACAGTGCTTCTAAAGATACAGAAGTGCTTGCTTAGACCTGCTCCCCATTGTATCCGAAAAAGTAAGTTCAGTTTTGTATGACAGCTTAAGAAAAGACCATTCTTGAATAGTATTGCACTCAACTTGGGAGAAATATAAAAAGATGAAATGCTCATTTCAGGAATTTGCTCTAATAAGACTGAGATTTACAGTAAGTGACTGACAGTCCCTTACAGTAAACTGCTCTTGCTGTGCCAGTAAGTTTTCCTTTCTTTCCAATACATTGGTTTTGAACTTGGCTTATATAACTGACACTTACAATCAAGTTCCCTCGGCCTGTTGAAAGTCTTTGCTGTACCCTTTCCTCAGCTTTGCAAAATCCTGCTCAGTATAGTCTCTTGTTCACAATGGGTGGGTTTTTTTCAGTGTGTGTTTGGTTCCCACACCCATTGATTCTGCTCAGAGTGGGGCAGTTAGTGATGACCGCAACGAGCACCTTACCCTCTACACACCACCTTATAAGCTTTCTCCTCTTTTCTAACCTTTCTACACAGCACATAGTGTATTTTAAAGGTGCTTGTAGCCTTGAATGTCTCTGCAGTGATGCATATACAGAGGTCTAAGGTAAATTTTCTGCAGTGCTCTAATATATTTTAGTAGCACTGAGACATCTGAATTTAGATCAAGTCTTTACAATGATACTTAATTTTTTTTTAGACTCTGTAGACCTGCATGCCCTCTGGGCATTCCACCCAGAACCGATGCTCAGCCTGTTCCTGAGCTGCGATCCCCCCTCACCCCCCCATGCCATCCCCCTCCACAAACTCCCCCAATTATATACTGAGCATAACATCATATGGTATCAAATATCCCCTTGGCTAGTTTGGGTCAACTGTCCTGGCTGTGCCCCCTCCCAGCTTCTTGTGAAAATTAACACAATCCCAGTGGAACCCAAGACATGTCTCTTTCCTTATAATGAGACATCTTAATCTACTCCATAAGGTGGCAATTGCCATTTAAAATAAAACAAAAGAAAACCAGAAAATCTCGTTGCTTGTATGAATTTACTGTGTTTGAAAGACCTGGGCTTCCATTGAACTTTGAAGCTGAGAGGCTTAAAACACTAGAAAATACATTGAACTGGGCTAGAGGCTTTTTCCCTCCATTCAGAAGAAAATTCAGTATTACTCTCTTCGGAAAAATAGAGCATTCTTCTTTGACTTAGTGGTTACAGTACTTAGCTTGAAGGAAGGAAAGAAACATAAATCAAATCTCTGCTCCAAGAATTGCTTGGGCATTTTATTCAATTACTTTTATTTTATAGTCAGTCTGAAGAAGAACACATCACTCTCACTTCCATTGTGTGTGTCTTTTTAAACAAAACATGCATTATGTTTATTCTGAGTATTTCTACCATCCTGGTGCTTAGGGTGAAACAGATAGAGGGAATGTCTTCACTGAGAATTTAACTTGAGGTGAAATGTTAAGACATCTTCATTCCCAAAAAGCTGCTAGGTACTGAGTACATTCAGAAGCAGAGCATTAGTCGTGATAACTTAATTGGGGAACACTTGGGCACCTTTGGAGGTAAATGGGTTAAGTGAGGATCCTGTTCTTGAGGGCCTGTGTGGTGGTTTTCTTATTTTTCAGCATTTAAGTCCCAAAGGAATTATTTTTGGAAGATACGAAAGCCCTCAGCTGCCTGTAGTGTATATTTTTTTAATGTATGTCATCAGAGCAAGTATGTTGATATTCATTAGGTAGATCTGCAAGTCACTCAGTTTCAAAAATTTAACTGAAAAATGGCTACATTCTTTCACAGTACACACAATCAGCACAGTGAAGGGGATAGAGGGCTACTTTTCTTTCATCTGCTGCGTAATTGTAGAGATCATTGATGAAATGACCCTTCAAATCAGAAATAAAAGTTGAGTTGTTGGGGAGGAATGGTTTAGGAATAGCATGTTCAACACCCCCTAATCAGATAGCTGTGTCATTTACAATTATTGTAATTACTAACTCAAAGAAGCCTAAATGCTTTTTCCTCTTTTAGCCAACCCCAACTCCACAGAATTGTTCATTCACTATGAATTGAATTGATAGACTGGTTTAAAAATAAGGATAGTCCTGAAATTCCTTCTGAAATGTGAAACTTGAAAATATCTGAACATTCATCCAGCCTGCTTTTCCTTTTCTTTGGAAGATCGTGAATATTTTTTTTGGTAAACTAGCTTTCATAGTTACCTACTTAGAAAGTGGCAAGATTAAAACTGTCAAGTTATTCCTAATCGGTAATCCTACTAGTTGAAGTAATTGAGAAGCAACATTAGGACTTTGAGAGGCTGGTTCCTGCTCCACAAAAAAAATTTAAATTTAATAATTGCTTTTATTTGACTCACCAATTTTGCAGAAGACAGTAATAAACTGAGTAATGAACCCAATTTCACTCCTCCTCACTGCTGGAATGCAACTAAACATCAAGATTTACTTTAGTAGACTACTTCTGAACCTGAAAGTATGTATTGAGGAATGATTTGTATCTATAGAGTCATGCTAATGTGTCGAGTATCTTGTATAATTGCAAAGATTACGATTTTAGGGTCTCTAGATGAGCAAACTCTGTAAGTGTATATAAAGAGATTAAAGAAATCTGACCAAAAAATCGTTGACAAAACATTTCTAACTTGGAAAATACCACTTTCTCAAAAAAAACCTGCTCAGATGTGAATTTGAGTTTTTTTAAAATCTTAACATTCTGATGTTGAGGTTTTAATTTATAGGAGAAAGGACAGAAATAAGCTCTTTGAAGAAGACAGTAGCTCTGAGGTATTTGCCTGGGTCATCAAACATCCTTGTTCAAATCAGTCTCAGTCACTGAGTGGTTCTTCTCAAGGTCAGCAAAGATAAGGACAGAGAGAGGCATCTTTTTCTCTATTCAAATGCTTGTAAAAAAAAAAATAAATTGTTGAACATTGGGAGAAAAAAAAGGTAAAACTTTTAAAAATAAGAATTTAAAAAAATTAATATACGGTTCCTTATTTCTGTGCCATTGTATCTTACTGTTATTAAAACCACAGGAATTCCATTCAGGCTGGTTGTGGCTTACGTTAAAAAGAGAAAAAAAAAAGTTTGGGGTTATCAGTTTTTGATCTTTCAGTGACTTAGGAGAAAAGAACACTTTATTTTAAAAAACTCCAAATTTACTTCTCTCTGTAATTTGTTTTTCTCTTCCAAAATTATTATTGTCATTGTATGGTTGCTTCTCTCCTTCGTAGTTTAATTTTTTATGTTTAGTTTGAACTGAATATTAAAAACTGAACTTATTTTAACATATATACAAATTCCTTTCATCTGTTTCAAGAAGCGTGAAGAGTTTCTCATTCTTTTGGGCAAGACCATGTCAAATTTCCTTGCCAGATTGAAGGGTTGTAGCTATTTTCTGAGATTTTAATACTCCAGTTCTTCTCTAAAAAAATACTAAGCAAAGTGTATGAAAAAGATACCAAAAGCTAGAAGCAAAACCCAACTGCTTAATAAAGCATACTATTTAGCATTTCTTATTGCAATCTCTTCTCCATACCTTGCCCATGTTGAAACCACACAATACATAAAAATGATCTCAGGAATTTGGCCTGTTCAATTGTTTTTGGGTTTTGTTTTTTTTTATTTTGTAGTTAGTCTGAAGAAGACTATGACTTGTTAAAGACTTGTCAGTGAATAGTTGTTTAGTGAATTTCAAATCTACTTAATTGACATTATTTCCTGAATTCTAGTAATATCTCTCATTTATTCTGACAGTTGTCTTGCAGTGTGCTGATTTATAACATGACTAGCTGATGGATATACAGGGCAGCTATATACTCTTTATCAAATATGTGTTGGGATTACTGTTTATCAGCTTTGCATGTTTCTGTACAAATAGTCTCAGTCTTCACAAAACTGACTTCTTGCAAATTTTCTCCAATCATTGCCTAAATGTAATTGATTACCTTAAAATTATTGTTTCTAAACTTATTTTATAACTTTACGTTTTAGGCAAAAATTAGGAAATACTCAGGAACAAACTGCAAAATTGTTTTAAAACATCTGGATTAATCTTGATAATCTTGTATTTGTGGTATAAGGTACCTGTAAATTTATTTAACCTGGAAACTGTGGGGATGGAAAATGTTGTCCTTATAAATGTCTGTACAACATTTCGCATTACTTTGCCATTGAAAATTATATCTCTAATTTGAATTTTCTAGAATTCTGTAGTATTTGTAATTATAATAAAGTAGTTATTTCACAGTATCATTCCAGAATTAGTGCTTGGGCCATAAAATAGAGGAGGGGGGGTGGGGGGTGGATTATAGCTTAGCAGCCTTGGATATCCTTTAAATTAATAAACTCTCAATTTCTGAGGTTTATAATGTCAGGTTTGGGGATTACATTATTTTTACACTATATTTTGTCCTCATTTTCCTGGTATATCCAGTACTCTAATTTGGAAATGAACACAGTAATGGTTGTAGCTGTCAACTTTTCCAGTAGTTGAGCTTCCACATCCATATTTCTCATCCTTACCAGGTAGCTGACTTTAGATAGTGGTCCTAAATCAATGATAATCAAGCTCTTGATGGTGCCTGTATCAAGAATTCTTATTAGACAAAAGAGGCAGTTCAAAAAGTGTTAGTAAGCCTGTGTGCCAACTTTCCACTCTTCACATCAGAAAAATGTGTTTGTCTCTTGGGATGAATAGTTTAGTGATCTAGAGATAATTAACAAATCAGAAATCCATCATTTGGGGATATTTGGGAGTTATAATGTGTGTGTCCCCCACCCCCCCAGTGCCCATTGCTCTGACTTCACTGATTCTAACAACACGATTTATTTTGAACTGCTATTTCCAAATCAGAGCAAGCAACAAAAATTTCCTCTTGCTGGGTGTGGTGAGGGAGGTCTCCCATGCAATTTCAGGACACAAGCTTGATGTTGTAAGTTAGGGTAACTTGAGCTGTCCTTAAATAGCAGTGTCCTCTTCTGCTGTAATAAGACTGGAAGTTTATTTTAGCTCTGGTAATAAACAAGGTACAGCAAATACAGTACTATCCCACTCAACTCCTTTCAGCTCCTTGGAGACTGATATCATACTCCCTCTTTCCTGACATCTACACATAAAATCACCAAGGATCCTTCATGGTTGCAGTATGGTTGCCACGAGTTTCTTCTTTTTGTGGAATAAATGTATACTCCACCTTATCAAATGTGGTGACACTTACAATCTCTAACATATTTGTCCTTAAAATTAATTATTGAAATAGAAATATGGTATTATAATTATTTTACACCTAGGTTAAATAGCAGCCCCTGTCACACCAGAAGTCAGTGGTAAAGTGCAGAGCTGACCTAGAATGTCTTGGCAGTGTGATTTGTGTCATGATCCCTGCAACTGCACAGATACCACAATAGCAGTCAGGCCATCAGTACGCAACCTCTACTGATCAGATTTGTACTAGCTACATGAAAATAAAATGTTTGTTCTCCTTTTGCTTGTCTTTTCAGCTCTCCAGTTCCATGTACTTTGAAGTAATTTCAGTAAACCCTGTTCACCAATGCAGTATTTCTGTCTATGTGTATTGCAGGTGGCTCATTCATGGAACTGTGCTTCTTAGCATGACATCGTACAGTCACTTACAACACCAATGATTACCCCAGGCGTCTGCAGTACTGATACACCAACCTCAGTAACATTGCAGGTAAGAAAGCGAGAAAGCAAAGGAAAGGGGTTTTTTCTTAACAAAGTGCAAAAAAAGGGTTGTTCCCATAGCTCATCAACACCACACAAATTAAAACCCATTTCCATTACAGCCCCTCAAAGGGAGCATGTAATCTTAATGTATGGAAGTCTGTACTTCTGAACAGTGGCAAACATGTATGATACTTTCCATATAAAACACCACCTCTGAGGACTAGGAAAAGTTTTTGTAGGGTAATTTTTGTTATCATTTTCGTTCCAGAAATACTTTTGACACAAATTAATGACTTGATACCTGACTTACAGCTGCGTTTTCAAATCTGAACTTTTGTTCTGAGTACTATTGAATTGCATGCCATTAAAAATGTGACATACAGCTTGAAATTAGACTGAACAGCATAAAGGATTTGTAAAGAAAGTGGCTACAAGCAGTTGTCAATAGGCATCAGAACAGCTCTCCCTCGATGACTACATGCTGAGCACCAACTCGTTCTGGGCGGAATGGTTCTCCTAGTCTTCAAAATGCATTAGAGCTGCATGGTATTTTTGCCACCTTTCCAGGTTAAATTAGCACTGGATACTTCAAGAGCAAAGCCAATTGTTTTATGTATTAAAAACCTGAATGACTATTAGCAAATGACATATAAAAGCAGATAATGCAGATAAATGAGGCTGGCCTAAAAATAGCCTATTTTTAATAGAGAAGCAAATGGGGATTTTCTAGTCTGAGGAGTTAAAAGATGACACCTTAAAATAGCTTCCCCGATTCATAATAAAGGGAAGTTGAGATAGTAAATGCTATTAATTTATTATATCTCTCCGCTGAAAGAAACAGAACAGGAGGATCTCTCATTCTCCCCCACTTGTGTCAGTTATTCCCATGCATGTGACAGTATCATGATTTGTGAACATGCTGGAAATATCATAAAGATAAGGTTTCTGATGTGACTGACAAGACATTTTGTAGGGAATAATTTTGTTAACCATTAAAAGAGTGATGCATATTAAATACATATTAAAAAAATAGATATAGATAAGAGATTATGGTGTGCATTAAAAAAACCAAAATGGGATGTGCAAATTGAGCTGAATTTTAAAGAACAACCTGAATTTTCATCTAAATCTGTACTCAGACCTCAAGCTTTGTAATTTTGGTTGAATGTTTTCTTTCTCTGTATCTTAAACATTATCCTAAATTTCTGACATCCATATGGAAGTGTAAAGAATGAAAATTTATAGATGCTGTACAATACATATGAAATTGAACATCCAGATGTGAAATTATGAATCTGATTTCCATTTCTTACACTAGCAAGCTACACATCAGAATTATCCCTACTTTTTCAGAGAAAAAAAAAAATCTACATGGAAACTTTCTATTTAAGAACCATCTCATTAAAAAAACAGGAAAGGAGAAAAAAGGGAAAATATTACTTCAGCTTTGAGTTCATGCAGTTCTAATAAAATTGAAATACACTGGGTGAAATTCTCCCAGGAAAGTCAGTGACAAATCGACAAATCTCCCCCTGATATTTGGGGCTGAGTTTATCACCAACATATCTGAGTAATATATTACATACAGTGAACATCCTCAAAGAATGATGCCCTCTTCTTTCTCTCATATTTTGTATGCTTCCCGTACAAATCTAAAATAACATTTATTGACAGTTGTATCTAGGAATGCATATTGCTAAAATGACTTCTTTTTTTGGTTTTGTGGGGTTTTTTTTAATGAAGATTGACTTTCCACAAACTAATCTGGAGTTCATTAAACCTGAACCTGACAAAAGAAGAGGTGATCCTGAAGAGCCAACCAAAGACTGCCTGAAGCATATTGCAAGACTTTCACAGATATTCTCTCTTTCTGTAAGTTGTACCCAGCTAGCCCTGCTGATTCTAGGCTATCCTATTGATCACAATTAAATGTATCCAATTCTTTAAAACCAAAATTTTCCTCTGAAGGAGCCTAGCTTGATTGATCTGAGAAGTAACACCTCTAAATGAGAGGACAGATCACAGCAAAGCCTAAATGAGCCCCTGGAGATGGCAGTGTATTTTGCCAGTTTAGAGAAGGATTGTTTTTCTATCACTGTGTCTTTTCATGTCTTTGAAGTGAGAAACTAATTTTTGATTCAGATTTTGAGGTGATGCACAAAGTCTATATCAGTATTAGCAAAAAAACCTTTGGGTTCTGTGAAAATCAGCCTCCTCAGATATAGTAGTTAAATGTCATATGATCCTTAAAACACAATATGTCAAGTTATAAACAAGGAAAGAAGTATGGGAAGTTTTCACAGAGAGTGGATAAAGACAAAGTGAAACAAAACACACTGTATATACTGAAGCAAGTTAATACACTCAGCTATATGTTATGCTATCAATTAGGATTATGTACTGTATAAAATACATTTGTATATAATCAGGGTGGAATTGGGAACACAGGTGCTCACAGAGAGCTATTATACCAGTCACAATTAATTGTGTGAATTAATCCTCCATCGAAGGCCAAAAGGTGCATTTGTTGTGCAATAACTAAATAACTTAAAGCCATTTCAGCCCTCTCAGTGGGATGTGATGTATGTGTTAAGAAGACTTTTCTGTGCTGATTTCTATGTTGTCTGTTTGGGGTTTTTAAATTAATTTCTCAAAAGAAATATGAGACAAACTTGCTGATGTATTTGATGTTTACCTCAACTTTTAAAATACAGGATGAAATGTAAAATTATTTTTATTAATCATGGAATCGGTGATTTGGTTCTTTTTTACTTTACTTTTAAATATGAATGGGAGGTCAGTATTTTATTGCAAATAGCCACTGTGTTAGGGCACCGGCAAGGTGCCAGCAAAATTTCCACCTTCAAAATATGCTCCAAAAGTGATCTGGAAAACTTCAAGCCAATGCATCTGATCTCTATTCATGGTAAAATGGTGGGTTCTATAAGAAGAATAAGATCATTAAGCATTTAGCTAAGTATGGAGTAATTTGTCAGAAAAGAGCCATTGTGGCTTCTGTGAATATAAACCCTGCCTCACCAACCTGTTTCTGTCCTAGAAGGTTGTCAGTGGGTGCATGGATATTGGGAATTTGGTGGACATAAGACAGTTGGATGCTCAGAAAACTTTACTGAGATTCCACATCATATCGTTAAAGAAATGAAGTTGCCATGGGTTTAGAGGTAAAGATTGGATGTTTAATGGTGGCTATTCAGAACGGAGGAATCAACAGTAAGATCTTTCAGTGCTCAAGGCTGGGACCAGTTTTAATCAGCATCTTCATCAATGACATGAAGAAGGAAGTAAGTGGGAAAATCTCCAGGTTTGCAGATTGTACTGAGCTCTGCCGGATTGTCAAACACTGTGCTGGTCTACCAAGTGAATCATCAAGGTGAAAGAAAGACTCTTTGGGGTTTGAATAAAGGAATTCCATTTTTAAGTACTATCTAACTAGAAGGAGTCTGTCAGCCTCTAATTTTTGTTGTATCTGTATCAGAGGAATTCTTTTTACCTCCTCAGTCATGATAGATTTTCATTAAAAAAATTTCTAACAATATACTGGTATCCTAGCACATTATTACCATGATACCTAAAGATCTCTTCCTTATTTTTTTGGTATGTCAAGAAAAAGAGAGGAATTTAGGTAGTCTTAGTGGTGATGTATGTGTATGATGATGCCTCAGGCTTACAGACCTTAAATACAATTTTTAAATAAATGGGTGTCTCATTAGAAACTAAGAAACCATTCTCAGGCTGTCAGGATCTTTCTGTTCCCTCTACTGAAGGCAGAGGGCACATGTGAATGGACAGCAAATGTTCTTAACCCTATGGTAAAAAAAAAAACAAACAAACAAAAAAAAACCAGACAGCTGCATGGTTGTTCTTGTTATAGGCTGTTGAATCCAGTAGTGTTATGAATGCAAGGCTGCTGTGGCTCCATGTCCCCAAGTTCAGATAGTAAGCTGGACTGTGTATTCCTGATATCAACACATGAGGAAAGCAGTACCTCACCAGCATGCACACAAATGTGCAACACTGCCACAAAACAGACGAGACAGCCTGATTCTGTTCCTCCTCTCTGCCTGATCAGGATCAGTCTCCTGGTGGAATATATACACATGCATACACATACACATTTTTATATATAGTATCAAAATATTGATTGCTTCAGAAGTTGTGCTCAGTCTATCCAGTTGGTGGCCCCAGATCTTCCTGCTCTCTCCAGCTGCTGACACCCAGACATATGAGCCCCCAAGGTTCACAGCCACACTCCAATTTGGTTGCTGGCACTTGGGCCTCTTCCTGTATCCTGAGGAAAAGTTTCCTTACTGAGGAAACAGACATGGGTTTCCTCAGTAGCTGGTCCAGACATATGGTCTTCCCAGTATCTGACTCTCGCACCTCTGGCTCTCTAGTAGCTGGCACAGATCGCTGGTCCCCATGGCCAATATCTCTTGGATGTTGATTAATGAGGGGATCAGGAGGACTAAAGGAAATTAACTTCACCTTATGGCACTTGTGCTCCTCACAGCCCTACACTGCTGCTGTGTGATCTTTGGTGTCATCACCAAACCAGCTAAGAGAGGGGACACCAAGAGAATTCATTAGTTACTGCCAGCGACTTTGGCTGACTTCTGAAAACATTTCAGATGTGAGCCTTTGATTCCTTTTAGGATTACTATGTTTGAAATACAAGCCCCAGAAAAGTAGCCATCTGAGATAATGGCTGC
Organism: Athene noctua; assembly: GCF_965140245.1. Taxonomy (NCBI): domain Eukaryota; kingdom Metazoa; phylum Chordata; class Aves; order Strigiformes; family Strigidae; genus Athene; species Athene noctua. Next base: position 21,445,961 of record NC_134039.1, read on the forward strand.
TCTTCAAATTTGATGCAGCCTGCTTGTGTGCAGTGGCTCCCAGTGTAAGGATCAGAGACTGGTTTGAAGCCAGGAAGATGAGAGTCTTGTTTCTGCCATCTTTCTTTCCTTCACTTATCGTTTTCCTTCTACCTTATTTTTTCCTCTCTTTCAGCTTCCCTTTTTCTTTTCCTTTTTATCACTTTCCTGGTAAGAATCTAGCTTGCCTACCAGTCATCACAGGAGTGAATTGTGATCAGAAAGACTACTTCCAGTTGGGTGAATAGTGGAGCAGGTCTAAAAAAGTGCAGTGATGCTGCACACTTTGCTAGTCTGTCCACGGGAGTTCTCATTAGTGTTCTTGTTCTCACTTGTGCAAATTATCTTCAGTGCTGGGGGACAGCAATTTGCATTTTTAAGCTTTGCTGCTCTTTCCTCTTCTTGCCTTTTGTCTTGTTCTGCTGTAGTACTGAATATGAGCAACAAAACCAGCTCGGAAACATTTAAACTCATTTTTGCCATTTCCCCCACAAAAAAGTGGTAAGACCAGCTAATAAAGCTTGCACAGAAGCCAGATTTTTTTTTATTTGGGTAAGGGGATTAATGAAGATGTTTAATATGAAAACTACTGAACTATTTAAGTTTTAAGTTTTTTTTTTTTTTTTTTTTGTGTTGAGCAGACGGTTATCGATTTTAATATAGCTGTTATATGCAGAGAAATTTAGATACAACTCTACCTAAAGAAACCATAAACTGTGTTTTTATCAATAAAGAGGATATATTAGCATCTTATCCATATTGAACCAAAGAAACATCTTTATTAGTATAACAATCTTCAGATGCTATATGTATGCAAAATACTTTTACCTTAAATGTCCTATTACATGTATATGTAAACTTTAGTTACAGCTAAGAAACTTAAAACATAAAAATACCCCACCCCACTCAACCTTTAATTTCAGCTCTGATCTTTAAAACATGTAAAGAGAAAATGGCATTGTCTCTGGAGCAAAGTCAGAGGGAAAAATCTGTTATTTAGAAAACCTGATACAAGGATTGATTTCTTATCTCCCTTTGCAAGCTCAGTAGCAGCTTTAGTGGCTTTAATCTGAACAACAGATCATCTAGTTTGGAGCATGCTGTTTGAAAGCTTAAATCTCTGTTTAAAGTCAACATATAGAAGGGGTCCTTTAGATGAACTGTCCTGCAGTATCCCATCCGAATGCATAAGATTACCAGGCAGGCAATAAAGTCTTAGGCCTACTTTTATCTTTTTCTGTGTTTCTTCATGCAAACACAAAGACATCTATAATTTGTTACAATAGACATGCTGTGAATTCTGAAGCTGTTTCTTGAAATGGTTACCAAAATGATACTTTTCTTGAAATTATTACTGAAAAGTCATGACAGAATTTGTATCACAATTAGGTTCATCTTCTGCATACATTTACGAGCTTATTCTTCTAAACGAAAGAAGTAAATATTCACTCTTGTGACGGTAAAAAACATGCCCATCTTTGTACTGGTGCTCTCTGTTCCTAAATGCTTGCCAACTCAAAATTGCAAAGAAAAGTTCTCTAGTGCATACAGAGCCAAAGGAACTCACTTCTATGAGTTGTGAAAGCCACAATCTTGGCAGTTAGAGCAGGGCTAAGATGGGTTTTTTGGCTAAAAACATCCACAAACATTGAAATAGAAGGAAGAAGGCCTTGGAAAGAATGTAAACAATTGGCTTTTGAGCCCTGCTTCTGGGTAATGAAACACTTGGCTGGAAATGAGCTATTTACTTACTACCTTCTACAAGGTTTCTCACACCTTGCTCTGAAATATCTAATATGGAAAGTCACAGTTACATTATGTTGTGAAGTAGATGGATCAGCAATCTGGTCAAGTATGACCAAGAAAATGATGTTCCTCTTGGTTTTAGTAATGATTTGTGTGAACTGGAGATCAGTTTGCACTCTCAAAGCTTGCTTTTGAAGGCTCTGATATCATATTAAGGAGAATGAGCTTTTCTTTCACAGGGAATTTATTTTTATGTTTTCTGATGGTATCAAAACCTAGGACTTAATATGTGTGAGGCAAAGACATTTGAACTGTTGACAAATCAGAGCATATATAGCAAAAATTATTCTGCAGCATTTCTCACTACAGTGAAATATGGTGTGAGGACTGACCATTTTATCAATATGTCATTTAGGTATCTAATATCTGTATGAGGAATTCGGTATTGCATCCTTTTTTGGAAGTGAGTACAGTGAAGTACAACATGCCAGACCTTGTGAACATAGAAGTTGCTGGGAGCTTTTTTTCCCTTTTCCAAACTCATACTAGTGCTAAGGATAATCACAGTCTGTGTGTGTGTGTGTGCATGCACACGCTTGTTCTTATGTATGTGCATGGATGTGTCTAAACCCTATTTTATATGCAAATACCTTAAAAGTTGACACACCTGCATTAAACAGTCAAAGCAAGGACAGGATTAAAAGCTATGGCTAGCAATGTTGCGTGTCTAGTTGTTACAGTAGTTAGAGACAATGTGTAGCAGATGGATGTAACAACAGTTTATCTGGTGATAACTGCATCTTCTTTGTCTCTGTCAGAAAACCCCAGTACAAACAAACAAACCAACCAACAACAGGGACAGTGGAGAAGAAAAATGAGAGTGCTGGGTAAGTGAAATAACCACATATGCGTGTCTTTTGACACTTCATTTTTATATGACCCAAGGCTGACAGATTCAGATTATAAGTATCACTTTTCTTATAAAAGCTGGTCTGCACAAAAATTATATCCTACCCAGAGGAAAACATGTACTTAGTGCAAAATCAGTGTACTGTATGACTTGGCCCCTCTGTACAATAAAGTTTGCTGCTACACAAAGCTTCAGGTGGTTTTAATTTCAAACTGAATTTCTGATCTCTTCCAGGCTCTCTGAGCAACAGAAAAGAACCTTGTGGTTTTATCTTTACTACTGCAATAATCAAAATTGTTCCCTTCCTCTGATACTGGGCAGTGCACCCAGTTGGGATCGAATGACCACATCAAAAATGTATGCCATGTTGAGGAGATGGAGATTTTCTAACCTGCTGGAGGTGCTTGGGCTTCTGACTTCCAGGTAAGGGAAAATTAACCAAGTAGGAAAATTAACAATAAACAGAATGATCATGTGCTGATTAATGCAGCACTTAAGTTTGCTCAGGACAGTATCGTGCTTTGGTTCACTGACTGTACTTTCAGTTCTGTTCCTGTGTCAAAGTGAAGATATAGTCACAACTCTTGTGATGACCTTGAGCTGAATGTGCCAGCCCTGCCTTCTTGGGTGAGGTTTTCTATTTCTCAGGAGAAAGAAGAGAGTATTTAATTTTCTGTAGCAGATTCGGTCGTTTCTAGTAACAGCTGATCAGTCAAATACTTAGCACTTACATAGCACTCCATATGTTCAAACTACTGTACAGATATAAAGTGACTAATGGGAGATAAGGTGCGCTGAAATATGCTTCTAGATTATTATACCATGTAAATATGTGCAGTCCCACCTGTATTCTATCTTTCTGAAGTAGACAGGATGAAAATTTGAAGTCAGTACACCACAATTTGAAAAAACTTTGTTGTGATGGTACACCCCCACTTCTTACACTGGGAGCTGATTGTTGGAAGGCTTTCCTGATGCTGGAGGTAGTCTTTCCTATGACTGTAACAGCAGATATTAGGGGCAGAATCTGTGTCAGCAGCTGCATTTACTCCAAAACCTTGGGAGGTATTTTGTGTTAAGTTACCTACCTGTGAAAACATTAAACGTATGGATGCAATGGTTGAGCAACTTTGGTTTAACAAGCCCTTGTTCATCTGGGTAAGCACAAGCTGCACCAGTTTTGCAATCTCAGTTCCATGTTGTACCTTTAGAAAAAAAATACATCATCTAAAGCTTTAATTGAGGAAAAGCTGCATACACTCACCACGTGATTAAAAAACAAATAATGCTTTAATAATATAAAACTGACTATGGACTGTTATTTCCCTCTGGATGCAATTTCCTAAGAATACCTGTGTCTCAGGTTTCTATGTGAACTATTAGCAGTTTGACATGTTTGCATACATGTCTTTTTTATGTTTAGTGGGAATGATGTGGAAGTGAAGATTCTGAAGTATGTCATCTTATTTACCATTATTTAATTACTAGAATCCATTTCAAATCTGTAAAAGAACCATGAGAAAAAAGTATATGGGCAGTCTGTTGTCTTCCACACCCCAAAGCAGCAAGAGATTTTGGAATGCTTTGTCAGAGCATGCCAGGCTTTCAGATCAGACGTTTGTCAAATCTTGTTTCTGTGTATGGGTGGCATTTCTGCAACTGAAGAGCTTGACTGTTCTTTGAAGATGTGACTCTGCATCAGGGTGTGGTCCAGAATATCAGTCCTGCCAGGTGTTTCACAGGATATTTAATATGACTCAGCCTGTCACAGAGCTTCTCTGTAGGTAGTGGATGCGGTGTACACACTGATCCTTCTGGCTATCACAAAGATTGCTGTCATGAAAAGATGGAAGATGTCATCACTTTGTCTCTCCTGGTGACACCGTTGGGAGTGGCTGGCACCTGCAGTCTTGCCAAAGAACAAGTACTTCTGATCAGGCTCTTAGCTGGTTTGTCCCTTTAGTTTGTTTCTCACAAAAGATAATTTCAAGCAGGTTTTTAATTTTGCTTCATGGTAACACTACAGAAAGAAGTTCTGGATCATAGTACAAATCATCTTTAAAAAAAATTTCTCTCCTTCATATATCCACAATATTTTGTAGGTGAATGAACAACTGGGAAACTAACCTTCAGAAACAGAGGGATTACATTTCCTTAGAGATGTCTTGGTCACGCGATTTAACTGCTGAGAGACGTGTATATGCAAATTGAGACAGTGGGTTGAAGGAGATGAGTATCTTCCATATAAATAGATTTCTGAGGTTTCTTCTCTTGGTTCTCTTTTTCTTAGATTTCAATCATTTTGAAATGTAAAGTAAAACTGGATAGAGCCCAAATCATCTTCAGCATTACCTTCATTGACTTTGGATTGTATTCTCCATAACTGAGCTGGTTTTGAAGGTTCATTCAACTCTATCCTGTATTATGTTTGGCAATGACAATTTATCAACTCAGTTCCTCACTTCCATCATCCACAAAACAGGTCTCTGATTTCTTGTGGTTACTGAGACATATGAACTTGAATCTTTCATGCTATAACACATGAGCAGAATATAAAATAAATGTTCTCTATATATTCATGTCTATTTTAAGGACTTATGTTACCATCACTATCAAATCATAGGTAAGTAAAATAAATTAGAGCTGATCTTTGTCTACATGTATTGTTAACATAATGAAACAATGCAGCTGCAGTAAATCAGCCCAAAAGTCTGTCTAGGGCATCCTGTCTCCAATGGTGACCAAAGACAGATGTCTTAAGGCAGACAGTGTGAGTGGGCCAAACATAATGACACTGCACTACTCTCTCAACTTCTAGTAATCTGCGGCTCAGAGACTTCCTGAGACAGAATTTTTTTAGTTTAAGGGCCCTCTTGCACTTTTTTTTCTACAATTTTTTTCCAAATAAAAACTGATTCCACATAAACGTTTGGCTTTCAGAATGTCCTGTAGCAAGGACCTCCACAGCTCAGCTCTGTGTTGTATCATTTCTATGTACCACAATTTACCACACTGTTAGTAATACCATAGAAGAGACCAAGAGTTTCCAATCACTCTGAATTTTGGATGCTTCCTTTACTGGAAGCTTGCAGTGTCTTGAAGAGAACCTAAATTTCTCCTGCAGGTATGTGCTTACTCTTTATTCAGTTTAGAGAGGGTATTCAAAATCACTAGTCACTTTTGCAAACCTTGGGCTGGGAACTTGAAATTATCCTCCTTTTCAGAGCAAAAAAGCAGCATCTGTCCTGATGATAAAACGCAACCTCACATTTGCAAGGATAAAGAAATGAAGATCATTGGAGGCACTTCCTCACTGCCTGTTAGAAGACAGCATCACAGAGCTTAAGGAGAGGTATCATGGCCCATTAGATTAAGCCTTGTTACCAGGCATCTGAGTTAGAATGCTCTTTGCAGCTTTTTGAAACTTCTAAATTGTTTTATTCACTGCACAGTTAAATGTACAATTTAATAATGTTTTTTGTTCTTTGAGCATGTCTCTCTTGCTTATGCTCTTCCACTTTTCAGGCACATCTCAAGGCAGCCAAATGATAACATACTCATTTATGCAGTGGAAAGGAAGAACTTTCATAAAATGGAAACACAATCATGGTACATTCACAGATAAATTTAGCAGCAACCTTGCATCCAGTACTTGCAGCAAGTGCATTGATTCTTAAAGCCCCAGAAGCCAATGCTTAAAAAAAAAAAAAACCCAAAAAACAAACCAGTGAATATTTCCTTAATCAATAAATACGGGATGAAGGGGATGGCAGGGGGAAGTGTAGAATAAGATTTTACACTCTCAGTTTTACTTCTAATTTCAGGGAAGGATGATTATAAGACATATAAAAAATAAAATTTTCCCTAAGACAGGAGGTATGGAGCTGGTCCCTCCTACTCAGTACTGCTTATTAGTGCCCTGTGCATTTTTACCATTGACTTTACTTACTGAGTTTGGTAAAAAGCCAAGCTTTAGTGGAGATAGAACTTTCTATAACTGTATGTACACTGCATGGCACAGTAGCCAGGGAAATGACACCAGTACAGTTGTTTATTCAGAGAATTTTCTTGATGACAGAAAGAAACCAAAGACAATATTAGAAATGCCATCACTTATGATGCATTGCTAACATGCTGTTGTTTTGTGTATGTAGAGAACATCTGTACTTAAAATTTTTTGTCACATTATTTTGCTATTTAAATTATCAAAAACTAAAGCCCAAATATATTCATTAACCCAAACAGCAGAATGTTTTTCTGGCGTGTCTAGGATACACTTGCAGCCCTATGAGACATTGTGGCTAGGAGTAAGGAAATAGAGCTAGAATCAAGAAACAGCCACCAAAGAAGGAGGTATGTCATTTTCCAGCACTGCACATGGCTGCAACTGTTCTGAAGAGACAATTTTTTGATGTAGACAGTGGAGGTGAAGACAGAACTCCCTGGTAGGTTTAGCAGTTTTTCCTAGAAACTTCCTGCTAAATTCTGTCAGGGAAGGTGCACAGAAAAGGACATTCTTTTAAAACCATGTGCCAAATCAGATGATTTTGAGATCAGACATTAAGGTGTCAGAGGGGATTTGTACTACCTTACTTAATCCCCTGTATGGACCAGGCAGAGTAAATATGACTCCTCCCAGCTCTCCTTTGCCAGAGAAGATGCCCTTTTAGTTATAGCATCCCTCAGCCTTTGACTCTCACAGTATTATCATTGATTTTCATGTTGCATAGCAGGGTAGCTATAGAGTTTCAGAGGTTAGGATATATACCAATATATCTGAAGCTCACTTTCTAACCAGTAATTATAATAAAATGTGATCGATTGAAGCCAGACTTTGTTCGTAATTACACCTTTGAAAGCCAAATTGATTTAGAATTGTTGAATCAGATTGTAATTGTTTAATAAAAGCAGAATTTAAGCTGTTCCCTGAGAGTCCACAACAGAATGCTGTAAGGAACTGAAGGAAGTAATGCCTCAAATATTCATTGACACAGAAAACCTCAAGGACAAACTGTGGCCTTTGGATAAGTCTGAGGAACGTCACCCAAGGAAGCAGGAGTGTATTGAAGGATGCATCCCCCACTCCCTTGCAGTTGGGTTGTCAAACTCCTTAGATAAGCCTCAGAGGGGGAGACATGGACTGAGCAGAAACCAAGTTGTTTTCCCTCAAGCACAAGTACGGCTAAGCCTGATACTTTGTGGCTCTGTTGTGCAAGCCAGACACCATGCTTGCCTTGCTAATGACTTCATACCTTCACCACTGAAGTGGTAGCAAGAACTAATGAGGTGATAATTTCTGGGATGTGTGATAAGATCTCTGGGAACAGAGGAAAAACCAAAGCTGAGCAACGAAAACCAACTTAACTGGAACCCATGCTTCACCTTTTTCCTTGTCTCTTGTGGAAATGAATTTGTGGAATACCTGCCCCTCCTCGTCTAGTATGCTTATCAGTTAATAAGATGAACTTAAAAAGGCAGCAGAAACTTTGCCGTGTGTGCACCCACCACCCAGGATTACTAGACACGAGACAACGCTGGATCCAGGGGTGGTGATCCAGATTTCTTTGACTCTCTCCATTCCTCTCTTCTCCATAGATTTATAAGAGATCACATTACTTATTATCCTTTTCTAAGTTTAAATTGTTCTCTACCCCAAATAAAAGATTTTAGCAGGTTGTTTGGTGTCATTTCCCCTTAATTTAACCCAAGGGGATCATGGAACCATTGGGATTCTCTGGGCTTCTAGTCTGGGTCGTGACAAATGCCCAACAGAGTATTTATCAGACACAACTAGAGCCTATCTTGCCCTTTTGCATCTTACTTGGTTTAAACGGCTGTAGTTTTATCTCAATGTGGAGAGCAAACATGGGTTTATGCAAAGAAATAAGATAAGAACAAAACAACAGACCACAATTAATTTGATATTTTCTACAGAACACACTACTGATAAAACTTCAAAACTGCATTGTAGTAATGTACATGAAATTTAGTAATAACTTATGTGGGGATGTATGCATTGTTAGGAATAGACAACTCTTCATTTTAAGCATTGAATGTGATTACTTTTTTTTTACTGCCTCTAATAATTTTTCACTTTCTTGGCACTGTTGAACAACTAACAATGAACAACTATGTAGGATATGGTATGCTTTCCATACATAAAAGCACAATCTAATCAGCAGGCTAAATCTGTAAATAATCAAACTTTTCATGTTTTATTCTTTTTTGTTTTAATGTAACAGAGAACAAAGTCTGTCTCTGGGATGGGAAGAACCTTCTAGATCATACAGGTTTCAAATGGAAAACTACTTTTTGTTAATTTCTTCCTACTCTTGTTCTTTCCTAGGACATGGTTCACCATATGGTCTTCATGACATCTTAAATTTATTACTATTTGTTTTAGTCAGAATTTCTTATATAAAATCTATGTAAGTATTTTCAGTGAGTAAATTCTACAGATCCATCTGCCAGTTGACCAGCCAAAGCAATAGCTAGTATATCTGACCATGAGCTTTGCAATGTGTGGGGATGGGGAGGCTTCGCTTATCTTATCAGAAGGAGGAGTGAATATATTACTCTTTTTCAACTGAAAAATTTGGAAATCCAGTGTCCTTTTTACTGACAGCATTTGTTATCTTTCTTTTAGTCCTTGCCATTTTCTGATCTTCATACAGTCACACAATGTTTTCTTTAGAAGTCCTCAAAGGACCAAAAAAAATCACCAATGGAAAGCAAATAAGCCTTGTTAATGTTGTTTGTGTGCTAAAACTAAAGGAATTCCTTAATCATTATTTTTTAAGTTTCTCCTCTCTTTCTGTCTAATTACTTTTAAAATACTTAAACTGCCAACCAAAACTCATTTGTCTATTCTTTTAAACAGTTCTTCCATACTTTCTCTCCTGGCCCAGTTGCACCCATCAGTGACATGATAGCCTTTACTACTTAAAGGGGTTTTTTGTTTTCAGTTGATATCTTCATTCCAGTACGTTTGCTAGCTCAGCCTTCCCTGTTTCTTCCAGACTAATAACATGAATTTCACGAGATCAAAGTCTGTCTTTTTTGAAAATGCAACACAGCATAAAATGTGAAGGGAATTGCAGAAATATATGACATGTTATAAACCTCTAACTTAAAAGATGACTTGCAAAAGGCCATGCAGTTCTCTACAGAGATCTTCACATGCTAGAAAGTGTAGTGAACTGTACAGTTCTGTTTACCTGACAGATACCTTCCACCATAGGGTTGAGACAGTGCAATAAAATTAGGATAGTAAAATTGTTAAAAATAAAATGCACATCTATTTCTCATTTACAGTCAAGTCACCACTGGCAGATGCTAAAATCTCAGGAGAATTTCACAAATCCACAGGATGCCTCACCAGCACTTAGTTTTCTGTTTGAATGTGATTTAGCTGAAAGGTACAGCTAGACAAATGGCTCCCTACTGGCTTTCTATATGAAAAGAATCAAAGACCGTAAATTGTTCTTACTTCTAAAGCAAATTGTAATCTGTGTTCATTCAGCTCAAAATTCAACTTTTACAAAAAACATCTTAAAGTCTCAAGGGAGACCTAATAATCTACAGCTACTTAGAAGTTGTAAAATGGGTGGCTGTCAATCATTAGCATCATGCAGGGAGGGAAGAACAAAACAGCAAAAGGGGTGTTGAGATTAAATATAAAAGGAAACCAGTTTCATACTTTAAGGAGAATCCAGGTTGCAAGATGAGCTGTTAAGGGGAAATTTGAAGTCCTGCATGTTGTGACCTATTGCTAAGGACTAGAGTCAACAACAATCATTTACAAATTATTTATATTGTAGTAGTGTCTCTGGAACAAACTTGTAAGAAGACACAGTCTCTGTTGTGAAGTACTCATTACCTGAAGACAGAATAAATAAAATTGGCCCAAAGAAGAAACAATATATTACAATGCAATCAGGCAAATAAATGAGGAACACATTTGTTCTATTAATTTAATTATTTATTCACAAATAGGTTGTTTGTCAAGGATAAAAGATATAACTAGAAGGAACTGGAAACCTGGATGAAAATTAACATTTTGAAACTATGCAAAGAATGAGTCATACAAGCATTTTTAAAGTTGGGAGGTTAAGTTGCCTTTTTTTTTTTTTTTTTTAGATAAATTCTCAAGAGATTTTGGCAGTAACCATAAAAAGCCTAGGGAAGAGGAGTGCCTGAACTTCCTGTCTCTTTGAATCTCCTGTCTCTTTGTAATCACTACCAGAGGCCACATGTCAGGAACCTGATAATCTAAAGTTCAGATCCTTTGCAAAATGGATCTGATATAGATAAGCTCCTCTTTCTTAGGGGAGTACCCTTAAAGACTGGAATATTTAATTAATTGTGATACACTCATCTCAATTCTCTGCTTACAGAGTTTTCAGTGTGTGTAAATAACTACATATTGTAGCAAACCCTGGAAAGAGCTGTCCTCTATTATCTGAACAATTTTTCTTAGGTCTAAAGAGATTTCTCTTGCATTGAGTCACAGAGCCAGAAAATCAATTAATTGTGTCCTCTAATCAAGACTAATTTATGGATTGCTAAAATCAGATTTGATGCAATGCTCAAAAGTTTACAAGATTATTCACTTGAAAAAAACTTATAGACCTAATTAATTACCAGACTACAAGATAGCATAGTTTCCAGGCATGTGAAGGGTAGGATTTTTAACTCAGATCTGCTTCTAGACCTTATCCTGTTATTGGCTTTTAACAAATATACTGATGTATGTAAGCATGAATAGCATAAGGACCATGTAGTACTAGTTGAGTTCATAAGTATTTACTGTAGTTCTAGTGTTTCTGAGGATATTATGTTTGCTCAAATACAAATGTGAGGGGTAAAACAAATAGAATTCAATATTTTTCTATCGTACTTGTGGCCCTGACCAACACTGACATTCAAGAGAGCAATGGATATTATATCTGGGGCTTAACAAATTGTCAGTAGTTAAAAGAGCACATTAACTAAGTTTTGACTTACAGCAAATTAATTCTAAACAAATCAAATGTTAGGTGTTGAATTTTCTGGAAAGGTTGGGATCAAAATAATTTTATCATTCTTTGTTTAGCTGGAAAAATACGGGAGTTCCTTTCATTATAGCATTGCATATATTCAAATATTGTCTGCTAGTAAGAACAAGCAGTAACTAATAACATTTTTCTGCTTGACTTGGTGCCTGTATAGAGCATATTTCACTCTTCGGTTATTTGTTGAACTACGTGAGAAGGGAAAGGGAAAAACTAATTTCCATATTATCTGCACGTGCTTGACACACAGGGCCTTTGGAGCAATTGCATAATTAGAAGATAGGATGATATGAAAGGGATTTTTTTTTTTAATATGCAGTCCTCCTTCGAATATGTTTTCTTCTAAATATCTGTGTGAATATTAAAGTAACAACTTTATATTCATAATAGATTGCCTAGAATAAATAAAAAAATAATCCTTGCAGAATAGGCTAATTTGGAGCTATCATGATAATTTATTTATAATGTATTCCCTCTCTCCCCATTAAGGCCCTCTCAGCATTATACAATTATAAACTGTATGAAAACATCATCAAATATGTACCATAACAGACTAACAAATAATCAAACCAGACCTGAGCCACATTGTTAAAAGGGGGTTTGAAAGTGCTACAGGTGGCAGCTGATGGCAGCACAGAAAGCTGTGCCTTTCAAGTATGTCGAACTGTTAGCCATTTTTTTCAAAATATCCACATTTTTATTTGATGGCCTGTAGTTAGTTGGATGATCAAAGTGTACATATCGTTTTGCTTCAGCTTGTTTTATTGAACTTAAAAGCTCAAGTTTAGAGCTGTAGGTGCTATTACACTTCTGAGCACTTACCTTTATGATTTCTCTTTCTCTCTTGATAGCAATGAGGAGTCATTGCTGCGAATGCGGTACTGTCTCCTGTGTTTCACTTCTGATTTATTTTTCTAGGATATACTGTTGGCGAAAGGTGCTGGATGGGAAGCTGGGAAGAGAGCAGCCTGTTTATGTGATGAGCCCATAAAGCAGTGGCCTGGTGACACCTTCTGTCATACATGATGTTTCTGATTTCAAAGGGCTTTCTCCAGAGCAAACTGACAGGATAATCTGTGTCCTTTAGTCATTGTTTTTATGTATGCCTAGACTGCCAAATCAGAGATTTTTAAAAGAGCCCAATAGCTGTATCAGTTCAGAGGGGAGGGATTCACTGCTTTTTGTGGGGCGGGTACTTCCCTCAGAAAACTAGATCAAAGCCCAGCAGCTCTTTTAAACAAGATCTGATTGACTGGTGCTGTTTGAAGACATTTTTGCCCCTTTGGCGGAGGTGACCACTCTTGCAGCTCTGGTGACTAAAAGTTCTGTATGAACATTTCCAGTTTGCTTCAGAAGACCAAAAAGAATCTTGGGATGTCAATGCATAAGCTTCAATTACTGACAGATAGTTAAGGGTAACACCACAGCAGATATACACCAAAGAGCACATCTGTTCCTTTCAAAAGCAGGACAGCTAAATCTGAACCGATCTAGGCAACTTCTGTGTAGATGTATTCTCCCTGTATCACAATTCATGTCACAAATGCAACATATGAAAATGTGGAAATTATTTCTGTATTGTATTTTTTCAAAAGAAACCCTTAAAAGATTATTCATCAGCTTTCAAATGTTAAAAGAAACATTGCATACTTTCTGTCTTTTTCTCTGAAAGAGAGAAAATGTTCTTAAGAGTCAGTTTTGATCCAACAGTTTACATCAAAATTTCATTCTTTTCCTTTTCTAAAGAAAAATGTTTTGAACAGCTATATTATCCAGCCTTTTTTTCCCTGTTTTATCATTGCTGCTACACCATGTTTTCCTCTTTTATCATTTTTATAGTGAGAGCTCCATCACAAAATCTGTATTAGGCTACAGCCATTCTGGTTTCGACCATAATTTGTTGACAATACAGCTTATGCCGAATACTTACACATTTTCCCATTAGAAATGGCTGTTTCACTGACTTGGAGTCTTTCTGGGGAAGATGTTGATTTTTAAACTAAATTTTCCTTTAGAAAAACGAAAAAGAAAACATGTTTTCCATTTCAAAATTATTTCAGTTTAAAAAATATTTTTTATTGTCTTATGATACAAACCAGAAGAGCTGACATTGGAATAAATTATCTGAAATGAACCCTTCTTGTGAGGGAATTTTAAGGTTCTTGTATTGTTACTCAGAACAACACAAGTCTTACTGTTAAAAGTTCCCATGGCACAGAAATTTCCTATTTCAGGTAAGAGCTGCAAGAGAAAGTTCATAATTTGCTTCATATTTCAGTAAATTACAATACGTGATAGCTCAAATTTTAAAACATACTTGATGATCAGGGTGGGTTTTTTCCCCTGTATGACCCTGTAACAGTTAAACTAATTAAGTTATCTGCTACATGTTTCTTGACTCTTGTTACAGTAAAGCAAATGAACTGATTTTTTTTTTCCCTATTCAATTTTGAGAGAAAACCTGTTTTTCTAACATTTTATATCAGTGAGAGCTCAGGAGAGTTGCAGTGGTTCAGTAGTTCTTAATGATAACTATTTGTTTTGCTCTAGTTTTCCAGATCAAGATATTCACAGAACAGTAGTCCAACAAATAGAAAATATGTCCAATGATGAATTGTTAGAATACCTCCCACAGCTGGTTCAGGTAAGGAAGAAATTGATAGCCAAGGAAGCCTTCTGTCTGGATCAATAACTTCATTAAATACTTTTGATTCTTTCAGTTTGATTGATACATTGTAAGAGGAATAAATAAGAAAGGCTGGTCAGCTGATGCAATGACTGAATTAACAATAGGGCTGAGGTATAGACTGTTTTGGCATGCTGATTAAACTTTTCTGTATACTACAAGAATGTATTTACAAATAACAAACTAAAATAAAAAATGCATCTAAACGAGAACGATTTGACTATGACCACCAAACCAGGGTCTGGTGGTGGCAGGGCTTTGTTGCAGTGAAGGAAGCAAATGGTGTTGCAACAAATCACAGACGTATACAGGGAAAATGGTCAGCACAGAGTAGTCAGGGCAATTTGGGCGTAGAATTGTCCCTTTATAGATGTACATTGCATTTCACTGGAAATTAATGTTTTCCGAGTTATGGGCCTACTGCTTCCAAAGCAATCACTGTGGTTGAGTAGGTCCTGTGTTGCACTTAAGGGGGAACCTTTGAAAGCTTTATTCCCTTACTTGGTAACACTGTGCACATGGATTTCTTACTATTCCACATTTCAGAGTTCCTCAGGGGTTTTTTGTGTGTTTTTAAATAGATATTAGTATAAATGCATGCACATATATATGCATATCTAGATAGATATATATGTGTAAATATATATATGAATACAGATTACACTTGCACAAATTTACAGCATTCACACAGCAGGACGCTTACGTGACCTTCCACCTTCCACAAATTCTGTTTCACAAACAAGTTTATTTAGCAAAACAGATAATCAGATAAAAAATTAAATATAGCATTGAGAGTTTTAAGCGGGGAAAGAAAAGCTACATATTTACATATATGTCAACACAGCCAGAATCAGGATGATATCTGCTTGTCTTGCAGATGGTGTCAGGCACTTGTGTCCTGACTTTTCTTTGATCATTGCATTGCTAGGGCATTCTCCATGTCAGACTGCTTCCTTCAAACTAAACACTGCGTCCTTTCTGATTAATTTTTTTTATAAAGACAACAAAGCCAGCATACAAGTGGTTCTTATTATTAATTTATATGTTAAGGTGCTCAAGTTTGAGTGGAGTCTTGAAAGCCCTCTCGTGAAACTCCTGATGAATTGTTCTCTTCAGAGCATCCAAGCAGCCCATTAACTTTCCTGGTAAGATCATTTGCTATTACTACCATAGCCATTTTCTGTTACAGTGAAATTTATCCATGACTCTATTGGTGTCAAACTCTCTTTTTGTTTAAAATCAACAGAAAACCCTAGAGTTTTTGCTCCTTCTTTATTTCCCTTTCAGTACTGGGTATGAGTAAATTGTCTGAAAGACCTACTTATCTCCGCCTTCATCCTGCCCCTGGTTTGAGGCGGGGGGGGGGGGAAGTTCAGTTCACTTAAGGTCCCATTTGTATATTTCTGCCTGTTTCTGGTTTGAGCCAAAAATAGTCTTCCTCAAAATTTGCAAGCTCCAAGCAGCACTGGCTTACTTATAAGGATCCTGCTTTTGTAATTCTCTGACCTCTCCTGAAGTTGTCACACTTCTCATGTGTGTCAAAGTGTATCTCTTACCCCTTTGTCTGACTTGTGATGGTAAAGATTCTGATAGTTCCTTTCTGTGATTATACAGATGTACCAGTCCTGAGAGTAACTGCTATTTGCCATCTATCTCTACAATATAGGGACTGTTGTAATTGTATTATCGCATGCAGTAGTTATTCTGTTTGCTGTGCTGTTACTTCTAGGCTCTCTGAATAGGAATGCGGCTTTCTGTCATCTGAACAACTGCCCTGTGATCTGAAAATCAAACTGTTATGTATTGGCTTTTTTGTGTTTTGTAATGATGGATGAACTAAGCTTTCATTTACAGTTCAACTGGTTCAGACCCCTTAAAGCAAAAGCTTTCCTCCCTGAAAAGACAACTTGAAATGTAATCATCTGGTTGATGAAGTGTGAGGTCGGAAAGAGCATAGATCATACTTTCATACCTGCATGATCTCTGGAAGTGTTAGTGGGGATATAACAGAATTATGAATGTGTTTGTTTCACTGAAATGAGTAGGGTAACAGTAACATGCCTAATGAGAATATCCATCAAATAAAGAGGAACCACATTTAGCGAGCCATTTTTCTGACAATGTCTGAAATATGCCTGAGATGTTTTCTACTAACTTATATTAAACTTAGTTAAGCAGGATATAAAATGTCAAATCTAGAGTTCTTAAATATGCCCAGAGAGTTGGTAGTTTTCCTGTGCAATTAGAAATGATTTCTAGAGTTCAATGAACAGCGGGAACATCATCAGTTTGACTGTGTTTTCTTTAACTCCTCTCTTCTCAGAAGAAAACTAAGGATCTGCAGTCTTCTTCCTCTTTACTTTACACTGTAGACCTGTGTAGATCCCCACTTTTTTCCCAAATTTTGCTCAAGCTGTCTAATATTATAATCTTGGATAATACAAAGCAGATAGTCCATCCTGAGTAATAGATATCCTAATCTGGCACAGTAGAATTTAATGTGGCAAAATAAATTTATTTTATATATAGCTTAATACGTAGCATAACTATACGTACCCACATTGAATAAAATACTTCTCAATGTTCACTGTATTCACTGCCTTTCACCTGATAGTAGCTCTGTTCATACTGGGTACCTCTTTTATTTAGGCTTTTTGTTCAAATGTTTCAATCTAAACTGAGAACTTAAATGGCACACATCTCTTAAAATTTTGCTTCTTTTATTCATCACACTACACACATTCTTTTTCTTTGGTTACTCTGCTCCACCATGCTCTTCAGTAGTAAACTGTTTTCTGCCTAACATTTCAATTTATGTAATTATTCATATTCCTGTTCCAGTATTTTAAAAGGCAGTTTCTCAAGTCATAAATACTATTTACAAAAATTTAACAGTATTTTCATAGTTTTTATTAATAAAGCCTTAATAATAAAGGCTTTCATTTACTTCAGAATTTGAATTTTAGTCCTTATAAAAGTAATGGAAAACAGAAGTTTTCTTCCACTTAACACTAAAGATATTTTAAAAAGAAGGTCAGTGATTTGATAATGTGGGGAACGTGTGTGCATGTACACTCACATAACTTTTTCTAAGGAATGGGATTAGGTAACATTTTATTCTCAAGTGTTGCATTCTGTTTCATTACCAAATTAGGAATCAAAAAGGAAGGACTGGTAAAAAACACAGTTTAGTAACAAGATTACATTTATTTTTAATTGTAATGAATGACATTACCATTCCATTATTAAATAATACACCATTGCGCATAGTTTACCTGCCCAAAATAAAACTTGAATAAGAAGACTCTAATGGGATTCAGAAAACTGATGTTGTCATTCCAGAACCACAGGGGAAAAGTCAACTGATTTTAACTTCCATGTTTTACAACAGTATTGTTGTAAATTGTAATCTAGAAACTAATTACCAGAAATGGTGGTGACTGCCAGCACTAGCTAATTTTAATGACAAATATAATCTATAATAATATTTCAGTTATTTAGAATTTACTCTATTTCCCTGCACACCAGAGACAAGCAGCTATGCAACAATGATGTACCAGCTCATCACCTTTTAATATTAATGTTGGTTAATAAATTGTTAACTCCTTTCCATCAAGCTGTTATAAGTTTGTCTGGTGATTTTATTTAAAAATTATTGGAGAGTAATTGGCAAGGGTGTACAGAACACGTAGAATATTCATTCTTGGGACACATCTTTAGCTGTTGTAAATCAGGATAGCTTTGGTCTGTTCTTTGCTTGTATCTGCTGCAGATTTGTCCCATTCAACTCTGCTATTTAGTGTGAAAAGGTAATTGATTGTACACCCTGTGTTTGTTAGGGTTTTTTTTTTATCATGTGTGACTTTTCCCCTCTCTAAATTCTTGCGGAACTTGAGCCATTTACATCCATCTGAGTTTCAACTGCTCACTGGTGCTTTTGAATGCACTCCCCTTCTCAAGGAAACTAAAATTGCTCATGCATACAGTGCCAGCACAGGACCCATGTACCATTTAAATCCCATTTTAGTCTTATTTCAAGAGTTCCTAATGTCCATGAGGCATAGCGAACGTTTAACCCGCCCCACTATCTTCTAGACATTCACTCTGATTCTAGTATTTTCCCATCTGAGTTCCTGGAAGGGAAGAAGGCTGGAGAAAGTTTTCCTATTCCCTGGAGCCACAGTGAGAAGTTATTAAACTGGGTCTTGCAAAGCAGAAAAGTTGCTTGAAGGGAAAGAAACCTGCTGAGCCCCTCTGGGCCCTTCAGCTTGATGAAAGTCTCTGTTTATCTCCTTGCTGTTGTGTTTCACGCACAGGTTGGTGTTTTTGCCAGGTTTTGTGCTAGAGTTTTAATCTACCCCTCTGTCTCTGGCAACCTGCCAACCTGTTTCCCACTTGCTTGAGTGTTTTTGGCTTTTAGCTGCTTTCACAGGTGGCAGCTGCAGTGTACAATGGAAACAGCTGTCTGGGGCAGCAGGTGCCTGGGAGTATGTCTCACAGATGGTTGCCTTCCACAGGAGGATTGAATAACGGGAAGAAGTACAGTGTCCTCTAGGATCTGTGGCAGCTGCTTGAAGGTGGTGCTAAGAAACAGGTTTCATTGTCATGGAAGAGCACAAGTGTTTGCAAATTTTGGCAGAGCATGAGAATCTGGTATGCTTAGCTCAAGAAAAGAAAAAGTCAGGTGAAATCTTTGCTGAAGGCAAATGTCCTTTAAGCTTGTTTTCGAAGTCACTAAAACATTATAGAACTTACCTAGTTTACAGCATTTCTCAACTACATTTTGACTGACAACCAAGAGAAAAGGGATTAATCATCTGTCTTTTTCAGTCCACATTTTATAGATAAGAATATGCGATTAAAAAGGAACTCTTAGTGAAATCCAGCCCACTGAAAACGATTTGAACTAGAATATTGATTTCAAGGCTAGAACATAATATTTTATTCTAATTTCTTTTTCTATATAAAAAAGAATTGTAAGAAGCAAAAAGAACATAAGCAATATATAAAAGTTTAAAAATACCTCAGTTAAATAATCTGCTATTGGGAGGTTTGTCCCTCAATATTTTGTTTTCCAAAACTGTTACCACTTAGTTTCATTCCGCAGCATTTCACTCCAGCTTTGAAACCATAGATTATTGCTACATATTTTCTGAAAGGAAGTATATTTTTCGTTGTCAAAACTGGTCTACATTAACCATAATTTACTTGAAGACTTCAAAAGAAGGAGTAAATCAAGCAGATATTCATCTGTCCAACACTCTTAATTATCTGAACATTAAGCAGGCGGCCATCCTCCAGCTCTTTCTCTTCCCATATTTTGGTGTCTTCCTCCCACAGTCAGAAGTTATCAAGTCTGCTAGTTATTAATAAGCTTCCTAAATAGCTGTGTAGAGCAGGCTGAAAAGCCTAACCCATTAAAATGAAATTAATGTAAATACAAAAGTCATCTATTTTGATTTATGTTAGTTCAGTCCTTCTTAACGATCAGAATCTAAAGATCACCTAATCATATATGTAACTTTAAACCTGTTAATAACCAGTCCTGGTATATGTTTGATTAGTTGTTTTGCTACTCTGCATTAGGATTGGAGTTCAAGTCTGGAGTTGTTCAATCTTACAAACCTTTTGAGGGTAACATGTAATTCAACCAAGTGATTATTATAAATTTCATCTGAATTTGGAATACATGATGTGATCATCACTGTTTTGGACTGCAGAGAACCTCAACCATAAAGTGGATTCATATCTCTGGATTTTAGTTCTGAACTCATAATTCTTACGAAATAATTTGGAGACCTTTCTTTCTCTTAGTTACTTATGTGTTTAGTAAATAACACAATTAGAACACTATTTTTGTGAGATAATGATTTAACCATCTACTGTGCTAAGTGCTTCATTATTAGCCATGTGGGACTGGATTACTGCATTGGAAAACAGATAATTACTTTGTTTCCTAATTTACAGACTTTCAATTTTCTCAGACTCCAATTTTCGAAAAAGATGGTGTTAAATGAAACAAAGATTTTGTTGTGAAGAAGCACAAAGGAGTAACATAATTATGTTGGATTTGACTTCCAGTATTTACAGATTGCGTGGGAAAATGATATATTTAAATCAACAAAACCACATCTTACATTTAATTCAACACATTGTAGATTTTAAGAAAAAAACCCTACTATTTTAGACTAATTTTTATTTTTTTTTCTGGCTCTAAAGAAAGAGGAGTGAACTGGCTGTCACTGCAGCTGAAATTGATAAAAGGAGGTACTAGTTACCCTGGATCTGTCAATACTGCTCAATAAAAGGACTGGGAGAGCAAACCCAAGTGCTAGACGTTTGGTCTGCCATATTTTTTAACTGCTGCCTTCCTCTCTGGCTCTGTCTTGGACTGCTTTCTCCAAGGTAGCACTGGAACATCGTTTCAGAATAGTTCACTCCAGGAACCACCCCTAAAAGACAAGATGGGCAAAAGTGCCCAGGCTTTGACACACTCTACTCATACCTGCATGCTGGTGTGAACCATCTGATACGGGTAACACTGACCTTCAGTCTCTTTTAATGTCTCTACCATTTGTGGATTATAACATAAACATCACTATTTATGAAACTATGGGCTCAAATGCAGAATTTTATCTTGTGACCACAGGGTGTAGCACACAGGGAACCAGGGAAACCCAAAGCGCAGTGGTGGGTAGTGAAGATTCAGTCTGTGTGCTGCAGAGGGAACTCACCCTACTATGTCTGTACTGTTTGGCTTCAGGTTCAGGGAGGGCTCCATGAGGCTCGCTCCTAGTCTTGTAAATGTACCTTAAAGCACAGACTCACATTGACTGAGATAATCAAAAGGCCTGGTTCACATGCTAGACATGATACTTTCAGGAAAAGCTAGTCCTATTTTCAGGTGTTATACCTGCAAGTAGGAATATTTGTAAAATTGCTGTCTACACTGTTCCATGTACAAAGAAGAGAATTCTGAATCTATGCCTCTTTGCAGTTTATGAGGTTCTTTCCATTGACTTTAGTGGCCTTTTAATCAGATGGTTATTCTCTAGGACTAAGAATGTGATATGTTCTGCTCGAACTAATTTCACTTATTTAATTTAAATGGCACTTTCCACATGACATTTCTTTGTCAAAGAGCAAAGATGTTGCAGATGCTATGATTTCTCTTTAAAAATTGAGATATTCTGACTAAAATAATAAACATTTTAAACTTTTAAACTTCTAACTAAAAGGATAATAAAAATAAATTCCAAATAATTAAAAATGAAAATGAAAACTCTACTGGGAAAAGTTAACAAAGAATGTAAACATATTATTTTAACATTTTAAATATAAAGAAGTACTTGGTTTTCCCACTTCCTTAAAAATTACCCTTTTAAAAAAAGCAATCTATTTAAAAAATAATAAAGCAACCAAACCTTTTTTGTAATTTAGTGATGTGATATGATATAACCTGGTGAATCCTTGACAAAGGACATAAATAATATAGTTGTGCATGTCTGGTTTTAATTATTTTAATTATTCTTAGTAGAATGAATGTGTTCTTGACTGATTAGTAACCTAGGAATGCTACATGTTTTTCCAAATTGGGTGCAAGCATGAAAAGGAAGAGGTAAGGCACCCTTGTGATCATATATCAAGGTGACAACGGAGTGAAGCATGATCGTTCACATCATTAATTGTAGTTGTGCAGGCAAGTATTCAGCTGCAGCTAAACTAAGTCACTGAACATAGAGATAACTCTGTATGTGTGTCCCCTTTGGAACAGAGAAAATTCCATGCCAAAAATCATGTTTGAGGAGGATTAACATTGTCAAGTGCAACATAAAAAAGTCTGCAAATGCTAAAGTTATCAGTACATGTTACTATAATGAAAAAACACACTACTCTGTTTGTGTACAAGTGAACCTACTTAGAGTTGAAAAGATAAACTGAAAAAGGTGAAAGATTTCAAAAAATAAATTAAAAAATAAAACGCACAAAACCCCAAAACAGAGCAATGGGCCTTAATTCTTTTAGCTGCTTCCTGATTTATAAGGTAGAACTAAGGAAAATGTTTTTCAGTGCATTGTTTTTCCAAACACTGCTTGTCTGATTTATTTTTTCTTTGGCTCCTTTTACATTTAAAAATGTTGAAGCTGACAAATCTAATTTTTCAGTTATGCTGGAAAACTCCCTACTAGCTTCGAGTCATGTCTGTCATAACCTCTCCAGTAATGTAACTGAATATGAAAGATGAGTGTTGTCTTTTGGATATCCTCTGTAGAAAGGAGTGAACAGATGACTTTGGTGGTCTGTTACTATGTCTGATGCCGGGATATGATGGACTATAATGACACACTTGTGGAGTTGAACAGAACTGAGGAAGTGGAGTGGGTGTTGCTGAGAAAGGGATTCAGAGCAGGGCTCTGTGCAGATGTCACACTAGGCTTTCATCTGTGCTTTTCATCTTTTTTCCATTAACAGTGTTTTTTTGTTGTTTATCTTCCTTCAAAAATCTTTCCTGACTGATACCTCACATAATCTTTGCTTGTCCCAAAGGAACATTTGGGGATGTAAACCAGAGTAGTAAATCAGGAAGGCTTTTGACAAAACATTTGTCTAGTTCTGTCACTTCAAATGGATAATTTTCAGTCTTGAATTTGATGGATGTGGAGGGGTTGTTTTGGTTTTTATACTGTGGAAGACTGCTGGAAAATAATGACTGACAGTAATCCACGAAGCTATGTCTTTACACTGAAATTGGCTTTAGGTATTCATTGAGTAGGCCAATATATGATGAGTGACCAACTTTAATACTCTGAAATGTCCAAATCGTAAATAATAACAGTAGCTGCAATTTAAAGATGGTGTAAATTTCCCAGATCAGATTTTGGGATGATTTTAGAGAGTGCAATCCTCAGTCGGAAAGCAAACAGAATGGAGAATCTCCTGTGATTCTCAGCTGAGCAGCTGGTGTGGTGTTTCACTGGTGAAATGTTGCATTCTGCAGCCAAGAGCAACGCTGAAGTTGAGAGGGGTCCTCCAGCTGGCTGCTCCTCTGCTCCAAAGATATAGTGCTACCTCATTCTGACTGCTGAGATGAAATACTAGGAGAGGGTGCCTCACTTGAAATTTGTTAGATATAATATCTAAAAAGTTTATTTTTTCACATTTCATGCTTGCACTTTCAGTTTTTACCTGTTATGAATGTATAGAAACTATTTCATTATGATCTCCTTTGTATAAAGCTTTTTTCTATAAATGGCAATTATTGTACACAAAATGAATCTGCAGATGTTTCAAAATTGCATCAGATCATGTAAAGCATTTTATAAGTCTTGATCTGTTATCGGTCTTTTTCTGTTTACAGCTTAGCAAGCTTCTGTGTTTTAGCTATAGCTGTTTGAACCATTTTTTGGAAAAATTTCCCTTCAGCTACCCTAGAGAGTTGGTTTCAATCCATTTTTCTTTGAACATGTGTCACAAAGTTCTTACTACATGGCTTGAATAAATGCAGTTCAGACTCAGTTTCTTAGTTTGATATGTTGGGAGTCCTCATTTATAGTTATCATGCAATTGATCACAGCCTTGTCTGACTGGTTTGAGTTGATCAGTGACATCTTTATGGAAAAGTATGAATAAACAGAGAGGCTTTAAGTGGATACAGGACATTCAGTGTAATGAACTATTGGTCTTCTTAATGTTGCTGTCAGTTGTATGTTTCTGTGGTTAATATTTCTAGGTTTAATCATCATTCTCCACCAGAATGACAGCTGGGCCTTGGACCTTTGTCTAAATGACTGAAACAGAAAAAGGCGAATCATGAATTAGACTTTGTTGAATGTGTTCCATTAGTACATGATTTAACAGAAAATTACTTTGTGACTAATAGGAATTTTTCTGAGAAAATAAGTCCCTAGTGTAAAACTGAATATAATTATTAACGGGTTTTTTTGTTGGTTTTTTTTTTTTTTTTTTTTTAAAAAAACCCACAACTAACTAAATAACTGTGAAATAAATAGAATAAAAAGCAGTATTTCTAGGGAGGAGAGGGGGAGGATTGATAAAATGTTCTGCCAGGTAAACAGCGCAGAATTGTTATAATTCAGTATTCTTAGGTATTTGCAGATGATGAGTATTTCAGGATTAAATTCATAAAACCCTTGCTGTCTGAAAATATTGCCTTAAGCATTAATTGCTTTCTGAATGCTCACCCGTATTAAATGGTATATTAGTCTGTAATCATAATGTTGTCATTTGGATGGGGACCAAATTAAAAATAAGCTGAGAGAGGAAAAGAATTGTCAGATGAGTTGTCTTTTCATGGCTCTTTTGCTTGAACAACACTACTAACATATTGTAATAACCTCCTTTTAAGAAAGAGAATTATGCATTGGAACGTGCCGCACATTGACTCATTCAGTGTTCTCTTGGGAAAGAGCCCACTTGGTTGAAACTGATGTATGTTGGGCCCTTGAATTAAATAACAGAAAGTGACCAGTGAATTTAAGAAACCTAAATTGACTTTTATCTCTGAAAGGCCATTATTCCTATATAAAGTTATTCAGATATATGTTATCACAATATGATATCAGTAGTGGGTAGCTGAAAGATTAAAGTAGTTAGGAATTTCTTACTGATTTTTTTTTGTAAAATTTTTATCAAAATCAAAGCTCTTCACAGAAATATTGATCTTAGGTATCTACAAACATTCAGATGGTACATGAAGTGCCAGATGAAGTGGAAAAAAAAAAGTCTTAATACTTATACTAGTCACTGGAGGTGTGAAAGTAGAGTCTTGTGGCTGAGGTAACCCAGTGAATGCCACATTGAGCTGTTTTGTATTATTTATTATACCTCCCTCCCCCATATAGTGTTGAAAATTATCCCATTCAATCTAAAGCAAGTCACCAGCAGTTTTTCAACCCAACTCAGAGGAGATACAATGTATATTTTAAGACAATCCCTAATACAAATGTTGTTATATCAGGTACATCTCCTTTTCTTGTTCTTCATTTGAATTGCTCAATCCTAAACCATTAAAATTTTGTCTTACTACTTATCTTGAAAACAAACCATCTCTTAAACATAATGATCGTGTTATGGAATACCATTGGTATCTCACCTGTGCTATTAAGTGGAGGGTGGGCCTTAAGACCAGATAAATTGCTGGCAGCATGTATACAGGAAATAATTTTGTTATAAATTTGATCAAAGCTTCAGTGCTGGAGAGGCTACTGTTTTTCATTTGTTTTTCTTTCTTTCAAGGAGCTAACACAAATAATCTCTACTGAAAATTTTCAAAGGTGAATATGAATTTGTTTCTATTCATATTGTGTGTCTACTCAGTTCAGGGTTTTAGTAGACAGTAGCAAAATAACATGGTAGATGTTGGTCTCATGAGAAAATACATTAGAGGACTGAATTTCTCAGGTGTGGTTGAGCCATACTGTCCTGATCCAATGTCAGGGGAGGTTTTGATATGATCCCAAGGGCGAGATTAAGACACAAACAAGGTCAAATGCCATACATCCAAAACATTTAATTATTTAATTTTAATTATTAAAAGTGAAGAGTGATAGCGATAGTACAGCATAGACGGAAAAGACAGAAATCAAGCAAGGATGCGGGATCGAGTCACAAGAATAGTCACCACCATGGATCCAGCCGTATCCTGTTGGTCCTCAGTCTTCAGTTCTTCAGTGGTGGGTGCACACAGAGCAAAGTTTTCTGTCACCTTTTAAGTTCATTTTATCAGCTGATTAACATATTAGACAAGAAGAGACAGGTATTCCACAAACTCATTTCCATAAGAGATGAAGAAAAAGGTGGAGCATGTGTTATACTGGGTCTGGCTGAGTTGGAACTCGTTTTGCCCTACAGCAGCCCTCACGATGCTGTGTTTTATGTTGGGAGCTGGCAGGGGTTGATAGCACCCTGGTGTTGTGGCTACTGCTGAGCAGTGCTTGCACAACACCAAGGCTCTTTCCAACATCTTTTCCCCCAGTGGGATGGGGTGGGCAAGATCTTGGGAGGGGACAGATGACCCAAACTGACTAAAGGGATATTCCAGACCATATGATGTCTGCTCAGTATAAAGCCGGGAGAAAGGAGGAAGGGGTTGGGTCACCCTTGGTCCTCCGAGGCAACCACTACGCGTATTGGAGCCCTGCTTCCTGAGAAGGCCTGGCATCGCCTGTCCATGGGAAGTAGAGAATAAATCTGTTTCATATTTTTTGCTTCCACGTGCAGACCTTTGCTTTGCTTATATTAAAACTGCTTTTGTTTTACCCACAAGGGTTGGTCTATCTTATTTTCTTTCCCCTCTTTGCCCTGTTGAGAAAACAAGGGGAAAGGGGGGAAGTGATAGAGTGACTTGGTGGATACCTGGCATTTAGCCAAACTACCACATGGGTTCTGCACATGCATTGAGGGGAAAAGGGGGTGAACCACCCCTTGTCCAATTGAGTCGGTGATCATACTCACCCTGTCCACCTTTGGTTTTTCCTCTGTTCCCACAGGTTTTTGCTGACTTCATGCTTCTTGAGGAATCATTGGCTTCTGGGGCAGAAATGTTCACCACTTATCAGTTTTCCTCACCTCTTCAGTGGTGAAGGTGCGAAGTCATTAGCAAGGCATGCATGGAGTTTGGCTTACGCAATAGAGCCACAAAGTATCAGGCTTACACAATCGAGCCAGTGATTAGCAGTACTTATGCTTGAGGGGAAATATTTTCTTTCACTCAGTCCACATTTACCCCCTTTGAGGTTTATCTAAGGAGTCTGTCAATACAAAAAGATCGCTTGCCCTTGTTCTTGTGGGAGACTTTAACTTCCCAGACATCTGCTGGAAATACAACACGGCAGAACGAGACCAGTCCTGGAGATTCCTAGAATGTGTGGGAGACAGCTTCCTGATGCAGCTGGTGAGTAAACTGACCAGAGAAGGTGCCCTGCTGGATCTCCCCTTTGGGAACAGAGAAGGACTGATGGATGATGGGGCGGTTGGAGGCCGACTAGGGCACAGCGATCATGAAATAATAGAGTTCTCTATTCTTAGAGAGGTCAGGAGAGGGCTAAGCAGGACTGACATCCTGGACTTCCAAAGGGCTGACTTTGTCTTGTTTAGGCACCGGCTTGACAGAATCCCTTGGGAGACTCTCCTGAAGGGTATAGGGGTCCAGGAAGGCTGGGCACTCTTTAAGGAGGAAGTGTTAATGGCTGAGGAGCAGGTGGTCCCCAGGTGCTCTAAGAGAAGCTGGTGGCAGAGAAGACCACCCTGGCTGAACAGGGAGCTTTGGCTGCAACTCAGGGAGAAAAGGAGAGTTTACAGCCTTTGGAAGAAGGGGCTAGCCACACACAGTGATTACAAAGATGCTGTGAGGCTATGCAGGGTGGAAATCAGAAGGGCTAAAGCCCAACTGGAAATTAATTTGGCCTCTGCAATCAAGGATAACAAGAAAAGTTTCTATGTCAGTATCAAAAGGAAGTCCAGGAAGGGTCTCCATCCCCTGCTAGATGCAGGAGGAAATTTGGTAACAAGTGATGAGGAGAAGGCTGAGGTGCTTAATGCCTTCTTTGCCTCAGCCTTTAATAACAAGACTAGTTGTACTGAGGGAATCCAGCCTCCTCAGCCAGAAGACAGAGACTGGGAGAACGACCCCCCCACAATCCAGGAGGAGACAGTCAGTGACCTGCTGCATCACACAGACACACACAAGTCTATGGGACCGGATGGGATACACCCGAGGGTGCTGAAGGAGCTGGCTGGGGTGCTCGCCAAGCCGCTTTCCATCCTTTACCAGCAGTCCTGGCTGACCAGGGAGGTCCTGACAGATTGGAAATTGGCCAATGTGATGCCCATCTATAAGAAGGGTCGGAAGGATGATCTGGGAAATTACAGGCCTGTCAGCTTGACTTTGGTGCCCGGGAAGCTGATGGAGCAGCTCATCCTGAGTACCATCACACAACACATGTGGGACAACCAGATGCTCAGGCCCAGTCAGCATGGGTTTATGAAAGGCAGGTCCTGCTTGACAAACCTGATCTCCTTCTACGACAGGGCGACCTGCTCACTGGATGAGGGAAAGGCTGTGGATGTAATAATTTACCTTGACTTTAGCAAGGCTTTTGTACACCATTTCCCACAGCATTCTCCTGGAAAAAATGGCTGCTCGTGGCTTGGACAATCACACATTTTGCTGAGTAAAAAACTGGCTGGACGACCTGGCCCAGAGAGTTGTGATAAATGGAGTTAAATCCAGCTGGCGGACGGTCACGGGTGGTGTCCCCCAGGGCTCGGTTTTGGGGCCACTCCTGTTTAACATCTTTATTGATGATCTAGACGAGGGGATCGAGTGCACCCTCAGTCAGTTTGCAGATGACACCAAGTTGGGCGGGAGTGTTGATGTGCTCGAGGGTAGGGAGGCTCTGCAGAGAGACCTGGACAGGCTGGAGCCATGGGCTGAGGCCAACTGGAGGAGTTTCCATAAGGCCAAATGCCGGGGACTGCCCTTGGGCCACAACAACCCCCAGCAGCGCTACAGGCTTGTGGAGGAGTGGCTGGAGAGCTGCCAGTCAGAGAGGGACCTGGGGGTGTTGATTGACAGCCTGCTGAACAGGAGCCAGCAGTGTGCCCAGGGGGCCAAGAAGGCCAATGGCATCCTGGCTTATATCAGCAGGGACAGGGAAGGGATCTTACACCTGTCCTCAGCACTGGTGAGGCCGCCCCTCGATTCCTGTGTTCAGTTTTGGGCCCCTCACTACAAAAAGGACATAGAGTTACTCGAACATGTCCAGAGAAGGGCTACAAAGCTGGTCAAGGGTCTGGAACACAGAGGAGGAGTGGCTGAGGGAATTGGGGGTGTTTAGTCTGGAGAAGAGGAGGCTGAGGGGAGACCTCATCACCCTCTACAGCTACCTGAAAGGAAGCTGTAGAGAGCTGGGTTTGAGCCTCTTTATCCTAGTAGAATGCGACAGGACAAGAGGGAATGGCCTCGAGTTGCGCCAGGGAAAGTTTAGACTAGATATTGGGAAGTATTTCTTTACAGAATGGGTTGTTAGGCGTTGGAATGGGCTGCTCAGGGCAGTGGTGGAGTCCCCATCCCTGGCAGTGTTCAAGAGTAGGGTTGATTTAGAGCTTAAGGATATTCTGTAGGTGGGAACTGTGCTAGGCGAACAGTTTGACTAGATGATCTCCAGGGTCCTTTCCAACCTAGATGATTCTGTGATTCTGTGAACTGCAAGGGAGTGGGAGGGTGCATCCTTTGATATACTTCTGCTTTCTTGGGTGAGATTCTACTACATTTGACTACTGGACGAGGGAAAAGCTGTGGATATTATCTACCTGGATTTTTGAAAAGCATTCGACACAGTTCCCCATAGGATTCTCATAGAAAAACTGGCTGCTCATGGCCTGGATGAGCAAATAATCTGCTGAGTCAAGCACTGGATGGATGGACGGTCCCAGAGAGTGGTGGTCAATGGAGCTAAATCCAGCTGGCGGCCTGTCACGAGAGGTGTTCCTCAGGGCTCGGTGTTGGGACCATTTGTGTTCAACATCTTTATTGATGATCTTGATAAGGACATAGAGAGTATCATCAGTAAATTCACAGATGACACCAAGTTAAGTGGGAGTGTCAATCTGTATGAAGATAGGGAGACACTACAAAGAGACTTGGATAGGTTGGATAGGTGGCCAACGTCAGTGGGATGAGTTTCAACAAGGCCAAGTGCCAGGTCCTGCCCTTGGGCCACAACAACCCCAGGCATGGCTACAGGCTTGGGGAGGAGTGGCTGGAGAGCTGTCTGGAAGAGAAGGATCTGGGGGTTCTAACTGACAAGCAGCTGAACACGAGCCAGCAGTGTGCCCAGGTTGCCAAGAAAGCCAACGGCATCCTGGCTTGTATTAGAAATAGTGTGACCATCAGAAGTAGGGAGGTGATAGTCCCCCTGTACTCTGCACTGGTGAGGCCACACCTGGAGTGTTGTGTCCAGTTTTGGGCACCTCAATACAGGAGAGAGATATCGAGGTGCTGGAGCGAGTGCAGAGGAGGGCAATGAAGCTGGTGAAGGGCCTGGAGAATAAATCCTGTGAGGAGTGATTGAAGGAGCTGGGACTGTTCAGTTTGAGGAAGAGAAGGCTGAGGGGAGACCTCATCACTCTCTACAGCTACCTGAAAGGACATTGTAGAGAGGTTGGTGCTGGTCTCTTCTCACAGGTGATTAACAATAGAACAAGAGAGAATGGCTTTAAACTGCAACAGGGGAGGTTCAGACTGGACATTAGGAAAAATTTTTCACAGAAAGAATGATCAGACAGTGGAATAGGCTGCTCAGGGAGGTGGTGGAGTCACCATCCCTGGATGTGTTTAAGGGTTGTTTGGATGAGATGTTGGAGGATATGGTGTAGGGGAGAAATTGTAGAGTAGGGCTGACGGTTGGACTCGATGATCCCTGGGGTCTTTTCCAGCCTGAATGATTCTGTGAGTCTGTGATTCCTTAAAATAATTACAAAGGCCACAGCTGGTCCTTGATGAATGGTCGAGGCATTACTGACACTACCCCGTGACTCAAAGCACAAACACAAGCAAGCTTTGAAACAATCATTTGACATTTCAGTCTCTCACACATGCAAACGAAGCACAGAGGACCATTTGCTGCCCTAGAATGGTGCAGATTCTGTTGTGTGGCTAAACAGTCATGGAAGTAAACCCAACATCTTTTGTTAGTTTTACTAACATTATTAATAATGAGAAGAACCGCAGAGGTGGTCAATTTTAAGATGTTGTAGAAGATATCTTTTAGAGATTACCTGGCTCGAACTAACAAAAGGATTTCTCTACTGCTGACTGTTCTAGCTTCTCTTGTAAGGATCTAGATAAACCATAGTGAATGAGCAAGTAAATGAACCATCTTGTTAGTAAAATGAAGAATAGTAACTCCTCCTCATTAAAAGGAGAGTACTAAGATAGGTATTATAATAATATAACATAGTAACAAAAATGAAATAATCACTTGAATAAAGAAGCAATATCAAATACACAAGTGGATGATCTTTTCAAAGCAGCACCATCCCTCTATCACAAACTGAGATTTCCTTTCTCATCTAATAAATAGTTTGGAAAGTTCAAATCCTTAGACATGGAGGGAGGCTCTTAAGTATTCCAGTGTAAACAACAAAGCAGCCCTCAACATATTTCTTAGTAAAATCCCATTTTATGCTTCTTACTCTTCATTTTTCTAGCTTGTGTAGCAGGGCTTATATCCAAGTGGATTTAAAAAAATAAAATCTTTTTCCCTTATATAAGTGCTTGATTTTCATGTTCAGCTTCCCCCAGCGATTGTTCACAGTCTGTCATCCAGTGAAATTAAAATAACTGTTCCCCCAGGGCCTCCTTCTGGTCCATTCCCAGACCAGCGCTTTCTCACATGTATGCAGTGGTGTTCTTATATTTACAGATATACGTACACTGTTACACATGCTTTCCTGCATGTAGTCTTTATATGGGGTTTCATGTTTGGAAACTCAAAGCTTTCTTTAAAATTCACTTGGAAATGGGTAGAGGATGTAATGTGCAAAGCAGCATGCTTCTAGCAGTTGAAAGGGTTGAAACTGGGAATTCCATCCACCTGGCTCTGCAAACGTTTATCTTTCTCCTGCTTCAAGATCCCATTTCTTCTCCCAGGCTCAGAAGTTTGAGCAATCTTCACTGGTTTGGGAAAGGTATTGCCACAACATTCCCAGTATCTGCACAGAAGTGTGGAACTGTGCTTGAAGTGATGCAAAAGAGGCTTTAGGCAGGCTAAGAGGTGAACAGTAGTCACCAAGGGAACTGAGGATAGCAAAATAAAATAATCTCTATAGGAGGAAGGATGCAGAAAAGCAAGGGGAAAGCAGACATAAGTTCTACAGTAAGTAATATAGTTCTGCTGTGTTCTCTGAGAAATAAGAGAGTTATTTGAGAGTTCTCTGAGAAATAAGAGTTATGTGAAGTTTAGATTCAGGTGAAGACCTCCTGAGAGAACTGGGAAATCTAGAACCACCTCCACAAAAAAACATTATTCCCACTTATAACCTGTGCTGTTACTCTCCCCTCTCTATATAGTGTAATTTTGATTTGATTGCCTATATTGCTACCTCCTCCTCTGGAGACCTTGTGCCTAGATGTGCAACAACTCTGTGCTTCTATCTCAGTGTAAGTTACTGATTCTAGAAAACAGCCATCAACTTCCCTTTCAGAGGAGCCACTGGAGACTTGTACTTGATCATTTCACACAAATCCTGACTCTGATTGGACCCTGACTGAACTGTCCTCCTTTGCCTGACATAGCTTTTCTGAGAACCTGGAATACTGTAGGCCGCGTAGTGGTAAGTAAATAGATGTTCGTTCATTCAGAGAAAGAAGCTCTTACATTTTTTGCACTGCCAACACACAAGAGAATGTTGTCTGGGCAGTGGCAAAGGCAAAATCCTGATCTCTGCTATTCTGTACCCAAGGGTATTTCTGGATCATGTGGTTTAGACCATGTAAAGAATAATGTGAAGTCTTTGTTCATACCCTAAAATGGATCTGTATCACAGAAATTTTGAAGTATTTGCTGCTTCTGTGATAGTTGGGCCCCAGCTGGAAGTGCTTGCCAGAAATTGCCTTTCAGTTGCTGTGCACTTGATGGGACTGAAGGCAGACTATAGTGACATTCACAACATAGAAATGCAGTTCGTTACCAGCTTATTCATGTTACCAGTTCTAAAAAGTTATGATGGTCAAGGGAATTTTAAGTCTTCCTAGGGTGAATCATCATATCCTTGAAAGCCTGCCAGTCATAGAATCATATCTTTTGAAACCACTTCATGTTCTGGGGACTTATCATCATATGGTCAAATTGCATCTCTGTTGCTTCCTCCATCTCAGGAACTCTCCCAACCTGCTGCTGAAGCCAAGCCCTCTCAACAACCTGATCCAATACCAGAACTAGCTCTGCTCTGAATAGGGAACTGACCACGGGACCTCCTGAGGTCCCCCCTGTTACATGTTTCTGTAAGTTACGAATGAACTCTGTAACTGTCTTGGCTTGTTCACTGATTCAGTTTCCATAGTCCTTCAGTTCCTGAGCCATCAGGGTGGTCCTTAGATAACATCTTGCAGAAAGGGTGCTCTCATCTTAGGAAGGATTGAAAATGGTGTGTTTCCTAAATAAGCAGTTTGGTAATAGGAGTATCATCTGTTGGATGGAGACTTATCAGACTTATCAGTCTAACTTTCCATAGTGTTCCACACAGGTCATGTTACAGCTGAAAGCTAGTATCATGGTGAAATCATCCCAGACAGACAAAAATTGTTAAATGATATGTTCAGCCCCAAGGAATTCCACTTGCCGTCAGCAATGACAATGTTGGGCCACTGCAAACACTCCATTGCACAAACATTAATACTATTTTTTACCTGGAAGTGTAATGAAGTATGCTTCCTCCTACATCTTGTCAG
The DNA here is from genome assembly GCF_965140245.1 of Athene noctua. Classification (NCBI taxonomy): domain Eukaryota; kingdom Metazoa; phylum Chordata; class Aves; order Strigiformes; family Strigidae; genus Athene; species Athene noctua. The sequence goes on from NC_134039.1 coordinate 21,479,848, forward strand.
TTCCTTGATATATAAGTATTGACATTTGATTGTAGCCAGTGAGGGATTTTATCTTTTATGCTAGAATAAGAGCAAATGGCATAGCAGTAGGAATGTGCACTTCCTTCTGAAGAAACCAAACCAGAAGGCAAGCTGGACAAGCTCAAAGTTATTTAGTAAAAAAAAAAAACCAAAACCCAAACAAAAAAACCCCACAACACCAGAGGGGCTAAGTTCAACACTGCTTCAATAAAGAGTTGTTTCTTATACTTTTATTCATTTGTTTCAGTCAGAAGTTTTACCAATATATAATGGAAAATATGAAGAAGAATTGCTAAAATGAAAACCTTTAAGAGTAATTACCCGATTGTTCCATTCTGCCCATATCACCAGTCACATTCTGTGTTTAAAAGTTCTGCAACTCGGCAGAAAACATAGAATTTGATGATGATATTTGAAAAATAGCTGTATAAAACATCATAAGTGACAGTAAATGCTCTTTGGAATAAGAAACCGGTAGTTTTCAATTAGTGTTAAATGAGAAATTACGTTATGTCAGCTGATATTAAATGGGTATAAATGTCTGGATCAGTACAAAATTATCTGATGTCTGGAAAAAAATTTATTTTAATGAATTGATATTAATCAGGCTCATTAGCTTTAGTGTGACATCTGCCATCTTGGCTAATACAGAACAGATTGAACAGGGATTTTCAGAGCTAAATCCATGGGCATGGATTAATTTAAAGAACAGTCGCTCATTATGAGTGCTGTAACACATTATACATTTCTAACTGAGGGGAGACCTTGTTTGTACATCAGCAGGGAAAGTTGGGTTCTGTCTGGGAAATAGGGCGTTGCTGTCTGTAATAATTATCCTGTGAACACTGAGCATGGAGGAGGTCAGACAGTAAACAGGATTTCAGCGCTTTTTGGAGTTTGGCATAATGATAGCTGATAAACTTTGCTTACCTGGCTCAGCTAATTTCTGCTTTGACCTGTAGTATATCCTTTGTTGAGTCTGGTATTAGAAGTCAGTATTTATTCTAGTTAACCTTCTCTACAATGTCATCAGGAGAAGCATTTTTATTAATTAAACTTTTGTAATAGACACTGCTTAGCCAGCTTCTGAGTGACTTGCATAACCCACAGATCTCATGTATGTGTTTTTGTTGATATGGCAGTTTGTTGAAATGAATTTAAGCAGCCAGCATGGCAAATATTCTTGCAATTGTCAGTGGTTTGTTCTGTGCGGCACTCAGAAGTACACTGCTTGGTCAAGGTATGAAAATGGAAAGTCACTTAAATATGGCCCATTTTAATATAATTTTTTCCATCAATTTAAAGCTGACACATGCAGTCTTCAGCTGTGTTGCCCTGCTTTAGCATCAGGACTTCTTTAAACAGCAATTTAAAGGAGGTTTAAACAATAATTTGCCTGGCTCTGCAAGGCTCACCTATGGCTGATACCCCATGAATATTGCCACTGCTTTGCTGGTAGAAATAATATGGCACTTACGCATATTAATTTTTGGCACATACAGATTTTTTCTCACTCATCAGAGTGCACATCAAAGGGGAAATGTGGTTGATTCAGAGGTATTCATGGAATAAAAAGTGAGCATGTGTACGATGGGAGAAGGAAGGAAAGTTATGATTTCTGCCTCTCGGTCTGCTATCCAGCTGCACCCTCACATGGACTGAGCATAAGGGCAGCACTCGAGTGCAAGAAAAGTACCTACAGCAGAGCCATTGAATTTTGAAGTCCCAGTATCATTTTGTGTCAGATGGCTGATCTATATTTATTCTGCCGATGCAGTAACTGTCCCTGAAGAGCATGCTTCACTCTTTACCTTACTCAAGACATCTGCTTACTGCAATAATACTTCCAGAAATGTGTTTGTGAATCTTGGAACTAGAGCTGAACTTTTAATCACAATAACTAATTCTTAATTCCGCTTTTCTCATGAGCAAAAAAATGCCCAGGGCTTCTATTTTCTCCCATATGATTGAAAAATGCTGGCTATACAAGTACCACATGGGAAGGAGGTGGCAATGTTATTAAACAGACCTATTTCCATGGCATTTACCTCTGTGGTATAAGAGCAGCCTTCAAACAACTGCATCAACCTATGAGAAGGTAAATAATCCTTTCCTCTTTTGAAAGTGAAAACAAAAGCACAGAAAAATAAATAATTTTTCCAAGGTCACCCAGCAAGTAAAATCAGGAATTCAGGATGGATTTTCATTATATCTGCCTTAAATTCTTCTGGCATTAAAATCTATTAATTTTAACCCCAAGACTATACAGATTGATCTGAAGAGAGTCATGGTAGATTTCCTTGATAGAAGGCTTAAGAAGTAATACCTTCTTGGTTAGGGGTTCATTAAAAGGGAATTTAGCTTATTCAAAAGTTTATTCAGATCTGGTCCCACAATTGAACGTGTCTCAGCAGACCTAAGATGGACTTGTAAACTGTCTTGGTTCAGCTAGGATAGGGTTAAGTTTCCCCAGCAGTGGGGAGGGAGCTCTAGCTGGGTTATTCAATACCGTGCTGATGTCAGATCTGGGTGCCCAAGCGTGGGAAGAGCAGTGACAGCTTGGGTTCTCCGTCGCTCCCCTTCACTGCTCTATCCTTGTGGTATATCTTTGTATATTTCTTGTCCTGTTCATTGTTATTACTGTTTATTGTTATTGCCATCCCTATTGTTGTTGTTTGGTTTATTATTTGTTACACTGTTGTATTAAACTTTTCCTTATCTCAACCCCGGGGTTTGTATCTCACTCCCAGCCCTGTCCAGTCCAAGGGTAGGGGAGGGACAACCACAACGTAGTCTCGGGTCCCAGCAGGGCCTAAACCACCACATAAACCTAGATGAAACTTCATGTCTACTACCCAGCAATGAAAGAGCAACAAGCTGTCTGAAATGAGAGATTAATTTCAGCAAGTCTCGGCAAACTAAGCCAACCTAATTTCACATAGGTCTATGCCTCACTTTCCTACTGTGCCTGCCCTCCAGCTCTTCTGTTTTCCATGGTAACTAGGCCAGCTGTTGACTAGGAAGATACCCTTGGGCCAACTAAAAAAGAAAAGTTTTGTTTTACTAATATCTCACAGCAAGCTTTCCGTGGTACATGAGCTTAACTTCAAATTCCCACTTCTGTATTTACGAAGCCAATATTTGGTGGCAATAAAGCAGTGAAATGGTAGGAACATCAGAACCAGACCAGTATTTAAAAAAGAGAAATCTAAATATATTTCCTTCTCCGCTCTGCTCTCTTCTCTTACACTTGAAAAAGATAATTGTGCTATATATAAGGGGGAGTGAAAAATTAATGGAGACCAAGAAAAAAGGAAGAAAAATAAAAGCAGATATGAATAAAGAAAACAGGCCTAGAAAGAGGGGCTATGAAGATAACAAAAACACTCTTCACGATGTAAATACTTGTTCGTCTGTCCTGCCACTGTCAGAAATGAGCTGACCTGTGCTTTAATTAAATGAAAACATGGTAGGTAGGTATCATCTTGTTTGAAGAAGACTGCAGAGTAGCCTTATGCTTAAGGAGAGCTGCAGTCTGAAAAGATTTCTCTTTTAGAAGAATCAGAACCATGAAAAGATGAAAAAGTGTGATTGGGACCCTGGAGACTCCCCTATTGAAGTCTGATTCTCTCTCTTCTGTCCTGAAAACAAATGAGTTTTGCTAGTTATTTTTCGTGTGTAAGGGACTGTATGTCTCTATAATGCCACTTTATCTGAGCTGTAGAGGTTCTCTCAGAGTTACTCTTTTGACAGTCACACACACATATGCAGAGAGGTAACAAGTTTCTGTGATCTGACTGTCTGATTCATGCATCCTTTGTGGTTGTGCAGCATTGCGATGCTACATGGCAAATTGACATATAAAGAAAACTCGACATCTTTCAGACAGCATACTATGTCAGAGATGAGAGGACTACTGAAAACAGTCTTTTGCAATCTTGTAATTACACTCAGGTACCATCATTACTGAAACACCTAAAGCTGAAGGCTCATTATACCTTCCTATTCCTGTGTAGGCAGTGATCTGAAAAAAGTTCCCTTTACTAGATATTGGGAAAAGAAGATAAGCAGGGTCACCAGCTAGAGCAGAGATGTCCAGATGAAAGTAAAGATCCAGAAGAGACTGTGACACATCAGGAGGTAATGTGGGATCAGGATCCTAGTTCTTCTTGTACCTGTATTACCTGTGCTTAAAACACAATGGATCTACAGACAGGTTCTTCCAGAGTTTTAGAAGTGATGATGCCTTAAAAGAAAATCAACTCCACATGTATTTGGAATGTATCAAACCTCATTCATCTTTCCTCTACTGCTGACATCTGAGCACCTTGTCTGTAAAGATCTGACTCTACTTGAAAGGCAACAGCTTTGACTGTAGACATTTTTAAACAAAGCAAATTATTGTAACTGAGTGCAGAGCAAATAGGGAAATTAACAGCCTGTCCCAAGATCTACTGCTCTGCAGAATAAATTCTTCTGAATGACATATTTGCAAAACATTGGCATTCTCTCACCCTATTCCTTCCCTTCCCATGCCCAGATTGAGTCAAGAATGGTAATCTGAAAACTCTAGGCTTATAAAGTACATATCTGGCTCAGAATGTATGAATAAAATCTGGAACTGCTCCTAAAATGAGTAGCCAAAGGCCATAATGACCTTGTAGAGAGACAATTTTAGTTTTCACCCTGAAGCTACTTCTGCATTAGTATGTTAAGAAAGTAAAAAAAACCCAACCCATGCACACCCTCTCACCCCCCCAAAAAAAATCCCCAAATAAAACCCCAAACAAATATATACAGAACTGGACTGTCCAGTGCATGCAGAACCATACAGAATTAGTTCTGTGTCATACATTTTGTTTTATAGTGATATGAGGGATTTTTTGTTCCATCCGTGAAGCTAATGGGAAGCTACAGAAGTTATCCAAAGCCATTTGGTGGATGTGAACTACCCAAACAATAGGCAGATGAAGAAAAACATCTTCAGATTCCTCTCAGTGTATTGCTGTCATAACTGTGGCCTAAATTCAGATCCTGTACAAAGCTTAGCAGCTCCACTGGCTCTAGTGGACTTCTTGAACCTGAATTAATTTTGAGGTTTATTTATATGGTTCAAAAGTAGAGTAGCTTAGTCACCTCCTGTATTCAATTAATTGCTGGCATATTTGGACATCATCCCATTAAAGCCATTGGGTCTGCTTATTTTAGTGGTGATTATCCCATCTAATCCCATTCATTGCAAGCTTCCAACGCAGTTTCCCACTGGGAAGAATACAGCAATTTCTGCCGGGAATGAATGGTGCATTTCAGTTCCTGTGCCACAAGTTTACCCTAAGCTATTAGAGAGATAGATGGTTGGTAGCTTTCAGGCTTGCTGACTCTGATGTAAGAAAGATACTGCATGAAATTCTGGCAACAATATGGCATTTGTTCTGTGGAGAAAATCTGCAGTTTTGAAACAAGTGCAGACAGGGATGTACCTAGTCACATGAATCGAGCACTGACAAAGATGGAACCAGACTTTTCAAAATTAATGCCAGCCCTGAATGCTATGTTTTGCATTGAATGCAAAATAATACTGCTCCATTAATAATTTTCATGCAGATATTAAATGCAACATATTTGTTAATCAGCTTTTTAAAAACAATTATGCGGAATACAGTTTTTGGAGAACAAAGTTAATAATTCTCTTTACTTGAGATGGTGATAGTTTTTCTATTAGCAGTTGAGAACTGTTATACCTATAGTTGCAAGCCTGAGCTTAAGTTGCTCTCGGTATTAATGACACTTCAGGGTGAAAGCATTTCATTTCTGTAGGTTTGGACTAATGCTTTATTAGGGTGGGATCTTTGGCAGACTGTGAACCCTCACTCACAGATTCTAAAGTTATCTAATTTCAGGACTGTTGTATACAGATGTGATTGGAAACAACCACTAGTTTTGTTACATTGGTGTTCTGCTACAGGTATTTTTTGTGTTTATGATAATGTGCTAGTAAATTTGGTTCTCTGCTGCTTGCAGACCCCACCCAATGAAGAAGACCAGAGTAGAAGGAGACCTATGTTGCTAACAATTCATTTTATTATCTGGAGCAGAAAGAGACAGACGCTGTTAGCACTTCTTTTCACTAGATGATTCTTGTAGCCCTTACATTGATGTTAACATGTTCACTCAACAAATTGGAGAAGACATCTTCTGAGGATTATTGTTTCTTACCTTAGACCGGGTAGCATCTACTATCTGGTAGTGATAGTGGTACCTGTGTGCCATTATACTCTCCTATTAATTCTTGATACAGTTCATTTTCAAGGTAAATGCTCGCTCTTCTCCAGACAAAACCAATTTTGTCTGGGGGTTATTTTCTTAATATAGAAGTGTGTGCAACCATCTATAATATGTATCAAATAAAACATTTTTCTTCTAAGCAACCTTCACAGGGTTTGGCAAGTTACTCGCATAGCATAGCATAGCCTTTGTTTTCACGGAGCTGCTCATTTTCTGTGAGTCAGCAGGACATGCATTCCACAGTTAAAACATTCAGCAGGAGTGGGTTGATTGAATCTACTGAATTAAGTGATTTGTCTGGATGCAAATTGTGTTGCCTTGTTCAAACAGATCTTTGAGGAAGATTAGCAAATAATGGCAACTTTGACTCCAATAGAAGTGTTTCTCAAGACTAACCAGCAAATTTTATAATAAGTCTGAAACAATTTTATGTTGTCTAAAGGAGACCAACATGTTAGACATCTGTTCTAAGTTGTGCTATAAGAAAAGAATCAGAAGAACAAAAGTAAAGGTATCACATGGCCTCTTAAAACAAAATTTCACTTTAAGCGGAGGTATTTTCTGTTCAAGGGTAATGCTTTGAAAAATGAGTCTCTAAAAGTAGCCTGTTCTATGAGAAGCAGCTGGCTGCAGGTTTTTTATGAGAGGTGTGAAGAGCCAAAAGTGGACAGGTGCTGCAAGCTACTGAACCAGCTGCTTCTCTTCCATCCTGAAGACTTACTTGCTTAGAAAAGTTCAGAGAAAATATTGTACCATGTTTCACTCAGTCTACTCAAGAAATGTAAACTTTCATTCTCTTCTTGTTCTAGAATAGAAAGAAGAAAGATCAGCAGCTGAGGCCAGGCCTCTTGTGCCTCTCCCTTTCTGCTGACTTTGTACTTGGTCAAAGAAAGGGAGAGTGAAAGGGAGTTCAGTCTTGGTTCTGCCAGTCAAGTAGATGGCCTCTCACTGTGTGAAAGGCAAAGCTGTGGAAAATGCTCAGTACTACAGTCACTTGGGAGAACTGCTATGTCCCTTCCATTTTTGTTGTACATTAACTTTTCTGCTTAATTGACTTTGCTCCCCATTCTCCCCTGTTGTTGAAATATTGTGTTGTTTTCAACTGCTTCTCAGTTGTTCATTTGTTTTTACATCTGTGGCTTTCTTCATTGCCATGCCCCAGTAGGTCTACACAGAAGGGTGCTGTTGTTTTCTGTGTTTTCTTTTCTAACTTGTAGTACATAAATCACACCCTTCTAGAATCTGGGGTTATTTTAAAAAGGGAGGTATTATCCTGTATCTATTTTTTAAAGGAAGTTGTCAGTGATAGCCTGCATGTTTCTCTTGAATAACAAAGGACCACAGGAACAGAGACACTTTAATGCTTTCCAACAAGGTTAATGACATTAAATTAATTCCATTTAATAAATATTTAATAAATTTTAAAATTACATTTTAAATAATTTTTTTAAGATTAAATTCAATAAATGAAGGCTTATCTCACTGGAGCTGTGAAGGAAGCTGGGAACAGAGATTACATTGAAACAAGTGCAATTGTTCCTTTCTGTTCGCTGAAGCAATATCTGCCATCCTACAGACACATTCCTGGGACCTTCAGCAAGTTCAGTCATCCATCCTAGGTACTGGCAAAGAGATCAGAAAAGCCACAGTCATATTTGCCAGCTTGGCATTAAACTGCCTTGGAGTTTGGCTGGGTCTAAAAAAACCATGCCTGAGCAGACCAGCTAGCAAGCAAAAAATATAAGTTCTGCAGACTTGGCTGTACTCTGCTGCAGAGGAGTAAGGAGAATTGCCAGCATAAGGGATGGAGGACAACAGGTACTCATTAGAATCTGTAATTTGTTGGAATTCAGTGTTTGTGCAGTACTTGCTATGTTGATATCAAAGGGATTATTCCCATTATCACTGTCAGGGAAGTAAAAAACGTATCCAATGTAATCTTGGTGAGATAAAGGAAAAACTAAGAAAGGTTTTACTTGCAGCTGAGTAATTAACAGCAGCAGTTGCCCACTCATCATCCTGTGTTCCATCACAGGCTAGATGGAGGTATTAATCTTCAGCTGCACATTTTTGTCATCTCTCACATCCTTGTGTCTGCAGGTAACTTGCAGTGGGATTTAAGAAGCTGCAAAGCCCAAATGCAACCCCACTGGCAAACCACCCCTGTTACTTATTGTCCTCTTAAAGAATGGGAACAGTAAAATGTTTTCTTCAAGGAGTCAAAAATAAAATCAGTGAGGTATGTGCTATAGCTCTGTGACGCAATAAAGCACAAAGGACAGCTTAGGAGTGTTACAGGATGTCTAATGAAAATCAAGACAGATGGCAACCTCAGACGTGGAAGCTGTGCAGTAGTAGAGAAGTGTGTTTGCGTGCTTATCTTTGATACAAAGGGCTGTGGAGAATCATTTTAAAACAATTATTGCTATAATGTGCAGCAGTCTCGTCCTAATGTTCTCTTCTGTAACTTGTCCTCTCTCCAGCTTTGTGAAACAGAAAACAATAATTAATTATATCTTCACAGTAAGAAGCATATTGACTTCCTTGGTCAAATTTACCAAAGGTTGACCAACGACAGTATGTACCTCAGTATGTACCATAAGACACGTTATATTCGTGGTGCATCTCTGAAGTCAAAACAACTTAAGCAAAGAGAATGCAGTGTGTGTGCTGCTAGGCTCAGCTTTTGTGTGATAAATACCAGACATGAAAATGGACTAACTAGAGTTACTGCTCTGGTTTTGACACCACATGTAAATAACCCAGTCAAACTGTACCTTGCTCTTTCATAGCAGGCAGGGGTTAAACCTGCAATATGATACTGGAGATCCTGGCCTTTTTTGGCTACAATGTGGTTTAACAGGCTACTTGCCAGCTAATCTGTCCTGTCAGGCACTACTCTCTAATTCACCCTGCTCCCCTTTCTGAGGGAAAGAAGGAACAGATGTTTAAGCAGCAGAGTTGTCTGAGCAGCCTCACTCTTTCGCTTGTCTGCCAAATCCAACTCAGACAGCAGACTGTGTCTGCTGCAAGGCCTTTAGAGCACCAGCTTCCCTCTCTCCCCACACTGCAGAAGGAGAATGAGGCCAACTCACCTCTGTTGTTACCAAGATCCATTGCTTTCCTTACTTTTTCCCCTCTTTTTTTTTTTTTTTTTTTTTTTTTAATTTTTCCTTTGCTGCATATCTGCTGGTTTTAGCCCTGTTTCTCCTTCTTGGACACAGCAGCTAACTCAGCCTGATTTATCCACCTTCCCTTCTGCCCTGTGGCAAAAGTGTCTCCAGCACACTTGCATTTCTGTCCCTTGAAAACACATACACACACTTCTGCAGGTGCAAGTGTCAGAAAATGGGATTGGAGCCACATTGCAGGCATGTATGGGTCTATGCAGAAAGGAAGAGAAGCAGCTGCTTGCAGAAGTCAGGGGTGTCTTTCAGGGCACCCCAGAATCTGACTCGGATCCTCTGACTGCTGCTAAGCAGAGGCAGTCTAGATTGCTTTGTTGTAAATTTCAGGTCAGCATCCTTCTATTTCCAGCCCTGTTGTACTATTTCACAAAAGTGACCTTGGGACAGTGAATTCCCCTGGCCTTGCTGAGAATGAGGACATTTGTCCCAAATCAGAGAACCCTGAAGAGTGAGGAAGTCTCCCTGTTAGGAGCAAGATGCTCTGTCTAGGCCTGGCATAAAGCCAGGCTTTTATATTGAGTTCTGTCTTGCAGAATCCTGTGAAAATTGTCAGGAAAAAAACCCCTTCACATACTTCCTTACTGGCAGCCTTGAGTTTTAAATCATTCCAATTTTGTCTTCCTCTGTCACAGCTAGGCATCCTGTTCTAACTTGAAAATTTCATTAGCGTCTTGAACATTTCTCCATCCTGCAGCCTCAGAAATTGCAGACATGCCTATTTCCTCTGAGTTGTCGCAATGGCAGGGTGAAGATGTGCACGCCAGGAAACTGGAAGACAGAATTACAATGGCATATTTGTTCAGTTGTTGAATAAACATTTGAGCAAAGCCTACAATGAGTCATCACATTAAAAGCTGTTCTTTGTATCCTCCTTGAGACTGCTTTTATAAAATTAATATAAAAGTCAGATCCAGTTAATCCAAATAGTTTTGCAAATTAAAGTCTACAGGCTTTTAAAAGCATACCTACCCCAGTGGGGCAGCAGAACGTTGCATTGCCTGTACCTCAGTCGCTAGATGCATTCTGAGTGCAGAGCCGAGTCCCTCATGGGGAAGCACATGCACTGTCAAAAGCTGACATGTGGGTTCAGACTGTGGAGAGTGTGCTGGGCTGCAGTTGGCATGGAAATGGATTTTACCAGTGAGATCATGACTTTATCAGCTTTCCTCACAGACTGGGCTCAAGAAGTACATGTGAAAGGATTCAGACTCTATAGATCCTCTGTCCTCATACACACCTTATGCATAAGGTATCTTAATCTGGCCCATAATCCTTTCTCAGGTTGAAAAGAAATCTTTATACCATATGTGTATAAAAACTTGTTTTCTGTGAACACTCAGACAGAAGAATAATCAAAAAATGGATCTTCTAAGTTGATCTGCCTTATGCAGGGAGTAGCTCTATTTAAAACAGGAAAACATTTTGGTTTTGATATTTTGCTTCCTGTATGTGAAATCCTAAGCCTTTAATTTTAGAGAAATAAAAGCTGGTTTAATGTTCTGTACATCTGAGAGGATTAAAGGGACATCTCAAACATGGAAAGGTAGCCTTCCTGGAGTCCCTAAATATGTATAATTAAAAATGGAGTGGGTGAATGAATATGATTTAGATGCTCAGCAGCCAATTCCAATGCAAGTCTAAGTGCAGACAGAAGATTCTGCACCCACATAACCTGGCCAATTAAAAATAGATACCACTGTGATATCACCTTTTTTCAGGTGGACTTGCCCTTGTCTTTGCAGGGCAGAAGTGAACAAATTCATTCTGCCTGTGGTCCAAAAGAAATACAAGCTGTTTAGATGGACTGAGACTGAGCTGGGCTCTGCTTGGTAGACTAAAATTCCTGCCCATATGACAGTTTGGACTGTGCTAGTCATGCTTTTGTTTAAAAAATAATCACCAAGCCGGTTCCTGACTTGCTGTTGAAGTGAACAGAGTATGTTTTTGTTTTAAATGGCCTTGTTTGCCTACAACTAAGCTAAAAAGCCATAGCAGGGTGTGATTTAGTACCCTAAGCATAGTCTATTTTAGGCAGTTTAGGGCATTTGAGACATCTGCATGGGTGTAGCACACATGAGATATTGCCTATAGCAGACCCATGCCCCTCCAAGGCAGCACCTGGAGGCCAAATAGGATTTCTTAGGATTTCTACAATGGCACAAGGTAACTAAGCAAATGAATCCCATCCTGTGGAATCTTGGACTCTACTCTGCTTGAAATCTGGAAGAATTAGTTTATGCGGCACTGTATATGCATGTGCTCTCAGCATTCTTCAGTTTGTTGAGGGTTCAGGATAAAAATAAAGCTACCTCTATGTGCTGGGGTTTGCCTTCCACCAGGCATTGCAATAACAGTTTGTATTTCTTTCTGATTCAAAAAGTAATTATTTGTTTTTACTAGTCTACAGAAAGAAATGTTATTTCAATCTCATCCAGAGAGTGCTGATGATAAACTTCTCATACCTCTTCCCTTTCATGTCTAGGCATTTCTGATAGAAGCACCACACATTCCTTTAAGATTCTGAGTACTTATAAACCCTTAGATCTTCAGAGGTTTTGTGTAACTGGAAAGGCTTTTTAGAAACCAGCAGGTGATGTTATTCTTCATTGAATTATATAGGAAAAGAGGACATAGAAGAATCATTGCCTTATAAAAGATGACAAGAATCCCTCATCACCAAAAGATGAGCTGTGGTAGCAATATTGTAAAGCCTTATATAAGATTTGAAGGAATTGACGTGTCTATAGGAATTATGATTTTTTTACCTTTAAATATCAGGGCTTGATACATATCTTGTTCCTGCTTTTTGTTATGTGACATATTCATATGTGATGTGCCTTGAAAGTCAACAGCTTTTTGATTTCTGTCCTGTGAAAATCAGCACTAGTTGTTAGGTTTGAGTAACCTCGTCAGGTAAAGGAACTGCTTTAAGATTCAGACATTTATAAGGAATTTAAGGTTTGAGATGTTCTTAAGGATAAAGTTGTGGGGAGGAAAGTTCAGACAAAAGCAAAGAGCAGTTCATCAGTCATTCAGGCAAAGGGAAATCCCAGTCAATGGGCAGGATGTTAGTAGAAATATAAAGCTGGTGATTCTATTTACACTTATAAAAATAAATCAAATGTGTACAAAACCTGTGGCCCACATAAGGAAAAAATTTCTCAGTGATCAGATTAATTAACTAAAAAAACCCCTAAACTCCATAGTTATCCTGGCCTAAACGAATTGGAATTCGAGAAGAGTGCATGGTGAACATAAAAATATGAAGTATGGTTTGGTTTTATTTCTGACTTTTATATTGGTAATAACTCCAGTTCCAAAGCTTTTACAAATTTCAGTAGAACTAAGAGCTGAGTTTTTGCTCTAGAACAACACTTACCATTAAATAAAGGAAGAACGTGGGCTCATTTCACTCTTTTTAGCAGTATGGTCAATTTTAGAAATGTCTCCTCAACTTAAAATGAAATAAGAAGCAATACAGGCACTGCACTATGTATGACAATAAAAAATGGCAGGTTTCTATTGATTCAACACACTCAGAATCTCATTAGTTATCAAATAGGACTTGAGTACTGCCAACAAATAATATTTTTTTTCATTCTCTGCTGCCCAAAGTCACCAAATACAAATTAGTCTGGAGTCCATTTATTGTTCCTGCTAGAGGTGATATAAAATAAAAATCAGTTTTAGATACACAGATGTTTTTTCCTCCTCCTTCCTTCAGGCTGTTGAAGAATTCACAGAATGAAGTTAATTTCAAAATCTGGTGTCAGAAACTACTGGCTGCTCTCCAATTCTGTGCTGGAAAAACCCTGAACAATGCGTTTTCTAAGGAGGGGAAACTTATCCGAATTCTGGAAGACATTGCCAAAGAATTAAAAGCTGCAAGTGACCAAAAAAGAAAGGTTTGTTAAAAAATATCTCCCCTTTCGTCTAAGTTTCTTCAGGTAATTTTATTTTTTTCTAAGGTGACACTTCTTTCCTATAATGCTGTTTACACAAAAAAAACCCCAAGATTTGACTAAAATTTGTAAAATTTTATGCTGTTCTGAAAACAAGTAAAACATATATATCTAATGGGACAACTCTCATCACTATTACACTTGAGGTCAGTGGATCTTATAAGTAATTTAAAATCCTTCATCAGCGGTTTCTCAACCAGACTTGGAGGTGGTCAGAAATAATGGAAACGTAGCTGATTAACATTTTACTGAAAGGAATGCTCACATTCAGCACCTAATCCCAAAATATTTGACTCTTATAGAGCTGCAGTGTTTCTTGAAAACCTTGCTAATAGTTGTCCTTGTCAGGCTGAACATCCTCATTTCTTAGCAAAGCCAATCAGAGTGGACTGTACTTAGTATCTCAAATAGAGCATTCAGCAATTAATACTGCATGCATATCATCAGAGATGCATTCCTGGCAGTAGAAGGCTTCCAGGCTTCTCCTCCAATGGGTGCAGCTTTTATATTGCATAGGTGCATTTCCACTGCAAAACTGTTAATTTTCCAAAACAGCTGTTGTTACTTAACTGATGTGTAAAACTGCTTCTTGCTGAGATCTCAGCAAAACAGACCAGAAAGCCAAATAAAAATATACCTCCCACTTCTGGTTATCATGAAAGTTATCATGAATTCTTTTTGCCTTGTTAAGGATTCAAAGATTTGCAAACGATTTTTCCAAAACTCTCAGTGTTGCTACCGAGAACAGCAAAGCAAACATGGAAGAAAAAATATTTGCAAAGAGAAAATGCCATGCAACAAAAAGAAATAGCAGTGATACATTATACATTACTGATGCATAATTCAGATTTTAGGGATTAACCTCAAGGCTGCAGTTACTGTGATACTGAGAAACTCAGCCTTGCAGTTAACACACCTACAGTTAAGAAAGGGAGATCACAGTGTTGAGGCAACAAGCAATGGATTGTAAAGTTGTTCAGCAAGGCAAGAAAGACTTGAGACAGAGTAGAGCAGGTACAAGGCTAATCAGACCCTAATGAAGGGTATTGAATCTGAATCTACATGACGGCATGAACTGGTAGTGCATCTACGCAGAAAAAAGCATGAATCTGAAGTAAAATCACAGTTCTTAATTTTAATAACTACACCTCAGTATGACCTCATTAGATGTTATAATGTCACACTGATGCTACTAACTACAGAAATTGTATTGCTTCTTTAAAATATAGAAAGACAGTCAATGTCTTAAAAGCTGCTGTTTTTCTTTCATGTTGCCATAATGATTCACATGTTGCAGGAGGTATTAAATTTGGAGCTCAACAGGCTTCAGCAGTTCTTCCAGGAGGCAAAGGCTTGTCAGCTTCCTCTGAATACTGGACTTGTTGTCCAAGGCATAGAGGCAGACTTAAGTCTAGCTCATGCAGTGGATTGTGTTTTTAATTAATTTTTTACTATATTTTAATTATTTTTTTTTTTAGTATAAATGGGAATAGCAATGGGCTAAGGCCAACTGTAGGAGTTTCAATAAGGCCAAATGCCGGGGGCTGCCCTTGGGCCACAACAACCCCCAGCAGCGCTACAGGCTGGGGGAGGAGTGGCTGGAGAGCTGCCAGTCAGAGAGGGACCTGGGGGGGTTGACTGACAGCGGCTGAACAGGAGCCAGCAGTGTGCCCAGGTGGCCAAGAAGGCCAATGGCATCCTGGCTTGTGTCAGCAATAGCGTGGCCAGCAGGGACAGGGAAGGGATCTGACCCCTGTACTCGGCACTGGTGAGGCTGCCCCTCGATTCCTGTGTTCAGTTTTGGGCCCCTCACTACAAAAAGGACATTGAATGACTCGAGCGTGTCCAGAGAAGGGCAACGAAGCTGGTGCAGGGTCTGGAGCACAGGTCGTACAGGGAGCGGCTGAGGGAACTGGGGGTGTTCAGTCTGGAGAAGAGGAGGCTGAGGGGAGACCTCATCGCCCTCTACAGCTACCTGAAAGGAGGGTGCAGAGAGCTGGGGATGAGTCTCTTTAACCAAGTAGCAAGCGATAGGACAAGAGGTAATGGCCTCAAGTTGTGCCAGGGAAGGTTTAGTCTGGATATTAGGAAGCATTTCTTTCCAGAAGGGGTTGTTATTTGTTGGAATGGGCTGCCCAGGGCAGGGTGGAGTCCTCATCCCTGGAGGTGTTTAAGAGTTGGGTTGACATAGCGCTGAGGGCTATGGTGTAGTTGGGAACTGTCAATGTTAGGTTAATGGTTGGGATGGATTATCTTCAAATTTTTTTCCAGCCTAGACGGTTCTGTGATTCAGTGGGGAGAGGGAATTTATAGCTTCATTGACTGGGAAATAATTTTACTGGTTTTACGCATGAGTCATCCAGTAAACTGACATCTAGCCTATTCGCCTTTAAACTGGGGGCCTTTGTTGCAGGCAGGGGTGAAAGGGACTGGTGAGGTGGGTGTTGCATGCGTGTCTCACCTTGCACACCAGCTGCAGCAGTGACTTCAAACTCTGAGCAGCCTGCTCCCATATCAGCTGCTCTGCCATGGTGTCAGGATTGACAAGGTCACCTAGCTTCCCTTAAACTGAGACATGGTTTCCATCCTACCCAGGTAGCTCTTGGGGGCAGTTTTTTTCTCATCTAAGACTCTCCCCTGTCATGTATGGGAGCAGCTCAAGATCTAGAGCTAGCTTTCTTTTTGCTGAGGTGACACTACGTACATGCTGAGAATTGCTAAAATATTAAGTACTCACAGTAACTTGCCTGTGTCTATGATCCCTATTAAAAATGACTCAAGAGTAAAGGAAACAACAATGCTCTTTAATGTTACTTGACTTGACTTTGACCACAGTACTAAGGCTCAGTTATTCATTGTTTAGAAATATTTTTCATAAACAATATTATGCCAGGAATAAGCTGTTCCATCTCTCAAGATGGAAAAGGTATCCAGCAACAAAAAAAACCCAAACCTGAACACCCATATCTATTACCAGATATAGCTGCCTAATTGCAGCAATTTGTTCTCTGCTTTTGTTCTCTGGCTCATTATCCACAGCGGACCTGATTTTGCCAGGTGCTGATACCTTCAATTGCCTTTGACCTGTGATTCTCCAAGTCACTGCTATTCAGCCTTGATCTTGCTGAGAACAGAGGTCTTCCAGCACCCCACAGGCTTAGGCCAATTGTGCATGATCCAAGTCAGAAGAATTTGAAGCCTGCTGCTTCTCACTGCTTTTAGGCTTTTGGAAATAATGACTAATGGGAAGGTATCTCACCATACAGTTGTGCTATTTATACTGCACCAGCTTGGCTGGACAGATACAAAATGTTTAAATATAGGTATCTGAAGAGAGGCCTTTTTAAAAAATTTTGCTTATAGCATTACAGGCCATTATCTTGCTATAAATATATGCAGCTTCTTGATTGAACTGTGTGTCAGTATAATCATGCAAATCAGAATTTTTAAGTGCTTATAATTACCTAAATTTAACTAATTTTGGCATCATCTATTGATTTTACTAGTAGCAAACGCTGCTCCCAGGTCTATCAATAATGCATTATCTCACAGTAACCTTTCAAGCACTTATTGAGGCATTTCAATTCAATTCAACTGACAAACTTCCATTGGGGTTAGGATTTCACCATCAATAATAGCTATTGCATGTCACAGAGGTATGTTTTGGCTAAGACAATATTACATGCTTGCACCATGCTTTGAGATGTTTAGATGAAAAGCAAGAGACAGCTGTCTAGTATTGGTTTTATTCAAATTAGCCTCCATTGCCCTGCACCTAGTAAGGATGGCAGTAGAGTCTGTGGGGCGCTCATTATTTCTAGAAACCAGGCCATTAATTTACCTTTGTCTTTGGTTGTGGTTTTGGTTGGGTTTTTTCCCCCAGTTTTCTTAATAATGATAATAATACTGCCCTAACTCACAGAGGCTTTGCAATGCTTGGCTCATTAATGCTTTCTGAAGCCCTTTGAGTCTTCAGGTGGAAGGAGCTGTAGGGCATGAGAAGTCAGAATTTATGTTTAATTAAGATAAATTCCATACAAATAGATTATGATTTTCAGAGTTTCCTGAATCCCTAGCCAGAGTGAGGTCACCAAAGAAATTAGCAGGTTCTTTGCTTCCATAAAGAATGTATGATTTGGCATTTCTTTTTCCCAGAAAATAATAGGACTTTTCAGTGCTTTACAGATTCTCATTAGATCAGTCTTATGCATTCATCCACTCAGTCACAGCCAAAGTTTATCATTAATAGGCCTGGGTGAAAATGAAAAGCAATTAGTGTAGAAAATATTATCCATCCATATAATCTGATTATTGAGTAAAACAAATTGTATGGGAGAAAGAATTTCTCATTTTTCTGACACAATTAAACAGTCAATAACATCGGCAATTAATTTTTGTTATCAGTGCTACTGAGCACTATTTAAAGATGGTACCTTTTTCCGGAGGTATTGTATTAGCCTGGTGTTTTGTATGTTACACTTGTTTTTCTTTATCATCTTTTTTTCCCTGAAGTCATGTTCGTATTTTATGTCCAATGCTCTTCCATTAAAAATCTCCATCATCAATGCAAATGCTCCAAGTGGAAACATCAATGTTATTTTTAAGGTATGTTCTTCATCTGATCTTCAGTTCCTTTTGTATGGAAAATGTTGATTTGAAATTCACCTAATTTATGTTTTAAACCTTGAGCTTCAGAATGTTTGATTTGGCTTTGCTGTTCACTTTTCCTAATTATTTTTTACACTAGAACTTTTAATGGAAGATGTTGAGGCAATGCACTGAAGTACCAGTGTTTTGATTGGTAGAGAATCAAATGACTTCTTGCATTTTTATTTTTTTTTTCTTAGCGGAGACAACCAGGCTAAAATATTAAGTTTATATTTTAAACCTTGTTTATTTACCACACCAAAGTCTCAGAGAAGAGATAATTCAGAATGACTGAATCCATTAGCCTTGTCTGTATGTCTCTAACAAACCAAAATACTGGAGTGTTAGAGACTGCATTTGCTACACAGAATTCTGGCCCTATTAGCCAGCATAGGGAAATGGCCTGAGGAAGAGGGAGGTGAAGAGGACAGCAGAGGAGCTCTGTCTTATTGGAGTTACTTGGAGGAACTGACTCTGAAAATAAACTATGGTTTATTTTCCAGTTGTCACCTAGAAAAGCTTCAGAGTTTAGGACAGTGCTGTGTCCAGCCACAAAAGACAATACATTCAATTTAAAGTTACTTCTCTTTCAAAAGAGTAGAAGTCTTCCATAACAGTGTATACTGTTTTTAGAAATGAATGCTGAAGATCATAAAGTGTTTGATGGATACAAAATGGTCAGTGTTTCCAAAGAGATTATTCCTAGATCTTTTCCAGTATCATTTTCCAAACCGGAAGTCTAAAATATTGATAAAAATATATTTAAAAAAAAAAAAAATAAAAAAAGAAAAGAAAAAGATTTCTAGGCTGTCTTGAATCAAATTGACCTTTAGAGCAGCTGCGATTCTCAAGAATAGAAGTATGCTTACCAGGCATGTTAGGAGGAGGCTAGCAATGTTAAGTTTTTCAGAACATTTAGAAATCTGATTCTTATGCTATTTCATCTGAGAATCGATGTTAAATAGACAGGTTCCTACTTGCTTGAGCAACTTGAGCAAATTGCCTGCTCATGGGGCATTTAAACGTTTGTGCTGCTCCTACCTAGACAGTATTTTTCCTGCCCAATAATGTTCAACAAACAACAACTGTTGAAACCTGGATTTCCTGTGGAAGTATTATAGCTGACATCACCTTCTCCTGTCAGCAAACCATTGTGTTAAAGTATCCTTTACTTGTACTATAGTTCCACTGTTTATTTATGATGGATAATGCATACATAAAATGATAAGCACTGATATCATGCTAAATTGTCTACTGAATGTATATATGTGAGGGAAGGAGGGAAGATAAGTGAAGAGAATAAGATTTTTCATAGGTTTAGGTACTTTAGGAGTCAAGATTACTTTTAAATGAAAGAAAAATAAATTTGGATTTTTTTTTTTAAAAGATGAGTTCATGTCTCTTCAGGTACTCCTTTCGTGGCAGTAAATGTTTGTAGATTAGAATACTTACATAAAAAGAATGTCATAAAAGAATAAAACACTTTACTGTAAAAGTCACATGTATTTTAGATGGGGTGGAGAGGAGATAATAAAAATAAGCAGGGCTTTTGTTTTCACAGGCTATTTACTCAGCCATAGTTGAAAATAATCTCTTCATTACTTCTTGTGGCTACAATTAAAGCCCCATTTCACTAAGATTATTGTTTGACTGACTCCATGGGGGGAACAGTCAACACTGCATCACTGTTTGAAACTGAATATGAATCATGTCACAGATAAAATATAAATTCATTATGAAATTCCCATTCAGCCTGCTGCAAGCTTAATGTTAGACAAATGCTGTCATTTGTGAAAAGGGACCTAACATTAGGTAGACTTTAAAATGTAACTAAATTAAGATCCTACTTTTGGACTAAATTTTCACAATCTAATAATTCCATAGGAATAATAAACTGAAAGGCTGCAGTTAATCAGTGAGTATTTGTTACCATTTCAGTGGCTGCCAAAACTGTTTCTGCATATGTGTGCCATCTACTCTGTCCTTTTCCAACACGAAAAGATAAATACCAACTTTGAAGAAAAACGAGAGGGATTTACTGTAGAATGAATGTAGCTATTTTGGTGGGGAAAAAAAAAAAAAAAAAGTTATTTCTGTCTGGTATTGAAGGAGAAACTTCTATTTCTTGTGCAATTTTCACAGGTAGGCAATGATCTATGTCAAGACATGCTGGTTCTGCAAATTATTTGAATGATGGACAGCATTTGACTCCAAAAGGGACTGCATATGCAAATGTTCATCTATAAGTGTTTATCTAAAGGAAAAGGCCAAGGTCAGTTTTAGATTATAAAAGCTACCTGTATTACTTTATTCATATTTCATGTAAACAGCAGTATATAAAAATCCTCCCTTTAACTTTCATTTTCATGGGTGTCTTATTTATCTTCCCCCTTAAAGAAAAAAAAAATGCTCAGAATTTCAGTCACTCAAGCCCCGAATTGTATACAGCCTGCTCCTGAATGTTCATTTTATTTATTCATTCTGCCTCTCCAGGAGAAGTACAGCCAAACTCATTGAATTTTGTAGCAACTTAGGCTAGAATTTTCCAAAAACCTCAACACCATCAGCTTGCACCAGATTCTCAAAAGTAACTTCACACATCAAAAAGAGGGCTTTGGAGAAAATTGTGCATAGCTACCAAACTTTTAACCCAGTGAGATCCTGCATAGATGCTTAAATGAACCTAGATGCATGTAGCTACAGAAAGTACCTGTAGACAAGTGATGGCATCTTCACAGTGTTGATTTTGAAATATTACTGTTGCAATTTATGATGCTTAAGGCAGGCCTGACTCAACTGAAAGCTTTATTTCTCTCTTTTATGATTGTTATAGCAGATATTGATATCCTTCCTTCTTCTTCCTCCAGCTTTATATGCTGAGCATGACACCATACAGTATGGAATATCCCTTTGGTCAGTTGGGGTCAGCTGTCCCAACTGTGTGTCCTCCCAACTTCTTAGTAATATTGAAATATTACTGTTGCAATTTATGATGCTTAAGGCAGGCCTGACTCAACTGAAAGCTTTATTTCTCTCTTTTATGATTGTTATAGCAGAGCTGTAGCAGGGATACCAATTGCTTGCTAAAGAAATTTACTGACAGCAACAAGTTTACTATTTTTTACTGACTCTCCAAATCTTTTACTGAAAATAATCCTTGCATAAATAGAAGACTGATGTATCCAGATTACCTGCTGTATAAAAACTATTAAAAAAAAAAAATATTACTTTCTGAGCCACAAAGAGAAAATGAGAGAGGATGCATGATCTGAAGGAACTAGGAGAAAATATAGATGAGTTCATGCACATGGTGGGTGGTTAAGGTGACCTGAGAAAGACTCTTCCCTTCTTTGTAGAGATGGGAGTCAAAGCTTGAAGGCTTCTGCTTCAAAGGCAAATCTGACAAGAATACTATTTCCGAATGTAATATTATAGTCTCTCTTATATACTAAGTCTTAATTTGATTTTTGCCAAGAAAGATCCAGGGATCGTCTGCAAATAATACTCTCTGCCTGACAGTCTTTTCCTTTCAGCACCATAACAGCAGAAAGCCTCTTGGTGTCTGACAGATTTTCCACACAGCATCTTTCCTTATGAACTACAGAAGTGTTAATATAGTTGATTTACAGTTAATGATTAAGGATAAAAGGACCAAGTGGCATGCCTGTGGTCATACAGGACATGTGCTTATGTAGACTTGTGTACCCAGGTCTTTCAAGTCTTAGGCTAATGACTTGCTCCATGGGCCACGTTTTCCACACAAAGAACGTAGAAGATGATAATTTCATAGTTGTGGGAACATGTAAATCACTCTTCACAGAAATGTGAAAAGCAGATAAAGCACTGGTATGCCACTTTCTAGTCATGGTATAGTAGAGGAACCTGTCACCAAATTAAATTGTTAGAAGTCCTTCCTGTAATGCAGGGTTGCAGGATGACATGCCAGGGGACCACACATGGGGACAGGGACAGGAGACTGGCAAGCCAGGTCTCAGTTCCAAAAAAGGAATTAAGTGCATGCAGTATAGACAGAGGATTCAAGTGAAGCATTGCAAAATGCTTGGCTTCTCTCTACACTTCAAAGTCCCAGTTTATGTCATATTGGATCAGACTAATTTCTGCACTATTCAGTATCCTTTCTCCCAGCTGCGATCAGCATCACATACTGCAGACAAATTTGTGTAGCATTCTAGACAGTAAACACATATGAAATAACTTTATATTTTATAATAAATGTCTGATTCTATTTTTTAAAGATTTTTATTGGTTTTGTACGTATTCTGCCCACTTTGAATCTCATTAAATTGTTGGTCCTGTTGGTACCTTGAGGCAGTTATGTCCACAATATTGTTACTGGTGTTTTTATTTCTCATTCACAGAACTGCCACTTTTTACTAAGTGTCTTGGTTTTTGTTTCCAAAACGAAAGAGAAAAGCAATCCTGATCTACATTTTCTATTGCATTCATGTCATGGTTTAACCCCAGCCAGCAGCTAAGCACCACACAGCTGTTCACTCACTCCACTCCTCCAGCAAGATGAGGGAAGGAGAACTGGAAGGGTGAAAGTGAGAAAACTTGTGGGTTGAGATAAAAACAGTTTAATAAGCTAAGCAAAAGCTGTGCATGCAAGCAAAGCAAAACAAGGAATTCATTCACCACTTCCCATCAACAGACATGTTCAGCCATCCCCAGCAAAGCAGGGCTCCATCGCCTCCACTCTGAATATCACCCCCTCCTTCCTTCTTCTTCCCCCAGCTTTATATGCTGAGCATGACACCATACGGTATGGAATATCCCTTTGGTGAGTTGGGGTCAGCTGTCCCAGCTGTGTGTCCTCCCAACTTCTTGTGCACCCCCAGCCTACTTGCTGGTGGGGTGGGGTGAGAAGCAGAAAGGGCCTTGACTCTGTGTAAGTGCTGCTCAGCAAAAACGAAAACATCTCTGTATTATTAGCACTGTTTTCAGCACAAATCCAAAACATAGCTGCATACTAGCTACTGTGAAGAAAATTAACTCTATCCCAGCTGAAACCAGCACAATTCATTATATTATAAACTTTTAAGCATGTATTTTTTCTGCATGGAATGATCCAACAAAAGGCAATATGCACTGACATTCTTCATATATTTTTAAAGTTGAAGGTTTTTTATGGAAACACTTTTCTATCTTATTAGGATTGGTACAGATGGTGCCAGATGCTACCACACTAGTGAAGATCCACAGGGAGTCTGGACTGATAGGACCATTGAAAGAAAACACAATTCAAAAATGGTTCCATCATCACCATCCTCTGGAATCAAGTTACCGAGAGCTAACGTTATAATGAAGCTTATTATGCATTTCGTGTTTTACCATGGGAAAAAAGAAACCAAATGGCAGTAAGAAGTGAAAACAAATGACTCAGACACAAGACAAACAAGTCACATGCATAGAAGCCAGGGAATTGACTTAAATACCAGTCTCTTTCTAAGAAGATATTGCCTTGGATCAGATGTATTGTAATACATTTTCTATAAAAATGTGTCAGAGATGTTTTGAAATTTAGTAATAAAGAGAGGCTGAAGTAGAAATTAAGTATTGAACTCAGAACCATTTCTATTTTAGGTCAGCTCTCTAAATATTTTATATAAACCATGCAAAGTTTCAGTGGATTTCCTGTATTTGGAAATAACCATGTCAATACCCACAGTTTTAGAAAGCTGTTTTATCAAAACTAGTTAGTCATATGACACATAAGATCGCGCTTTTCATATCATATTGTGAGATCCCATGTAATGTATCTGCTTTTATGAAACTAGACATTGTGCATGAGCCAAAAATTTGGAAATTATATTTATAGAAGCAGAGATTTCCCAAGGAACATTTTCTATTAATTCTTTGTTGGCTGAGCATGTTCTGAGGCCCATGAAAAACCTTTTAATGTTTGTGTTACTAAGACAACTTTTAGAACCCTACTCTGTGCTTACAGTAGATTAGTAACCAACATTTTATATTTAAAGGGGAGTTTTGAGTGTTTACCACTCTGAAAACGAAGTCCTTTTCTAACAGCTCATTAGTAGATGTAGAGCATAAATATGTTCAATAAACTTTAGTAATTTTTGTAATTATTCTATAGGCATTTTCCATCCACATTTTCAGTAAGAACACTTGAATTCATAGTATATCGCCTTGATTCAATTAAACAAGAACAATCTGTATAGAATTATTTTTTTTTTTAACGAGGTTGTATATTTATAGTGTTACGGTAGAAGTGCAGCCAACATTTCAATTGAAAAGTGACATACTATTAGTTATTGATTAAAACCCTGATTTCTTAATGTAGAATATTCTAAAACTAATTTCTACACATTTTCTTTCAATTTTTTAAACATATAAGTGCAACTGGATCTGATTGCATGGTGCATGCATAAAATTACTACTATGCAGTCACTTTGCACTTTGTGGTGTATGAACCTTTCTCTTTTTTTACTCCTTAATAATTTTTTACTCATACAATACTGTATTTAAGGTGCTTAAAAACTAATGCGGAATAAGGTTTAATATCCTCATTTTACAGTTGGGTGAACAAAATCTTAAAAAGCTTAGGTGTTTTATCCAAGGTTATCAAAGTGAATAGGTAGTACAGTTAAACATAAAATTCAGCCTACTCTTGTGCTATGCATTAAGTCTTCCACGGTGCTGTCATCCATATCAGCCATTGCAGGTGGTACCCTGCATCTACAGGGAAACCCTGAATGCCTAAAAAGTTATTTACCTCGGCTAAAGTAGTTTTTGTCCAAAAACATAAAGATCACAGATTAGAAATGTTTTGGTTGCTATATAAATTAATTACATTGTGAGTTAGATTAATGGGAAAATAAGGAACTTCTGAATAATTTTCTGCGTTTTCTGTTCTTAAACTCTAGTAGGTATGATTTAAAAAAGACAAAAGCTATTCCTTATGCTTTGGGGTAGAAGAGTGATCATCATTTGAATCAGGATTAACTCTCCCCTGAAAGGGGACACAATATATGTGTTGTGAAAGAGGTTGGGTAGATTCTTCTACTGGAAGTCACAGTTTTTAAATACATCCCACTGAAGTTAGCAGAAAACTTGAAATCCATCTATGGGTGTCTGGTGAGCAGATCATTAGCTTGTAGATTTTTCTACATCTGCTATGGGCATATTTTTGGCAAAGAGCAACGCCACAATATAATATTGTAGAGATAGATCTGACTGAGCCAGTCTACTCACGGGAAGCAGACTAACCATGAAAGTACACATCTCTGCCATGTAAAAGAGCATCAGAGGAGTGGATTATATTAAACATGACTGCTAGACTGGGTTTTGGTTTATTCACTCTCTTGAGGGTCTCTGCACAATGCTAGGTTTGATCCCATAGTCTATTCAGATTTGCAGATGCTAATTCTATGAGCAGAAAACAATTTAGCCATTCTTTCTTTCAGTTCATTTCAGTAAAATGGGGTTTGATTCTTTGGGTTGGTATACTGTGACTTGATTACTTGGGATTTGAGAAAGGCAATTGCGTTGGAGAAAAAAGACCCGTGTAGGTACAGAACAGTACAGTGGGTGCAAAATAAGCTACTTTCTTTACAAAGCAAACAGTTAAATTTGTGGATTTCCAATTAATTTCCAAGCAATTGTTTTTACAATATACATGGAGGGTATTGAACAGAAATGTCAGCTTCCTGCTGAGAAGCTTGCTTTTCTTAGGTACATTTCACCTTAGAAGTTTTCCACAGAAGTCCAAGTGTCCATAAAACACAAATGGAAAACGTCATGCAGAAAATTGTTCTTGCATTGTCATTTTGAAATTTGTGTATTACTTGAGTACTATTCCTATGAACACCTGTCTGTTAAAATTTTAGCAATATGCATAGCATTTGTAGAAGTACAATTTTTTATTTTCTTGTTAGCGTCACAAACAAATGTATCTGTTTATATATATTTCTAGTAAGTGCTTTTGTTTTATTAACTAGACATTAAGGAATTTCTTTTATTCATGTGCTGTCTGGTATGTTGTTACCTTCATTCTGGGAGTCTGATCGACACAGTGACAATGTAATGCTGACAAATACTGGACACATGTTCTACATAGATTTTGGAAGATTTTTAGGTCACACACAGACATTTGGAAGCATAAGAATGTCAGTATCTATAGTAACGCACATAGTAAGCTTTAGAGCAATGTTCTGAAATTTCACAGCCTTTTCAACTTCCATGGAAAAAATACAAATGAGATAGTGCTTTTTTTTTCTGAGTTTTCCAAAACAACATCTTTTTGTTATTCACAAAACTCTAAAAAATATAAGAATAACTGGAAAAGAAATTAAAAGTAGATGTTGAAGATCCTCTTTCAGTCTAAAAACAAAAATTAAAATTCTTGTTTGGCAGAGATTTCAATGATATAATTAATTAGTGACGACAATAGTAGACTGGACTATGCCAAAAGAATTCTGATTTCCATTCTGTTTGTTTTTGTTTTTTTTTCTAACAGACAAGTGTACCTATAGTCTTAAACCACAGATGTATCTAAATTACCACTTTCTTCCCATATTCAGAGAAGAAACCAAATTTTCCAAACAGACATGGAGAAGAATTATATTATGCATCTGTGGGTAAAATTACAAACTTTTTCTTTACCTTTTGAAGCCTGACATCTAACCAGACTGAGCTCAGGGGTTGTTTTGCAAATATCTGATTTTACCTACACAGGACTGTGATTTTTCTATGTTTGTATCTATCTGTGATGTAACTATCCCATGATAACGATAAATAAAATAGTGTGATCATGTATTCTAGTTCCTAATTTGAACATATGGAGGAATGAATTGGGATGGAATAAGAATAAATAGGACAATGCCAGTATGTGCAAAACACAAAGAAGCTGTTATAGCAGAGTAGAGAATGGATAAATGATCCCTAATACTGATGAGTAGTGTGTGTGTGTGTGTGTCTTTCCTCCATGTTTCTTAATAATTTCCAGAACTAGTCCCAGAATTATGTTTGAACTAATTGTTCCCTTCCTTTTTCTTTTTTCTTTTTTTTTTTTTTTTTTTAAGATGGCCTTTGACTATTCTAGTCTATCTCAGTGTGAGTGTGTTAAAAATAACAGTGTGAGAGTATTGATATGAGGGAAGCTTATGGGGATAGTAAGTTCTTCTAAACCAGGTAGTCAAAAGATTTAGTTGGAGTGCTGAGAATTATCATCAATCATTCAAGATATGCTCCCTTAATCCTACTTATTTGCTGTGGAAAAAATAAAGCAGAATAGAGTAATAGAAAAAGATACTCATGTACGCTCAGAGTCAAGTGCTGCATCCCTCACTTCAGCAAACCTCCTTTTGGAGCCCAACAGGAATTTCCTTGAGCAGTAATTTTACAAGAGCAAAGAATCATCTAGTTTGAGTGAACAATGGGACAAAGCAAATATATGGGGGACACAACCAATTTTACACAGAAATCATGTAATAGCATTAGTAAAAATAGATGTTAATTTTATTACTTTACAACTCAGTCATACTACACCTTCCTATTGACTCTAAAATGACTTAAAATACTGTCACTTCCATAAACAGCAACCATTTTTTTCCTGTTTCTCCTTGGAGTATATTGCTTTTAAACTATTGGATAAAACAATACATTTTAGGACCTCCATTCATGGAGTGCCCTCATGGTTCCTTAGTAAAACTAGCACTCACACTTAACAGCAGGTTGTGAACATCATGGGATAATGGTTGTCTTCCTCATATCTACATACAATTGATCAGATATAGTATTAATGACTATAGTTCTCATGAGCTGTATGCACCTTCATGAAATGTAACATATTATTTGTAACACAGGAATACTGGGATATGCACTTCTACATCCCATAAATTTCAGAGTCTCAAAATTTGAAACCCTCAGTGCTATTTGTAGCTACTAATTCCCACAAGGCAAGTCCTGAAATAGGTTTAATCCCTGGTTTCTTTAACAGCGCTTTATATTATATTTTCATTTGAGTTATTAGATTTTTATTTGAATTCTTAGCACTCCCAAAAATATCATACCCTTAGAATAATATTGATAAAACAGCAGCACAGTGCTTTCAAATCTTCAGAATTATTAGCTCTGACCCTGGAGTAGATGCTATACTTAATACTTGTTATATAGGTGGCTTTAAAGAATGAAAAGCATCTGATACAAGTCCTTATACATGCAACTGGTCTTTACACACATCACACAAACTTTTTTTTTTTTTTTTTTGTAAAATGAAATCTATGCAAGTGAATGAAGGCTTATAGAAAAGGAGTCCCTATCTGAACTGTTTATAATGGTCATTCCTTTCAGAATTTAGGAAGCTGCTTGCCACAGCTGTCCATTTTCTGTTCTCAGAGACGGCTTTTAGTCATTACCAAACTCTTATTCCTCATAAAGCTTCATGAGGATAGGTCCTCTGCAGTATTCTGCATCTGGAGTATTTCTTCTGACATAAATAAAATGAAAGGCATACATGGCAGCTTTGAGAATCGCACGCTGTCAGGCATGGGCTGCAGTTCTTTCTATCAAATTCAATATGAGTCTTCAGAGAACCCTCTGAAGCTGATATGATTCACACAGTCATGCTCACTTTTGCATTCATGATTGTATAACACCCCAACAAGGGATTAGTTAAGTTTCCTAATTTCTGCCTTCATCTTTAAAATGATGTCCAATAAGTCTGCTCAGTTTTGAGTCCGAGGCATGAATCAGTAGCTCAGCTCTTACAGATTTCAGAGGGAAGAGGAATCAATAACTTTGTCTTTTCCAGTTCCATGTACCTTCACAGTGCAGCAAATATGTTAAATAGTATTAATAACCTGTCCTTACTTGAGTCTAGGAACTAATGTTTCAGAAGTGTTGGAGGGAGACATATGATGTATCTAACCAATAGCATAATAACAGCTTGGCAGAAGGAATTATTCCCAAAGTCCCAAAGGGAACTTTCCTACTGAACCATGAGATTTCTTCTTTTTTTTTTTTTTTTTTCCTCTAAATCATACAGGATGACACATTTTGTTAATGGTAATAAAATACTTCTTCTTTCATTCTCTAATCCAGTCACCACAATTTACCCTACATTCCCCTAAAGTAGTGAATTCTGCAGGCACACTTCAAACTGTATGAAAAAATATTACTTGTTTCATATGTATATTTCATATAACTGTCCTATTCTTTATCTTCTGAGCATTCTGTGGCAATCATCTTAGACCCATTCCGCATTAAATAGGTGTAATATCATCCAGGTAATCATATGGGACTAGGTCAGTCATCAAATGGTACGGAAGAAGGTGTCTGGCTCATGGTTGTACGTGCCATGCTTTCTTTGCTTTTGTTTTCTTCTTTTCAGTTCTGACCAGTTCTTTTTGAGTATTTCTTCTTTGGTGAATTAAACAATAAGAGATTTATTTAAATTCTGTACTAACCGAGCTAATCCTGACTTCAGCAGTCTCATCCTCTCCACTACCAGTCACTTCCAACACTGTCATCTATATTTTTTCAGTCAGTGTCATGTAGTCTGAAACCTGATGGCAAGATATAGAGTAGTACAGCTCATGGCACAGTGCAGATTCACCTTTTGAGAACCTAGGTGTTCTTTTTTCTTTTAAAATACCTAGTCATCCTGTTTATTTACAACACTCCCTGACTTTTCTTTTCTCTGATCTAAATCACAGAGATCCTCTTGTCTCTTTGCCAAACTAATTCCACATCTTGGTGTGATTTTCCCAGAATTTAAATCTGCTAAGCTGGTTTTCCTCTACAAAGTTAATTACTAGAGGCAGCCTAGCTATTCCATTGGGAAATTGCATTTTTTTGAAGGATGTTTCAAAAATACGGGAAAAATACCTTCCTACAGTTTCTTCTTATGTCAGTGTTTTCCTATACTGAAAACCACTTAAGAAAGCCTGAGCATGTAGAAAAAGTAGAAGTAACTCTTTTTATTTTAAAAGTAACACATTTCATTTTTAGTGTAAATAACCTAAAATGAGTGTTAGTGTCTCACTGGGAGTGTTTATTTGAAAAAAAAAGCGCATTATTTTCAGATATATTCTTCTAAAACAGAAAAGTTGGCATACAGACAGGGAAAATTAAGTTGTATTTCCATTCTTTGACTACATTGTATCTGTATGTGTTCCACATTTTTCCTAAAAATAGGAAAAAGTGGGGAAGAAAGAAGATTGGAATTTGAGAATTTCACATTTATTGCCTTTTAAAAAATTTATTTAGCATACTCATCAAACAAAGAGTCTAAAACTTGTAAGTAAAAACTTAAAGTATAATCACTGTTGATTTTTTGAATTTATGCATGAACCTGCAATACCTGCTGAAAGATTCCATTGGGAATTTTCAATATGCCTCGTTATTAATTCATTTTTTACACTTTAAATTCATTTTTTCTGACATGATCGATCTGGAGTTATTAGTTCATGTGAACTGGTAACTCCTAATTATTTGCCACCATCCACTTTCAGCACTTCCTATATGCCACCCTCCAAAAATCTCTGACTGAAATCCTGGAAAGATTAAAATTAATTACTTAAAGCACCTTAATAGCCCCAATGATCTTTATAAGAATATACAGATGTTTAAAGATAGTAATGCACATAAGTCTTTGCATAAAGATGGAAAGGTGAAATGGATAAAGACCTAAAGGTGAAAAAAATGTCACCTCCAAGGTAACAGGTCCTAAAAGGGTCTGAATTTATGAGGAAAGAAGTCCATCACTTCTGAAAGTCAGTTGTCTCTAATTGCCCTGAATTAAAGTCCAAAAGCACAAATCGAGCCTGAGAACATATAAGCAGTACAAGTTGCAGTTGTGAGTTTCAGATGCACTTATGTTATTTTTTTTCTGCCTTGAAGAATAGGTGTTTACTGTTGCTGTTTTGGTGATTTCTCTAATTATCAAGCCTGGATAGTAGTTACAATTGGTCGTTTGTTTTCACTAATAGCCTCTTGTGAAAGGCATTCAATTAAAACTTTTTGAAATTGGAGTAAATTATATTCACTGTCCACTTTGTATCCTTAATTTTTTTATTTATCCTTTTCAAAGTACCTGGAAAGTTTAAGAGATGCATGGATATAATCCTATCTAGTTTTATTCACCCAAGTGTGTTGTTCTGCTGAATGGAGTTCCCTGAAACACAGTTCTCATCTGCCACAATTCTCAGTATCCTTCTTGGCTTTTCATTTAGTTCAAGCATGACATAAACTGCTTCAGGAACAGACACTTTCTTGGAAGAGTTATCATGTATTCTTGTTAATAAGCACCTGAGCTAGAGAAATTAATGACTTCAGAGACACCAGTGGCATCCCCTCCACTTTGGGAGATATACTACACATGAATTATTTCAGTGACTCCCTATCAACTTCCTGCTTCAGAGATTTCTTCATATCCTCTCCTCTTTGCTCCTTTTCTTTCTATTAGTCACCCGTGATTTCTTGTAGAATGTGACTCTAGAGAGAGTAAGTTTAACAATAAAACAGAACTACAAGGGGGAAAAAGACCTCTCACTGTCCATTTTGTTTATATTATTTTTAAATTATAACTGTATACAGAGGCATATATTTTCTCTTTCCTGCTCCCATAAGAAACATTTTATTGCATTATCTCTTTGTCCAAAAGCTTTCTATACCTACCTTTGTAGGTTCAGGGAGAGCTGTTCTCACACACAGTCAAGTATGTGTCAAGCGCTTTTAAACTAATCTCTTTTGCTTGATCTTGGTATCTTTTTCACTTGTTCTGCACACTAAAACTTTGTCCTTTATCCTTAATTGGAAAGCATACTGATGTATTTAAATAATGTGGGATTTGATCCCCTGCCCTAAGGAATTTCTGTGAAATTCTATTTCTTAATCACTGGTTTATTTCTCTATTTTGCCTAGTGATATACAAATCTCCTACAACCATCTATTACTGTGTTTTCCAAATAGCCATTTCATACTGAATCACAGAATCATCTAGGTTGGAAAAAACATTGAAGATCATCTAGTCCAACCATTAACCCAACAATGACAGTTCCCAACTACACCCTATTCCTCAGCGCTATGTCAACCCAACTCTTAAACACCTCCAGGGATGGGGACTCCACCACTGCCCTGGGCAGCCCATTCCAACGCCTAACAACCCCTTCTGGAAAGAAATGGTTCCTAACATCCAGTCTAAACCTTCCCTGGCAAAACTTGAGGCTATTACCTCTTGTCCTGTCGCTTGCTACTTGGCTAAACAGACTCATCCCCACCTCTCTGCAATTTCAGGTAGCTGTAGAGGGCGATGAGGTCTCCCCTCAGCCTCCTCTTCTCCAGACTAAACACCCCCAGTTCCCTCAGCCACTCCTCGTACAACCTGTGCTCCAGACACTTCATCAGCTTCGTTGCCCTTCTCTGGACACGCTCGAGTCATTCAATGTCCTTTTTGTAGTGAGGGGCCCAAAACTGAACACAGGAATCGAGGGGCGGCCTCACCAGTGCCGAGTACAGGGGTAAGATCCCTTCCCTGTCCCTGCTGGCCACGCTATTGCTGACACAAGCCAGGATGCCATTGGCCTTCTTGGCCACCTGGGCACACTGCTGGCTCCTGTTCAGCGGGCTGTCAATCAGCACCCCCAGGTCCCTCTCTGACTGGCAGCTCTCCAGCCACTCCTCCCCCAGCCTGTCGTGCTGCTGGGGGTTGTTGTGGTCCAAGGGCAGCCCCCGGCATTTGGCCTTATGGAAACTCCTCCAGTTGGCCTCAGCCCATGGCTCCAGCCTGTCCAGGTCTCTCTGCAGAGCCTCCCTGCCCTCGAGCAGATCAACACTCCCACCCAACTTGGTGTCATCTGCAAACTGACTGAGGGTGCACTCGATCCCCTCGTCTAGATCATCAATAAAGATGTTAAACAGGAGTGGCCCCAAAACTGAGCCCACCAGATTTAACTCCGTTCACCACAACTCTTTGGGCCCGGCCATCCAGACAGTTTTTTCTCAGCAAAGCGTGTGCCCATCCAAGCTGTGAGCAGCCAGTTTTGCCAGGAGAATGCTGCGGGAAACAGTGCAAAGGCCTTGCTAATGCCAAGGTAGACAACATCACAGCCTTTCCCTCATTCTAATAAGCAGGTTGCCCTGTCGTAGAAGAAGATCAGGTTTGTCAAGCAGGACCTGCCTTTCATAAACCCATGCTGACTGGGCCTGAGCATCTGGTTGTCCCGCATGTGTTGTGTGATGGTACTCAGGATGAGCTGCTCCATCAGCTTCCCGGTCACTGAAGTCAAACTGCTGGGACTGTAATTTCCCGGATTAACCTTCTGACCCTTCTTATAGATGGGCGTCACATTGGCCAATTTCCAATCTGTCAGGACCTCCCCGGTCAGCCAGGACTGCTGGTAAATGATGGAAAGCGGCTTGGCGAGCACCCCAGCCAGCTCCTTCAGCTCCCTCGGGTGTATCCCATCCGGTCCCATAGACTTGTGTGTGTCTGTGTGATGCAGCAGGTCACTGACTGTCTCCTCCTGGATTGTGGGGGGGTCGTTCTCCCAGTCTCTGTCTTCTGGCTGAGGAGGCTGAATTCCCTCAGTACAACTAGTCTTGTTATTAAAGACTGAGGCAAAGAAGGCTTTATGCACTTCAGCCTTCTCCTCATCACTCATTGCCATGTTTCCTCCTGCATCTAGCAGGGGATGAAGGCTCTCGCTGGTCTTTCTTTTGCTGTTGATATACTTATAGAAACATTTCTTGTTATCCTTGACTGCTGAAGTTAGATTAATTTCCAGCTGGGCTTTAGTCCTCCTGACTTCCACCCTGCATAGCCTCACAGCATTTTTGTAATCACTGTGTGTGGCTAGCCACTTCTTCTAAAGGCTGTAAACTCTCCTTTTCTCCCTGAGTTGCAGCCAAAGCTCCCTGTTCAGCCAGGGTGGTCTTTTCTGCCACCAGCTTCTCTTACAGCACCTGGGGACTGCCTGCTCCTCAGCCATTAACACTTCCTTCTTAAAGAGCGCCCAGCCTTCCTGGACCCCTATACCCTTCAAGAGAGTCTCCCAAGGGATTCTGTCAAGCAGGTGCCTAAACAAGACAAAGTCAGCCCTTTGGAAGTCCAGGATGGCAGTTCTGCTCCCCCCTCTCCTGGCCTCTCTAAGAATAGAGAACTCTATTATTTCATGGTCACTGTGCCCTAGTCGTCCTCCAACCGCCCCATCATCCATCAGCCCTTCTCTGTTCACAAAGAGGAGATCCAGCAGGGCACCTTCTCTGTTCAGTTCACTCACCAGCTGTGTCAGGAAGTTGTCTCCCACACATTCCAATAATCTCTTGGACCGATCCCGCTCTGCTATGTTGTATTTCCAGCAGATGTCTGGGAAGTTAAAGTCTCCCACAAGAACAAGGGCAAGCGATCGTGAGATTTCTCCTAAGTGCCTATAGAATATTTCATCCACCTCTGTCCTGGTTGGGTGGCCTATAACAGACTCCCACTACAACATCTGCCCTGTTGGCCTTCCCCCTGATTCTAACACAAAGACACTCCACCCTGTCTTCACTACACTTGTACTCAAAGCAGTCATAACAGTCCCTAACATACAGTGCCACCCCACCACCTCTCTTGTTTATCCCTCCTAAAGAGCTTTTAGCTATCAACTGGTGCACTCCAGTCATGGCAGACATCCCACTGTGATGGTGAAAAAGACCTGTTAGCTGAATATTTGGTAGGTATGAGGTAAAATCCCACTTGTTCTATTTATTTTAAAGCGACTTTTAGGTCTGATTTTTTCCCACTACTTAAAGTCAGTCACAACACGAAAAGTAGTTGTCCAACAATCTCTATTAACAAGAGGAATTGCTCCAATCTCCTTGCAAATTAACTCTCAAGTGTTTTATCACTAGGGTTAGTAATAAACTCCTAACAAACCTTGAAAATTTGATAGTCTTAGAAATGGTATAAGGCATCAGGAATGCTTTACTGAGCACTTTCAAATATAGGTATTGAATGTGAAGTGTATAAAGGGTTTAAATCCACTTTAACATTGTTATGCAGTCTGACTGCTGGTGACTTTGAGTGAAGGCTGCTTTATGTTTGTTTATCTGAACAGAGGATCCTAACTCAGCTCAGAAAGTGCCTGAGCTGGACACAGTAGGGCTTTGTAACCAGTCATTATAAGATGGACATGGCTACAACAGCACAGTGTTTGAATACTGTTGAAAACATGTATGTTCTTAAAGCAGAGTACATCTTCTTTCAGGAAGGATCTTTTTTTGATTCTTCCAAAATACAAAATCAGCTGACTGTAGAAAATGGGTGAAATCCTGTGACATAAGTGAATAAATTCTGTGGTCAGACTGCAGAATAACTAGTGATTGCAGCAGAGATGGGGGGAAATGCAGCCATAGTGAAAACCATCAAGAGATGCCTCAAACTGGTTTCTGCTTTCCTGTCACGAGTCTTGACAATTTTGTTGTTACAAGGTAAGGTTCCAGATGAGTCCCTGTGGCAATACACACTGCAAATACTAGGTCTACAATAAGAACACTAACCACGTCTGACCTTAGCTGTCAACATTTGTGCTAGCTATACTGTCACTTAGCATAATGATCCTGTGGGAACAGGTGTCATCAAATCTCCATGATTTACAAACTCACTAACTCTGGCCCAAAATGAAAGGGTTTTTAGTTAAGTCACATTCCCTTGCACTTTGAACAGGCAAAGGGATACAAATAAATATTTGTTATGGCTCAGTTTACATGGGGAAACTAGATGTTAACAGAATAATGAATCAGAGCCCTTAGTTTAGGCGAATATTATAGCATTATAGCTTGTTTTCTACTATATCTGTTAAGCATGATTAAATCTTGATGTAACCAATTCAGTTACTGACAGAAACAGATAAATGTTTCAGAATAGGCCAGTCTAATGTGTGAAATATTTCTTTTACTACTGATCAAAATAGGGTGTATGTTCAACACAGAGATTTTACTGGATAGCTAATATTAAAGCTCTGATAGTGAAAATAATTATAATAGCAAAGTTGATATATACACAAGAAGATTTAACTTAATGAATAAATAAGACCATAATGGTTTAAGAACTGTCCTCAGTTACCTAAGGAATTCAGGACATTCTTTCTAGATTGAAGTTTCTGCCTCTGAAGATAGATGTTACTATAAAACTAATGTGGGTAAAACTGTAATCAGAAATGAGATTTCAAATTTGTAATTAGAAAACTTCTTATGCTGTAGATATCTCAAACAGCAGCAGAATTGTCAGAAAATAGAGATAAAACCATGTTATCTGGTATAGACTTGACTCTTGCTCATTTGATTGAAGAATGTAAGTCAGAATGTCTAGGCCATGTAGTTTGTCTGAGCCAAGGATGCTCAGGGCATTCAGGAATCTTTCTGTGTGAGTATTAAGCAGATAATGTCAGCACTAAATTCAGACCAGTTTACCCAGGGCTATGTCAGTTGAATCTTAAAAACCTCCCAGAAACAGGTAACCTGTTTCAATATTTAATTATCCTCATGGTGAAGGGTTTTTTTTCTTATGGCCAATCAGAACCTCAGCTGTTTCAATATTGTCTCTTTTTCTTGCCTGGATCCATCTGTTTCATAACTTTCTATAGACACTAGTAGAGTGTTGTTCGGTCTCCTAAAAACCTTCTCATCTCCCGGGTAAACAAACCCACCTTCCTCAGCCTGTCCACGCAGGGAAGTGCTCTAGCCTCCAAGCATCTTGGTGGCCCTCTGCTAAACTGACTCCAGTTTAGCAACATCTTTCTTGTTCTGGCAGGGTATGGACTAGGAATTGCTAAGTAAAGGGAATCTACTGGCTACTCTCCCATGAATTCAGCCCAGGATGCTGTGAGCCTTCATCACTTCCAGGGCTCATATTTGGCCCACCAGTGGCTCATGCTTAGCTTGCTGCCTATGACCTGGAGGGGCACGGTCAGTGAAGACTGAGGCAAAGAAGGCAATGAGTATCTCATCCTTACATGTGCTCCCATGTCACTAAATCACCAGTAGGCATCACGTTCACACCTTCTTTGTTCATCCTTTGACTAATGATGTATACGTAGAACTTCTTGTTGCACCTCATGTCCACCACCAGTTTTAACTCTAGTTGATCTTTGGCTTTCCTAACACCATTTCTGTACACCCAGGCAGAGTTTGTGTATTTCTCCTTTATAGCCAGTCCTTACTTCCACTTCCCATATATTCCTTTTTTCCTTGAAGCTTAGTCACGAGCTCACTGTTTGGGCAAGTGACTCTCCTGTATCTATTACTGGAAATAAAAGATATTAAAAATACGATTGAGCATAAATCCTTCAGGATAAATAAATTCTTGGAAATTTTTGGAAAGCTGTTTCAAATTTGCTAATTCACTTCTCTCTTGTATTCCTTTTCATAGCATTGTAATTACTGTTTGGTAATTGAAATTTAAACTGTCATTTTACTTAGATATGGATTGATATATGTCAGGTCTGGGTGATCTGAAGAATAAAGTCTCAGCAAGAGGCTGTTTATACTTTTCAGGAGCAGACATATCTGTGGAACTGTTAGCAAGGTTTCTTTGCTACAAGAAATAGAAAACAAATCAGAACATAGATTTGCTGGTAACAACTGTCATTGAAGTCAATGGGAAAATGCTATTTCAGCATGTGAAGTGTTTCTATTTTATACAAAGCTCAGAACTATTGCTCTATTATGAGGTCACTTAAAATATATTCATATCATTTAGACTATATGCTTGCTGAAGAGACTGTCATCTCCTATGACAGTGATCAGAAAAATAATAAGCACTGTAGAGTTCTCCTGGAGCATTCACCTTTCTTGAATGGTTATTTTGTCCAGGAGAGGAACATTTTGTGAAATAGAATTAATATACCCTTAGTAGAGCTCTTGTTACTTTCACAAATAACATTATTATCAGTTAAGAAGGCACTGCCTAGATGAAACCGTTACAGTGCAGAACTGCTTTAACAACCATTCATGGAAAGTACATACCTGTGTTTCAGTATCAAGAAGGAAGGATACACCAAATGGCATACCATTAGATTTGTGATGGGACTGACATCTTTCAATATTTTCATTAGTAACTGGTATGATGGGATAGAGAACATGTTTGTACATTTTTTAGTATTTAGAGGCCTATTGTAAGAGTTTTTGACTGTGGTGAAAGTTGGGATTAGCAGTGCAATGTTGTATTTCAGAAAGAGATCTGAGAGTTGTACTACAGACAAGTTGAATATGATTTGATGATAGAATATTGAATTGAAAATCATGAAATGTGAAGTAATCCTTTTGCTTCACATGACACTGGTAAAATTTCCGCTGGAATATTTTCAACATTTTACTATTAGAAATATGTGGATAAGGAGTCCAGAGAAATTGTAAGGAGTCCAGAGAAAACCAATTAAAATTATCAGACATCTGGAAAACAAGACTTACGAGAAAAGGTTTAAACAATTGTTTACAGAAAATTGAGGAAAGACATAATAACAGCCTGCAAATACATTAGAGGCTGCTGTAAAGAAGATGGGATCTTCACGTTCCCTTAGGAAATAATAAGAATTAATAGGATGCAACACAGCAAGGTGAGATTAGACATTAAGGAAAAAAACTCTCTGAGGGGAGATGCTGGAACAGAAATTTGATAGGGAGGTTGTAGAAGATCTCTATTGCTAAAAATCTTTGAGAATATGCTAAATAAGCATCTCAAAAGCATGTTTATTGTTGAGCTTGTCCTGGTAAGCAGAAAGATGGAGTATCTCTTGTGGTGCCCTTTCCAGGCATTTTTTTAATGCCTCTTTATATGGTTGCTTGAGACAAATTGTATTGTGCAGTTGTTCACTGTTTCATTCTTTAACATATGAAACAAATACACTTGCTTGTGTTTTTTTCTGTGTCTACAAACATATATGATTAGTATGATTAGATATTTTCACTTGGCTTAGAGAAATGAGCACTCATTCATTTATTTTGTGTGTGTTCTTCAATAATCTTTTGGCTTTTGCTGCAGAGCAAAGGCTATCAACTTTCAAACACTCTCTAAAAGTTCTTCCTATTTACTGTATATGTTTAAATTCCACATAGTTATGTTGAATACTATCAGTTACTCTTGACTCAGCCAAAATGGTTTTAAAGCAGTCAGGGAATATATTGGGGGACATATGCTGCTGAGCAGCTGATTTTTAAATTGCAAACAGTTCTGTATGGTTTCTCATGCACTGTCTCCTATGTCCATATGACAATTTGGACTACAACTGTTTTGATCTCATTGTATCACTGTGTGTGACTTGAACTTTTCCATAACTACACTATTAGGAAGTTTAGATTCGATCAGAGTAAAGGTCATTTGTTGTTGATTATCTCATATGCTTTTTCTACTTAATATAAAAGTAAGTCAATGTATCATTCTTAAATGTTCTGTACTGTCAGATTCATAGTAGGAAAAACTAAAACCATTGTTAAGCTTACAAGGTTTGTTAATCAGTTTACATCTAGTGTTTCATAACAAAGCCGGATGATCTTACTGGTCTTCTAGGAATACAGCATATTTCTAGCCTTTACAGCGAAGTCCCAGTAAATGTTCCCATCACCCCAGAGCAAGTTTGTTTTTGCATGATGATCTCTTCAGTTGCTTGAGGTTTCCTTTCTTTCTTCCCACTCATGACACATCATCCAAACATTCTTAATCTCCAGAGGAGCTGCAAAACACATTCCCATGAAAATTTGCATCTCTAAAAGCAGCACACAAGAAAAAAAGAATAAAACCACCATAAAACTAGCCTTGCTTGCTTCTGACTGAATGACTTAAGTGAACTCTTTTGTCACAATCATAGTAAAGTATGTCTTTAAGGTCCAGGACTGCAATCAGACTGTCACAAACAGGGGTATTGCCTTTTTGACCAATTTCTATCATAAAACCAAAGGGCTCATTAATCTCATCTGGGCTTTAGTGGGAAAAAAAAAAAAAAAAAAAAAAAAGAAAAGAAAAAGGGGGGGGGTGGGGAGGAAGAATAAGCAAGCTGTGATACTGTAGTTTTAATGATTTTGGGAGATTTATTGGCTGTACATCTTTGGTCTATCTCAAGCCACAGCATTTCTCTCAATGAGGCTTTTTTTTTTTTCTAGAAAAGATGGTACCCAACATTACCATCATACAGTAGTCATTCAAGAATGCTTCATTTCTGTATTTCTTCAGCACACTATAAAGAAAAAATATATCTTTTGGTCTTCTACAGAGATACAGTAAAAGGCTTTACTTGAAAATAATTCATTGTACCAGTTTTGTTAAACTGATGCCTGCCATTTCACTAATTTGATGGAGGCAGCTAGTTGTAATAGATACAGATTTTAGGCAAAAGGATGCTTGTCCCATTGACTGTAACACAGTCTAACATCCTATGGACATAAAGTATTACAGGGCTTATGCATGATCCTGGCAGTATGCTTTGGGGTAAGAAGTATTTCATGTTTATATCTGTTATATAACTTTATGTGAGCAAGAGATGTAGTAGATTTATGTTCAAATGAGTGATGTCTTTCATTGTTATTATTATCAGGCC
This sequence comes from Athene noctua, assembly GCF_965140245.1. NCBI lineage: Eukaryota > Metazoa > Chordata > Aves > Strigiformes > Strigidae > Athene > Athene noctua. The sequence continues at coordinate 21,520,504 of NC_134039.1, forward strand.
TTTGGATGCATTGCATATCTTCTGAATAAATGCTATCATTAATATGATCTTGGCTATGTGCCACAAAGAAGAATGTGAGTTAGAGATGTACTGGTTTAAATATAGACATACAGGCCATGCACCAGGGTGAGATTCATTTGCACACGTGTGTGTGTGTGTGTGTGTGTGTGTGTGATAAATTACAATGCTCATGCAACCCCAGGGTATGCATTGCTTTTTTTCTTATGTAGGCTAAACCAGCCTGTGTTGTTTGCTGATGTAAATTTTCCCATGCATGATGGATGGTGACTTGACTTGGCTGCTTGTAATGTTGCTGGAGTAATTTTTAGATTATCCCCTTCTATGTTTTTATATTCCAAAGGAGTCTGTGAAAGCTGCAAGGAACATTTTGCATCTATATGCAGACATTTAGCCCCGTCAACTGTTTTTTCAGAATCCTTTATGCACTCTTCAGTGAGTAAGTGTTTCCTCCCACTGAAATTTTGCTTTTTAACATTATTGTGAGAAACAACTATGTTGTTCCTTCTAGTGGGTCGTCTTCTATACTAAAATGGTTTTATGTGGGTTTTTTAGGTTCAGTTACAATGTGTTCCCTTTATGAGCAAGCCGTCTTACCTCGATACACACAGGAATGGAGATGCAGCATCTGGCTGGCTGTAGGGGTTACCTTATGGGAGAGGCTCTGATACCACAAGACCTTGAGCAAAACCAGGAAAAGAAAATTTCTACATAGTGTTTTGCAGGTTAACAAGGGAAGACAGGCCTACCACCTTAGAAGACAGTCTTAAAAGATACTGAGAAATTTAAGAACCTTGTAAAACTGCTTAAAATCATATTACAAGTAAAATTATTTATAAATAATATAAATACTAAAATATCAGTTACATGTTCAAATGGATCCTTTAGCAGCAACAGAGAATTGACTAATATTGCAGTGACTGCATTATGTGGAAATTGGCCCACAGCCCAACCCAACGATGTTAAACACCCTATTTCTTCCAGCAAAGTAATTTCTGATTGCAGGATCTGTTTTCAGCTAAAGTAGCTTAATGTGGGACACTTGGAAATGCTCAGGAAGGGATATGTTTTCATAGTGTAATTGTGCCTCTTGATGCAGTAGGACATCAGAAACCAAATATTAATTTTGAAGAAAATATATAATATGGGGCCTTTACAGTGGTAATTTTGACTTGGAATATTTTAGCCCAAAAATATAAATGCACTTGAGAAACAGATTTGATTTTTAGACATTCTCAAGATGCTAAAATTCTTTCAGATCAGGATTTAGACTGGACTTATGTCCACAGACAAGTGAAAATGTTAACAGTGCTAATTTTCTGGCTCTATCTCTCTTTCTTTCTTATTGGCTTCAGCAAATTGACTTCCATGACTCTAACTGTATCGATTTTTTTAATACTTAATGTCTACTTTAAATACCACCACTAAACAAAAGATAAACAGAAAGATGAAGGAATGAAAGAAAGTTCTGGGAAAATCTTGCTTTCTAAAATCAGTAATAGATACAGGTTTGTAACTCTCTGAGAGTTACAGCACAAAACTACACAATAACATGTAACAGTCATACTGTAACATAACTGTCACACTATGAACTCACATCTTGCATAATACTGAAAAATGCGGGAGGACAGAATTGCTATTGTGGACCCTCATTATTCCTGGTACTACCTAGCTGAAAAGAAATAATATTTTTTCTAAAAGAACCAAAACACCTTAGTGGCCTGGGCTGCTTTAAGGTGAATGACACCCATGGGAGCTCTGGTTTCACGGTTAGGTTCGGTATAAAACAGGAAGAATTTCCAAACAGAAGAATGGGAAGGCCACCTGGACATTTCTTGTGACATAGACTTCTATCTGCAGCCTAGAGCCTTATGGCAACTTGTCTTTCTATGATAATACAAGGCAGGTGTTTTATGGGAAACTGAGGAAAAGTCTTAGGAAAACTTCTCTGTCTCATTAATGAATAAATCAGCAAACTAAGTGGGTTCAGATTCAGTCCACATTTGAGGTTTTGGCATGAAACAGAGATCCTCGAATTTCTTTCTTCGTTCAAGCTTCCCAAGAATATTTATTCAAGTTCATTTCGATTTAAGGGTTAACACACAATGTATATTTCCTTGGAATATAGCCCTCTAATCTGTTTACATACCTCTGTGTATAGGGTTGTGATGAGTAAATCACTGCAGTAGTTTTGTCTGCATGAGGCCTTTCTGAAACTATCAGGTGATAGGATTGTTAGCAGAAGCCTGGCTAATCTGTTTTCTTCTGCAATAACGTGCCATAAATAAGATAAAAAGGCAAGATGTGCTGTCAGATTCTGCACCTCATCTACTCCAGGGTGAACACAGAGTAACTGTACAGAAAACAAGACAATGCATTTAGGTTTATTCTGTTGTAACATGGGTCAGAAACACCCCTTCAAAATGGTGTCTATTTAATGATAGCATCATATTGTGTTGGTTTAGGCCCTGCCTGGACCAGAGACCATGTTGGCCTTTGCCCCTCCCCCACCCTCAGCTGGTCAGGCTGGCAGTGAGGCACAAACCCCGGGGTAAAATAAGAAGAAATTTAATACAACAGTGTGATAAACAATCTGAACAACAACAGTAACAATGATAACAACAATAAACAGCGATAACAGTAAGCCAGACAAAAGATATACAGAGAAATACTGCAAATGTTTACGGAACAAGCCCGCTGTGAGCTCCCCGCCACCAAAACCACAAAGGAAAAAGTTACCCTGCTTCCGCACTGGGATCTGACATCAGCATGGTATGAATAACCCAGCTGGAAATCCCTTCCCCCTCTCTCTCTGCTGGGGAAACTTAACTCTATCCTAGCTGAACCAGGACACATACGTTGTATTTTTTTGTTGTTGGATTGTGGAGTTGTAGGGATTTTTCTTAAATCCACTTCTTGCCTAGTAGGGAGTTGATATTTATATCCCATCCTCTTCGAGAACTTCTAAATATTTCAGTACCAAGAGAGAACTTGTTTCCAGATTCACTTTCAGGATGGAATAAAAAAATTAGAACAGTGAGAGTTTAAAAAGAAAAGCAAAGAGCCAGAAGAAAATATGTAAGCTCCAAACTTTTCCAGTGGCTGGATTTCTCACTAGGAAGCTCTTGCTGTGAAACCTGTCTCTGCCCCAATTAGTCAGCGACACGAGGCAGAGCAATAGAGCAGTCCACATTGAGCAAGGGAGAGATGAAATAATGAGGAAGGTAATACTGAAAAAACACATCTGAATAATGAGTTGGAAATATTAACTCTCTGCATGATTTGCTATTTTTGGTGAAATTTCTCATGTAATTGTTCTCTTTTTGAGGGACCGAGCTCCCTTCATCTTCACATCAGAGATGGAGTATTTCATCACAGAAGGTGGAAAAAACCCACAGCGTTTTCAAGACTTTGTGGAGCTTTGCTGTCGAGCTTATAATACAGTCAGGAAACACAGCTAGATACTCTTGAACCTGCTGGAAATGGTAAGAAGCTTGAGAATAAAACCAAAAAATCAGTTTCCTCTGGTGTCCTCTTCTCTTTTACCACTTTTCTGCTGCCCCCAGTAGCACTGTGATTTGAAGAGGTATCAGCTGCACTGCTGGAAATGATAGTGCTGGCACTTCCTGTGCAAAGAAGCTCACCAATTTCAGTACTAATTTCTGAGAAAAAAAGAAGCTAAGCTGCTTGGTTTTTTTTCCTTTTTTAATAAATTGGTTTTTACAAAATAGCAGAAAACTACAAAAGAAGCTGGGTACAGGTTTCACGTTCAGGAATTTCACTCAACCCTTTTTCTAGGTCTTCAAGAAACTATTTATCAATCCTATTCGTGGTTACAGCAAGACAAAGTAAATTATTTCACGGAGTGGGTGATATGACAGTACCTAGCAGCACTGCAGTTAACAGTGATGCAATTAGAATGGGGTTTTGCACATTTCCATACTCCATTCTTAAGATGGCAAACACAGGAAAGAAAAAGCACTACCCATGTTGATACAGGTTTAACAATCCTTTTGTATAGAATTTTAAGATCTCTAGGAGTCTTCATCGCTTAAGTATTCCTACCGATTGATGTACTGTGGCACACTCCATAACTGCCTTATGCCTGTTTACTGTGTGTGAAACATTAATGATTTTATCCTTTGCAGGCAGCATGGGAATATTAAATTAACTAATATTTACTAGGTTGCTTAGTTAAATATTAAATGAAAACTTATGTCCAGGGCCCTGTGCAAAACCTAGGTGACTGGTCTATGAGTGGAAAAATCTATACATTATAAACAGAACCCCTGATGAGGTTGGGCTGCAGCCAAGAAGTTGCTCTGTAAACATTACTTTATCATCTCCAACTTCTGCAATGGAGCAGGTAGAAATGGCAAGGATTTGCTCATCTTGTTTTCTTCTGTTTTGTCATGCAATGATACAGTGAGTGATTTCCCAATATGAAGCAGGAAGGATTGCCCTACATCTCAAAACCCTGCTTCTAAGTAGTCACAAAGGTACAGCAAAACTGCATTCTCATCATAAAGCATAATTGTGCACTGAAAGGAGAGCAGAGTGCAATTGTAGGAAATACTGTCTAAGTTAAAGTGAAGAGCCTCTAGAAAGCTCAGGAGCACCCCTGCTCTCTCATCCACAGCAGTAATCCCTGCATTTCTGAAGAGGTTGCCTAAAATTGCATGCTGCAAATATAGCTACATCTTCTGCCTACCTCCTTGTCCCCAGTGCAGTCTCTTTTTCTGCAAGCCGCAGAGATAATGATGTTAGATTACTGTGGGATAATAGAGAGAGAGTGTTAGGAAAATGTTCCTGGCAGGAGCTCTGAAATAGAACTAGCTATCTCTGCTGGGGTATAGCTCAGCTTTGTCTATATTCAGGACATGACACACCTTTTGTTTCTGCTGGGAAATGGAAAGGTAGTAGTGCTGAGCTAAAAGTCAGTATACAGATACGTTTTAATATTTGTCAACGGACTGCAGTTCAGTCAATTGTGTTGCATGTCATAATTGAAAAATAACTGGCAGTGTACTCACACCCCATCAATGAGCACTTCATATCAAACAAATTAAACAGACAAGGCAAGTTTGGGAATATCTTGTTTTTTCCAGTGATGTTTGGAAGGGTGAGCCTGGTTCTGCACTTGAAATGAGGTATTGGTCAGAAACTGTAAGTATTAAAATGTTTTAGTTACATGGGTCATTTCCAGAAAGTAAATAGACTGTGAAAAATTTCCACTTTGAATTAATTTCCAAGCAAAATATCAGATATTATTCTGAAGGGGCAAGATAAAATAACCACTGCTTATTTGTATCAATGACAGTCTAAGTTTTCTCTCACTGTCTGGAAATCTGCATCATTAATATTTCCTTCCCTTCCCACATTCTGTTTTCTGAATGCTATTTATAAAACATGGTTAAAAAATCTAAACAATAAGGCTATTTCCAAAAAGTACAATACTTCACAGGAGTAGTAAATTGTGCCCTGGATGGTCAGTAACTAGAGGTAGTTTCTAGCAAAACATAATCATTAACAATTTGGGAGTTTTGGCCCAGTTTGGGGATTAATGCTTTTTCTTGGTGGTGAGCAGCGTGTTTCTAGAGCTTTAATGACATTTGCTACTGGGAGTAAGAAATAATCCATGAAGTTTCCATCACTTTCAAAAGCAGAAACATCTGTGGGAGACCCAATAGTCTGCTGGCAGAGGTCAGCTGCATAGATGCCTGTAGTTCATCAGCTTTGCTCTTATTAAAGTTTCAATGTGAACTATTATAAAGAGGGTGATCACAGGACACAAACACTTTTGACTAAATAAACGCAAAATCCATTATTGTTATAATGATTTTTCAGGTAGAAAATTATTTAAAGGGACTTAGAGGTGGTGCTAGACAGCAAGTAATTGATCCACTTGCCTCTGTTGTGACAAGGAACAGGTCAGCATGATAGTATAAAACAGGAGACAGTACCTAGACAGAGCAGATCTAAGACTCAAGAATCCTGTGTCCCCAGGACACAGTGGAGTCAGAAGACCTGGGATAGTCAAGTGTGGTAGGTCGTGACATATGTGTGGCCAGATGAGGGGAGCAATGCGGGCACTTAAATTTAGGCATCTAGTGACAGTTGAGTTGCCCTAGGTGATCTGTATTTGTTTTCCGCACAGTTGTTCCATGTATCATCTAGTATTGCTAGCCACAGTGTTCAGAAGCCTCCTCAGTCAGGGGACTGGAAACACAAAAGATAAACTATATGTAGCAAAAGGGATGAAACAGTATAACAAGCTTCTTCGCAGCTACCAGAGCATTGTGTAGGTACTGCCCTGCTAAAGACTTTTTTTTTTTTTTCTTCAGCAAATTGTTTTCCACCTTCTGCAATGCAGAGAACCTAAAAAAATCTGTTTTTTCAGTTACACTAGAGATCGTTCAGATTACATTCATATCTGTTATTGTTCACTTTTCGAATGCAGGGCAAGAATCTTAATTTGCCTCTGCAAAAACTTTTTTTTTTTTTTAAAGGGGACAGAAGTTGTTATTATCTTTTATGAATGGGTTGAAGGCATACAGATAAATACCATTGTGAGTACTTAAGTGCTGAATGTTGTTATTGTCGCTGCTCTCAAGTCACATAAATTTACCTCACTGAGCTTTCTGCCTCTCTGCTCCTTCCTAGCCTGAACTCTGTAAGACAGCAGTCCAACTGTCCAGTGGTGCTACAGATTGGGTCTGATATGAACCAAGATTTTCCTCATAATGCCAAACAAAAAAACCCCAAACAAACAAACAAAAAAACCCCAACAACAACAACAAAATAAAAAATTGAAACTTGACTAAAAATATTGAGAAGGTTTGAAGCAATAAAGAAAATATACCTCCCCATCTCTTTTACTGGTACTCTATCTGTCTCTTAACCAAACCTTAAATAAAAGCAGTGATTCCTTTGTCCTTTGCTGTTACTTGCAAAACTCAGTGGGTCTTTCTGTCTGAGCTAGACACAAATATCAATGACGAATGCACTACAGTGACTGCAAATTCAGATACATTTCCTTCTAAGCAATGTGAAGGAGTGATTTTTTTTTTTTCTCCATTACTCACAAAGCATCACTCTCAATGTACTCTGATTGCTGAGAAATATGAGTAGGTTTTGAAGTGAGTAAAATTTTTTGTTGTTGTTGACATTTGAAAATGCCTGGAGAGAGCTGTATGGGCAATTGGACACACTCAGTTGTCTATCCTGCTGGTGTTGTTAATTTGCAAGGGGAACATTTGCGTTATTTGTCCTTTGGAACTAACTTGGACAACTGACTAGAACAGCTCCATTCTTCATCTATGGAGAATGATACCCTCTCCAGAGGGCAGTTCTCAGTACCCAAGTCAGGGCTTCTGTTATGAATCAACATCTAAAGGAACTTTTCTCCTCCAGTGACTGTAAAGGGAGTGAATCTATGATCCCTTTCAAGGAGTCCAGAGCAGTAATGGTGGAATCAGTAGTTGGGAATCATGAGAAGGTGATATTGTACTAAATTGGATTGGGACTAAAATAACATTGTGAGCATGAAAGAAATGCGGTTACTATTGTTCAGGTGGCTGTATTTGGCCACCTCCCCTTCATTACTATTAGAAGGCTATGAAGGAAGCTTAGCAATGCACACACTGAGATTATGATATCCAAAGAGAAAATAAATAACTGAAACAGATTGATGATTTTGACCCATGCTTCTTTCCTGTATGTCAGTGTGAAATTTTACAATTATTCGCACTCTATCATTGCTCTGGCCTCAGAACCTTTTTAAGATCAGCAAAACTTTGTGTTTTACAAGAAGACATTTTGGTGTAAAACCTTTCTTAGTTAGGCCCATTTCATTTAAATTTCTTTTCAGTAGACCAGTAGACTAATGAAATTTTTTACTTCAGGATGCTGCATGCAGGATTGCCTGAGCTAAACAGCATTCAGGATCCAAAGTATGTGTATGATAACCTCTGTCCTCAGAACTCAGACCTCCAGGCTTCAAGTTACTTTACAACATAAAACCAGAATACAATCCAGAAACCTCATCTCCTTCGTGCATGAAGCAAAACTGTCAAATTAAAAAAAAAAAAAAAAAAAAGCAGCAACAGTTTTTGTGTTAAGAGGTTGTAATCAGTGAAATTACACAAAAGGATAATTGTTCTTCACATGTTTGCTTTTAAAAAGTCTATTCCTTACACATGTTATAACCAATGTCCTCAAATTTCTGGAAGAAACATTCATGTATTTGTGGTGCACTTGAAACAAACCATTTAAGTGCCTAGAGATTTCTTCGGCTTTCACAGTGAAACCATCCTGGCTTATATCTAGTCAGCTTTTCTTTCTGCTTTTAAATGCAGCAGCTATATGCCACAGGATTTAGACTGCATTGAAATGTTCAACTTGTTAATGGATTTAGTGAGGACCTGGTATTCCTGCATTTTAGTCCCTTTTCTGTTCTTTTGACCTGTGTTGCCTCAGGCAAGTTACTTTCCTTCTGTCAGCTGTAGTTTCTCCATCTGCAACATGGTACTAATTCTTCCTTTTAAGCACTTAACAGATCTATCACAGAAAAGCATGGGGTGTGAATATAGGTATGTTTAAAACGTTATTTTTGTTAAGATAATGAAATCTTTCACTTGTTTGTGATAATCACTCGGGATTATTGAGGAGGAGCCGCAGATGACGTGTATAAAATCAGTTTGTAGCCCTAGGTCCTGATCTTTCAGGTCAGGCATCTGCATTATATGTAATTCCAACTGTTGATGTGATCATGCTCTAGATGGAGCCAGTGGAGACTGGATTTGGAAGGTCCCTTTCCCATTCTAGGCACAGCATGAGAAAAATATCTCCCTGTCAGAGCTTGTCCTGTGCAGCACCATCATTTCCAAGGGCAGTCTGCGACTTCACGCACCCTGGACACCCATGTACACATGCAAAGCAAGGCAGACTCTTCTGACCACCTCCTCTGGTGCAAGTGGAGGGCACATATCCAGTTTACAGCATGGACTCTGAGTGAAGGGCTGCTTTCAAATTCAGAGCACTAAAGGACATTCCCACAAAGCAGCACAGTTCTCTGCAAGTGCAAACTGCCTTGAGGCAAGAGCAATCCCACTACCCTTCAATACAGCCAGAGGGCACATTGCAATAAATAACTGAGGTGAAAGCTTGACCTGGAGTAGCTGAGCCAGCCTCCTTCCTATTACAGAGGACCATATGAAGGGTTTGGGCAATTTGAATTGTTATTTATATGTCTCCTTTTTGTGTATTGGAATTGGAAATTGAGGCAGCAGGCTCATAGAAGGCTGGAACAGAGACCTAGAGAGTTTAAGGAAGACTATTCTTTGACAAGAAAGAGAGGAACTTCTCAAACAAAATTATTGTTCCATTACTTTTTACACAGCAGAGCACTAAGTTCCTTATCATTTAACACTTGTTTTTCCATATGCTTTCACTCTTGCCCCTTAGCAAGATTGTTTTATTTTAAAATTTAATTACAACGTCATATTTACCAACTCCTACCTCATGCTTCCCTTTAAAATTTACATATTCCCAAATTACAGACTTATATTTCCTCTTCAAATGGGAGACATGCAGTTTCTAATTAAATTGTAAAAGTTTTGTCTCTGTCAAATAGTTTGGGTGGTTGTGTCTGTCTCTCATGGGGAACAACCCAGTTCATTCAATTAGTGAAAAAAGGCTAGGATATGCATAACAAATAGGGAAATGTGAGTCTTTGGAGTGAAAATTGCATTAGTGTCATACAAGGTTCAGAGCTAGTGTGGCGTGCTCTTCTGGGGGTGGAAAGGATCAATATGCTTTTAAGTTGGGTGGGACTAAAGCTAAGATTAATATCACTGCAGTCTTGCTTATCTGGTAGAAAAAAAGATGAAGGTTGAGTTCAGGACAGAGTTGTAGCTCCATCATCTTTCTTGGAGTTAGGCAAGGTGGTTGTGGTGTTTTGCGGGTAATGGTGAAGGAAGTGAGGGACTTCAGAGTGGGAATTCACCTGCAGTCTTTCTCAGCCAAAGTATGTGGAATAACAGCTGGCATTGGGAAGGAGATGTGGCTAAACATTGTTTTGAAAGTAAGAAGAGCTGATGTGTATAGGTTACAGGGGCCCTAGAAGGCTGGACGCTCTTTAAGAAAGTAGTCTTAATGGCACAGGAGCAGACGGTCCCCAGGTGCTGTAAGAGAAACCAGCGGGATTGAAGACCACCCTGGCTGAACAGGGAGCTTTGGCTGCAACTCAGGGAGAAAATGAGAGTTTACAGCCTTTGGAAGAAGGGGTTTGCCACTCACAATGATTACAAAGATGCTGTGAGGCTATGCAGGGTGGAAGTCAGGAGGACTAAAGCCCAGCTAGAAATTAATCTAACTTCAGCAGTCAAGAATAACAAGAAATGTTTCTATAAGTATGTCAACAGCAAAAGAAAGACCAGTGAGAGCCTCCATCCCCTGCTAGATGCAGGAGGAAACATGGCAATGAGTGATGAGGAGAAGGCTGAAGTGCATAAAGCCTTCTTTGCCTCAGTCTTTAATACAAGACTAGTTGTACTGAGGGAATCCAGCCTCCTCAGCCAGAAGACAGAGACTGGGAGAACGACCCCCCCACAATCCAGGAGGAGACAGTCAGTGACCTGCTGCATCACACAGACACACACAAGTCTATGGGACCGGATGGGATACACCCGAGGGAGCTGAAGGAGCTGGCTGGGGTGCTCGTCAAGCCGCTTTCCATGCTTTACCAGCATTGCTAGCTGACTGGGGAGGTCCCAACTGATTGGAAATTGACCAATGTGACACCCATCTATAAGAAGGGTCGGAAGGATGATCTGGGAAATTACAGGCCTGTCAGCTTGACTTCGGTGCCCAGGAAGCTGATGGAGCAGCTCATCCTGAGTACCATCACACAACACATGCGGGACAACCAGATGCTCAGGCCCAGTCAGCATGGGGTTATGAAAGGCAGGTCCTGCTTGACAAACCTGATCTCCTTCTACGACAGGGCGACCTCCTCACTGGATGAGGAAAAGGCTGTGATGTTGCCTACCTTGACTTTAGTAAAGCCTTTGACACTGTTTCCCGCAGCATTCTCCTGGCGAAGCTGTCTGCTCACAGCTTGGATGGGCACACGCTTTGCTGGGTAAAACACTGTCTGGATGGCCGGGCCCAAAGAGTTGTGGTGAATGGAGTTAAATCCAGTTGGCGGCCAGTCACGAGTAGTGTCCCCCAGGGCTCGGTTTTGGGGCCACTCCTGTTTAACATCTTTACTGATGATCTGGACGAGGGGATCGAGTGCACCCTCAGTCAGTTTGCAGCTGACACCAAGTTGGGTGGGAGTGTTGATCTGCTCGAGGGTAGGGAGGCTCTGCAGAGAGACCTGGACAGGCTGGAGCCATGGGCTGAGGCCAACTGGAGGAGTTTCCATAAGGCCAAATGCCGGGGGCTGCACTTGGGCCACAACAACCCCCAGCAGCACTACAGGCTGGGGGAGGAGTGGCTGGAGAGCTGCCAGTCAGAGAGGGACCTGGGGGTGCTGATTGACAGCCCGCTGAACAGGAGCCAGCAGTGTGCCCAGGTGGCCAAGAAGGCCAATGGCATCCTGGCTTGTGTCAGCAATAGCGTGGCCAGCAGGGACAGGGAAGGGATCTTACCCCTGTACTCGGCACTGGTGAGGCCGCCCCTCGATTCCTGTGTTCAGTTTTGGGCCCCTCACTACAAAAAGGACATTGAATGACTCGAGCGTGTCCAGAGAAGGGCAACGAAGCTGGTGCAGGGTCTGGAGCACAGGTCGTACGGGGAGCGGCTGAGGGAACTGGGGGTGTTTAGTCTGGAGAAGAGGAGGCTGAGGGGAGACCTCATCGCCCTCTACAGCTGCCTGAAAGGAAGCTGCAGCGAGCTGGGTTTGAGCCTCTTTATCCTAGTAGAAAGCGACAGGACAAGAGGTAATGGCCTCAAGTTGCATCAGGGAAGTTTTAGACTGGATATTAGGAAGAATTTCTTTCTAGAAGGGGTTGTTATTAGTTGGAATATGTTGCCAAGGGCAGTGGTGGAGTCCCCATCCCTGGAGATGTTTAAGAGTCGGGTTGACATAGTTCTGAGGGATATGGTGTAGTTAGGAACTTTCTGTGTCAGGTTAATCATTGGACTACATGATCTTCAGGGTCTTTTCCAACCTAGATGATTCTGTGACTTTGTTTTGTTGCCTGATAGAGGTTCATATTAGAGTTAGGAATCCTGTTCAGCCCAGAGAAACTATAGGTAGTACTCAGAGGCCAGCATGTCCTTCTTCACATTACATTTCTTGTTAGGGTTGGTGTTAAGGAAACAAAGTGGAAATGCTGCTCAAGTCCTGCTTACCAGCAAAACTAGCATTACATACAGATCTGTACCGTGCTGTGGGTTCTGCTTTTATGTGAAAATATTTTCTGCTAATATATTTTCAGTGAACTCCAGAGCTATTGTTCCATTTTCCTTCAAAACGCTTAAATGTAGATTTCTTTATTGTCTGTATAGATCATTACATTACATAGAAAAGTCAGATGTTGCTTGGGTGCATATTTTGTTCTTTAATACTCTTAGGGTATGTTTGTAATATATATGCTCATTTGTAAGAAGAAAATCTCTTGTCATTAGGTCAGGAATTTCCGTGGATCTCATTTCTCTTTGAGCTTTGTTTTTTTCTTTATTCTAATTTGGATTCATGTTTGAACATAATTTGTGTTAATTCAACACATGTATTAACTCACATTTCTACATGTTTAAACATGGGCAGAACATCAGGCTTCATGGCTATTAGTATTTTAACTTCTGAAAAGTGTATCCAGGCACTTTTCATAATAAAGACTTTTGGATGGCCTGATACCTGGATCCATGCAGAACTTATCCCTCTGTATAAGCATTTTCTGATCTGCCCCCAGGAATGTTAATATATTGAGATTCTTGTGAGCTTTGCATTACCTACATCATCCTTACTCCTGTCCTTCAGAAATTTTTTCCCTACTTCCTTGTTATACAAAAAGCCCAGGTGAAAAAAAATCCAGTTACACACTTCTCATGGTCACTCTGTAGCTTATTCCTGTAATCTGTTTTTCAAGCTGTACTTAGAAAGCCAAGGAAATTGTAAATTCTAATTATTAGCATAACTTTGAGTAGCTCTCAAATCCTTCCCAATTTGAAGTCCTTTTTCTCCATAATTACTTCCCAAAACACTTTATTGTTTTTAAATAGTTCTTTTTTAGACAAGGAGTGTTGTCAATGGACTGAAACACTACCAACAGAAAGTTATTTAAGTACAAGGCAGTTTATGTAATCTTTCAGATTCAATCATATAATGTATATGCTGAAAACCCCAATCTTCTTCTAGTGGAAACAGAACAGTATTTTTCTGTATTTCTGTAGAAAGGTTGCTTTTAGCAATTGTCTGAGTTTGGTTTGAGCAATAATACTGACATTGCCTCTACTGTTGTTTAAAAACAACATGAAATGATGAATGATGTCACAAATATTTCTGGGAAAACAATGTTCATTTGTTCTTTGCCATCACCTTTTTAGCCAACAGAATAATACTACTGGAGTTTGGACTGTAAGGTACTGACCCTTTTCAGGATCATAAAGAGTTCTGTGTTTTACCAAATTCCTTTGCTCTCATTCATGATTTAACACATGTTCAACAATCTGTGGTCTCATTTATGTACTGTATTCTTCTCACATTGGTTCATTTCACTGTTATGAGCTGATGAGCAGCAGTGTTAAGCCTCACAGTTTACAGCCTTCTGGAAGGTCACACCCTCAGATCGTGGATAAACAAGGCACCAATTGAGAGTTAAACAAGAGTTTCTGTGTTTGCTTGTCAGTTCTGTGCACCTAGTGCCAAATGAAACATTGTTGTCTCTTCAGCATCTGCCCTGAACTCAGTTTGATCCTTGAAACTCAGTTTGATCCTTTCCCCTCCCTCCTTTCCTCTTCTCATGACAACACAGTTTTACCAGAAACTGGAAACCCATCTTACCTCTGGATATAAATTTCCTCTGGTTTTCTGCAGATGTCTTCAAATGTCAGCATAGTATGGCATGCTGCCTGACATTTTTAATGTGCCTGTAAATGGATGTACATTTAAAATTATTTTTAAGGGATTAAAGTTAGTCCAATGAAACAAATGGGACTGATTCGATTGCAGTATGCAATCTAACCAACTCATAGAAACCCATGGATAAGAGATGCATGGTGGATCTGAAAATTACCAGCAAAGCACCATTGCATATCTTCAGCAGCCAGACTGAGGGGAGTGCTGCTTGATTCAGATGCCATTTAACTGATTAACTGAATCATTGCTCAGGTCGAGCGTATCCACTTCCAAATCACAAATGCCAGCATCTGAAAAACTGGACAATTGACAGTAGCTCCTTTCAAAACATGATGCTAATCTCAAACTGATTATCCAGTCCCTGTTTCTCAGGTGGCTGCAGGTATTCCAGCAAGAAATCTCCCAAGCAGCTGAAACAACAGTGAAAGCTGCTGACTTCTGAAAGGACATAGACAAAACATCAGTACTAAACTTTCTTTCAGCGGCACTCAAGCAGTTTGTAAAGTTCATGATGTATGTGCCTCGAAGGAACAGAAGGCAGGCTTCCTCTTTGAATTTTTGTTGTTTAAGGCATTCATACTGTTGTACAAAACCCACATGACACCAGCTAAGAGAAGAAGAATGTCCTTTGTCCTGGGAGAGGCACACAGCAGGACTAGTAGGGAAACTAGATTGGAAGATACGCTTCAGGAGAGTACCTGATGTGCTTAGCCCATGGGATCAGAGTCTGAAAGTAAACCTGGATTTTAAAGCCTAGTAAAATAAGGGGTAAAAAGAATATGTTTATTGCCTGTATGCTATCACAGTGGGAAATAAGGTATTAAGCTGAGGGGTTATCACTTCTCTACACAACAATATCTACTGTCCATGAATAAATGTTGCTGAAAATTAGAAAAGGTCTATCCCTCTAAGCAGTAATAGTCTTGGAAAAGTTGGGGACATACTACCCAATTTATTTTTAAATGGACCCTGGTAAATTCATGGATGGAAAAGTTGATATAAATGAAACACCATGTTCA
The DNA here is from genome assembly GCF_965140245.1 of Athene noctua. Lineage (NCBI taxonomy): Eukaryota > Metazoa > Chordata > Aves > Strigiformes > Strigidae > Athene > Athene noctua. Next base: position 21,535,627 of record NC_134039.1, read on the forward strand.
TTAACATAGGAGAGTCCCATGAGAATAAATTTTGTTCATTATACTCTAATGAGAAATAAGAAGGAGGATGCCATCAGGAATGCTAAAGAATATTATTCTGAAGTTTGGGGTGAATATTTATCATTATATATACCAAGACTAAGACTTGGATAACTGGTCAGTAATAATGAGTGTATGTGCTCTTAAAAGGCTGTGGAGAAAGGCTGATGTGTTCAAAAAAAATCTAAGCACCAGCCTTCAGAATACCATAAGAAACATCTATTTCCTAAAATTCAAGGCACCATCACTAGTCACTCTTGGAAATGTTAGCCAATCTTTTCATCCATCTCTGTTTACACAAGCAGCCAACCAGTCTGTACATGTTTTATCTGATAATGTAATTTGACAGTTCTGTAGAAAGACTGTGAGTGAAATCTGAAATTCAAAGTCAGTTCAGCAGGTGGCAAGTGAAAAGTCATTAGTTTTCAATAGTTCTGGATATTTAACTTACTTTTCTGAGAAGTAGGTCAGACACCTATCTGTGTGATAAATGGATATTGTTGTGGAAAAAAAAAAAATTGCCTGAAAACTGTGTGTGAGCAATATTGTGATTCGCAATTAACATTACTCAATGACAGTTTCCTGTTTTCTTCTGATTAACCTGTGCTTTTGATGTCTTTTGTATCAGTCACACTAGTTTTCTCATCTGTAGGCCATTAGGCACTAATTCTCTAAGCAGCTTGGGCTACCAGAGCTCTGAACTAAGAAACTTTTTGTCAGCTTTGTGAAGGCCAAGTCAGCCTTAGGCACAGGCAAAGACGGTAATGGCCTAGGTAGCAAGAGGATCTCCACAACGAATACCCGTGACCTGACCAACTTCTTTGCCTATTGCTAAACATAATGTGGCCATAGAGAAAAGAAGGTGTATGAGGATCTTGGAGAGTTTAAGGAGAAAGTTCCACCACAGATCCTTCAGATGAACTTTAAAAATGCTAGCAGAAAGGGGAATCAGATACCCTGTGGTAAACTAGGTCAGTGAACTAACCCACTCTAAAAATAAACTGCAAAATTAAAAAGGATAAGACACATGGGTTTGATGTACTCCACTGCTTCATACATAGCCAGGAACCAGCTTATGGGAGGCTGTGGGAAAGAGGGTTTCCTTAAGCCAGTTTGCCCTTGAAAAAAAGTGCAGAGAACCATAATCAGAGCTGTTCTACCTTGCTGTAAAGATACACTTAGAGATGTCATCAGAATAGCAAAGAGGACTTTTCAATTCTTTGTTGACAACATGACATAAGGATTGCTTAATGTTTTCTATTCTAATACAGAGGATTGAATACAGAGAAAACAGATTATCAGGAGAGGGAAAAGACAATATATACTTCTGTTTTATTTTAAATGTAATAATTTAAAATAATTCACAGGGAAAATCTGCAACAATGACAACAAAAGCCTCTGTTTAGGTTTAAAATATGTCATTAGCAATCTGGGTGTTAAAAGCATTTTAGAATCTTAATGGACCCATGGAAAGAACAACAAGCCATTTAACTATTGTATTGTTTAAAGAGTGGTATTCTGGTATCAGCTGTTCATAGTGATGATGTCTGTATTAATACTAGTTTATAAGCACAGGCCTACTTTATGTGAATTAAAATGCACTGATTTTAGCTGCAAAGTTAATATGCCTCATACTAATATTGCAAATTACCTAACTGCTTTGCTATAAAATGGCCCAGTTACTGATTCTATAATCTAAATCATGTCTCAGTGATTTAGGAAGTGTTTGAACTATGTATTAAATTAAATACATAGGAGTTAAAAAGGATAAGTTCACTACAGATTCAACCTAATTAATCAGGACTGAATTGATTTTGTACTAATATTTTGAAATTAGATTTGCTGTTTTGTTTTCCATTTGAGTGTTAATTTGTGTCATTTATTAAATAGTCTGTATGTATCTCTTTCTGGAGGATGTAATTAATAATTAAGATAATTAACCGAATCAGTTCAGAGATACCTTTCCTTGTATTACATTAAGAAAAACATAAATCTTCTTTTCTCAGTTTAGTATGCCTAATTGTTGTATGATAAATTCATACAGTATTTTGAATGAAATTTCATTTTGGGGGGGAAAAGCTCGGGAGCTATCTGCAGGTAAAATGTTCTTTTTGGTATATCTGCAACTATGAAGCTACAGACTTTAATCCAGAATGTCTGAGATCATGAAAATTAGATTAATGCAATGGGTGGAGTTGCTTTCAGTTGATTGCAGTACACAATACAATCCACTCACAGAAACCCATGAATAAGAATTTAATTTAAAATTACAGGTGAAGCATTTGCTCAGCTTTGAATAAGAAATGAGGAAGGTGGTTAAGGGTATTGTCAGCCCTTGTAAACTGGTTAGATATAGTCCAAAACTGGAGGGAAAAAGCCAAAAATCAACCCCCCCTGACAATCTGGTAGAAGTTTCCTGCCATATGGCCTGAAACTAATGGGCTGTTGTTCTGTAGCATCAGAATTGATACAGATTATCTTCAGAGATCTGTAGAAATAAGTGAAATTAAAAAAAAAAAAAAAAAAAAAAAAAAGCATCACAAGTTACATAGATCTTAACCAACAATTTAATTCAAGAGGGCAAGTGTTTTTTGAGTACTGCATCTTACTCTTCAAAGACCAGTGATTATCTTGCAGTGTTATTCTCAAGTTAAGTTCACTTTGATGTTAATACATATTTGCAGTACATTTCTACATGTATATCTAGTTATTTTTTAAATCTATTTTGTCTTTTCTGATGAAGAATCTTAAAACTCCAGGAAATTAGAAGTGTGTTCTGGTTCACCTTGCACAGGGATGAGATGGGGAGAGATAGGGGGAGAAATTTTCTTTCTTTTTTTTCATCTTAAACAGTATCACAGGGATAGAGGTTTTAAGAATTGAGTAGAGGATTTAGCAACACATCATGCACAGCTAAATAATGAATTGGATGCGAGAGCTTTGAGCAAGCACATGAAATGAGTACCCTAGCACTTTTTTTGGTTATACTCATCCCTATCTGTTGAAGAGGACACATGTTATTCTACCCTGGAATTCTTCAAAACACACATGGAAATTTTCTGCCTGTCTCTATCATCTGAAAGAAGGCTGATGGTATCCAGCTCACGAAGAATAACTACCTCAAGGTAAGCCATGAGACAGGCTATGGCAAGAGCACTCCTTTAAGCTTTGGAGTTCAGGGGCTGGATAGGCTGTATTGATGCAAATAGCAGTGACTGGTGTGTATGTGGGTTCATGCTTATGTAAAGTATGTTTTAGGATTTGGGGGTTTTGGTTCTTGCATCCATGAAACCAAGGGTCAAGAAATGGAAACAAACCAGATGCATAAATAGCACCTCTTCTGTTTGTTTGTTCTTCAGGAAAATAAAGGAAAGTCTGGAGTGCTTTCCTGTTAAACTCAATAATTTGATTCACATGCTTGTACAGATGTCAGTGGCAGGCTCTGCAAAGCCTCCAGCTCCAGAGACTGTCCCCCAAGAGTGGACAATGCTGGATACAGAGAAGTCAATCACAAGAGCCACCATTTTGTGGTTCAACAAAAAGTCTGACTCTGTATGCATTATGTTCTTTTCTTGCCCTAATTTGCTTTGATCTTTAATGACTCTTCTATGGGCTTATATACTCTTCCTCCTGCTTTATAGAAGATGTGCTTGTGTCAAATTAAAAGAATCACAGGATGAACAGCAGTGCCATAAGCAATGAGCTATCCGAGAGAAAGTACACCAGGCAGACAGCTATTAGCAGGGAGCCATTAAGGAGAACAGTTCATGCCCTATAGTGAAAAATAAATCAAGAGCTAATTAAAGAATCCAGAAGGAAAGCATGCCACAAAATTAGGAAGCCTAATAGAAATCAGAGGCTGTTATATGATGTTGTAATAGTGCATTATTAGTTTTCTCACACTGCAGTGATCTTTCAGTGTTTGAGTTGTATGTTATCCAGGCAAGTTTCTCTTCTGTGCAGCAAAGACTGTAAATTACAAACTGAATTCCCTGGCACTTGGCACTACATTAAAGAAAGTTTTTTCTTTGTTAAAATCACCAAATCACCCTATATTTCTTTTGTACTTTTTTTTTTTTTTAATGTGACTTTCTGATCATTTTCTTTTCTGCCTCTCCCTTTTCCCCAGTATAGCTATATCTAGTTCAGGTGGTGCAAACCTGCAGTGTGGTCACTTTTGTGGAAAAACCATGCAACTAGTTCTCAAAACTTCACAGCCATCTCCAGAAGCAATTTCCATCATATACCCTCCCAGAGTAAGACAGCATGTTAGTGAATGTTATTCTGTTGTTAAATGGTTCTCTCTGTGCACAGATAAAAATATGAGATGTATGGCAGACATATTTTTAGAAAAATGAGGGCAATGCAACATATTCTGTCAAGCCATCTATACGGGCCCAGAAGAAACTGAATCCATATAGTACTGTGACAGTCTAACTTTTATATATTTTTTTCCTGATAAGGCCTTTAATATTTTTTATTTTCTACATGATGCTGATCAAAACTCATAGCAAAATCCATATATTAAATCCATGTAGGAATGTTGACACTGGGTCAGAACAGAAACAAGCCAATCTCTGACACTGGCAGGATTGATCAACCTCTTTGCAAAAAAGATGTACATACTCCCCAGCTGAGAGATATGCAATAATCTTATGTACTGTACTGGCCCCACAAACTGATACTTTGTGTCTCACATCATTCAGTTTAATATCTCTTGAAAAATATGCTATCATTTGTAGCAATAATTCTGAATATTGCTTTTTAGCTATGTGCATGACTGTTCCTGCTTTTCATATTCTGAATCTTATTTCTTCACAGTTGTCCCATGGTTTATTTTTGTCTTATGTAGAGCAGTTTTGCCTTATGTAATGGTTGTCCATGGCTTTGGTAATGCAAGTGGAGTTATGTATTCTGCAAACATTATATACATCATACTGTATACACCATTGAGAACAAAGTAGTCCTCTCTTAAACAGTCATGCTGATTCACCTGATGCAAGCCCCTCTTCAAGCTTGATCTACAAAAAAGCATAAAGGTGACTGAAAAGACAAGCAGTTTCCTTGAACCAAGCTGAGATTCAAAGGATATGTGTGAAAAATAGAAAGGTCTTTGATGTTTGACCTGAAGTAAATAGCTACAAACAACATGGTTTTGACTCTAAAAGATAAAAGGATTCCAAATCCAAATTTGATATTCCCCCAAGCTTGTGAAAGGCATTCAGTTAAATTGCTTTAAGTTAGTTAATTCTACAGAATCTTTCTGCTACCTGAGAGGATTTTAACTGACTCCAGTTTGACTCATTATGACTGGCTCACATGAACTGGTTTGCAGCAATTGGCGAGAATTGGAATTTCACTAAACACTGAAAATGCTTGAATCATGGTTTTAATTTGGAGATATTTGAATGTTAACAATTAGGCTGTAAAATAAAATATTTAATAAGTACCTACTTACGACTTTCTTCTGTGGTGAGCACAGCCCTTTGAAGGAAAGTATATTTCTCTTCAGAAACGCAATCTGAAACCTTGAAGGGAATTTCAAAAATTTCAAAAATAGTGCTATCCATTTTTTAAGCTAAATCGACCTTTAATGAGATCCCTCACAACATTTTCATTGCAAAAAAGAGTTCCAGAACTCACAGAAGGTTAATCTGCCTATACTGAGGCTGTATCTAAGAGGTCCAGAGCTTTATTGTCATAATTATGTCACAGCAGTAACCTGTCAGTGTATGATCTTTCCCCAAGACTCTGTTAAAGTAGTTCATTTTCTGATGTTTCTTTATACGTATGTTCTTTAATGCTAAAGTTCTGGGTTTTTTTCCTAACAGAACTTCATCAGCTTGAGACTTTTTATGTATTCCAGATTTTATTCTAATAATGAAAATCTAATTATTTCTTTATAGGAAACTGCCATACCATATTAGACCATTTGTCTGTCTGTGTGTTACAAAGCTCCAACTCTGGTCAATGCCAGATGATTCAAAGGGAGGAAAAAGTCTTGTTCCATAATGTAACCACATAACCAGTTTGAAGATATATGATTTAAAATGCCTAATACTGCTAGAATACTTGGAACTGCTAACAGAAAGGACTTGATTACTGCTTTGTATTTGTTCATGAAATTGTATATATTCATGTCTCATTAGGATGAAATAATGCAATATGAGTCTGCTTCATACAAGTGTTAAATACTGGCTTTAATCACAAGAAACTGATAGCGAAAGCTCAGAGTTCTCAGCATCTGAAATTTTGCTATTGACTTGTAAACATTCACCACATATTAATAAGTCAAAGCACAGATGCCCCAAGCAAGCCCTTGCACTCTAGCACATTTCCTCTTATTTGGTTTCAAACAGAGTATTATTTGTGGTTAATTACTGTTTTTTAAAAAGCAAAAAATCTTTTCACCCAACAAAACATTTAAGTGACATAATTTATATACAGGATGCTCTTCAGGTTAATAAGTAGGAAATGGAATCCTCTATGCAGGATGTGTGTGCATGCTGCAAGTTTATATTTTTCTGATCTACTTATGGTAGATGTAAAACTCAAAATCAGCTTGGGAAGTTAACCTCTTCTAACACAAGTCTGCTCACAAGTCCAAAGTCAGTTTCAGCCATAGGCGCAATTCAGCAAATGCGTGAAGGTCTTTTAAAGAAGTGTTCAGTGCGATCATAAGGTTCATATTGTCCTTCACTGCAGCAATTATTGGTGCTATCAATCAGTGGTTTCTCTGTCCTGTTTGGCCACTGTGCTTAGGATGCCTACATTTCACAGCTGGAGTCCCCTCTTTGTGCTATATAGTCTAATTAATTTTAAGCTGCTTCCAAAGAGATCCTCCCTGTCATCTTTTGAAAGAAGTCCTTTTTGTGCCCTGGAGGAACCCAGAACATTCACAGCCTGTCTGTGTGTGCCAAATGACCTGGGCTCTATTTTTATCTGTGCCGCTCATATATGTCATGATCCTGGGTCATATAATTTCCGCCACCTCATTATGTGTTTTGCCACTGTACTTTCATGAGGCAAGAATCACCTCTTCCTGTTCATTTCTACAGTGCCTAACTGAGCCCTGATCTTTCAGTGCTATAGGCAAAAATAATCAAAAGGTCATAAACATGCTATCATCCTGGCCCCTTGCTGTTTTATTTGCAGACTAAGTTATACCAGTGCTGAGTTCTTCCTTGCAGTATTACACAGCTGCATTTCAAGACCGGCCAAGTGTCTCTTTTCAGTGTGTTGCACTGCTAGATGGCTCTTTAGTCACTTGTCTGAAGCCTTCAGATACCTCTTGAGATCTAGTGGATAAACAAGGTTGTACCAGAAAAAAAGAGATTCGTAAACCAGAAACAATTAACTATTTACAGTGGTGGTATAACATGAAATACAACGAGATCAAAACTTCTAACTTTCTGTATCACATACATGAGAGCATAAGAGCATAATACTAGTTATGAATCCAAATATTAGTGATCCGTATCATAAAACCCATTACATGCAATTTAGCACAGATAGCTTTTCTAATGCTCCTTCAACCTGGCAGAGAAATAGTCCTTGTCAGGTCAAGGTTAATGTAACTTGATTATGTGTATTGTTAAAAATCTAACCTTTTGACTGACCTAATGTGCATTGTCTCTAAAACACAAAGATGATTCAAGCCAAAAAAATGTGGGGTTTTGACATTTTCCGTTACCAAACATTTGAAAATTGACATAAGGCCATATGTGGTTTATTTACTAAACTGAAATGAAATTCATCTTTATAAAAATTGAGCAAGAACATTACTATTATTATTGTTATTGCTTTTGTTAGGATTGATTTTGTTATTATGACAATCGTTTGTTTTCATATATTAGTTATTATACTAGCGCCTGAAATGATATATGTAATCAGGACCTGCTTGAAAAACTTATCTACACTTTAAATAACTGAGGTAAAAAAGCAAGCAATAATACATTCTTAAAATGTCATGTAAAGCCTTAATGCTGTAAGGCTTTGGTGTTCAATATTCCATGGTAAGGGTTTGCATAGCATGACTCCCTGGGCTGAGATCAGAGACCTGTCGTGCTGTTCACAGTGCAAAAAATGGTGAGGGTAGTGTTCTCCTGGGATCATAAAGGGGCAATTTTTAGAGGTATTTAGATACCATAAAATGCAAATTTAGGGTTGTGGAGTTTGGGGGCTTTTTTTTTTTATTAATGATTAGACAGAAAAAGGGGTACAGTATGAAACAGAATATCAGTACTTATTAAAAGAACCAAAGTTAGAGGGTAAATGATCCTCTGGACACTGTACCCATCCCTTCCCCTACCTACAAAAACTCTTAGAAAGTGTTAACTTTCTTCTTTTAAGTAGAACTGGAAGTATTTTCAGCAAATACAGGACAAGAATTATACTTATGAATATTCTTCTTTTGCAGGTTTCCCCACTCATGGCATTTACCTTTTACAGATCTTGAACATAAAAGAGTGAAGGATTTGAATCTCTATCTGAAGCAGCTATTAAGTGGCTCCAGGAAACTGTCTAATGTGAGCACTTCCAGTATATTTTATTTGCATATGACTTTTAATAGCATTGTACCAAAATATTCAGGAAGCTTTCCATGGCCTCATTTGAAAGAAAAAAATAAATTACATAAATGACACATCTTCTAATGCAGCTGTTTTGAGATGAAGCCACTGTAGCATTCCTCAGAATTCAAGACAATGAATGAAAAGCAGTTTATTAGACCTGGCAGGGCATTTTTCAAAAAAACTTCTCTTCCTTTGCTGCCATCCCAAAGTAGTGATTCACTGAATTTTTGACAGTAAGGAGTAGGTTCTGAGGAATGTAATGTCTGAAAAATGGGTAAGTTCTGAAATACTGAAAAGTCTGATTTTGACAGCTTTTAAATGAAAAGTTCCATTCTTTCATCCCAGAAATAGTCTTAATTTCAAAATTTAGTTAACATGCAGAAGAAATTGTTTTGCAAACATAGAACCAAACCCAATATGTTTCAATATTATCAGAATGGTGTATTGTGTCCATTAAAATTGGTGTTTTCTAATTTTTTGTTCATTATTGTTTTCTAAGATTTGATGTTCTCCTCCTGTTTAAAAATGACAAGTAGAAATGGTAACAAACTGACTCTTCAGGCCCAGGACAAAGGCTTATGCACCTCAGCTTCATAAAAGCCAGGGTCAAGAGCAACTAACAGGTCCCATGCACCCCAAGGGGATGTTAAATCGTTATGCTGTATTGCTTCTGAAGTTCAATGGTCAATTACTGATAGTGACACCAGGATTTGAGAGAAAAGGGCATCCTCCAGTGACCCACCATTGTCAGGAAAGCTGTCAGACAGGCAGGAAAAACAGTGTTTTACATTAGATCCTAGGCTTACTTAGATGCTGGTAAATTCAAGGGAGCCAAGGCACAAGCTCATGCGTTGACCCTGCTGTTTCACTGTTGGCACATTCTCTAGCAGAGCTTGGGCCTCTTCCAGGTAAGCCATGCCATGTCCCATGGCCTCAGGACCATAGCACAAACTGGGGCTGGTTTGCTTTAATAGCATAGACAGTCTAGGATGCCAAAAGAGGGAACAACAGGATGTTTTTTCTCCAAAATTTCAAACATCTTGCAGAAGGAGAAAAATGTTTGCTGCCTAACTGTATAACTTTCCCATCTGTGACTGTGTAATGGAGATTAAAGAGGAAATTGTCCATATGTAAAACAAAAAGGAGTTTTTTTATTAATATAAATATAAATTCTGTGCCCTGAGTTGAAACTGAGAAGATTTCCAAAGAGGATAAATATCTGTCTCACAGAGCTACACTTCATTTGGTATGGACAGCTGACATGGGTGTTTGTCTGTCTTGACTGACCTTGCCAAATAAACTGCACAAGTTGGGGATAATTGTTGAGCAATTTCTGTCACTCATGTTGGGGTCATGGGCTTATTTTACATTAATGCCTTTTGGTCACAGCTGAAGAAAAACTGATATAAGCCTGTGACCTAGAAATGAAGAGGTCTGTATCTTCTGCTGTGCTCTGGGCGGTTGTAAGGTACACGGATTTTCAATTTGGGCCAAGCACTGCTGTGTAGAAGCCTAATCTACAGCTGAAAAATTAGACTGCTTGAAGCCCTGGGATAGTAATAAAAACATTTCCTGGTCACGTGCAGAAACTCTCTTCTCCCTCCTGCTCCATGGTCTGTGAACGGGCTAGTAATCAGCCACAGCACGCTGCCTTGCAATGGGCTTCCTAATGCTTTTCCCTCTCCCTTTATGGTCCTGCAGCACGCACCCTCAGAGATGGGTAAGTTTTCCCAGCACATTGCTACTGGGACAGAACCATGAGCAGGGTATTCAGAGGGGACTGTGGACAGATCTGCTTTGGGACATAAACTCATGTGGCTCTGAACCAGCCCAGTGGGGCTATTCAGACATTCTGGACTACACAGTTGCTGAAATCTGCTCCAGTCTGGTACAGTCTATAGTGCCAAACCATGAGGAGAAGAAAACAATTTTGAGCCTTAAGAGGGCTGCACGACTACTGGTGTGCTGGACTGAGATGGCACAATAATAAATGAAGTAATGAGCAGATTGTTTCCATCTGTAAAGTGCTATTGCATGTGGGAAATCATCTTGCTTATCACCATGCAGCTAACCTGCAATTCTAGATTATAACCTTTAAAGTTATTGATACTCTATAAACATTGAATCATTATTTTTATTTCAATATGCTTCTCCTGCTGGGAGATGTGAGAAATTTAGAAAATACTGGTGTGCTTTGACCCACTTAGAACAAGGAGACCAGTCAGTGGGTAATTTCCTTTGTATTCCCATCTGAAAGCTTCTTTTTTACTCTTCCCTTTGATATGAGACTTTTAAAAGAGTCATGGTGTCTTCTTGGTTTTACTCTGAGCAGAAAGGCAAGCTAGGACGCTTTCTTGATAAAACTAAATACAATTATTTTGTCTCTCTTCATGCTTTGGACAACTTTGCAGTCAAATTTGTCCTTTTTCTCAAATTGCTAGGGAGCCTGCAAGAAACCATTTAGTGAGTTGTCTGTTCTCAAGCATTACCAAACTGTCATCCCTATGAAATAGTAAAACTATGAAGGAATAAATAATTAATTCAGAAATTTGTAAAGAAATCTTGTAAGAGCAGATACCTGTAGAACATGGTTCCCTTTACTTTCTTGACACAATAATTTCTTTCTGCTGAATTGTACCTACACAGTATTGTAGCTGTATTGTGCTGTATGGTATGCTGGCGTATTGTCTGAGATGGAGAGAAGGACTTTTATTTCATTATAAAATACTCCTGCTATCTCTGTAAACACATTATCCTGATTGACTAGACACCATTTTCAACTCTGAAAAGTTTAGTCCAGTCCACACAGGACTGACTACATGCTTGGTTCTACCAATTAAGTAAATAAAATTCCTAGAAATAAAGAAAGAATTGGATTATATCCAAATTCATTCTTCAGTCATGCCTTAAGTGCATGCTTTTTAGTCCAGGCTAAGTTCTGATTATGAAAATTGTGTTATAATTAAGAGTATGTCAGAATGTCACTGACCTTTTCTGCTAAATGGTTTGAATAAAGGAGGAGCTGTGGAAAATAGCTGCCTTCTCGTTTGCACTGTAGCTCAAATGGAATTAAGTTTCTTTAAAGAATAGAAACTTCAAGCCACTTTTCTGTATCTCTGAATTTTAGTATCAGATCCAATAAATGCAGAAACATCAGCTGATGGAGATACTTGCTATTGGGCCTGTTTAAATGCTTAAATGTGTTCATGGCCATCCCTGTTCAAAGCAGATTTTAAGTCTGTGGTTTCCTTTGAGCACAAGCCTCATTCATTGACTTCTTAGATATTTGTTGAAGAGTTGCCTAAAATAGGAGTGCTTTTCCTAAATTCAGGTTAACACCTGGTTATAAATAACTACACCACCAGACTGTATACATAAACAACAAGCTGTATTCGTTACATCAGTCACTAAAATCCAAAATCAGCACCTTTTTTAGTTTCATTCTACTCCTCTCAAACCAGTGGCAACATATGTGATTATACTGTAAGAATATCTAGTTTTGTGCCAGTTGCACCATTACTGACTGGCTCATCAGCTGCATGGGTTGAAATGCCTGGGTCTTCTAGATCAGCAAGGCAACATACTCAACTGCATTTACACTTCTGGGATTTTGCTTCATTAAATGACAAAACAACCAAGTGGGGCCACCAATAAGAGGTGAAGCATCAAGAAACAATAAATTGAAGGTTGGTAACATGGAGGAGGACAAAAATATACAACAAAGTACAAATCAAATCTGTGATAGAAGGCAACTGCTGCTGACCACTTCTACATTTTTCTCTATTTTACTCTTAACTCCAACAGAGTGATGAGCTGAATGGAGATTGAAACCCAAATCTCATTAAAAAATCACATAAATTAGGCCTGCCTTAGTGGCATATCATTTTACTGCTATATTGTAGGAGGGTTGTACACTCCCTAGGGACACAAAAGCAAGGTAAGTCTCCATCAATTTACTCTGCTCCTGGCCCTGGTGTAAACAGCAGCATTCACAAAGCTGAATGTCTTCATGCTTATCTTGAAAATACACCTTGTACCTGGCTTAGACATTACAAGTGAAAAATCTAAAACTGAAGCTAAAGCAATGTTTTACATAGCAACCGTGTGCATCTAGTACCATCAGACAGATAGTAACATTCTATGGATAATCTTCCCATCTCTTATCATTTAAAAGTGGCATTTAACTTGTGGATAGTATTGATAACACAGCTCAGACACTAGGTGTACATACCAATCTTGCAAAACTACATACCCTTAAATAAACATATGTTCTTTGTCCCACATCTTTCACATAGATTGGTTTTGTGTTCAATCTCAGTGGGCTTGGATGTTTGAGGGGGTTTGTTTATCATGGGTGTGGGGTTGGCAAGCATAATAGTAAGTACAAGTGCACAGTAGGCTAATCAGTGAAAAGAAATGAGGTATATTGCCTTTTGACTCTATAAAAAATTTCTAACTCTCCAAGTTAACTAAGGACTTCGGGGCCAAAGATAAACCTAGTGAAAGCAGGTAAGCAAACAGTGCCAGTGTGTCAGCTTTGGATAGGTTTTGTAAAACAGCTTTATGGAGACTTATAGGCTGTGTAAAAAGACTTAAAAGAGCATGTAAATGGAAATGATTGTAAATTATGTTCACTCATTTTCAAGCATGCAGTGAAAACCAGGACCACAGTGTTGTTCTAGAGTGACTAATGTTTTACACTGTAAAAGTAATCAAGTTTGATAAGAGCTTCCCATATTTCATCTGTATTTTATTCACTAGTGCTACTTGGGATTTGCAGAGATGAGAAAATAGCTCCCACGGTGCCTGTATATAGATGCATAACACGGTGGTACAAAGTGCATCCGAGGTATGTGGGTCCCTTAAACTCCCACCACTCATACTCCCACAGCAAGACATCCAGCAGAGCCAAAACAGGGAGGGTTCAAAGTCCTCTCTTTTCCACTGTTCTTTCCTGAAATTATAACAGCAACAGCAAGGTCAGGTTTTTTTCGTTTCTTTCTTTCCTGCTGATTCCCCATCCTGTTAAAGTATAACAGGTGCATGGGTGTTCTCTGACCCCAAGTCTACTCTAACACATCTGAAAAGAAAGCTGAAAGTAGAGGAGAGGCTGTTTTTCTTTCTAATGGAATTAAATCTGGCTTGAAAACTGGCTGTATTTCACTAACAGCAGAGTACATTTCTAGTCAGTCTGATGGAGAGCAGTAGACAAATTCTACTGTGCTAAAGTGGTAAAGGGCTGTGCCAGCTCCCTTGATGCCACTGAAATTGCTTATTTCACTTATATCCTAGTTAAGTGAAGGGGGAACTTGTCCTTTTTGAGTATAACGGCTGAAAAAAGGTCATGTGTGAGCTCTAGCCAGACCGACACTGAAGCACCCATATCTGGCCATTCCCCAATAGGCTAAAGCTATTGAGTGACTTGGAAAAATATCAACATTACCTATTAAAGATTGTTGTCTTATAGGCAAGAGTGGTTAGGCAAATGGTAGAAGACTTTCCTAAAAATTCCTAAATGGGCAGTATTTTAGGGAATTTCCATTTCTGATTTAGAGGTAAGAATTCCGGGGGAAAAAAGGGTAGGTGAGTGCTTGTGGTCATCCTCAGTGCCTGCCCCTCTGCTGAGACTGCCACAGAGTCTCTAAGAGTCCCACCTATGGTCATGTCTTTGTAACAGCAATTGTTTGTTTAGAAGAGGACTCTATCCACTTAAATACAGTGTGCTGTTGATCATACATATGTTCAAAGCTTTAATGCGTTTATTTCTATTTAGCAGTGTAATTAGATGCATACTTTAAGCATAGGCTTCAGTCCCATTGACTGGGGTCCAGCTGGTTGAAGTCCTATTGATTTAGGAATAATATAAAAGTTCAGAGTGTGCTCTGGTGATCTGCTGACAAACAGTGAATTTAAGAAGGTACTTCCACACTTTGCTGATGGGAATGTAAACAGTGGACTCCTGCAGTAGGTGGATTAACACAGCTCAGGGAGAAATTCTGTCTTACGAAAAACAATGTGCAAAATGCTTACTGCCACAACCACATAGGAGATCTCCCTCGTTGCTTTTGAGGCACTTTGCCCTGAATAGAATGCTACATCTGCCCCTGCAACATGACCTGTTCAGTTATGATTTTGCATTCCATTTGCCAACATTAGCCTTGCTGCTTCCCCACATTTCAATACCTGTTGAGTACAATGGACACACAGACAAGGAAAGCTTTGAAATCAGTGCTGTGGCACCAACAGTGTACATGCCTGTTGTGTTCATGCCTAAGATCTACATGAATTCCACTTCTGTACTTAAACCAAATGTGATTTTTTTCAGTGTTGTCTCCTTTAGAAATGAGAATTTGGAACTATCACCTGAAACAGTCTTTGCACCTCCTGTTTACAAACCTCATATATTTCCATTTATTGCTGAAAGAGGAAGAGGAAGCAGAACACCAGGCTGCTCAGCGTGGAATTTCTTATTTCTCTTTCAAGTCAGTTAGTGTATCCTTCCTTCCACCTCCTGCCCACTTCTCTCAAGATCTTTGAACTCAAAGGGATACTTAAGTTTCTATGTGAATTTTCATGCTGTCATATAAAGGCTGAGCTGCCAAAAATACACAATTTCAACCCCTGAGATTTCCTACATTTGGGACTTGTGCTGAAAGAACAAATGGAGGTCCCACAGGGAATAACTCTGCTGTTTAAATCTAGTGGAAGCTGAAGCAGGTGTATGGGCTTTCCCCTGTGAGCTATCTTCATGAGATGAGAGAATAATTAGTCATGCTCAGAACAGACAGGTATATTGGCAATCCACTGCTAATAGCTTAAGGATTTGTCATTCAATTCAAAGAAAACAATTCTGTTGCTGTATCCTTTTTTTTGCCCCTGATTTTTCTTTTAAAGAAAATATCAGTGTGGGACAAAAAACTACAAACAGTAGCAAAAAATAAAATGCAATTGCTAATATAAATCCGGACTGTTAAACCTTATCTCTATGCTGAACATATACATCTTGTTCCTCTGTCTGCTGTAACCATGTTAACTCCTCACTAGCTGTATTTGTCACTAAACTCTGCCTTTTCTTTTTTCCTTGCACAAATCATGCCACATATTGTCAAACTGAAACAAGACAAATGCTGCATGGAGTACATCTTGCTGATAAGAGACACATTATTTTCCATTGCCTGAAAAAAAACAATGGTGACATTTTAATGCTATAACCTGAAAAGTCTGTTGTTCTACACATTCATTACAGTGTCAGTCCAAGTAACATCAGTATGAATGTAGTGATTCTAACCATCTTAAAGAACGGCCATTCTGAAATATGGCTTTATGAAAAAGCTAACATAATGCAATTACAGCCCATCTTTGATTCAGAATCATAAGAGTCCATTTCAGAATTCACATTTTTATTGCCTTGCACAATACTCTAATCTGGGAATTTGGTTTATTGTTTTAATTCTCTACAGCTGAATGTAACTACCTGTTATATATGTTCACTAGAGCAGTACAGGTCAGTACATAAAAATAAAAGTTATAGTGCAGTACATAAGGTAGATAACAGGATGGCAAAATATGATCCTTTTCACTCCCTGTTGGTTTCAGGTAGGAGTTAACTCTGTATGGAGCTTTTCAGTGTGAGTGTCTATTAAGCCACCATGTGAGGGAAGTATGCACAATATCTGAGCCTCAGGGAGGCACACATTAGGTCAGATGCCTGGGGTCAGTCCTGTGCCAGGGCAAATTTTATGCTGACTACACAATACACAGTAAAGATGTTCTCCTGCATTTGTTTCACAGATGGACTGCTCTGTAAAAGTAGTTGCAGCTGCTAATACATATCTTGAGACACTGGAGATCAAGCAAGAATGCAAATCTATGGCCCACGTGGCACATTGCTGTTTCTAAGTGCATTGACAGAAAGGGGTCAGGTAGGTACCAATGCAGCATCTCTGAGACAGTGGTAAGGGGCACCATTGTCTTCCTAGTGCCTCTGTAGAAATCGTTCCCTGGGATCTTTGCCCGTGATCAGAGGCGAAACGCTTCCCTTTATTGCTAACTCAAATATATAGATTAGAAGCCTAGCAGCAATCTGCTCAAAGAGGAGTAATTTATGGCACAGAGCACAACATGTGATATTCCCTAAAATATTTTCATTTTTCTTTCAGAATGAGCTTATACTTGGCTTCTTCCTGAATTGGTGCAAAAATACCTTGGCAAAAGATTCATCATCTGTGACCTTAGGTATGTGGATTACCAATCTTATTTGTTTTCTAAGAAGGACTTCTTTAATAATATTAAATGGAATAATGCAAAGGTGAGTCTGAAGTGTTCAGCTGCCCTTTTTTTAAGATATAAAGATACCAACAAATTATTTTTGATTTCTCAAGGTCTCTGAAAAATGTGTTAGTAATGTGACCCGTAGGTTTCTTTTGCTTTGACATATTCTCCCAAGCCTTTCTTAATTTCTTTTTGAATAAAAATACCTATATGCAAAGTAAAACTTTATTTACACAAACTGTGGCAGTTTTCTTGTTTTACAAAACAAAATCTTTAGAGAAGAATCTGGAGGAAAGGATCTGAGTCATGACAAAGCACAATGTGTGCTTGGACAAGCAAAGAAAATTAGGGATGACTTCTAAAGTAATTTTCACAATGAGTAGAGCAGGTAAATAACAGAACATTATGTTAATGCCTAGGCATACATTATTAATGATAGTGGTAATTCACTTCCTACTAAATGAGATTCTGAATAGTTCCCTTAGCCTATCTAAATACTGAACCTATTCCCTCTTCTGTCCAGTGCCTAATTTAATCTAATCTCTGGCATTACAGCATAAAGAGCTAAAGCATAAACCATAAAATATATACTATGAATGTTTATTGTCTTCCACTGCACTAGTTCTGCACTGAAAATAATCTTCCATAGTCAGTTTTTAGACAAAATAAAATCTCATAAAGAAGCCTATGGCTGCACTCTGCACCACAACAGTTCAGCTGGTTGTTATGTGCCTCAAGTGATAGGCTAGTTTCCAAGATCACCACTTATCCACATTTCAGAATGGAGTGCAAGTATTTTTGCATATTTAGTTTGCATGTCCATTAAGTTAATTTAATCTCTCTGCAGACAGAGGCTTCATTATCTCTTTTGCTGGGACCATCTTTTTTAATCCATCAGAACAAGATAAATCCCATTCTTGCTTCTCAGCCTTTGGAAGATTCCCTGTGTAGAGTTTATTTGATTAAGACATGCCATTATCATATTAAAACCATTACCACTCTTGGAAATTACTAATGGTTGCTCTAACTTTTACAAAGGAGCAAGGAGATAATGCAAAGATGTCCTAGGTGTTAGGAATATACAAGGCTAAATCTTGTCACAGAAAATCCAAACCAGACTTTAACCAAAGATGCAGATATGTGAGAGTGAGCTGATGTATAAGGGAGTTAAAATCCCAGGTCTGTAGAAGGATTTTGATACTTCACTAATATTTAAGTGCCTAATTATTGCTGCGAATCTGGGTGTAAAAGTCTTATACAAAAGCATGAACTGAGTCTGTAATAAAGTTTAGAAATAAATTACCGCCTCATAATTCCTACAGTTGTGTCCCAAGACAATATAGTCTGGAGAGTAAGCCCTTTATTTCTGTTGTCAATGACATCAAAATCAGAGAAGAGAATAAAGAAACAGAGGTAAGAATGTATTTATTAGGTGTTTGATGAAAGCTATGTGACAGGTAACCCAATCAGCTCGTTCATTATAGTTAGTGGAGGTGAAGGTGACAACCTGGCCTCAAGGAGTATGAGTACAGAGGAGGTATTTTTTTCCTGCTCAAGCACTCTGCCTTTTAAAGTTTGGACACCAGCACTAGAGTCAGGGCAAAACCTTTTTTTAACACAGGAGGAAAAAAAAAAAAAAAAACACAAAAAACCCACTTCCCTTTGGCCTAGAAAATTCATCACTATAGAATACCAGTAGCACATAAGCTCCATATTCAGGACCCAATGAGTTTATACTCTGTAAAAACAAAGAACAAGAATAATGAGCTGAGTTGCTCTGAGTATGCACTACTTCTGGTCAGCACAGAAGGGAATGCACCTTGTCGACAGTCGATTGCAGTGAACTGTGGAAATAGGTAAGCTCAGCTGTAAATGAGCTAGCTCAGCTATCAGAGGAAGACCAGCCAAGCACGTGCTAATTACCCACCTGAAAAATTATTTTAATATATTTTTAGTCTATGCTTTGTCCCTCGTTGTTGGAGTTAGGCTGCTGCCATACCCTAGGTAGCTCACTCAGATGTTTGCTTCATGGCATTCACCCTGTTATCATCCACCCTGTGAGAAGGAGAATGCTCAAATCCAGCTGAGGTGAGAGGTGGCTGATCATGCCTGGCTGCCAAGTAGCAAACAAGGAGTTGCTGGGAAGAGCACAGTGGTCCTAGAGGCTCTTTTTTGCTGAGGGTGCCTTGAAACGCTCTTGATTTGAAAGAAAGCCCTGTAGTAATGCCATAGTCACTCTGGAGCAGGAATTAAGTTCATTGAGCCTGCAGGTGAGAATCGATTTTCATTAAAAGAATACATCCTTCCCCTACAGCTTTTATTGTTTTATGAGCTTATAAGGACCTTAATTTTTGCCTATTTTCAAGAATAACTCATGTTTAATATGGGCTGTAGCTTTCTATGAATGGTGAATTCTCTCTCAGCCTTTACACAAGCAAAGAATCTGTCTCTTAGTTAGGATCAATATAAAATAAAATTAATGCCCAATAGAAGCAGGTTATGAATTTTGATCGGGACATCATCTTTCTCTTACACCGATTTAATTTATAAATGTTGTAGGTAATTACACTTACTAAAGTAAAATAAAAATTAAAATTTATGAATTTGTACTGTGCTCCTAGCAATGAAGAGATTAAAAATCAGTGCTAAATTTACTTTGACATGAATACTGATTCAGTACTCCCAGTGGGGTGAATTCTGAATTATACTGAATGTTGTCGGCATTTCATTATACCAAGCTCACTACAAGGGAGTGAGAGCAGATACCAGAAAGGATTTCACAGACAGCCTTTTATAAAGGCCCTTTAAAAAAAAGGAAGAAGGAAAATCTATCAAAAACATTTTTATATCAATCTTGTTTATTTTTCTTCTGTTGAGTTTATATCTCCTGAAAATATTAATAATTCAGACTGTTTTGCCAAAATTACAAAACCGTGTAGTCTTTGCTATTTATATAACAGTGCACAACTCAGGTCCAGTTCTGGCATGTTTGATTACTGCTCCGTGCATTTCAGTGGGCTTCTGTCCATTTAGTGCAGTAGAGGAACTGTCTTTCTGTTCTTCTAAAGGAAGATCCAAGCTTTCCAAAAAGACTATCATATGGTACAGCTCTCCATGCAGAATCGCAGTGCTTATGAATAGTCCCTGAGGACAGTAGGCTATTTTACTCATGTTATATAGTGTTTCAATCTGCTGCAGTTGCTCGTTCTCAATGTAAAACTTTTGCCACAAGCTGCATTCCTACTTTAGTTGCATTTAGGCTCTTTGATAGCTATAAGCACCTCTTCCTGGCTTGCAGGACAAAACCAGTGAGATAGTCAGTTAATGCATTTACAGCTGACTACCTGACGTTGGGTACATTGTAGGCTCAAAAACCCAAGCTGTAGCTAAAGCAGGCAGATGGTTGGCTTGGGGCGTTCAACCCTGGCCCTGGAAAACCAGGCAGGTTCCAGTACCCTTTGGTGCCACATATCAAAAGAGGCTGTCACCAAGAAGAAAGGTCTAAGAAAAATCTGAGGGTACAGAATACAGATTAATACTTAACTTCCTAACAGTAGTGCTGTGACAGTTAATTAGTGTTTTCACATTGCTTTGCAGTCCACATGTGAAATTTAATGTATTATTAAATTAAAATTTCCCTGTTGATTTTGTCAGTCTTCTGTGTAGCATCTCCTTGCTGTTTATATTTCTCATGCATTGTGCAAAATGTAGTGCAGAGCCTATTTTAAAGTGCTGCTAATGAAAACATTGCACAAATGATTAAATATAGATCTGGTAGCTCTCCAGCATGCTAGGAAAGACCATCTAGGTAAAGCCCATAGCTACATACTTGACTACTCTGAGAATCATTTCACCTTTAGTAGAAATTTGAACACTAATTGCCTTAATTCTGTTACTCAAAAAGAAGAAAGGGCCCACAGTTTTCTAGTGTTTATGTTCCTTGGTAAAACAATTAGAAACTGGCACAGTGGGTCTTTCTGCAGTATGGTTTGGTGGCTAACTTCCAGTGCAGAGTGCTGGGACACATAGGCACAAGTTTTATAGAAAAATGCTATAAGTTCTCCCGGGTCCTTGCTTGGTATTTGACAGCTTCTGTATTGACACCAGTGAGTGAAGAATCAATCTTTGCAGGGAAATCTTGCTTCAGCTGAAGCCAGTGCAGCTTTGTGCTGTATCAACAACAGACCACCATTTGGTCTTTGCATACAATGGAGTGCAAGTAGAGCATGACAGTTTCTAAAAATGCAGGGCCTGAGCTCAAGTCCATCTGCCCAAGCTGGATAGACTGGAAGTAATTACTGTATATGTATTTTATTATCATTTGAAGCTAAAATCACCTAGACTTCAAAGAGGCTATGATTTAGCACTGAATGTGGCAAAACCTAAAATGTAACAGCTGAGTGTAGCTAACAGTAACTGTCTTTTATTATGAAGTATAAGTGATAGAATTTTCTTCCATGTTTATCAGATTCCCTGAACTATTATTTTTTTCTTTACCTTCCTTTTATTTACTTTATTCTTTCCATCAGTGCTCAATTTATTACATAGCAAGAGCAAATATTTTAACAATAGCCATGCCCATAGTGTCTGTTTCAGACTTCATATTACATACTGTCATGGTCCACTCGTTGGACTCGTGATGGTTCGTTTGCTACGACCTCGCAACTGCAAAATTAAGGTGACCAACACCAAAGGGGATAGCGGTAATAAATCAGTGAAACTTTACTGGGTTGCCCGTGAAGCGGCATGCGATAGAGATGGGTGAAAGAGAGGAGAGAAGTAAAGTAAAGTTTTAGAGCGAGGAGGGAGAGAGAGGTTATAGCTACCACCGCTGATCTCACGACGTCCTAACGGTCCCAGGTCCAGCTGATGCTGCGTCGTCGATTGTCGTGGTCCTTGGTGGGGAAGCTTCCAGTTTTTGTTGTCCAGAAGTCATCCTTTTATGCTCAGTAACACACCTTGCTCCACCTCCGCCTCGGGGGTCTCTGCCCTTCTCAAGCGAGGCCATTGCACATGCGCAGGGAGGGGCGTCTGAGCCGTGGTCAGTCTTGGAGGCGGGTAGCCTTCCACCAGGAGGTGTGTTTTGGTATTATAATGAAGCAAAGTTCGTCTAAGGTTCATGATTTCTTCATCGATGTTATGGCAACAGTTGCGATCCATCTTTTTTGACAGTGGCTGTGCGGTTATCTCTAACAGCTCTGGCTAGGCCCAGGCACCGAACAACAGCCAAGCACTGCCTGCACCACACGGGTCAGTGCTCAGGAGAACAGCACAGCACTCGCTGTGCCACACAGTTCTGCATTCAGGAGCCTCGGCACCACATCCCACTCCAGGGATCGGCAAGGCCAAGCAGGCCGCTGTCAGATACTCACTGTCCATGTCCCTGATGACAATGTTGAGACAATGCTGATCTTCTGACCGACTCTTACACATACTCAATTAGAAATGCATTTTCCCTTCCCATGTTTTTCATTATTTTCAGCTTGGTTAGAAACTTATTAACATTTCTTTTTTTATAAATGAAAACACCAGCTCCCACAGAGAAATTTCTCAACTCAATACAAGCACTCACACTATAAAACTTAAGTACTGCAGAAAAACGCCTTAGTAGTGCTAGTAGAGGAGAAAAAACATGGTGTTCAGCTGAATTCTAGTGATGTAATGTAGCCTCTGAAATCTGTCACCCTTGCTGAACTTCTCAGGATGACCTGCTGCAATTCACAAAATTAACAGAGCCCCACAACTGAATTGTGCCCTTACCTTAAAATATAACTCCCTTTGTGTTACATGGTCTTTAATGCTCTAGGATTCTACCTTCCCTATTGCAACTTTAAAGGAAAAAGGCCCCACAACTTAAAAATTATTTTGCATGGTGGAGGGAAGAACCAATTTTTATGGGCTTTTTGTTTCCCTGGGAAAAATTAATCATTGACTGGTTCATGGAGTTTTCATCCCCTATCCCTCCCTGTCCTTATTTGCATACAACAAGAAATGAAATGAAGTGCAGTCTGGCTAAGTGATTTGTCAAAGTTCATAAAGGAGAATAACAACTGAAGAACTGTACCTCAGTCTTCTAAGTCCCGGCTTAGTGATTTCTTCATCAGATCTCAATTCTTCAAGAGTCTGTTTCAGGGTCTTCTCTAATTACGATGTAATTAAAAATGTATTTTTTGTAGTCTCTAAAGGGAAGAAATTGGAGATGGATTTGTATTTTAAAATTCCAGTCCAAACATCAGAAACTCAGAGGTGTGGGTATCCAGGCTGCCTGGAAATATTATATTATGGCAGTTGTATGTACACACTGTGTTATTTTTTAATTCATTTGAATTCCTTTCCTTAGGATAAATTCCTATCCTTAGGATAAATGGCAATTGGACTAGCTCTCTGGCTGTCAATAGTACCTGACACCACTGTAATTTTGTCTGCTTATTGGTTATTTTAGCCTCTGTTCACTCTAGAGGTTACACATTTGGTTTCTTCAGAAAAATACAGATAACGTGGCTTATGCATTATAACTTCCCCTCTGCTGCCTCCTCTTCTGAACAGAGGAAAGGCTGAGGACAGGGAGTTTGATTTCCTGCTCTTGCAACCTTGTCTGTAAGAGCTCTAGTGCACATGTGGAAAAGAGAGAGCAAGAGGGCGACAGAGAGTGCACAGGTGTCTGCTGAGGCTGAGAGGAACATGCTGGAATCCTGCCTGCTATTAAGGATGAACAGCCCTCATACTCTATAAAAAGCCTCTTCTTCCTAGTGCATAACCCTCGTGGGTGATGATAGTTCTTTCAGCCTCATCATCCTTTCTTATTCCTTCTGCTTCTTGAAAGATATGTTTCTATTTAAAGAATTAATTACAACTATATTGGTTTGTTTCGTGTCATCTCCTCACCCTGTGGTGGGTTTAGTGCTGGTGTGTCAGTGACAGATCCCAATGTGCATTCAGGGGAGCAGGAATTTTCTGTCTGGGGTCTCAAGGTCAGCTACTCCTTTAACACGGAGACGGGCAGAACAAAGCCCACCTCGTGAGAGATCACTGTTTTGTTATAAGGTTAGCAGGATTGAGTTCTTATTTTTCCAGGTAGAGTAAATATATAATACTGGTTGTAGTACAGGTTTGGTCTAATTAAATGAAGCCCTGTTTGCATAAGAAAACCAGTCTAGTTCATGCAGGCAGTGTCTGGTCTGTCTTTGATGATGACCACAAGGGGAGAACCCCAGGTCTCAGATCAAGTAGTGCAAAATGGCTCGTGTCCACCCCACTCAGGATTACCACCACAAAATCATGAGGTGAGACAGGTATCAAGGAGAGGTGGTTGTGTTCACCATTACCTGGTATACTGTGGTAAAACCCATCGATATTTTCTCTGTTCTTTGTGGGGCAGGTAAGCTGCATTGCTTACCCAAATTCAAGGACACACCTTTTTGGCAGCGGTTGACTTGATGCCTCCAGCCAAAACAAGGAACAGGATATGCTTAGTCATTTCTTACACATTATGAGACTGATCCTTCTTGCTTGGAAACTAAAAAATGTGTTTTTTTCAGTGGGAATGGAATCAAACTCTGTAAATGCATCCTAGTAGAAAAACCTATGAAAGCAATGCATTGCATGAAAACTATCCTGGAACAGGGAAAAGACAGAATGAGGAAGGGGGAATTTATATATGTGATAGATACAGATGTTGTTTCTGTAACAGTTGTTTTGGAACTGGTCAGGAAACTTGCTCTTTTTTTCTTTTTCTTTTTTTTTTTTTTTTTCCCTTTCTGCTGGGAAAAAAAAAAAAATCCAGTGTTTTTAAAGAGACAGAAGAATTGCAACAATACTTAACTGGTGTCATCAGTGATTGCCTGCCCTCAATTAGTTGTTACTCAAGGATAAATATCCCACTGAAATTCAGATTGATGGCAATTAGAAAAAAAAAATGTCTCACTGTCAATGGATAAACAGGAAAGAAAATGAGCACTGCATGTCAGACCACTTTCTTCTATCTCACTCCTTACCTGTGTTTTCTAATTTCATCCCTGATTTATGAATGCAATAGGTTCTTTTTATATATCAATTAATGTGTACTGCAATATTTTACAGATTTACTTCTGCTAAGTTGTTAACTAAAAAAAATCAAACTATCTTGTCTTTTTTAGGTCCTCAGTCAACTGATCATAAGCCTGGAGTACAATAAGTCATAGCCTATGAGAACACCCATCTGACAATAATGTTGAAACATGTGAGAAACATTGTATTTTTTAATCATAATCTATAATTCATAAGTCCCTGCATTTGTAGACTACTGTGAAAACATAATTCTCAAACACCCTTTCTAGGATAACTAATTTTAATTCAAAATAATGGCGATGTTCTGCATTATTTAACACTTGCTTTCTTCCTTTGAGCTCGCTCAATATGATTACAAGTATGGGGCAGATACAGAAATGGGGTTTCTTTAATGGCTGGTAATGGCCTTTTCCTGGCCATATAGAGAACCAATTTTTATGACTGTTTTGACTGTTTCAGTTGATGCATTTTGATACCAGTTAGACATAAGGCATCATGCAGTGGCATGACTTTTTGTAGTATGTCAACCTGTGATTATCCATACATTTCTTTCAAGTCTGGCATTACTGGTCTGTGAACAGGGAAGAGCTCAGCAGGGTATGCTGTATTTTAAGAAGCAATGTAATTTGTGGGGTGATGCTCAGCTTTGTAACATGCTGTCTGTCACAAGTCTAACTGGTAAATGCTATGCTTTCCTGGAGCCAGACTATGGGAGAGGGAAGCTGGCAGTGCTCCCACAGAACAAGACAGGTGAAATTGGCTGCTGAGGATATCTCAAGAGGTCTAGCTGGTGCTGTGTGCAATCTCTCAGCTGAAGCAGCCTGTCTGCTGTTTCATAATGAGTTTGGCTGTCTAGATGTGCTCTTGAATTCCCGATTGCTCAAGTCTCAAGTAACGGCTATGGCAAAGAGATCTTTCACTGTCTTTGTTTAGCTAGGACATTAAAGCATTTAACTGTTGCAGGTTCTCCTTGCATACACTGATGCTGCCTCCATCCCAAAATGGTTTGCAATTGCTTTCCCTAAATGGGGCCAAACTGAGGAGCTTAATATGAGCACCAGCCAGCAATAAAATGAGGCTGAACGTTCATTAGTTGTATGAGACACATGATGTTTATGTAGCTCCAACTGTTCTCTGTTGGCTGCTCTGGCTTTTGTTTTGCAGTTCAAGCATGTTCATTCTGGTCTATAACATCCAATAAGTCTCTGTGCCAAGAGACTTGTCTTTTGTTTTCTGTGTGCCACCTTGACAGGTGAGATCAGCCTCCACTGACAGGTCCAATTTATACAAACTTTACCTTCAGGACCTAATGTAAGACAGTCTTTATTTTTTCTATTGTGCTTTTTAAAGCTAAGTGACTTTGATAAACTTCTGGTAAAGTTCTAGTTGGTGAAAGGGGTATATTTAAGTGACTGTCATGCTGATGATGTCACTGTGAGTTCAGACAGGTGATGTGGAGATGCACATAGAGCTACAGATGTTGGAAATAGTCTTCCTCCTTGTTTCCATAATTTTTAGTGTATAGGCTCCTGTTTTTCAGTTTAGAAAGTTCCAGCCATTTAATTAAATGAAAATAAATTACAGCATAGATAGCTATGTATAGTAAAAACTAAAATCTGGGGTTTAGTTCACTTTGTTGTAGCAAGGGACAATACAACTTTAAGTTATTGTTTATCTTTTGAAAGTAGATGACTTAAATCCATTTTAGCAAGTTTGCAGAGAAGTCTTAGGAGTCCAATTCAGTAAGACTAGCAATGATTCATGACTTGAAAATAAGGTCATTGTTTTACCAACCTAATTTAGTCAATCATGATTTTAAATCCTGGGCTTCGAATTCCTTCCTTCCATCCGGCCATCCATCCATCGTTATCTGATCTGAAATATGAAATAGTAGTGCTTTGGAGTACTGTGATGCTAGACTGCCTTCAAACTAGTTACCTATAACAAAAAGGTTCTTTACCCCATTAATAATCTTCTCAGCTTTCCAGTCATATAGATCAATCTCTCTGACATGCTCCCTTTTCTTTTTCCTTTCCTTTGCTTTTTTTTTTTTTTTTCAATTGAGCTGAACATGGATTTTAAAAGTATGCCAAGATCATATCTTATTCAAGACATGTTAGAGCTATTTCAGGTATATTCAGTCATTCACAGAGTCTCACTAATTATATTTTAGTGGTTCATCTGTGCAGAGATTACTTTGCTATCTTGTTTTATTTCGTAATTTATAGTAAATAATTTTTGTGCTGCTCTTTCTGATTTAATTTATCTCTTTATAGAGATTTTATGGTGTGTTCAGATGTGAAAATAATTGTAGTGGGCCAAATTAATCCTAAATGTAGCTTCACAGAACTGACAGGAATTGTGATAGAGGCTTTTGATCCATGTAAATAAATTTTATTTACTATTTGTGTGGATTTACTTCTAGGGGTTTAAAAAGGAGATCTAGATCCTGTTGTGCAAATCCTATATTAATATACAGTGCACAAGAAAGTCCCCAAAATGTGCTGGTTTTTATAGTCATTGTCAAGTGTCACATAAGATTTTTAAACAACAAAGTTGAAATAGTGCAATTCTATAGCTTTGCACTTTTTTTTTCATGAAGCTAACACCATTCACATCAGATGTCATAGACAAAAAACACTATAGCAGTTGAGAAAGCATTGGTGTGGTGCAGAGCTGCCAGAGAACTGTCTTATGTGGGTGCATGCATGGACTCCGCTTTTGATTTGATGCATCCACATGTGCCAAATTTGCTGCAGATGTACAAGTCAGTCATCCCTAGATCTGCTTCATAATGTCCTCTCCCTTGTCCTCTCATCAACATTTCAGTCATGTGTTACAAAAGCCAGTCCTGCTTGAAGAAAACTCTAGAAAAATGTTTCAAAAGCCAGCAATGAAGGACAGCCTTATAGATTTTGTGACTGGAAAGGGCCATTAACCTAATCTAACCTCATGTAAAGCACAAGCTGGTTTTTTTCCACTGAGAAAATATTTTCATCTAGACCAGCAATGCAGAAGGAGAAACTGTTTGAACAGAGATGGAAGGCTGGTTGCAAACATTTGTCTGCAGTTTAAGACAGTGAGTACACATGAAGACATGTTCTGTTAAATAGATATTTATAAAATACCAACAATGTTTTGGTTTCAAGATTTTCCTCAGAAATTCATAATTTTATTTGAATCCTGAGATTCTGTAAGTCAGGTGACTCACATCAGATTCACTGCTTCTACTTATGATTTGAATGGCATCACCATGACTGCTGAGGAAAAAAAATTTTATTCTAATTTTCAAACATACAGAAGCCATGCAATTTGCCAAACATGTATATTACATAATTTTAAGTCAGCCTCTTGGAGCATTACTTTCTCCACTCAAATGCAGAGGGGAACACTGGGTGCTTTATGCATAGGCTGTACAGGCAATATTGCCTTAATAAAGTGAAGGTGAGCTAGAAGGAAACCTTTGTGTAGGGATGAAAACCTGAGAGGTTGTATGGAGAGACCAGGAGAGCTTGTCTCTGGAGTCATGAAGGATGTGGCAGCTGGAGGGGGTGAGATAGGACAGGCTTCTACACAGTAGCACAGTACTTGGAAAAGTGCAAAGTGCTGTTAGGAGGAAGATACAGGAGCCCCGGGGAAGGTTTGTTTTGGCATGTGAAAGGACTTGTTAGCTAAGAACAAAAGCAGTCCAGTTGTGGCAGCACAACACCCAGAAAAACAGCAGGAGGCACGATTAGGAGCACAGGGGCAGTGCTAGGAAGTCTGACAGTCTACCTTAATAACGTAGACTCCTAGGTCTGTGTAGAAGCTGTGGAGGTGGATTTATGAAAATTGAAAGACACGAAGGTTTTGAACTTGAAACGCTCAAGTGCAGTTCCATTCATCTGTATTAACCAACACAGAGAATAATGATATCAAGACCCTACCAGACCTTACATAGAGCAAACTATGGGTTAGCTTAGTCCTGCACAGCCAGAAGCAGCCAGGCTACCTGCTGTGGCACTGCTGGGCTTGCTCATCTGTTCAAAAAGGCACCAGAGGCAAAAGAAATAGCCATTTCTGAAGTTCACAAAGATTGGCTTATATATTTCTTTTCTTGCTTCACAGAGAACCAGAAGGGAACAGTGGTTCAGTGCTGGCTCAGAAGGAAATCTGCTTTGTCTGCTGACTTCATTGCCATGACTTCAGGCATGCCCTGTTTTTCTAGATAAGCTGCTAAACTTTCAATCCTCGCTGCTAAACAGTTTTGCCCATTACTTGTTGTGGACCGAATAACTCCTCAGGGGTAGTGAGAAAGAGAAACTTGAGGAAAGCCAACTTATCCTGAACTTCATGCCAATAAATGTAAAATGTTACTAGAATTCAGGGAAGTGTATGTGTGTGATGAATTCAGAACCAATTTTACAGAGGGAAAATTTGCAGGAAGAAAAATTAACTCCTATAGTACTTTCCAAACTTTTATAAAAGCTCTGAAATTGTCATGTACCACTGTGGCAGGTGCACCCGCACAATGACAATAGGGCTTCTTGGCTGCTGAAGTGTAGCAGCTCCCGACTGCCTCTGCTCTCGGGGCCTCACAGTAGTTGGGGCCTTTGGCCAATGGGAGCCGCTATTGAATACAGGTCAGATTTGGGTATAAATGGAGTCCCCTGGGGAGCCATTTTGAGCTCATCCTCTGGGGCAGCACGCTGTGATTGAGGACTCTCCCCTTGGGTCTGGATGCCGCCCAAAGAAACTCCTTGAGGTGACTTGGCTCAGGACACTGCCCTGAGCAGGTCCTTGAGGTTGAGAGTCCTCACTTGTCAGGTGAGTGATATTGCATTTTGGGTTGTCATTAAACTCTACGGAGTGGTGCTTTTTCTGTGGTTTGGGTTGTTGTTAAGCCCTAGGAAATTGTTCTGTTCTCCTCTCACAGACATTTGAACCTGTAGTTTGCGGAGGGCTAGTTAATTGTGTGAATAATAAATTTTAAATTTTTAGTGGTTGCTTGTTTATTTGAGAACCTCTGTAACAATCACTCTTGGTGATTAATGTTTCTGGGATAGCTGATATGTAGGTGATAAATTAGTAACTAGCTTTAGACTTACAGAGATATCCAGCCTCTTTCCACTTCGTGTCCTACACCACCCAAGTAGAAATTGCTTCCAAAAATGTTTGTGAGACACGATGGCTTAAATGTGTTGGGAAGAAAAGTGAGAGTCAAGTTTTCCCTAAACCATAGGGATGAAATCTATTTCTAGGTCTGTAGGGAAGTTTCCACATGAAGTTCAGGCAGATGCTCCCCTGCCATTGCTGAGTTTTGTCTCTAGCTTGGGGTGCATAAGGTGTGGGAATTTTTTGTTCAGTCTAAGTTGACTCCCATAATTCCTCTCATGAGCCCACTAACTTTTACACTTTATGAATATCATTATATAGATTTAAATGGAAAATATATCGCCTGCAAGCAATGTAATACTTGCCAAGTAAATAAAAAGCTACATTATCCTTTCAGAATATTATAAATATATCTCGCTTTCTTTACTGTGGCCCATGGATCAGCCAACAGAGATTGGGAAGAAATTGCATAGGTAGGCCAAGCCTGGTCAGCCATCCAGGGATGGAAAACAAGTGGAAAAAATCCGTCTGAGCTGAACAAAAGTTATTCAGAATGTATCAGTGACAGAATGATATCAGCAGCTTGGCGACGGAGACAAGTAACACATTCAGATGGAGTTCTCCCTGGACTGGCAGATGAAAACAGAATAAAAAGCCATGGAAAGAAAGCTCTCATACTAACTCTAGTTTATAAAGAATTTGGATTTAATTTTATATTCATAGAAAACGCTTTTATTTTAAAAATGAATGGAAATTAGCTTAGACTATGTTCTCTTTTGGACTGAAAATTAGCTGAACACCTATAAACAAAGGGTACTACTAATTATCTGTAGTTTAAATTGGGAAGAGATGAGGTCTGTTCTTGTGGCACAAGGATTATTCTTGGATTGCAACATATTTGTTGTGAAATGTGTTTGACAAATATGTTGTACAGAAAGTTGTATTATTTTTTCTCGTTAATCCCTTTAGTCTATCACAGTCACAGTACTGTCTCAGCTCTAAATTTTAACTGCTAATTCTTAGATAAGTAATTCCCTACATAGCAGATATGTGTTGAATAAGAAAAAAAGACAGAATCATAAAATCATCTAGGTTGGAAGAGACCTTGAACATCATCTAGTCCAACCATTCACCTAACACTGACCATTTTCAGCTACACCATATCCCTCAGCACTATGTCGACCCAACTCTAAGACACCTCCAGGGATGAGGACTCCACAACCGCCCTTGGCAACATATTCCAACAAATAACAACCCCTTCTAGAAAGAAATTCTTCCTAATATCCAGTCTAAACCTTCCCTGGTACAAATTGAGGCCACTACCTCTTGTCCTATCACTTGTTACTTGGTTAAAGAGGCTCATCCCCAGCTCTCTGCACCCTCCTTTCAGGGAGCTGTAGAGGGCGATGAGGTCTCCCCTCAGCCTCCTCTTCTCCAGACTAAACACCCCCAGTTCCCTCAGCCGCTCCCTGTACGACCTGTGCTCCAGACCCTGCACCAGATTCGTTGCCCTTCTCTAGACACGCTCGAGTCATTCAATGTCCTTTTTGTAGTGAGGGGCCCAAAACTGAACACAGGAATCGAGGTGCGGCCTCACCAGTGCCGAGTACAGGGGTCAGATCCCTTCCCTGTCCCTGCTGGCCACGCTATTGCTGACACAAGCCAGGATGCCATTGGCCTTCTTGGCCACCTGGGCACACTGCTGGCTCCTGTTCAGCGGGCTGTCAATCAACACCCCCAGGTCCCTCTCTGACTGGCAGCTCTCCAGCCACTCCTCCCCAAGCCTGTAGCGCTGCTGGGGGTTGTTGTGGCCCAAGGGCAGCCCCCGGCATTTGGCCTTATTGAAACTCCTCCAGTTGGCCTCAGCCCATGGCTCCAGCCTGTCCAGGTCTCTCTGCAGAGCCTCCCTACCCTCGAGCAGATCAACACTCCCACCCAACTTGGTGTCATCTGCAAACTGACTGAGGGTGCCCTCGATCCCCTTGTCCAGATCATCAGTAAAGATGTTAAACAGGAGTGGCCCCAAAACCGAGCCCTGTGGGACACCACTCGTGACCGGCCGCCAGCTGGATTTAACTCCGTTCACCACAACTCTTTGGACCCGGCCATCCAGCCAGTGTTTTACTCAGCAAAGCGTGTGCCCATCCAAGCTGTGAGCAGACAGCTTCGCCAGGAGAATGCTGCGGGAAACAGTGTCAAAGGCCTTGCTAAAGTCAAGGTAGACAACATCCACAGCCTTTCCCTCATCCAGTGAGCAGGTCGCCCTGTCGTAGAAGGAGGTCAGGTTTGTCAAGCAGGACCTGCCTTTCATAAACCCATGCTGACTGGGCCTGAGCATCTGGTTGTCCCGCATGTGTTGTGTGATGGTACTCAGGATGAGCTGCTCCATCAGCTTCCTGGCCACTAAAGTCAAGCTGACAGGCCTGTAATTCCCCAGATCATTGTTCAGACCCTTCTTATAGATGGGCGTCACATTGGCCAATTTCCAATCTGTCAGGACCTCCCTGGTCAGCCAGGACTGCTGGTAAATGATGGAAAGCGGCTTGGCGAGCACCCCAGCCAGCTCCTTCAGCACCCTCGGGTGTATCCCATCCGGTCCCATAGACTTGTGTGTGTCTGTGTGATGCAGCAGGTCACTGACTGTCTCCTCCTGGATTGTGGGGGGGTCGTTCTCCCAGTCTCTGTCTTCTGGCTGAGGAGGCTGGATTCCCTCAGTGCAACTAGTCTTGTTATTAAAGGCTGAGGCAAAGAAGGCATTAAGCACCTCAGCCTTTTCCTCATCACTCGTTGCCATGTTTCCTCCTGCATCTAGAAGGGGATGGAGACTCTCCCTGGTCTTTGGTTTGCTGTTGATATAGAAACATTTCTTGTTGTCCTTGATTGCAGAGGCCAAATTAATTACTAGATGAGCTTTAGATCTCCTGATTTCTGCCCTGCATAGCCTCACAGCATCTTTGTAATCACTGTGAGTGGCTAGCCCCTTCTTCCAAAGGCTGTAAACTCTCCTTTTCTCCCTGAGTTGCAGCCAAAGCTCCCTGTTCAGCCAGGGTGGTCTTTCCTGCCGCCAGCTTCTCTTACAGCACCTGGGGACAGCCTGCTCCTGTGCCATTAAGCCTTCCTTCTTAAAGAGTGTCTATCCTTCCTGGGACCCTATACCCTTCAGACCAACCAACCTAGAAGAAACAGTGAGCTCTGTCTTATGAGCGATCTGTGAGATGAAGGTGAACATAAGTTAAATTTGCTATTGGTTGTTAATGAAAAAAACGTTAAAAATAATAGTGGAAACAGATTAAGATCAAGAGAACAAAAGTAATTTCTAGAACCCTACAACCATCTTGAACAAATGAAAAGTGTTTCCTCAGGGAGGTATAGATATATATCCTACAGTAATTTGAAGATAAAACAAGCAAATGGTTAGACATGAGGTTGCTATGAGAGACGCCAATGAGAAAGGACAGATCTTGGTGTCATAGTGCAGAAAGAAAGTAGTTCATCTTTATAAGGCTTTGATAGCGAAATATTTCTCTCAGGACATTTTTTAAAAGCTAGAATACAAGTTCAAAGAACAGTTCTCAGTAGGGGTACTTGGGAGTGATTGATTCTTCAGGAGTGATTTATGGTTACTAAAACTTAACTTAGTTAAGAACAGACTAAAAAAGACACAAGACAACTGTGCAAATATTTGAGGCAGAAGACAGCAAGGTTCAAGAGGAATTATTTAGGACATTGAGCAAGTGCGTAAGTAAAAGTAATGAGAGGTAATTAAGGAGCAGAAATTGCATGCATCAGATAATTAAATGCTTTCTTACAAAGGGAGATTGCAAGCTGTAGAATAATCTAAAAAAAAGTGGAGGGTGCTCTGTACAGTTTGAGAAATTAAAAATAGTCTGGATTAGGCATATACAGATTTTTCTAACAAATTAAGAAATTTAGAAGAAAAATAGTGCAAGGTGAAGACACAGATAACAGTGTCACTATTTCTTTATGAATTATTATACTCACTTACTATCTGTTCCTAGACAAAGAGAGAAAATAATATGTATGTGACAAAAAGATAGAAACAGAACAACAGCATTTGGTTGTGTTTCTTTTCTCAAAGCCTGATTTTCTTTCATGTCCTCTAACAGACACTGATCGTGTTAATCCTGAGTGATTTAAAAAAAAAAAAAAAAAAAAGGCAAAATGAGGATTTTTCTGAAGTATTTGTTCTCCTCTGTGCTTTATTCAAGAGAGAAGAAATTCTGGAATCTATGTTTCTAAGAGTCCAAACTAGATCAGTCTTATCTCAGCAAGTGTCATGGATTCTGCAACAGAATATTCATCTGAAAATTAAATGTTCCAAGCTCAACAATAATAACAGGGTTGAAAGCAATGGAATTTTGCTTCTTTACAGGCTTGGTGGTAATTCTGGAATAAAAGTTTCAGAGACTTGTTCATGAAATCTGCTCTCTGCATTCTATGCACCAGCATTGCTTATCCGTAGAACAATATAATTATAAAGCATGACCGAACGGTTATTTCTTTCATTTATGCAAAACAATGGAATACAAATGACTTAAAGATAGTAAATAATACATCATGTGGTTCAGGAATCTAGAACATATCTTGTCACCTCCTTCTCTTTTGGCAAGAAAGCTTTGAAGTGATTCTTGCTCAAATCTTTTGCTGGGAGTTGTACATTTAATACATTCGCACTTCTGGCTATACAGTTGACACTTTTTATATTGTTTTTGTAGCCTTGGTAACTTTTTTATATCCACATGGCATTATGTGGAGCACCCAGTAATCTAGTCCTGAGTGCTGGTGAAGTATTGGACGGGTGTCAGAGCTCAAGAGACAGACAAGCTTTGCGTAACCTGGGTAGGGACACAAGACATTCTAAGTCATCTTTTTCTTTGTTGTTAATTCAGAAACAGTAGTAAATACACACAAAGCTGTGTCATTACTTGCTGGAGCCAAATTCTAGCCCTCCTTGTCTGCTACTGCCAATGGTCAGTAGAAGGCAAGAGCCTGTTTTACCTAGCAGTTATAATTATGTAGTTGCACAGATTCTTCCCTATCTCATTTGGGATTGTGTCTATCCTAATATACAATTCTTTCTGGATCATCAAGACAATAAATTATTCTTTTTAAACAGGGAGTCAGAGCTACATCTCAGTTCTTCACCTTTTTGAAAGTGTTTGATTCTGCTTTCAGAGCTCTCTACAAATAAAGGCTTGGAAGTGAAACCCTTATGACCTTCTAGGTATTACAGGCAAGCTTTCATTTTATGTACTGCATTTAAGTAGAGATAGATGGGCTTTCCTCTCAAATGACTGAAGCAAATCAGAAGTATTTTACACAGTTTTTAGGAAGCCTGGAATCTTTTGGGATCCAGCCTGTTTCCCAGAGCTGTCTTTCTCCTTACAAGAAAAACAAATGGGTTTTGTTAAATATTTAACAAATATTTATTCATTTCAAAAATCCCATTGTCTGTGTACCTTGGCCTAATTGGAGTGGGATTCAGCTTAAAACTAAAACAAATACATATATGATGTGATGGCGTTCAGTTGCCTGATCATAGCTATTTCAAATACCATGAAGTATCTTCCTTGACCTACAGTGACCACTCGAGAATGGTGCCAGTTTCTCATAAAGCCTGTGTCGTATTTCCAACTTTATACATTCATTTTGTCATCCGAGGTGACATGAAGCAGCAGTATTTTAGCAACGAGATCCTAGTCTAGATACCTAAGCTCTCATTTTGATCAGTGGAGACTTAAGTCTCAATTCATTTTCCTAAACATATAGGAGATGACCTAACATGTCCCATCTGGTCTCCAGCTGCTACTGCAGAAGGGGAGGGCCTCAGGTAAGGCCTGTGTCATGTCTGACAGTTTACGCAGATATCTTAAGCATCGTGTGTGTCTCAAATGGTGCCAGACACCAATGTGTGGGCAATTTAACCAGGCAAAGCCAGGAGATGTCTGTAGTATGATGAGTTGAGTCTCTTCCCGCCTCCCTCCTTGACAGCATTACAGAGATCTGCTTAAACTTCACTGGGAACTTACATACCTACCTTGTGTATGCACCAGGATAGGTCAACACCTTGACATTTTGCCCAGAACCACTGTGTTCATTGCAGGGCATTAGCTGTGATGCTTTCCTTCTGTTTTAGTGACTGAGGGTTAGTTTTTCATGTTTGACAGCCAGGAGACTTTGGACAGTGTTGGTTAGATCACTCTAGAGATTTTGTAACTCAGGACATCTCTAGACCCTATTTTTGCCAGCATAGTTCTTCCCATTAGAAATGCAACTTACTTTCTTTTATTAACAGCTAGACTGCACAACTCCTTGCTACAAACAAAGCCAAACCAGGAAACCTGGACCTTTCTCTTTTTTTTTTTTTTTTTTTTTTCTTTCCCCAAAAAGCCTTATTTCACCTGGGAGAGAAAGGGCTGGAATAAACTACAGTGAAAAAAGCACCGTTTTTCCTTGAATTAACAGCACCCACGTTAGGCACTGTTTGCCCATTTGGTGCACTGAGAAGCTGCCTGCACAACAGGCAGGTTGATGAGGATGTTGAAGGTATTGGACTGCACAGAGTACATAAGCTATATTTGGAGATTCAAATCAATAACACAGATAGAGCACCTTTGTATTTTTATCATAGTAAATGACAAAGCCATCTGGAGGCTTGCTCCACTGACACTACCATCTTTCTGAAAGGTAGAAAATGCCTGCTCAGAAATGCTTTCCAGAACTTCCCTGAAACAAAATATATGTTGTTATAAAACAATATTTCTTTTTATTTCCCTGCATTAAATTGAGATAAACTTCATTTATTTTTTTGTTGCTTTGACATTGATGTCTGTCACAGTGACGACTGTCACAGTGCGTCATGGTTTATGTACATACCTGGATGCATGCATGAGGTAAGAAAGAACTTAGGAATAGGAATGAAGTAGTTTAGAGAGAAGAAGGGGAAAAAAATTAGAATCAGAGAATATAATAAAATAAAACATATCTTGCAGAGAAGCAGTTAAATTATTTCAAATTTTAGGTGAAAAAGTCAGTTGTTTGGGAAAAAATGCCTTAATTCTGCAATCACTTCTGGCCGGTGGCTTTTCAGTTTTGTTGTGCCAATAGCAGACAGTGCAGGGTGCACCACAGCAAGCTGGTGGATTATCTTCTTTTGCAATTATTATTTAATTTTCATTTGCATTATTTTATTTTTCATTTTCTTTGAAGTAATTTGGAAATATTTTGTGACAGGAAGGCTAAAAGCTTAGTAGCAGAGTAGAATAAAGGTTGTCAGTGCTTTGGGATATGCAGAGCTCAAAGGAAAAGCAAAGAAGGGTCTTCAGTCCCACATTAGGATTTATGAAGGAACAACATAACCACTAGTTCACACAGCAGGCCTGTTAGTCCTGAAGGTTTATA
The DNA here is from genome assembly GCF_965140245.1 of Athene noctua. NCBI lineage: Eukaryota > Metazoa > Chordata > Aves > Strigiformes > Strigidae > Athene > Athene noctua. The sequence continues at coordinate 21,573,072 of NC_134039.1, forward strand.
TATTTTATTAATCTGTTTTTGAAGGAACCTCTATCATTGTTTTAGTGCTGATTATTTTCTCAGCTCTTTAAATTTAGGATTAGCCTATAAGCTGTTCTCTTTTTCTAAGGCAGAGGCTGTATTTGTTAATTAAGCTGCAGTTTACAAAGACAGGGTTTATCCTTTCTCTGCTAAATTACACAGGGACTCAGAGAAAGTGAAAGAACGTAGCAGCAGTGATGGCTTTTCCACATTTCTTACGAGTTTTAATTTAGTCAGGAGGCAGCTAGTAATTTATACAGGTTACTGGGGTGAAAGGCTGATTTCTTCTGTGATTTTTTTTTTCTAATCCTCCTTTATCGGATAATAATAAAATCTGCCTCACGTCTACACTTTATATATAAATATTTTGCTTTGTAGCTGTGAAGATTTTTTCTTACCATTTGCTATAGTGATATGATTTTTAGAGATGTGAGTATATCTCAATATTAAACATTAAGGAATATTTTGTAGTCCTTCATTACGTAGAAGATAAATTCTCACAGCAGTGCATATAAGAGAAAAACACAACTTGAAGCTATAGGAAAACTAAGAGTTAAAGCTACTGGACAAAGTGAATGATTTTATATTTTTTTAATTTGAGGCAGTAGCTGAAATGAAAAACTCTAAAGCCTGGATTTCTTTTTTTCATTGAAGAAGGGGAAGAAAACAACTGAGATTTGAAAATGTCCAGGAAATTAATTTTGGGGGAAGAAAGAAAGTTATTTATAGAGGAGGAAAGGAAGCATTAGTTAATACAAGTTAACTTTTTTTTTTTTTTTTTTTTTTGTCAAGATGGTTGAAAATGAAAAATGGGGAAAAGAGAACAGCAGCTGGAACTATCAAATGTTCAGGAGCTATCAATCTGTTTCACTCTAGGACAAAAGGTGGAAAAATACCTACATGTCTAACACTTAAAAGAAACTGATAACATGATTTAAATTTGAGGCAGTAGTTACCTAAAAAGAAAATTTGGTGTCACTTAGGAAGAAGTGAGTTTTTAAAAGCTTTACAATAAGTTATCCCTAAAGTGCATTTTTTTTAAATCATAAAACTTTACTGAAAATTCGTATGCATAAGGCTCAATATTCATATTGGCTGCTAAATTGCATAGTTTAATATATGGCAAATTTTGAAGTAGTTAGGCCTTTCATAATGCCAACAAATAATTCATCCTTAAAGGGGAGTTGTGGATGGTTAGTAATGATCAAGGTAGAAAAGTCATTAGGATACTGTAATTCTTGTGGAAAAATTAATTTAATTTCATCCATTATTTCCCAGCTACAACAAATATATTTAAAATTAAATTACACAGACATAACCTATCTGCATGGGCTTCTATAAGTAAATATCAATACGTTTTTGGTTTGGAAAAATAAAACTGGAGTGAAAAATGAAACGCAGCCATGAAAGATACATGTCTGTATTAGTTTTTCAGTATTGAATTACAGATGTGGAGAGAAGTAAATCCAGGGTATTATTTTCACTGCCTCACTCCCCCTCATTCTTAAATATTTTCATCACCTTCTGCCTGACTTTAGAAGAAAATAACATTTCAAAATAAACTGCTTTTTTTAACATATATACAGGCAGTTGTAACTGAGTTCCTTAAAAACATCAGTCATTATCAAGGTCAAGTATGCAGGTCATTCTCTGAGAAAATCGTTCAGTTGTGGCTTGTTTGTGTTTGAAGAAAGTACAGGGAGTCAGCTTCTAAATTCAACTCAAAAAGTTTTATTGACATATCAAAACCACTGGGGTTTTTTTGTCCATAGGCATAGCAAGGAGAGCTGTGGAATTTCAGTTGGGAACTTTGTTTTATACCTTTTCAGCTTTACAGACTTTTATAGTTTGAATTCATTCACAAGCATACACAACAGAAGATTTAACACGGCAATTTAAATTGGTAAAGGAAGAAAACTCCCTTTATTTTTGCATTAATAAAACAACTACAGAATTAAACATAAATATAGTTCAATATAAAACTTTGGGTTTTTTCTGTGTTATTGATCATATGTACATGCAAGCTATAAAGATTTTGCAGAGTAGTTAAAGTGCAAAATGGCATTCCCAAGATACCCTTTGATTTTCCTCTGGCTGGGACTATGGACAGAAATCAGTTATTTTTGAGCCATTAGTAATAACAAAAGAGGGTTTTGCTGGACTTTAGAATTACTCATAAGCCTGCTCGAAATCTTACTCTGTGTTTATAATGGACCCACCAGAAAATATGTTCTTTGGTGCAAATGAGATTGGCATTTCGGTCAGGTATTCTTCATATTTACCTAAGTTTATAAATGTGACAATGCAGTCTGAGTTAGAAGTGAAAGGATAATCCAGGGGTTTTGTTCACTAAATATGATACTGTAATATCACAGAAGACATAATCTTTATAAAGAAAAAAAAAATCTAATGTTTTCTCCATTCTACTTTGTTCAAACAAATATTCACATATGAAAGCCAGAGAAAGTACTAGTCTGCCCGAAAGCTTGGGATTTTTGCCTGTCATGTCAGTTGTTTTAATAAAACAGTTTACTTCAAATTTCACCCGCTTTAGATTCATAAAAATATTTCTGTCGATAATTCTGCTCTTGTAGTCACACCATGATTGTCAAACTGCCAAGTTCCCTCTTTGCCCCTGCTGGGAGGGTCTGGCAAAGTACAGCTCTTTCCACGGCCACTGCAACTCTTGTTTCAAGAAATCCTTCAGCAAAGCAGGCTCTTCACAAGAAAAGATTGTGCCAAGCAAAAGAGCAGCCAGCACAAACTCATTTTATGAGCCACCCATATTCTGCCTTTGTAAATTAATGGCTGATTTATACTTGGTCTTCATCTGTGGTTTTGAATGATTCGTGTACAGTGGGACAGAAAGTTTTGAACAGACAGACACCCTTGTTAGACATATTGTGTCATATCAGGAGTCAGGGGAAGGCAGCTGAGAAGTGGAAGATGTGATCTGGCTTAAAGAGTACTCAGCTGAAGCTTTCTGATCACTTGATGGCATAACAGTGCCACTGCAGATGGAGAATTGTGGCAATTGTGGAATTTGGAGTGGCCTGTTTGCCTTTCCTCAGCGAGGGAGGATGAAGTGAGAGAAAATGTTATTTGTAAAGGGGGGGGGGGGGGGGGAAGAAACAATCACCAGAACTAAGACATCTAGTTGGAATTCAGGTGGCTTCAGTTTAAATTACCTCTAACAGTCTGGCTGCTGATTGCTACTATTCATGAAAAGTGACTTTGTTTTAATTCTGACAGGTCCCAGAGCAACTGCTCTGACTTGAGTTTTCTTCTCTGAATCGCTAAAATAGTCTCTTTTTTTGATTTTTTCTCTTGACCCTCTCCGACCCCTCACCTCTTTCAACATGTATTTAGCTACATTTGAAGGGATAGTGAGGAAGTAGTTTTCTGTCCGTGTTTCATGCAGCCACAGCACTACCGCAAAGTGCCTGCCTTAGATTTTGGGAGGAGTTGGCTCATGGAGGAAAGCTGGTTGACTAGAGAACATGCCAGCATTGCTAGCAAGGTACAAGTTGCAGCTCAAAGGCATAGTCACAATTTTATCTGACTTTTTTCAATTCATCGAATGGATTCTGGATACCCCAGACCTGTTAAACAATTGGGGGCAATCGGCTTGGATTCTTTCCCTGGCAGGTGAATGTCAGACTGAGCCTGTTTCAAATGCGAATCACTCTGCCATGATCTGTGCCTTTGTTGTCTTGAGGTGTGCAGTGGGGCCCAGCACTTGTGACTTACCTTGGCCCATCTGGGCAGCTCAAACGGGAACAGAACTGGACAGATGCAGCTATCCTCTCTGTTGCCTTTGTAGTCCATTACCTACCATCTGGGCTCCCCAGACCAGTGTCCTTTGCAGCTGCTGCTGTCCTCAGCTTTCAAAATTAGCTCTGACATGGTCCCTAGTTAGGCAATACACTGCTGGGATAATCTATAAAGCCTGACATTTTACAGGACTCTCCCTGTACAGTATTTCCATGCTTGAGATAGGGCAGATCATTGACTTGGGCCTCAGCAGTTGAGCTGATAAGGTTTTCTTCAAGAATGACACCATCACCACCCCCGCCCCTCCTTTATTTTTAACCATGTTCCATTTTTTGCCTGTAACAACTGAAATCTGTTGATCTTCAAGCTAGCGTGATGCTTATCTGTTCATTGAGAAGGGAAGAGCTCGGTTACAGTTAGGGTCCTGGTTGCTTGGACCTGTATTGAAGGCTACATTTCTTTCTCCTGATTTTTAAGAGACTGTTCAATTTACTGTTATTTGTAATCCATGATTGAAGTTTTAGTATAGTCCTGGATCAACAGAGAGCTTTCAAATGGACAGTGTAAACTATAAATCCTGTGTTAACAATATGGTACTCTGTCCTAAGAAAATACCTGTTAGTTTCACTGCCATTTAATGGCATCCTTGTTTTGGCCATTGAATCCCATCTATCTAAATCCCATGTATATTTTAAATCAGATGTACTTTGGGGAGCTTAGTGATAGTAATATTAATCATTTAACTAGTGCTGACAATATGTAATGATATGAGTAGTACATTGTTTGATGCTGTATAATGTTAACAATAGCAATAATAAGCTTTGCAGTTGACCACATCATTTGCCTTGAAGGATCATTTCAGAAAACAAAAAACAGAGATTTGTTGTGCAAGAACTCATTGCTCACACACACAAGCATGGTCTTTCTTCCCAATTGAGAAATTATTTATTGCTAGGACACCAGCAGTTTCTCCTATCACAAGGATACACTGTTGATAGTGCCTGTAGAAAGCTCCATATTTCTAGACACATACTGTGAATAATCTGAGAAACTATTCTGTGACAGGTAAAATTACAATGGGAAATATAAATACATTTGCCTGTGTAATGGTCTGGGTTCATTGGTTCCAAACATTTTAAGATCTCATCTTTTTGCCTGCATTTTCATTTGCATTCTGTCAAGTATGAACTGTCAAGTAAACTTGTTGCCTAAAATGCTGATAATGCAATTAAAATTACTGATATTTTGATATGCCTTATGTTGTGCTTTCTGATTGCATACTGTGTTACCAACACAAAGGTTTCTGCTTAATTATAAACCAAGCACTAAGTGACACATGCTGGCAAGATACCCGTTCCATATTTTTTCATTATTATGTTTCTTCTGTTCTTAAAGACTTTCATACTACCACTGTGTTTTCTGAGTAACTGTAGTTGCTTTACGAATAACCTTACAGCTGTTCAGAAGATATCAAAAAGCTCTCCACCCACCAGCATTAGCTTATGACTGAGCCTAGTTAATAGATTAGCTCTGATCTTGAGTAGCTACCATGAGATGGAATATCTGGAATATTGTTCAGTAACATGAACTGGAAAATTAAAGAGAGTTTGCAGCTGTGTGAGGGGAGAGATCGGAAAGTCTGTAATTATAAGAATCCTGTTCTGCCCATATTGCTGTAGGAAATGCTCCTGACTCTCCTAATATGCTTTATGAAACACCCTTAGAAACAATCAGTTCTTCTCAGCATCAACACTGATACTAAGAATTAAAATCAATAGGAGCTTACTGGCTAGAACCCAGTTTCTATGCATTGCTCTGGAAAATGGAAGGGCTAAACTTTGTGTCAGATTAAGCTAAATTAAAGTAGATTGAGGTTTAAAGGTTTTTCCATCAGAACAAAAAATATTAGAGATAGGAAGTTTTACCTTGTTTCTGTATTATTTCATTTCTATTTCCCTGATTCAATATTAAGCTGAATTCTAAGAATTCCTTTTGTTTACTGCACTAGCACTCCAATTTAGCCAAGACAATACTGAGAATGTAATATGTTTCTGTGTCTGTTTAAAGTCTATAATTCATTTGGTACTTTTTATTTGTTTTCATTGCTAGAACATGGGCATTCATATTTATCATAATTTTATTTTTCAGCGCCTCCCAGATGGCTCTGCCCCAAGTGCACATGCTGAATTCTATCTTCTGCCAGATCCTTATGAGGTCAGTCAAAGGAAAACAAGAACAGCTCCAAAAAGCTCTGACCCTACATACAATGAAATTGTGAATACCGTTCACTTTCTTCCACCATTTCTTACTTGCTTTCTTTTCTTTGCCCACTCTGAAAATGAAATAACAATATGGCATTTAGAGCTGTTACAATAAGGACGATCAAAGTGAAGGAACATAAAATAAGCTGAACCACAAATGGGGACAATCTTCTGCTTTGCATCTTTCTCAGAAGTGAAACAGTCTCTTTATGCTTCTCTCTTCAGGAAAGCAGCTGGACTATTCACAGTGCTCTATTTTACACCATAACCACAGGTACACATTAGCCAAATGAGACCAAGCATCATTGCACCAAAACCTAGGTTGTTTTGATTGTAAATTTGTATAACATCAAAAGTGTGAATTGAACAGATGCTGTTCAAATTTACACTTGAAAACAGACAATCAAATTTATTGCCACTGTCCTAAATGGTAACACAATGATCAACAGCCAAGTTCTTTTTACATCAAAATGCTAGGACACAGCCATATATAATTATTTCACACACCACTGAAGTGCTCATGCCTTTAGGGTGAAAAGAAACATTTGTATGGAGAAACATTTACAACAGAATGGGAAGTGGCACAAACCATATTCTTTTGTAAGGGTGAATGAGATTCAAACAGTTGGCGGGATTGGAGATTATAATTATTACATATAACATATCTGCTAAAGATTCAAAGCAATTTACAAGTGCTTCTTGAGCAGGCTTTAAAGTAGAAGGCATGGAAAATATTACCACTCCACCCTGTTTCATAGATAAGATATGGTGAAGCTTCAGTCAGCTGAGACTAAGAGTCCTCACCTCCTAGTTTCCCAGTCCTGGGACTTTTAATATTTTTCTTTTTCTTTTCCTACATGTATTTGATTACAGAAGTTACCTACTTACCCCAATGAATTCCACCACTTCTGTAAGGAGACTCCTTGAGTAGTATTGCTGCTTACAGCTGAGACAGATTTCCCTCCCTATGGTATTGCAGTGGAATAATAGGGAACTAGACTTTAATTTTTTGTTATGTTCTTTCCTTTTTTTTCAAAGAGACAGTGGAATGAGTCTAATTGGACTGTTTAAAGAAGTTCCTTTACATTTGAAGGATATTTACAGCTAAGAAATATAATATTATATAATAACACTCATTGTAAAGTATCCAAAATGGACTACAGACAAGAACCAGCCAGCAACACTAGAAGACAATTATCTTTCTAATCATTATTAGATCAAGTTGAATGCACGAAAATCCAAACTCCTGTCTGCAGTTACACAGTAGTCACTGGGAGGAGAAATAATAGTGGTGGAGGCGCATTCCACTGCTGTTAAGAGAAATTTCATGAAAACTTTTATATCCTTTATTCAAAACTTACAGCCTTCTTCACAGATGCTCAATATTTTTCACCAGGAACTCGCAGTGGGGACATATGGTTCCATTGAACTTGGACATTTCAAACCCAATGCTTGTGCTGTTAGCAGCTCTGTTCTTCCATATGTGATATCATTCTGTATGCATTTTTTGTCTAAGGCTGGTAGACCGAGGCAGAAGCCGCCTCAGGGAAGAAAAGCTACTAAAAATATAAGTCAGCTGTCTCTTAAGTTAGTTACTGTCCAAAACACTGTGTACAGAAATGTACTAGCCTTTTTATGAGTTCATAAGTTTTTATTAAAGCCAAATGGCTGGAAGGAAGCTGTATATTAATTTTTCTCTGTGTCTGAGACTGAGAAAATTCTGATATGTACTTCTCTTGGTTTTTTTTTTTTTAGTTTTGTACTTTTATGGCTGCCTACAGCAAATTATCAGCCTTGCAAAAGTGCATTTTAGTTTTGATTTTTACTCATGTGTGTGAGAGCAAAGATGTGAAAGTCCAGGAGTTCTGACAATAGAATAAACTATGCCAAATGTTTTGGAGTTGCTTTTAACAAGCACTCCTTTTTTCTCCTGTTCCTTTATTTGGATTTTGGATTTTGTTGTATTCACACTGATATAACATTGCATTAAAAAATGGTGGTTGAGAAGAAGAGGAGAAAGAACACAGAAAAATGGAATGAAGTATAAAAAGAATAACATATCTGGTTATAGACCACTGTCAGAAATATATAGGAGTTACTCAAGAGGTTCCAGAGTGGTTTAGTCAAAACTAAAAAAAATTAGAAATTGAAAATAAATCTGAATTATTTAAGTTTAAACTCGTGCCCAGAAAAGTCACAGTAACCAGAACCAAGTGCAGTGGGGTCTTGCTCACATGTGTAGCATTTGCCCTGAGACATGCTTCAAGGTCTCAGTCGCCCTCCGTTTGCCTCAAGTGCCTGCATGTACACGCACCCATGGAATGAGCAAACCTCCAAGACAAAGCTGAGTGTGCATTGTCATCATGAAACCACAACAAGAGGGAACTCTCTCCATCCTGCCCTTGGGACATGGACAAACGTGAGCAAATATACCTGGGTGCGTCAGCCTGTTAGTGCTATTGCAGTTAACCTCAGAGCAAAGGGGACTCCGGCCTGCAACAGCCAGAATAGCCCCAGCAAGCCTGATAGGGGGGAGGAGGGGAGCTGCGCCAGGAGCCACAGCTGCTCCCTCCAGCACCGTGTGTCAAAGCCAATTTGGACAATTAAGAGCAAATCTAGGAATTGTGCCATGACTACCTAAGGAGAAGCAACTCCCATATATGTGATAAAAATGTCATTAGACTCCTGTAGGTCAACAGTGCTTCTCATTTTGGAGCCAGCAATACTTGAATTCGAGCCCTAACTGTCCCACTGATGTGCTCCATGGCTGTATAACTCACCTACATTCGATTTAGATGTATAAATAAATAAGAGGCAAGTATTCTTACAACACAATCATTTTAGGATTTAACATTTCTGACTGTGAAATTCTGGTAGGTGGCAGAATTTTATCCACATACTAATTCAGCTATCTCCAGACCTTTTTTCTGTCCCTACATCCTGATGATCTATACCTTACTCCAACTAAATTTGCAATACCATTTTAGAAACAGTTTATAAGGATCATTTGAAAACTGTACTGTATTCACCCTGTACTCTAAGTTCTGTCACTGCTCAAAGCTTAAAGCTTCTTTTTGTGCAGAGATTCAAAGTTGTTTATTACCCCAGTTCATGTCTGTTGTGATCCACTGTAGTGAAGATTTCTTGGCTCTTACAGCTTACATGTACACTTTTTGATGATTTAAAGCAACAGCTGAAGATGTTGTCTTTAGTATACTGGCAAAGAATCAAGGCACTTTTCTATGATAATATTAGCATCACTTCAGTAATCAAATTACAGATTTATTCCAAATTATATTATCTCTTACTGTATCTGTCCTTGCTTTTTGTATTTTCCACATCATTTCACTTTGATTTTGGTGGGGAGATGCCACTGGGGGACAGAAAAGCTGGAATTTTTAATTCACATGCAATTTGATGAACTAGGCACCATAAACATCAAAACCAAAAGGCACCAGGTGTGATTTTCATGACAGCTGTTCCAAATTATGATTTCCAAAAGTTTCTAAGCTCTAAAAGAAATGTTGCTCTTCAGTAAGACCTTTCTAATAAAAGCCAGTTGAAAAGAGTGAGTGGGACAGTTTTTCTTTCCCCCACAACCTGTGGCAGTAGCTGTTCATCTCCACAGCACTGATTATCCCCCTATACCAGAGAGCTTGGTGTCCTGTTGAAATGCTGGGGTTTCAACCCCAAGCCCCAAATTAAGGTTGACATATGGTGATTCCCACAGCCCTTCACAAAGGGGGGGTGAGTTACCTTTAAGCTTCCCTCCAGGGTGCGTCCAGCCTTGTAAGGAGAGCCATTAGGTAAAGGAGCCCCAGGTGTCCCACATGAAGTAAACAAAGGTCAGGTGTCCCACTTGGGGATAAAAGCTGGGACCCCTTGCAGGCAGGGGCAGTGTCTGTCTGTGAGGTGGGTGCACTTTGCAGAGTTTCCTGTTGGGGAAGGATCTCCTGCCTCCCTGGAGCTGGGCTCCAGTCAGGTCTGGCTTTTGTAAATGTGGGCTCTGTAGAGATTCAGTATGTGGCTTCCTTGGTCTTAGGTATTTGGCTGGTTGACCTGGTTGTCTCCTGTTTGTTTTATGGGAAGCTGCATTTCACTGTTTGTTCCACCCATTGTTGGTTGTGTGGTGTCATTGTTGGGATCATTAGGATTGATGTTGATTATGTACAACCTGATTGACTTGTTTGTACCCCCAGTGCTCACCTATGTGCTGACCCTTTTGTGTCAAAACTGGTTATTGGTTCATCTTTATGCTGGCTGTGTCCTTTATGCTAGATCTGATGATTGGCAGAACACCTGTCTGTTGGTGCTGGCTGCCAGAGTAGTCTTATGTTCTGTCTGTTTAGCACTGCTGCCACATCCCTGCAGCTCCCAATGCAGACAAAATCATTCTGTGGTCCCACAGGGGCAGCAGAGGCCAGCTAGGCTTGTCTGGGAGAACCAACAATTTTGTGCCTCCTGGGTACACCTGTGAAGTTCAGAACCACCTTTCTTTTCGCACACAGTGTGAGGAACATTGCTGGGGCTGAGCCTTCATAAATTCTATCCCTTTCTGAAGGGCATCTCCCATGACCATTTCTGCTTCTTCTAATTGGAGGTACAGAGAGGACAGGGTGCAGCAGTCCAGCCTGCAAAGATCCAAGCTAGAGGGGGCTCAGTCTGACTTTTCTCAGCAGTGCCATGTGTATAGACTGCATTCAGATTGCACAGTAAATCCAAGAAGGCTGCATAGCAAACATCTTTTAGGCAGTTTCACTTTCCCATTCTCCTGAAGTGACAGCATGTCACTTCATTTGCTTTTTAAACTGCACAGAGATTAAAATTTAAAGCATTTTCCATTGCAACCAAAATAGTAAAAACACTTCCAGCCTTACATATTTTAGAGTAAATGTACTTCTCTTAACAAAGCTTACTTTTCAGGCCTGAAACTAGCTGAGAGCATTCTTTCACGTTTTATCAACCCACATTCAGTTCATTCAGCAATTTATGATTAATGCAGAGACTGAAACACAGGAATCTGTTGTGAATGCAGCTCATTCTTATTAGCCTATTACTCCAGACTGTTTGGGGTTTTTTTAAATTCAGAAAATATACCAGTAACTTTTCATAATTAAACTCAGTGTGTTCTCATATTAAGGTAATTTCAATGATATTTTAAAAAATACAGGCCTTAGTGATTTTTCCAAAGAGATGCTAAGAAAGCTGTCTCATTTAATTTGAGAAGTATTAACAGCACTCCCTGAGTAACCGAAACATCCAGCAGTCCAATCTCAGATGTTTCATGTCTACAACTTCTGCGGAGTGGGCTGAGCTTTCTGGCATGTTTAATATTTGATGACTCCATTAAAAAATAGAAGCATTTTTATAATGGGCATATTTGGATACAATTAGTATCCAGAATCATTTGTAAAGTTATTTATATTGAAAGAATAAAATTATACAGACAATTTTCAAAGGAAAATTATTATCTTTTTTATGATATGGGCTTCTTGGAGCTTTAACAGCTATGAAATCCTATGGAAGTCTAGGTTAGAAGAAAAAATGTATTTGCTTTGTCTTGATCTCTTTTAATTCTGGTATGTAGATCAAATTTAATCACAACTACAGTACTGAGAAAAAATCTGAGGTATTGTGCATTGATGATACACCTTTACAAGATGTATCAGTGCAACATGAAGTTGCTTTAAGGCACTACTAAGGAACATCTAACAAATACAATATACACAAGTTTAAGTTACAGCAAAACTGTTTTCCTGTTTTTTCCTGATTTTTGCAGAAGAGCAATACCATTTATCAAAGCATCTACTATGGAAAGATATTTAAAAATTATAATCTACACTTTTACAGAATTACCTATCTTCTGTTTAGATGCTGCTGTCCATCTGAATCTCTCTTCCAGAAAATCAACAGTATCATTTCCTAGAGGACCTGATATTTCTTCATATTTGAGTTCAAAACTCTGCATAAGTTAGAATTTCAGTTTTCATAGGGAAAATTATGTATACCTATTTTTTTCCTCAAGCTTTGCACCACTCAGGTTTCAAATATATTTACAAATGCTTGGTAATCAGATTTCATAAACCTAAACTGGCAGAATCTTTTATACTACTGACAGAAAAGATTCTGCCAGCTTAGTGGATTTGGCTCATACTTGGTAGTTTATAACTTTGGAGGGCAGTTTAAAATAATTTTTAAAGTTGTAATCATCATTCCGAATGCTGTATTGAAGTAAGTGTTTTGCCTGTCAAATAGATTCACAAATTTGTATTTTTTTCTGTTTCACTATATATTATTTCAGGTTGTTTATGACAAAGTCACAGAGCTCAAAGGCTGTATACTGAAGCTTGTTGTGAAAAGCAAAGGAGCATTTATGGGAGGTAACATTCAGCTAAGCAGCGTCTGGTTAAATGAAGAAAAGTGGTATCCACTGGGAAACAGTGTAATTTAAATGCTGTCTCAGATAATTCAATTATTTATCTACTAATGTTTCTTTATCCCGTTTCCCACAGTACATTTTGTCTCAGATGCCCTTGAGAATATGCAGTCGTCTGCTGATCACATACCTTAACATTTCCAATCATAAGGCTATTGTCTTAAAATTGCTACCATCTTCCTGCAACAGATTCCTGTCAGTGTGAGTTTAAGAAATCACATGCTAAGAACTTGTAGCAGCATGCCGGTAATTCTTATGACAGTAATAAAGATTTTTGTTTTGTTCATAGCAAATAGTACTGTAGAAATATTGAATTCTGTACATGCTGAAGTGTGGGCCCTAATTCTTTGCCCATTAATTCCACTGACTGTTGAAATGATGCTGATAATGATTAAATTTATCCGCATCTGGTATGACTCCACTGCATATGATGATTTCACCAGAGAACTGTGGGATGGTTCTCTAAGTGCCAATACATTTCAGATGTCTAGCAAATTTGATGTTAAATCTTATATAACCAATACAATTATTTTAAAAAAGAACTTAAAATCTTTGCACTTTACACATTTTGTGCAGTGTATGTTGGTGTGCTATTTTAACTTTTGGTATAATGGGACATTCAAACCAGGATATTAATTTGTCAGTAAGATATGTCATTGTTTCTTTTATTCTGACATCCAAGAAGCAGATATAACTGGTCATTTGTGAGAAGAGAGGAGGAGGGAGAAGCTATATTCACAAAGAAATAAAACATATTGAATGTGAGCTTTCAGTGTGGTATTTAAGATCATGCTATAAGGAATCTTTGTTCACCAGTCTTACCACATTGCGTTCTCATGTTGCCTAAGGGAAACAATACATTCATTGACCTCAGGGCTATAAAATGTATATATATACATATTAAACAATGGATGTGAGTTTGAGTTCACTGAGGCTAATTATGGGCTCTGCTCTTCAAAGCATTTTTACCTAAATTGAGGAAGCACTTAAGCACATCTTTAAACATTTAGCATGTGAGTAGCCATAATAAACTGTCCATTATTGCCAGGCTCTTATACACACATAGTTGACCATGTATTATATCTCTCCAGGACCAAGGGCACATTTTAAAGGCGCAGGAGACTTTTATTTGTTATCTGATCCACTCTAAAATTTAAAAATATCATATACTGAATAGGTCTGAAACTTTCCTACCTAGTGGAAAAGTGGTCAACAGAAGAATGATAATGCCAGAATCAGTCTTCAGAATGTAATGGTGTACAAAGCTCCTGAAGTGGGACTAGGAGTGTTCTTTAGGAAACTAAACAAGTTGGAGTTTTTCTCAGCATCAAACCAATTGAATATGTTACTTGGTCATTTTTTATCTGAGAATAGATACACCACATCACCTGGGGAAATTAAACTCCTCCTCAGTAAGGGGAGATGGGGGCAATTCTGCTTGAATATTAATATCATTAGTATGCTTCAGAGCTGAAAAAAGCTATAAAATATTTACCATGTAAAGGGGATACAGATATGATCACTATATATGATCACTGCAAAGATCAGTGAGTCTAACATTTTAGATTATAGGCTCTCCTGGGTAAAGAACCAAGTGACTTGTCACTCAAGCACAGACAACATATTGAAGTCAACTTACAATGTTATCAAATTACCTGACCTTACAGTTCAATATTGATTTAGATTCCTCTTAGTCTACTGTCTTGGTTTCCTTATTATAACTATAATGCAATTTTCTAATAGTGTTATTTCCTGTGACATTTTATAATAATTGTTTACTGCATGCCCTGATTTTCCATTTTAGAGCAACATTAAATAACATAGCATTAAAACAGCATTAAATAAAAAGAGCATTAAAATAAAATATTACCAGATCTGTCTGCAAACATAAGCAATACTGTTTGGTATTAAAGAAAGAAACCTATCAATATAACATCCCTTTTTGAAAACAAAACAAACACTGCTTTTTTAAGTAACAAATCTGCAATTAACTAGGTAGATATAGTCCTGTGGAAGCTCAAAAATACTTCAGTTTTGTAAGGAAGATGGGAGAATTGTGTCTTATGGGCAAGATCTACACCAATAGCTATGTTAGGCAAGTAGTTGTCCCCAGAGGTCTTAAATCACAGAATCAACTCTTGCCTTTTCTAAAACTCTTCTAGTCCACCTAAAAAGCATTGGGCTTGCTATTTCCTGAGTTGACAGTAAGATGTATCCTAAGCTCCCTGCTGCTTATGAGGAACATAGCCCTTTTCAAATCAGACCGTGAATTATTTGTCTGTCTTGAGCAGCAGGAGGTTTGAGACTAAGCTAAAGTACCAATATTAGCATCTGACTTTTTAGCATTTTCAGAGGTGGGTTTTTTTCTCAAAGCTTTTTTTCTGGGTAGCAAAATTACAGTGGACATTAAAGAAGTATAGCCCAATCAGAAGGTGTGGTTATTATAAATTTAAAGGGTACATTGCATGTGTAATTTTTCTGGTTCCCTTGGAAAGATACAATGGTAAGAAATTTTGTTCAGTAAAAATGTCAATGTAATACACTCATAATTTTTCAGTCTCATTATAAATATTAGATTATTATTCTCACTCAGTAATTAATCATAATTTTGAAACTGGCTGCAAATGAAATTGCTAACTGACTTTTGAAAACATCCAAAAAAGTTCAGTCTTTATGAATTAATTCTAAATAATGGTAGGGCAAATGTCAGTACCCATTCCTTATTCAAGATATCATTTATTCACACAAGAAGTCCCATTAACTTAATAAATAATTAAGAACGTGCTACTCTGGAAATCAGACCACTGGGTTGTTGCAAGTCAAGTAATGTTGCTTTATTGAGCAGGGTGTGATCCTCCAGAACAACTGCTACTGCAGAGTGTCATTAGTAGTACCAGACATGAACAAATAGCGATGCAGGTTCAAGGTTGTCACCATCTTTGGACAACAGGGGAATATTACAGTAACCTGTAAATATAATGACATGTTATTAGTGTATTAAGCACAAATGCAAAGATTATGATGGGAGTGTTTTTATGACCTACTATGCAAATAAGACATAAATTCATGATTCTCTAAGTAACCGTTTCAAATAAACTGAAAGGATACATACTCCAAATCCCATTGCTACTGTTTTCTCCTCTACCTATACAGTATTTAAATTCTGGCATCTTTAGACACAGTGAAAAACTGCAGTATCTTTCAAGATGTGGTGTTTTTTAAAACTGAAGGCTTTTAGTCCAATGATATTTAAACATGGGGAAAGCAGACATTTTAACATCCAAAGCTGTTATGTGCTGCACGCATAGTTCTGATTGAAAATTAAATAACTTGTGAATCAATAGTGATAGTGCCTTGGACAAGAATGGTGTTGCAGCAGTAATGCACTGTCTAGCTGAAGCAGATAAAAAGTGTAGTGTAGTATCTTCTACCATGATAACTCAAGTCTGTTAAGGATCTCCTTTTACATATGAGTGATTCCCAGTATCAGAGATAAGGCATGCTGCAGAAACTACATGTTCATGTGGTTGTTAAAGCATTTGGAGAAGCTATAGTTCTCAGCTTCAAACTTAATTAACTTACCTGCTTGGAAAACAAAATAATCCTCCTCCAAAACCCCAAAATTGTATTGCTTTATATGACTGTAAATGCCCATTAGTCCATAATAATAAACAATGTCGCTTGATTGAATAAAAAAAGGTTCTGTGTTTTACCTATGTGTATACAACTGCAGTAATTTAAGTATCTGTTATGAATAAGTATCTACGTTCAGAACTGAAGTTTTCAAAATCCTCCTTCAGGTGTGTCTGGATGTGTGTGCAGTCTTTGGGTCCCTCATTTATTTGGGTTTGGGGTTTCCTGATTCTGTTATACATCATGAAAATTCACCTGGCTTCTAAGATTCAGCTTCTGGGCAGCAGATATTGAAGCTGAGTCCAGGCAATATGCTTTTGAGATCAACTTTTAGAACACACACAGTATGTGGAAGACTTGGTTTATTTCCTATCCAAAGATACACTTCAAGGACTAAGACTCATTTCTAAAGACTGTTCTAGCCCCTACCTACAGGATATTCTCCAAAGTGTCCTGTGAGAAATAAAACTTTATTTAAATTGTTCCAATTTGTATGAAATAATTAACTGTTCATTGATCCAATGATAATAGCAGTGATAATTGAACTCCTGTTCTGTATTAATATTCTGCATGGCAGACTCACTAGGGCACAGACTGTAACCCAGGACCCTCCTCCTCTTGTCTTTAACCATCCAGCTAGGGAATTATTGTCACCTTCAGCCCCTCTGAGTATACCTGCTTAATCATTGCATGAAAAATCAGATACTGCCACAGATAGGCAGCAGGCATTTTTCCCCAGTGTAATTTACAACTGAGTTGGGAAAGCTGCTGGGGAAGGAAGGCAGTGAGGATATGTATTTGAATCCTTTCAAGAAAAAATGCAGGGGAGAGTGGCAATGGCACAACTTTGTCCCAGTGCCTGTCAGAGAAAAAAAAAGATGTAAGCACTGCTCAGCTTTTAGAAGCAACTTGCCCTCAGAGACACCTCAGGGATATGAATCCTAGGGAAGGAGGAACAGTCCTGTAGTGCAGATTAAAGCAGTCAGAGCTGTGAAGAGTAAGATTTAAATCCTAACTCACTCTTCAGCATGGTTTAGACAGTTCTTTCCTAAGAAATCTAGACTGTTGTGTCTCCCTCTGTAAAACACATTATTTTCCCCTTTTATTATTTAGGGAGCTTAGGTACCCAAAGCAAAACCATAGTTCCAGACCTGGAATCCAGAGGTCTCAATGTTAAGCACTGCAGTAAATTTTGAAATTATCTTTCAGTTCATTGTTTAGAAGCCTCTAGGCATCTTGATGGCATCTTACATTTTTTTACGTTAAGTAGGGTGTTGGGGCAATTTGTTTGACTCTTTATATTTTTTGTATCTACACTCATTTCATAGCATTTTGAATTACTCCACTCAAAATCTTTTCTGTAGAATCTGCATGCTCTTTACTTTTTCAAAATCCCCATTTGTGACCAAAATTAATCATACAGGCACATTAGAGGCACACTGAAAAATTATACATTAAAAAAAACCAAATTGATGTTTTTACAAGCATATGTAAGCTTTAGTGTCTGCTGTTTAAATTTGTCTCAGACATCATGAGTTGGCAGGGCTTTTTTTTTTCATTATCCTGAAATATATAAATAAAAGGAAAGTGAAAAGTGATCAGTATAAAAATTTATGTTGGAGAAAAGTAAGTGTGCTTTATGAGTAATGTCTTTGTTCTTCTCTAACTCCTCAACCTCAGCTAAGAATCACAAACAGCTTTATGACTTAAGAACCTGGATAGAAAAAACATTAAAAATCCTGTTAAGCTTAATAAAAAAGGCACAATGTCCATTGACAGCTCCAACATTTTGCCTTCACATCTTCATTCACTAATAGAAGTTGGTTGGTTGTTTTGTCAGAAATAGCTTTGGAAATTCAATATAGTAAATGCCATTTTACATAAGCCTTTCTCCTTGGCCTACTGACTTCAATATCTGCTCTTTATGTGCAGCCTATTAATCACATAAGATTCCAGAAGCTGTATTGGTACAATAAAAGAAACATTACCAAGAAAAATACCATAAAAATTTTGCCTTATTTATATTCTTCATTCCCCACTCTGAAAAGTTGTGTATAGGTTAGCAGAGGGGTTTTTGGTTTGTTTTGATTTGGTTTATATTTGGTTTTGAGCCTAACAGAGTAGAAAGTGCACGGAACTGTTGCCTTTATACTAGTTCTGACTAATCTCTGTTTCCTGTTATAATGAGTTGAAATACCATCTGAGCACTTTCTGCCTAGAATGGAATACTGCAGTAGAGATAATTAACTTTCATTAATATTTTTGATTTCTACACTGTGGATTTGCCTTCAGAGACTACAATGACTTAAAAACCCACAGTTTTTCCCTATGGTTATACAATTCTCCTTTAGGAAATAAACATAATGCTGTACTCTATCAATACTACAGTAATGATAAAAGTCTGGAATGTTGTAGACTTTTTTGAGCTCTTACAGGTGGCTCACATAAAAACATTACCTTTACTCAGGCTCAGCAGTGGTAAAGTGTATTGACCAAGGAATTCGTTTGCAACCAGTGATATCTCATCCTCCACACAGAAGCGTATCAATGCCAGTTCTGGAACTTGGACAGTAAAAGAGAAGAGTTCATCCCATCTAGGGCTCAAAGCTAACAAAAAGAGAAAATACACAGTATCAAAAAACCATTTCATTTATTCTACTTAGTATCTGAAATATTGTATCTGCTATTTCTGGTCTGAACTCTTAAACATTCATTCTTTTCCCCTAGATTTCTGTGACCATTTAAATAAATTATGAGACTGACACTGACAGCAGTAATATATAGATCACATCTTTTGTATAGATTGTGGAGTTAAAACTGTCAGAGGGAAGGTCTCAGAGATCTCAGGAGCTAAATAAAATAAGGTAGTCAAGCAATCATTTGACTAGAAGTACTAAAAGAGGATATGGAACAGGAGATGGGTGCTTTATCTTGAATAATGTTCATACAAAGACATAAGAAATTCAGGGACTGTTTTGAACATGAACTATCTACAAAAAGGAAAAAAGAAAAATAGAAGACAGAGGCACAGAAGAAGGCAGATCACAGGGAACTTCTAGTCTGAGACATCAAGAAGATCTTATGACAAAGGTACAGGAATGCTCCATGACAACTACAGGAGTACACACTTCACCTGTCAAGCAATTAAGGGAGTAGTTCTACTAAACTTCCTATGAGCTCAGTGATGAAATCACAGACATTTCTTCAGGAAAATAATGTCTTTACATTTACCAATTAATGTCCTGGGTTTGGATGGGATAGGTTTAATTTTCTTCATGTCATCCTGTATAGTGCTATGTTTTGTATTTGTGAACAAAACTGTGTTGATAACACACCAATGTTTTAGCTATTGCTGAGCACTTCTTGCACAGTGACAAGGACTTCTCTCTTTCTCATGCCGCAACCCTCCACTCCCCATCCCATCGAGGAGGCTGGGGGAGCACAAGAAGTTGGGAGGAGACACAGCTGGGACAGCTGACCAGAGGTGTACCCCAAGCCACATAACATCATGCTCATTATAGAAAGCTGGGTGAAAGAAGGAGGAAGGGAAGACTTTCGAAGCTACAGTATCTGTCTTCCCAAGTAACTATAACACCTGACAAAGCTTTTCCTGCTTTCCTGGAGATGGCTGAACACCTGCCTGCCAATGGGAAGTGGTGATCTATTTTGTTCTGCTTGCATACACAACTTTTGCATTACCTACTAAACTGTCTTCATCTCAACCCAAGAGTTTTCTCACTTTTGCCCTTCTGACTCACTCCCCTGTCCCACCAGGGAGAGGGAGCAAACGGCTGTGTGGGGCTGAGCTGCCATCCAGGATAAGCCCACAACAGGGAGTAAAGATCATGCATTCCATCTTCCTTTAGGAGACTGTCACTAACTAGGAGAGCTTGTGCTTCCTTAATCTACTAGCTTACAAAAATGGCACATAGCATGAACTTCTGCTACAGATTTTGTGTAAGAAGATCCTAGTCTAGAAAGAAATAATTGCAGTCTCTGTAAGTACATAATGACTTGGGATGAAAAAATGGTAATTCCTTATAAAATATTATTGTTCTTTCTTCGCAGTCAAGAGAATAGGACTGACACTCACCATTACTTTTTATAACGCTAGATTTTTTTCTTGTTTGATCTTCTGGCACACCATAAATTTCTATGTTCACTAATGGGTCAGCTTTGTTAGTCTTCGACAGGTTACTGGGTGGCAACTGATGACCACTGATAAGCTGGAAAATTAAAGTTGTAATGTGTTGAAATAACTGTAAGAATGAACTTTACATAATAGCCATATAGCAGCCATAGAAGCAAAAATAGTTCCGTAAGAAACTACCATGAGAAGCACATATCAGCCATAAACTGTTATAAAAATACATATTAAACACAATGAAATTTAAAATATGGTGTTTCCCATTTAATTTAATTCTTGGCTAATTTCTCAGAATTATAGAATCATAGAATGGTTTGAGTTGGAAGGAACTGTTAAAGGTCATCTAGTCCAACACCCCCTGCAATGAGCAGAGACATCTTCAACTAGATCAGGTTGCTCAGAGCCCCATCCAACCTGGTCTTGCATGTTTCCAGGGATGGGACATCAACCACCTCTCTCAGCAATCTCTGGTGACAGGGTTTCACCTGTCACCATTCTCATTATAAAAAAAAAAAAATTATATCATGCTTTAAAAAATAATTTTTAGATTTAAGTTTTTATTCAATAACTAGCCATAAAAATTATATTTGTTTACCATGTAAAATAATAATATTGGAGGAATCAGTCTCATTATTCTTGTATTTTCTAAGATCAAACTCATGAATTCCTGTTAAAGCTGTGTCTAGTGGACCAGCACTAACACCTATCATGACATCAGCATTGTGTTACAGGATATGTAGCAGACTGCTTCACCTGTGTTCCTTCTCTTTCACAGTAACACATAAAAACTTTGCATTTAGTAGGCTCCCTGATTTTTTTTTTCCTTAATTTAGTTAGCTACCTGGAAATTTTGCCTCAGACTGCCCTGTTATCTGGCACCCAGCCTACAAAAAGATTTATGAAAGTCACAACTTTGTCTGCTTTCTATCTAGGAGATAATTAGAGAGAATAACCATCTGTACAGTAATCTGCTTTTTAGAAATAAATGTATGGAATGTATCAAGTGAAATATACAAGCCTGCAAGCCTAGGTGAAGGATATGACTCTTATGACCCAGATCTCAGGACTAAGCATCAAAACTCATGATACAGATCCCTATTCCCCTGTCAACCACCAAAAAAATCAAACCCCACATATTCCACCTTTTGCTTAGGTATTTTCTGTAACACCTTGCTCCAAGAAAAGTTCTAGCCCAAGACATTGAAGAGCAGTGTCTTAGCAAACACCAATGCTGTCCCCTGTCTTCTGAAAATGTCTTCACTAGAAAGTTTTGCAAGGTGCAAGCACTGATGGGCTGCCCACTTAGAACCAGGAGAGGTTCTCTGACATGCCCTGAATGATATGATGAGAATTCAGCCACATTGGCCAAGTCCTGCTTCCCACTCTTACACCATTGTTAGACCCAGTCTAAGTCTCCCACAGGGTGGAAAAAGAGCAAAATCTTTTCCGCACACTATGACCCAAATTCATAAATCCAATTTTTGAGACCCAAGGTGAAGAAGACATACAGAGAGAGTAGTAAATAACATGGTGGGCTCAGAAGTTTACACATAAAATACTTTGAATATTTGTATTTCTGCTTTAAAAGTTATATGCTTCTTGTTGATATGAATTGTGGCACATCGGGTTACAAATTATATTGAATTCAGTAAAATCAGGCCCTGTGTGATTTTTGTGTTCATTTATGCTCTTCTCTTCATTCATTCATTAATTCATTCACAGTCAGTCTGAGAGATCTGACTCACAGATGTTTGCCCTCTGTTAAGTAATTTCTCCAGTCAAGTTAGTAACTCTTCTTTAGCAGAAACTGTTTTTTTCTTTAACTCCTGCTCCTGACTCTTTTTGTCTTCAACCACTGTTTCCTGTTTTTTGCTTCTGACTCTATGAATGGGGCTTTCTACACCCTACAGACCCTCAGCTTCTTTGTATCCTTCACTACCCAGCCTGTTGTCTCAGTCTATGTTCTGTCTAAAAAGCTGCCTTTCTCTTTTGCAACTTCTTCCTTCCCATTGTCAATTATTTTGTCTGTCTCCTGCATTACAATTGGGGATTTTTCCTCATCTTAATTAACTCCAGCTTTATATAAATACGAGTTAAAATAACTGAAGTATATGCATGGGTGCTGGAAATCATCCAGTAATGTCTATTCATAATTGGTATGCTCACTGTTAGGACACTAAAATGTTCTTGATTAGGTGCATACATTATGTAAGTATTTTATAATTATTATTAGTTAATGTTTTATCTCCAATATTTATTTCTCTGAAAGGATCAAAATAGCAATTATACGATAATTTTATGCTAATTAAACATCATTTATGCAAGTAGTGTACTGTGTATTCAGAAATAACACTTTTTCATTGGGTAAAGGTAGTTTTCTAAGTAGTGAACCATTATAAAACGTCTACTTGACCTCAAAAAAGGGGGGTTTCTAACCAATTATTTTTAAATTACATGTATTTCTAATATTTTTAAGAAGTAAATCAAATTTTAACTTGGGAGAAGTAGAAATGATTTAAAGTCTTATTGATTTATCCCCCTTTTGGCATTTATATCATTTTAGGATGGTAGTCCTTTATGTGTGCATAGGGAGATAATGAAAATTAAAAGAAGCATAACGCTTCCTATCGTACCTTTAAACAGTTCAATTTTTCAATCAGCATTATAATAGCACGTGTGGTATTACTAATACTTAAAGAAAATAGCACCAAAACTGCACATTCGATTTCTGACTTCTCAGAGTTCAGTCCCCACAACTGTAACTGACATGTCCCTTTGTCAGCTATACTTGTGACACAGTGCAAGTAATATTTACATTTCTGTTCAAAACACTGTGAAAAAATCTGTATTTTTACAAACTTTTAAAACTTCTGAACACCTACATATTTTTAGAAAACATAAGTGAACTACAGATGGGAAACCATCCAAGCAACAGGAGATACTATAGGAGAAATTTAACATGTTAAAATAATTATATTAAACTTTGCAACAACCAGGAATGGGGGTAAAATAAGAAACAAATAATAGATAACAAGTAACTCTGAACTACAGAACATTTCTTTTTAGATTTTATGGAACAAACCAACAATTAACTAAACTTACCCTTATTGACAGAGACATAGGTTTACTGTATCTTCCAATATTGTGTGGGGTAAATGTTGAATCGTGATTTCTCAAGAATTGTGGTTTCAGAATATAGCCACAACCACCATTGTCTTGGAATTTTCCATCTTGCAATTCCATTTGTAGTCCCGGTGTCTGGAAGTTTAAGGCCACTATAAAATTAAATAAATATTGATTTTAATGGATTAGAGTTGATACCATTTTATAAAACAGCTCTCTGACAATAATAGTAAAAAAAAAGCAAATCAGATTAAAATATGTATGTCTTTCAACGCATATGTAAAATCCTGTTGTTATTCTTAAATGCAGCAGTATTCAATAATGAATGATTCATGCACAAAAGAAGTGCACTATTTACAACTACACCATGTTTTAAGAGTTACCCTATAGATCTTTTGGACACTGCAGTGTGTTGTGCATTTTCCCTTTTCTTCCTAAATTAGATCTTGGACAATATGAAATTAGACATAGTTTTTCTCCATAAGGACTAAATTCTCATACTATTTTCTCTACAGCAGAAAGACGCTGCACACTGAACCTGCTTACAAAGTTCCGGTGCAGAAAGCAAAAACATAGGATTGTAGCTAACATAGTTATGGTGCAGAATACATCACAAAAGCATGTCACCCAGAAGATCAGGAAGATTTAGAAGATTTCATGAGAGGATTTAACTCTAAGAGTTAGAATATTCAGTGCAAATACATCTAAGTTTATAGAAGTAGAAGCAATTTTAAAAGTATTCTTAAATATATCTGAGCAAACTCTCTTCAAGCTTAATCCTCCAGTACTGGTGTTTATTGTTAGCATACACCTGACAGATTATCCTTTCCTTGGCAGCTCAAAATATTTTTGGTTTGCTGCAGCAGCAATAATAAAATAACACATTTCTCATCAACAGGATATTGTAAATCATGAGATAAAGCCAACATTGAAATAGACCTGTTTAATTAAATTTTCCCCTATTCCAGTATATTGGAGCTTCCTCTCACATTCAAAACAGAAAATGCACAAGTCAAATCAGCACAGTGATAACATGACACATGTTAAATAGAAAACGATAAAAAGTTGTTTACTTGATGGCTTGGTAGGAAAAAAAATTAAGACTTTATGCAGTACAAGTGATTCATAATAATTCAGGAAGAGGACCTTATTACATATTTCTATGAGATAATAGCAATGTATTGAATGAATATTTGGCAGAATTCAGATATCCTTATCTCATGTGAAAAATGCAAGAAATATGGATATGTTTCAGTGCAAAAATTAGTTGTTTCTTCACTGCTTTGATGATCCTTTTAAAAAATTCTGTGGTAAATGACACAAATAGGAACAGATCTGTAGAGTGAAACAGCTGGTACTACGGACCTAATGTTTGCACTACACATGTTTTTGGTGGGGTTATTTCAGAAGACCTCTAGCCTGGTCCCATGACCTCAATACCAATTAATGGCTGGAATACATCAAGTGCTCCCAGAGTGCACCCTCTATTTCATCTGAAAGGAATCCCATCTATATAAGCTAAAATTGCTCTGCAACATGTACTAATGTTCAGAAAGTAGGAAGAATTGGGAACCTCGCCTAAAAAATCCCCAAAGAAACAAAAAACCTAAAACCAACAACAACAAAACACAGCACACACTCCTGCTTTGAACTAAATGTTAACATAAATGCCAGCATAGATTCTGTGTCAAGGAATATGCAAAGGAACTTTAAGCTTGTTTTATCTTTGACAGCAGAAATCAAACTTCAAAAGTTTTTTCCCCATTGCACACCATTACCTTTTTTAAAGAGCGTAAGTGTTCTCTTGATATAGTTTTAGTAATGGTTCACAATTTGTTTTGTATGACTCAACGTATCATCCAGAAACAGACCCAAATGTGGTGCTATATGACCCTTCTTGTATATTAATACATTGATTCAAGCACTGCAGTGAGCTGCAACCCTGAGACCCCTTGAAACCTAAGTCCTGGAATGATCTACAGATAACAAGATCTTTCAGTCAGTAGGTAATTCCTACACCATACTTTCAGAATATGTGGTTTTAGAAGTGTAACTAAAATTAGGCAAATCAAACAGTCATAGCTTCAAATAGCAGCTTCCACATGATGAAACAAATTACATGATTGCATATAATGAGACTGTTGCTAAATTTGCCAAGCTTCATAGGCTACTAAGCAGGAAAATCTGAATTAACAACAGAAACAAGCAAAGGAGAATACTTTACATTTTATCATA
Source organism: Athene noctua (assembly GCF_965140245.1). NCBI lineage: Eukaryota > Metazoa > Chordata > Aves > Strigiformes > Strigidae > Athene > Athene noctua. The sequence goes on from NC_134039.1 coordinate 21,598,702, forward strand.
TTAGGAAAATTACATTTGCAACACAAGTGGAGGGCAGTGTTATTATGGTTGATATCTTTAAACATCAACATGGTATCGTTGCTTAATTACATTTTACCTTAGAATAAGTTAAAAACGCACAACAGTAGTTTTAATTTACCTACTGATTTCCTGGTATTGCAAGTTATAACCCAATTAAGTTAAGTGAATATGAAATGTTGTGTTATATTCTCTGAGATGCATGACTCTACTGCAACTGTTTACAAGGTTCATAGCTGCTCGGGGCCTCTTAGGGCAATGTTTTATGGTATATTGTTATGCAGTTTTTCTTTTTAATTAGATGCAGTTATAACCCTTACGCTTCTTGAGAAAAGACAAAAGTTCGTAAATTAAACCTATGTTTTCCATTGTCTAGCAGTATGGTCTTAGCAACATCTTTCTGCAAGGAAGACTGAATTTCTACACAATGTTTCGTTTTAGTTTCGCTGAATTCAACAACATAATTGTCAATAACACGCTTTGTACTGTTGTTTTATGAAACAGTAGAAATTTAATGCGTGTATGAAGAGAACTTTAAACTGATGGTTCCTTTTGGAAAGAAGTCTAAATATGCTTACCATGAAATGATCCTAACTTACTATGCTTACTGTAAAACATAATCTTAACATATGGTTTTCATGGAAAAGTACAGGCACCTGAAGTTTAGGCCCATGTAAGTTAAAACTTTCTCCTTAGTCCTTCCATCAGGCACCAAAAGCCTTTTAACATTGGCATCTGAAATGGATGCAAGTTGTCCTGGAACCATGAGGCCAAATCTCCCTAGATCAGAGTATTTAATATACAAGTCTTCTTGCAAAGTGCCACTGCTGCCATGGCCGTACCTTTTGATCCCGGCTGTAAATAACTTGATATAGCAAATGCAAGTTAAGAAATAATCTAGCTCCAAAAAGATTAAACAATCCGTAATGCACAGAGGAATACAAAGGGTATATTTCATCCAAAACCTCATCCAAAAGTCAGTCCCACAGTTAATTGCAGAACTAACCACAGTCTAAGAATTCAAATACAGTACCTTCCATAAGCACTACCATTCAAGGCAAAATTGATTTTTAGACAGAAGGCAAAAGCTTTTGAAAACCAAAGGGAGCACTGGGGTTCTTAGATTTCAAAGTGACTGTGATATGCAGGCAGTTGAGGAAAACTGCATGTCTTTTGTTTGTGATGCTGCCTCTCAAAATTTCTGTTGGGACTTATAAATCCTCATTTTAAATTTTTTATTCTTCGCTTCCTAGTTCAATTAGCTATATTATGACCCTAAGGTTTAATATATTTTCTGCATTTAAAAGGGAAGATTTGAAAATGGATAAGCACACATTTTTCACCAGTTTTCCTTAAAACAAGTCACTTAATTGCATTTTATACCATTTAAAATCCATCTCAAAATGTCTGAATTTTATGCAATCTCCAAAACTATCATATGCAAAAATCACTCGGTGCTAATGTTCCTATCCCCATGATTTACTTCACACATTTGAGTCTAAAGAGATATAATAGATCACACTTCCAATCCTTTGATCAGACTTGTTGCCATCCTCTCAGCTCTTTCCAGTTGTCTATGTCCTTAAAATGGACAGCTCACAATGAATGCAATGCATCTTCTGTGTCTTAGATATCCAAAATTTGAACGGAATTCCACATAGAAACACTATGAAAACAGGACCATATCCTAATGATCTGGCGTATTTTGTCATTGGTTATGAGATGATCTGTGTGACTGGATTTGAAGACACTGCATTCATTCCACATTAGCACTCCCAGCTGGACAATGACTGTCTATCCTTTCTTCTCACATGCAGGTCACATCTGCATCCAAATTAACCCATCACTGCCCAAATTTACAGAAATGTTTTCAGAAGTTCTTACATGACAGGGTAGTCCACATTACTTTTTTTCAAAGGTACGTAGGTGGCTTTTAAAAAACTTCATCCACAGCCTGAATAAAGGGCATGTTAACTTATTATGAGTTGACTCAAAATGTGGATGAAAAGGAAGGTTATTCAGTCATCAGATTACATTGAAACCAAATGGAGACATCTGAAGGAAGGACAAACTGTAACATGATGACAAATTGTCACCTGTTACATATATCACGAGGCAAGCATTCATTTAATAGAAGCAGCATACATAGCAGGAGGATCTGTTATCAGTAGTAAATAAATATGATAATACCTTTATCATCTGAATGATGAATATAACACTAACTTCTAAGCCCTGTGGAAACGTTAACTATCACAATACCCGCAAGTACAAATAATATTTCCCTTTCAGTATATTGAAAATATTATTCAATCTACTATCCTGTCTGGTAGAGTTTGCATAAGAGAAATCCAATGAATACTGTAGTGCCCTGTGAACTCTTCTCACTAACAGCAGATGTAAGAAAGATAATGCGTTCTCTCACCAAGTGGTCAGAACATGTAATCTGGAAAAATGGTAGAACATGGTGGTTTTTAAATACCTTTTTCATCTGGGTCTATTTGAGAAACTTGGAAAGAATTGCAGCATAATTAAGACTCTCTGCCAAATTACAACAACCTCCTTGGGTGGCTCTGAGCCTGAGCATTACTTGCTGTTCTGGTCCTGTTTTGACAGGTCACTCTGATACCCACTAGCATCTCTGGGTGCCTGTTAATTCAGGCTTGTGGACATACTGTCCAAAGTCTTTTAAGTATCCTTAGCATCCCCCTTGCCTTGGAGTTTATGAGTTTATTATATATTTATGCAGCTTTAGTTCTCTTGCCAAGCCAGTGAAGAGCTGAGATCTCAACCAAACTTTATGAATAAGGACTTACATCTACCAGGGGAAAAAAAAACAACGACAACAAAAACGAAAACAAACAAACAAAAAAAAGCCACCAAAAACTGATTTACAACACACAGCAGACTTAATGGGTTAGTATAAATTTTGGCATACTGTCTCACATCTCTTTCTGACCAAAAGTTTTGGTCAAATTGTATGTATTCTTTTCTTCTCCTAATAAAATAAAATGGGTCTTTAGCTATTCAGACTCCAGATTTTATTAAGTTTAATAATTATTTCTGGCTTTGCTTATCACTGATGCATTTTGAAATGAATGCTCTTATTCTACAGAAACCTAATTCGTGAATGACTTAGAACATGAGGTATTCTGCTGTACTAAGAGGGACTACTCTTCTGAGAACTGTTTGCTCAGCATGTGCAGTCAGTCTGTCCTTATAGCCTTTGGGCCAATTCAATACTGTTTCTCTAAAGACACCGTCATTAGAAACGTTAAGAATGCATTCATTCTAATGTTCATAATTGCTGACATTGTTCCTATTTAATTGCAAGTAGCTCTATTGGAAAAATGTCAGGTGATTAAAAATCATTGCCCAAGTATTTCTACAACTAGTTTAAATTAGGGACCCTCTCTTGTGAGATTTTAATGGAGAAAGTACCTAAAACCTTTCTGATAAACTATCAAATGTAAAATATAAATAGATTTTTGCTGCTTATTTAATGTGTTGGTGTGAAAGTTATACTTCAGTGTAGGTCTGAGCATCTTTTGGTTGTCACTTCACTTATTTCACACCTGAAACAGATCCTTTTCCAAAATATTTTTTTTAAAATTTTTTGCCTTGTGCTTATTGGCAGAACAGTGTGTATTAACGGATTTTTTTTTACTGTTTTAGTTTGGGTCTCTAACAGACTTAGAGCAAGGTCAGCAAGGAGTTCAGAGACAATTGTGTCCCTGCAATTTTTTTCTGTCTTTCTTTAAAATTGACCAGATTTCAAATAAATTTAGTATTCTATTAGTTGTCTGCAGTTGTGGGTTTAGTAAAGATAACTGAAAAAGTTAATGATAAAATAAAATTTGTGTGTCTTTACTTTTAAGTGAAATTCCAGTAACTATTAAACACACCAAAAAAGAAGCTACCTAAAAAGAAGGAAGTTCCAGAGTAGCCTAAGACCTTTGTCATAACCTGGCAGTTAGAGACATTCCTGCACGAGAAACATGAAACGTTTATTCAAAACACCTCCCAGCTCTTGGAGCTATTCCAAAGAAAAGGTGAATGTATTTTGTTAGCTTCATATATCAGGGTGATATTGTCCCACCTAAGTTGTAGATGTCTACACGAGTCAGCTGTCCCACTACAGCTAGCGAGGATCTAATCAATGAAGTTGAAGGGATAATGTAACCAAAAATGGGTCTGTGAGATCTGGATTATGCAATTCTAGTACCTGTCCCTTTGGGCTGGGGTCTTACAGGAGCAAACAGAGCTAAAGCAACACTTTTTGGGGGCTCCACAAACCATGATGGCCATGTGGCCTATTAGAGCTGTGGATTTTTTTCGAACTGCATGACTTCGTTAATAATAAACACTCTTCTTTGTTACATCTTAGTATTTCCACAACACACTATTCAACAGTATTTAGTAAGATTTACGTTAGTTGTGCAAGATCTAACTTTCACTTCATAAAGATGAATTTTTGGACAGTTAAAATCATACTAGGAAGACAGTAATAATAAGGTATTGACCCCTGTGCCTTTTCTGCAGCTGATCTATGATGACTGGTCCTGTCCTTCAACCATCAACAAGAGGGAGTGGTCAACCAAGAGACACTTTTCTATGTCTTCTCCTTTCATTCTTCCAGGGCATTGCTTGGCTTGGAAGCTAGCAGGAAATCTTTCCTGTCTTATTATAACGCATTCTCCATGAGTCAGTTGTGGGATAAGGCCACAACAAGCCCAAACAGAGTCAGCTCTAGACTGGAAGGATAGCTGTACAGAACAACCTGGGCATGTTTTTGCCATCGGGTCTAGGATGTGTCAGACTCATCCCCTGCCTTTGAGCAGAAGAGGTATTTTAGTCTGGGGCAAAATCTGGAGTCCATTTGCAAAGATAGCTGAAGCTCTGTTTAATAGCTGGAGACTAACTTTTGGGCTTTTAGATGCAGAATGAACAAAGATGAAATGCTGTGATGTATCTGTCTTTTCTATGTCATAGGTTAAGTCATCTGCAAGGTTTTAAGGATCACAATGTTAGATAAAGAGTGCTCACTTAATATCTAACTGAAATAATGTATACTGTGAAGAGCTTTGAGGTATTCTAATAACCTAACCGGACATAAAAACAAAAACATTAAAGCATGTCACTTCACAAATTTCATTAGAAATTCAAGCAACAATTCAAAGCTATAATGAATATTCTCGATTTGTTTCAGATGTTGCATTAGCTGTTAAAAAAAGCCATGTTATAGAAAATGCTTGCTTCGCGCTTTTGCTGTTATAAAAAAACTTCCGGTAAAAATAACCAAGAGTATAAAATTATCATGCTGAAAATCTAATTAAATCTAAGAAAAAGTAGTATATCACCACCTTTTAATAGAAGAGCCTGTCTTTTTCTTTAAATTCAATTTCATTTTTTCATAAATTCCTTTACTAATTTTGACACTCCATCACATGTTCCAAAAAGTATAGTGTTAAGTAAAATTGCGAGAATATCTAAATTTCCCATGACCAAACATAATGTTTATTTAGGAAAACAAGAAATCAGTCCTGTTGTATCCAGTTTTGCCATTTGTTCAGCAAGAAAGGTAAACACTAGTGTCACAGAAAATGTACAACTGGAAATGGTTGTATTTTTACATTACATTACAAAATATTTTTTACTTTACAAAATAATTTACTCTAAATTATTGATCCTGTGCTCTCTATTTCTTAATGATGCTTTCCAAGGTCTGCCTCATATTTAAGTTCTTAGTCACTTAGAACCCAAGGAAGGTCAGACTTGATGGTCATTTTAAGTTGCACAGTTGAGGCATACCAAGATTTCAATAGGTGTGTTTCTTTTCCCTAGGCAGCTTCGGAGATTAAAACCAGAACTTTTCATCACACATCTTTATGCATTTTTTTGTCATGTTATTTTACACAAGATTTAGCCACAAAACACATGTGACAAGATTGCCAAGCTGCATTTCAATGTCACAAGCCAAAACAAAATCTATGGTAAGAAAAGATCCATCATACAAATAGTGGAAACTTCACAATAGCATATAAATTTTTATGTGTTCCAGAAAACATAAGCTCTATATAGCCTCTTCTAAAACAAAATTCTGTACCTGCTATACCATGTCTTTCTCATACAATTTATGACACGTTTTTGTAATTCCTGTAAATTGTTTTGATACATGGATAATGTTTTCTACTGCATGTAAAGGATGTATTCAAAAGGGTATTTAAGTCTTCCTATTTTTATTTTCACTGAGGTTTGGGGGGTTTTTGCTCTGTTTTTCTCAGTGAATATAATACAAGTGATATCTGTTTATTTAAATAACTGTCCTGAATGTTCTTTCTCTGCATAAATCTTTACATTACATTTTATTTACTAAATAATTGATACACCAAACTAGTTCTTTTCCATGCCACACTGCAGTTGTATGCAGGAGGCATACTAATTTTCCCAGACTATAAAAAGTTGTTGTAGGTATTTTTCTCCATAAGACCTCTTTTTCACAAAACCTATTCTGTTCTTACGAGTCTCAATTTTCAGAGAAGGTATTTTTCTCCATAAGATCTCTTTGTTCACAAAACCTATCTTGTTCTTACAAGTCTCAGTTTTCAGAGAATGGACACTGAGTGCACATGGATATCCAAAAGTGATTTTGTGAAAACTCAGTACATTTTACTGTGGGTTTTAACTTGCCTTGCTCTGGAAATTAGATTTACACAATTACATAATTCTCATTCTCAGCCTCAACAAATCTTGAGCCTGTAAGACCATTTCATCCTGCTTTAGCTGAGTGCCAGGCTGCTCCAAGTTAATATGTTTTAACCAATTTAGAGAAAATTGCTGGCAAGGTACAGAGGAGAGTACTGTTTTGGATCTGTCACTAAGGGAAGTGCACAAATAACTCTATTATCGTTTACATGATGCAGAGGCCTGGCAGAGAGTATTATATGTAGGTTTGAACCTGTATTTTCTTTGCCCAGGCAGAACTGTCATGAATGTTAGAGGAAGTTAAAGGTAGGTGAGGGTATGCTAGGAGGTATGGGGAGGGTGAAAGGATCTGAGGAAGGAAAAATCTGAGAAGCCCATGAACAGTTTTAGGGAAGTGGTAGAAAGGATCTGGTTTGCAGAGTGCAATGGCAGTGAGACAGGGAGGGTATGTGGGCTATATGGACACAAGACAGACACAAAAATTAAGAAATCTGTGTTAAATCAGTGGGAGGACATCAGCAGAAGATTCACTGAGTGGAGCTTTGGGAGTTGCATTGTGAAGCTCAGTTATATTTCTGCCAGTTATCAAAAACAGATTAGGGAATCAAGAATAGATCTGACATGGCTTGGAAGTAATATATCTGGAGAAATGCTTATAATCAGCCTATTCCCATGAGAAAAATAGTTCTTTAAATGAAGATGCAAATGATGTGACCAAGAGGGATGACCTAACCACTTCCTGCATATTTTTAATTCTTCCAGGAAGGGGCCCAAAGCCTCTATACAGAAAAAAAAAAAAAAAATCATGTTTTGTATACTAATGTTTAGAATGACTTTTCATCGAAGTATACTCTGAGTCAACAGTCAATATATTCATTCTGAAAGATGTCAGTCCTGTTTGAGATCTAACAAATGGATATTTTTTGCAGAGATCAGTGTGGAGATTTACAGGCTAGAAAGAAAACTAGAAAAACTGCAGTATGATAAGCCTGAGAGATGAATTCAATTTTAAATTAAGGACCTCTGGCCAGTGCTTCCTCTAAGCATGAAACAAGCTTACTAGTTTTTAATAGCAATATAGACAGCATCCAAAGAGTGCACCACCCCAGGTAAATAACCCAGCAATAGTATGACATCAAACTAAGTGAGGATCAATCATGACAACAGAATATTTCAAATTATATGGTAATGGAGAGATACTTCAAGCAATGGCCTAGCCAAAGTCCAAATCTGTACTATAAATATGCATTTTTAATTACACAGACACAAACAAAATTTATACTAACTAGTGATTTTTTTACCCTAATATAGTTGTAAAACTATATGTCAACATAACAGTCAGGATGAGAAACAGAATTTTTAACAATTAAACGATTTTGAGGGGGTCTAAGAACATTTCAGTTCTTTCACAGAACAGCCAGCACTAGTGGCCAAATTCACATGCTCTCCCTAGTGTCCCATTGCTTACTGAATTGACTCAACTGACAGCATGGCATAGCTCTGGGTGTGGGAACATCAAATACTAAGAAATTTAGGCTTGGGCATGTGCTCCACCATTTGTGGTAAGGACAACAGATGTGGGAACAGTGATATCTCTCAGTGAAAGCTAAGGCATGATGCTCCTTCTAAGTTCTATGAGTGCAGGATAGTAGCTGTGGATACATTAGGGGGTTAAACAACAGATGAATACAAATGTGCATCATTGATCAGAAAAAGCACACTAAGAAGGTGTTTTACCAATTATTAGACCTAGCATAAAGGACACAGCCAGCATAAGGATGAACCAATAACCTAATTGTGTTTGATACAAAAGGGTCAGTACATGGGTGAGTGCTAGGGGTACAAACAAGTCAGTCAGATCATACATAATCAACATCAATCCCACTGACCCCAACAATGACACTCCATGACCAACAATGGGTGGAACAAACAGTGAAATGCAGCTTCCCATAGAAGAAACAGGAGACAACCAAGTCAGTAAGACCAAGGAAGCCACATACTGAATCTCTACACAGCCCACGTTTACAAAAGCCAGACCTGACTGGAGCCCAGCTCCAGGGAGGCAGGAGGCCCTTCCCCAACAGGGAAATCTGCAAAGTGCACCCACCTCACAGACAGACACTGCCCCTTCCTGCAAGGGGTCCCAGCTTTTATCCCCAAGTGGGACACCTGGGGCTCATTTACCCAATGGCTCTCCCTGCCAGGCCGGCAGCACCCTGGAGGGAAGCTTAGAGGTAAACTCACCCCCCCTTTGTGAAGGGCTGTGGGAATCACCCCTATGTCAACCTTAATTTGGGGCTTGGGGTTGAAACCCCAGCATTTCAAAAGGTAACTTGAAACACAAGATATCTGGGAGCTGAGAAAGGAAACAAGTGAAAAAAAGAAGCCTGGGGCAAGGGTGAACATAAACTCCCAGGCCCTACAGGCAAAGTGAAATCTGCGCCCATCTCTGCATGTGTATTTTAATATAACAAGGTGAGACCATACATTTCATCTCTCAAAACTGGGATCCTACAGCAAACTGCCCTGCTCACCCCACAATTTCCCTTAGGTGGCCTTAGTATAAAATAAGAATAATAGAGAGAATTTATATATGGATGCAAAAAATATTGTTCTCTACCTAAGGCTGAAGCAAGTGTAGCAAATGAACATAGAAAAAGATTCTGTAACTGAGAATCTTTTAAACTGATGAATAAAAAGATGAAGGCAAGGCTCTGTCAAAAGCCATTAAAAGGGGAAAGTGCTTACAGGTGAGAGGTTTTTCAAACCTGAATACAGAAGTCATGCTTATTTTTAACAATTTCAAATTAAAAATTAACTTGAAATGTGGAAAACCAGAAATTATTATTTCATTGCTCAAGGAACTAATATGCTTTGTACTGGAAATTAAGTTGTTAACCTATGTTGCATATGTGCTGCCAGTGGAGACTCCCAACAGTGACCAGCTGTACCTGCATATTCTACTGACCAGGAGCATTTGAGTGCTTCTTTGCAGTAGCATATGATAATCTGGGAATTCTTGGCACCAGTATTAATTGTGTGCCCACATCTGCATCTGTGCCACTCCAGTCACACAAAACCATTGAAAACCCACAGATCCTTCAGATGAGGATTCCATCGCTGTATAAAAACTCCTAAATCACACATATATATATCCTTCCATCACCTCAACTAAGTCAATGATACAGGGCAAACTTAGGAAAAAGTAAGTCCAATTGCATTCCAGGAATTCACAACTTTAGTTAACTAGGCAGCTGCTTCTATTCCCTTGCAAACTACAAGTAACTATAAAGAGTGCTAGACTTCAGCTGAAAACTGTTTTAAAAAGAAGAAATAAAAAAGAGAATAAAGAGAATAAAAAAAAAAAGGGGGGGGGGGGGGGGGGGGGAGAGCAGCATCTGCCATTCCCATTTTCCCTTATAATCATGTTCTATTTATACTTTAGCCACAGCTAACAAATAAGGATGGAGGTTATGTAATTTGATTAACACAGCATGCAAAAGAATGTAATCTATTTTCATTTTCTTGGAAGGTATATTACAATTATTTTTTTTTTCAGTACTGTGCTTAATGCATAGCACACTCATTTTTACCTCAAAACCTAAGTTAACAAAGTTAATCATTTCAGCCCAAACAGGCAGTAGAATAGAAATTATAATTTGGACTCTCCTTACAGACACACACAGATAAATACCATAGAATTATTAATAAAAAAGGAGATAATATATGAAGAAAAATAAGAAAATTCTGGTTTAGCTGTTGGAAGTTGTTTATGTATGTGCTTTTGCTACACTGATTCATAAAATAAAATCGTGCTTTAGGGCTAGAAGTAATGCAAAATAAGATTCAAAGCTTAAAAATGTATTGTTTTTACTAGTGTTTTTCTTGTTATCCAATAGAGGAAAAACTAGTTTAAAGAAATTAATGATTTATAATAAACTGGGATATTTGGGATAATTAGTTAGGGCCTAATTGTAACTAATTACAAAAGTAAATAGTTGAAAATAATATTCCCCTTATTTATTATATACCAAAATTCCTGGATTCTGGGATGAAAAATTACTAGAATATGTAGACTGAAGGAGAAATTGAGATAACAAAATGAAAGTCATGCCACTGAGGAAAAATATGTAACTTACATAATACAAAATAATACTACAGGAAGGATAAACTCTCTCATCTGTATAGTCTCTGCAAAGCCTGGAGTACAAGTCTCTGCAAATGCACATACCCATTTGACACCCCACATTCCAGAACTCTTGTGGATTATAATTTGAAGAGTTTGCTCTTGTTCCTTTAGGGTAGATTCTTGTAATGAATCTTGAAGTATGTGAAACAAATTCTTTAGCTGAAAAACAGAATGATAAAACTTTGGTAGGAAAAACTTTATTAATAAAGAGTTTCTATTTGAATAAATAATAAAAATATAAAAATTTGATACAGCAATTTATTTTTTTTTTTTCACACAATGAGTATATTGTATCAATGTATTTTTCCAAATTAGCATATGGGCCACTTTGGAGATATGTCTAAATCATATTTTAGAACCTTAATATTTTGTGTATATTTGAATCTGATAGTATTGGTGTGCACAGTTCAGACTTCTGTTAAAGGTTCAATAACCAAGAATCATTCCTTCATGGAAATGTTCTCTTTCGTCACCTCTGTGTCAGGTAAATATATGATTTTTACACATGCTGTATTCTCATGGAAAATTAAAAGACAACAAACAGGAAACTGATCAAAAAGCCCACTCATTCTTTAATAGTTCAAAAAGGGAAAAAAAAAAATCCTAAAATGATCTTAGCTTGATTGCTTTTTAAGGTTTAAATAAAATGACTGAATAATTTCAAAACCAGTGAACAGCACACTTCTAAAAGATGCTTAATTGGTTCATTTATAATCTTCAGAAGATGTTAACTATTCAAATAACTTGATTTTCTTCCACCTAGAAGTGTTCCCCTTCCACAAAGGCATAAACTTACTTCTATCTACACTATTCCTGTTTAGTAACTAAACAGAAGTTTTACATTTCCAGGGTCATCACTTTGATTCTTTCCATCCTCCCCTTGCACCCCTTTCTTTTTTTTTTTTTTTTTTTTTTTTTTAAACTAAATCTACTTTTATTTTCACTGTATTGCTAGAGAGACAGGAGAGGACTCTGACTGTGGACAGCTGTCAAAAACCTACTTAATTTGATGCCATTCAGCACTGTTCATCCAACCAACCATTGAATCATCTCCACAAAATGGCGGATAGCAGCTGGGCTGACCCTGAATGAATGGGTCTGTGGCAGACTTCATTCTTATGGTTAGTGATCTCTGTTCTTAACAATCCCTTAAGGCTTTTGACAGACAGCTGGAGTTAAAGCAGAAGAGTGCACTGTATTTGCTGCACCAACCGGAGATGCTCCAACACAGAATGAGTTTTGAATAATCCATCTTGGCTGGTATGAAAAACCTGGTCCAATGGAGCAAACTGCCTGCTATGGGGTTTATTGATCCCATCAATGCATATTCTCTTATCAAAGTCAGGAGTACTGCATGCCCAATTCCAGTGAGTACTACAGACCATACATGGAGTAGGGTGTGAAATCTATTCTACATATTTTCAAGTATTGATTGCAACTTCTAAATTATTTGATGCAAAAAATAATGAATCAAAAGGTATTAATACATCTTGTATATTATGTTAACATTAAAACAAAGCTGAGTTTCTGTTTTCCTCACAAAACCAATCAAAATTTAAAAATGCAGTGCAAACGACAAGCTATTTCTAACATAATGTTATAAAAAGAACCAAATAAAATTTTAACCCTTCCAATGCCTAAGCAGTGAACTATAGCAACATTGTAACTTTTATCTGAATAAATCAAAAGAAATTACCTGAATGTTTTACAAATTTCCGTGCTCGAACCTCTCCAATGGAATTATTTTCAAAGCACTTCTGATTAGCCAAGGAATGCTCAAAGCTCACAAATTTCTCAGATTTGGTATAAATCACAAGGTCTGACAGACCAATGGCAATTTTCGTCTTCATCTAATAAAAGTAATAATACAAAATAATGGAAGAAAAAAATCACAATAACACATATTTCATCAGTATTATTAACCATTAGAAGAAACTACTGTTTAGGATGCAGAAAGCATGGGGAAATGTGTCACAATTAATGAATATTTGAGCTTAAGATATGAATTTAGATAGTGAGAGTTGATCCAGTCAGAGACAATTAAAGTTATTGTCTTTATGTACATCATAGCAATTGTAGGATGAATGGAGAGATGCTCTCACTGTTTCTTAGCACAGTGTTCTGTTGGACAGCTTTATCATTTCCCTGCTTCTGAGTCTGTTACGTAAATTAACATAATTTGTCATGGCTCTTAACGTTTCTCGTTTAAAATATATGTCCAACTTTATTTTTCTAGATACATAAAGTACTAGAAAAGGTGTACTGGTAGCAAGTACTTGGAGGAAAAAAAAAAGACTAGGAGAATCTATATATCAATAGCATAAACTCAACTACAAAATGTAGATTAAGAATAGTTTACCATGCCAAGCAAATCAAATATAGGTATATTCCTCCAAGCATTGCTCTAAAGTTAGGAAATCTCTGTTCTTCTTAATTAAGATGGAAAGTTATTTGGACAAAATCTTTGCTTAGTCTTGCTCCATTACTAAAGCAAAAGCAAAGGCTGCTGTACATTGAAGTGACTGAAATTTTACAAGGGTCTTATCTCTTAAACAGAGGAACTTTTTGACTAATTAGTGGTAGGAGCCAGCAAAGAGCTGATGGTGTTAATAATGTTTGTATTCCATTAAAATTTTTGAAGGTAAATTCTCAGCTGACAATATAACAAGGATTACCTGTTTGTGACTCTTAAACTACTTGAAGTTCATTAATTATTCTGGGGCTATGTACCATGAAGAGCAATAGGAGTCTACTGTCACAAAACTCCTGAATAATACAGCTCTGAATATGAAAGGCAGTGACACAACCAAAGCCAACAGCATCACTAGGGTATCTTGGATGTTGATTCAAATGCTCTCCCATTTTCCAATAAAGAAACAAAGTGGGACCTCAGAAAAAATACTCCCACTCCAATAAAGTGGAACCCCAGAACCATTTTCTCTTCTGCCTGTGAAACATGACCAGACATCTGCTGTTGCTGTTATTGATCAAGATGTATGTGGTATATGTTTTGTACAGTAATGTAATGTTACAAATATATGTGACCCTATTATCTGGAAATCTGGCCTTTTCTTTTCAAAGAGGACTCCATCCTTCTTCAGATTTTTTCCTTAATCTCTCTATATCAGATGGAAAGAGAAAGAAGCAAAGATCTTGACCTTCAAATCACTTCAAGAAGAGACAAAGAGGAAGGGACACTGCCTCTTGACAAAAACACTGAGCCCTGAAGAGCATTGCTAGTCTACCTGCACTCAGATAATTCAAAGCATGATGTGTAAAAATGACTGGATAATGGGTGCCTCCCGCCTGCTTAAAAAACTCGAACAAAGGAGTTCGTACCCTGATGGACCAACAGATTTCTATGCAAAGAATTACTACTTGGCTTAAAAAGTAAGTTCAATTTGACTATCAGAAAGAAGATTACATCCAATTTTTACACTTTCAGAAGTTGTATTTAATGTCAATTCTCTACATGATAAATGTAAAAATACTTTTCTGTTATAAGTGCTTAAAAATGGTTTAGTGCAAGCAGATCTCTACACCAAATTTTTTATATAAATCCAGAACAGAAGCAAATAGGGGAATGGGAACTCTAAAAATCTCCAAGATATACTGGTGTACTGTAGGAAGAAATAGTTAACTGTCCTTCATCATCAGAAACTGTTAAGAGTGTTCTCCATGCATAGCTCCAGGAGGATCTTGAGACCAACAAAATAATTGAGCAACTTTATCGTAGTTCTATTGTAGTATTGAGCACCTGGGCCAAACACAAGACTTGAAAGTGGAAAAAGAAATGTAAGTGGAGTTTAGGATAGGATCACAGGGAAGAGTCTTATAAGAATCAGAAAAATATATTGCTCCAAGTAATTTTCAAGCCTACCATTTAAATTTAGTCTCTATTTTAAGATGATGTATTACTTACTTTTAAAAAAAAAGCTGTCATACATCTATGTGTTTTCTAAATTCAATAGAGACAAAAGTTACCTTTGCCTTTTTTCGAGGTGGGAGTGAATGTCCGTGTTCACTTTTTCTTTTTGAAGAGCGAGTCCTTGGGTAAAGAGGGGCTTTTTCATCAGTCTCAGCTTCATCGGACAGATACTCAAATTCAGAAATTTCTCCTGTCTCACCATGACTGTCAGTATTTCTCCTGAGCATACCTTCCTCAATTGTTCCAACTTTTTTATTTTTTATCAGAATTTTGAACTTTAATTCCTGTAGAAAAGAGGTTAAACAGTAGTAACTGGAATTATGTATGGATTAATTGTAAGTTTTCATATCTAGGTATTGCTTAACCCACTTTCAAAGATATTTATTAAGTATAATTAAGTGAGGTAACACAATGAAGTAAAGATAGATATCAGTAAAGCAAAAATCAAACACAAGTAAAACAAACAGAATCTGGGAATCAAAGCATACATCAGAATGTGAATATCTAATGACAGGAAAAAATGCTCCCCACCACACAGATATAAAGATGCTGAAACTGTGAGCAAGATTAAGGTAGGAAGATAAGTGTCAGAGGTGACAGCCAGGTAAGACATAGTGAGTACATTTTTTTACTATGCATGAGTTAATTTTTATATATAGACTTATAGACATGTATCTGATATTAATTTGATTTTTTTTTTTTAGCTATCATTGCAGCTGCAGGAAATCTGTTACTCCATTTGATTAGTACATTTGTGCGCATCTATCTAGTGTACCAAATTAAACTTTTGTGGTTATGTCATTATACAGTGAATCCTTATGCTGATCTTACCCGGTCAGAGGAATTAACAGAGTTTGGTAAAAATTCATTAATGTTATCATTTCTAATAAAATGGCTTTCATCTATGCACCTGTATCCTATGAGTTCAAATTTCACTTAGATTTATGAAATAATATTCATAGTAAAACAGCTATTATGTAGCAGACATTCATCTCTACCTCTGTACACAAGAACTGCTAGTGAATAACAGGACTGACATATGTTTTTGATAAAATGATGCACAAAATATTCCTTAAGTTTCATATGAAAAGGAAGGCTATGCTGCTGGGAAGGTTGCAGAAACAAGGAACAAATACTTACACATTAAATAAAAGATAACTGAAGTGTTGTATTTTAAGGTATCCATTAATATGAAAAGCATGGATGATAGAAACATATACATAAAACCAAAGCTTTATAATAGAAACTAGAGCCATAGGCAAAGAAATAGACATTCCATTTTTTTACATTGCAATCTCCATTGTTGATAATCCCCTATCACTTCAGATCATGTATTAGTAGTTTGTCAGTCTGCCAGTGGAATGAGATATCCTATGCTTAATATCTATCAATGCCATGCTATGCTAGTGTAAGATTTGATTAGTCTCTCTGCACTGGTGATGTAGAATAAGGGTATCCTTTAACATTTCCTTCATTTCTTATTGATGTAGTCATTTTTTTTCTGTGATATTTTTAATAGAGTTTCAATATGAGTAATGTTACTCATATTTTTAAAAAGTTCTGAATTCTCCTTTGCATGTTCATATTTCCCAATATTTAAAAGCAATTCTATAAATTTTTGGTCTTGCATTTTGTTATTCATAGGTAAGATTTAATTCTACAAATTAAAAAAATCAAACTGGCATATAGGGGAAGAAAAGCTTTCAGTGAGCATGTTACTGCCTCATATATGTAAACCTCCTTTAAGTAAAAAAAGATCATAGTCTGTGTCATCATATAAAATGGGCCATGATGTTTTAAGTCAGATACTTTCTAAAATTCTGCTTATGAACTCTTAGCAAAGATGTAAATACCCTGAGGTAGGACAAACTTTTTTTTTTTCTATAAATAGATAACATTTTAAAATCACAACTCTCTTTTCAAAAACTATTAGAGGAAATACTCTAGCCAAGAAGAAATTTTGCTATTTTTTGGCCAGAAGCATATTCCAATAACAGTTAACCCAAATCACTGAAAGTGAACCATGAATTGAAAAAACTTACCATGGATTTTAAGTCTGAGCGTCAAATAAATCTTCAAAAAAACTTATAACAAATGTATGGTTACAAAATCAGTGACTAAGTGAAATTTGACTTCTTTAAATAGTAAACAGCAATGCTAAGCACGTGACATCTTTTTGTAAAAATGTCTATAAACTTTTAAGCAGGTAATGAGCTGAAAGTCTGAACATTCACTAGAACTTCTCTTTTCTAGTCTAAATTTAAAATACAAAATATTTTTTAAAAAACATGGTCACTATGTTACAAACTGTAAGCATACTAAAAGATTTAACTACGTAAAACATAATAAAACTTCCTTAGAGCACAATGGAATTGCAAGGCTGGCATGAGCAAAAGCCTCCAAGTAAAATAATTTGGAACAAATGATTAAATGAACACAACATAGTTCTTCTACTAAATACTGTAACATACAACACCAATCAGAACAACTGAAGTAATACAATACTCCAAGACAAAATCACAAGCATTTTGGAATGGATCAGGCAAACCCACCTATTGAACGCTGCAATTAATGTAAAAAGGGACAAAATTCAGTCCTCAGAAATGTAGAGAACAAGTCCTGTATCTTGTTTTTTCCTGGGTTGGAGTTAATTTTTCTTCTTAGTAACTGTAATAGTTCTGTGTTTTGGATTCAGTATGGGATTTGGTATAAGAAGAATGTTGATAATGCACTGATGTTTTCAGTTGTTACTAAGAGATCAAGGACTTTCCAACTCCCCATGTCCTGTCCATGCTCAGATATACAATAAGCTGGGCGAGAGCGCAGCCAGAGCACTAGACCCAAATTAGCCAATGGAATATTCCATATCATGTCATACTCAGTATATAAAGGAGGGGCGGCTGGGAAGGAGGGAGTTCTTTCCCATTTTGGGGATTGCGTTTTAGGGATCTCAGTCTTTTCAGAATTGCTAGCCAGGAACAGGCTGAGTATCAGTGAGTGGGTGGTGAACAATGACACTGTACATTACCCATTTTTGTACTCTCTATTATTGTGATTGTTTTATTTTATTTCAATTATTAAACTGTTTTTATTGCAACCTACAAGTCTTCCCTTACCCTCCAATTCTTTCTCCATCCCCTGGACAGGGGACGGTGAGCAAGCACCTGTGTGGTGTTTGGCTGCCAGCCGGATTTAAACCACGACACCCTGGATTTGGATCATGACTATTAAAAAGATAGTATCTCCCCCTATTTAAATTTAACTTGTTCACAGAATCACAGGATCAGCTAGGTTGTGTTCTTCTCTTTTCTCCTCTCCTGACCAGCTGTACATGCTTAGTAAGAGGAATATCAAATCCTGAAAATCTTGCAAAGTAATAAGGTTAAAATTAATTGAAACTTTTACATAATTTTCTCTTACAAGAATTATATTACTATCTTAAATACTGATATGGGGTAAAGATGCCACACCTTCTGTGAAGTCTAACATGGGGGAAGACTTTGAGGCATCAACAGAATTTATCTTGAATGAAAAGGACACTATTGTTAAATACAACTGTGGGAAAAAAAAACCAAAACAAAAAAACAAACAAACAAAAAACACCAAAAAAGCCCCAACCAAACAAAAAAACAACAATTAAAAAAAAAAAAAAGCACACAAAAAACACCCCATCCAAAAAACACCACCAGCATTCTCCAATGATTCAAGAAGAGAATCATACTTAGTAGAAGTGTGAATGGGTGTTTTTGTGGCAGCCTTATAAATCACAGTTATTGAGACATTTCAAATCAATACCACAAGTGATGTCTGAGCTCTAGCTAAATGTTTGTTAAATGTCTAGTTAATTACATCAGAAGTACCTTTTTAGCTATCTCATAACAAGTTTTCATACCATACAGTTATCTAGTGAAAATCCCTTACATTGAAAATTTCAGTTCTGTCTTGTGCTCTGTAGTAGACACAAAATACATGAGAGAATCTTTCTAAATGTTCCTTTTTCTAAAATACCAAAAAGCAAAACATGCCTAAAGAAGGCAATTGGAAGGGCTGACACTGGCAGGCTAATTTTCTGGATGAAGTGAAATCCTGTGTAAAAGCCTGTGTGTGATAAGAAACACTCCATCATTAAAAACTATTTTACAATATAATATTTCTCATTCATCTAGCAAAAAGAGTCCTACTCAGGAACCAAACTTTAAAGATAAAGAGAGGATCAATCTGCTAATGGCTCAGAGGCTTGACCTATTATAACTGTTGGCAGTAAGGTTAGATCCCATTGAAAACCAGGTCTCTTAGCTGGCAATGCTTTGCCCTGTTTTACCTGAGGATTTCATCAGATGTTAGAGAAATATGAAAACACACATAGACTTTCCCAACCATGCAATTAAAAAATTAAAAATACAGCTGAAAGTAGTCTTGGAGAAAGTTCTAGTGCAGACGGTTTTGACTTTCTTAGAGACTCCTAAGGCAAAAAATTAAAATGTAACTGATCCCTGAATATGTTGCAAATAACACTGTTAATCAGTCAGAGAGTAGCAAGGGCCAGCAGCTGTACAAGGTGACCCAGGAGCTGAGGGTGACAGCAGAGCAGGCATGGGGCAATAACCTCACCAACCAGGGCAAGAGCAAAAGAAGTGGAGCAGTTCTGGTGATGGTAGGCAAGTTCAGGAAGCAGTCCAGTGACTGCCAGACAAGTCACAAGGTAGGTCCAAGGTCAACCCAGGAAGCCATATCATATAAGCACAGAATGACTGAGTTTGGAAGGGACCCCTGGCAACCATCTAGTCCAACCTCCTTGTTCAAAGCAGGGTCAATAAGAGTTAGGGCTGTGTCCGGTCAAGTTTTGAGTATCTCCAAGATGAACACTCTATAATCTCTCCAGGCAACCCGGTCCAGTGCCTGACCACCCTCGCAGTAAAAATTATTTTTCTCATGTTTAAATGGAATTTCTTATGTTTCAGTTTATTCCCACTGCCTCTAACCATTTCCCTGAGAAAACTTTGGGCCCATCTTTCTTTCCTAATGAAGCCCAAGACAATGTAAGCCTTTTTGCTGCCATAAGGGTACATTGCTAATTCATGGTTAACTTGTCCACCAGGATTCCCAGGTTCTTTTCTGCAAAGCTACTTTCCAGCCAGCCATCTCCTAGCCTGTGTTGGTGCATGTGGCAATTCCTTCCCAGATGCAGAACTGTCAGCAAGGCAAAGCAAGGAATAGCAAGTTGCAAGGACAGGCACTACATTCACTGTAGCTCAGGCAAGAACCAAAGACAAGAATGAGCTAAAATGCAGCTCCCATGCCAAAGTATGAGAGTGCATAGGTGGAGGCCCCAGATGAGGGCTTTTGCCTACAATTTAGCTGTTTTCATGTAAGTCTGGTCCAAGGCTAAACGGCTGTGCTATACCAGAGATGACATTGTACCTAGGCAACTAAATCTCTGGTGGGTGGGTTGGAAGGGAATCCAAAGGAAGATTACAGGGAAAGATGGTTACAGGTTGGTCAGGATAATTAGTCTGGTGTACTCAGGGCCCTCATGCACAGATTCCCTACCACAGTTCAATTTTCCAAGATGATACATTCTCAAAAGAAGGATCAGATTTTTATGCACTAAACCATCAATCTAAAACCTACCCAGCTGATTATATAAAGTATGGCAGTGTTTTGTTTTGAATTACCTTAGGAAGTTTTAAAATATGGGGAAGTTATTAACAACAGGTGACTGTCATATGTTCCAACACATTTCTGGGGAAACCATGTTTCCTCAAAATGCTGTAGAGTGCAATGCCAAGAAACAGTGTAGGAATCAGATGAGACTTCTGTAAGTGCACACTAGAACCTAGAGAATTTGATTCCAGGGAATCAACATTACTAGTATAATCAGCTACAGGGTGAACATATGACTAAGGACAAAGAATTAAAAAAAACCTCATCTTGAAATCTTCTGGGGTTTGTGTTTCAGGACAAGTCAGTATGAAAAAGCAGAGATCAATAGCTTTCAGTGACCATCCAATATTCTTTTCTGGAGCTCCTTGTGATTTTCACTTAGACTTACAACGGTAAGTCAATGGTACATCATGCACGAGCTGTGGTCCAAGGAAACACTTAAGAATGGGTTTGCTCTGCATTTTAATCCTTCTTCCAGACACACACAGCCATCTCAGTTGACAAAGTTATAGCTCAAAACCTACTTTGAAAGGAAATGAGGAGAAAAAAATTTCCATGGAGATCTCCAAATCTCCAAGATCTAAATAAGAAACTGTAACTGGAAAATGTTTCTATGAAATGTTTGGAGAAACTGTGTGGTACTCCACTTCATGAACAGACAAAGGTACCATTTGATTTGATTATTGTGAAGTGGGTATTAAAAGGAAGCCTTTCATGAGCTACATATACGCCTTGATAAGAGGAGCGAAACTACGAACAACAGTAGCTGTCAGATGTGGAGGATTTGCAACCCAAAAACCATCATGTTTCAGTCTCATGTGACAGGGAGAAGCTAGATGTTGAAGGTCCTTGCCAAAGAAATCTGTGAGAAAAGGGAAAGAGGGCTAAACTGCTTAGTCCAGAGTCAAAACTTTGAGGGACTCTACAAGCAAACTTTTAAAAATAGCATAGCAAAGGCAATAACACAGGTCATGAACACAGGAGGTGACAACTAAGTGATCAATAATTTATTGTGGCACAATCAGAGGACTTGAGGGAGAGATGTATGCCCCTTGCATTTATAGGCATGTAAGGCAGATGTGGCAGTAAAATGGTTTGTGCTGTGTCCCTGGGAATATTATTAGATTGGAATATTTTCTAACAAAGCATATTATAAAAAATGTCTCTGTGGTTATTGTGAGTTTCAGTGAAGAGTGAAAGAGTCTCTACCCTTTCAATCCTTCCCAGCTTCCTTGCTAAGATTCAACCAGACGGGGAGGAGGGTGAAGCCCAGCTCAAGGTAGGTGATGATGACAAAAGAAGGTAAAAAATATTGTAGGAAAAATGGAGGTGAAGCACTGTAACTCTGATCCAAATACCATAATTTTTAAACTCAGAGTAATTCAATTCATATATATATACACATACATAACAAAGTGACTTGAAATATATTCACCTTAATACTGAGATACTTTAGTATGACATTCATATTACTTTATAATCAAGATAAGTATTTTACCATGTAATCAATTTATCACCTATTTTTATTTTGATTTAACATAAGACAGTGTAGCCATCTAAAGAAAAAATGCAACATTAGAGATATTATAATTTTAAATTAATATTTAGAACAGACTTTAAAATTATATCCAGTAAAACATGTTAAGGAAAAAGCTAATAATCTAGGCGAAAGGAATGTTTGTTTACCACAAAACATGCTGAACTCTACAAAGAAAACTTAAGATCTGTTAGTAGGCTAAATTAGAGCATATAATGATTTATTTTTAAAAGTGTTGCTTTTTGCTATATCTCCTATTTTTTTAATTTCAATATTCAATGAAAGATACAGGTACATATATAAATAGAGATCAGTTCCACAAGAAAGTTTCAAAAGAGGGAACTGATTTCAAAGCTTTCCCTTTTTGTTGCATATGAATTTGGTTGGACTAGAATTTTGCTAGTAAAAATACTTATATAGGCAAGTACACCAATTCCCTTGAATGTATTATTCATAGTCATTTTTTTCAAAATTAGTTATCAGGCTATCGGTCATACCAGCCTCTAAGCAAATGTATTTACTGCGCTTGAGCCGTGCCAATGAACACATCAGTCTGTTGAACAATCTCATATCTGAGCAATTACAGTGAACTTTAATCATCCTGACACTTACTATATTTTATTGGACTTGTATTAGAAATCAGAAGACTGTTGTGTTTAAAGACCAATGCCTTTACTCTGCTACTGGTGTTAACACTTCTGATACAATTTTCATAATGGAACATTGGGTTCTTATACAATCATACCAGATGCAATAGCTGCTTCCTTATTCTTGCTAGTGCTCAGTCTTGAAAAAAGTGGGACCATATGTGATATATGTGACAACTATTATTTTTTTACACTAACTGAGAATCCTTCTCATGAACAGCATTTTAGATTCATCATTTGTGGTTCTGTAACATCTCTTTTGCATCGCTTAAGTAAAGCAGGTTTAAGACTGCATCTGGCAGTTCAGCTTCTGGCTTACTCAAATGATAATGAATTTACCCAGGCCTTGAATATGAACAAGGTCCCATGCTTTAAGGATGTGATGCCACAAAACTCCTTTTGAATATGGACCCAAAGCGGTTCTTCAGATACTAGCCAAAAGTCATCCTTACTACTCTATTTGCAAGCTATAAAAATACTATTTCCTTATATCACACTAAACACATGGTAAGGGACATATCTCATAGAAAGTAATATTTTTAAGTATGTGATTCAGTGACTCTATGATTCAGATGCAGTACACTGATTTTGTGTTTACTACACAGGACATATGATCTTTGGGCATCTGTTAGACAGAATGCAGTTTTGCTTTTAGAAGCTTTAAAACAACCCTCATTAATAGAGTTTGAGGGTTTTCTTCATTTACAGAGCATTTTTCAAGGTTGCAAAGTGATATTGGACAGTGTGATATAAAAAAATATAATGCTACAATAAAAAAAAAAAAGTTGTCTGAGAAATTTACTTACGAACACTGCTATGAAAATATAAGAGTGTGGTAATACTTTAGCATGTCTTTTGGACACACCACTTCAAAAATTTTTTTCCATGACAAATCCTTTACAAAATACATCTATTAGTGTGTTGTCTTTCCTTATGACAGTGTTTCCTCCCCACATTTTCATTTACACTATTCCTTTTTCAATTACTGTACCAAAAAAAAAGCTATAAAATATATCTGGTATATCATTGATAACAGTGACAAGCCTAAATAACTCTTTTGTATGCATGTATGTATTTGTGTTACAAGAGATTAAAAAAGATATTTTGTCCTTGAAATAAAATTATGTGCAAAGATTGGAACAATTGGAATTTACTTGTTTTAGTTTGCAATAAAATTTTCAACACCCATCTAAATGCCTTTTCTGACTTCATATCAGGCCACCAGCTGAGAAACACCACCCTAGGGAGAAACACACTGAGAAGGGGAGAATCTTTTTGCAGTAACAGAGCTTGATGAAATAGTTTCATAAACATTGTTATTAATAAAAATGTAGATCCAGGTTTCCATTTCAATAACATATTTAAATTTCAGGATATTCTTTCAATCGAGGAGAGGAGAGGAGAGGAGAGGAGAGGAGAGGAGAGGAGAGGAGAGGAGAGGAGAGGAGAGGAGAGGAGAGGAGAGGAGAGGAGAGGAGAGGAGAGGAGAGGAGGAGATTGTTCAGTTTAACCTCTAAATGTTGACTTTATAGGTCAAGAGAAAATTTGAAACTGTTCACTATAACAATGACTTTCAAGTTTCAATAACTTGAAAATTTGAAAAATAAATTAATCAGATGTTTTCATAGCCCCTAGATTCAGAATTCAGGTTCAGTAGTACTTTCTTCTGCAATCTTTGGCAAGCCATTCCCTGTATATAAATCTGCCCTCTTTAAAGGCAGATGCTTTCTGTGTTTAGGCTACTACATATCCAACATAGGACTACGGTAGATGAACCACACTATGCTTAATTCATATTAAGAAATAGTTTACTTAAAACGAATCAGAGTGATTTCGGTATCATACTCAATTTTTAATATGCAGGTTTATTTTGTGTTAGTAAGTATGGTTCAAAATAACAACACACATTACTACAGCTGCCATGTTTCTGGATAAAATAAACTGCAACCAACAAACTTTACTTAACTGAACTTGTATATAAAATAGAATGAAACTTAATGCATCCAAAGCACTAGAAGTTGGACTGATGTGAACTGCAAGATCTAAGGCTTTGCAAAAATGTTAGTACGTTAGCTTTTAACGAATATATGCTTCAGCATTGTACTGAAAACAGTTTTCCTTTAAACAAAAACTTCCACATCAATCCGCATGATTACTTTTTGCTTTTTCTGTTTTCTTTATCTTGTCATGTGTTTTTTTGTGTTGTTTAATTCTTTTTTGTTACCACTTGAAGTGTATTTCAGACACCAAATGAGCAGTTTCATAAGTTCTGTTGCAGAATCACCACAGTTCTTTTCTTTTTTCCCACTTTCACAGAGAAAAATGCAATGTTATTACCTCAGGAGAAGGTAGTTGTGTCACCACTGTATCACCAATTGTTGAAGTAAGAAGTTTGTCACCTAGAATATTTCTTAAATAGTCTGCCATTACTTCCTGTTGCTTAGAGCTGCAGTGGTTCTCCAAAGACAGTACAACTGGATAGTCAGAAGCCTAGAAATATAATTTAAAGGCTTTTATTATTAATAAATAAAAAGAGCACTACTTGGTTTCCAAAATATCTTACAAAAGTCCCCTTTGTAATCTGTATTTTCCTTTATTTGCAGAACTTTCAGAATATATGTTGGCTGTTTCAGGTTAGTAACACCATAAGAAAGTACACAATATTTATGAAAAAGAGAAAGCACAATTGAAAAAGAGCAAAAAATACATCCTCAGGAAGTTAAGGGGGGTTAAAACAGGGCTAGACATATACAGAGATTAAAACAAACTACTAGGGTAAACAAATGAAGGTCAGTTAAGGTCAAAATACTTCATTAGAGAAACCAGGTAATATCTGTGCTGATCTGTGGAAAGCACATATTAAAGTGTATTTCTCCAATAATTCATAGAAAATAATTTATCGGAGGCATTTAACATACTGAATAATGTTGGATGTAAAGAAAGTAGAGAGAAAATAAGTGTTAAATCAGCCAAAAAATCAGGCTGATCCAATTGCACAAGGCAGAGTACAACCTGAAAGCAAAACATAGAATTTCGCTCAGTTAATGGCTCAGCTGATACACAGAACTTCTAAAGAATGGTACATTGGCTACTGTGTGTCTGAAACAGCAGTCTCAACAAATGAATTTACAGTGAATAAAGAGAAATTATCGTTTCTTCTCCCAAAGAAAGAGTATGGGGTAAAACCTCCCAGACACACTAAAACACAAAAAATTAAGACTTAATCTGTTTTCCATTTCCTCTCTTTCTATTTTAAATTGAAAGCTTGATAAAAGTTACCATCTACTGCTGCCTTTTTGTCAGATGACTCATTAGGGCAATGTCCCTTCTGCCTATCTCAGTTAATTTCAAGGAGAAAGCTTCAGAAATTCAAAGGAAACTTAATTTCAGAAAAGACTTAAAACACTACAAATGCTAGAAACATCAATGTTGACTATCTTGGTGTTTTTCAAAATCAAAGATTTCTTCATCTCTTCAGACCAAATATCTGCTCTTTCTTTTGCACCTAAAGGTTGTATCTCAACTGCTCTGAAATTCTGTTGACTAAGTCAACCCAACAGGGAATTATCACACTGAGTACATTAATTTTTTAGGAATAACGACTAAGTTTCATAAAAAATAATTTCAATAAAGGGAAATAAGGGAAAAGAAAAAGAGAAAACAAAATTATTGCAATTTTCATGTACCTATAGGAAGAACTTGGAAGCTTTGACATAATCGTGTACCTTTAAATTTACATGTGACATATTTTAGTGACAGCTCCTTTAGTGGCAGGCATCTATCCTTAAGAACAATGAAAAAACAATTATAAGAAAACTGGCTTTCATCTAAATATAAATTTTAGCCACTAGTTTACTGTCAGAGACACAATTTAAATTATTTCTCTATTTTGTGGGGGAAAGCACTTTTTTTGTGTACAGAATTTCCTCCATTGTTTACACAGTTTTATTAAGAGAAGGGAGAATTGTTTTGGTTTTGAAAGGTAAAATCAGATTCTAAAATTGCAATTGACAAAGTAAGACAGGATTAAATGTCTTTTGCTTTAATTTATGACAGATTTTAATTGGCTACGTTTAAATTTGACAGTATCCTTAAAATTTGCTCAGAAATCATTGTCTTCACATGAACAAGCCTTGCATTTTTTTTGTATCACAAAGTTTTCTTTGGACTCTTTACACCTTATTCATCACAGTACTTGGGCAAGACATGTGAACCGTGGGAAATCAAGTAAAAATTAGAGAATAGTTTAAATGGCACATGTCCGTTTAGAACATGTAAAAAACCTCATAATCTGACAGTGGTTACTAAAAAGAAATACTGTCAATAAAATCTTTTCTTGGGCAGGACTTAAACTGTCAGTTTCTAGGGGAAATTCCATTATATGTTTACCATATTTTTACACTTTTCCCCTGAGCATTTGCTATTTACACGAATAGAAACATACCTTAGTCTAGATAGACAACTGGTATGAATAATTACCTATTGTGATTTTATTTTCTTATTGTAAATTGTGCCTGTTAAATGAAGTTTTTATTATAGCTGTGCACAATATGCTATGTATTAGCAAAAACAAGAGAGTTATATCTAATGGGTTTGTAAAGAAAAGTGAAATAAACCCATATTTTTGTTTTCATTACCTTTTAAAATCAGCCAAATTTTATATAAAAATCACAACAGAAAGAATGTAGCTTTCTTAACTCT
Organism: Athene noctua; assembly: GCF_965140245.1. NCBI lineage: Eukaryota > Metazoa > Chordata > Aves > Strigiformes > Strigidae > Athene > Athene noctua. Next base: position 21,626,088 of record NC_134039.1, read on the forward strand.
GAGAAGGCTATATTTGTGTAAAAATCCCTATAATTGTATGATCATAGGCATATATATTCACACACATAATGCTGGCCTGAAGACAAGAGTTATAATAATAGTCATTCAGGACTTCATCTTTCAGGAGCTTTGCCAGAAACCTATACAAAAGACTGAAACAGTGCCAAAAGCTCTTCAGCTTTCACTGCTTTGCCAGAGATAGGCAGAAGAGACATTACCCTAATGAGTCATCTGACAAAAAGGCAGCGGTAGATGGTAACTTTTATCAGGCTTTGAATTCAACATAAAAAGAGAGAAAATGGAAAACAGAGTAAGTCTCAAATTCAGTTATAATCTAACATTTTTCTATATTTCATAAATTTAAGCACAGGATATAAGACAGACTGATAGCAACAGAAGAATAAGTGAAAAAAATATTAAAAGATATAAAGGAGTAAAAAGTCAAACTGATTCTGAAGTAGTTGTTCACTTTATATACAGCTCTTCCTTAAATGACCTCAGGTGAAAATTCCACCTAGCAGGCTGAGTTAAGATCTGAATGCCTCCCACCATTTTGGTATATAATCATTATCTACAAAATATGTTTACTGTTCCTTAAATAAAATTTTTAAAATATATTAAGAACAGATCTGTTTCAACAGTGCCCACTGCCACAAGCACCATCTCTGTTTTATGTTCTTTTACCCTGGAGAATGAATCTGTGACAACAATCATGTCCCTGGGCTTTGTTAAAGCCACTGTCACATTTTAACCAACATATATTTATATATATACATATATATATATGTACGTACCACAAATGCATACTTGTCTATCACTTGAATTACAGAATGAAATGGAATTTTGCTCGTTAAAGTGTGACCATGATACACAACAGGTTCATTGTTTGAGCCATCCCAGCAGTCAATTTCCAAGCAACGACACCCTTTTAAGAGAGCACTTCAAAAGAAAAACAATTTTACAGTCAAAAGAAAGATACCACACTTTCTTATATAAGTTGCTGTATTTCTGATTACAAGAACATTTAATAATTACAAACCCCCCTACTTTTTCATCACAGAAGAAAATAAATCCTATAGAATTATACAGATATGAGACAGAGCTATATTTTCTGTTGTTTATCTTAGGCATGTTAGGTAATAAACTTTATTAGAGCATTAAGGAGTAAAATGTATTACGTGAATAACCTTCATTAAAAGACTAAAAATGAGGGTCAAAGATTTAAATAAAAGAATTTTGGAAATATGGCAAATTGTTGTTTAAAATAGAAGAAAAATTGTTTGATATGGCCTTTTTTATTACTATTCCAGGGTTTGTATGCAAGTTTGAGAATCATTATACTTAAAAATAACATCATCACCCTTACAGAATTGGTTTGTGCTTAGTCTTTACATAATTCAGTTGTTCTCCCCCTACTTTATTTCTAAGAGGAAGTGCTAAAATTTCTTGGATGCCTTAAATTTACTCTGTTTTAATTTTTTAACATGTTAATGGCACCCCTCAAAGGTCTTAGGTTTCTAATATTTGGCTTGTTACTAATTTAAACATTTCTTGTAGACTATTTTACCTAATTACCAATCTGTCTTCTACACACTGCCCTTTACACACTAACAATAACTCTAAGGTGCTTCTAGCTTATTTTAGAATTTTATATTTTCCTTACACAAATAGTAGATAAAGAAGAACAGAGGGGGGCTTATACCCTCTATGCAGTTACTTTAAGCAATGTAGTATTAATGTCATAATATTTTAAATACTGTTAGAAATAAATTCACTAGTGGTTCTGGTAGTTGCAAGCCATTTTAGAATATCCAGAGAACAACCAAAACAAAAAAGTTCAGATAAATGATGCTTTCAACTGCTTTCACTTAACTAAAGTAGTACAAAGTAATAGGAATGCTGGACATCTGTCTTCCAAATTCTTCATATTTTCTGTCCCCCTCTGTATTGCCTTTATTACATAATTCATTTGCTCCTTCCCTGATCATTTCTTCTAAATGTGTCTTGGCAATAAGGCATTCTGGTTTCCTTCTCGTCTTGGAGTCATATGCTATGCATTCAAAGACAAAGTTTCTTCTCCCTCCTGGCTACTATAATGCCCACATTTTGTTGTTGTTGTCTCTAAACTGACCGCACTGCAACATACACCAATCACAGATATCCTTGACATACTCCACCATACTGTGCCCTTATGTGCTGTATATTGATCAGATTAGAGTTTCTTGAGGAATTTAACACTTATTTCAGGGAGTTATTTATTTTTGCATGGCATGTTGAGATTAATAACTGATTTAGTCATATACTATGCAGCATACTATAGATTTAATTTGCTGCAAGGTAGATTTTTGAGAAGTGAAAAAACAGGTTGTTTCCAGACTGTGAACAGATGGTTTGGCAAATATATTGAAAAGTGTACACACAAAATGAAATACAACTCTCACATTTTCTACTTGTATCTGTACTGGTTTTGTTCCTTATTGCTAAGCAGGATTATACGTGACTTAGTATTCATTAAAAAAAAAAAAAAAAAAAAAAAAGACATTGTATAAAATATTTTAAAATGGTATGTAAATACCTGGTATATCCCCACAAATGACTGGGCCCTACTAGTTGGTCAGATATCAAGTAGGTGTTGTGAGAAGATGAAATAAAATAGTCGCATAATGGCTGGTTCATATCTTGGTAGACAGTCTTGTGATCGTTTTTAAATATCGAACAGTCCGATGAGGTCATGTACCTTATAAATCCTTCAAATGACATCTGTCGTTTTTTCCTCACTGAACAAAAAAGAAAGCAAAAAATTTCTGGTATGAAGCTGTAACTTATATATGTGAAGATTTAACTGATATTTATATCTGTGTACTTTCCATAATTTTTAATAGCCAGTTCTGAACATTTTAAAGGTTATACAGCATAACATTTTCCTGCAATTTAAAAATTCATAACAATATAAACACAAAAATCAGATGTGTACAATTCTGGAGCTAAATTGCTGGGGTTCAAAATTATGAGAGGAAATAAATGTGTTCTGCCATTTTTATTCTTCTATGGACACCAGTAAGAAGGGTTTGCAGTAGCCCTAACTAAATAAATACAAAAGAAAATATTTTTTGTTTAATTTTGGAAAGTAACATGCCAGTCAAAGCACAGAGGATCTTCTTTGTGGAAAAAACGGGAATTGTTCTCTAAAATGTTAGTTAGAGACTGTCAAAATAATCTTGCAGAAACTATGATTCCTAGAACCAAATATATTCCTGAGTGATGGAAAATTCCAATTAAATACTAATGAAATAATGTTTAAATTAGAAGCATTTAAAATAAAAATAGTATCTTAGCAAAATAAATGACTGCCCAGAAGATGAGTTGCAAATCAAGCTTATTATATTACTGCTTCTATGACAAATGTGCTAATTGCCTCCTTACCAGTGATAGTCATCCCATTTGTTTTGGTTTTGACTATTTAATGACAAACAGATCCATTATACTGTCAACTGCTGCTCCAATGTCATGCTTCAAATGTAATAATTTTGTAAATGATATAATCTCAGAAGTCAGCTTTGCTTCAAAACATAACCTAGTTTGAATTAGTCAGGGATTTTGCCTAGTTCTGGCTCTAAAATAACCTTATTATTGTCACCATGGTAGGGTAGTGATAATTAAACAGTAAGTAATCCAAGATTCTTTTCTGTTAATGATAAAGAGGTCAATGTATACAGAGTTTCGATGACAAAAAAAAAACAAACAAACAAACAAAAAAAACCCACAACCCCACAACAAAACCTCAAACACCAAAATGCAAAACACTTATCTGATTTGTTAATTCTCAATACAGCTATAAGAATCACAATTTACAGGTTAGAATTGCAATTATCAATGTTCAATATGTGTACAGACTGAAAGATTTCTATCTGAATGAGAATTTATTAAAATCATTCTGATGATAGGAACACAAAGAAAATAATTATTTCTATATTACAAAATTTTTTGAACTAGAAAACTTTGCAAAATTTTAAAATGCTAAACAGAAATAGAAAATAAGGATGAAGACCATCCAGACATCATACATACATACATACACTGTTGTTCTTATCCATAAAAATGTTATTCCTACCAGAAGTCTGTCAAAGCTATACTTAAAGATTTACATTGATGAAGAATCCATGGACATCCTCATAACCCTGTTTCAGCACCTAAGTAATTTTATTGTTAGAAAGTTCTCTATAATGTTTACCCTGAATCTTCCTTGCTGTCCAAAATATTTGGCCTGTTTTGGCTATTCCTCTCCTTTTTTTTCACAGTCTTATCCACATATGAAGGCTGCTATTATAGTTCCACTACATTGCTTTCCACAAGAAACAAATCCAATTCAGTCCATCTTTCTGTTTAGGTTAGGTTTTCTTAGACTTCTGGTAATTTCATTGTTCTTTTATAACTTTCCATCTGGTGAACTTCCTTCCTCATGTTTGATGCCCTAAATGGAACACAGTGCTTCTCCTTCTTGAACTACATCCTTCTTTTTTCTATCATCAATTTGCCAAATCACTCTGACTTGTAATCTTGTTCCCTATTATACTTGGAGTTCTGGTGTCAAATTTATATGCAATAAAATTAATTTATATTCCATCATCCATGGAATATCAATGACATAACTGAAGTCTGTATCTCAATACAATGCTCAGTGAAACTAGATTGATGTAGCCTTTCACTTTGACTCGAAGTCACTGATGACTAACTTCTCAGAGTAATTCTCTAGTGAGTTGCTTATGTACCATGTAGTTATTTTGCCTGCTTCCTGGACTCGCTTTTTAGAATGCAACATGGTATTAAATAGTATGATTTTTCTTCCATCCACCAATGCTGTTACTCTCTCACAGAAGAAAACTAGATACTACTTCTTCATAGAATGACCTGACAAACTGTTACTCATCCTTGCCATCTTAGAGGTGATTATATATTCATTTTTTTTTTCTGATAACTGACTGGTGTTTAGTTCCTTTGATGTTCTCTTTCTAAGATAGATATTAAATTTGATCTTTCCCAGTCTTTGAATTCATCATTCATATGTTTTCAAAGGTAATGTGTATTATTAGCCAAGCTTGATACAGTCAATTTTCTAAGAACTTGGATTTGTCAACCTGTCTTCACTGATCTGATTAAGTCATTCAAGCATGTCCTGCTCTGTTTTTTCCATTTTTTTGACTGAGATCTTACTCTGGCCTCATTAAAAATATTAGCCACCTGATTGTACTTAGGTAGTTCATCAAGAATCTCTTTGGTCTTTTCTTTTAACTAACATTTGCAGAATGACTTATTGTTACCCTGATAATTCTTGATAGGTGTATCTTATTTAGTATCTTGACTTTTTCTGATTTATCCACATGCACATGTTATATTGTTTTATACTTGTAGCAAAAAGATTCCATTTCTAATTTTTGGTCTTTAAAAAATGTTTTGAAGTTGTTTACATGTTGCTCAAAAGAGAACACATTCATCCTGTATTCTTTAGCTGTAATGAATTACATTAATTGTAGACTTAATTCCTTTGAAGAGAAGGCTTTTCATCAATAGTATCTGGTTTTCATTTCTGATTAATTTATTTTACACGTTCTTTATATTTCTTTGTGTAATTACAAGTTGGGCCAGTAAATTTTTAAATTTTTTTTATTTACTAATAATTCTTACATGATTTTTTTTTTACATTTATCTTTTAAATTAGTGAAAAATACTGACTTTTCAAAGTTTTGTTTATTACAGTGTTCTCAGGAAGATAATTTATTCTTAGATAAATATACTTATGATCATAATCCCCTAAAAGTGTAATCATTATAAAGTAAATTTGTGTTACTTTTTCAGTCAACATGAAAGCTCTTTGACTTCAGTAAAATGTTCAGCCCATGTCTCTAATCAATGGACTAAAAATATTGGTATTTTTATACAGCTTGTTACAGACCCTTACTTTACAATGCCTTACAAATTTTTTTCTAAGGAATCTGTAGTTGCTGTCCTTGAAGTGGAAAGTCATCATCATGTTTCTGGAGAACTAACAAAACTCCAAGCAAGTCAGTCAAATGTTAAGACCTCACTGTAAGCAGGAAGAGAGTGGCTTTGCACTAACAATTCTGGCAGCATGGACAGTTCTGTGAATTGATATATGCAAAAGTGCATCACGTGTACAGAAATGGCATACCATCTGCTAAAATAAATTTTCAGAGATCTGATGTTTAGTAAATGATATCATAGGTTTGAGAGTTTAAAGTAAATGTAGTTTTAATTTTTTATTATTGCTACCATCCATTCTCCCCTCGCTTGCCAGTGGAGAAAACCTACTGGAATTTTTAGAACTCTCTCTTGCCTTTGTCTGATGAAGATACCAAAACCTGTTAGGAATGGAAGGGAATGCTTTTTAAGTTTTGAGGAATAGAACAGTCATACTATTTTCTGATCATTTACAGATATTTTCTGCTTCTACATTAAAGGAAATGGGAATTCCTCTCCATAACTATTCTGCAATGAAAAGATATTTTCATCAAGGCTTCACATTTCTTCCGTAGAGGAACATCACTCTTTTTGTCCATTAGGATTCTTGCCCTTTCCTTTTAGATAGTCCAGAATACAGTTTATTAAAAATATTCTTTTTTTCCAAACATAACTTAAAAAAAAAAAAATGTTTTTCCCCATTCCTCCAGTTAAGGTAAATTCCAGGTCAGCCACATATACAAATACTGTCATATCAGAGAGGAAATATGGATATAACCTGAGTATTCAAAAGACTTGGATTACATTATATGAGTATGCTTTTTAAAGTTTAGTACATTCTGCTTTCTTATCTATCTTGGAAATTCTTTGAAAGTATTTTTATATCTTAATGGAAAGAAAAATTTAAAGTTTTCACAAGGTGTTTGCTGCCCTGAAGGGACGAAGGCTTGTGGAAGATTCATGCTGAAGCAGATGAAACAAGTAAGGAGGAAGCAGTAACAAAAGAAAACATGACAAAGGTGGAATGGCAGAAAGAAATCACTGTGCATTAACCACAGCCTCTTGCAACGCCTGTTTCCTCACTGAAGGGATTGTACAACTTGCAGCAATGACAGGGTGGGAGGACACGTCTGTACTGGAGACTAGGAAGTGGGGAAGAGAGGAGCCTGAACTGAAGTTGAGCCTGGGAAATGGGGAGAAAGGTGTTTTCCCTGTTTTTAAATGTGTGTGTTCCTTGTTTCCTAATAGACAAATTAGTAATTAGTGTCTATGTTACTTGGCCACTAGGGACATTGAAACGGATACAAATATATCTGCTGGGGATTTTAGGATTGAACTCATGAGAAATACTTGTGATCAGAGTCAAGGGTGTTACTCTGCTATATTAGAAGAAGAAAGCTTTCAATAAATCTTAAAAGTATCAAACAATAGCCTCAAGGCAGAACCATTATCAGATGGAATTTCATACTATGACATTTGGCTACTTACCGTCAGACTAAAACATTTATACTCTAAGTGAACAGCAAAGACAGAAATATCTCCTTGGCTAAAGTAAGAATATAGTTATTCCTTTTCTACTCTGAGTTTATATCCTAGGGAGTCTGTTTTCCATCTGACCCACACTTGTAACTAATACTGGTGCATACTAGATTAAAGTATCTGTCTGAGCTGCAGTTTAGTTTTCTAAGGGCTTGTATCTCAGAATCAGTTGTATTCCTCTGGTGAAAGCTTTTCCTAAAACTGGATATTTACACTCTCTTTCACACATCTGAATTCTTGTGTCTTATAAATCCAGCCTCAGCCATTGTTTCAGTTGAGGTTTTAAAGTAATCTTTCTTATTTCATGCAAATTTTTATGAAATCTGTAGGAATTTGAATGAGGCCTCTACTTTGTTAAATTTGGTTTACTTTAGTCAAAGGGATCAAAAATTTTCTTCTGAAAATGCATGCTCTCCCTCTTGCTCTGTCTCACACACCCAAAAAACAAGTTTAAAAGAATGTATATCCTAACTGAAGATGGTTTTTTGATTCACAGATACATTATGGATTACTCAAGATCTTTATCTGACAGATGCACCAAGTTTATATTGTTATTTACAAAGTAAGCAAGTTTTTCAAGACAGGATTATCCTTTTGACCTGTTTGTACTGTCTAGCAGAAAAATACAGAAGCAAAGTCATCAAATGGCACTACACTGTAAATAATAGCGGGAAGCACCTTCTTATCCTCACTGTGCCTCTAATCTTATCCATGCAAGTATTGAATAACTAACAATTAATTTCTTCTGAAAAAAGAAAAAAAAGATATAGCAAGAATAAAAAAAAATAAAGTGCATTTGGTTGGCATGTTTTCTTTAATCTCATTTAATGACTCAAAACTTCTATTCAAAATTAATAAAAAAAAAGGAGAAATAATCAAATGTTTGTGCAGAACAAAACTGATATTTGGATGTTAGTAAGACACAACTGTGAGGTGTAAATCACATATCCACCACTTCTATGATCAATTCCATCAAATGATTCCTTCAGCCAAAAATGAAAGCTTTAGCACACACAAAAAATGTTATGCAACGTTATGCCATTAGACATCTAAATTGTGCAATAAAAATGTAAGAGTAATGCATTCCATACTGTTCCTGAACAGTACACTCAGAGAGTTAATTCAGATTATCTAGCTCAATAACATTGAAAAGATTTATGTCTCTGCACATAAATGTTAGAGATGCACTAAATGTTATAGACAGACTTATCAACATTGTATATAAAATCTAGTCACATTTTTCATCTTAATCTTGACATACTAGTGCTGGCAAGTTTATCAGATAGTGGTTGTTACTATTAGCAAACCAATCAACCAAGTGTCAAAATCTGCCCTTTTTTCTTTCTTCAATACACAGGACAAGGATGGCAGATGAGTCCAATCGATTATCCTGATGAAGAATATTCTATACCAAATTCAGAATGACAGTTACACAAAATGGTTTATCACAACGCCAAATAAACCAACTATCATGTCAGTTATAACTAGAATTTCCAATAAATATGTTTGAGTGGAAGTATTAGATCACTCAAGAGAGCATGAACAATACAAATATTATTTCATTCAGTAAGATTATTTCCAATTACAAGACAAAAAAATTTATCACAGATGAAAAAACAAACAAGTATTTGGCTCAGCATCTGAAATTTAAACCGGACATTGAATTAAAACAATAGAAACTTAGTTGATATTTAAAATGTGTTTTCTAACCAACTAAAGATTCTTCATTGTTTAACTGCTTTATAGCTTTTAACTTTCCCATCAGAATACATAAAACAAAATAAACCTTTTAAACCGGTAATTTATAATTAGTAAACATTCATTCTCAGAAAGAGTAGATACATTCAATATCATATCTTCTAACTTGAAAGGCAACCTCAGAAAGTAATGTCATAAGGAATGGAAGGTTTTGTAGCTATTACTGGACAGTGAGTGACTCTTCATGAAACACAAAATATCTTCTGTTTCTTGTTGAAAGAGTGGTCCAGTTTCTTCTTTCCACCACAGTGGGAATGAACAGCATTGATTTTCCAGGGTTATTATCCCAAAAGGAAGATTTTCTCTTTCTTGTTTTTGTGGGTTTTTTTTTTTCTTAACGAGTTATCAGTTCCACCCATTATTAAAGACTGGGAACCAAACTAGAAAAGTTAAACATCTGAGATTCATGTTCCACAGAACAAAGTAACAGTTTGCAGTAAAATGCAGTTAGCTCTGATTTCCTTTTCTTACCTTCGTTGTAAATTTTGCCTCAAGTTATGCTCAGTGAAACAGCAGAAATTTTACACCACAACTTGAAGCAGCCTTCAATAAGTGAAGAATATGCATATTACAGAAACTCAGCAGAAATGTTATACCACAACATGAAGCAGAAGAATATCCATATTACAGATTTAGCAAACCCCCACAATGAGTGTTCTCATGATTCAAAAGGGTGATCAGTCACCTATGAAAATCTTATATAATACTTCTCCAGGTAAGTCAAGGGGACATATAAGCCTTTGGGTTTGTGGGGGAGGGGCTGTGCATTATCACTAAATGACTCACGTGAGAGAAGACGCTATAATAAGCAGCCAAGCAAAATGGCAGATAAGAACCCTAAGAAAAATAAGAAATGGTTTGTAATGACCAGCAAGTTGAAGAATAGCATATATAGAAGGATAAGGGAAAAAGATGAATGACGGAAGAAAGCAGAGAAAAGTGAGCACCATGAAAACAGATAAACTAAAAGAAAGAAAAAAGTAATAAATATATAAAAAATAAGAAAAGGCTCTTAAAGTAATAAATGTATGATTTTTGCATAATGGTTTCAGAATATTATTTTGATTACTTTAAACACTCATCAAAATATAACTGAAGCTTTTCTTCAAAAAAACTATGGCAACCACACACAAACCCTTCCAGGGTAACTAAACAAAGAAGAAATTATGAGCTCTGTAGTTATGACTGACTCAATAGGAAGAACTTATTGGTTAGAAAAATTAGAAACATTTTGTCTGCAAAGTATTACTGAAATCTGGAAGAACCCAATTTGAGCTCCAGATTCTAGGCTGAATAATGGTGCTAGCTGCTTCCCTTCTACTGCAACAAGAAAAATGTCATGGATTCACTGAGACAGTAAAAGTTAAATAGCATTAAAAGGAAACTATAAAGGTGGTATTTAAGGTGTGGACAGGCTACAAGGGAGTAATATAGAAACAGTGCTCAGGCATGACAAAATGGTGTTCCAAAAGCAAAAACTCAACCAGAATTGAAATTGGCAAGACACATCTGTGGCATCATGGAGCAGTTTTATTGCTGCACTGGCTGTATTTAAAAAGGAGTAAGTGGGTCTGCTGTTGAACAGGGCAGGTGGTTTAGTGATGTCAAACACAGATAATGCTAAAGTTCTCAGTGCTGTCTTTTTCTCAGTCTTCATCAACAAGGTGTAGGCTTTGTGTGTACAGATAGGGTTCAGGGAGAAAAGAAACTACCAGCAGATAGAATTTAAGATAAAATAGAGGTTACTGAAGAGAACTCAACACATAAAAATCCATGGGACCCAATGAGATGCATCTGAGGGTGTTAAGACTGTTGGCTGATATCACTGCAAAGATATTCTCTATCATCATTGAAAGGCCATAGAGACCAAGGGAGGCCACGATGACTGGAGAAGAACAAATGTTGCACTCATTTTCGAAAAGGGCAAGAACTTTCTGTGCTCACGGCCTAGAAAGCCAACTGTATCCTGGGCTGCATGAAAAGAAGTGTGGCTAGGCAGGTCAAGGGAGATAATCCTGCCACTCTACTCCACTCCGATGAGATCCCATCTGGAGTACTCTGTCCAGCTCTGGCGTCCTCAGCACAGCAAAAACATGGGCCTGTTGGAGCGGGTCCAGAGGAGGACCACAAAAATGATCAGAGGAATGGAGCACCTCTCCTATGAGGAGAGGCTGAGAGAGCTGGGGTTGTTCAGCCTGGAGAAGGCTCTGGGGAGACCTGACTTGGCCTTTGAATATTTAAAGGGGGTTTATAAGAAGGATGAGGAGAGGCTTTTTAGTAGGGCCTCTTGTGATAGGACAAGGAGTAATGGTTTTAGACTAAAAGAGGGTAGATTTAAGCTAGATGTAAGAAATACACTTTTTACAATGAGGGTGATGAAACCCTGGAAGAGGTTGTCCAGAGAGGTGATAGATGCCCCATCCCTGGAAACATTCAAGGTCAGGTTGGATGGAGCTCTGAGCAACCTGAACTGCTTATTGCAGGGGTGTTGGTCTAGATGTCCCTTCCAACCCAAACTTTTCCATGATTCTGATTCTATGATTGAATTCTGGGAGCTATATGTTGTCCAGACTCACTTTTATCCCTGTGAAAATCACGCAAGAACTCTTGGAAACCATTTCTGGGCACTGTGAATCTCTGTGCTTTGGGGTTTCTATGTTTTGACTAGAAAAAAAGCACTGAAAAACCTATTCTGAATTCAGGATTAACCTTGTTTTGAGCAGAAGGCTGACAAAGCTGCCCTCCTTAGTTCCTTTCCATCTGAACTGTTCCATAATTCTGTGACAGTAGAAGTCTGTGTTTAGAGACCTACTCTTAGAAGCTGATCAGAGAACAAAGTAGAAACAGCATCTCAGCTTGAGAGAGCATAATTATTAATTATAGCTTTAGCCCCAATAACATGGATAATGACACATGATGGAAAAGAATAATAACCAGACTCCATGCCTGCAGGAGATAAGGATCCACCGTATTTGCAAGACTGCTTCAATGCATCCCTGATATCATTACCAATCATATCCAGTTGAGGGAAAACCAGTGTACCTGTCTAAAGTTTCAGTCTTTCTCAGTAAAGACAGAGATATAGCCTTCTCAGTAGCTACATCCTTAGGAGTTGTCTTCCTCTGTGAAATCTCTGTTATTAGATTACTTCTACATTTAAACTTTCTGCCATATGACACTCAAATATAGATATATCAAGTGCAAAAAGTATGATTCATGGAGAGCATTCTATTAAAACAAGTTATAGGTTTAAATAGTATGAAATGTAAGTATTATATAAAATTCTAGTAGCATGTATTCTTTCAATTTGTAAAATAAACTTTAAGCAAAAAGCTTGACTATATCAGCAATGCTGTAACAATTAACATGACCTCCAAGTAGGATTAGAACAATCATCGTGTAAAATGTGCTTTGAAATGCAATAGGTTTAATTAAACTTCTTTCCCTTTATTGCAATTGTGAATCACAGTACTGAGTAGTTAACTGAAACTAAATTACGTAACATTAAATTCTGAGATTTTTTTGTCTTCAGAAATGCTGTCCTCAGTCTTCAGATTGTAATACTGAAATTTTTCTTAAAAAATCAAATCAATCCATTATTACTGATTTAATTATAGTTAATTTCCTCTAAGAGAAATATCCTGGTCTGAACAGACCAGTTGCTAACAAAACATCATTTCTGTTTTTTTTTTTTCTCTTTATAATCCAATATTTATATTCCTCTAATTAATTAAGCAAAATTATTTTTGAACACTTAGTTAAACAACAACAAAAATAAAACAGTCTGGCTTCCAATAATGGTCATTCACATGTTTCAGCAGACATTAAAAAGATCTAGTGCAGTTTATATTAGCTCATCTACTGTATGAAAATTGTATTTTGTTTGAAGCAATCTACATGTAGTTTTGGACCAGCCTGTTGCAACAAGGAGTAAGGCTGACAGATCTGGTAGTAATGTAATATGTTATCACTAAGCAATATGCTGAGTATGCTTTATTAAAGGTATCTTATATTATTACATTCACAATGTTTAAAAATCTGAATTTCAAAAAATTAACATTTGGTACAAGTGCTTACAGAAGATATTATACAACATACATAATTATAATTGCTTACATTAGTTTTCTTTAAAATGTTCAATTTGCATAGTCAGACGAGTATTCAAAAATATAAAGGCGTCACTGACAGAAGCACCATAAATAAGAGCTAGAAATCAAATACTTAAACTATGCATACCTTCTTCAATGGGTTCATACTTCAGAATAATTTCTAAGGCAGTTGTTTCACAATCATTGGTTTCATATTTTTCTCTTCTGAGAAATTCAGCGAGCTCGGTGGCAGATAGAATTTTGCAGTTTGGAGAATATGCACAGAAAAGTTCACGAAATTCAGATCTGTGTACAAGAGCTCGATAAATTGCCCTGAAATCTTCTATGTTAATCATATGTGTCTTACGTTTGTCAAGCGTTTTCTGGAAAAAAAAAAAAAAAAAAATCAAAACAGTCAATACAAAGATATGCAATGACACGAAGATACACAAAAAACACTATTATAACTGATCATGAGTGAGAATAATAGAGAAAACCTCAGGCAACAATGACTGCAATACATTATCAAATTATTATATTCTTCTATTTCTATCTGCAACTTTTAGATTTGACTTGCTGTGTTAGAAGTTGATTGTAATTGCTTAAATGCTAATTATGTCACATGGTACATTTTAGTTTGTATAAAATATTTTTATCTAACACATACGCAATATTAAAACTCATTATCTAAAATCTCTAAAATGCTATGCAGTAAAATAAATCTGCAGCATAAAAATTATCAAGTGGAAAGTATATTTAATATAAAATCTCTCCAACAGCAGTTTAAACTGTATTGTAAATACTGTCAATTACATTTACATAGAACACACAGCAAATGGTAAACTAAGAAATGAAATAAGGATGACCAAATTATCATGAGATGCAATGTATCAAATAAGAAACAGTATTAAAGTTTGAAGACAAGATACTTTATAATAACCTATGACATTGCGTTCTATTCTTAACAAGCCAGAATGTTTAACTCAAATTATTCACACTTTCAGAATTCTTAAACTATAAGCTTGTTTTCGTAGACCTTACAAAATGTTAGCACATTAATTAATCTTGGTGTTTTAGTATAAAAGCCACTAGTAAAATCAAAAGGGCAAAAGAATGTGAGTATAATAATACTTTTTTGCCATTTCTGCCATCTAGATTTTTCTCAGGCTTAACCATTTTATTCATCCTTTAAAATTTTCTACATGAAATATGTAGTTGTGCATATGAAATATAGCAGTTTCTAACATTTCAGATTGTGTTATTCAAAATTTGCTGAATTAAGAGAAACTTTGGAAATTTACTGACAAAATTACAAAAATCAGAAATAAATGGCAATTCATTGCGTCATTTATTACCACTGTAAACTGATCAAAATTCATAATTGTTAGCTCCTTAAACTGAGACTACAAAAAAGGTTAAATCTCAGCATCTAATAACATGGCACCTACTACAGTTAGTAGGGATTCCCCCAAAGTGTTCATAAATATGCAATGGTAAGTCAGCTCTGTCTGCTCTTTAATGAAGAGTCTTGATCAATACTAAATTAGATTAGATTTGAAAAGACACCATAAAAACAAAAAGCTTAACGATACATTACCAGCTTCTTCCTGTGCAGTACAGTTCCTACTAAGAGATGTCTGAATAAGTACAATAAAAGCAATACCTTAAATTTACAAAACAAGTACAAAAGTAAATTTCATAAGGAATTCTAGCCAAAAAATTTACTTAAGTATTTGCTTTGGGTTTGTGAAAGAGAATTGTAATGATCATCTTTAACAGAAATTACCAGCAAGAAAACAATTCAATGCAAATGCCAATAATACGCATTTCATTACTTCTTGAGAAATCCCATATCTAAGGTTGATATCCTCAATCTAATTTTTAACGTCTTTAAGAAAAATGCAAATTACTCATAACTTAAACAGAAAGAGAAATATCAACTTATTTTGGAGCTAAAAAATCTATCGGGTCTTGAGAGTCATTCACTTAGATATTAGCACAATGTGAAGCTGGGCAAAAAATTAAATTTTCTATCTCAGTTTTTGCTTGTTGAAATACAGGCAATAATATTACACAGGGGAACTTTTCAAAATAAAGTTATGAAAATAATTTTGATATTAAAAAAGATTGTTATAAAATTTTTGTTAGTATTTTTTTTTCTTTGTTAATATCAAATCTTTGCTATTCAGGCAAAGAAGTATCTTGACAAAGACAGTCTTCAGAGGAATAATATAAAAATGTATTATTCCTTTAAAAACTTAATGTCCATAATTCTGATATTGCTCAAAGGAACATTACAGTAAAAAAATTCAAAGAGAATAGACAAGAAAAAACCAGCTTATTCCTTAAAAACCGTTTTCTATAAAATTTAGTCATGTATAACCACTCAGTTAACAGCTGATGTATACTTACTGACAATGATCCCAGTAAGATTTCCTTCCAGACTTCCCTGCCTGCATTTTTACATATTATTATACTGATGAAAATTTGAGCCCCAAGACTGAATATACTCAAATAGCAAAGAATCTCTAACAGTACTGCTACAAATAACTAGATTAAACTGTTGAGCATATTATATTGTTAAATATAACTAGATCAGACATGTTCTATGCAGGTCACTTCCTCAAATAATTACTCTTCTCTCCACCCACAATTGATCATCTCTCTCAAATTTCTGTCATAAAGCCAAGTAGGTAGAAAATACAGGAAACAATGACAAAATTTCAAGTTCTCATGAGATCTTCAAGGTTGTGAATTCTCTCAGTGCAATGCAAGTTCAAAAACGACAGGCAACCACTTCAAGAAGGGTTGAGTTCACACTGCCAGTTTTACCTTGACTTGAGAAGACAGAGAACAATGAGAGAGGAACACAATAGAGTGAGGAAATCTTAATGTCTTCCCTCTGCCTGCCTTCCTGTCAGCATGTGATCTAAAAGTTTCTGACTTGCCATAGTTAATTCTCTTCTGTTGAATCTGAACAGAATCAACCATCTGGTTACAAAATTCTCAAAGAAATTACATATATGTCTAGCCGCTTGGCTTCATTCCCTTAAGAAAACAGCTTTACCAAACAGTTATTTTTAGTTAAAAAAAAAAAAAAAAAAAAAAGGGGGGGGGGGGGGCTAAAACAAAAAATCATACATTTTTTGAGTAATTACTAGAGGGGACCATGAAAACCTAATTTATCCAAAGGCACTCAGTTTTGCAGTATTTGCTCACTGGGACTGCATCCATTTGATGGTAGTTTGCTTACCTACACTAAATTAACATATTAGTAAGTCTAGTTTCTATCTGTATCATATAACCTTCATAGGAATCTCTTAAACATTGCTGTATCTCAAGGCCACATCCTTTCCCAGGGGTTAGAGTGCAGTTTCCATCCATTCAGACACACCCCTTAAATATTTCAGAGGAGAGATATAGTGGAAAATTGAATGAACAATTGTTCTGGATCTATGTTGACCTGAAGCCTGAGCAGATCAGACAACTACATATTGTCCTCATACTGGCAAAAGGGTTTTTAAGAAGTCACTCTAAGGCTCTGCCAGCATCAGACAGGCATGTCTGGGCTCCTTAGCTTGGTCACAGCACTTGGATGGAATTAAGCCAGAATGTTTTAACTTTTCTCAAGTGAGGCCATGTTACAAAACCTTTGGGAATCAAGACCTTCATATTTTTCATTACCCTACACAATTTTGGTGTGGTGAAGAAACGGTGTTATCAGGAAAAGGCCTCAGGTTGTGCCAGAGGAGATTTAGATTGGATTTGGGGAAAAATTTCTTCACTGAAAGGGTTATTAAGCACTGGAACAGGCTGCCCAGAAAAGTGGTTGAGTCACTATCCTTGGAGGTATTTAAAAGATATGTAGATTTGGTGATTAGGGATATGATTTAGTAGATTTGGCAGAGTTAGGTTAACATTGGACTCAATGATCTTAAAGGTCTTTTCCAACCTAAAAGATATGATTCTATTCTATGATTCTAATGCAACAACTCAAGTTATCTATTTTACACAGAAACAAAAGGCCTGGATGAGCCAGATTATTTGCTGATTTTGCACACCCTACTAGCATGACATTAATTTCTCAAAACATTAATTTTAAAAAGTCAGCAGATATAAAACACTTATGTAACTGGACTTCTAAACATATTTAATTGCTTAATCTACATATTCCTTACCTTGAAAACATGTTTTACATGTTCAAAATCAAAAGGCAGATGAAATTTTTCAAGCAGCTTCATTGTGCTGTCTAAATCAATCTTCCCAGTCCTGAACTCATTCTGAATGATGGACAAAAACCACGTATGAGAGATCAAGTTAAGGAAAGTTCTGGCCCATGTCATTTCCTTTTAATAAGAGGGGGAGGAGGAGAGGTTTAATGTTTCTAAACCTAAAAAGCTTGCACTTTGCTTTTCTTACACTCTAGAACATCCTTGTCTGATTTCTGAGAATGGAGCAGGTTCTGAGGCATGCAGGAAGATATTTTTGCTCTATGCCCAGACACTCTGAGGGCAAAGGTGACAAAATGGCCAACAAAAGGGGAGGGAGTGAAGGAAAACAAGGG
This sequence comes from Athene noctua, assembly GCF_965140245.1. Classification (NCBI taxonomy): domain Eukaryota; kingdom Metazoa; phylum Chordata; class Aves; order Strigiformes; family Strigidae; genus Athene; species Athene noctua. The sequence goes on from NC_134039.1 coordinate 21,644,013, forward strand.
GTGGTCAGGGTGAAGAAAGGGGAGCAGTGAGAGGAAGGAAATGTGGGGAGGCAAACAGGATTCAGGAGCTGTGGGGAATGGTAGGAAGAGAACTGCCAATAGCAAACCTCAGCAAGGTGAGTGAGCCCAGTATTGTGCCTACCCAGCCAGCCTCAATTGGCCCCAGCTGGACCAGGCCAGACTAGACTGGACTGATTGCCCCAGGCTGCCTTCTGCCACCCAGCTGGGGTGTCCCATGAACGCCAGGCCCAAGCCCAGGCCCGTGGGGAAAGAGCCATGCAGAGGGAGATTACACAATGACTGTTGTTGAAGGGCAGGGAGAGGAGGAGGAGGTAGAGCAGCAAAATAGGAAGAGGTAGCGCAAAGGGAGGATATCTGTTTTCCTCCATGGCAGTTCTGAAACGCCTGGTCCGGTCTCTTCACTGCAGTATCACTGGCAGCACTTGGCAGGACACCAGCTGAGCTTGCTCTGGTTCCTGGTAGGGACCTTTCCGCACCCTCGCACTCCCTACTCCCTCTCAACACAGCCCCCAACCTTGGTCCCCTAGTAACGCTGCCCCAGAGCTGCTGTGAGGTCACAAATTGCAGGCCCCAGCATAGGCCCTTTGTCACCATGGCTCCCCATGACCCCTGCCTCCATCTTGTGCCTTTTCCCTTCAGCATAAAGCGTCCCATATGCCTTCCCCTTGCCTACAGTCTCCAGCCATTTGGGTAGCCCTCACCCCAGCATGTGCATGAAGAAGGAAGTGGAGAAAACATCTCTCATTTGCGGCCTACTGTGCCAGTCTCCTCCTGGGGACTTTGGCCAGGTTTTCCGAGATCTCTCTGCTCTGTTTGGAGATGACAAGCTTGTCAGGCAGGAGGCTACCTGCGTGGGAGCCTGTCATAACAAGAATAACTTCACCCCCATCCAAATAAATGGGCGCACTGTGCTACTGACCCACTACAACAACTTACAGGGAAACAGTTTCTTTGACACTCAGGACAAATTCTCAACTGTTGAGTCTGACCACCCGTGTGGAGTAACCATCAAACCCCAGCGGCACAGTGTGATGCTAGATGTGAGGGAACTGTGATAAGGGGCTCTCCAAAAGGGTCTTGAAGGCCTGCGTGAGCTGCCACTTTCCTGTAGGGAACTGCTGCATGTTCAAAAAAAGCCTGGGGAAGAGGCAGCTGTTTGTGGCCTGCACTGAGGCTCATCAGTACCATCAAATCACTGGAACAGCCTTTGGATGTCAGACTGACTTTTGCCCTGACTGCATTTGCCAGTCAGATTACAGGGATCTTTCTCCTCCAGATACACTACTTCAGAGATGCCAGCCTCCATGTAGCTGTCAGTGAGTCTGTGTGTGAGACTCTGAATGTGATAGACCAAAGTCAGTTTGCCAGAGATTTTGTGAAATTCATGAAAGCTGAGGACACCAAGTTTCATATTGCCATTCTGGAAAACATTCAGGCTTTGTCAGAGGATATATGGAGAAAAAAACTGCAGAGGAAACTCCCTGTTACTCACATTTTTATGAACTGGAATAAACTATTTAATGATCAGCATCTGAACACCAATATCTGCAATACAGAAGTGCCTTCATGCTTTCTGTAACACACTATTTGATATGGTGGCCTAATTTTAAAAACAAAAAAAAGGAAGAAAAAGATTAAATGAGGGTGTTTAGTACACTTATTTCTGAATTACTCAGGAGAGCACAGAAACTGTTATTAGTCAAACACCACTTTGAAAATAATTCAAGTCCGTAGTGATGGAAAATAATCTACTGTCTTTTTTTGTTTGTTTTCTTCATGTACTTTTCAACTGCTTCTAGTAGTGATCAAAATATCAAAAGCAAGTGCAGTGCTACAGGTGAGCTAGCAAGCATACTCTAACTTCCCTTTGCAATTTTGCCCAATATTATAATTATTTCTGTAACTTCACACTATATGTAGCATTGGTGGTGAGGAAAAGGTAAGTTAGTTTGGCAAAGATATTGAGGCATTATATCTAGATTTTTTTCATTGATACTGAAACCAGGAAATTCAGCCTTCAGGCTTTGCTTGTGCATTCCTCTCTATACACACAAGAGACATTCCTAACATAGTCACAGGAACAAGGGAGGTAAGTACATGTGAGGAATAAATTTCTTATAGCTAGTGCAGAAGATATTTCAGGATTGGCCAGGGATGTACACTGGGAGTTGCAGCATTACAGAATAAAACAATACTACCTCCCTTCTCCCAGTGTTTATTATTAATGACAAAGGAATGTATGTGATTTTGTTTTACTTTCAAACTATGACAGTGATATTTTGCTAACATGTTTATTACAATAAATGAAATGACTACCACACTTGCTGCTTTCTGTAAACATACCATTTAATTAGAGTTCTATTAGAAACAAAGTTTAATTTGAAGCCATAATGTGAACACTAAACTTTCTAAAAATATTGATGTGAAAATTTAAACATTCCTACAAATATTAGATACATATAATGTAAGCATAAGGTTTTGCTTTTGTTCATCAGTGGTGATTACATTGTCACATGGGTTGAACATGCCCTTTTATAAATACTGATTAGTGGCTTTGTAGATTCGTTGCTCAGTCTGGCCATGATTGCTTTCATTGTCTTTGTTTTAAAATGTAGTAAAGAAAGAACTATGCATTGTTATGGTTTTGGGGATAACAAATATTATGCAAAAATGCCATCTTCAGATTACTCCGCTGATGCAAAATTAAGATTTTGCATCTGTACTCACACCTGATTTGGGAGTTTCCTTACTCTATACATCTGGATATGGTAATTAATTACACTGAGAAATCAATACCAAAAAAGTGTCTAATATAAAAACCATCATTCTACATCATTCAGTATTGCTGATGATAGTCATATGCTCAGTTTTTATTAATAAGCATACTAATTTACAAAGCCACATTGCAGAAGATGAGGTTGTAGTGTTGCAAATATTTAAATGAAATAGAAATAAATTAAGTAGTTCCTTTGATGTATACCGAATTTCTTTAGATTTCCATTGACTACAGCACATTTTTCATGTTGTTCATCTTTATGGTCATTCAGCACAAAGATTCTGGGAGTGTTGTACTAATTTATGTGCAGAAAGGCACTCATCACGCAGTTTCCTTCCCACACGCAGAAAGCAGACTGCTGTCCTTGTAACAATGTCCCTTGACAATGCCTTTTACAGTTGCCCATTTGTTACAGAATCTGCATCATGCACTTGAAGAGGGAGAATGATGGATCATGGAGAGTATATTCTGTGCTACTTCAGTTCTTCACAGAAAGCTGCATTACCTATGGGACATTCTCTTTTCACCCCACAGCTGCTACTGAGATCCGTCCGTTTTAGTGCCTATCTTGCTGCTGGAGACCATTCAAGGAGCAAGCAGCTGACTTTAATGGTGTTTATTTGAATATGGGATCATTTCTTTTTTGAAAATAAGAGCGATTGTATTAAAAATGTTATACAACTCAGGGCTGCTATAATGAAGATCACCTGTTGTGAGTGTGGTTCATGTCTGCAGTACAGAATAATAGATTAAATTCTGGATGTAAATTTAAGGGCTAACAGAAACAGGGACATAGCAATAGAAATTCTGGATTGCGAAAAAAGCACTTTATTCAAACAATATATGGAACATGAACTAACAATAAGGAACAATAGACAGCAATGGAAAAGACTGAGTTTCAATCTCAACATTTATTCCACCAGATCAATCCCGTATGAGATGCAAATATGTGACATTTTGTAATATATTGTTCTGTTATGTAGAATTCTCTCTTCTTTAAAATACAGTTTCTATATGGCAAAACTGCAGCAAGGACTGCAATAATAAAAACATTTAATATTGTAGGATTAAGTAGTTTTGCTATCTTCCCTATCAGTCCACCTTTACATTTTCCTTCAATTTCCTTTCTCTGTAAAAGAGGGAATCTGTGATACCAGAATCTGCAACAAAAGCTGCTCAGAGGGGTGGAGTTTGGGCAAGAGTACATGTTCTGATCTGGCTGAAAATGCTTACTCATTTTTTGCACGGTCTATGAAATTAATTTGGAAAAGGTAGTTACAATACAGACTGTCAATTCTCCCTCTACATTTTCCATGATGGGCTTGGACTTTTTTTTTTTTTTCTTTTGGAAAGTTAAAATTTGGGGAGGAATTAAGCATTATGAGAAGTGAAGGTGTACAATTCCATTGAAAACTTTACTGATTTTTTACATATACACTTCCATGACTCCAAATATGTTTGACATTTAGTTGCAACTTCTTACTCTTTTGCCCATACCAGAATTTTTTTGTTGTATAGGGAATACATTCCAACTCACATTATCTTTATTCTTACAATCCCCTTCCTTTCCTGTCTACTACTTCGAAAACAACTCACATTCTTATAGCTGCCTGTGAATCCATCTCTTGTTGGCATCAGTACCCCATATTTTAAGAAAAAAAAATTAAGAATAGGCATATATAACTAAAACAAAAGTTAAAATTGTCAAACTGTATCTTACAATAGGTTTCCACTGCAACCAGGAGTATTGCATACCTAGAATTAAAGCTATATCTACTTATTTGCAATCATAACTATCTACTGTTAAAGACTTGATTTGTGCCTGCGAAAATACCTTATCATTAAGTAGCTTTCTGTAGTATGCTTCCAGTACTGCTTTCTAGTTCTTCTTATCTTTGGTTGTTACTGAGTAGAAATGGTTATTTATCTCAAGGAAAAGATCACCTACTCTATCAGTTCAGAACATTTACACAAGGAGATGTAATTTTCTTTCAAAATAAAATGTGAATTTTCTTGAAACTCTGCATTGGCACAAATGTACCTAAGCCAAATTGGCTCAAATGTTTGATGTCTGAAAATAATTTTCTATCTAACATTAATTGTTACTGCAAAGAAAATGATCATTTTTACTACACCAATAATATTAGAGCTTAGTTTGGACTTCATTGTCAGCTTCTAGCTGCATTAAAATTGGAAGAAAATCAGCACTTTAATATTAGTATCTAGACTGAATATTTAATGTTCACATTATAAAGTTTGCTTCATGTTTCGCTAGTACTGCAGCAGGTGGGAAATCTTTCAAAATGAGGACACTTAGCAAAACAAGTTTCATAATTTCATTTTCAAATATATGTGTTGAATTGAAAGCCACTTTCATTGTAGTTTCAGAATGGATAAATCTTTAACAGTCACTAAAGACTCAAGTTGTCTGTTGGCAGAAAGCAAGGTATATCAATACTCCTAGTCATCAGAAAAAATTCGTGTTTTTCCTCTCTACAATATCTCTAAAAGCAGTACTAATTCTTTCTTTGCTTCATTCATGGATTGAAAACACAATATTGCAAAAAAACCCCTACCACTACTTGTATGTTTTCCAGGCTGTAGTCTGTGTTAAAATCTTCACTGTATTCATTACTCCCTATTCCTTACCAAGCTGTGGAAAAGAAAGGAAAATATGATTTTGAAACAGAGGAAATATAAGTGAAGGAAATACAATGAGCATTCTGTCAGGTGTATCACTGATTTCAAACAACCAATGCATTAATGCTCCAGCTATAGCAAGACCAAATTCAAGGATTATTTTCCCTTCTGCAGTAAGAATGGTTTAATATGTCCAACAAATATGAAAAAGCAGTTTTATTACATGCCAAGTGCAAGATATCTTCCAAGTCTGTATGTTAGTATGCCATTCTTACATAAATTGTGTATTTTGTAACTCTTGTTAATGAAAGCTTTGGAGTTATTCAAAATGTGGAGCAGTTTCAAAAAGTCACTATTTCAAAAATTAACTATTATGAACTATTCAAAGCATAGTATCCTGGGATTCTTCAAAGCTGCAAGAGATATTGGTTATACTAAAACTTAGGTATTGTCACCATACAAAACTGAGGGTATAAGAGACCTAAAAATACTAATTAAAATATATGACCCATGTTATTTTAAGTCATCTATGTATCAGATTATCTTTGAATGGAACAGGAACTACTACACATCCTTAAATTCATACCCAGAAAATATCCTGAGATAACAGAATCCTCATAATAATATCTGGTCGGTTTTGGTGGAGGCTCTTTATATTATTATTCATATAATACATTTGGAAGAAAAGGGTGTATGGGTCTCAGCTTTTTTATAGATGTAAGTATAGGCTTTTCAGTCCTGAATGTTTATACATAATTAAAGTTTTGTATTTTCTATTTGCTTACTAAGGTACATAACTCATATACACTGCTGCTTAAATGGCAGCATACTAACTGTATATAACTTCATAACTACTGTGTTGGTAGCAAGAGCAGCTGAGAGCCTTTCTAAATATTCTTCCAGAACCAGAAGGCTGAAAATTTAAAGTATGAATAACAATAATCATAGCCATCTCTGCAAAGTATGCCGATAGCGATATAACATCAGTTTTAAAATACAGATTGCAGAACAGACCTTTATAACTGCTCTACCTATGTATCTCACCAGAATTGCATGAGACAAATCTCTCTCCTTAGGTGAAAGGAAGCCCAGTGTCTAGGATGACATTAGAGGAGAACTAGCAACCTGGAACAGGAAGAATAAGGGAAAGAGAATAAGTGGGAGGATGTTGAAGAAAAATGTGAATAAAACAAATGCACCACTGGAAAAAGGAAGAAAACAGAGACCACTATTATAATTCCACTGTTCTGGAACTTGAGGAGACTGTCCAGAAGAGTAGGACAGAAATCTCTGCTCCCTCACTGTCTTTCCTTCCTTAACTTTTGGGAAAGTCACATGGATCTAGTTTCCTAGAGATTTCAAATCACTACTCTGGTGAGATCTTCAGTGTTTCTTTACCCAGAAAAGCTAACATTTCTTCCTGATCTCATAGGTAACTTACGAGAGTGTGTTAAAATGATAAATAAATAATAAAATAGTTGCCTCTTAATAACTAAGATAGGGAATAATTTAATTATATGTGAATTATATGTGATATGTGTCCAAAGTAACCATTAATCCAAATGAAACTCTCTCATAGTTAATGTTTGTTGCACAAAACAAAAAATCATTAACAAACAGGATATTTTCTATCCTTATTGAATCATAGAATTACAAATTTATATCCTCAAGCACACTGCTGTGTTTTCATGTATGACATCTTTCTTTACCAGCAAAGTTTCATGATCTAGCTACACAGATCACAGATTAGTGCACCAGCCCTTGCAAGCCTACAGCTACTTAGGTATGCTCATCTCAAGCTTTGCTGGCAGGGAACTCATGTTTAGGTAGGAACATCCCTCAGGGGCAGAATGGTGGTGAAGCAAGGGATCAAAAGTCTTTGCTTATTCACTTAATCTTTGTTTATTCTTAAACACATAGTTTGTTCTTAAACACAAGAAGTTTAGAGGCCCAGGGAAGACAAGACACTGACTACAGAGCTGTTTATGTAATTTCACTGTTACCTGACTTCTGTGACCTGATCTGTCCACCAAGGAGTTAGACTTTAACACAAATGCATGGGACAGGTCATACTAAATCCTATACATGCAAAGATGAAAATATGAGTTTGTGTTCACAGCCATGCAAGTTCATGATCGGAGACTGTCACAGTGACCCATTCACACACTAGTCCTCCAGTCATTCTGCCTGGGCACATGGTGGACTGATCATTTCCTATGCCTCATTTTTTGCCCACATGCCCACATTTCTTTCCTTTGGAAGTGAATGTGTAGTTTGGGGTTCTGTGGTGACAGGAGGTTGGAACAGGACAGGGGAAGGTATCCAAATCTGGGAATTCACTGGCTGAAAGAGTCTGAGTTCCTCAAAGGGTTAAGAAAAAAATATATTCACCCTGCAAAACACTTGTCTTTGAGTGAGGAATTGACAGCTAAGCCTCCTAGAGAGTAGTTTCAGTGGAAAAAGATATGCTTCAATAAATGTATTTGGTTTCAGACAGAAATACTTTCTGTCTGGAATAAGATGATCAAAAGGAAGGTGAAGATGTATGAATTATTAGGGATTTTTTTTTTTTTTTTTACCTTATACAGTTTTGGGGTTTTTCTACCTTGCACTGAAAATACCATTAAAAGAGTACCCTCTGAGAAGCTCAGCACTCAGAAATCAGATGCAGAGTGAGGAACTCTTGTATATGCCTTTAACAGCTATATTGTCCTGTATGTATCATCAAGCAATTAGCACTCCATTAATCTTGAAGCAAGTGCCATATTTAACTTGCCTTTAAAACCAGGTATATTTCAAGTCATAAAGTTTCCTTATGCTATCTTTCTTGCTTTATAGCATTCAACAGGTGAGAAAAAGCATTTTTTGTTTTTAATGTGTATGAGTTCATTAGTAAATATCTTCTACAAATCCCTGTGATTATTTCTGAGGAAAGCATGTTTGCCAGTTCACTAAAGACATTATTAATTTTACTTAAGAACTTTATTTCACACAAGACTTCCCATTTACAACTTACTTTTAATTATATCCTCATTAGTGACAGATATGAGAAGCACAGCTTATTTCAAGTATTTATTATTCATTCTTGTATTGTTAATGAATTAATGCCTGAAGTGCATCTTCAGTAAAAAGTCACCTCGTTCATCAGTTTTGCATGTCCATAAGATAAATGTGATTGCTCCAGGTACTGTATTACATAGATTCATTACCATTGCTTTCCATATATAACATCTACATGCAAATTTATTCTGTTGTTCTTTCTTAAATATTTAACATTATCTGCTAATATATTCTTGCTCAGACCAGTTCCTCTAGTAATTATAATTGAGTGTGCAGTATGTATTCACTGAGCATCAATACTTCCATTCTTTGCCTCTCTGTCAAAAGGTCATTTGAAAACACATCAACAACATGCTTTCTATAATCTGTAAACCCTGCAAAAAACCAAGCTGTTATTTCAGCCTCTGGGCTGTAGCTCCATATGCCTAAATCCATTACAAAACATGGATTTAGCTGAAGCCTATAAAAAGCATAATTAACATTTTGGTATTCTGTGTTTGATAAGTTATTTTCCATGATCAAAGTTACATAGACCACCAAATGTGTGATTCAGATTAAGGGACAAACGGGTCTTAATATGCAGGTTTTTTTCAAAACCACATGATATGTCCAGTGAAGTATTCATGGGGAGAAATAGAAGATTAAAATGCATAGGCTCTATTTTGCCTTCAGCTGTCTGCTAGTTCCTCTGTTTAAGTCCCAGTTCAACAAAGTACTGAACTGTTTGATTAATTATAATCATTTGACTATTTCCACTGGGAGGAATAGCATGATATAGATACTATGACGCTACAGCTGGTTAAATTGGATCACACAGACCAGAAGAACCTGATACAGAAGGTACAGCAGAAACAATCCCTTCTTTTGACTGTGAACTTTAGACCTGCCTGAAGAAAGTTCCTACAGACAAATTTCCAGCTCTTTGTTCCAATCTGTTTTATAAATTCATTCACATTTTCCTGCTTCATTTTGTTGTCTTAGTCTGTGAAACATGTGATTATGAAACAATTCATTTTCTTTAAATTAATACCACTAGATACAGAAATAGACTTAAAAGTCTAGAAGCTTCAGTGAATTAAATGATAAGCATTTATTTCCCTCTAGTGAAATACACAACAGTCAAGTGAAGCACCTATGCAGCCCAAGGGTATTTAGGCTCTAAGCTATAGAAAGCTTACTCACTTCAAGAGTGTTCAATATCTTCTTAATTTAAGGAAGTTCAACTCTGTCTCATTCTTCCAGTGGAGTGCCCTTACAGTTACATTATGGAAGCACACACTACTACATCTGTGGAAAATGTGTTAATATGTACCGCAGAATGTGCAGTTTGTGGGCATAAAAAGAGCAAGATTAATATAATTCATTATTTAGCCAGAAGGTAGCTAGAGAACTGCATTCTGATCACTTCTTCTGTACTACGAAAGTATAAAACAAATTCCTTAAACTTCCCATAATGCTTTTGTGGATTCAGTAGAGTATAATTATTTTTAATGATGAAGTAATTGACCATTATGTATTGGGAAAGTAAGAAAGACTGTGAGCTGCTGAGACTCTGCAAGAATAGGGGTTACTTATGTGTCTTCAAATAACAGGAGGAAGGGAGAAAATTAGGTGCAGAATGAAGAAGAAAAAACTTGGATTTTTGCCTACCATTAGCATCTTTATGCAGTAATTTAAAAAAAAAAAAAAAAAAAAGACAAATTTTAATATTTTCCTAAAGATACTATAACTATTAAAAGGATTTATCTGAATTCTGTGAATATGTAGGACCATACCAGATGAGGTCAAAGCATTTGCAAGTTTAAGCCTGTAACTGAGTAGGTAATTCCAATGTCTATCTTCTTTTGGTATTGAAACAATATTTCTATAAACAAAAAACTGGAATGGAAACAAAAATAACTCAATATATTTATCATCAAATTCTTCATTCATTTTTATGCTTCTTTTCCTGTTTCATTAAACTCCTCATAGGCAGCATAATCCTCACAATTTAACTCCCTAGAAGAATATCATCTATTTAATTTTTTTCTAAAAGACCAAACTAATAACTATGTTGTACTGTAAAAATGTTATCTAATGAAATGATGAAGTGCTAAGTAGAAAGGAAATTGTCATGGACTGTAAGATTTGGGTCAAAGGACAGTTGTTTGTATCTCATTAGTGTGATGAAGTGAAATCTGAAATTATGTTAAAAGTTTGTTTAAGACATAATTAGTGAGGCATTTATGCATTTTAAAGTATTCTATACAGATCTGTAGTCTTATATCAACAGTGTCAGAAATGTTTTCTTGGGTCCATTATTTGCCTCCTCCAGAAGCAGGACAACAATGCAAAAGCCATGCTTGCTTTTATTCTTTTTGCCACTTCTCTCTTTTCTCACCTATGCAACCCTGACTGCCAAAAGAGTTCAACTCACCAAGTCTTGTTTCCTTTCCGCCTTTACATACCTGAAGAAAATTCAAATAAAAGCTGTATTAGCCTCATTACCTTGAACCATGTAGGCCAAAAATCAGCTTCCAGGTTGGCGTGCCATGAGTACTAAGTACATAAAAGGCTGTTTCTCAAGTGCACAAGCTAACTGCTGGATGGTCTGTTTGCTCAGGCTGGTCAAAAGGAGAATAAAGGCTTCACATAAGAAACTGCAGCTGGACTCTGGTTTTGATGTCAGAGAAGCTGGCATGAAATAGGAGTTTCCACTTTTCCCTTGGGAAGTTGGTCTTAATGCCTTTTTTTCCCCCCAAGTACACACTGTGTGTGACCTGTGCTGCATGCTCAGTTTAGTGGTTCACCCACTGCCTAGAGATCTGAGCAATCACTAACTACTTCCTCTCTTTAAAGCAAACTCTGGAAGCAGGGCTTCAGACCAAACGGTAGCTCTTCTTCAGTGTGTTGGGGGGAAAGGATTCTGTTTTCCATCAGGGTATAGAAATGAAAGAGGGCTTGGCAAGCAGCCCAGTGAATGAAAACACCCCCACAAAAAAAAAAAAAAAAAAAAAAAAAAAAAAAAAAAAGGAAGACAGAAAAAAAATCTAAATATGGGGGGAAGGAAAGAGTGCTTGTTCTTAGACTACGGTAGTGCCTGACCCGTTTCTGAAAAAAATCAGAGAATACAGTAGATGTAGGAATGATATACTTCTATCAGACTGTCAAAATAAGGACTGAAATCCTGAAAGACAAAAACCTTAACTGAAAATAACATTTCAGAATATTCAGTGTAAATATGGTGTCCTCTAGATGGCATTGTGCTTAATTAAGAACAATGCACAAAAATAATTCTGTGAAACCTATTATCTGCATGTTTTACATAAAAAGGAGTGATACTTCCCATCCAGCATGTAGCCATTATTTAGAGTGGACAGCTGAAGATAATTACAATATTAAAACAAAAATCTTATATGACCAATGTCTTGCTAGTTCTAATGTCAAAAGAGATATTAACTAAATATTGTGCACTAAAACATAACTATGTTGCATTCGGTATTAGAAAAATATATCCTTTACTCCATTAAAAATGCCATTTTACACTTAGATCAATTTCAGATATTTTCATCATTTTCATCACAGTTTAGCTATTCCATTATATGCCAGGTGAAAACCTGGTCTCGGGGTTTTACTATTAGTGTGGCAAGTATTGATTGCTGTCTGAATTTTGGATAGTGGCTTCTACCAAGTAGGAATCTCCCATCTATTTGGTATTAAATCCATGTAAAATCTTTGCACAATAGATCTTGGCACTGGGATATCAAAACAGCAACCAGTCTAGTTCTTGAGACAGATTCGTTTCTGCTCTGTCAGAAGAGCTAAGATCCAGGCTAAGGAGATTACATGTAATACAGAGCTACTGCAGCTAGACTGATTTTAGAATTCGTGTTGTATCTCTGATAGCATCCCCAGCTGTGCCGCACAGGATAACTATGTCAGCATTGATGTTGCTATCTCAGGAATCACTGCCAATGCATTGTGGGCATGAAATGTCTTATATAATACAGGACAGACCTGCCATTAGAAAACATATTTTAAGGGAGGAAAAAAAGGCTCTATATAAAAAACATAAAGTGTATTTATATATTTATATATATATACACACTTTGAGATGAAATAGAGCCGATAAAATTAGGAGAGCTAAAAATCATAAAAGGGCTAAGCTTTAACTCACAGACGGGATGCAAACTGTATTTATTTATTCCATGTTTAATGTTGTATTATTGAAGATTCATCCTATGCAGATTTCAGATAATCCTCACAAGAAACAAGGTTGTGGTGAAAGGCATATTTGAGAATCTATTGAAAAATAAATGTATCTAAGCAAAGTGAAGCTGAGTATGCTGGGTAAATCTATAGCATTTCAACATAATAAAACTTTTACTTTGAAAGAAAATTTAATGATCTAGTAATAATTGGTTGACAGCTAAACTTTTTCCCTGGTTGCCAAATAGATTTACAAATATGCAGTTAGAAATACTGATTCAGCTACTGTATCTAATATAATTACATAACATGGAAGCTTTATGAGCAGCATTTGTTGGTGTCTGCATACTTTTTAAAAAAACAGCAAATACTATATTTTTCAGAATAACAGCTTTCAAAAAGTCTGATCACTTAAAAAACTGGGTTTAAAGCATTTTTTATCAAAGATTACTGTAAATATCTCTAAAATCAGAGTTATTATATATAAACTTCCTATGTCTCATAATAAGAATCTATCCTAAATTAAACTACTCCAATATCTAATCAAATTTGTTTATAAAAAGACATCACATACAAATAAGGATAGCTTTATGAATAAGATTTAACTTTTAATTATTATTTATATTAAAATAATATTTATATGCCTCAGTCATGTCAAATCATGTGAAATATCACTTAAGTGTGAGTATGTGTTCCAAAAAACTTTCAGACTGAGTAGCGGCTTGGGTACATATGAAGTTTGTAGCTATGACAATGCCCATTTAGAAACCTAGACAGAAAAAATATAAGTATTTATTAAAGACATGTTTATCCTGCTTATAATAGTATTGCATATTCTCATAAATTCCCAGGAAGAAACTGTACTTGTACCAGTGCCCTGCATCTTGTACCCTACATCCATTGTACAGCAAGCTGCATCCTAATGCATTAATGTAATGATACAGAAATACTTGCAACTATATACACAGACCTCTCAAAATAAAAATTCATAAGCAAAATACAATTTGGCTTCTTGAGCAAGGATAAAAATCATCAGAAAAAATCAGTTAACACCCATGACGGGAATAAATTTGTATCAAGTCATAATTCAGTTTTAGGTGGGAGAAGTAGTAAGCCCCTGGAGACAGAATGAAGTCTGCCCGGAGAGATGAGGTGGAGTTAATAGTAAAGCACTGGCATCCAATAGAGAAGAGCTTCAAACTGAGCTACCATCCTCATTCCAAGTGGAATCAGTTGTATCAAAAACACAGTGAGATTAATGAGTATACAGTTCCTACCCACGCTCACCCTGATCCTGAGAAAGGTTAGGGATGGGCATGGGGTACTTCCGCAAGTATTGTTCAGACAGACCATTGCTGCCTTTCCTCATCCCTGTGCATGTGCTCCTACCAGCGAGGCTGCAGGGGAGCGAATGCCTGCAGTTACAGCAGGCTGCTCCCCCAGATATGCATTTTTCCATAAGGCACATTCCACATTGCATAGACTGGATATGTGCTGTCACATTTCAGAGGAGGAAACATCCAACTCTCAGGAGAGATGGTGGCCAAAAATAGCCTGCTGTTGTTAGAGCCATTTAACTGGCCTCCCTGAGGGGTCCTTGTAAAAGAGCACAGCCTGAAAAAAACAATAGGGCTACAGCTTCTTCAGGCCTTTTTTTCCAGTGTTGGACAAACCTCATGATAAAAACGTTTTTTCTTATATCGAGTCATAATTTCTCATGTCCAATTCATGCCCTTTTTCTTTTGTCCTTCCACAGTGTGCCTCTAGGACACTGGGATGTCTTCATTACATTCCCCCATTAAGCAGTTGCAGACAGCAATTATATCTCCACTTTGCCTTCTCTCTTTAGGACTGAACAGCTGTCTCTGCCTCTCCTCTAACTAACCTGATGACCCTTTGCTGGACTTATTTCAGTATGTCAATGGCTTTCTTGTACTGGGGTGCCCTTAACTGGGCATAGTACTAAAGGCACAATCTCAGAAGTGCTCTAATAGAGGGGAGGTGTTCAGACAGCCCATCATTACTGAGCAGATTGCTTCCAGGTTTATGAAGAATCTGCCTTGAAATTGCATCTACATGTCACTGAAAGAAGACAGATAATCTCTGTTTTTACTGCTCCTATGATAGCAAGTCACACAGCCTAGAGAAGCAGGAATTAACTGTATTACAATACAGAGGGATAAAAAGCTTGTGGAAGGTAGAAGAGGAAAGACTAGGGACAAGTTAAAAAAAATGGGACTTGTATAAGGACTGGAGGCAAATGGATTCTGGAGCTAGCAGCCTTGCCTGTAGCTCCCAAATATTATTCTGGTTTCTGCATGTAGCTCAACTCTGAATTTATTTTACTGTTTGTGTATAGCTCTGAAATTCAACGCCAAACTATAAGTTCCTATTTTATGGATAGCTTTCTGTATGTCAATTTGCTATGACCTTTTGCTTTGTTTACTGAAGTGACAGACATTTGCACTGTGTAGCTAAATGATCCATTCTTGTGCATGAAAGAAATATTGATGACATTTCAGAGTACTTGCTTTGGTCAGTTTGGTCTTTGGAAGTGGTATATAAATTTTCTATTTAAAGAATAATATATTGAAAGCAAAGCACTAAGATGTTTACTTTTAAGTATTCATACTTTCTGATACATTCTTTAACTGCACAATCGTACACTAGTTATTTTCAGCTTGTCTGGCTGGTGTGTTGGTTAGTTTCCTTTGCATAAGAGTTCTGTTTCATTCATTACCTTGTTTCATTCACTTGGATAAATTGGGAATATAATTTAAATTTTCTCTTTTTTCAACATGAAACGTGTTGAGATAAAAGAACTTTATTTTGAGCTGGCCTATTTTTAAAATAGATTCAACAGAATGCTATTGCTGTATAGAATGCAAAACAGAATGGTGCCATTTAGTAGCCCTGACTTCATCAGCAGATTATCAGCCCCAATTCACTATACTTAACTGTTCACTGTCTTTGCAAAAAAAATGCAATACTTTGCAAAAGTATTTGAATGGCCACTAGGAGTTCTCATTAATGTCTTCAATTAACTGAAACATTCTGGATGCAAAAGAAAGGCAGTTAAACCATTAGACCTTCAATGAAATACACTCCCAGCTTTTCAGTTACTGGATGTTTGTTCCCGGTCTCAAGAAGATGGACTATGTTTCAGGAAATCAATCCTGTTCTCATTTAAACCAGAGCACCTTGCTTTTGCTGAATATCCTGCTCTTTCTTCAAAAAGATTTATTACAAAAGATGTAGAAATTCTAATGAGATTCCCGGAAAATTTGGATTCCCTGAAGGCAAACCCTGCAGTGTAAAGCCTCACTCTTGCAGTGGTGTCTTATCACATGAATCCCTAAAAGTTGCTGCAGATCTCCACTGGGGTCTGCATTAGAGCACACAGGATTGTGGCCTAACCTCAAAGAAGAATCTTCTGAAGTACTGACTGTTGCTTTGTCTAAACCAGGAAAATTTATATTTCCTCTAGAGATTAAAATCAAAAGCATGTTAAGATTGAAACACCTAATCTATATAGTGTAAAAAACACACATCGACTTCATGAATTGCTAGTTCATGTACCAGATCAGAGAAGCAATAACTTTTCTCTTTTAAAGAGGTGAGATACGTAAAAGGAATTAATCACCACAATGCTCCTTGTTATTCCTTCCAAATATATCCATTTAGGGCTAGGGAGGGAAGAAAATAGAGAATTTCACTATTTGTACAGCATAGAACTGTCAAAAAGAAACCCTGGTTACAGTTACTCACCAGGCCTTACTCTCTGCACTGCTGTGAAACATTCTGAACTGATCAGTAAGCTGGACATGTTCACCCTGGCATACCTCTTCTGCTTTGCCAGCTCCTAAGAGGGGAAGGAAATGCATGAACTCTAACCTCACCACCTCTTTCTACTGCTGTTTCTCTGCTGAGAAAGCAAACAGGGAATAGCAAGTGGTAACAGAACTTGTCCATGTGATTTGATGCTATACAGGATGTACAGCTGAAAATCCTCCACTTGTGTTTAGGGAAAGGCCAGTAGTTGTCAAGACTCAGAAGTTATTAAAAGAAATTACTCTAATTTTAGGTTACCTTCACAAACTGAAAATATGTGACCTTTATTTAATCTGATCTTTTGTGATTAAGGATTGATTATGCTCTTGTTTGTGCAAGCAAAAAGCATATTCTCTTAAAATATCAAAGAAGTACTTCTAAGAAGTTGCCTAACTGACACAATTAATTCTTTTTCTCCCCTGGGGCTAGAATATTGCAATTTGACTTAACATTGGCCATGTGAGCCTGAAAGTACACCGGGCTGTGGGGAAATCCTTAGAAATCTCCAAAACATCTCAATTATTTTTGGTTGTAGATATCTGGGAAACAGGAGTTTTCATCTTTAACAGGACTTGAATACTTAAATCATGATTTTAAACTAAAGGCTGAAAAGTTGGTTCCCATGCTCATTTTGGGATCAAAATTGGGAAGGAAAAAACCTAATTATTTCAACAGATGATACACCAGAAGTCAATCTTTTGTTATTGAATTTCAGCCAGTCACTAAACCTTTTGAAATACAGCCTTCAAAATGTTGTACACTAACTTATTATGGACAGCCACATATCAATTAATAACAAGAAAAAAGAATTAATTTCCTGTCCTTAAGGTTATCAAAGGCCATCTAAAATTTATTAATATCCTTCATCAGCTTTTCAATTTGTCAGTTCCCAGGGGTTCCTATCCAGAGTATTTTATCTAACACTGCTGTCAAAGTGGTGAATGAGACTCCACTATTCATAAGGCAAGTGACATCATGTTGTTCTGAACACTGTTCAGGAGGTTGAAGCAGCAGCCTAATCTTAGTGACTTTTTTCTACCCAGCTCCTTGGACAGCATCTCTGTGGTGTGAATACCAGTAGGTTTAGCTTGCAGATCTTTGCTCACCAACAATAGTTCAAAATTCAATTTCACTTTGAGATCTAAATACAGAGGAAATCCAAAATAAAGTTAATTGAAAACCAAAATTAGTTGTATGAGTTATATCTTTTGAGTTCGAATTATGTTTATGACACAGTAATTGTTCACTCACATTTGATTTTATTGAAAAACTTATCTTTACGCCAGTCTTTGTTGAGAGATCCCCAGATGTGTTGTAGTGTTGTGATATTTTTGTTTGAAGTTTTGTTTCTTGTGATTAGTCATCAAGAACTCACTGAGAAAGTTAATGTTTCCTTTGTGTGCCTGCCTAGATGGTCATAATTCACATGATCAGAAGGATAATTTCTGCTTGAGAGAAGCTATCTCAATTTTTTTCTGATATAAATCACATTTATGTTGAACTCAGACATCTTAGAAATATTTTAGTTCTCTTCCCTGTGTCTTTCTGACTCTGTCAGATTCTATCTTAGTAAATTTACTGTCTTCCCTAATTTCTTTATGGAGTCTCATATTTATGTAATATGAGAATCTCTCAGTTTTTCACGGAACTATGGCTGGATGGTTTTATGCATTGATTCTCTCATATGATCAACCCTCACCCTTTAATAAATTGTACTGCACTAGATGCAATTGCTGTACTGTATTCTCTTTTTCACTCCCCTAATCAATGGGACATTATCCTAAAATTTATAATTAATCACATTATTCACTCAGTTTTATGTCTGTTGCATGTTTTATGTATGTTTTATGTATGTTTTATGTATGTTGCATGTCTGTTCCCTTGTATCACCAGGCAGAAGTGTATGGGACTTTTAGAACAGACATTACAGGATTTCCCCAAGCAGGAAGAATAACACATCTAACACAGATTGTCCTCAGACATAATTTACCTTTGGACAACTCATCAAAAAACCACAAACAGTTCAACATCCAAGAACTACTTTGCTGTAACCCATAGGCTCCTGCTAGAGTCTCCCAGGTCCAAACAGCTCCTCTCCAATTCTACTACCTCCATCTCTTCAGGTGAAACAACTTTCTTTATAGGATTGTTTTATTTCTACCTGGATTTTTGAAAAGCATTCAGCACAGTTCCCCATAGGATTCTCATAGAAAAACTGGCTGCTCGTGGCCTGGATGAGTGAACGGTCTGTTGAATCAAGCCCTGGCTGGCTGGACGGTCCCAGAGAGTGGTGGTCAATGGAGCTAAATCCAGCTGGTGGCCAGTCACAAGTGGTGTTCCTCAGGGCTCGGTGTTGGGACCATTTCTGTTTGACATCCTTATTGATAATCTTGATAAGGACATAGAGGGTATCATCAGTAAATTCGCAGATGACACCAAGTTAAGCGGGAGTGTCGATCTGCATGAGGATAGGGAGACTCTACAGAGAGACTTGGATAGATTCGGTCAGTGGGCCAATGTTAACGGGATGAACTTCAACAAGGCCAAGTGCCAGGTCCTGCACTTGGGCCACAACAACCCCAGGCATGGCTACAGGCTTGGGGAGGTGTGGCTGGAGAGCTGTCTGGAAGAAAAGGATCTGGGGGTTCTAACTGACAAGCAGCTGAACATGAGCCGGCAGTGTGCCCAGGTGGCCAAGAAAGCCAACGGCATCCTGGCTTGTATTAGAAATAGTGTGACCATCAGAAGTAGGGAGGTGATAGTCCCCCTGTACTCTGCACTGGTGAAGCCACACCTGGAGTGTTGTGTCCAGTTTTGGGCACCTCAATACAGGAGAGATATCGAGCTGCTGGAACAAGTGCAGAGGAGGGCAACGAAGCTGGTGAAGGGCCTGGAGAACAAATCCTGTGAGGAGTGATTGAAGGAGCTGGGACAGTTCAGTCTGAGGAAGAGAAGGCTGAGGGGAGACCTCATCACTCTCTACAGCTACCTGAAAGGACATTGTAGAGAGGTTGGTGCTGGTCTCTTCTCACAGGTGATTAGCGATAGAACAAGAGAGAATGGCTTTAAACTGCAACAGGGGAGGTTCAGACTGGACATTAGGAAAAATTTTTCACAGAAAGAGTGATGAGACAGTGGAATAGGCTGCTCAGGGAGGTGGTGGAGTCACCACCCCTGGATGTGTTTAAGGGTTGTTTGGATGAGATGTTGGAGGATATGGTGTAGGGGAAAACTTGTAGAGTAGGGCTGATGGTTGGACTCGATGATCCCTGGGGTCTTTTCCAGCCTGAATGATTCTGTGAGTCTGTGATTTGAACAAATTCTGCCATCCTTGACAGGAACTCTTCTATGATCTCATTGACAGAAAACTCCTCCACAAGGTCCAAGCTTCTGTTCTTAAAATGATCTCAAAAATTGGCTGTTGCCAGGCATTTTTTTAACAGAAAGTTGAATAGCTGTTTAACAGGGTTTTAAGGACAACACACACGTTAATATTTCCTAGTTCAAGCTATTTTTTCATATTTTTGAATCTTTCAGATGTAGATGAAGTAGATGAAGATGTGTCTGATTGCTCTCTCCTAGACAAATTCAATATAACATTGAGGAAAGGAAAACTATTCCGTTTTTCTATATTACTTCAGCAATTTTATACAGAAATACTTTATATTTTTAACAGAGATGATGTAAGAATGAATATTTTCCTGGAATTAAATTTACAGTGATAACTTTCTGAGATACAAAGAAAATTAATGTAAGCTGATGGGATGTGGACATTACGTATTTTGCATCATGTCTACTGTCTGTAGGGTTGATAGTAATACTTCATTGATTAAAATACTATATATATATTGAAAATTGTCTTTGGATAGACAGCTACAAGACAGCACTATATCAGGAACTGTGAAACAAATGTTATGGGTTGGGATTGAAGAGTGCTGGCAAGCTAATTTGCAAACACAGATGTGGGGGCAGACATATTATATGTATCCTGAACTGTTCTGTTATGCCATTCTGTACAGAATTATTTTGGGTATAAGTATTTGAAAGAGCAGTGAAATGCCAGTGAAATTGATGCCTAAAATTAGATAGTATGGTTCTTTTTTTTTAAAGTGGCTGTCAAAAAAAAAAAGAAAAAAGAAAAGAAAAGCTGTTTCACTGAATAGTTTGCCTCAAACTTGTTAGATAGTGCTTGGCAATAGTTACCTGCATAATGAATATGTGTACTAAATTACGCTATTCCCTTGTCAATATAGTTCAGAATTTTTTTAAAAGTGGTATTTTGTTTGTGTTTTGTAAGACCTTCAGACTTATTTTACAATGCTGCACACTCTCACAATCAAAGTAACCACAAATTCTGCCTCCAAAGTCATTATTATTCAGCTGGTGAGTCTGCTCATCAGACTCATTATTTATCATAATTCATGTAGGCTTAACTTCATATATGAAAAATGGTAAAAAGGGAATATGGTTTATATCCACCAAAAGTTTCTTATAAAATTTTTAGATATCAATGTTTAAACAGCAATAGCTGTTGTTGACTTCAGGTTAAGTTGCAAGGGTGAGAGGTCAGATTATGCATCAATTTAACAAACAGCAGATTGGATTAATTATGATGACCTCATCAGCATGAGAGACACCAAAATTTAGTCTTATGTCCAATACACAAATTTAAACAAGTGACTGCAAGTCTACTGTATTATATTAGGAAATGCAAGCTTATATATCAGGAAAAAAAAACAAAATAAAACAAAACACCCCAAACGTCCTCTCTCTTTAGTTTTTTAACAAAAAGGCAGTATTTTCTGTAGTAATTTACCTAGGTATAAATCCATAGTCATTACCAAACAGGGATCATAAAACTTCGCTAGCAATTGGTATATGTGGTGTTTCACCTTTGTTTGTTTATTAGTTGGTACATCTGCATCTAACTTTGAAGGCCTAAAGCTTTCCATAAATGGGAGGAGATTCAGCCCTATGGCAGCCACTGAAATCAGAATTCCGTAAATTTCAGGTATGACACAATTAATTCCTTTTCAGAATAGCTGACTGTCAAGGTTATGGTAACATGTATCAATTCAATCTCTCCTGAAAGGTACTCATGGAGAATGATTTAAAACGATTTTAAATCACATGCTATATTTGTATGGTGGGGAACTTACATGTCTATGGGACTTCTCTGCAGAATACTGCATCCTGTCAGTCCTTGAATTTGATTGATGAACATAGACTTGAATTTGATTTGATGAACATAGACTGCTCTCAAGTACTCATATAAAATCCCACTGACTTCCAAATTTGGCACAAAATGTACTGAAATTTTTGAAAAAACATATAAAATAAGTCTCCCATTATTTTTATGTTAGAGAACATTGAGCACACAAGTTTGTACTTTAAAGTGAATTCCATGAACAGCGTGATAAATGGAAGATCTGGATGTCCAAACATTTCCTAAATCACTTGCTGATTTTTTTTTCTGGTTGTGTTCTACTTCACAATTTTGGTGTTTATTTCCGTAGTTTGTCAATGTATAGATATTAAATTAGAAGTTAGTACATTTTTGTAATCCCTAAACGTGAGTTATTATTTAAAATACATTAATATTCAGTTTGTTCCAAGGGATACAGATAAATCTTGTACTAACAAACACCAATTTTCCTTTCTTTCCACACCACACCTTCCATATAATATTTAATGAGATCACAAATTTTGGTCTGTGAAATCTCAGAGCAGAAAAGCAGAAGGTAGAGGGAAGCAATTTGTTCAGTACAAAAAATTGTTTCATTCTTTATACGAAGATTAAGGTTAGCTAAAACATATTGATGCAGTATTTGGTGCTGCACAAAGCATTACTATAGACATTGTTTATGTTTCAAAAAATAAAAAAAACCCTCTCATTTAATCAACACCATCACACAGTATAAAACTGATCAACCCAATCATGATACATAAAACTTGCATACTGGATCTGCAGAGCATCATACAAATACTGTCATGCTGAGTAGATATTTGAGAAAAGTTTATCAAGTGTAAATATAAGAGATTTGTTTTACTACCTCATGCATTGGGGTTTTTTTACATTTTGTCTTTTATTGCTCTGAGCTGAATTTCTGATGATAGTGTCAAATCTGAGGCCTATTTAAGTTGTTTCAGTTTAAATGCATATAAGTAAATAATTTCCAGTTATGTAATTACTGTCACTCCAAATATCCGTGTCTTTATGATTTGCTTTATAACGACTGTCACTTTTCCGTGACTATCAGGCATTCAAATACTGATAGTCTGGCTGAGGGCCATCATTAGCAAATCAAAGCAGATGTATTTGTATGTGTCTTTTTTTCTTCTCACTCCTCAGAGCTCTCTGTACTGCTGCTACCTTAGCTTTTGACTCCTTCCAAATCGTTAGTCTGCCTAGTAGCAGACATGTTTTTGGTCTCAATATTGAGATTTTTCAGAAGTAAATTCCTAATATTAGGAACAGAAAATGGTGTCTATAATGGTTTTATACAGCCTTCAAGAAAACTCAGTGGCAAAGCCATGATTCAGATGAATTTGTCTGAATCATGTTCTGGAGCGGGCCCCCTCATTCCTGTTCCCTGGATTTCTCCCTATACCAAGAAGCCTTCCTCTCCCAGGTGCTGTCTCATCCTCAAGTGAGGAAACATAGGAGATACGCCCTCAACAAATACTGCCGTTTTCCACTAGAATATTGTTATTAGCAGTTAGATTTCTTTGACTATTGCATGCCATTTCCTTAAAAATCAGGTTTTTCCTTGTTTAGTAGGAATCTTCACAAGGAAATACTACGATTAAGAGTTCTTGAAGTGAGATGTATGAGATGTCATTTAATAACTACTTCACCAGAGACTTGAAGAAATGGCCCACATACTTTGGGCCACAGCTCTCTGTCTGTTGAATGAGGATGAAATAGCCTTTTTCTTTTAACCTTTTGTCATCTGTATAGGTTGTAAGCCCCTTGGGAAGCAGGTGGTGCTTTGCAAATTTCAATTGGAGAACCTTCAGGACTGAATTCATTACAAAGGCAAGAAAGAATAGGGACTGATACTAAGCAGATTAAACACTGCAGAAGCATCAGTCACTGAAAAGGTGATTCCTAATAGTCAATTTTCACTGAAGAAACAAGGGGAAGAAGGGCATGTTTCTGTGCAATCATCGTATTCATTAACTCAGTAATAATCATATCTTTGTCTACTTGTGTTTCAGACCTGAATTTTATTTAGCTGAGGCTACAGTCATTATCAAGACTCACTCTTCCCAGCTTATTTTTTAAGTTTATTGTATTGATAAGCCTAAACAGGTCAATTTTTGCATCCTTCTATGTTCTTCATGCACTAATGTCATCAAATTTGTGTCATAATTTTATTTCCTCCTGTAAATGCTGACATCTGGAATGTGTAGATCACCAGTGTGTTTATATTTAAATTGCCTGGAACATACAGTTTTGCAATAAAAGACAAAGATGCAAAAAAAATCCCCATCCAGATATTTTGGGAAGACATATAAAAAGCTCAAACCTAATTTAGGGCATGATTTACTTTAATAGTTGATAAAAATGTGCAATAAAACTCTTGTTTGCTTTTGTTTAATTTTTTTTTTCCAATTCTGTTGTCCCCAGCTGCCCTCAACAAATAATGCCTAGGAATTAAACTGTCTTAATATGGAACAACATTCTTTGTAGAGTGAGACAGAGTAGAAGAATCTTGAACTTTATTAGTTGAAGTGATACTTTCTTTTTTAAAGGGTAAATAAACTAATTTCAGTATGCATTTGGGGGGGGGGGGCGGGAAGGAAAATAAGGTGCTAAATAGGTAAAGCAAAAAATAATCCAGTAGGAAGAAAGATGATGAAAAGAGACAGGACCAAAAAAGCTGAGGTCAGAAAGTGAGTAAATAAGTCATTCTGTAGAATGACCACTTTTATTCTGATTCATTGCTGGTTTGGCTACTTAAAGTCCCAGTTTTACACAATGTCTTATGCATTGCATCCTGTCTTGTATACCCAAGAAGAACAGGTAGCTCTGTTGTATTTAAAAGCTATCAATGTCAAAATGGCTGTGAAGAGTAAAAAAAAAAAAAAAAAAAAGTGATCTTAAAAACTAAAAACTCTCTTGACCACAAAATTGCTTTCAAAAATTTGTTTTAGTAGGGCAGCCAAAAGTTATAAACAGCATTCAATATTTATTGACTTTTGCCAGCAAAGAAAATATGATCTCAACAATATTTTAGAAGACCTTTTATGAAAAGTTAATGCAGTATATATATACTTAGGTCTTCTAGCCATTGAGTGTGCCATTTGACAACATAAATTGTTTGCTTGCTTCTGAGTCCCACAAAAATGTTTTTTCAAAGGACAATAAAACTCCAGACTAAATGTTTTTATTAGAGATATGGGTATTGTAAAATTAACTGCTATAACTACAATGGCAACTTAAGGGGTTTGGGAAGCACACTAAAACACTCTTAACCTGCACTAATTGCACGTCCTAGTTTTATCTTGTAAGGATATAAATTAGAAGACAGCGATTATCTGTGGTGGCATAACACAATATTCTTTTGAGCAGAGGATAAGACAGAAGACTAAAATAATAGTGTGTAACGATATGTAAGAAGTGCTGTGTAAATAAAAATTCTTGTGAACAACAGCTTCCTGACGCAATATACATCTCAGCTTCTTTTCTATATATATAAACAGCAGTCAAAGCTCAAAGCCAGTCATTTAAAACTTCAGGCTTCAAGGAAGGGCAATGCAATATCTAATTTAAGTGTTCAGTAGACAGAGATGTGTCCCTCTGGATTGTATTAGGAACATCCCTGCCTCGTGGAATATTTGAATTAGTGTCATGGTATCTCATACCACCTGTAACATTTGCTGTTCATGTTTTAGGGGTGGCAAAATTGAAACACTGAAACTGTAATCTCAAAACTACCCAGTGTGTTCAGCAGATTAAGCCAAGAACCCAGGAGAGGTCAGTCTTGCAACTAAATCGTGGGGTTTTTTTCTAGGAACACACTGTGTCCTTCACTACAACTGCTTTGTTCTTAAGTAGTCTTTAAATAACTGTTGTGAGAAGCTAAAGGAGGTGATCACTCTTGTTTTGTTAAGTGAAAAACCCAGACAAAAAACAACCCATCACAGAATATTCATACACAAATGTTCTTCCTATTATTTGTTGTTTGGTGTTTGGCTTCCTCATCAAAGTCTCCAGGAAAAAAAAAAAATTCTATGGTGCCATATAATTTGTATATATTCTGCATATGTAAAGCTATACACAAATCTAGGCATCTAGGTAAGTAATCAATATTATATATACACCTTCTTTCTCTCCAGTGCAGTCTGTAACCATTTTGCCTGAGGTCAGTTCCAGTGTAGTACTTAAACATTGAACGCTGAGTGCTCAGAGTGCTCCTGCAGACAGCATAACATATCCTGAAGTGGTTTGTTGAAGTTAGCATTGACAGTGTACTTCCACAGCACTGAATCAGATTTACACAAAATGAGACCCTTGCCTTTAACAGATATGTGATTACAACAAATACATATCACACAGTAGAAGTAACTGAGCAACTGTAACTGGTAGGTTGTGAGAATCCTATTTCCCATTCATGACATCTGTAACTGAATTGAACTATTTTGTGTTTTGATAGATGAATATGATAGGAAGATTAACCATGAAATTCAAAATAAGCAGGTAGAGTCATTCAATATTGTGTTTATCTGTGGCAAGAAATACAAAGTACAGAGAACAGACCTGGCTGGTCAGAAAGAGCAAGAACTTAAATGACATGATGTTGGGACTTGATTCTTTCAGTTGTGTAATAGGCTACAATGTAATACTGATAGGATATCCTCCAGCTCTCCTGGAAAATAGGAATAGAGGATTTTATTATATGTTGAGTGTGTAATAGTGGATATGTCATTCATACTGGCATTTGTTTCCTCTGTTCACAGAACACTATAACATACTTCTGGATAGAGTAACAATACAAATAACTTGCTCTCTGTCTTCAACTACTAGGAAAGTAATGGCTACTGTGTATTCTACTTACAACTGTTACGCTATAACAAAGCATGTATTATCTTTGTTTATAAAAAAGTAACACTGATAGCCACAGTGAATGTGCCTAATAATGTAGATCTATATTTTCAGAATAGTATCCACAAATGCCCTGTTCACTGCCTGATCAGGGGAAGCAGGAGGATTCTCAACTCGTATGTAGTGTACTGCTTAAAAATTGATGCTTTGCTGTTTCATATGCAGTTCATTTGAAGAAGCAGCAAGAAAAATGCTTACTTGGAAGAGATCCAGCACATCCTAACTAAATGACCTCTATTATTATTGGCTTTATTAATAAAATGACATTTTTGCTGTTACCTCAGCATCTGCCAGTGAATATCATGCAATTACTACAATTTGCCACTGTCAACAAACTATATGCTAGTTAAATAGGCTCAGCAGATAGGAAATGGAGGTGTCTGTAGAAAACTCTGGTTTTTTACTAGTAATCTCAGAGGTCAAAGTAAAGTAAAAAAAAGAAAAATAATCATTACATAGATCAGAAAGGGTATTAAGTTAAAGACAAGGAGGAAAGAGAAAAACTATAGCAACACTTTTGTCAGAAATTAGTATGGCCGAAGAGAAAACCCATGGGAAATTAATAAACAAATGTTCCTGAGACAGAAAGTCCTGTCTTGCTCCTGGCAAGTCCATTTTGTCTTTATAAATAGCATCCAAAGGATGTAGGTCATGCATAGCAGTCTAGTTAAGCAATGTCTAATTCCAGGCATCTAAAATTTGGTCACATCAGAGTCTGAATTAAGATTCATTGCAAGGATTTCAGTGACTCCATTGGAGTAAGAGTACTGAGGAACAATCAGACAATAGTTCTCCCCTGTCAAATTTACTTGACAGTGAAGAATAGACCTGAGCCTTTCTTGGGTTGTTGGCCATTCATTACTTTATATATGTCTATTCAATAGAAATTCCAAAATTAAGTCTCCAACTGGAAAGGAGGACTAATGGGGAAGGGAATGGTACACTCTTACTTACTGTCATAGGTTGTGCAGAAGGGAGGCCACAGCCTGATATTAAAAATAATCCTGAGCTACTTTTTTGAGTCACAAGAATAATAAAATACCAAATTAATAAAATTTATTTTACTTGTGATGCTTGTTTTCTGCTGTGTTCTTTCGGGTAATTCAACAAGTAATTTTATGGGATCTGTGGAACAGTAGTCAAAAAGTAACTTCTTCAGTAGAGTTCAAAGTACAAAATAGGTACAATTTTTTCTTCACCAGACTGTTTACTTCCAAACTGAAGAGAGATAAACAAGGTTGTTATATTCTAAATCACTGCTGTCAATATTTTTTTCCCAAAAAATCTTAATTAGATTTTTAGATAACAAAGCTTGATAAATTCTCTCAGTATTGTCAGCATTCTCTTATAGGAATGTTAGGTATGTCACATCATCTATGGTGTTTATTTTGGAACAGTGCTAATGCTAGAAATCAAGCTGGCTAGCAAGAAGCTTAAGAACACAAAAACTGTCTTTTGGAAGAGACAACAACCTTCCATCTGCTTTCAGATGATGAGCTCTCCCTAAAGGCAGAACTTCCTAGATGGCCACTCCATAAGCAATGGCAGAAGAAACCAATCCCTCCAGGCTGCCAGAGAAATGACCTATGGTTTCCCATTTAAAGGACTGAGCTCTATTAGTTGCCACCAATATAATCCAGAGGCATTGAGATAGGTAAAAAGCGTGTATGTAAGAGTACTTTTGGGAGACTATATGGTTTGAATAACGGAGCACAAGTTTTATATTTCTTACAATGATCAGAGTTTGTCACAAATTTTTTTGCAGCACAATATCTTTCCACGACTCCACACTCCAGTATGCAATGTTTTCTGTAGAGTGGGCTATACTAAAATTGTCAGCATTAAGTGTAACCTCTTCTGTGATTGTTCCTGACACTGCTGTACCAATCTATTCTCTATTGGTCTAGCACTACAGCTTTCAATGGGCCCTTATAACGTTCTCTTACAGCCAACAACAAAGCCAGTTGATAACAGAAAGACTAGATAAAAAGCTAGTAAAATATCAGTTAGACTGGGTATGTGCTACATAACTGATGTTATGGTGATTTTGTTAATGATTTCCAGTAAGATGATAAACAGTATCTCAGATTTCAGATAACAGAAAAGAGCAATGTCTTGCCAATTTTGTGTCATGCATGATGGTTATATCCAGGCTTTTTCGTTGCTTGTTAATGAATCATGTTTTGCCTGTCCAAAACTAAAAAAAACAAACAAAAAAAACCCCACACAAAACCCCAAACAAACAAACAAAAAAAACACAAAAAAAACCACCAAACACCAAAACAACAAAAATTAACAACAACAACAAAAAAAAAAAAAAACAAAAAAAAAGTATTAACTGTAATACTTTGCAATAGGATAATAAACTGCACAGACAGTCCTGGTCTCTTCAGCTTGCTTTATCTTTTATTGTTTACCTGATGATCAGTATTTTAAGTCAGGTCAACCATTATTTTTCTCACAGAAAATATGGATCAGATCTTTCAACAAGCAGATGAAACAAGCTGGTTGTTGCCAGCCTTGATAAATTTTGCTTAATTGGACCTGGCAAACGAACAACAAACATTGTGATGTGGCCTTAATATAGCACCTACTGTTCTAAAACTTTGTCTGTAGTGCAGTTGTTACAGCACACAAAAAAATCTGCTTTCTACATCTAAAGTGCTACAATAATTTATTCTAGAGATTCACAAAGGAATTCAGTGTTGTTTTTCTGGGGGAAAAAAGAAAACAAAAAACCAAACAAACAAAAAAATCCAAAACCCGCGACTCAAACTAAGTTTCTTTTTACACTTTGTAGTCTGTTAACAAATATAGAGTCTCTGGGAACAATGTGTTCTGGAGAGATGACCCCAAGTATAACCTCAATTAACCATTAGAAACCAGAAGAGCCTTTTGGAGCCTACAGTTATTTAAGAACTAACACTTAGATGAAAGATGTAGACGATGTTATTTGTTTCATTATAAAGCTACAGTAGCAAAGTCTTAGCTGAGCAAGAGCAGGTTCCTATTCTACTGATCTGTACCAGCCCAACAGGATACAACCTCTGTTTTATAATTATCCATTTCAAAAAGACAAAATTACATGAGCGCTAGATTATGTGAGCCATATAAGCATTTGACCTGATGCCAAACCGAGAATTACTCTCCAAATTTCTTCAGTCCTGGAGCACTGTATTCAACCAAAAAACACCCACTGCAGCAGAACAAAGTAGAGATGACAGACAGCGCCGTAGGTAGGCACTGCTGTCAGAGACCTTTTACATGATGTCAATTCTGTACAGAAATAAACATTTTTTTCTTTTTTTCTATTGCTTTTGTATTTATAAGGTTGTAAATGTTTTTGTCCTTGATCCTCTTAAATCATTGCAGTTAAAAAGGGCAAAGATTTCTCAACTGGTTGTTGATATTTCTTGGTAATAGGCTTAGTATTTTCTTGTTGCAGCATACATTGAAAGATAAATGACATTTCAATATATTAAAACTTAAAAGTACCCTGATTATCAGGTTCTCTGACAGTTTAAACTGATACAGCTTCATTAACTTGTCTGAAATTTATCTAGTTTATGGCAGCAGAACATTTGGTCCCACAACTACAACACAGCCTTTCCACAACAGGGTGAACCCAGTGTCTACCAGGACAGATCATTTCCTTTGCTTAGTGTTGGTGGCATCACATACACCTTCTCTGACTGATTGTGGGATTTCAAGCTTACAGCTTTAAAAATATCCTTGTCAGTGACTGTGATGGACTGACTCTGGCTGGATGCCAGGTGCCCACCAAAACATTTCACTCCTCCCTTCTCAACTAGACAGGAGACAGAAAATATAACAACAGTCTTGTGCATTGAAATAAGGACAGGGAGATCACTCACCAATCACTGTCACGGGCAAACCAAACTCAACTTGGGGAAAATTAATTTAATTTATTACGAATCAAATCAGAGTAGGGTAGTGAGAAAATAAAACCAAATCTTAAAACACCTTCTCCCCACTCTTCCTTTCTTCGTGGGTTCAGCTTCAACTTTACTTAAAATTTTCTCTACCTCCTCCACCCACAACAGTGTAGGGGGATGAGGAATGGGGGTTGCAGTCAGTTCATTGCATATTATTTCTGCCTCTCCTTCCTTCTCAGGGGAAAGACTCTTCATACTCTTCTCCTGCTCCAGTGTGGGGTCCCTCCCACAGAAGACAGTTCTCCATGAACTTCTTCAACATGAGTCTTTTCCATGGGCTACAGCTCTTCATGAACTCCTCTTTCATGGGTCCCCTCCATGAGGTAAAGTCCTTCAGGAACAAGACTGCTCCTGTTGGGTCACAATTCCTGAAATCAAACCTGCTCCAGCATCATCGGTGATGGCCTTGGCCTTGGCCAGCAGTGGGTCTGTCTTGCATTGGCTCTATCAGACACAGGAGAAGCTTCTAAGCAGCTTCTCACAGAAGCCACTCCTGTACCCCTCCTGCTACCAAAACCTAGCCATGCAAACCCAATACAGAGAGTTTGTCTTGCCCACTCTCACATCATCCATATACTAGCACTAGATTATTTTCTTGTAAACTTTCCCCAAAGCCTTAGTAACGTCTGCAGGTGGCAACTACTTAACACTAATCTACTGTGACAGGAAGACTGTATCAACCAAACCTATTAAGTGATTTGGTGGAAATAAATTGGAAATGAATGGTGGAAATTTGCCTAAGGAAGACAAGTAGCATCTCCCTGGAAATGCTAGAAGAACAGCTGCCCACAAAGGTACAAGCACTCCTTCCATAAAAGTTCCAGAAGAATTAAAGTGATTACAAGGGACCAGACCCAGAGAAATTCGATTTAAATATGTATTTTGAAATATAATTTCGTTTTCTTTCAAGAACTTCTGGTTGTGAAGTTGAAGAAAATATGGTCCTCTTCATTAGGTTTGAGACATCCTGGACAACCTGGCTGAATTCTGTGCTTCAGGGTGAAGGAATCATATAAAGCAAGTATTTATAGCTGCAGTTTTAGTTGAAGAATCCATAGCAAAAGGAGTTGTAACAGAGAGTCTGATTTTTTAGGGGATATTTAAGGAAGGGAGCGAGGATTCATTAGGTATCTTCTCTTATTTTCTTTTTTGCGGTGGGGGGGGGGCGGGTGGGGGGCGGGGGGGGAGGGAGTCTGTGTTCTGTTCACTCCTTATAAAAGAACTGGGATGTTGATGGGGTTTGCTGTGATCTGACTTACCAACTTACCAGCTCTAGTCAGGCCTTTGGGTAGAAATGGTCTCCAGAGAGTAGATTAATGGGAATGGCTAATGGCAAACCAGATTCACAAGAAAAAGTGGTAGCAGGCAACATACCCATCAAGAACAGCAGCCGAGAGCAGCAGCTTCACTGGCATTTCCACTTTCTAGTGAATGCTGACCACGGGGGGGGGGGGGGGGGGGGGGGGCAGCAGCATTCTTAAAAATGGATCCCTGCTACCCCCTGCCCTTGGGAGAACAGAACCTTCTGCTCAGGAGCTGGTTTCATCCACATCTAGACACTAGTGAGCATGCAAGGTACTGCTGAAGACGGCTAATGGCTGGTTACTTTTGCTTTCATTCATTGTGTTCTGAGGTGTGATGGTCTTGCATATTTTGGGTTGTTTGGGTTTCGAGTTGTTAGTCTTATTGAGTTTCCCTTTCATCTCTGCACCCTGGTAATGTTCTACTTCCATAAATCAGTTTAACCCAATGTTTGGAAATATTCATATTCATGAAGGGTTCTATGTTTTGTTTCATATTGTTTTCAGTAATTTTCCAGTGAACCTGGCCATTGTTTTTGCCAGTCAGTGCCTGTCAGAAAGATTACAGCAGTTTGCAAAAATCTGACTACCACTTTACTGGATGTAGATAGCTGGATTAGTGAATGTGGGATTTGCTGTACAATAAGCACCTTTGTTTAGGGCTTGTGCAAAGTCTGGAAGCACTGGCACTGTGCCTGATTCAAGGTAGCTATTAGAGTCTTTTCATTGACTTTAATTGGAGCTGGATTAGGGCCTAATCATTAAAAAAAAATCTTCATCCTGCAGTGAGCAATGGTCACATCTGACCTCAAATTTTCAATAAGAGGCATTGGTAGGGGAAAACTAGAACATAAAAGATAGAAAAATAATATTTTCCTGTCAAACAAAGAATGATAACTCTATGTAGTACAGTGACCATATGCCTCAAATTTGTCTTGAACTCCCCAAATTTTTTCTATGTATAATCTGTCCAGCTTTGATTTTTGGCAGCTGCCAGAGCACAGTGGAAGAGAAGGCTGTTTGTCTGCCTTTAGCTGGTGTGGGATTTGCTGTTGGCAAGCACAGATGACAAACACTTCAGTTCTGTGACCAAATGTCTTTGCCATTGTTTTTATTAGACTGTGGGATGTTTTCCCTGATAGGAGACAAGATGTTTTTGGCAACTTCTTGCAGAGTAATAAATTAATAAAATATCAGAGAATAACATATTTTATGTATATGTATGTATATTTTAATACATAAAAGTATGATATATTAGGGGTTTTTTAGAAAGGATTTCACGGTTTGCAAAGCCAATGCTATATCACTGTTATAGATTTGCAGTGACTGTCCATCTCTGTCTCTTGCTCTATGCCTTCAGTTTCTTTATATTATCTATGTACTACAGATGAAAAGTCCCATGCTTCATGCCCTGTGAAAGTACAAATGGAGCATGTGAAGTGTAACGGAAGCACAGCTGACCTGAGCCAGGAAGATTATTAATGCAGAAAACTCTAAATGCTGGAATATTATTGATGTTGTTATAATGAATTTCTGTATCTTAAACCTATTTTTATTTTTAAGGAAGTAACTTTTTGACAATACTATTAAGGTCATGTGTTTTGGTTTGTTTTTTGTACCATATTATATGAATTGTAACTTTTTGTTGTATTCAAAATATCTGCTATTTGGGACACATGAGAAGAATATTAGTTTTATTATACCTACCGATATGAGATATGAGGTCAATCAGATATGGCAAAAAAGTTCACATTAATTTATCAATGTCAGTAGCCTGTAGTTACATGTCTTATGAAATAAGCCTATATATTTTCTGTCATAAAAACCTAAATAGTATTCTGGTAACACTTTCATTACAGGAAGAAGTTTCTTTAGCAGCTTTTGATCATGTTTCTTCTCAAGCTCTGAAGATTTTTATTGCTGGCATACAAAATGTTAGTTCAGTATTTTTCTCTTCTTTCTCATCATGAGAGCACTATTAACTACTAACTACTGCATGAAGTTAAATATGGCAGACAATTGGAGAAACTTTAACATTGAAGCAATATTGTTCAGCCTGGTATTTTGTACATAAAAAAGTTTATTCAGTGTTCTGATAGCAAAAAATTGAAGTTATTGCAAAGAAAATCTTTCTCTCTTTTCTTGTTTTGTGTTTTCCTTCTCTCCAAGGCAAATAATTTCAAGCTAATCTCTTTGATTCACATACTGATGGACAAATGTGTCAAAATTGCTGGAAGCAAATGCTGTAGGGCATGTGTTTTAAGAAGCTCTTGATTCATTTGTGTACTTACAAGTTTTCTATTTTTATTCATGGTGAGCATACTTCACCACGCCTGTCACACCAGCTCAGAGACTGAACTGAACTTTTCCCTTTTAATGGTTTTATCTTCTGAAATATCTGTAAAGCGCATGAGTTTGTTCTTTTTTTAAATTCCTACTGGATGCATAACTACACATTCATTTTAATTCACTATGACTACAGCACATCTTTGCCATCCTCAAAATCATCTGCTCTTGGTTATACTAGATAAAACTCCTTTGCCAAGTGAATCATAGATACAAAATTTTGATGTCCATGATCTTCTACCTTCTTTAATTTTGTTGGGCTTTTTTACAGTTGTGTTTAGTAGCAGTTAAACCAGTTCAAAACATGTTCTTGCTGTTTTCATGCTCTTGCTTCATGTGTTTTTTATTTTATGTGGAATGAAACTATCTTCATGATAAATACTTTGCAATTCAGGCCACATTTTACGTGTCTAAAGAATAAGTTAGTGACCAAACTCCTTGTTCTTATTCAAGAGGGGGTGTGTGTGTGGTGTGTGTGTAGTAAGGGGGGGGGGGGGGGAGGGGGGGGGGAGGGGTAGTAAGGTGACCTAATTATCATATTTCTCTGAAGAATATACTAGAATATACAGAATTTATTTTAAGATTTTACTTCTACTTGAGGTGACAAAAATTCCTATTGTCT
This sequence comes from Athene noctua, assembly GCF_965140245.1. Taxonomy (NCBI): domain Eukaryota; kingdom Metazoa; phylum Chordata; class Aves; order Strigiformes; family Strigidae; genus Athene; species Athene noctua. The sequence goes on from NC_134039.1 coordinate 21,678,865, forward strand.
TTGAGGAAAGTTGGTCAAGACCCTTGAATACTAAGCATCTAAGGCTAGGAATAAGTGGGGTTGGTGAAGAGACTTTTTGGGAAAAAAAAAAAGATATACACTGTTCTGGAAATGGGGAAGGAAGATTGTTTGAAGGAGACTTCAAGCAGCAAATAATTTAAAGAAAGACTGTGGGACAAGAAAATCATGGCCATTTCTCACCTTGGAGCCTAGGTTTTTTTCTTACCTAACAAAAAAGCCTTAGAGAAGGACGTGATTAAACATTTGGACAAATGATGTACAAGGGAGTCTTAAACCTGCTCAGACCTAGACTTTTTTACAGAGCTCTCAGAAACAACAGTAGAAAAATAAAGAAAGTGAGCGCCAGTAATCATCAAGCTGTGGCAAACAGGGCTGGAAAGCACAGCCCTACAGAAAAATTACTTTTCAGGGAATGGGGAACCTTTGGGCTACAGAGGGAGGGAAAAAAGTTATTGCAGGCTCACATAAAGCATCCAAAAAAAAGAACAGAATGCAAGGAAACTAATTCACATAAGTAAAAATTAATTACGCCAGAAGAGAATATTGTTTTAATTATTTTGAGCAGGAGATAAGCAGGGTAGCTGCAGGACTGTTCTAGACCTTGAAGTAGTTTGAGACATTTTCCGTAAAAAGTCCTACAAATCCTGAATTGATATTCCTTCAAATTATGGAGTATGCCACACCCATCTGTTGCTTGCCTCTTGTTTTGGGCATATTTCAATGTTAACAGTTTCTGCTGTTTCTCCATCACACCATTTCTTGGTAACATCCTTTCAGTGCAGATGCTAAGGATGACAGACTGCTTCCCAGAATTAATGGGACTCAGCAGCAATGTAATAAATGCCTGCCTCTCACCCCAGCAGGAAGCATCCCTCCTGTTTGCTGCACAGCTTTGACTTTCAGCTATGTACATGGAGGACCCTACATTCTTATATAAGCGCAACTTCTTTACGGATCATTTAGTGTTATGTTCATAAAAGCATTGCTAGACTTTTAACTTTCAGAACTGCAGAATGCAGGGAAATTTAAGGTAATAAATCCGTCATGTACCATAATATGTATTACCTTTCCCACAGTTGTATAATTTTCCTCCAAACATTAATTTTAGCCACTTACACTTGTACACTTACCAGGATGTGGGCTGAATTTATCTCTCCAAGCCAATATGATGACCATCATGTAATCAACTCCTCTTTTCCATTCACCATTCAAAACAAAATTCAGATAGAGAACTTTCGTTTTGTTGATGTAATTATTTCAGGTGACACCAGAGGCTTCTTGCTTTGTTTGTTAACCAAAGTAAAATAATCAGACTTTTCATGTGGAAATCTGCAGTATTAATCAAGTTTACTACAAAACTCTGTAAATCCGTGCTTATGTCCTCTGTAAAAATGGCTGAGCCTATTATCTTGCTTCTAGTGCATATGCAAAAGTCATGCTGAGTTCAAAAAATTAGTACCACCACCACTTAAAAACTTGAATAGACAGAATAGACTAAATTGGAAGGGACCTACAATAATCATCTAGTCCAACTCCCTGATCCGTTCAGGGCTGACAAAAAGTTAAAGCATGTTGTTAATGGCATTGTCCAAACTCCTCTTAAACACTGACAGGCTTGAGGCAATAGGACAGAGAGACTGTAAAAAAAATATTCAGCTATATTTTCAAAGGGGTATTTTGAAAGCAGCCTCCAGTTTTGTATACCTAGTGAGCTATGTGAATATCCCAAAATCTGCATGCACAAACAGGATAGGTGTCAACAAACTGTGAGGCTAACCACCATATCAGTGTACACAAAATAGTGTCTTGAATGATGGAACCTGCTTTATTTTTCTCCTCCACCTCTCTTATTACAGTCATTATGGCCATCTCTGAGCCCTTCTGCAATCTCCCCAGAGTGAGCTACAGGCTTATCGAATTTTGCTCCATCACAAGGCCAGGACCTAGGGCTGGTATTGCACTGCTGCTGTCGTGGGACAGAAAATGAGGCGAGAGGAAAGTACAAAACTGAGATGAGGAGCACCCTTGGGCATCGGACATCCTGCTGCTGCCTGCTGAGGCCACCTCCAGCCCTGGCCATGACTGTTACCCCCAGCCTCCCACCACAGCAGCAGGGAGCAGGCTGGCGTGTGCTCCAGCATAGCACCAAGCAGAGAGCAGGGCTACGACCTTCAGTGAGCCCCTCGCAGCTGGGTGTGCGAAGTGCTGCCTGGCACATGCAGAGCCAGTGCCGTGATCTTCCTCCAGCTGCCAAATGGGACTGTGTGATTATTTGACATCCCTCAATGTCTGGTTGAGCAACAGAATTGCTGCCTTGCTGCTTAAATAGGTAGCTTTTGGCAGGTCATCAGTCCAGATGTCAGTCACAGCAGTAAATTTTTTCCAGTAACTGTATCCAGATGCTAGATTTTTAAAGATTTCTTATGAATCCTTTTTAATGTTTCTGTTCAGTTTCAATGCTGGTTCTGCTGACAACCGCAGTGTTGCTGGCAGCGTAGCACAAGGACTGCAGTATTGCTGTGGTAGTACTTTGTCTTTCTGAATGTCCTCCTGCTTTCAGTGATATAGGATGAAGAATGTGTGCTCTGTCTTGCTGAGGCTAAATTCATAAATTCTTCAGGAGCAGAAGAGCATAAGATCCTTTCAGTGCTATCAGAGGGCAGTTACTGATTCACACCACACCCCACCCACACCTCTGATGCTTCTCTTATAACTGATGTTTGTCATTACAATAAAAGGTAGAATATATTTCTGTAGATATTTTAATTGCAAACCAATATTGAGAAGTCACTGACTATAACAATAAGCATGCAGTTCAGCAGTTGCCTTCAGACCATTATTTAGCTGTCCAAAAGGATATCATAATGCATCTTTCCTCTCAACTCACAGATTTTACTCTAGTCTGGTCTCTAGTTCTTTGCTAGCTGTCAATAACAAATAATTTCCCCTTCTCTCTGCCCATTGCTTCAGCCACCTTGAATTTTGGACAGCTGCAATGTTGTGAGTGTAGAGGTAGGAGGTCATGTCAGGGAAGAAGCGATGGTTCTTAAAATACTGCGGGATGGTGAAACGGACTACACAGAAAATACTAATTTTTCTCTTTTCATTTTCAAAATTCCCAAGTTGTGGGTGTGTAAATGTATGGTGTGGTGCTATTGTGAATCGTGTTGGAAGAATATGATTCAGCATGTCCTTAAGTACTCAGTTTCTATGGCTAAAAATAGTCTTATTTCTTTAAATGAGACTGTTCTATATTTGTTACAGGAGAAGTCCTTTAAAGGTGAGGAAGCTAGGAACCTGATAACTGCACCAGCTGTTATTGGATCCCACTGGGAAGTGATCAGGTGTTCCCTGTAAAGAACTAAAAAGAGACATTTCAGGGAAGGAAATTTTTTTTCTTTCAGAAGATTCTGAAACTAGAGAACTAAATGCAAAGAATCTGTTAAAATAGGATAAACCAATGTGAATGTATTACACAACTGAGTCAAAGACTATCAGGTGCAAGACAATGAACAAAATTGCTGCTTTGTTTTGCAGCAACTAGCTGATATTTTTAGCGTACATTCTGAACCCCATTTAAACCACTGATTTATTACAATCCTTTGCTGTGTGCAAAGTAAAAAAAAAAAAAAATTAAGCTATTGCACTCAATTCTCTAATAAGTCATTTATATATGCCAGTGCTATCTCTGTAGCTGTTAGTTATAGGTAAGCATTATCTTTTTGACAGTAAATGTTGTGACAGAATGAGTCCTTGACTGATGTTCTGATTGCAGGCCACATCAGTAATGATAAATAACAGAACTCTCCTGCAGGTGTTTTCTCATGAGTGTTCCAATATCTCTAAGTGCTTTGATTCTTCCCATGTATAGATGGATGGATTTTGTATAGTTGATTGTTTGGGTTTCAGAAAAGTAAAAGTGCTTTAAAAAGACTTGTAATGTACATTACTATACATTACTTAGGGAACTTCAAATTCCAGTTAGCAGCTAGCAGATGTGTATGGGTGATTTCTCTTAAACAGAGCAGGCTTTTGAAAACCAAGGCTAAATTCTAGTCATGAATTCTGCTGGTTATAAAATTTTGCAAAACACAAAATTACTAACCATGGCTTGGGCAGAGAAAGCCCTATCTGAAAATTTTAACTTCTGTATAGGGAACAGTAAACTGCCTAATTCTATTCCTTTCTATCTGCCTGACTGTTCTGTTTTATCAAAAAAGTTATTTTCCAGTAATTCAAGTTTCCATCTTCTAATAGCTTTAGCATGATAACACAATGGCAGCATCTATGTATTTCTCTTGTTTGCTGTGGTATTCTCACATTCTATCACAGTCTAGAAAATGCCTTATTAAATAAGAGGCTTGATGGATTATACAGTCAAGATGCAATGACAAAGCCATGGCTAGAGGATAAAACATCTTGCTGGTCAAGCTGATGGAGCTTTGAACTTTTACCTAAATCCACAAAGCCAACAGCTGATTGGAATGGTACGGTTCACTTATATAAATCTTTGATACACATGGTACATTTTATCACAAATCATAATAATCAGAATTGTAGCATTCTCTGTAAAATATAACACCCTTGTGATCTCCTATAGAAAAGACTCCACAACTGTGTTCTGGAAAGTGAACAGCTACAGCAGAGGATATCAGATAGACTGTAATTACTAAAATCTGGTCAACAACACATCACCTGTACTTTTATTAAAATAGTATGTGAATCCTTTTGAAGGAACAAACAAGCAGCTTCCCTTTCATCCTAAAAACATGATTAGAGATGTGGAGGTGGTAGCATTGGCACGAAGCAGTATTTATTTTCATTGGAATCCTCCAATATATCCTGGCAAATGGTTGACTAAAGATACTATTTAATGGTTCAATAATAATTCATGGAAAAAAATACTGTGCCTTTGTGGCTTCTGGAATGTTGTGGGTTCTGTATGTGGTGATCTTCATACAGTCCTCAGAACGGCTGAGTCATGATGAAAAGAGCAGGGTTCATCTCAGGATTACAACTGGAGACAGAAGTTGTAATGTTCTGTATGTAGCATACCATAAAGCACACACAACTAAGAGAGTTGGTAACATTAGGAGTCTGGCTCATAGATGCTTTGCTGCAGGTTTGTAAATCCTCATTTCTTTAGCCTGTGCTTCATCCTTATCTTTATTCCTAATACCATATAAGAGAACATGATTCTCTCCTACAGCAAAGTATAAGGCTATATATGCTAGCAATGGCTTTCTCCATAATCTTACTGTTTATTAGATGTTTAACACTAAACATAGTTTCTAGATGCCACAGTCCTAACCCCTAACACCAATTTTAACACTTGTCATACTCCATACCACACAGATATTTACTGAACCCATTACCAAACAGTAAAGGTATTTAGTGCCTCTGTACTTAGCAATCTCTGCTGTACCATCTCAAAAGCTAGAAATTCTAACCCTAGCCTCATCTTCATACCAGGACCTCCCCAAACACTACAGGAACACTCCATTGCATTGTCATGGTTAGAGACTTAGAGCAATCCATTCCCCTCTATAACTAAGGAAAAGCCACTTCCCTTACCTGTACCAGTTCTCATGCTTGCCTTGCCTTCTTTGAACTCGGCACCACTTCAGTAACTCCTTCTCTGTAACTCTGCAGGGCTCTATTAGTTGTGGAGTGAGAATTATTCACTGTGATATCATTAAATCCGGAATTAGGGCTAGGTTAGGAAACTAAGAGGCTGAGAACTTGTGATCACTTCTGAATGCAACTAAGTCCAATATCTCTTGCAGTAAGGAAACTGCAAATTCTTGTTGCCAGGAAGTATTGAAGTTAATTCTGATAGGGTTCATGCTGGTTTATGTTGAACAGTTAGAACAAAGCTATGTCAATCTTGTTAGTCAGCTGTACCTGAAATAAAGAGGTTAAGACTGGGCCAGTTATGTACTTAAGAAAAAAGAGACAGATCTCAATAAATCTATCTTTCTGAGAAGTGATGCTAATGGTTTCTACCTTATACTCCGTTTAGGTACAGAAGCACATGCTGATCATCACAATAAATACTTGCCTGTCTTCCCTCCAATTTTGATCTCTATAGCAGGTTAATGGCAGAGGAAGAAATGTTTGTAAATGTAGGAGATCAAAGCATTTGATATGTGTTGGATTATTATTATGACCAAGAGACAAATGGAGACATTTGTATCAGCAAGGAATTATAGCTCTGTTGTAAGCACCTAAACTTCTAATCTCTATCAAGATATCTAAGTTTTTGGGTATACTGGAGAAGAACCTTGAGGAAGACACTTCTCCAGGTCGCATTTCTCTCGCCTCTCATGTAATTTCCAGTTCAACATAGAAAGGGAAAAGGGTTGACACAGGAAGCATCTCCTTATGCAAAGCACAGAAGGCTAGTTCCTGAGAGAGAGGGCACTGAACCTACCTGATTGGAGAGAGTTGTCTTCTCCTGACTAATATTATTTGGTCAATGTGGCCTCATTCTTTCATTTCTGGTGGAGGAAGATGATGGCAGTTTAAATTCTGAATTGCTGTTGCACTCACTGAGCTGGCTGACAGCAAGTCTGACCTAGCTACCTACAGGCATAGTCAAAGGACATGTCTACCTTCTGTCAGCAGCCTCCCAAAGCAACTGCCTATGTCTTGTGCCAGTTCTCCTAACTAGTCATTTTCCAGTTTAAAAAAATAAAAAATAATAATTAAACACACACAACATTCCTTGAAAGACATGTTTGCGTTTATGCTATCTCTGTTGTGCTCAGAGAGTTAGTTAGCTTCTGTGTAGTTACCATGAGTCATTTATTCCAAAAATAGGATTTACACACACATTTTGCAAATCTGCTAACAGCCCACATTAGTTCTGCACTCAGTTGTGTTTGCAGCAACACCTTCTGGGTGCATATCCTTGCTTTCCTGAAATCCATTTTGGTCTTTCCTATTTTCCACTTGTTCATATCTCAACTTTTTCTGTTCAGCTGATTTAAAGAGATGTGTTCAGTCACAGACTTCAGTTTTCCTATCATGGTGACAGGGAAAGGTAACTGTTTCTAGATTTTCTGATACATACCAGTTCTTCTGTGATACTTTGTATCATAACAAGAAAATTAAATTAAAGAACACCTATGAAATTCTACTCCCTTAGAGCAGTAAAAAAATAGGATTTAGTAGTCCTAAATCTTCATGAAAAGCTCCCAGTAAGTGTACCTGTGATAAAACAGCTCAGGTACAACAAGTCATGTAAAATACAGTCACTTCGAAGACCAGAAACCCAGATTCACTTTTATATATCTTATAATCCTTAAATGGAATATGGTGTTTTGAAACAGACATGGTTTTGATGTCTTTGTATTGGTTTAGTATATACAATTGATTCAAACCCAGGACTCATGAATTATAGCATATGAAGTAGTATATGAATCAAAAATGCTAAACTGCTCATCATTTAAAATGTCATCTGGGCTTTTCTAGATGGGGACATCTTGTTTTCTGATTGATAGTTTGGGGCAGTTAGGCATTTATTCCATTACTGATTTTTCAAAAACAATTTTTAAAAAGAGCTCTTCTTGAAATGTTATATTTGTCGTGTTCTGTTGTCACAGCAATTAGAACTGTTCAGTTTCCAAATAAAAGCTGTACACTTGGGATCAGACCTATATAGATCAAGAAAGCAACAGGCTGTTTGCTCTGTCATAAGATACAGATATCCTCTAGCACACACAGAAAACCTGAGATCTGATTCATTATTGGAAACCATTAGCATAAAAACTCTGCCAGGCCGTTGACATCTGTGTTATCAAATCCCACTGTGGGGCTAGATATTCAGTACTTAGATCATACTATTAGTCATATCATAATGAAATAATCAGCAAAAATGCATGCCTAGGAATTCCTGAGTTAACATAGAACTGAAATAAAATAAAAACCATAAAAAACACGTAACTCCTTATAGTTTGGTACATGTTGTATAGTGGACTGCTTTAATATTCTAAGAGCCAAGCTTTGACTCACATTTAGACTGATCCAAGACTTAAGTGTGAGTAGACTGGGTCCTGCTCAGCTCATAATGCTCTTTAAGAGGCTAAATTATGCACAGTAACTGTATAACAACAATAGTTACAAGAAACCAACTTCCCTAATTCCATGTTCTAACCTTTGTTGACTGGATTACATCTCATCTCAGAAAAATTTTTGTATATTTCTGGATAAAGACAGTTCAAAGCCATCCATTGAAATTTCCTGGCTTAAATATACCTTTCCAAAGAGGAAATAGAGGTACAGGAGGCCAGAAACTCCTTAAGTTATCTTTGATTGCAAAGAATTTGCCAGAGATGTAATCATAGTGAAAAACTCAGAGGTTAATATCTCTTGGGAGAGAGGACTGCAGAGGCAGTTTAAACATCTGTAATTTTCATCTTATAGTCCTCAATCCTTTTATTTTAACTCACCATCAGAAGACCATCTATATCATTAGGCCATTGTAGGAATTTTTTCAGGTGTAGGGAGCTAACCATGACTCTTTCAGGCTGTGAGTGTATATATGTTTTAAATGATACAACTGCAACAGCTAGACCCTGGGAAGAGGTGTCGGTGACATGAACGGTTTGTTCCTCTAACCTCGTACAAATAAGGCCAGCCATAAACTGAGCAGCACGTATGCCTTACCTTAAAATCATATTTCGCTACAATTATTTATGGTGTTTGATATGGTATGTTCTATTGTAGAATGTTTCTCAGAATTAACTGGAGTAGGTGTTTTAGTAGAATGAACCTTAACCTAACTGCGCTGATTTGACAATTTAACAACTGTGGAGCAGCAGATAAACTTTACAAGTGTCTTTATCTTACTAATTCCGGCCAGGGTTATTAATAAGTTGTGTGAGATTTACAGTAGGGCCTTAGGAGGTAGATTTAACAGCCAGGAAAACTAAATTTTGTTTGCTCTAGATTCAAGGCAGAGAATACTAGATTTTTTCGTTTACTTTCCAGTAAGCTACTTTACAAATAGCGCTGTAAATTTTACACTATGGCTTCAATTACCAAACGCTTTAGGCACCTGAATAGAATAAGACATTTGCATGCAGATGAATACATGCAATATTCCTTTAAAACAAATAAATAAAACGTCTTACAATAAATAAGAACCCAAGATCCTCCATGGGTAAGACATGAGTCTCACATATATTGTGAGAAATATAAACAATACTAGGAAAAGGAACAAATGCATAATTCTTACCCAGGAGTAAGTATGCAACCATCAATAGCATCTTACAGTTTTCAATATTTATGATATTTATATAATACCTTTCCCCCTGACATTTCAAAGTGTTTTCCTTATATTAAGTTTCACAGAATCTTTCTGCAATGATATTATCCTCATCTAGGCAATGGAAATGCAAAGGTAACAGTAACTGACACCTAAAGAGTGAGTGCCACACTCAGAATACAACTAACTCCTACCTTCTTGCATCAGCTCTTATATACATACTCACTTCTGGAAGTGTCTATTCAAACATGGGGGTTTTTCACTTTATTCTGAATTGTTTTAAATATATTGTGCTTCCGGAAAAAAAAAAAAAAAAAAGATCACCAGGTTTTCTCTGTCAACTCCAGTATGCAGCAGTGTGTCTCTTCTACACCTACATTAGGACACTTAAATATACAGGAAAATTGTTTTCTATTTGGCCAAGTACGCCAGGTTCATTTATTTTGGTTGTTGTAACACAGGGCATGTTTTGTGGCACAATAATTTGGGGTCTTGGTGATCTGTATAGAGATGTCACCACAAGCCCAGTATGAAAGTCATGATATGATCATTTTCTCCCTTGGAAAATTCACAGCAAGGTGGAGATACTGAGCATATTGAAAGCATAGCCTTATGCAGTACTCACTGAAGAATGTGCATGCTCCAACAATCCCCTGTGGCATCTAAAATTTCCTTGGAAACCTCTCCTGAAGTTACTCTGAAGTATTTGTTCTGTTTGCAAGATCACAGCTCACAGATAAACAAGTAATAGAAGCTTTCGGCATTGATCCTGTTACCCTGGTACTTTATAAGAAGACACGATATAATTACTTCTGAAACACTGGGCTAAAGTGTTATTACTACTAATATACCCTAGAATGCTGGAAGTAACTATAAAAAAATGCTGAAAAATATTAGAGTACAGAGCACAATTTCACTTCCAGATTGTGTTTATGTTTTCTGTCACTAGATCATCTAATTAGCAACTCATGACATCACCAGACCTTAACCATTTTGGCTGACATTTTCTACACAATTTGCCACAGGCAGATATTGCTGTGGCTCACTTTCCCATTGTAAATAGAAAGCCATTAAGCCATTTAGCTCATGAAAGTGTTAGGAACTAGTTTAACTAACATTGGTTATGCACTTAGATATTGTAATCTAAGTAGAAAAGTCCTTGTGGAAATGAAAAAATTTTGTTTTCAGAATGTGGTTTGAATCTATGTGAGGCCTGGGGCTGCACACTGAACCAGATGTTGAAAAATACTTAGGCAACAAGCATCATCCATTCTGTGCATGACTGAGTGTGGAATCTAAAGAAATAATTAATGTGATCATGTAATTAAACTGTAGAATAATTAATATACACAAGGGAAGGATATCTTCAAATACAAGTAATCTTAATTCAATTTTCCTGTAGTTAATTTTGCACCCTTTATTTTCTTTCACTGTAGGTCTCCTCTAAGTGATATATGGTATAAGGGAAAGGAGAAGTGCAGTATTATTACTTGATTTTATTCCCCTTTATTAAATGTCAATATAAAATTGCAACAAAGAATGCAATTGCCCATTTACTATTCTACAACAGTTCAGATGTCTTTCAAAGATAACTTCTCGGTCACTTAACCAAAAAAAAACTAAGTCAGAATCTTTCACCTTATCTGTCAGGCTTCTAACCTTCTTAAGCATATGCTTGAACTTTGAAATTCTTAACACTATGTGCAGAAGTCATGAATTATTTCTAGTTCACCAGGAAGGACACATCTCTATTGCAAATGTTGCTATTGCCTTACAACACTGGTATGCCTTAACTTGATTTCAACAGAATTAAAATCTATAGAGTGCTAGGAGATGGGACCAGAGGATAATCTTTTAGATTTATTATTATTTATATTGACCTCTCATCTGAAAGTCCCATCAAAGCTCAGAACTTCAGTTATGATATGAGAGTACAATTCAGCTTTCAAATACCATTCATAGTTCACCTTTCCTAGGATATACTGCAATATATAGCTCATCCCATTGAGTAGTCATGAATATGTCTTTGCAGATAAAATAAGCAAGCACACACATACAAGTATATTCACAGTCTGTACCTATATTAGTATCAAAAATAGTACATTTTTCTTATTTTTGTGTAGGCTTTTGTTCAACTGCATTGTGAAATACCCCAGAGCTATCTATTCAGTAAGCAACAAGCACTTGTCTCTTCTCAATCATTAACTCTCATTTTATGCCTATTTCTCAGGCAGTTTCATGCCTCCTTGTGTTTCCTAGAGCTCTGATCCTGGTGTTCATGCCCATACACAAGCCTTGTTAACATTCCTCTTCAAAGGCTGCTGGGACAGAGCATCTGTGCAGATACTACATAGTGTAAATTCAATGAACAGGCTTGACAGTAAATAGATGTTCCAAAATACCCGAAGTATTGTCATAACGTCAACAGAATATGTAGTTATTCTGGGGGAGCGCGGTGGGGAATACAATTCTACCTTCTCAGAAGTGAAATGCAGAGCATGTAAAAAGATGCTTGTCCACGTGTATCATTATCACAGGCAAAGATAACTCATTAGTTTTAAAGATTCCTTTTTTTTTTTTTTTTTCTGATAGCTTTAAGTATAGAGATTCATGATTATGGCTGCTCTCATTTTCCTGGTCGCCTTTTTCTCTTCTTACAGGACTGGAAATATGACTCCACAGAAGCTGTAATTTCAGCTTTCAGTCCTGGCTAGCTCAGCTAAGAAAGAACAATTTGGGGTTGACTTTTCATTAAAGACATCAACACATCTCTCAGAAGTCAACAGCAAATCTCTCATTGAATTCTGTTATGCAAGATCAAGTTCTAAATGGGAAAATTCAGCAGATATATACCAGTAACTAACAGAAGAATCAGACTACTTAGGAAGACCACTTTGAGGCTCTTCTTTCTGTTCCTCCACTCTCAAAAGTATGCACTGCGGTAATTTATTTTTCTGGCTGAGAAAGCATTTGTTTAATAGCCTCAAAAATTTTGAAAATATCCTCTTAAAAAAGGTGAAATCCAAGACCTAGAATGTACTATTATAAAAAGAGCAAGAAATAGTCTTAATGATTTTGAAGGGATTTGCTTTCTAACAAGTAAAAACTTTGATAAACACAGAGAATACTTTTTAAAATTCCAGTTCTTTGTTCGATAATTGAATGGTTTTTACCCAGATTTAAACTTTAACTATGTAGAAACCAAGGGATATGACTCAACCACAAAGTTAAATAAATGCCTTACTGTTCTTTTGATATTGGCATTACAGTAAGAGCTAACAAACCAGGTTAACTTCTTTGTCTAATCCCATGCTTTTCACATTAGAAATTTTATATGTCTGGATAACTTTTCTCTTGAAAGTCATTTTACAGCAGTTTTTTCAAATATTTATTCTGAGTAGTTGTTAATATTTGAGCTATTTTTGTTGTTACTGTACACAAAGGTTGCCTAGAAGGATCCTCCTTCTGCTCCTTCTTAATTTTGCATGAGCTTCCTGAACTACCAACTAAAGAATTGCTGTAACATGGCAAAAAGTGAAGTCATTCTTTAAGGATTAAGGTCAGGAAAGTATATGTGCATGTAATATAACTGTTCATGTTCTTAGTGTCATTTTGCTCATGATCCTCACCATTTGCATAATTTGCTTCAGCAGATCTTTGTACTTGTGTTTTGCTGCAGACTACAATGTCATTTTAAATAAGACCTACAGAATTCTTAAACACAGACATAAACGTTGGGAAAATACAACTGTTGGGAAGTCTCATAAAAAATTAAGATAAATATTGATAGAAAAAGTATTGTGGTATCTGCCAAGCTGTCACTGTGATGTAAAATCAGCATTCTGTAATGCCAACACAATTGATCAGCCAAATATTTCTCTATATGTAATGCAAGCTCTATACTTCACCCAAACCTCCTTGAAGATTCTGGCTAAACTTATGAAAATTAACATGGTTTTAATTTGGGGATTGTAACAAAATCTGAACCCGAGTAAGTTTCATATTGTTTAGGAATTTATAAGAAAATAATGGAACAGAACTGAACAGGATTCAATTTTTATCTAGAGTATAAAGGTAAAAAACTTGGAAAACTTCACTGACAGTGGGTAAAATAATCTTTCTTACCATGGAATGATATGGAAGAATACCTGGCCAAAGAAGAGACTGAGACTGTTCTCAGACTCATTTAGAATTACAAATGTTTGCTGTCATTATTTATTACCATGAAATTACTGAAAGAAATCTGATGTGATATGGCCACAGTCTGTGTTAGGACTACAGTCTATGTTAGTCCCTGATACTGTTGTCCTATAGTAAGTAATGCATCTCATTGGACACACTCAATTTTTCTGGTGAAACTTACAGTTCTAAATGTGACAGCAACAAATCATCAGGGAAGTATTTAGCAGTTTGAAAGAAACACCTAATTCATCCAACAGATTTTTACTTCTTCAAGTCACTGAGATTTTATTTAGCAAAGGTTTATTCCTATTCTCAGCCGTATCACTGGATTTGCAATTAAGGTCTTTGTTTAATTTCTTCAAAACGTCATTCCTGTTTATACATCTTCTGCAATTCCATTTTTAAATGTAATTCATTCTAAATCTCAGAGGATATTAACAGCTGCCTGAACGGATATGTTTTAATACTAAGAACTGTGATCTAAACTACTAAAGCAAAAACCAAACGAAGCAAACTAGATACAATTCTAATCATATTCTGGCAGCTGATTCTTTTTATTTTCTATCTGTATGTCTTATATTAGTGTCTGAGATTCAGCTGTAGGTTTACAGTTTCATACACTGCCAGTGTTTACAGGGATGATGTGAAAACATAAACAAGCCATTCCTGCATTAGAAACAACCATTCCTTCACCTTTACTTAGGGTGAGGACACTTTCTGTTGAGCCTTACTATTGGAAATTGGATTGCATATTCCTGGTCCTCTCACATGTTTTTCTGGAGTACCCTTCTGACTGGCAAAGCTATCATTGAGCTTGTAGCTATATCTGCAGACAACTCTGTTCAATAGAAATGTAAGCAATAGATTTTTCACTGTCTGCTGTTAAAGGACACCTCTGTTGTGCAGATATCCTAAAATGGCAATGGAAGGCTCTTTCCTCCTTCACTGATAAGTCAAATTTTCTGTTTTCTTCACAGATAGATGGTGGAAATGACAGTCTTTAACTTAGAGAATGCCTGTAATGTGTTTCAGAAACTGATGAGAACAATTTCTTATTACAGAGAAATAGAGAATTTACATCCTCTCTAGATTTTTTTTCACATTTTCTTTCTAGCTGAATTTAGTGTATGTGCTTATTGTCTCCGACCACAACATTTCTTAGAGCACAGTTTCTGCTCTATTTGAAGACACCCATCACATTTACAATTTGTACGGACATACTAGCATAATCTTTAGAGAATGATTCTCGATACAGAGTCAATGCTGCTTTAATAGCAGCATGACTCAGCCAATCTTCACCATACTCTAGCTACTGAAACTTCTAGATTATGAGGAGTTTTAACAACGCATCTCATTACATCATCTCCTCAGGGTCTTGCAGTCAGCAAGCACAAAACTCTGGGGGGTTTATGTCTCATAGAAAGTCCTGGTCTTTCTGATTGATTTTTTTTTTCCCCTCCTTTTACTGTTCCATATAAAATACTGCTGTCATTCTCATATATAGATTTGTGTGTGTGTATATAACATATGATTGTAATTATTTGAATGGGTGTGCTCTTCAGAGTTTCTAATGAAGTGTTCTGACACCAGTAACTTTTTTACAATGCAAGTAATCTGAAAAGCGTTTTGTAAATTCATTCCACCTGTCCTACCACTGAAGACCTTGCTGGTGTCTGAATGACCACATGAAAAAGCATTTCTGTGTTTTCTGCTTTAATTAAATTCCCTAAAGAGTAGTTCAATTTTTTCTCTTTCAGAGAGCATCTTATGCTTGCTGAGGAACAAAACTATGTCAAACAAGAACTGTATATAGAATGTCTTAAGAGAAAGTCGAGAGGTAGCAATAAACAGGCTGAACACTCCCTGGTCACAGATTAGAGCAGTCTCAGTTACCCCAATTATGCTTAGCTGCCTATGGCTTGAATGAGTCATTTCAGCAACTGGGGATCAACACTGGAGTACTTCACCTGCTGCCCTTTCTATGAGACAAATCTTTTTCAGATTCAAAAAAAAGCCTGGTATAAAATGTTTTCATCATCTCTCCAGCACCTGTGAGTTTAGGCAAAGAGTTTGTGCAACAGCTGAGTCACATGTTCTTTCAATACAGTTTTTTTATTTTATCATTCCTTCTCTTTCAGTCTACAGCTACTTTCAGTCTCGTAACTGTCCCATCACTGTTGCTTCACTTGTCATCTAAGCTCTTTTCCATGGCATTGCATTTTTGTGCTTCCCGCTCTTTCACAAACATATTCCATACAGCCCTTGAGAGAACTTTCTCTTCCATTTCCATCATGACAATCTGCTCACTTCCTTTTTCCTTGAGTGATGCTTTTCTTCTGCATGGTCATTTTCTGATCTGCTCTGCCTTATTGCATCCTGACTGTGCTTTCAGAATACAAATGCATTTTCCTTGTAGTACTCTTTTCTTTCCTTGTTACATTTCCACATTGTTCATAGTTTTCCATGCTTGAGGACCTGACTCAGCGATTTACATCACATACCTATTGTCCAGCAGCCCTTCTAATTATGTCACATTGGGAACTGTGTTATGAAACCTAGACTAATTAACAAAGTTTTGTAAGATGTGTCTATGTAGGCTGAGTGGAGCCACTCCAGTGAATTGCACCAGTGAATCTTCCCAGGGTGGAGACACCCTCACCTCTTCCACATAAGAACTCAGGCACAAAACTATGTGACAAATGCTGTAATTCTCAGGTCAGTAAGATCCTTCATTAGCCATACAGGGATGTGTTTAAGACATTCCTGGTTTTCCTTTGATTATGTCTACCCCGGAGATTTTGCCTGGGCCAGCTGTAAAGAAGTTAGCTCAAGAATAGAAACAGTCCAGCTATGACAGAACAGAGTTACATTTAGACCGATTTTCCCACTTGCTATTCACAGCTACAAGGGGTGTTTGCAACCAACGGTGTAAATAAACCACTTTCATTTCCAGGACTGATAATTAAGATAATCAAGACAGTCATGTTAAAAGAGTTCTAAATCCTGAGTGGGTATAACCACCCAGGTTATATACCCACCTCCCTTTTTCATAGATCCATTATTCTCCTCACTGGATTTTACTGAGATATTGCAGCCAGTCTTACTGGATCAGTTAGAAATGTGAATTGACAACATTTGCATTAGCAGAGGCTTTGGAAAAGTGAAACAGGAGAGACAAACTAAGTTTTGCAAAAACTGGTGGCATATTACATATAATGAGCGTGTAACAATGATAACAGTTCTGAAAACCTGCAGTAGTTTATGAAATAATCAAAATTTAGTTTAATTAGTTCACTAGTACTTACACAGATGATTTGGGGATTATGGTTAGAAAAGTCTTATTTCCCAGTATGAATAATATTTTGAGTGTAAAGAAAAAAATATCTTTTAACAAAACCCCAACTTTCTTCCTTTTATTATAGCAGAAATAATAAGGTTTTAGGTATTCTGTATGATTTATTTGCACAAAAAATTACCTTTGATAGAAGCCAGTTTAGCTTTACATTAAATACCCTAAACAGATCTCAGCATGATGACAAATGAAAATGAAATGAATTGTGCGTAAAAATGGGCAAGTTAGTAAGTAGTCCAGTGGGTTTGAACATCACTTTGAGTAGAAAAAAGCCACAAACAACTGACTTCTGTGTTTCTGATAGTATTCATCAATATCTTCTGTGGTTCAGGAGCTGCTATATCTTGAATAGCTAGTGATCCTTTTGGTTTGGACAGAAATCCTATGCATATACCAGGAAAGTTAAGATGCTCTCATCAGTTTAGGTAATTTTTTTTCTGTTTTCTTCCTTTTCAGTCTTCACTCCCAACTCACTTTTCGGTGTATATTTTTTCTTACATACTAGTGTAGGATTACTTGGAAAATTTAGAAAGAAAACACTTCTCCAGTTGTCTTTTCTTCTGAGTAATGTAGTGCTAGGAATGATGGCCAAAGCAACATTTAAATATAGAACAACTGAGCAAAGTGTTGTAGGGTGGGAAAAAAACCCTAAATCAAAACAAACAAACAATAAAACTGTGACATAGAAAGAAACAGAGAAAGTATTATGAAAGCATACAGGTTACCGAAATAGTGAATACATCTTTGATATATCACTTCAAACCAGTTGTATTCTTTCCTTTTCTTAACTGTTTTCTTTTTCTGTTTAGAAACTCCTTTTCTGTAAATAGACATTGCTATTTTCTGATTCCCTTTCAGCTGAAAAACACACCGCAACCTTCAATCCAGCACACTGCTAATTTATTCTGTGGAATCCATTTTACTTCAAGTGTTCTAATTCAGTGAGTATACTTTCACAGCAAGCAAAAAAAAATTCATTCTCTCCAGCCTAACTCTCCTAATTTCATCTGGGGTTGTTCACAGAATTAATTTAGCAATAATTTAAGTGCATTTGAGATCTTCAGACAGAATTCACATTTGTTACAATCTCAAGAGCTGGAGACTAGAAAATTATTTTCTTTTCCTATAAGCTCATGATTTCAGTAGGAAATGTTGTTTCTTCCTGTACTATACAAATCTGCCCTGTTTGAGCAAACCTTAGTCACTCTGTCCCATATCTACAGCCTCTCCCCAAAGCTCTAATGATGATACTTCTCCTTCCAATAATTATCCTCCTGAGTCAGTTCCTTCTTCATGAGAGTGGTCAGAGCACTAACTTGGAACTTTCTGAAAAAAGATGTCATGATTTCCAGGATAACTACCCCAGAGTGTATCATACTTTATATGTGACTTAGTATCCGATACAGACCGAAACCACTGTTTCTCCACTCTCAGGCTGACCCATGTGCAATACATCCCGGGTACTAGAGGGATAATTTCTGCAGTCTAATTCAGAGCATTTGCTGGCCATACAAGAAGAGAGACCCCCCCAAGGCTTCTGGAAATGGAAATCAGACAGAATTCAATGTTGTCATCAGAAAACTCATTTGATTCCTGGCCTCTTTCCCAGAGCCACTTGTGCATGTGTGGAGCCCAGTATCTCACATATAGCCTGTCCACTATTTAGGGAAGCACCAGGGCTGCTGCTTATGTCCTGTGACCAGCTGGATCTCATGGGGAGGTAGGAGGAGGCTTAGCACATACAGTGCTTACCCCACCTCTTGTAGTAGCTTGAGCAGCTAAACTTGGAGGGCTTGTCATCACTGATGCAGCGCATGAAACAGTTATACTGCACATCAGCTGTAAAGGTGCCACACAGAGGGAACCACTGGCAAATGTTCAACCAGGCCAAGGTACAATTGCCTCTAAAAAAATACAAGGCATTTCAATAGCTGAAGAGCTGAGACATCAGCAACATAGAGGGATACGATACTTGTTTCCATCAGCTTCTCAATCATTCTGTAGAACTGCACATTTCCAATTTTTCATCTCTTCTCTCCTCCTTTTCTGACCCATATATCCTTTAATTGTTTGTTAGGGGATCATCTTTTGTCCACATGGCCTCTTGTTTGTTTTCCTTGCCTGACCTCCAGAGGGATCTGTCAGATAGGGATTCTTATCTTCAGCACATAATCACTTGAAAATCTTTCCCAGCTCATGTCACTCTAGTGTACTCTGTTCAAAAGAAGCCAAAAGCTGTATTAGATTAGTTGGCTTTATTATATTTATATGTCTATTCATTAACTTCAGATGAGATTTTTTTAAACACCATGGGAAAAAAGGAAAGGAAAAAAAACACATACAAAATTACACAGGTCTTCTGCTCTATGCAAACCAAATTTTGCCCTATTATATGTCTATAATAAAAAGTTTTAAGTATGCGTCAAAGAGAACACCATGAATAGCTCTATATTTCAGAGTTTGTTTGCAATTTTCTGTTAGTGCAAACCACTCTGTCACTTTTATTCTAGATAAGGATATTCAGAAAGACCTGAATGTGTATCTACATTTTTGAGTTTAGACTCAATTCTATATGAGATCATAAATAATGATGACTTTTAGCTTTATGATGACTTGAAAATCAGGTCAATATTTAAATCTTGGAGAGAATGTTGTCTCCTATGAGTGGATTCTGCATATATATGGTCTATCTGTGAGACTTCCATTTTGCAAACCAATGTTCTTTCTCAAGCATATTTATGTCTAAATAAGTTAGGCTAAAGCTATAACAGTCTTTGCCAACACACTGCCCTTGCAAAGGGGGAAAAATCCACTCCTAGAAGGCAATCAATTGAGTGCTTTAACATGCCTGAACACAACTATACAGAACAGTGAATAGTTCAACTTTGTTGCTGCATTAGTCTTGCAAACATAAGCCAAGAACAAGAATAAAAATCAGAAGTAAATGTTAGTTGATGCTACTATTGCAACTGTGCGGTTCGCTAAGTCAGAAATATTCTATAGCTTATAAATAGAATTTCATCCTACTTCCACCACTAATAAATAAATATCTGTTACTTTGATCTGCAAACCCAATTGTGGGCAAAATACCGTAATACAGAGATGCTTGCCAAATGCTATTTGGACACTGACCATACTTCATGCAATTGTTCTGAAATTTTTTGTTCAATGAGAACTGACACATAGTTATTAAAACCAATCAAATACTTGCCAAGCAATAAAGAGAATACACAACGGCAACATTCCTCTTTGACACAGGAGGACAGTCACACACAGTCCTAAAGAACTTTGTGTCTCTCTCAGACTGTACTGCAATATGTGTATGCTTTGTCATGTGCCCTTCTTTCACAGGGCTTGTGTCAAAGGATGAAGGTGCTAGACAATGTGTGATTTCTACTGAGCATCTTTTGAAGGTGGGTTTCCAAATGAAAATTGCAAGAACTCCAGACACTCTTGTAGGGAAATAGAGCTAATGAATTAGCTTATTTTTGCATTGTATCAAGTATAAATGTGAAAAGATAACAGCAGTAACACACCGCAGTGTCATGGTAATGATACATGTGCATATAGAAAGATAGTAAGTTCAGCTTTATTGGGTTCATCACCTTTCATTCCTTCAAGAATGGGTGATGAAAGTGAGAAAAAAGGATTGGAGTAGCTTGTTCCAGTAAAGTGTTTCTTTGCTGCATCAAACCATATTCATGAAAGTTTAAGAATCCTTACATCTCTTTAATAAATAAACAAATGACATATATAATGGTATAGTAATAAAAATGCTAATTATTTAATATAGGGAAATAATAGATTTGCTTGCAGTAGCCCCATGTTAATTAGTAGGCTTAGGGTTTTTTTCCAATGCAGTTTTATTTTCATGAATAATAGTATGCTGTTTCAACAGAGAATGCTTCCTCCTTTGGATTTCACAGCTCTCCAGGGCACACTAGAGAGTGAATCAGTTATGCCCAACACGCAAACGTTAAGCAAACAGGAGACTCATTGAAGTTATTTTGGTACCTTCTCTTTAATTTATGTGGAGTAATTTCAGCAAAACATCCTATAGGAGGAGTGCAAAACTTTTCTGCACATTATGTTCTAAATTAGACTTAGGGAAAACATATATGTCATGCTCAGTATTACTGTGGGATATTAATTTGATTTGGGAAACTATGTAAAAGATTTTATGACTAAAAATGTCTAAAGGAAAGAAAGGAAAATCATTATAGCATTTGGTATATATTCTCTAAGGTTTTGATTGCATGTTAGTAAAGCTTTGTAATACCTCTGTTACGTAGATATTTTTGCCAACATCTATATATCTTGTAGGTAAACTGAAGATAAAAAAATTACCTAAATTATACTACTAGTGTTGAAGCTGTCCTTATTTCCCTTCCAGCAATCTAAGCAATGGGATCCTTCACAGTGCAAACAAAGCCTCTAAATTCCTTCATACTTCTGGGAAACTCTCTCCTAAATTGTAAGAAATATTGAAAATTATCTACATTAATATCCTGGATTTCACACCAACATTTTTCTGGTCAGTCCCTCAAAAACATAAAGCCATGAGATGGTGAATAACAGTTGCAAACTGTTTTCCTCTACTAATATCTGTTTGACTTGGAAAGGGGAGGGACAGAGAGAGGAGATGTTGGTTGAAACAGAAGAACTTTTAAGAATGTAATGAAGATCTTTAATCAGAGATATGGCATACAGCTGTAATAAGTCTCTCGGTGGTGGACCAAATCTGCTTGTTTCATTGTAATCTTTCTGGCCTTGAAAGACAAACTACATGATCTTTTCTGTTGTGTAGATTCTGTCCCATTGCATGGTCTGAATAAAAGCAGCCTTTAAAAATGTAATATCACAGTGCTATTCTCAAATCATAAATTGTCGTGTCAATTATAATTTACTCATAGAGAGAAAAGATAATATAATTTCAAAAGAATATTACAGAGAAATCTTCCACAACAATCAAGTAAAATATATATATTATGAGTGATTGCTAGTGATTATATTGTTATTAAAGTTATTATGCTTATTACTGATGGCCAGACACTATTCATTATAACATGGGTTGGTTTTAATCTTGCAAACTTTTATTGAAAGGGCTAAAATTTGCTATACTAGATATCTGCCTTGGTCCAAATGTTAAGTACAGCCTGAGCCACATGATCCAACTGACTGAAGAAGGATAATTTTTTTTTTTTTTTTCAAGTTATGCTCATTGGGAAAGTGAAATGTATTAGTGTAAGTGACAGTGAAGGGTAGTTCTGCCATGAGGGAAGATTCACTGGATGAGGAGACTGAAAAGAGATGCAGGGAAAGGGACCTGCATTGAGTTATCTCACCATGATATAGCACTGGGACCCAGATGTACAGCAGAGCACAAGGAAGAAAACTCCCCAGCAAGACCAAAGAGAGGGTCTGTGTGACTGGGAGTGTGGAGAGCATGGGAACAAGGGAGAAACAAGCTGGGCAAGAAGCAGGGGGAAATGGACTGGAGGCTGCCTGAGTAAGCAGCCCAGCAGAAGTGCTGGGAAAGAGCTGGGTGCAGTTAGGGTTGTTTCTGAGTCATCATTTTTTCTGCCATCAGCAAGTAAAACCTAACATGACCCATCGTTCTACAGATCAGGTCTGTGGAAAGTGCTGAAGTGCATTACTGTTTGTTGACTGTGATGACAGTATTCAGTTAATTGGAAGTCCCCTTTTTCAGTTTATTTAAATTAAAAAAAAAAAAGAATGGGAGGGAGAGTTTCTTTCCCTTCCTTGACATTCATTTAGGTGGTGTGTCCTTCATTCATGAACAGAGGCAGAAATAAAGAATTAAAAAATTAGGGTGACAGTAAACATGTTGCCAAATATGAGAGGCAGAGAGGTTGGAGTCAGCGAGGTTCAGACAGGGACTCAGAGAGGCTCAGAAGAGCAGAGACATCACAAAGAAGTTGAAAGGCCAAGAGCATCAAAGGAAAATCAAGGCAAAAGAATGACCAGTTATGTGCATGAGTCATCCGAAATGGCATTTGACAGTCCATGCTCAGCACTGCCTGAAGGTATATTAGTACAAAAACAGCATTGTTGTACTACTTTCTAAATCTGGTAACATGGAAACATAAACACCTTCTCATGTCTCATTAAAACCAATGGCATTAAAGAAGGATTAATTATGTGAAAGGAAGAGATTTACTAAGGTGTTGTGGTGGGTTGACCTCTAGACACCAGGTGCCCACCAAAGTTGCTCCATCACTTCCCCTCCTCAGCTGGGCAGAGGAGAGAAAATATAGTGAAAGTTTTGTGGGTGGAGATAAGGACAGGGAGAGATCACTCACCAATTACTGCCATTGGCAAACCAGACTTGACTTGGGGAAAATTGATCTAATTTATTACCAATCAAATCAGAGTAGGATAGTGAACAATAAAACCAAATCTTAAAACACCTTCCTCCCACTCCTCTCTTCTTCCTAGGCTCAACTTTTACTCATGATTTACTCTTTCCCCTCACAACAGCACAGGGGGACAGGGACAGTTGTGGTCAGTTCATCACACATTGTCTCTGACATCCTTCCTCCTCAGGGACAGCACTCCTCACACTCTTCCTCTGTGCCAGTGTGGGATTCCTTGCACAGGACAGTGCTCCACAAACTTCTCCAATGTGAGTCCTTCCCATGGGCTACAGTTCTTCATGAACTGCTCCAGTGTGGGTCCCTCCCATGGGGTGCAGTCCTTCAGGAACAGGCTGCTCCAGCGTGGGTACCCTGTGGGGTCACAAGTCCTGTCAGCACACCTGCTCCAGCCTGGGGTCCTCTCTTCATAGGGCCACAGTTTCTGCCAGAAGCCTGCTCCAGCATAGGATTCCCATGGGGTCACAGGCTCCTTCCAGCATCCACCTGCTCCAGAGTGGGGTCCCTGCCTGGGCTGCAGGTGGAAATCTGCTCCACCACTAACCTCCATGTGCTGCAGGGCACAGCTGCCTCACCATGGGCTGCACGGGAATCTCTGCCCCAGGGCCTGGAGCACCACCTCCCCTTCCTTCTTCACTGACCTTGGTGTCTGCAGGGTTGTTGCTCTCACATAGTCTCACTCCACTCTCTGGCTTCTGTTGCCATTCTGCAGTTTTTTTCCTCTGTTCTTAAGTAATTTATCACAGAGGTGCTATGACTGTCACTGATGTCTCAGCCTTGGCCAGCAGCAGGTCCATCTTGGAGCTGGCTGGCATTGGCTCTGTGAGATAAAGGAGAAGCTTCTAGAAGCTTCTCACAGAAGCCACCCCTGTAGCCTCCCAACTATCAAAACCTCATCACACAAACCCAATACAGGCGTCTTGGTGCCTAGCTCAAACTAAATAGGGGGTTTACTGTGCTAGACAACTTCGAGTATCTTACCCTACATGCTCTGCTTAAAATAGGGAGAAGGAAGGACAATCTGCAGCCTTTACAATAGATATTTTAATTGTATTTTCACATTTTTAAGCCCAAATGCAATCATACAAATAATTGTCACATTTCAACTGACTAGATATTTTTAAATGAAATTATTTACACAATGGGAATGCAACTGATTTGTACAAAAGGCTTTGAACAGTTCCTTTAGAAACATTATTGTACAGAAGTACAGCTTTTTTGAAGGGAAATTTTAACACAATGGCTTTCAGCAGCTGCTCTCAAGCCTCTGTGGTGCATTGTATGAACTCTGCCTGCAGTACTTCATGCCTCATTTCCTCTAACTTGATATTGCGTATATTTGTTGAATAATCGGTGAAAACATATCATCGTTAAAAATGTTTACCATTCTGTTCTAATGGGAATAGCAACAAAAGGGTAAGGGCAAAAATATCTCATTTTACACAAAAAGCAGCACAACTGCACCCTTCAGAGAGGCCTCACAAGGAACTATGAAAATTATGCTGTTGAGAAACTATTTGGCTTTCAGATTTTCTTACTGCTTCTTTCTGTTTTTTCATGTTGTGGATGTTTGCATGAAAACAAGAGGTCAAGTTCTGCTCTCAAATCATCATAAATTTTAAATTCAACAGTTACTGTAAACAAATAGCAGTGTAAGCAAGAGAAATCCCACACTGGCTTTCTAAGTGTGTTTTATGGCCAATGACCTAGATGTTGGAACGAATTTTTACCCAAACTGCATTGCACTCAGACCTCTGGAATTATACTTCAGCCTGATTTTTAAAGGAAAACCTCTCCCTTTTCTCTTTTCTTTTCTTTTCTTTTCTTTTCTTTTCTTTTCTTTTCTTTTCTTTTCTTTTCTTTTCTTTTCTTTTCTTTTCTTTTCTTTTCTTTTCTTTTCTTTTCTTTTCTTTTCTTTTCTTTTCTTTTCTTTTCTTTTCTTTTCTTTTCTTTTCTTTTCTCTTTCCTTCCTTCCTTCTTTCCTTCCTTCCTTCTTTCCTTCCTTCCTTCTTTCCTTCTTTCCTTCTTTCCTTCTTTCCTTCCTTCTTTCCTTCCTTTCTTCCTTCTTTCCTTCCTTCCTTCTTTCCTTCCTTCCTTCTTTCCTTCTTTCTTTCTTTCTTTCTTCTTTCTTTCTTTCTTTCTTTCTTTCTTTCTTTCTTTCTTTCTTTCTTTCTTCCTTTCTTTCTTTCTTTCTTTCTTTCTTTCTTTCTTTCTTTCTTTCTTTCTTTCTTTCTTTCTTTCTTTCTTTCTTTCTTTCTTTCTTTCTTTCTTTCTTTCTTTCTTTCTTTCTTTCTTTCTTTCTCTCTCTCTCTCTCTCATTTTTCACTGCAGATCCAGAGGATGTCTCATGGCTTAATTAATGAACAGTGACTGTTGTGCCTGTTGGTGTAGAAAATGGTGTCCTGATGCCTCCTTTTGCCCATACATTCTCTCTCACAGCTTATATAACAGTGCCTTAGTTTCCTCTTCTCAGTAG
The DNA here is from genome assembly GCF_965140245.1 of Athene noctua. Lineage (NCBI taxonomy): Eukaryota > Metazoa > Chordata > Aves > Strigiformes > Strigidae > Athene > Athene noctua. The sequence continues at coordinate 21,704,562 of NC_134039.1, forward strand.
GAATGCAGACAAGCTTTAACAACAATTTTGAGAACCTCCAAATGACACCTGAAAAGTACTTTGGTTGCAAGGTGCTACTGAACTGCAGAGTATCATTGTTGGAGCAACAGCAGTATAGGTTCAGTCATTTTTTATCCAATGCATCAGAGTAAACAATAGAAGTTGGAACAATGTGCTATTTCCAGAATATGGTTTTAAAGAATGTGTTATGAGATTATGATGTTGTTACCATGGTTACAGATCCATATAAAGGAGTGAATGCACTAAATACTATTATGAAAAATAACTAAATATTAAGCAACAGTTTAAAAAATAGGTATGTAGGAGTCAATGTTTTTATTTTTTTTCATTTTAATTACTCTTAATATTTGTGGGAGTGGCAGGCTGAAAGAGCTATCCAGAAAAAGGTGTGATGCCTGGTTAGTGCTTGAAAAGCAGATCTCTAGGGACCACCTAGATGTTGATAGACACTTTGTGAAGATCCAGTACTCTTCACCACTTACCTCCATTTGCTCTTGAACTTATTTAATATGAAATGGAAAATCATGCTATAGGAAGAAATGTGAACACAATGACCTTCAAAAGGAATTGTTGTATTAAACCCAGGAACTTCCACAATAGGTGACTAAAAGCTTGCTTTTTACAACTTGCAGATGAAGATAAAAAGCTCTGCAAGCTCAGATAGTCATGGAAATTGTGGTGTGGGTGATATTTAGTTATCTATCTGACTGTGGTAGCACTTAGAGCCCTTAGGATAGCAAGACCACACGATATCCTAAGGGGCTTCAAAGCTGTTAAACTCCCCAGTCTTGGTTGCCCCTATTCATAGGGCAGGTATGCCACGGCCTTTCCAGGCTCATTTCTGAATGAGTAAACTTGTTTCCCAAAGGAAGAAACCAAGGCAGGTTATCACAGTGGTTTGCTTCATGGTTCACTCCAGGCAGGAAACATGAAAGAGATGGTGCCAAAATGGGCTCCTTAAGCCTGGGACAGACTTCTGTCATGATGCCAGCAGTCCCTGTGCCTGCAATGACCAGTACATACCCTCAGGACAGGCTGCAGGGCAAGCAACACGTGCTTACTGCTCTGGTAGGCTGCACTGCAGATTTCACCTTTTTTTTTCAGATTATCTCACTTTATTATCACTTTGAAAACACAAAATATTCTAGTTATGTCTCAGGACTGCAGAGCCAGGAATTGCTTCCTGAGACAGATTAATTTAGTAATGTAGGTGTAGCCAGACATACTTTGCACCTTTGATCATCATCATGAATGTATTCCTTTCTATCTGAATACCAAAATTTCAGGAAAAGATGGAGCTATTGTTTATTAACAAACCTGGAATGTTTAATATAAGTGTCCACTTTATTTAATCATAAGAGGGACATGCCATTTATAATGCATACATTCAAATACATGACAGGTGGTTGTCTGTCAGAAACTTACATATTCTCTAAGAATTTGTACCTAAAACAGTTGAGCTTTGGGAGAGACTTGGCATATGGTAGTTAAAGAAAAGCTGTTTTTAAAATTGTACTGCCGCTATATCTAAATATAATCCTAAAAAGAGAGAAAAAAAAAATCAAAAACCAGAACTGTAATTATGCTTACCAACCTACTTCATTTATCAAAGTACATTATAAAATGAGCAGAGAATTTAACTCAGGGAACCTGTACCACTTTGGATTATCAGCTCTATAAATTACACCACCAGTGAAATGCAATGAGATCAACGACTCTGAACTATTTGATTTTCTTACATACAAGTGAGTAGCTATTGGGCACATTGATTACTCACCAGTGCTGAATAACTAGGACAATACTGAACTCTATACATGTGGCACTGCTGACAATGGTGGAGAAATGAACCAGTGGATACTCTGGAGGTTTGTTCAGCAACAGAAGGCTGGTGTACAGATAAGCAAATGTCTTATGAATGTGCTAATGAGTTTGCCTTCTAACCCCATCAACTACAAACACTGAGGTTAATTTATTTTTTCTTTGTCTCTCTAGAATATGTATCATCTCTATAAATTGAAATGCAGTCTCTCAAGTGTATTAAGAACAATTTCTAACTTCTAATCTCTTCAAGGCATCCTCCAAAATCTGGATTATACTAGTATTGGGTTCCCTATATTATTTCAGTATACATTTCTTACAGACTATTCAACTTTGCTTTCATCATCTGTCTGAACAGAGAAGGTAGATGATTTGCCAATATTTATTCAATTAATTTGACAGAATTTTTAGGAGAAATGATAGAAAATACTTCCTTTAATTATGCGGCTGATCCAAACCTATTAGTCTTTATGTTTTCTTCCAATATCTTTCACTCAGGTCTTAGATGTACAATTCTGCTTTTGTTTTTTCACATACACTCCTGAATATCTTCTATATATACAGTGGGAAAGGAGGCAGGGAGAAGGGAAGCAGAAAAAAGGCCATGTGAAGGCCTTTTCTCTCCTGTCCCCCTGAAGTGTTCTGACACATACGTCATGTGCTAAATAATCTGTAAATATTTCCAGCAATGTTGGAGGTGCTTCTTCCTATGCAGGAATGAAGACAAGCACTGTAGGGCGCACAGGCTCTGCACCAGACAGCTCCACTGAGTCAGCTGTCGGGGCTTCAGCTGGTACCAACTCAGCAGACAAATCCTTCCCTCTCCCCCTCCTCCTAGTAATAAGGACAGTAACTGAGAAATCAAAAGTCCCTCCATTGGCTTGTCACAACAACTGTGCATCATTCCTAATTTATGGTGTACTATAAACTGACAAGCTAGCCTTGTGTTTTTACCTCAGACTTTAACCTTGTTTATTTTTACGTATGTGCTTTTACACATGAAGATGGAGAATTTGCTAGTCACACGGCCTGCCTGTGTGAAAATCTGTGTGTGCCAAACCAAGTTTTTTACTAAGAAGAATATTAAAACAAAGAGTAGACAAGAAGAGGCAGTTCAACTTAATTAATGTCAGTTTGTACAGTCTACTAAATGTATAAAGCGCTATATAATTGCTAGGTATTATCACTAGTCTTGAGTGAGTAATTCATGTTGAATTCTGCTTGCCAAATGTCATCTCTCTGTTTGTGAGCTGTCGTTGAAAGAGCATGGGGTTTTTTCCCCAGATTTGTGCAAAACTCCTCTCTGAATAGCTTCTACCAGTAATTCTTAGCCTGCTGCCTATTCATGAGCAATTCATTGCAAGTGTCTGATAGTTGCAATTTGAGCTGTTTTGACTGCTCAGTTAGGCATTTGATATACTTCCTTTCAGACGTTTGATGACTGTAACTAACTTTGAACTGGGTAGTGTAGATACTCATCCGAGCTAGTAATAAATTTGCTTTCCATGTGTACTGACTAATATCTGCCTTAATATGAAATGTAGCCCTGTTTTAACATTTATATTGTGGTAGTGACTAGGAGTCAATCAATTTGAGAATACATTATTTTGAGAATGATACAAATATTGAGTAAATTATAGTGCCTGTTCCAAATTATTTACTGTATAGAAGGACTGAGCTGTCTAACATTCTTGTCTGCAGGAGAATAAATAAGAGTTCCAGTACAGTGATCTGAAATTGGAAATGAAAGTGAAATGCTTTCACAGAAAAACATCCAGACTTATTTATCAAATACCTACAGATTTCTGCATTTCAGCAAAGTCTCTGTACATATGAAATACACCCTAGCATATTATGGTAATTGGACAAAAACACAGGGAAATATATTTAGCATTTTCTGAAGGGAAGGGAAATTAAGATGTAACTCTGGAATGCCAAAGGGATGTGTGCTATTTTCTAAACCATTTGCCTAATCATATCTCAATGCTGTTCCATGCTGAGAGTGCACACAAGGTTGTGTCAACTATTGTTGTCTGCAAAGTAGTTGAAAACTCTGAACAAGTCTAATATAAAAAATTATTTAATCTCTGAAGTCCCTAAAAATCCAAAAGTACTATCTCTGTGAAGAACACATTTATTATTAAAGGGTTTTCTTTAAGAAAAAATTATATAACTCTTTGCTACTTGCTGATGTCTAAGCAGGTAACAGACAAGGGTATTATGAGAGATCCAGAAGAATGGGATGCACCAGGTTCCCTTCACTCCAGCTAAAGTATGGTTGGTTTAATTCAAAACAGAAAAAGCCCAGAAATTCTCTGTAGGAGAGGGATTCCTCTTCAAGGAAAATAAACTATTAAAGTGAAGGTTAAAACCACTTTGTCAATACAGCAGCGCATGTTTATGGAACGGAACAGTCTCATTAGTCTTTGTAGTTGGGCTTCTTTCCACCTAATATTTTTCAAAATAGTGCACATTCTTCATTCTTTTTAATTAATTATTCTCTGTTACTTTGAATAATTTCATTTTTCTGTTTCTTGAAATTGAAGTAACAGAGCATTTTGGAAAATTGGTGTGCTTATGTTGGAAAAGATTACATTTTGCTCACATAGAGGGTACCAGGGAAGGTGGAGAGAATAAGCTGTTATAATTCATCCCTGGTGTTATCATGCATCACCTCTACTAAGTATACAAATACTCCGTTCACTGCAGTTCTCTGTACAAAAGAGGCACAGAAAGCAGAAAATCTCTTACTGTATATGACCATGAAAAAACAAATGCTAATATCATCGAGAACAAGGAAAATTTACTGCTTTAATTTACTGAGAAAGATTACTTGCAAGAGCAGCCATTTGAATGGAAGAACTGGAAGGACTTTGTGTGATGGCAGAACTTTCAGATTATGGAGGAACTCCATGTTTCTGAGTATGGTTTACTCACAGGTAATGGAATGTCAAGATTTCTGGAGTATTTGTGCAAAAAAAGGAGATAGGACTGATATGAATTCTATCTACTTGGACCTGATCCTGCACTCTTGGAAATGAGTGACAAAACACCTACTGACTTCAGTGGAAATAAAACCAGGAGCCATTGAAAACACATATTGATCCATATTCTACTCTGCTGGATGTCTTATTTTATTCCTCTTGAATAAGTATGTAAAGAAGGCATTTACAAGTATTATGCCATCTGCTTCTAAGAATTAATAGATTTTTCATTTTTAAAATCCATTTCTCTTAAGTATCTGGAGTTTCAAGAAAGTGAAATAATATAAAATACCAAACTAAAAGAGTTCATGGCCTTATTTTGTCATGATTTATATCCAGTGCATATTACTTGACTTTACTGGGGTTGCCCAGACATATGTTAGGATAATTATGGGGGAAAAAATCTAATTGTAGTGTACAGTGCTGGTTTAAGCTGACAGATAACAGATTGTTATGTATAAAACGTGCATACATACAGTAACAACATGTTAAATATCTTATTACATCTTGATAGATAGATAGCGTTGGGAGGATGTAAATTAGAGTACCAATTATTCTGTTGCAGTGGTAATGAGCCTTAGTGTCTTTATTCATATGCATCTCTATTTGTGCAGCTAACAATGACTCTCCTTAGGGAAGCAGATTGAATGGCTTCATGTTGACCTCCAAGCTATTGCTCCCACTTTTAAAAATTTGTGTGTTAAAGATGCATATGTGTGGGAGGGAATACACCAGTGACAGCATAAGAAAACAGAGCAGAACAGTATAAGCAGTATATTTTAGAGTGCTTTATTACATAAGAAAACTAGGGAAGAGGGGACTTGAGGTAAAGGAAAATAAGCTATGGGAAATGACATACAGAACAGTGTTTCAGACAGGAGAGATACCACAGAGAGCCAGGAAATTGTCATCATATGTAACATCAGTCTCAAATACTGATTCACCGCTCTCTTTCAAAAGGTTTCTTTATGGATCTGCATTCCAGTTATTTGTCAGTCTAACAAATACGAAAACAAAGATGAAATGTCAGTAAATATATCAAGCTCTTGCCTTCTTCTGTATGTTGTGCTTTCACAAACTGCCAATCCAATCTACCAATTTTCCAGCTTGAAAGATATAGCTTATTTCAGATATTGTAGGAGCAGGTATTGCCAGTAGCAGGGAAGGGCTTGTATTGTGGTAAAAGCATGTTCAGGTTAGATGGAAGGACCAGATTCATTCTTCCTAAAATTTCCTTTGAGAGTTGGATCACTCTTTCCCACAGATTTTAATTTTTTTTTTACCTCATCTAAATAACTGTTAAACCATGCAAATTAATCCCCCTTCATAGTGTAATAAATAGCTCAGATAACATTTTGAAACAGCAGAAAATACTTCATGCCTTCAGAGATGTCAGGAGACTATCTCACAGGCTACAAAGCCTAGTGAAAGCTGGAAAGTATCTGGAGGAGTGCAATGGTCATCTATTGGATTTACATCACGAAAGACAAAGGACTACAGGAGAGAGGAAGGACAAGAAGAAAGATTACTAGAGGAATCTAAAAGAGAAGAAGGAAACTTTTTCAACAGGATTACCTGAAACACCACTTGGGTCAGGGACACAGACAGGCCAAGGGAAGAGGCCACCCAGAGCCCAGTGACACTGAGCGGGGCTGAAGGCAGAGCCCTGCCCCGGGAAGGATGGGCCCCGGCAGCCACACAGGCTGGGGCTGCCTGCCTGGGGAGCAGCTCTGCCCAAAGGCCCAGGGGCTGGTGGGCAGCGAGCTGGGCACGAGCCAGCACTGACCCAGCAGCAGAGATGGCCAGCGGCCTTCCAGGCCATGCCAGTGGCACAATGGCCAGGAGCTCGTGGGCAGGAAGAGATGGTTCCCTCTGTTCAGCACTTGCTAGATCATACCCAGAATGCCGTGTCCATTTTCAGATCCCCACTACAAGAAAGCCACTGGACAAACTGCCACGGGTTCAGTGGAGGGCTGTCGCAATGGGCTGGAGCACCTGTCCTGTGGGGAGAGGCTGAGAGCTTGGAGAAGAAATGGCTTCAGGGGTCCTAACAGCAGCCTGCTCAACCCTGCAGGGAGGATATCAAGAAACCAAGGTAAGCTCTTCACAGTGGTGAGAGTAAGAGAGACATCAGACTTAAACTGAAACAAAAGAGGATCAGACTGGCCATGAGGAAAATCCTTTTCCCCATGAGGAAGCCAGGTAGTGGCTGCCCAGGAGTCTGTGAACTCTCCATCCTTGGGGGCAGTCAAAATGCAACTGCACTCAGAACTCAACTCTGAGCAGCCTGGTCTGATCCAAAAGCTGACCCTGCTTTGAGCAGGAGGTTGGAAACATGACATCCTGTGGTCCCTTCCAACATGAATTATCCTTTGATCCTTCGATCTATGTATCTCCCATCTGAATAACATTTAAGAAATTCTTATTGTAAAGACTTTTTAAACATCCCTGCATAATTCACCCTGCACTTGGAAAACTATGGCAGAGAGGATGCAATTCATCTGACTGAACTTACTCTACTATCTAACTTTTGGGTAGTATATGTTAATTGCCAACACTCTCCCCTTATGCTGGGCACATTTCAGGGGATACCATACACCAGAGACCGTTCAGAACAGGATTGTGGAGGTGACCATCCTATTTGGGGCAGAAGAAAGCTTGGGCATGTCAACGCAAATTGGCCACATCACCTGATGTGGAGTCAGGCAGTGGACTCCGGCCTCTGTTACTAACTAGAACAGATTGAGCCTGTTAGAGCCTCACAGTAGGATCCATAAAGGATCTTCTCTAGTAACATTTGCTTCTCTAAATTATATAGATATAGAATTCCTATCTAAATTATACTAAGCTACACAAGTTCAAGAGCCTACCAACAACTCGCTGGAGCAGCCTTGTTCCCTGAACAAGAGGAGAGATTAGGGAGGGTGACAAGGTGCCCTCTGAATCTGTGCGGTTTCTGTGGGAATCAATTTCCATTCCAGACAGACTTTGTGTGTCTCCTCTGAATTTGGTTCCCTCTCAGCTTACCCACTGCTTATAGAACATAAGAGGTCTATCTCATTACTTGGCCATAGTTTGGTGCGGGAAATAAAAACATTTCAAGTCTAGCTGTAATACATGCTGACGGCCTTTCTGAAGGATGAAGTTTGATACACTATTGTGGAGCCCACTGTCACAGAGAACAAGGAGAGGTAGGAGATAGATCTCAGATACATGGTAAACTCTGACATTGATAAGGAAGCCAACAACTTGAAAGACTCTGTAGGGTATGCTGAGAATTTCAACAAAACTAAGGAAATAACAGGGATTTCAAGGAAAGTAGGACATTCAGATTCCTGCCTTGCTGTTTCACTTCATTTGAAAATCAGACCTAGAGAGTATATCAATCAAGTATTAAAGAGATGAGCACTGGGAAAGGAGTTATACATCCTGGATGTACTCTTCTTTCTTTAAATTAACATTTTAAAACCAAAATTATTCAGTGTTTAAAATATATCCAGCAATATGAAGAAATGACACCATAAAATAATAAAATTTGACACCATTTGGTGTCTCAGAGTTCTTGTACGACATTCAAACAGGAAGGTTTATAATAAACACCTAGGTATAATAACCAGTATAATATTACAGATACATTGCACACTTGCTCTCTTAAACTTGCTTTTTTAAAATAATCTTTAGCATCATTTTGTCTGTAATTATCAAGTGGGAGACTTAAAAAAAATGAGTGTATTACAGTGGATTTGTCTGGTCTTCTTTAGTTATTAAAAAAAAAAAAAAAAGGAAATCATAGACAGATCATTAAATGCAATAACAAAGCAATAGAAAAGATAAAGGGAAGACATCTGTTTCGTACAGGATTTATATTTAGTGCTGAACAGTGGGGATTTTTCCCCTGTAGTTTGGTCACTGGAGAGGAAAGGATTATAGGAACATTTGCAGTGGGATACAGTATTATTTAGGTTTGAAACTGATGAATTGTGAAACACTGATGAAAATGAAGAGTGCTACAAATCATTGCTGTTGAACCCTTTTAATCATAGTGAGAAGCTGACAATTGCAAAGAAACTAGCTACTTTCTAGAAATATATTGCTACAGTTTGGCTTGAAAGCTCTTTTTGTGAATCACTCCATCTCTTCTGTAAATAGTCATTATTAGAATGGCTTGAACTAAAACTGTTGATTCTGACAACCCTGAACTTTGTGAAAGTCCTTATTTGAAATCAAAACTTCTTTGTCACTTGGGATCATTGCAAATAATAAATAAAGATTTCTTTGTGCATTAATGTTTTAAAAATTAAGCCTTAAATTAATTAAAAGTTAGCATGGTTTTATGAAATGCACAGAAATAAAGCTACTCTGGAGTAAAACAAAATACTCAGTATTATATTATGTGTTTTATTTCAGAGTAGGTTAGTCCAGGGTAGTTTTATCTCTGGTTAGGAACAAAACAGAAAAAGATCTTAAATATTTAATTCCTTGTCCTGGTTCAGCTAGGATAGGGTTAAGTTTCCCCAGCAGAGAGAGAGGGCGAAGGGATCTCCAGGCGGGTTATTCATACCATGCTGGCGTCATGTCCAGGGGCGGGAAACTTTGATTTTACTTTCTCTTTGGCTCTTTGGTGGCGGGACCCACGCGCCGGCTTTGTTCCGTGACCATTGCGGTATTTCTCTGTATATCGTTTGTCCTGTTCACTGTTATTGCTGTTTATTGTTGTTATCATTGCTACTGTTGTTGTTCAGATTGTTTATCACACTGTTGTATTAAATTTCTTCTTATTTTACCCCGGGGTTTGTGCCTCACTGCCAGCCCGACCGGCCACGGGTGGGGGAGGGGCAACGGCAATGTGCTCTCCGGTCCCGGCAGGGCCTAAACCACAACATCCCGAATCAGTTAATCCCAGTCAATCCCATGTGTGGCCTTGTGTCAGTTGCCAGGGCCAGGCTTCTTGAAGATGTATCCACTGGGGTGTGTGTTTGCTATGATTAGTCTGTACAGTGAGAGGGCACTGTCCCCTCTGGGACATGAGCGGGTTCCTCTGTGGATAACATCCCCAGTGCTGCTCTTTTCTCAGCTCAAATTGCCATATGGGACTGTCAGCCAAGGTAACAAGTCACCCTCACCCAAGGCAGAGAGGTTGGTATGAATGTGAACAGTTAGGTAGCATGGTTATCACTGTATGTGGTGCAAACTAGATGCTGACCCAACTAGCAAAAGCAAGAGGCAAGCAAGAAGTAGTACTGTTTACCATATGATCAGTATATTGAACCTAATGCATTTTAAAAAGAAGCTTCTTAAACACTATCACTCTTCATTCATTGTGCGCATTAAAAGTTAACATGTATTTTAAACTTTATTTTGATTAATGACTTAAGGTGTATGTATTTGGTAAAATTGTCTTTCATGTGTTTATTGACTACATGAATTTTACAAGGATCTTCTGGATCTACTACACCTACTAATATCTCCTTCAGCAAAGCAAACATCCAGCTTTTTGTAGTCATATTGGTGAATTAAATGCTAATAGGATTGATATTGGCAAAGATATAAAAAAAAATATATACACGGAGTTCAGAAGTGATCACATCTGTTTAAAATAACACATCTTTAATGGGATATTCAGACAAATTGGAAACTGTGATTAATCTATTTACATTTTAGAAGTTTTCTAGTTTATGTAATTACCTGAATGATTTATTACTGGATAAGAACAAGGCTTAGAAGAGAAGGTGATACCTTTATACACAGTGATATAGCTGGATATACCAGCTCTGAGAGACCCAAGTTATCATTCAGACGCCACTGACCTCAATCTAAGCACAGTTCGAGAACTGTTGCTGTGAGTTAAAATGACTCTATTAGTCTGATTGGGACTTGAGTCTAACTTGAGAGAAGAAGGTGGTAGGAATATAAGGAGCAAGAGGAAATGCTACAAGGGAACAGGTGAGAAGGTTTGTTGCTGATGAGACACAGAGGATTTAGAAGGAGGTGAGGACCATATGTGCCATCCGACTTATAACACTACAAAATTCATTAGTTTTGGACCAGGCACCTCTTCCTGTCTTAGTAAATGAGATTTCCTAATATACTCATTGATAGAAAATAACCATAAGCAACACAAATGCTTTATATATCCTAATTTAATTGCTTTCTTAATATTTTCTAGGATAGCATACAGATAGAGATTAGAAGTAGAGACGAATAGACAGATACAGATATAGATGTATTAGTCTATACCTATCGAGGTAGCTGTGCTACATTAAAAAAAAAATCTTTGCCAGTGTGACATTTCAAAGGCTTTGATTTTTTCTGTAACTAAATTGTCTGCAATTAATTTCTATAAACTTCTGCAGAAAAATACTCAGCTTTCTATCAGACTGAACCTTGATCTGAGGTGCTGCAGATTTTCAAACTCTGTAAAACAAATGGTAAGCAAAACATTCTAACCTTCTGATTTTTTACAGTAAATTTCCTTGCAACTTCAAGGTTTTTCATCAAGTAGCAGAGGCAATGTATAAACTAAGATACTATGGAGGTACCTCCTGGACAGAAAATACAACAACTGCTTATTGTAAGAAGTATTGCTAGAAAAAAGGAGAAGAAACCTGTTAGAAGCCCATAGTCACAAACAATGCATACTGGTCCATAAAAGCAAAGAGGGGAGTGACCTTAAGAACGTAGTGACAGAAGGAAAGCTGGCTGTTCACGGGGGCAATGGGGATTGCCTCAGAGCACCAAGAGCTCCATTGCTCAAGATTTGAAAGGGGCAATACATTAAGAATGTTTCCAAAAACGCTATGTGACCCCTTTCAACAGGTTTGGATTCTGCTTACTTTAATAAATTAGAAGATCTTGAATTACAGTGGTGGATAGTGAGAGAATATTCTGGAGGTATAAACTTGTATTTACCATGTCTTTACATCTTCTCTGGGCATCTGTTAATATCAGGTAGCTGCGGTCAGAGAGCGCAGCCACTTGCTGAGAGCTGCTGTGTGGCTCTCCTTATGATCCTACACACTTGTCTGTTTGATTTTGCAGGTTGAGTTGATAGAGGACACAGATTTAGAGGGTGAGAGGTTAATAGATGCACATGGGAATGGACTTTTTAACCGAGAAAAGTATAGTGTTGGTTTCCAAATACTGTGACTCGCAGTATAACCGTTATGGAGCCCTCTGATTTATACAAGGTTTCTGACAGATGAAACAGCTACAGCATTGTAAGTTCAGGGCTTGCTGCGCTGTGTGAACTGCATCACAGAATCTCTTGTTAAGGACGTGAAAGAGCTAGTGTTAACTAGTATTATCAAGCAATCTAATGCTAATTAAAATTGTTCATTATTGTTTCACAGTATTAAATTTTAATTAGAGTGCATAGATCTCTCTACTACTGTGAAGTTAAATTAAATAATAAAAATTTAATTTCAAATATTAGCTGTCATCTCACTGCATTTTCAATAACTTCAGCAAGCTTTGAAGTGCACTGTAGAATGGTACCAAAACAAAACCTAAACATAAAGATAATAGCATTTATGTTAGAGTAAATTCCTCTCTTAAATTCTTTGAATTTAAGCTTGCTTTTGTAATCTATCCTGTTCAATTATTTTTGAGTTCCTAATCAGGGTTACCTATCTCCTGTGATATATTGAATCACCCAGGAAACTGCCCATTGTTTAACAATTAACCAAGTTCATTTCTACTTCTAGCAATAAACATTTAAGACCTTTGAACTGATGTTTGACTCTGAGCTTTTAAAAATGTACATCAGTATAGCAAATAAGTTAGCTACCAGAAAATTCAGGTTTCTTCCAGATATCTAGACAAAAGTGAAGAAACCACTTTCTTTCACAGGTGTCTCAAAAAAAGCAAGGTATTGCTTAGCCTTAAGGGCTTGTCACTCTAAATCTACTCTAAAAATGAAATAATGTTTTATTCAAAATGGAGGATTTATCAACAAATACATGGAAATTTACTTAAAGCTTCCAGCTGTGGCAGGTTGGCAAAGCAACACATTTTGGCATTTTATTCTCTCTGTACATATGTTTCACTCACTTAAATGTCATTGAGAATTAGGGTACACATTCATCAAGAGAGTCTACCACTTTACGACCAGGTTTGTCACCCTTTATCTAACAAGTAGTCTCATTGACACTAGTGGGTGTAATCCTAATTCTGAAATAGTTAAGAGGAGTCAGCAAGCACACATTTTCAATAAGGACTGTAGGTTTGTAACACACACTGTTTCCTAAGGAAAGAGTCTAAGTATAGTAGTCTGATGTGGCTTCATCTTGATTTCTTGAATTAATTTATTTACCTAAATTCCTTTGGAGTTTCACTTGGACAGCCCTGTAGTTCTCTGTTGCTCCCTTAGCCCAAGTAGTTTTTACCATCCCCTCTGAGAACCCACTGATTAATTGGGCTTATTTTCAATTATGAGAGGGAAGAGAACCACAGGCTGCTTTTTTTTTTCCTGTTGTTTATAGCATTTTAATTAACCCCATACAGAAATCTTGCAATTTGCAGCTGATCTGCATGCTTTCTGCTGCTAAAAAAGCAAAAATAATTTGTCTTTAGTGTGATAATCCAAATACCAAAATAATAAAAGAATTTATCTCCTTAAAAAATAATTTTGCCAGCTTTTTTCATGAATAGGGATACTTTAGCTCCCCATATTTGAATAGGAGAGTTTGTTCAAAGCCAGGCAGTATAATACGGGCTCCCAGCTTGACTGCTGCTCTGTTAGCACACGTTACGCAGCAGCATACATACTGCTAGCAGCTACTAAAGACTGATCTACTGCTTTGTTCTACAGCAGCAGGCCAGTCCTTTAAACTGTATGAAATACTGATACAGTGCAAGAGCCTCACATTTAAGAACTTCTCAAATAGAAAATACGCCTGCATATGACTCATTGGGCCTTATTCTTAGTTGCTGACAATGAATGTGAGTGTGGGATGCTGTTTTAAACTCTCTCAGGAAAATTTAATAATCTGGCCAAAATGCATTAGATTATATTTGTCAGTCTCCTTTGCATCTTTATAATGAAGTGTTATAAACCTATGCTATGGAAAATAACATGTGTAACATTGAGATTACAACAAATTTTACAGGCACCCTTTTTTAAGGCAATTAAATATTCCTCTTTTTTCAGCATCATTTCTTGATCCATTTTAATACACCAAGTTAATAAATTCTTTTGTTTTGCTCTGTTGCAAACAGGTAAACGGAAATTAGAACTCACTGTTTGCCATTGGATTATCAAGGAAAAAAAACTGAGCAGTTGCTACAAATGAAGTAATATTACTTACGCTAGTCTGTGCACCTGTACAGACTATTTCCAATTTTACCTGTGAATATTTTATCCATGGCCTAGTAAATGTTTTTTCAATGATACAGTGGTGAGATGATCATTGGTGTGGTGATCTCTATTCAGTGGAAATGACTCACTTCTAAACTAGTTAGTCTGAACTGCTATACAGGCTTATCATTATTCACACAGCATAAGGTTTCCAGGTAAGCAGTAAGCTTCATTGCTTCCGTATTTTGGATTCCTCACCTTATACAATGTAAAACTGACCTAACCGACAGAAAACACTGAGTGCCTTTATTTATGGTGCTTCAAGGGTAGGCAGACATCAGAAACAAAAATGTTAAGAATCTAGGTGATTTTGATACTGCAATGTACATGTGCTATGAAGGTAGTCTGAATGCTATGGTCGCAGTTCTGTTCTTTGGTAACCCCAAAGCAAAGAGGTCCTGTAAGAACCAAGAGGGACTCCACATAGTCACACAATACCTATGGGATCACAGTCCTTCACAAAAAACATGTATAAAAATATTCTCATAAGGTGGTAAATTGGTATTTTTTGATTTCTAGAATGATAATGTTGGTGCAACTTTTTTTCAGTTGACAGAAACAATTCTGACTTTAAGGTCCTTCTCCTTCAGATATTACTGGAAGGAAGTATGTGACCTTTTAGGATATTTATGATGTGAACTGAACTGCCTTTAAAATTATAATCCTTCAACTGTCAGCACATCCTTGCAAAGTTCAATAGATTCATAAATAATGGAAGTTAATATTTTACTACAATACTTCTGTAAATTATAAAGGCAGATATATATGGGCTGGAAATAAAAACACAATACTTTTTTCCATTAGTATTATTTCAGGTTCAGAAAGGAAAAAATTCTAAGAATCATATTCAAAATAAAATTTTTACTCCTAATGCTAGTAATTTATCTTTTTATTTTAAGAAAGTTCATTCTTGCATTTTCCAGTGTGCTGATTTAGTCCTTTTGGCACTTACCCAAATTCAAAAGTAAAATAAAGCGTTGATGCTGCAGTAACATTTCCAGCCTCCTCTTTATCTCCATTGTATTGCAAATA
Source organism: Athene noctua (assembly GCF_965140245.1). Taxonomy (NCBI): domain Eukaryota; kingdom Metazoa; phylum Chordata; class Aves; order Strigiformes; family Strigidae; genus Athene; species Athene noctua. Next base: position 21,719,772 of record NC_134039.1, read on the forward strand.
TTTATCCTTTGCTCTCATGCAGCCTCCCACTCAGAACAGTCTGCCAATCTTTTTAAAAGCTTAGGTCAGGAGATTCTTCTCAGCACAGCAAAGCTTTCTTGGAAACACAGGAAAGGTCATACAACAATAAGAGTAGCATCAACATTTTGGCTACAGGCCTTCAGACCTAAATGGTTATGACTACTACTGGCATAATCATTGGTTCAGTAATAGATGCTTACGGTGAGGGCTGTAATTTAACCTTCCAAAACCAGTAGTGATTTTTCTAGGGGAGCTTTGTCTCAAATAGGATTCAGAAAGGTATTGTTTGCATGTATTAGTGAGCATGTATTAACATGCTAGTTTTATCCTTTCTTTACAGAGTTGGGAACTGAGGTCCCATTAGACTAAGGATCGCTATCAAACAAAGGACTTGTTATCCAGAAGTAAATGTCTACAACTTCTAAGCATCTGCCCCTCTCTAAACTGTGTTAGGCATACTAGTTGCCAATATGTTGCACAGAGAACATGTGATATTTCATAATAGAACAACTAGTATGCAAAAAATCAGCAGCATGTCTAAAACCAGCACATTAACAGGCCACAAGCTTGTGTCAAGAAGTAGGAAAACAGTAGCCATCACTCTTGCCCCTCGGAGGTGCTGGGAAGTAGATTATTTCCTTTCAAGAACTACCTTTTTTCTTTTTCTTTTTTTTAAGAGAAGGGGGCAGTTTTGGTCCAGTTTTCAGATCTTACTGTGGATTTTCAAGGTAGGCTTCACCTCACAGTTGCTATTCTGCAGTCTTCCCATGGTTCAATAAGAGAACAGAGAGGCAGTTATCTCTGTCAGCAGATTCATCCTACTGCATGATAGAAGACTAAGACAGACAGAAAACAGTCACCAGAGACACCTGTTTCATCTGGTGCAGCAGAGAATGTAAAACAAAGCTGAAGGAAGGTGTTTGATGCACCTGAGAAAAAGCTACACACTGGTCTTGGCCTGTCAGAAGTGGACAAGCTGTATTCATCCATGCCCAGCTTTGTCCACAACATTTACTCCTCTGTCCATTTTCTCAGGAGGGAGCAGTAGTTGGGATTTATCTGTCTCTGATGCAGGTAATAGCAATTCAGCAGAGGTTTGATTAGGAAACACATACATGTCAAAATGGTTTCAGATTTCACTTGGCACAACTGAATCCTGCTTCACTGCCAAAAATTGTAAGCCAGCAAGTCACACTGGCAACATGACTTTCCTCTAAAGTCTCAAATATGTTGTGAGAACCGTTCAGCCATTTACGATTGCCCCAGTATCTTAAACACTGCGCACTCATGTTCTTTTCTGTTGTTATTAAAAGAATTTGGAAGCTCAAGCAAAAGAAAGAAAGGTCCAAAGGAAAATAAATAAACATAACTGAATGTAGGTTAGAGTAGGCAGAGGAAATTATTTAGCTATTATGTCCTGTTTATCAGAGTGCCACAGCATTCAGACTATTTCACCAATGGTTATAGCTAGCCTTGGTTTGGGGGTGGACTGGGAGGCTTGAGGAATCCGCTTTCAAGGACTAGCTAGACATGTGTTATTTTTAGATTTACATTCTAAAACACTCAGCATGGATAGTTTTAACTAAGCTTAGAGTAGTGTGAGCATCACTCAGAAAAGCTTTTAGACAATGACTTCATAACTCAGTTATATTCTCGGGCACTGTCTATTTCAGACAAATAACATCTCAAAAAACCCCACCGTTTCTTATGCTAGACTCAACCAAGTGCAACTGAAAAATGTCTTTAGACTTTAAATATCCAATTTTATACACAATGAACATCTCTTCTCCTTTCACACTATTCAGACAGGGGTAAGATTTCCTCCTTGAAGATTTTCCAAAAATTGCCATACCTTTTCACCCCCAAAAGTTTAACTAGTGCCTGTTTACTGTATGTTAAAGAAATTTTCTGTTGTCTGAATTTAGTCACCACTCTGGTTGTAAAACCTAATCAAGGTTTTAACATTTGCAAAAAAACCCAAGACTGGCAAAACTGAAAAAAAAAAAAAACAACCACAACACCCCCCCCACAAAACTAGAACCGGATACATCTGTGTATTTTCCTTCCAAAGTGAATAATAAACCTGGTTAGCCCTGTATTTTACCACATAACACTAAAACTATCAGGATTGTCCTTTTATGCAGCAGATACACATCCCAGTCTCACAGCTCACATTTGAGAAGATTTACTATTCAAAGAGGTATAAAAAAACCCTATAAAGTTAAAAATATGTCCATTAGGAACAAAAGCAAAAAGATGTGATGAATACAAAATATTACGAGCCTTTATCCCAAGTAGAATATAATGCTTACCTTTCTTTTTATTAGACTTTTCACTTTTTCATTTATGTACTAGTCACTGCTTCAAGTTTGCTAAGGCCAGAAAACAGAAAACCTTTTTGGTGCAACTGAAATTTTAAAAAGCTATTGGACTTCCGTTAACGCAGAATTATTAGCTCTATTTCTTACTACCATACTTTCTAAGAACTGTGCCAAAACAGAGCCTTCTATTTTCTATCTTTGATGTCTTCTAGCAGTTTAGACATAAGCATATATTTTTACTGCAATTTTTTGGGTGTCCCTGACACATTTTGTGCTCACTCCCTCTGAAAATATAGCCTTATGGATACATCTGCATTGGTGTGGGTAATGCCACAGGAATGCTGTCAAAGCCAGAATTGGTACCTGGTCACAGGAGATGAGATTTAGAGTACTCCCAGGGCCAGCTCTGGAGAAGATTTCCTATTACATAAAATCTTGACATACAGAACACTCTTCAGCATTATCCAAAATATAAAGCAGCTGCATGCAATGTGAAAGGTCTCTGGACCTCGAGCTGTCCCATCTACCCTCTGAACTCCAGTTTTCTTTGTATAAGAGCCCTAATGACACCTGACACAAAGATAAGATTCCTGAGTCCTGGGAAAGGCAGGTTCCCAGGCAAGCCTCCCAGAAGCACTTTGACAGGACTACTATAGACACAGGCAGAGTGTCACAAGTTCAAACCATTCCACAATTTAACCTGAAAGAGCATGCCACAGTTTTCCTATACACTTTGTATAATACTGCCTGCCTCCATTGAATCTTGTGTAAGTTAACTATTGTAAAGCTCTTTGGAGCTTTAGCAACTTAAAAATCTTTTAAGGGGGAAAAAAAAAAAAAAAAAAAAAAAAAAAGGAAAACTTTCATTTCTCTTTACAGAAGGGAAATCTTAAAATCTTCACTTTTTCACTTTTTGAAGGGTATATGGATGGATGCATCTCTTGAAGCAGATGTAAGTGCTACTTAGCCTAGATTTCCCAAGCTTTTGATTTCACCTAACTCTGGGCATAATTGCATGAATTGCACAAGCTTTTGTTTTGTTTTTAACAATTGTTTGTGATTTTTTAATTTGTTCTTCCAATGTGACCAGAGTGTTATTATTTTCAAGTTCACTGTACAATAAAAAGATTTGTCAGTCTACCTCACACTTTCTTTCATTGGCTTCTGGGTGCTTTTTTCTTTTTGGCTTCACTGTTTTATTAGTCCCATAAATGTTCTTATTTGGTTCACCAAACTCTTCACAGCTAAAGCCTAAACTGAAGCAGAAACATTGTGAAAAGATAATCAGTCTGAACAACTTAAAATGCGTGAGCTTCTATGGGTTAAGTAGATATCTTACACACATTGTACTCACTTTTCAAATCCAAACAGCATAAGCACTTTGTTGGGATTTTATTGGGTTTTGGTTAGAGTATCTTAAGGTATAGAAGAAGGACAAAGATTAACCAAGAATAACAAAAAAACCCACCAAAAACCATTAACTGGACATGGAATGTTTTCTCAATTTCTTCAACAATTCTTTTCTCCCTTCTTGCTCTGGTGAAGGATAAATCAGGAACCCATTACTGCTGACAGCTAAAACAAGGCATAGTGTTATCTACCACTTGCTGTTATGTTTTAGTACAAGAAGGAGAGCCTATTTCTTTTGTTCTTCATTACATTCATTCTGCATCATTTTCAGATGCAGTTTAACTGTCATAAAACTCTGATGCAAACAGCAGAATTATTGTCTCAACGTGGGTGCTGGACACTTTTTACACAGAGCCTGCCCTGCATGGCCCTAATCACTGCACAATAACAGAGTTGTGATTTATATGCTTCTGCGAGCTAATCTGAGGGGAGAAGTTTAATATGGTCACTGTCCAAAACACTACAGCTCCAGAATATGCATCTGTTCATGGATAGCAATTATAGTGACTTAGATATACACCTATTCATCTTTGCTATTTGTAATCCAATATGGTATATCAAAACCTCCTTTACAGAGTGAAAATATAGGTTCAAAAGCCACTTTGATGTGAAGACAAAAAACCTGATTCTTCTTTTGGACTAGTTTGAAATAAGTCAGTTGAAGACTGCACAGGAATTCCAAAAAATAAACTCTGTCTTAATTTCACCCCCATTTTCTATCATTTACTTTTACTTAGTGTCACAATTTAAAATACATTCTCAGGCAAACAGTAGAAACAATCAAAGAAACAACTGCCTCAGTACTTCCCTCAAGAAATTACTTCCATCTAGAAACAACTTTATTAGTTTGCATTAATTTGCTACAATTATTTATTCTTAACCCACATATTTAAATATAATTATCTGTTGAGAACCTTACAGTACAATCAACATTAGCTACCAAGGGCGCTTTTTTTTTTTTTCAATGTTACAGAATTTACAAAGTTACAGAAGTTGGTATTTAAGTGAAGGCAAAGATGACTAAATTCATTTAAATAATTTCATATTAGGAAGAAATTCTTCATCCTGCACAGGTTTATGTAAAAACCAAACCATTTAGTTTCTCTGCAAAATGATAGATCATCTGATAACATCTAGAGAAACAGAGTTAGAGGTAGGGTCTATTCCTCCTGTGCTATGATTAACACAAGACTAGAGTGCTAAATGAGCAAAGTGGCTTCAAACCAGTGCTATGACTTTGACATACTTATTGCTCCCCATTGCTTAGTAACTCCTGAAATGGCAGAGTCTGCACTACAGCAACCCAGCCACAGTTCCCTGGGCAGGAGCCTGCAATGACTTTGTCCAGCACAAGGGCTGGCCTAACACTTTTCCTTTAAAAAGTAAGAGTTTTCTGTGCTGTGTGTAACCCTCCACCTTACACTGTGATTTCCCAGCTCAACCCAACATTTGCTTTAAAGACCTGACCTACCAAGTATCTCTCCTGTCTAGAACAAAATATATTTTTGTAATTAGAAGGAAATAAAATTATAACAAAGAAAGAAAAGCAGGAAGATCTAAGAAAAGATAATACAAAAAGTAGAAACTTTCATTAGAGTGTAAGAATCACATATGCAAAGTAAACTGTTCAGCAAGTGCATCAACAGGCACTATCTGTGGGTACTGACTTGCTAATCATTTGTAAATGAAAAGAGATAATTCTGCACAAAGACGGGAGAAAGGCAGGTGTGGGGTGTGGTGAAGTTGTTGGTAGGTCCCGAATCTTTTGGACCTTCCATAACACATTTGTCTCATAAAGACAGAGACCATTTAGGATACACCTACAAAGTTTACATGGAAGTCCCATAAAACAGAGAACCTGTCCTATAAAATTAGGGGATTTTCCAACTGTATTTCTTTAAGCAAAACCAAAAGAACAACAACATTTACTTATTAAAAAAAATAACCTACAAGCATATGCAAAACCAAACAGGCTGCCACGAAGCTTGAACAATGCCTTTCTTTGCTTACCAAGGATCACACACTTTCTGTGAAACACATAGAGATTCTGAATACCTGAAAACTACAGTAAAAGCAAACCTACCATTACAAAATCAGATGACAGTCCTGTTTGGTGGGGGTTGGGAAATCCAAAGTTTCCTCTCAGAATGCCCATACATTTAAGTGAACAGAATGCTATTCTTATAAACTCAAGTTAAAATTTGGGGTGGTTTGTTTGTTGGTTTTTTTTTTCCAAAAAGAGACAGAACACTTGTGTAAAATCAACAGAAAACCAGGATAGACTGAAAATCTATCCAGATTCCTATTCTCTATTCCAGAGAGATTCTCCAGTTTCAGTAACTCAGTATCATCCATACTATGAAATGAAAAGATGTAACTATAAAAGCTGCTGTATAACACATCTTCAAACAAAGCAATGTTTAGGAGTAGCTGAAAATGCTATCTGTTTTTTAGTTTAATCAAAACAGAAATAAGAAGGAATTAACTTTAAAATTTCTACCTGAAGTCACAGGGTGTTAAGAAACAAAAGCAAATCTGAGCATAAAATCACTGTTTTCCGCATACTCACACAATCTTTAAGAAAATGCAGCAAATAAAGGGAAAAAATCATGATGGCTACAAGCAGCTCAAGTTCAAACCTATGTGTGCCACTGGACATGCTTAGACTGTACAATAGAATTATTTGTTCAGCATTTCTAATTTTGAAATTAGGTTCTAGCATTTTAACACCAACTTGTATCAGAATCTTTGAGCCATGTATTTACAAGATACACTGCAAACAACGTTTAAAAACTGGAAGACAGACCACCAGCAGACCACAGCATAATCTAATGCATTTCCTTTCTCAGTATCATTATTGACAAAATCCTCCAAAATGTCTACACATAGCAAAAGTTCCTCTATGACTACTATGTGGAAAGGACATTGCAGACTGTGAAATACAAATAAACATTTTTATGAGTACCGGTGATGTTTTATCCCAAGTGTCCTGTACATGTTAAGCAGCAACCTGTCTTAGGGAATAACTGTTATAAAGGATGGCTATGTAATTACGGCTAAATTGAGATCATGTGACTGTTACTTTTTTCCATTTTGTTTTTGCTGAGCTATACAATAGCTTATAAATATTCAGTCTTGATAAAATACCTGAATGAAAGCGATGACTAAGAGTGTGCTACCTCTTAGATAACAAAAAAGTCTTGTTACGACATGCCTGAACATTTTGTTTCTCTGACAGCCTTAGAGAATCTATTGCAAAATCCAGAAAGAACAGGAGTAAATTGTATTAATACTTAAAATGAAATTAAATGAATTTTTTCTGATGTGTCTTAGAAAACCAATTATTGCCACTGTCAAGCTGAGAAGGAGTACATGTACAGCCTGGTTCCAGTGGCTAAGTAGCAAAATGTGTTTTTCTTTCACACAAGATAAGACTTGATTATTTTGAAGTCCTGTATTTCTCAGAAGTACCTGAATTACAGTCCAGAGGTTCTCTAGGAGTATAAAACTGCAGTCTTTCACAAAAAAGTTTAACCTTCACTGACTAGCAATAGAGTTACATCAGTAAGCAGCTGAGGTTGCCAAGACTGGTTAGACTCGTTAGGTTGACACAGCCTACCATTTTCTGCTACAGGAAACTCACTAATGCCAAGGACAGCCAAAATGATGCTTTAGCATCTAGTGGCATCAGCCTGAAATGGCACTTGTTTTCTGCTCAGAAAAAATGACGGTAACTTGAAGCAGTTTTGAACTGCTATGTAGTGCAGGGAGCTTTTACTGCATTTGAACAGGTGTTTAAAAAGGCAGAAAAGCCACCAGTACCTCATGTTGTACATCAGTTAACATTATTACCTCCATCTTACATTTGAGGCTTTGAGGGAAGAGGAAAAACTTGGTTGTGGCTCACAAGTAGGAATATTTACTGTGATTAAATACATTTTTAACAATGAAATGCCTACACCTAATATTAATATTATATTGGATGAAGTGCCTTGGTACTCCCATAACTTGACTACTGTATACAACTTGATTAGACATGGTCCTGCACTGAAAGATCTATAATATTGTGTTGTATCAGATGAGTGGCAATGGAACAGAAGTAAAAAAAGACTGGAAAAGCAAAAAATATTTTTTCAAAACATCTGAAAATGTTAAAGGCTCTATATTATACAGGGCTTTGCACCTTTAAAGCTTATACTAGGCTTCAGTCTGTCACAAGGATTCCTCATGTTATACGTTTTCTTTGTAAAAAAACTTCACTGCACAGCCACAGTCTCATGTTGCAGTGATTCTGTAACCAGTCCCTGGTCTGCTTACCACGAACCCATGAACGTATGAATAAACCAGATAAAAGGCCCTACCCAGATGGAGATGGGAGGTAGTTATGGGTTCAGCAAGCTAAAAACAGAGCTGAAGCTTTTCAGCTTTCACACTCAGTAATACTTTGTACAACCTGTGTCTGTCCAGATGATTATGTGAGAGAGGAAATCGCTGTTCAGTACCCCAGAGGGTTGGTAAGCCTTCTCCAGAGAACTGGCAGGAATAACCACATTTACACCTGAAATTGAAACTCCAAAGATATTCCAGTAGAGCACAAAGAAAGTCTTTCAGATCGCACAGTCTCTGGGTAGCGTTATCAGATATCCTAAACCTCCAGTTCTAAAGGTCAGAGAGCCTTTAGTTACTGTTAGGTATTCTAGCTAACAGACACTGGGCAATTAGAAAGGTATCTGATTAACATAGGATTGCATTTATGTTTGTTCTGGTTGTTCAGCTGATTTTAGTAGTCTGGCTGATATCCTGGCATCAAGTCTTGCTCAATAAATGCAGATGTGTGTATTTGTGTGATTGTGAGGGGGGAGTTATTCTAACTACTACCCTGGCCTAGTATTTTGAGTGCAAAATGCAGTGAGGTGAAATAGGCAAACCCAGGTTACTCCACCTCCATGAAGGTAGCAAATACTAATAAAGCCAAATACGTGAAGATTTTTGAAGGTTCTGTGTTTGCAGAAATATCACAGACATAAGCTGGTAGTATCTCTGCCAAGATGCTTAGGGCCAATGTGAGTGCTGGCACACACAAACATTGGGTGTTAGGGATATTTCCTCTCTGGCAAACAAGCCGAAGCAACAAGCAGAGGAGTTATTTACTCATCCTGCTTTGAGCAAGTCCAAACAAAACTCCCAATTTGTTGAACAGAGTGCAGAAAGTGAAACTAAAATGTAGTGCCATGCTTCTTCAGTGAAAGACATATTATTTTCACTGTATTTCCTTATACAAATGTCACTCCTAGAAATCGAGCCAATGTAAAACAGAGCAACACTTGTGTCTTGGCGTCCAGTTCTCTGGCCAAGATAAAGATGAAAGTTTTGCTAGTCTTCCAGGATATAAAATGCAATGCAGTGCTCAATATTATGTGTGCTAATAAAACTGTGTAGAAACTTACATAACCACAAGCAGTAATAACAGCTTTCCGAAGCTGTTCACTGAGGATCAGTATGCCAGGTGTGAGTGTTGAACAGGAACAACTGGGTGAAATGTCTGGTTTTGTTAGAGAGCAGGAGCAAACTACCTTTGCAATAACCCTAATTAAAAGACTCAGAGGCACTACACGCCAGTGACAAAGCTGGTGACAGCCACATGTAGTTTTATATAGTCAGACTGCTGCACTCTATTTTGCACAAAATAACCCTCTGTACAATGGGTTACATGGGAAAGGTGCATGGGAAGACAAGATGTCAAAAACAAGGAGGCCTGGTTAAGGGGCACAGTTTTCTTTATGTTGTCACGTAGTGGCACTTCGCACTTCAGCATTAGGCACAAGCATCTGAGTCACACAAGGAGCTGTCAGAGCAATGCAACAACTCACCTGCAGCAGCAATAGCAGTTTTGCACTTGTTTGTGGGAAATGTTAGTGGTGGATAATGAAAAAGGAATGCATTAGGAACCAATGGCAGTAGAAGACTTTCAATATGCTCATATATGTGAAACGGGTGGTATAATCGTTTTAAGTGGACAGTTAGGAGTTTGGGGGAAAGGCAAAAATCCTCAAATGTGTACACTCAGACTTTCAGTTTCAATGGGAATATTGTCTGGCTACAAACTGCAGGAACAAGAATCCTTTGCCTAATTTATTAGCATGAAGTTTTCCTGTTCAGTGTGGAATAAGCCTTAAATTATCATATTAAACCTTTGAAACGGTCCTGAAAACACAGGGATTCAACAGTACACACAGGGCAAAATACATCTGCCAAACTTTCTATTCGTACCTCTTTTAAACTATTTTAATACCACTTGGGAAAGAAAAGAGTCCCTTTTACTGTTAAGAATATATTATTCTGCTCTTTTGATCCTTATCTTTTGCTTTCTAATTACCTAAATGTCATGCAGGCCTAATAAATTGGATAAAGGGTATTGATTTCGCCTCTGTTTTTTGTAGTTAAACCATAGAGTCAATTAATTTGCATTGTATATTTAGAAAGATCATCAGTTATTAAAATTGTAAGAAGGCAGACAAAATTAAACTGAAGAGTATTTCAGCAAATGAGTCCAGATCTACTATATATTCACAAGAGTTTCACATGGTTGTGTTTCTAAATAGTAAGCACTGGAAATTATTGGAGACCTTGAGGAGATGTCAGTTTCATGTTTTATCTGCCTTGAAAATCAAGCAAATAAATTGCTTAGAATCATAGAATGGTTTTGGGTTGGAAGAGACCGTAAAGATCATCTAGTTCCACGCCGCTGCCATGGGCAGGGACACCTTCCACTAGCCCAGGTTGCTCAAAGCCCCGTCCAGCCTGGCCTTGAACACTGCCAGGGAGGGGACAGCCACAGCTTCTCTGGGAAGCCTGTTCCAGCCTCTCTCCACCTTCACAATAAAGAATTTCTTCTTAATACTTAATCTAAAACTACCCTCTTTCAGTTTAAAATCCATGTGCAGGACCTTGCACTTGGCCTTGTTGAACTTCATGAGGTTTGCACGGGCCCACCTCTCAAGCCTGTCACAGTCCCTCTGGACGGAATCCCTTCCCTCCAGTGTGTCGGCCACACCACACAGCTTGATGTCATTGGCAAACTTGCTGAGGGTGCACTCAATCCCACTTTCCATGTCACCAACAAAGATGTTAAACAGCACCATTCCCAACACCGACCCCTGAGGAACGTCACTTGTCCCTGCTCTCCACCTGGGTATCAAGCTGCTGACTGCAACTCTTTGAGTGTGACCATCCAGCCAATTTCTTATCCATTGAGTGGTCCATCTGTCAAATCCATGTCTCTCCAATTCTGAGACAAGGATGTCATGTGGGACTGTGTCAAATTCTTTGTACAAGTCCAGGTAGATCACATCCTTTGCTATTCCCTTATCCACTGTGCTGCGTTTGTGTGTATGGTGGGGTTTTCTGTAGCAGGGGAAGAGGCTACAGCAGTGACCCCTATGAGAAGCTTCTCAAAAGCTCCACCAGCTCCAAGTCAGACCCGCCTCTGAGTCAAGGCCAAGCCTATCAGCAACAGTGCCTCCGCCTCTGTGATAACATATTTAAGAAGGAAAACTGGGAGGAGTTGGAGTTGTGAGGAGTTCCAAGGAGGACACCTAGGCAAACACCAAGTGGAAAAAAGGAAGAGGAATGGGGGGAGGTGCACCAGTGCAGAGACTCCCCTGCAGCCCATGGTGAGAGGGCAGGGCTATCCCCACCCCCACCACCCATGGCGGTCCACTGTGGAGCAGATGCACACCTGCAGTCCACCCCTAGTCAGAGAAGGTGGCTGCACATGAAGAAGGCCAGGAGTCTGTGGGAAGCCCCCCTGCTGGTGTAGTTTAGCACTGGGAGGATTGCAACACATGGGATGGACCCACGCCAGAGCAGCTCAGGAATGGCTGTGGCCCGTGGGAGGGACTCACGTTGGAGAAAGTTCATGGAGGACTGCTTCCTGTGAGAGGGACCCCATGCTGGAGCACGAGAAGCTGGTGAGGAATTCCCTCCTTCCCTGAGGAAGAAGCAGCAGCAGACTGACCATAACTCCATTCCCTGACCCCTGCACCACTGAGGAAGAGGAGGTAGAGAAATCAAGATCAAAGCTGGAGCCTGGAAAGAAGGGAGGGGTGGGGGAAGGTGTTTTAAAGATGTGGTAATGATCCTCATTGTCCCATTCCGTCTGTTAAGTGTTGTTGTTAGTGTCTGAATTAAACTGATTTAAATTGATGTTCTTTTTTACTTACCTTAACTAGTCCGTCTGTTGCCCCTGACCATAATACGTGAATCATGCCTCTCTGTCCTTATCTCAATTCCCAAGCTTTTTGTTTTATTTTTCTCCTTTGCATTCCTGAGGGGAAAGGGGTGAGTGTATGGCAGCGTGGTGCTCAGTTGCCCTCTGAGTTCAAACCACAACATCCACCAGTGCTCTAACTCTGTCACAGAAATCCACCAAATTTGGCAGGCATAGTCTACCCTCAGCAGAGCCATGTTGGCTATCACCAGCCACCTCCTTATTTTGTATGTGCCCTAGTATAGTTTCCAGGAGGATCCGCTCCATGATCTTGACAGGCAGAGGAGCGACTGACTGACCTGTAGTTCCCTGACATCTTCCTTTTTTCCCCTTTTTAAAAATGGGGGTTATGTTTCCCCTTTTCCAGTCAGCAGGAACTTCACTGGACTGCCATGACTTCTCAAAAATGATGGATAGTGGTTTAGCCAGTTCACTGGCCAGTTCCCTCAGGACCCAGGGATGCATCTCATTGGGTTCCATGGACTTGTGCACCTTCAGGTTTCTCAGATGGTCCTGAACATGATCTTCTCCTATAGCGGGAGGTTCTTCATTCTCCCAGTCCCATCCTTTGCCTTCTGCGATTTGGGCAGTGTGGCTTGAGCACTTGCCAGTGAAGACTGAGGCAAAAAAGTTGTTGAGTACCTCAGCCTTCATATTCCAGGTAATCAGTTCTTCCATTTCCTTCTGGAGAGGGCCCACATTTTCCTTAGTTTTCCTTTTATTGCCAATGTACATTTATCAAACTTCCCAGGGTTTTGACATTTATTTAAAGAAAAAAAAAAAATGCACAAGACTTAGAGTTGTTGATACGAAAATATATATATTTAATTTTCTCAAATGCATTTTGAGATAGAACAAGGGAGGGGGAAGATATAGCTGGTCATAATCTGGTCATAATGTTTTACCACTGCCTTTGATATCTAAATACCACATGATTGTGATAATGTGCAAATAGATGGCGTTAGTCCAGCTGATGGTGAGCCGTCAGCACTGCTGCTGGTGTTACGGCTGCCCTAGCACTGCCATGGCCAGTGCGCAGTGCCCAGGGCCAGAGCCAGAGCACCACAGCCAAGATCCTAGTAGGGTGCCTCTTCCTCAACCCAGGGGGAAAGGTGCTGGTGGGGTAGGGAGACCTGGGGTTCAAACACGGGCATGTGGGGTCATGCAGAGTCTTCCCCTCCGGCAGGTGGGCTGGGAGCTCCCAGGCAGCCCCAGAGACCTGTGGGGCCAGGACAAAGGGAAGAGGGATGGAATCTGCCTGTGGTGCTCCTCCAAGGGTGGAATACCCCAACCAAGCTAAGCATGTGAACAGGGTTAAATGAGGCTAATGCTTTCCTATGACAGGGAGGGAGAGTGAAGTTAAACATATCAAAGATGTTCATTTACTGCAGTGCTGGTGGCTATATAAGGCAAGTTGGCTGCACAGATTAAATGCCAAAAAGCCCTTCAGCAATGATTAGTTTGCGGCTGCACTGACTGCTGCTTCAGCTGTGATCATAATCACCTTCCTCACCAGCTCCTGTCTGCTCTTCAGTTGTTCCTCATATTCTGCTTAGCTATTGCTTTAGAAGAGTTTTACAATGAGCTCTTCAATGTGTTTGTACAGCACATACACAATAGGGCCCAGTCCCTGACTGAGACCTCCCGGCACTAGCGGAGTGCAAATAGCAGTAGTAATTGCATACTCAAGTCTCTCACTGGAGAAAATGTGAGTCATGGCAGGCAAAGAATGCCAAAGAACTGGGCTTGTTTTCTGCCTTTGTTTTTAACTTTTCTTTAATGGTAACATTTGCTTCCTTTCCAAGGAATATGACTGTTAGTGCATCACTGCATTTCTAGTTTTCTTTTCACTCTCATGTTTTCTGATTCTCTAAAATAATTTGAAGGAAACTGAAAATCTTTAATTTTTAAAAGAAAAAGGTTATAATTTCAGGCACAATTTAAAATGCGTATTTTCAGAGGCAAATAGCATTCTCAACTTTCAGTCATTTCAGCATTTGGTAGGACATACAAAAAATATTTCCATTGTTCTCATCTTTAATATATGCAATGGTTCTGAGGGAAATGTTCCTTCTGGTCTTAAGGATTTCTAAAATAATATCAGGTACTAGAAAAGGAATTTTTCTCCAGAATAGTTTAAAAATGGTAATCTTTTTCCTCAGTTAAGGGACTATGTCTAGAATCCTTTTAAATATTAACAAATTTTACATGCTGGAAGGATTGCATTTTCTAATTGAAAGCAAATGAAAAACAGCAGTAAATGTAATTTTTTTTCTTCATATTTTATTTAAGCAAATAGGTAAAAGGGAAAGGTGATTAGGAAACTGTGAAGTTTTGTTTCAAACTTTTTGGTTTCCTGATTCAAGCATAAACACCGCCAATTCTGTCCCCATTAATATGAAATGCTGCCTAAGGGATTCCACTTCCCTTAGGAGGAACTGAATCCAGATTCAGGGTATACACAGCAGCACCAGTTCCACAGAGTAAACCCACTGAACAACACATGTTGGAGCGGTCCTCTGGAGGTTTCTATTCCCACCTCCCACTCAAAGCAGGGTCAGCTTTGAAATTAAGTCAGGTTGCTGGAGGCCTCATTCAGCTGCATTTTGAAGGCCTCCAAGGATGGAGCCTCTACAGCCTCACTGGGCTCCTACTTCACTCCGGCACCATCCTCCTGATACACTCTTCATACACTAGACAATCTAAACCAGTATTTTGTTATGTGGCGTAGATTTTACTATCCAGCTAGTACATAGCTATGCAAAATCAGTACAATCAACAATTTGAGCTGGTAAAGAAAGGTTTGTAGAAGATCACTAGTCTCCTTTGTTGTATTAGTAGTGTATTTTTTTTCTATAATATTCTTTTTTACATTTGGACTATGTTAAACAAAAAAAAAATCCCAGCCACATTGATGCAATTCATACTCTTTATTACTTCTTTCTGTGATTAGTCTTTTTCTATATCATCCAAAATATCTTGGGTTTAATCACTGTTGCAATCATATTTCCATTGTAAATATGAATGGGAGTGCTGAAAGGGTAAGAGTCGATAAATCCTGAAGGGTAGCACCTTGGGATTAGGCATCAAAACAGCTGTATCTTATTCCTGCCTCTCCCACCTACTCTGTGAAGTACACCTGAGCTGTTTCATCTCCTAATGCTTTTCACCATTTCTGTTTTTCTAGGCCCTGAGTCTGCAAAAAACAAAGAAGACTTGCAAGATTGGTGACTTCTTTGAAAACTCTCTTAAGGAAGTATTGTCTCTCTCCACAACTCTGACAGTACCAAGAATGTCACTGAACTTTTGGAGGCTCTCCCCTAAAACTACTAATTAAAGATAAAATTGAAAGTTTCAAAACTGATACTTCAAAAAATCAGTTTCATTTCATTAACATACTCCACACCCCTCCTACTTCAATTAGGATTTTTGTCACATATGTTAAAGTTCATTAATTATCATACTTTGGGATCTTGGCAAGGAGTTTGAAAGTAATCACAGAGTCTTTGGAGATTCGGTATCAGAAGATTAGTTCATTATACTCCAAGACTGTAGCATAAGTATCATGCTTGTGTTGTTTGACAACAGAAAAAAAAAGGGGGGGAAGGGGAACATTTAAACCAGATTTTTTTCTTCATTTTTTTTGTTTAAATGTATTTTCATTGTCATTCTGCTGTGAAGCCACGCAGTCAAACATCAAAACATTGCCAGCTGAAAAATCCAGATGTCATGGAAGCTTAACTAGCCATATTAGTTGCTTCACAATATATACACATACAATTAAAATCAAGATTCTGAAAGGTATTACTCTGTTGCTCACCTAATTGATGTGCTATTGATATTAGAAAAAAAAAAAAAATCATGTTGCCTACACATAAAGGAATACTGCGAGAATCTGGAGGAAAAGAAAACATAGCAAATACAATACGAGTTTTTCTCTTCTGAGAATGAACAATTACAGACAATTCCAGGCTGCTTCTAAAAAACACAGCTGACACTCTTGAAGTGGCATTAGTGGATTACATCTCCCATTACCAGTCAGGATGGATTCTGACATTATTAATTTCTATCTGTAGATTACAGGTGATACATTATAAAGGTAAATGTAACAAAGGAGGTCATGAGAGTTGGGAATATGAAGAGAAGAAGGGAAGCATATGTGAAGCCAGTGGGTGAAAGCAAAAACTGAGCTGCAAAACTGGTTTTTTTTGTTGTTTTTTGTTTGGTTAGGAGTATTTGGTTTAAAAATAGAAGGCAGACATTTTGTCAAAGTTCAGTACACAGAGATCCCTGTGAGTGCAGTTGTTGTTCTTTTGCCAGAATATCAGACACTTCTGTGCAGCTCTTCTTCCTTCTCTCCATCAGTCCCTGTGATCTGTGATTCATCCTCCAGGGTAGAAACAGCAGAAAGGGTACAGCAAAGCTTGGTAACTAGTATGGACTACACCAGAAAAGAGATGCAATGTCAGCAGTATACCCAGGAAAAAAACCCTTTGCTAACTCATATAGCTCTAAAGGAAGTGTATTGCCAGAAGATGGGAAAATACTGTAGGTGTTCTGCCTTCCAGCAGGTCTCCAGGATACCCATCAGGCAGAGAAGGAGCCCATGGCCCACGGCTCTCTCTGCAAGGAGTTAAGAGCAACTCTAAGAATTTTCCTTCCCATACTTTTTATCAAAAAAGTAACAATCTGGACATTAAATCAAAATTTAAATCACGTATTTCCTCCCATCAGGACTGTCCTGGCTTCTAAGCTGCCTTTATAAACAAACAACAGGGAGATATTGTGGCATAGGAATAGAGAGATGTTGATATCTGTCTGACGTTAGCTGGATACAAGAATCTAGTGTTCTTTTGGAAGTACCACCCTTCTTTATCTTGCACTGTTGACAAAGTCATCTGTGGGAAAAAGGGCTGCCCCATTTAGCCGAGTGAGGATGTGGAACGCAAAACTTCACAAATAAAAATCCTGTAGACAAGGATGAACTCGATCATTATAAACTTAAGAAAAGTCAGTTTTGAAGGGCATATCATAGGATGTCATAGGAGCATATTTAACACTCAAATCCTCATCTGGAACAGGTCTCAAGCTCAGTATCTGGCTCATGATATTACATTAGATTACATTTTTCATTCCAAAGAATTACAAATTACTTTACAATTTATATATACAGCCTGCATAACCACTTAAAAGCAATTGCTGATGGGGACAAGCTCAACCAGTGTGAAGAGCTGGAAGAAGAAATGTATCTGGTAGAAAACTGAGGCTACATATTGAGCGACCAAGGTTCAGTTTGCTACTATATGTAGTACTGACAGGTGCCTCCCAAAAAGCAGTTATCGCTGCGTGGTGTGATCCAATAAACAATGTAGAGGTAATCGGATAAAATTATGATTGTAACTTTTAAGGATCCTTTTGTATGTAGCTAAAAAGGAGAAATTTTTACCCCCAAATTACCACAAGGTTCATTATTTTGTTTTCAAGATCTTATGTGAAAAGAAAACATACCAAGTAAATTGTATGAAACTCAGCATATGCATCTCAGAATAGTGAATGGCTTGGTGGATGTTGCAAGACTGAAAGTGTCTGGGCATTTCAAATGTGATGCTTATATGACTAAACGATCCCCTCTGGGAACTGAGTTAATGTTTCAATTCCAATTCAGTTAAAATACGTCTTACTGGCATGACAAGCTAGAGGAGTGTTGCCAGAGTCTGAGGAAGGTACTCCAAGTGTTTGTCTGGGCAGATAATGCCCTAAACTGCTGTTATTTCATGTTTTGACATCAAAAAGGAAGCGCTCTCTTCCAAACCTATTCCTACAGCCACTGGAGACCACAGAAACAGTCAGATGGTTTCTCAGCTCTTGGTGTGGGACCAGGATGACCACTGTAAGATAGCTGTAAATTGACTCTACAGTGAGACACAGGAACTTTGAGGCTGAGAAAACTGGAAGATAAACCAGAGGAGTTTGATAAACAGGATATAGATTATAGAGCTGTAAAAGACTATGAAGGAGAAATGGTCTTGGATAAAATCAGCTACTAGTGTTCTAAAGGGGAGGAAACAATTGAGGGACTGAAATACTGTTGTAATAGTGGAGACTTCTTTCAAATTCATCTGTTATCGCTCAGGGGAAAAATCAGAATGTTGAATTCTGAAAAATCAGAATTTTCTCCAAGAGAAAATCAAGTTGTTTTCTGAGAGAGGGAGAAAAAGGGGGGCTGTGTTTCAAAGCTTTTTCCTACTGAACAAAATGTACTGTGGTCCCTGTGTCTTGCTTACTCCTACCAGCCAAAGGGGCTTTTTCCTCTAGGTGACCAGCGCAGAACTGGAACCTGGTTTTTGCTTTGGGAAAGTCTTAAGTGACTACCACATTTTTCTGAAAATACTAATTACAACCCCTTAGTTAAAATTAGAGATATGTAAATTCGTCCTTTAAAAATTAGCAGTTTCATGCAAATTAAAAACAGACATCTGCGTCTTCAGTCAATGGTACTTAGTTTATTCACTTCACACAGCCTGTTTTACCATCTCCCCAGAGCCACAACCTCCTAAAACACAGCTCCACCACTGATCACAGGGTGTCCAGCACAGCTCGCCTCATGACAAGTGCCTTATGCACACCTCTTCTGTGCTAGGGAACTCTATAGCTTGGCAGTGACCATTTCTATCATTTTGTTTTCTTTAGCAGGGTGTCAACCTCTGATGATTTGAAATTCTGGGCCTGGAGCCAATCCTCTAGGCTTTTTGAAATTTGCTTGTCACCAGTGTAAACCTCAGGCCATTATTGTGGACAGGTGACAAATTCTCCCTATTTAAGGTTGTAACCAGCTCTCAGTGTATGTGTTGCTAGTACAGTGTATGCACGTAAATCATACTGCTAGCATTGAGGATAAACACTGACACTGTTTGAAAATGTTTGATGGTGTGGGGTCAATGATGCAGACAGAACAAACCTCTTCTTGAGTTACGTTATCACTGAAAATCCACAACCCATGCACCTTTGTTTTAATTATTTTCTAAAGTGTTACACTGTGTTTAGGTCACAAATTTTAAATGGTTTTACAAAGATTCTTGCTTAACAGTATCTGCAGTGCTGCTTCATTATTGTCCACAATATTCCAGTGAATCACAGTACCTGCAGAAAACTGACAACTGTTCTGCCTTTGTAGAATATCTACTGGGGGGGGGGGGGGGGGAAATAAGCTTAGTGGAAATATAAATAATAGATTCTAATAGTCAGAACTGCACATAAATAAGGAGATATATACAGACCAGTATGGTCTAGTGAAACAGGCACGTTTTTCTCTAAGACTGACTTGCTGGATGAAGGAATCACTTTGTCATTTTTTGGCTCAGTACTCAACTATGAAATGTAAACTGATATGATTCTTATCACTCAATGTAAATAAAGTTATTCGAGAATATGAATAAAAATGAGTGTAGAAATGCTAATATATTATTTTCTAGCTACATGCACATTCTGCACATGCAACCAGAGACTGAAGCTAGATTTTTGCTTTTTGCACATCTGTGCCACTAGTGGAAGTTTTGCAAGCCAAATTAGGTCCTTGGGGACATAAGTGCATTCCTACTGCTCACAATGTGTTTGTACAGTTGCAAAGTGGCTAAAGCTACTAAGCAATTCTGCTCATGTGTGTACAAAAAATAACAGCCATCATCTTATCCTGCTAACTGCACTGGTTCTTCAGTGCTAAGCAAAGGAAAAATTGCACCCATAATATGAGAAATTGGGAGATACACGATCCATAAAACACAGAAGAAGTTTACAGCCTTATCAGGATGGGAAGCGACCATCTCTGCCTGGAGAAGCTATTGGCTTCTACCAGCAGAATATTTCTGCTAATTCTGCTTGATAAAAAACTGTTCTCAGAATAGCATGAGGCTTCATTTAATTAAATGTTAGCCTGTTCCTGCATAATTTATATTTCATTTTGGTCAAAAGTCATCTGAGAACCCCAAAATACTGTGGCAGAGCTGCATGCTAAATTCTACCTTCATTTATATGACTGCAGTTCCACCGAGTTCTGCAGAATACTGTGTGATGATTAGGTCTTGTTAAATTCATTTAACATAGAAGATGAAATATTGGAAAGCTGAATAACTTGCCCAAGGTCAAAGACAGAACAGGGAGCTGAATTACCAGGAAATGACAAGTTATATTTGCTTGCTGAATTCACTAGACTCATTGAAAATTTAATTTCTGATCTGCTGACTCATATGTAGCCACGTAGGTGTGCCCTCAATATAGGTCATAAAAGTCTTTCTAGGGACGCTGCTGAATTACATCTTCTTGTTTGGGCCTATTCTGTGTGTACATTCAAAAAGGATTGCCAGGTCTGGTCATGGCAATAGCAGCTGTTCAAACTGAAATATGATGCTGTTCCTGCTGCCATCAAGCACTACAGTTTTTCTATTAGTTAATATTCTCCTTTAAACAGATATTCTCCTTTAAGGTTAACCACAAAAATGTCTTTAACTTAAGGAACAATACTTTTCAACAAAGATAGAAAAACAAAGTTAGAGGTGTATATTTACACATACGCTATTAAAACAAATAAACTGAAGGTTTTAATGCACTCTTTAATTTTGAAGTGTACGGCTTTTAAAATGTTTTTAGAGTGTGTATTACTCAGGACAATAGTAACAGCATCTATATACTTTTTTTTTTCCCTAGTATTCCAATCCAGCGCAGGGTCATTCTCCTGCCAAGAGTTAAGACAGCTCTCACTAAGATTTTACACATGCTTATGCCAAATGACTAGTCCTATCAAAGCTAACAGAAATGTTCATATTGTAAAAACTTAAGCATATGTTAAATCTCTAACAGATCAGGGACTACATCAGTACTGGTTACTGCTGACTAAATACAGGAAAACCACATAAGTATTAGAAGAATCTGACAATCTGAAAACAACTTTGCAAATAAAATTAGACTCTATTTTTGTAGTGTTGTAACCCCTTGTAAATAACTAATCCATATTTATATAAATGAGCGAAATATGTTATTCACAAACAAACAACCTATTCACAACCATGTTAATAAGAGGTATGTACATAGCTACATGGTTTTCTATCCACACATCACCAATTATCTGGTATTTTATCGTGGCACTGAAATTAAATGTTCGAATTATGAAGAAGAGCTTTAAGATCTTATCTTTTTTTCATTAAAGAGAACTAAATTACCTCCATCTGTAAAATCAAACTTCCACCTACAAATCAAATGACAGCTAAATATACTAAAGGGGATCCTTTTGCTTATTCCAGAGGACAGAAATTACTCACTTTAAAATATCTTACTCTTTTAGGTGCTATCTAAGCATGGTTGTTACACCATGCCCCTTTTCCCATATCCGCTCTTGGAGTGCAGACACTGAATAGCAGCCAGGTTCTTTCCACCCATCACACATTTCACGAGGGGAGCACATTGCAGAGGCTATGTCATCAGGTTAAAAGAAGTTGCTGGTGAAAGTCTTTGCATGCCTCTGAAGAAGCTGTCTGTATATAATGAATGAAAGTCCCCATAGAGAATGTATTAAGGAATAAAAACAGCTTTAAGAAATCTTCCTTACCTGGGATGGGCAAGGCTGCAGCATAGCCTAGGTGAGGACCTGGCCTTAGATGTAGCTCCTGTGCAAAAAGAGGAATCCCCCAGGCAGGTTTCTCCCCGCTCTTGTTCACCCAGGTCTTTGGCCAGCAGTGTCACCCAAAGTCAGTGCTGCATAGTACAAGCTCAGGCTTTGAATGTGGGCACCCAAAGCCCTCATGAGGTGCAAGTGGAAGAGGTGATGAACCCTCTGCACTTCACTCAGAGACTTGATGGCAAACATGTTAGAAGGCTTATAGCAATTTTTTCTTTGAAATTCCTGTTCAGTCTTAACACAGTTTTGGATAGGGATTGTCTCCAAAATGTTTAGAATATAGGGTAGCCAATGGCTTGATGAGATTGCACCCCCTTTTTGTTACAGGATGGTTTTGAACATGTTAGGATGAAAATCTGTGCTTTCTGGGGAACTTCTGTCATTTTTACTTTTGGATTTATACCTTAGAGACACAGTGCAGATAAATTTATTAAAGGCTATCAGGAGGTTAAGTAAAAAAATTATGAGGGCAATATTGCAACCTCTGTGAGAGTGTTTTGTTAGATACCACTACTTTAGTGTGCAGCACGTCTTTGTGAAAAGGACTGGCATCCCAACAGTAATCTTGACTAAGAGTGGGTAGCCACACTTTCTTCTAGGCGAGCCTGCAGAAAGCATCTGCTTATGCTATCTAGGAAGAGAGAAGTGTGCAACTGCTTTCAGGATTGCAGAGCAGCAGTCTTTCTCACATGAATCTCACTTCACTTGAGAGCAAAATCATATTTTCTACAAACCTGAAAACAGTGTTAGGAAAGGTCATTCTTTGCAAAACAGCATTCTTTGTAAAGATGACCTATACATGAAAAAAACCCAAACAATTTATTAAATGGTGAGCATCACAGCAAAACCAAAAGCTGAACATGTACATAAACACAGGGTTGGCAGCTGTAATTGTTTTAATTTCTGTGGTTACTTAGCATTTTGGAGAAAAGGCTGTCATGAGAATAGAAAACCCCTTCACAAAGTCAGTGTAAACACTGCTTGTAACTCCTAAAGAAAAATCATTATACTACTAATATGTTTTCAAAATTCAAAAGTACCAGAAAAAAAAAATTCTGTAAGAGCTTTCTATTTTTATGTTTCATGAATCAGAAAGGTCATAAGCCCAACGTAAAAAAAAACATGTCTTGCAGGCGTGAAGGGTAAAATGCTGAACGTGAGATGTAGCTTATTAGAAAATACTGCAAATTATTTGTCACAGGGATGTATTCTTAACATAATAAAGCAAATCCAGGGGAGATTTGCCATCTGATTTTGCCCTCTTTTACTTGACCATTAGATGCTCATTCTTCCATTTCTTACTGGACAATTTTAAAAGCATCTCCTTGTCACTGCCATGATACTTTCCTGAACTTCCATGCTGAGCCGATCCATTTACTGTACTTGCAAAAGCAGAATTGCCTCCTCTAAGTTACTGAGTATATACCAGTGCCAGGAGAACACAGGGTTTTAAAAGATGGTGGGGATGAGGTTTGACAGTAGCAAAGGACAGAAACGAGAATGTCTGACAAGCTTTTGACATCTAGTAAATTTAAGAGAGTTAATAAACAGAGAGCAAATGGGGAAAAAAATGTGGATAGAGAAGGTTGTTGGGTAGACATTAAGATCTGAACATGTTGGGCCCAAGTAGAAAAAGGAACTGGAGACAACAGGCATGAATGGAGATCTGAGTACAAAAACTAGAGTTGAAGTATTACCAGCTGTGCATTAAATGTCAAATCCTACAGAGTTTATTTAGAGTCTGGTTCTTCTTTCAATTATAATTGCTTAACATTGATGTAACTCTACTGAATCTTGATTATTTTTTTTAATAGAGCCAGTGATTCCTATTTCAAACCATCAGATGTGCTGATATTTTGAATGGAATTTTAGCCACAAACAGGAAGTCAGAAAGTGCAAAAGACCTCTTTTTTGTTGTTTTTGGTTTGGGGGGGGGGGTTTGTTTTTGTTAAAAAAAATGCTATCTAGGGCAAAAAGGTGTTGGACGTTGTTGTGGTTTGATCTCAGAGGGCAACTGAGAAACACTCGGCCACTCATTCCCTCCTTCCCCCCGGAGCTGGGAAGGAGGAAAGCAAAAGACCCAGGAACTCGAGGCAAGGACAGGCATAGGCAAAACCTGACTTGTTAGGGGAAGAAAAAACCCATAAATTTAATCGACACTAACAACAATACTTAACAGACAGAGTAAGACCATGAGAAGCATTACCGTATGCTGAAAACACCTTCCCCCACCCCTCCCTTCTTCCCAGGCTCAGCTTTGCTCCCGGTAACTCTACCTCCCCGCCGCCCGCGGCTCAGGGGCTGGGGGTGAGGTCAGTCCTGCCGCTTCTTCCCCCGCGGGGAGGTGGGGGTGGAACTTCTGGCATTCCCCCCTCTTCCTGTCCCACAGGCGACAGTCCTCCATAAACCAACTCCGACATGAGTTTCTCCCACGGGCATGCGGGTCACCCCCCGCATGTTGCAGCCCTGCCAGCACTGAGCTACAACAGTGGGCCCTTCTTCCCGCAGGGTCCCGGCCTCCTTCGGACACAGTCACCTGCGTCGGCATCAGGCCCCCCACAGGCCACAAATCGGCATCTGCTCCACCGCTGACCTCCATGGGGGGCGGCCCTGCCGTCTCGCCACAGGGTACGAGGCAGTCTCTGCTCCGGCGCACTTCCCCCCCTTCTCCTCCTTCCTTCCCCTGACCTTGTTGTCCACCCAGATGTTGTCCTCCCAGGTTCCCCTTCTTAAGTACGTTATTGCAGAGGCGCAGCTAGTTGGCCCAGCCTGACGCAAAGGGGGGTCTGACTTGGAGCCGGGCGGTGGCTTCTCAAAGGTGTCACTGCTGTAGCCCCCTCCCCTGCCACTCACTCGAACCAAACATCTGTTAATCTTGATTGCTCTGACTAAAGACAGGGGGAGGTTTGAATGCCTTCATAAATTCCTATCCGGTTAGTTTCATACCGTTTTCTCAAGACTGATGTGAAAGGGATAGCTGAGCATATTTGTATGTGGACAGAGCCTGTAAACACTGATTTCCCCTTACAGATAATGATTAAACCCCACTTTCGGTGAAACTGGAGTAAAATGTCAATAGTTCTACTGGATCAGGGAGGTGATCTGGTTCCAATTAATTATAAAGACAGCAGACTCTACCCAATTGCATATAAAAAAAGTAGAAAATTAGCAGCCTAATAAGTAACCAAGCAACAGAGGCAATACGTTATTGCTATGAAAACATTAGCTTTAATATCCACTGATTTTTATCCTAAATTTACAGAGCTAAGATTACATTATCCCAGGCTTTTGCCAAGAAAGGTCCTGTATCACTATAAGCTTTTGTGGGTTTTATGCCAGTCAGCACCTTTCTTACAAGGGCTCCACCAGAGCCCCTTAGTCCTTCCTTTCTTAGTTACCTAACAGAGCTGAGCTCATTTAACATCTGTCACAGATACCATGCTTACACATCTTAGCACAATGTAAAGATACTCAAGTTAGCTTCTTTACAAAGCACATTATTCTGTACAGAGCACACCAGCAGATGCTGCTTCTGGCACCCTACCTAATATATGTTAGAAGTATCTTGAGTATCTCAGCTTAGTACAGCACTGAGTGGTTGGAGACATATTATTACTCGCTTAACAACTTATGCAAATGCCTTGGTTTCTATTATACTTCCAGTATCTTAAAATGGGCTTATTCTGCTTCCTTACAGGAGTGCTATAGGGATGAAGTCATGCATAATACTGATGTACTCAGCATAGTGAAAGAAGCCATGCAACACTCCACTGGCGTCCTTCTCTGGGTGGTGCAAGCTGAGCCAGCCCCTCGCAAACGTATGCATTCCTCTGGCCTCCCAATGCCCTGCCTGCCTTTCTCCCTTCCTTCTGAGCACAAGACAAGCAGTGAATCAAACATGGAGAAAAAAGAGAAAGAAGGATTTTTCCCTATCCCTAGTCAGATTAATAGCCATTCAAACATACAGTTTTAAAGGAATATGTAAAGTAAGAAAAGAGAGAAATTACTAGATTGTGAAAGGGAAAGAATGGAGAGTAGCTTATTTAAATTAACCGAGGGAATATTTACACTTCCCATTTCTGAGATTTGCAATTCTGTAGAGTAATGTCCCAGAGGAAGTAATGAAAACCTCATCACTGAGTTGGAATAGCTCTAGAGTGAACAACAGTGTGGGGGCTGTGGACTGGCTTATGGTTCCTCTCTCTCTTTTTCTAATCAAGCACGCTCCCCTTATATCTCTGTGGCATGAACAGTGGGACAATCCATATCAACGCATTAATGTATTTGACTTTTAAAACCTGTATAGATACTTATACCAAATAAATTAATAAGATTACCAACAGGATTAATGTACTATTGTTTGTCATTCTTCTGTTTCCTGTGATCATATAATATAATAAAAATGTTAGTTTAAAACTTTTGGCTCATTCTTGAAGGCATTTCATAATGTGGATTCCCCATGCACACACATATCTGTTGAAAGCTTTTCCCATAACTTTGCATAGTACTAAATGTTTCCTCTCTTGTCTAACCCTAGGAAACTTTAGGAAAACATGATCTCTGTGGGTCAAAATCCTTTGTATTCTTATTGTGCACAGGCATTTCTAAGTTAAACACTGAATATTTCAGAGGATTTGAGTTGGCATTGCACAGCCCTAGAGACAGAACCCATCTTGGGAATACCCCAAGGGGATCCTCTGCAGAAGTGAGGAGAACAGCTGCATCAGAGGTCACAATTTCCAGTGCCTCTTTTGGCATTTCCTTATATTTACCAACTGTAGAGTTTTATATTTGATAATTACCTAAATTGTGCACTGTTCTTCTGCCTCTAATACCTTGTGCTGAAATTGTGGAGTAGCTTTTTCAAGTGTTTGTTCTCCCATCTATGTACCAGCTGAGGTAAGTAACAAGGTCTAAATATGTAGTCTTTGCATTGTACACAAGCTTACTCACCTCAGACTAGCTAATTCTGCTCTACAGAATTAATTCCACTTTAGCTTACTATGATTGTTTATTCATAAATATCTTGATTCTTTAGCAGAAAATTTATTTAAATTGAAATGAGAAAGAAGGCTGTAAAGGATATTACTAGGAGGAATACAGTAGTTACTGGACCCACTGAAGTTTTTCCTACTATTTCAGTTAGAGACAATATTATGCTTCACTTTCTGTTGGAAAATTATGTTTAAATTTTCCATGGAAAACATCTGCTGTATTCCACACCAGCACTGGCAGTCATTCAACAATAGATTAAATCACTCATTCCATATATGCTAGTAAATATAGTCTCCCTTCTGCTAAAGTTGTTATTGACCATGGCTTATTGAAGGACTCGTTTTGTCAATTTCTAACTTTTTCTAATTTGACTACTCTTTGCAAGTAAATACCTTACTTTTATCTTTCTCTATCATTTGCACCTTGAATGCAAAGGTTGCTTCCAGACACCCAGGGGTTTGGAAAATCAGGTCATCAAACCTTCCCAAACATAACTGAACATTTATTTTAATCTTGGCTTTGGACAATGATGCAGACACTATTGTTCAGAACCTTTTGTTTTATCACAAAGATCTCATAATAACATGGGCAAGGCTAATCAAGATCCCAACTCATTACTTTTTACATTTTCTGTCTTGAACTTTGACAATGTTCATTAGAGCAGGGTTGCAATATAACAACCACCAGTCCCTGAGCAATGGGGCACATTGGTGCAGCTCACACAGCAGGAGTGTTTTACATATTTGAGCATTTTGGATAAAGATGGTTTCGCTATTTAGCTATCTTGAATATTGCTTTTGCATGTGTATTTCATTATTCCTTTTTTTCAATAAGATAAACTGAGTTTTAAGGATCCCTAGCAAAGACAACATAGCTAAATGTCACCAGAAACGAAGCTAAAAAAACCCCTGAGATCTGTAGTTTCCTTATTCCAGCCGTGAGCAAAGGAATTTCAAGGGGAATTAGAGAAGTACCTAAGTCTTAATGACACTGTGTAGACCTTGGGGTAGCTATGCTTCATGGCATGTTTTTACACTCCTGGTCCACCAGTTAACCTTGAAATTTTCCAGAGCACTGCAGATGTCTTTTAGACCATCCATCCAGCTCTCATAGGTGCACACCCAGGTCTCATCCTGGAGAGGATTTGCACATGGCTGGACATACACTTGGACCAGAGATCTGAGGAATGTTCATTGAGCCACAGAACCAACATAGACTGTTTAAGGGAGTTATGACAGTGCCTCAAAAGTTGGGGCTTATGACTTTTGAATTCTGCTTCCATATTTCTGTATTCTGAATTATGACTTAGCCAGAGCCAGAAAGAAGAGTTTCTAAAATATTGACAACATTTTTGATAGTTTTCTTGTACTCACCTCAATACTCCGCTTTAAACTTAGTCCAGGTGGACTCCAATATTTAAAACCACATTAAGTTCTTAAACCAAAAATGGATTGATCCTATTTTGTGTTTGACTGGGTCAGGATCCTGAATTTGCTACAATGTTGATTTGCATGCAATGTGTTTTGAATTTCCAAGACATACAGGAGTGTTTGAAAATGTTTACATGCATACTTGAGCCTTGTACAATAACTACCATTATTGCTTAAAGACCTCTCTTCACTTTAGTGTACAGTGTGCAGAACACACTTTAGTGAAGTGTTGCAGAACACTTCATGGGTCATAAGTTGTAAGTCATTAGTATCTCTAGGCAAATTTTGTATCTGTTAAATTTTACACTGCAGAAATTGCCCCTTACATGTAGTTTACAGTCCTTCTACTGGTACTTAAAGATTCTTATGTTTGAGAAATTGAATGATTACTTCTTTCTTATGATAATTCATGTAGTTTTATAGATTTTTATACAGAATAGATATACTAATATGCAGGGTTGTAATTCTTCTATTGTATCCAGTGCAAGCAGAGAGCTGTGAAATAAAATGTCTATTTACAACCTTTATTACATAAAACCTTGTCTAAAGTTCACGAAATGGTCTGTCTATACTTATGATGATTAAAAAACCCCACACTGTGAGTGAGGCCAAACAGTATCTTTCTGAAACAACTAGGAAACTCCTAAGAGTTGTCAACAAATATGTCTTATGAATGATGTCATGTACGAACAGAAAGTAATGGGACTTGGATATGCTATGTATGCAAAAAGAACCTGACTGGAAAGTATAATTCTTATGCCTTTCTTTTGCTTCTAATGCAAACGGTAGCTGAGTAAAGGTAAAAAAAGAAGTCTGATTAGAATGAAACCTCTGCAGCACACAGACTGAGGCTTTCAGTCACCAAAAATGAAAGTAATGAAAATCAGGGCATGAACACTCACTGTGTCAGGCTTTGGGGAAATAAAAGCTGATAGAGAGTGAACCGCAGCAACCTGCATAACTCTGCCCTCATGTTAGAGAACCTAAAACACAATTCCACCAGCGGTGCTGCATGCAGTCTTCACAAATATTTGATTATATCTCCTCTAAGAGCCTAACAAAATCTAAATGAGTATTTGGGAAGATGACTAATAGCTTAGCATGAATATTCCAAACAAGCCTTCCTAGGTATTTGTATAAAGCCACTCAAATTAACCTGATCTTCTGTGTGTGTCTGTACATCTAGATTAGTGCATTTTCATTCCTTTTATTTGTTTCATAACATGCATATATACCTGTGTGCAGGACAAATGTGAATTAAACAAAGAATAAGCAATTAATTTACAGCATATAGCATTAATATCCAGTAAAACATTATACCTAAGAGTAATTTGTTCCCCTTCAGATTTTCTAATTAGCTGGTCCCTTTATCAAGCTTAACCCATCACACAGGTTACTCTTCAATTTGCTTAACTTTAATCTCACATGTCTCATTAAGCATATGGTAGACAGTTTGAGGCCTTATAACATGCCAGTCTTGGATATATCATTCTCTTCACCCCGTGAGAGTAGAGATAACTGAAAGATTACAAAAACAGCTCCAGTGGAAAAAGCCATTAAATTTTATTAACCAGGGCCCTGAACCAGGAATCATTACTATAACAATGCAAAGTGGAGGTAAAATATCACCTCATCAGTGTGATAGTGTTTTACGACCATTTCATACTTATGCAAATGATTGCATATGTGAAAGGCAATAATGAATTAATGGACCAACCACATAGTAACATCAAGGGTAAAAATGCAAATTTATTTAGGATTCACTAGAGTGATAGAGCTATGGTGCTACGGAGAGAGTCTTCTTCCCGGAAAAGTTCTTCCTCGCATCCACATCACAGGGCTTTCATCAAATTCTAGTATGCCTTCAGATGGATGTGAAAAATGTTATGATACAGAAAATTTGTAATTGCTACAAGATGAATTAGTTGCTGGTGGGATAGGAAGGTGAAACTCCAATGAGTTGACAATCTTTCAAATAAAAGGTTAAATTTCTTTCCTTAGACTGTAGGAAAGGTAGGGTTTTGCTGAGAATCTCTCCTGGATGACTGCTAATCTTTTTGTTCCGCACACAGATACACTGTTGCTTATTGTCATGGTAACAGGCAGCTCTACTCCTCTCTGCTTCTGCTTTTTCTGAGGCTATGGACACCCATGCACTTCTCCCCATGCATAATCCTGTCATTCTTCCAGTCTTATCCTGAAAGTTTTGCATTGGCCCTTGCCTTTCACACTTGATAATCCACCCCTTCCCAAGGAAGGGACCTTTCTTTGTTCTCAGGGTCAGGACATAGTGATGTGAGTTATTTTTTACCATCCTGCCACGGAAGGTACAGGCACCAGCTCAGGTACATGCTCTACTTCACTGTTTGTACAGGTGCAATTGGATCACAATGTTTGGCTCCCAAAACTCAAGCTGACATTGGAGCACATATAATGTGACATAGGCAAACACGTACTGATCAACACATTACTGTAATGAATAATTTTTATTAAGTAGCTGCAATAATGCATTAGAGAATGAAAGATTCAAAATGAGCAGCCACATTTCAAGCATGTTCAAAGTCATTTAGTCTTTCACTTGCCTGCAAACCCTGCCCACCTGGCTTTCTGAGCAAAGTGCAGGGATGGATCCATCCCACTAAACAGCCTGCTTGCACCTGCCTGCTGTGGCTCTCCCCTGCATTCCTTTCTCTGTTTGCTCTGCTCTGCACCCTAAAGACCCTTCTTGTATTCAAAGAAAAGGACAATTTGTTTCTGCCTAGATGAGAAAAGGACAATTTGTTTCTGCCTAGATGCATAGTTCTGCTAACTAGACAGACCTCTCAGAGTGAAATATTTATTCTGCTCATAATGCAAACACGCCATGCAAGTGACAGCCTTTCCCAAACTATTACTAGTCACCCAGGATCACCCCCACGCTTGTACACATACCTATTCTCAAAATGGAACCACACATTGGCAGATTTTTCAGTCGGTTCAGCGAAAGGAAAGTGGCCGATAAGAAGCCCGAGGGCTGTTCTAACCTACAACTATTGGCAGTGCTCCCAGAGGGAAAGTACACCAGCTTAGGAGAGGCGTGAGTGCTCCACTGGCAAGCCTCATCCCTCCCTCCTTTGGGAGCTAAAAGGGGGAACAGTGCAGGACACAGAGACGGGAATGCTGTGACTGCTGAAACCAGTTATCTACAAGGAGAATTGCCACCTTGCCAGATCCAGGTACTTTTTAAGATCCTTTGGATAACTTAAACAGCATTGTTAAATAAATTTATTAAAATTATTAAACATTATTAGATAAACTTATTCCATCAAGTCTGGAATAGACAAGGGTATCTGGCAAAAAGATTTCAATATAACATTGACTGAGAACCTTTGCCCTCCATTCTAGGCCTTTTATTATCATCTTGTCATTTTTTTCACTGGTCTGGCAGTGTAAAAAGAATCTGAATTTCTGATGTAAAAAGCACAGCAGAAAAAGAAATTGTAAAAAGTTTCAGGCCCTCCTTACTTTTCATTAAGGGATAAAGCATGGTGAGGAGGGTGCTATTTATATTCCTTTTCTGACCACCTTTGTAATGAACAGGCCAGCGCAGCCAAGAAGCATCTCTTGACTCATTCAGTTAGCATTATCAGCAATTTTTGCCTACCTTGCTTTTTACCTAGGGCTAGTCTCAGCAAAAACTAGGTTAAAACCTGGATGGAGATCTCAGGCTTTGGTCCAGTATGTTTTCTGGGTGAATACAGAATGAATGTGTGTATGAATGCATATTTAGTGCTACAGGCAATACCTGTTTTATTTAATAATAATGTTGTGTCCTTACCTAAACTGTTCATTTGAGGCTTCCAAAGCAGTTAATATTTGCAATACTCATATAGTATTATTATTAATTATTATTGTGTTCGCAGATACAAGTTGAGATATACAGCTAAGCATCTTCTCAAAGCCATACAACACAATCTAAATCTGTGAGTTCTTGAGAAAAAGATAAGCTTAGCAGTGACCTCGTTTTCATCTTGTCATGATCTAGACAGTTGACCTTTCACTTGTTATGTGCCATATAATTTGTCCATAATTACTGATAGCAGTAAGAATTCAAAAAAGCTAGAAAGGCTCAAAGGACTTGTTGCCCATGTACAAAACTAAGAACAATAGAGAAAGCCACTGCTGCAGTGGAATGTTAAAGGGAAACAGTCTTTCTCAACCATGATAATCCTACAAAGCAATTGTAAGTGACATTGGTCTTTACATGCTGAATAGATAATACAGCACTAAAAAAACCATTATATGAGTAGATTTTACTTTACTTATATTTTCTACTATAATCTTTCCTTTCTCTCCACTTTTTCTAGCCTGTCTACATATCTCCCTTATGTGCTTACACACAGAGCCTTTCTCAATACACAAGGAATCTATTAAATGTTCTTTGGAAAAAGTAAACATGCATGAGAAGAGATGCTGGTATTATTTTGCACTGTCTCACCCAGCTCTCTGAATGCAAGTACAAAATGTGAGCAGAAGTGAATAACAGCTAGGGGCAGGTATTCTATATAAGGCGGACCCCACATTTACCCCAAAGCACTTGTATCTCCAGCACAGCACAGCTTCTATGTTAGTGCACCAATTGGCTCATATATGAAAAGCCTGTTATGTCTACTGTAGATGCAGTGACAGCTGATGGCATCAGAAGCAGGAAGACAGCACGGTTGTAAAATAAATGACTAATAGGAAAATAACTTAGGATGTCAAGAGTGAGGACTCCAGACTGTTGATGGTGTACAGAAGGAAAAGAGAGGTGTATAGAAACAGAAAAAAGAAATATCAGTGCACTGGCCAAGACAGAGGCAGAGCTTAGTGTAGAAACTCTTCAGCAGGATAAATAGAAAAAGAGGAAATTCTTCTCTTTTAAATGCAGCAGCTGTAAAGGAGGGAGTTGTATGCCACACACCCCTTTTATTTTCACTGGTGCTTCACAGAGAGTCACAAACAGGCTGCCCTGTTATATATGATCTTCAATAATCTCACTCACATAAACAAATGCACTAAACCAGAGGATTGATTGTAACTTGTTCCCAGATAAAACATTAAGCATTTGGGCGCATGGCCTGCAGTCAGTTTCCAGACTCTGCAAAGGTGAAGACAGACTTGAATGTTTTTTCTCATTCCTAAATTATTACTGGCTCAAATGTCCTGAATACAGATTAGAAGAATTACCTGATTATATTAACCTAGGGAAAGAGTTGAATAAAAAACCATGATTGTATTTCAGGAAAATAGTCTCCATTAGAGAGTAAAATCTCTCTCCCTCTCCCCCACTCTTGAGTACTTATATGCAGCATGTAGTGCTTTTTATAACCCATTTTTGGAGTACTTGAATCCAGTTAAATATTGTCTACTCTGTTTGAAAGATTATTAAGTCACCCAGGACTCATCTCCTAGGACAGCAATAAACCAACCCTCCTGCCAGTCATAAACACATAACATGCCTGCATTTAATGTTTGCTCTGTTCCATTTGAAATGTTAATCATCTCTATGTAAATTCTAGTATACTGAAAGTCAGTTCATATTAACTTCAAGTTACCTGATTTAGACACAGGAGAGGACAACCGTTTATCGGCCTTTTTTTAAAGATCAGAGAAGCTTGTCCCTAAAATATGTTCCATAACATGCAAATGAATCTTAATGTCTCTAATTAGATTATATCTTGAGGGTGCTTTCTGCTGTTAAAATAAAGTGTTACTGTATCATAGACTTAATACACTCCAAGGATCTGATTTCAGCATGTCACAACTACACTTCCTACCCTGGTCTGTGACTTGCCTACCCTCATGGGTTTTGTTACAAAAAAATTCAAATCTTTTTTCTGACACCTCCCTCTTCAGCTCCAACACTGATGACGTTGTGGAAATGCTTGCAGGGACAAGACTCCCTCATGATAGGTGTACGAGTTACAGTGGCTCTGTTGTGCAACACGTTCAGCAACTGCTTATGACAAGGTCTAGAAGCTCTACATACTTGCTGATGAGTAAGAAATTAATTCACACTTCAAGCTTATTCTCCACTGCTGTATCTCATATAGGGAGATAAGTGTGTCATGGTGGTTATCTTGTGTTAAAATCCCAGGGGTGAGAAACCATTATACTTCCACTGAGAGGTAGCAAAGTGAGGTCAACACTACATCATATGCCTGCAAGTGACTCCACCTGCTATGTTTCACAGTAAAACGAGAATTTGCAGTCTCCGTGAAGCTTTAAAGTGGGAAACAAAAATACAAGGTAGTCATCATGTAGGAAAACATTTTGTTTAAGCTGGAAAGAGAAGCCTTAGTCACCTGGTGCAAATATATGTATTTAAAAATAAAAAGGTGTGGTTGGCAACTGGACTAGCACTTCCATTTCCACAGGGAATACTGCAGACTCTTGAACAGAAGCTGCTTGGTAAGCAGGAGGTGAGAACGGAAAACATGCAGAGATGGCTGAATATTTGTTACAAATGCAGCCCTTCTTCATGCTCATGTATCATTTCTTAACTGATCCTGATTTCTTCAAATACACTTGTTGATATGCTACAGGGTATATCTTTAAAGCAACAGCACTAAGAAGCAAATATCATTATGAGTTATGTGCACAGAAAATAGGAAATCTGAACCATCTCTCTCTACTGTCTTATTATATCAAAATATTATACTGTAAGTTTGCTGGGGGCTTTGTCTGTTTGTTTCTGTGCTTCTGGTGGTGTTTCTTTAAATCGTGATCTCTTAAACTATTCCTCAGTAAGCACTGGAGTTTTTATTTGGGCATCTCTAGGTTAATATTAAAATAAATAGCAATGTTTTCCAACACATTCATGATAATTAAGCGTTCGGATTTTCTGGAAACACTGAAGTTGAAAGTCACTCTTTTTTTTCACAAACACGGGATGGCACAAGAGCAGAGAAAGAATTTGTATCTAACAAAATTAGAAAATGGTGCTAATGAATAAGAATTGGGGAAAAAAAAAAAAAAGAACATTAAGATGTGTGATTATTTTCAAGTATATCCAACTCGTGCTCACAGATATTTGGGCAACAAATAGTGGAGCTGCGCAAATAGCAAAATAAACTCATAATTCCTATTTTTCAGCATGTTAAAAACTCATTTGTTCATTAAAATAACAGAAAGAGGTTTTAGACTCAAATGGGTTGTTTCATTGTGTATTTTGCCAAGTATGTTAGAATACTCAGTTTGCATGTTCAGCACAGATTTCTAAGAAGAAAAAAATGCGCAGAATGTATTCGAGGACTTTCATTGGCAATCTGCAAGTTTCAAGCTGAAATCTGTGAAGTGCAAATGCTAATATTCCTGAGTAATCAGATAAGAACCTAGTCATTAGTAAAATATAGATCTTTGGTGTAGGATTTGTCCACAGGTTTTTTTAATAGTTGGACAAGATGAGAATGGGCATTAGGTGGCTAGTTCAAAAGTGATAGGCCCAGGGCAAGGAGAAGGGTCTTCAGATGGGGCTCAGATAGATCCACTCAGTCTGTAGGGACATGCACAAGGACTTGGGCACTGATGAGCTTTAAGAATGCTGTCTGTGCTCTGAACAAGCAAATGGAAGAGGGTGGTAGCAGAGTCCCTAAACAAAACAAAAGTTGTGAGTCTAGGAATTAGAGAGAGAAGCAGAAGTCTGTGGCTGAGGCTTCCTGGAGGAACTATAAGGCTAGTTTCCCTCATGAGAAGGAGCTGGCAGAGAATTAGAGCTGAAGTCTTTCAACAAAGGTATCCTAATATTTGATCTGGAATGGTCAGGAGAGACTGGCTCATACAAGACTTAACGAAGTGGAGCTTCCAAAAGGAAACTTTCCATATGAGTCATGTTTTTGCAAGAGCTGAGAACCTTACAGTGTCAACAGTGTGCAAGCAATGGGAGAGCAGACAGATGAGACTACACCTGAGCCCTACATACAGATATGCAAATTTAAAGAGAACCACCCAAAAAAATCACAAGCTTATGGTAATAAAGAAATAGATTCACATGTAAAAATTCTAGGTCATTCTTCAACAACAGCAAATCTCTCACTAGAGAAACGTTGCATGTTCCTCACTGCTAATTTAAACCAAAAACATAGTCAAGTCATGCCAGATATAGACAGTATTACAAGATTTACAGGTCTAATCCACTTTCCTGTAATATAAGTTGAACAGCATTTAACCTGTATGTTGCAAGTTAGTATAGGCCCATTTGAGACTGAGCATTTTAACTTCTTGTCTTCCTAAAATCAGTCATACTTGTTTCAAGATTAAAAATTATAGTGAACAGGAGAACTAAGCTTAGTACTTAACAAAACCAGGATATAATGAGAATTCTTTTTGTTCATCTACCGAAACAGATTTACTTTGTAATTTTCTTATGAATAACCTTCCATGACTCTTTCTGACTAGCACACAGTTCATTCTAAAATGCTACGCATGAGCTTCTAACCCTACTTTAAAGCAATGTTGGATCAGATGTAGCTGAAACCAGCAACAGTATTCTGTTTATAATATGACAGAATAAACATAGAATACTAGGTTTATTATCCTGAGGTTAGATTGCTTTTTGGTTTTAGTGTGGTAAATATTACTGAAGTTATTTTTATTCTAGTAGCATCCATAGCATCTAATGACACTGGGCCCTCACTGACCTCATTATGGTTACAGTCCATATATGTGTTGTCCATTTATGTAGGTGGTGATGCATGATAAAGATGAAACATATGAGTTTTGCTTTCTGGATGTTCACTAACTCATTTCCAACTGGATTTCTTTGAGCCAAACTGAAAAACTTATTCTGCAACAAACAGGCCTGAATTTATTAGCCACTCTTTTTCTCATTTATGTCTAGAAACATGAAATATTTGTAGTCCACAGAAGCCTGAAGCTTTACTTATGAATAAATTATTTGTAATATCCTGATTTACTGTGGTGTTTTGGGGCCATTTTCTTCTGCCTGAGTAACACCAATTAGGGTCAATAGCATCTGCCCAAGGTAATCTGATTTCACTCTGGCCACTTGGAGCTATAAGTAAAATGAAGCTCTGACAATATCAGACACGTTCTGAAGACAGACCTTTAATTTTATGCTTGTATCAAGCAGGAAACATTGCAGATAATACATGAATATCAAAATTTTGTGCTCTCTTTCACAGAAAGCTAATCTAAATGAGTTTAAGGTCTCTTAAACTATTCTGTGTTAGACATGTGGAAACAGTGATTTAGAATTAATTAAATTATCCTGGATTAGAAGATACTTGAAAATATAATTGATCCAGCACAGCTTTAGAAACCTGTCCTAAAATGTCAGGTGAAAACTCCCTCAATTGGTCTCCAGTTTGTTGAATTTGGTCACCAACAAATGATTCTAGAGTTAGTAGCTTTCTTAGTGGGTCACAAACTGGAGACCTGGAACTGACAAGCAAGAAGAGATAAAATATGTTCCAATCGGTACTAAAGGCTTGGTTTCCTCTCTAATTTAGCGGACTGGTTAGTCTGCTTCAGCTTTGATCTGCTATGTAATTGTTCCTTCTCTATCACACATGTGTTTCTGGGAGCTTCTGGTTCTTGGCAAGCTTGAAAATCAGGCAATTTATTTTGGTAACTAAGTATGGACATAGGAGCCCAGCTTCATATATTTATTTACCTTGCTGATAAATCACAGCTGGGCAGCTTCCTGTCAGCAGCACAAATGCAGTGAAGGGCTATACTGGAAATTAAGAGCTTTTAGCCAAACCAGGACTTCATGACTATCGTGTATTGCAATATTGATTTCTATTTCTTTATGGATGAGATTCTTTAAACATTATTGCCTGCTCTGTATATTTAGAGAAGGAAATAACTGCAACATTTCCATTCCAGAAAAACAGCTTTGTGGCCTACTCTCTGCTGAAATTGATTAAGTGACTCTGCAGGGTGGGAAAAAGAGGTTGGTTTTTTTCTCTTTAGGTTATATATTTTACAGCTGTGGGATAGAGTATGAGTCTGTCTGTGGTCAAGGCCATCCACCTGACTGCTGTATTTTTGTCCTACATTTGTTTATATCAGCATCCCTTGTGGATGTCATAAAGCACTTATTTTCAAAGCACTGAAATTGTAAAAATATGCTATTCTTTCAGAAACACTTTGTCAGTGATAGGGAGGTCATTGCCAAGATGAGAGCAAATGTGGCAGAGGCTTGTGCCTTCAGCTCCACCCAGCTTTGCGCAAGTTTCCACAGACTTTTCAACTGTGCATCTCTAACTGGCTGAAGTCAGATGGCTGATGCTGAAATTGCTGTTGTTGTAAGGTCAGCAGATGCCTCAGGTTTTCTTTGTTGTTTTTTGGGGGTTTTTTGTTTTGTTTTGTTTTGTTTTTTTTCCCTTGATTCTAAGCTCTTTCCTTTTGTGTTATTGCATAACTGGAGTTCTTCACAAAACACCTGTTCCTAAGACTGTGCTCTCTGGGAAGTGCTCAGTTTGAAAAGAAAGTTGCCAAGTTGCAGTAACAGCATTTGTATTCTGGGCAAAAACTCATTTAATGATTTTGGATTCAACCGTGCCTAAAGGCTTAAAGAAGCATTTTTACAACAGAAACAAACCATACCAAATATTCAGTAAGCTGTTCAAATATCTGTGTCATTAATAGGACTTTCATTTCCACTGGGACATAATGCTGGGTTGGGTTTGTTTGTGTGTTTGCAATGCTTGAAATAAGTGACAGGCTTCTGGTTTTCCTCTTCGTTTGTTCTTACTTCTTAAACACAGTTGCTAAATGTTACAAAGACACACTGTTTCCTACAGATGCTGAAACACACATTGAACGGTCCTTTTTGGTGAGCAAATTAGATTCTATGCATTACCTTCATTTGAGATTCCCTACGGATTTTGGTACATACAGAACCTGTTAAAAATAATTTTTTAAAAAATTAAAAGTAATTCTTATAATCCTGCTTAAAAGTTATGTATGTTAAGGCTTGAAACACTTCTCATTTCCTCTTCAGATTTTCTAGAGTTTGATGTTTCTTTCTATGCAAGGCAAGGTTGTCTTGCTAGACCTACATGTGGTATACATTTTGTTTAGCTTTGTGTTCTCTGTCAACTTTACCATCCAGATATTACACTAGTAATCTGGTCCCCATAAGGCTGATTTTTTCTGAAGACTAACAGAGCACTGAATAAATGTTTAAGGGATGAAACTGTAAACACAGGGGCTGTAGTTAGCATTGACTCTTTCACAGGAAAGCTTTTGCCAAAAGCTCCTTGTGTCACTTATTTCTAATTGTATTTCTGCTTTGGGTAACCTAACAAATATCTGACTTGAAGAATGAAGCAAGTATCATTCCAAAACCATACTTGTATTAAATTCGGTGATGCCTGTGGAAGTAATTGGGTTTTTACTTTAAAAGTACTTATCCAATACTTCCTGCCTTGGAAATAACTGCAGTGCCTTGATACTGAAAAGCATTGAAGAGCTATGACACCAAAGGAAGTGGCAAATTATCTCAATCTTATTTTGTTACTTTTTTCTAATCCTGTGAAGACCTGTGAAATGTATTTATTTATAGATTCCTCTCTATCACCAGTGTAACCAAGCTCCTCTTCTGCAACTAACTCTTTCATTCCTGGCAATCACAGTAAAAGTAGCTGATAATTTCTCATATTTTTCATGGAACATTTTCCTTCCTTTCTCTAGTTTCCTTAGGAACTGGCTCTAAACAGCTTATATATATATATATATATATATATATATATATATATATGCAGTATAGTAATACTGCACATGTCCAGAATTGAATCAGATCTCTTTCAGGTCTGCAACTGAACAGGCTTTTTTCCCCAGTGACAATTCCTTCAAAACCAATTTTATCTTTCTTCCACTTACATTCATTCTTCTGTTTTGCGGTTCTAGCAGTTCCCTGGGAACTGTCAATCAACACCAAACATAGCTTTACTAGGTGAACATAGAAACTATAGTCTTTTCAGATATATGGCTGAAACACTTGTACTCTTTTGGCACAATTGTCCCTTGCACAACCATTTCAGAATCAATGTGAATTCTCATCCATTTAAATTTATCTAATATGGTGTCATCTATCCCATTATGTTATCTCCCATGGGAATGTGCAAGCATCTTCTGATTTCAGTCCTCTTTGAGTGGTTTCCAGTATTTTTAGCTATATGCATGCTGCTGAGATGTAGTTATATACTGTTACCTTTCTTCCTTCTTGTTACCTGCAGCCTACAACCATGTCTTCTTCCACAGTTCATTGTTATGCTTCTCTTTTACAAAAGTGTTCTGGTGCGAGCATTTCTATGGTACTAAAATTATTACACTGAAAATCTAGCTTTCTCATTTCTCTCATAGAACTTTTGTTTGACATCATAGTGTTACAGGAAATTACGTATATTCTGCTGGTGCCATAAACAGTGCTGCTGGTTTACATGATCTTTCCACTAGTGGTCAACAAAATTTCAGAAACTGTTCCCTGGGATAGCTGAACTGGTAAAACATGTTTTTTTCACAATCATGTAAACAGCACTGAACAACTCGTTAAAAAAACCCAACTTATTCTTTCTCTGCTTGTTTTTTGTTACAACAGGCAATCTTTATAAGGGGTGGTAGAAACAAAATCTGTCTATCATCAAGCATGAATCAAGCATGTCCTTTTCTCTGCAAACTTTCTCCTTTCCTGTCGACATTAGTAAAGGAACACATAGATGATAACAACTGCATTGTCCCATCTCCTACCACAAATATGAGGACATTTGTCTGATACTCTTGTGGCTTCTTTGAATGCAGTTTAATACACCCACTTGGGTTTACATAACTTCTCTAGCATGGTGGCCATGTGGCAAGGACCTCTGGTGTTGCAGCTTGCTGTGAAACACCAACAGTCTTCAGGGCCTCCGGCATATTGCTGCTTACTCCTGTTTTCTGTTGAGCAGGGTTGCTTCATTTTTCTGTGCTTTTGCAATCCCCTCTGCAGTTGTCTTTGTTACAGGATCTATTTAAATGCCCTTCCCCCTACCCTTACTCAAGAATCCTGATTTTCTTTTTCTGTCATTTTCTAAGATTTTTTTTTTCTCACGATTTTTTAGGAATAATAATGCATAGTGACAAAGCATCGAGAAGTTCATCTCTTCAATTTGCAAGTCTTTCATATGCCTTCTTGCCCGCTAAAACCTGAAATATTAAAAAGTTACAGTAAAGTTTAATGTTCTCAGTAGGTTGGTTGATGGAAGGAACAAGAGCATGCTGAAGTGGCATGAGGAAAGCAAAACAAACATAGTGCTTATGTGGAGAAATAAAGCAGCTGATCTAGACTTACAGAGGAGCATAGATCCCAGTGTAGAAAAAGAAATCATTGGCTACAGAAAGAGCAAAATGGAAAGCTAGAAGCAGTTGTAAGGGCAGGCTTAGTACAGGAGAGAGAGAAGAATAGTGTCACATGGACATTAAACATAGAAAATGAGGGGGCAGGTAGAAAAAAGAAGTGATAGCCTGAACAGACTGGAGGGAGGGAAGCCTAGTTATTCACAGCACCAATCTGACTTCTCTGTGGACCAGATGGAGGTGCAGAGTTTTGCAGAATTTATCACAGGAGAGGACAGGTGCACAGCCGGTGTTGAAGAGAAGATGCAGCCTTTGGAAAAAAACAAAGAGCAGAGGAGAGGTCACTCTGTCACAGCTTTTACATGTTTCTGTGCTATGCTGGTCCCCTTTAGAAGGAGTAGAAGTAAATGGAAGGAGAGAGCAGTTGAGTTAAAGGAGAATCCTGGGAGAGGCAAAGATGATGATGAGGAAATAGGGTTCAATGCAGAATGAGCATCAGTCTTCGGAGGTAGAAAAAGGAAGTTGAGAACAGGGAAGGAAAAAGTGAAAATAAAAGCTAGTGGGAGCTGCAGAGCAGGAAGGCAGAAACAAAATAGAGGGAAAGAAAACTATTTTTTCTATAAGATTCTTCTGGTGGTAAGGAAAGTGGCATGAGGCTGGTGAGGTAACTGAAGTAAAAAGTTTAGGGAAGATGATGCATGAGACAACAATAGTTTTTAAGTATTCTTTTGGGTATTTAATGCCAAATAATGAAAGGGGAGGAGGGGGCAAGCTACAGAGACAGCAGGGATGCTAATTCTAAGTGAATAAATACTTAAGATATTTTAAATATGCAGAAATCTGTAGGAAAAAAATGAGATTAATATTGATCACTAAAGAAAACTTAATTTCAGAAAACTAGAAGTATAAGCATTAAGGGAAATGACTACAAATCAAGCTGGGACAAATGGAAATAACTGGAGAAAAAGAGATGTATTAACAGCACTATTTAACCAGGGAGCTACAGACTGTGTGTGATCCATGAACTACTAAATGTTTAATGAAAGATAAGCCTGCTTTCTGTGAATACAATTCTGCCACACAGGGCCCCTGCCTCCCCTGGAAAAGAAAGCTCCACATATCAAAAAAATGTTGAATTACAATAGAATATGATAATATCCAGAGCATGACAGAACAATACAAGCATGAAACTTAATATACAGACTAGCAACTGAGATTATGCAAGAATTAGTGAGACAATTGACAGTGGGTTTCTGGTTGTAACCGAGTGACCGAGTCTTAGAGAATGGAACGCTCTCCAATACAGCAACTGTTGTCAGTAATACTTGGTGCCAGCTACTGGCTTAGTGGAACATTTTTAGTTTCTCCTTTACAACTTTGTTCCTCACTCGTATCTTTATCACTTTTACATATATGCATGTTACTTTTTTTCTTTTTTTTTCATTAAATGCTCCTTTTTTATCACTATTCTTGAATTTTCTTTAATGCAACTT
The DNA here is from genome assembly GCF_965140245.1 of Athene noctua. Taxonomy (NCBI): domain Eukaryota; kingdom Metazoa; phylum Chordata; class Aves; order Strigiformes; family Strigidae; genus Athene; species Athene noctua. The sequence continues at coordinate 21,762,701 of NC_134039.1, forward strand.
AAAAGCCTTTCATGTGGGCACTAGCAGAGGTAAAAACAAAAGATGGCACAGAGAAATAACTGACTAAAAGAAATAGTAAGTGGAGACACCATGAAGCAGAAACTAAAAAATTTCAAAGCAGATTAAATTGTTCAGAAATGGAGGGTATGATTGGAGGAGATTCAACAAATAACACAGTTTTTCTTTAAAAAGGAGATAGGGCTGATGAAAAGGAAGATGAATTAAGGTAACTCTCTTTCTGAGTACTGCAAGACCAGAAGCACCAGATTGCAAATGAGAAAACCTGTGCTACAGAGATTTGAGAAAATTTTGTGCTCTTGGAAAGCTTGCAATATTTAAGACACAGCAGTTGTGTAACTAAAACCAAAAAGGAAATCTTTCAAGATACTTATAATATTTGAAAGTACTGTCAATTGTGTAATTTTCAAAATCAGATCTGAGATCAGAATACTACAGGGATCAAGAGACCCAAATTCAGAAAAAGGCTTCTAGAAGAACACAGTTTTAGCTTAATAAAGACTGTGAGAATTAACTTGACTGCGGAACAGAGCTAGATCTGATTACAAGTTTTGAAAAAGAAGCCAGCTGATGCTACAGAAGCACATCACAAAATGAAGCAGCAGAACTGATCTGAAGATTCAGAGGTGAAGTCTAAATATGCAGTCAACTAGAGCAAATTTCAAGAAATAATGGAAGAGACTGATAGGAAGAAAATGGACAGCTATATTCATAAGAAGCAAAAACATTCTGCAAAAGCTTCCCAACAGTGACTATGAGTGTCTTTAAAAGAAATATTCTGTATGGGGGGTTCTTTGTGGACACTGTTCAAATGATGAAGCCATGTTTCAGATCGGATTTGTCTCCTCTGACTACAGACAGCAATTTATGATATAGATCTCTACTTCTGCCTGGGGAAGAATCCCATTGCTGTTAACAGAGTGCTAGTCAATGTAGTTAGAACAGTTCAAGGTGTAATTCAACTGAGCAGATATAGGTACCTACATCAGATTAAGAACAACTGCATCATATTGACTGTATTGACTAGCCCACAGTCACTGTAAAAGAGACCTTGGGAGACGCCTTCATTTTGTTAGAAAAACCCAGTCCCAGTACCTGAAATACAATGAATATGAGTTGGTTACAATTTTGCAAGTAAAGTTTTGTTGGGATTCAAGAGGACTTTCTGAGAGAATGGACATGTGAGCAATCCTGCGGGAGAACAAGACTGATAAGAGCCTCAGCCTGAGCAAGAATGCGATAAGGATGTGACCCTGAATGAGGGGGGAGAAACTCCACGAGACAAACAACCCCCAGAAGGGGTTGGGACGGAAGAGGAAGTTACACGAGGCAGGAAGCCTGGCAAGGCTGATGTGGCACTTTTTATCCAATCATAAGAAGGTTTAAAGCGCGGGCTAAGTTAACTGTCCAATCTTGAGGACTTGTACTGCATGTTACTCACGTGTGCGGGAGAACATTATAAAAGGGCTTTTTTAGTTGTAATAAACGGGCACTGCTTGATCACATTGGTCGTGTGCGTGCTCAGCTCTCACGCAAAGTTTCAATAACATTTTTTTTTCCAGTTATATACCTATCCAGCATAAGTAGGTAAAACTCATGTCATGCGATGAACAAAATATTATTACTGTGAGTAAATGTAAATCAGATGTGAAGGAAACAAATGTGAGAGAACAAAACTCTGTCTTACCTCCCATTGGGAGAGCTGAACTACAGAGGAACAGGAGTTCATGAAGATAAAATGAAAAAGATGTGCATAGGAAAGATGAAGTACACAAAAATATAGCAAAATAAGAATATAATTTCTAGTAAAACATCCAGACCACAAAGAAAGTCCTAAGATGATAAAAGGTGAGTGCTGTTAACATATAACAAGTGTTGGAACAGATACTAGCTCGTATCTAAATATACTCAAGGAAAATTTAGATTAATGAGTTAAGAGGTGGCCTGGATTTGCCTATGGTGCTGGGAAAATTACAGACTAAAAGTAGATTACTTTCCTTGTTATTCTGCTATAACACTATTAAAGAATATCACTGCTACACTGGTGATCCTATATCTAATCCATAAAGACTGACATACATATTACACCAATTGTGTTAATTACAAGAAAATGGACCATGATTTGGTTATGACGTTAAATATCTTGCAAAAATAGTATCACTTGAAGCACTTCACAGACAAGGTATCCACAACATAATGGTTTCATGGAAAATGTCATCATGATTATAACAAAAATCTCAAGGGTGAAACACACTATTATTTAGCCTTACCCTGAAAACAGACTAAAGTTTTGTGGGGATAGCTTAAAATTCATTATACAGTTGGTAGTGTTAAATACAAAGATACTGTGAATTCTTACCAGCCCCAGTAAGGAAAAAAACCCAACCAAACAAACATAAAAAACGCCCAAAAAAACAAAACCACAAACCAAAAACCTCCCAAAAAACAAGGAGGGGGAAATGCACATGAGAAAAGATATGAGAAAACATCACATAAATGAAAGTCCTTGCAGCCACAGGGCTCTTACATAATCTTACATAACGCAAACCACAGGTGAAGCTTTTCCAGATATTCCACATGAAGTTCCTCCTTATTTGTTCAAGCAATTACTGAACAAAACCAATTCTTATGAGAAACACAGGTCATCTTTTACTTCTTCTGGAACAGAGAAATCTTCTGCATCTCCTAGAGTTTGAAACAGAGCAGGTTTTTGAGGAGTTGGACAGCAGCAATGAAGAGAAGTGTGTGGAGAAAAGCAGATGCTGAAGTCTACCAGATACTGAAGAGATCTGTGAAACAGAGGAGCCAGCTGAGAGACAGAGAATTTATTTATGGTTTACTGTATATGATTTTCTTCTGGATGACTCAAATGAGAGGGTTATTTGAAAGATGAAATTTCCTGGCTTCAGCCAGCTGTGGCTTACAACTGCTAGTGAGAGGACAAGTGGGATGCTGAGATCACTGTATTTCCCTCACAAATTCTTTCCTTCCTTATACTATTTTAAATTAGTTGTGGTAATAAACATAAATAAATAATGTAATTTGACTGTTGTGTGAAAGTCACAGTCAACCATTGTTATGGTAGGCTTGAGGGCTTCCTAAACAAGAAGGCTGTGAAATGGTGTGAAAAGGAAGAAAAGAAGGTTCCAGCCAAGCAGCTCTTGATATTGAGGCCTCAGTCTTTTCTGAGATATTGAATAGTACACCATCAGTAAAAGAAACCTGAAGGTCCTGATTATGGCATCCATCATTACAGGCTGGAAGACTGGGCAAGAACCTTATCATGGTATGCACAACATGGACAGGAAGGTGAATAAGTCTCTGAAAAGAAAGTTGTTACAAAAAGAGTGTTGTCTGTGCAAAATTGCACCAAATGGTCAAGATGATTCTGACAAGATGATGCTGTTGTGGACAGTAATAAGCTCTTTTGCTTTTCTGATGTTGCCTGACAAGGAAAAACAAATCTTATGGTCTGGCTTTGGAGTTTGTTTTGTATTAGTCTGATGGGATCTTTAAAAGAAATCGGCCTCACATAAGAATTCATTGTCCAAAAGGTAACAAAATTTTCACACAACACTATACCTGGAAATCATTAATTGCAGCTAACAAAAAAATAAAAAGGTTTTGAAATGACCAAACCTGCTTTTTCTGTCACGCACAGATTGCAAAACTTATTACACTGTAAAGTAACAAAGTAAACTTTGTTTCTACTGCCTAAGTGCAGGTTTAGTTCTGTATCTCACAGCCTGTAAAAACAGTCTGCTAGAGTATCTTGTACTGCTGAGAAGGAGGCTAATGTCTGAATGCTTGTTCAAGTCAGATTGATGCTTTACACTAACCCAGAAGAGGACTACTGGGCCACTTGTACCAATGACCCGTAGAAAACCTTGTGGCCTTCAGAGGTACCAGACAGGAGCCCTGAACTGTTATCAGGCTATTTAGAGAAAATGAGAGGCTCTGTTCTACCAACATAGCTGTCTGCAGAGACTCTGTTAGACAGCATTTTTCCTCTTTCTTACTTCCTCTGACCTAGGCTAATTGTTTCTTTCATTTACACAGAGATACCCTGACTTCAGAGAACATTAATCAGTGTATTTGTTGATTTCCCCACACCCTGTCCTTCACTAAGGAACATAGCCTAAAAGGAGTGCTGCTCCTCTTCCCAGCCCCTGTGTTGGATCTAGTTGTCAAGTGATCTCAGGATGAGTTGGATCAGCTTACTGATCTGATGGTAAACAAATTATTTGAGAGGATTTATGATTTATTTTCTACAAGATCAGCAAACTGATCTAATTCAATGCGATACCGGTACAGAAGCAAGAAAAACTCATGTTTAGGGATGGTGCAAAAAGGAGCCCTCCCTTCAGAAGCAGCTCCCTCATGAGAATATGTAACATAAAACTGCACCGAGAGCAAGAGTCTTTCCTTGCGATGTTAAGCACTATATTGTCTTGGTAAACAGCATAAAAAAATGTAAAGCCACAGACTCCATGAAATAACTTAATCCAATCTGATTCATATTGACAGAATACAGAGAATCAGTCCTGACGAATACAATCCTGTGATGAGGTTTTAGGTGGAGCATCAGGACTGCAGCCCTCTCCCTGCTTCAGAGGCTACTGGCTTTGTCAGATGCTATGCTTAGATGTAGTAGTTCTTTTTCTTGGCTCATCATATGTTCATTGTCACCTCATACCTGTTGGGAGAGGAGTGGGTGGATTTCTCAGTCTTATTCAATGAATGTTCTCCCAATGCTGGTTTTTAATTAATCCCATTTAAAGGGATCATTGTTTTGTGGGCAGGGTTCTTTTGCCTCAGGAATTTTAAATATTTTGATTATGAATGCATTATTGAGCCAAAACGATTTTTTCTTTAAACATCAATGAACTTACTGCTCCATTAGTACTCCCTGACCCTGAGGGAGTTGCTAGGAAAGCTACTGTCATGGGGAGGAGAAAGAGAAGGAAAAAAGGTGAGGTCAGAATGGAGAACCACGGGAAAAAGCTTGGTGGAGATGTGTTTTTATTTTATCTCTAGCTCCCAGTGATGGGTGGCCAATACACTGGAGGGAGAGCTCTGCCTCACACAGGTTAACAATTTGCTCCACCTTCTATTGATGACAGAAGCAGCAGATAGACCAGGCCATACATGCAGAAAGCAGAGAACAGTTGTGTCAGTGGTGGTTACCACTTCAACAGTTCATCTTCAACCCCTCTGGGAAAAATGTTGGCCAGATGGGAGCATTCTGATGGATTTCTATTAGTCTTACACATCAGATTGACCAGTTTCACATTTGGAATCATTAGCTCATTTTCATAGTAAACAAGAATGATGTGAAGGCTGCAATATGCAGTATCTTAAATTATGCATGGAGTTGTTAACGATGATATAAATTGCTTTAAAAAGACATTTTTACTCCCCTTAGTGATGTGGCTTTTAAAAAATATTGTTCTCGAGTCCCTCTTTTAAGAGCATTCAAGCACTTATCTGACTGTAGAAAAGACATACTCTTACTGAACATTGTGAAAACTTTTAGACTAACTTTGAAGAAAAAAATTTAACGATGGAATCAACAGCAGTCTTCAGAAGAAAAAACTGCCAGCACCAGCCTGCACAAATGATGCAGGTGTGGTTTCCCTCATATTCTGGAGTTCATGGGCTCTGTTCCACAAAATGGTAAAACTCTGGGCTCCCAGAAACCAGCATGAGTTCATGGTGGATGAGTATCTGCAAATACAATTGTAATGTGCCTTCCACGTGTTCCAGAACTAATACTGAATTTTATTTGATGACTTTAACATAAAATACCTAAGAGTTGCTGAACAATGGAGTAGAACCAAGATCTTCCATCATTCCCTGGATAAGCTTCCTATTCATGAGACCAGCAAGTCATGTCACCACCCTCTAGCCCAATAATTATATTTGAAAACTAATGTGGCTTCAAAGGGGGTGGAGAAGCACCTTCAGAATACTCACAGAATACTCTCAGCTTCAGAAGAGCCTATAGCTTGAAGCAAAAGCATTTTCCTGGGAAGAGAGAGACATGGTTTTATCTGCCCTTCATCCTTCAGGCTGAAGATGTTTTCTGTAGTGTTTGTGGTGGCGACTCTGCCACAAACCTGTTTACTAGGAGTTATACAGAAACTGATCTTGTAAGTCCTTCTTAGGTGTGGCCTGAATGCAGCCAATTTATCAGGCCTCTGCAGCACTTGGAGGAATAGCTTGACTGAGAATTCAGCCAGACTCTGGCATATTTTAGGTACCATGCTCTTGGTTTTACCAAGATGGCAGCAATTCTAAACATATACAAAGCAGAAAGAAGGCTGAAAGACAAGGTACTGGCAAAATTTAGTTGCCTAAGGAGGGCGCTTGCCAAAGCCCATGCTGGGATTAGGCAGGATTTATGCACCTAAATCCTATCTAAATACCTAATTTATTGATATGGGCCAATATAAGTCCAGCTGTGCTGCATGTTCTCCTCTGCTGGAGAAGAAAATTGATTCTACATGGTGGAAGGTATCCAGTGTTCTGGAGATCAAGAGCGCTTGCTCTTTGCTTTAGTTAGGCTGCATGAGATGGTAGCAGGATATGACCATGACCACCTCAGGAGCCCAAAATGCATGTGATTTTCCCCATGCTGTTGCCAGGCAGCTTTCCACAGCCCGTCAGAGGAAGAGTCATTATTCACTTTTACTCATCATCCAAGGGCTCTTGGTCTTAAGAGAGAAGGAAACTGTTTACAGAATAACTTGTGTTTTCTCCAGTGAGTCGTTTTTCTGGTAGTGTATAAATCTGGTATGCTGTCAGTGAAGAGTGGGAATGAAGGGTATTGTTGGACAGGGAGGAATTCTTCAGATATCCAGTTACTTAAAGATAACTTAAGATCTGCTCACATGTTCACTGCTCATCAGGTCTGGAATATTTCGTGTGGGGCAGCTGGGCTTTAGGGCTTTGACCACATGGCGTGGCAGGGACCAAACCACGAAGCAACTTGTTCTGTCAAATTTTATTTTTCCCAAGGTGTTCTGAATGGGAGAGGGGACAAAGCTGCTATGCAGAATACTGTCAACTGTGAATTTCAAATGTTTTAGTGGATACAGGAACACTATCAGGCTTCCCATCTTTACTCCCCGTTCAGAAAGTGGTTTTGTAAGGCAAGATTGTTTTAGAAATATCACGGCCACAACAGTCTTAGTAGCTTACATTTGTCATGTATAACTTAAATCAGAGGTATGTAAAAATGCACACGCCATCAAATTATTCACGTGAATGAAAGTATAAGACACCGACTTCCATGTTTGCAGACATGGATTTTACCTGAATTACCAACCGCCTGCCACGACACCGAAAGCACGTATGCATGGCATATCCTAGGTCTTTCTGAGGACAGGCACCCAGCGCAGACAGTGGTGTTTACATCAAGAAAAACCCCGGCATCTCTTTACTCTTGCTTCTGAAGGCTATACCTTTGTATAAGAATTTTTTAAAAAGCTTAAAGTATGAGAATGGGTATGAGAAGAGTGTACACACCCCTGGAGGAAATTCGAGAAAAGTTTTAATTTCCTGTAGGAATACGTGTCTTTAAAGACCCGAGATACCAGGGGTGATGTCTCCCTCCCATGTGTCGTTTCAACCGCTGGGACGCGCGGTGCCCGTCAGTAACCCCGGGCGGGCCGGGCCCCCGCCCGCGGGGGGAACCACCCCCCGGCCAGCGGCAAGGCGCTGCCTTTGGCTCCGCTCTGCAGCGGCGGCACGGGACGGCCTCGGGCCCTTACGGGGCCTCCGCGCCCCGGCTGCCGCCCCGCCGCCCCGCGGGCAGCCCTCGCCGCCCTCCGGAGCCGCCCCCCCGCCGTGCCGAGCTCGCCAGCGGCCGCCTCTGGGCGGGGGGCGGCAGCGCCCCGCGGGGCCCCGCCAGCCCCGGCAGCGCCGCCCCCCGCCCCGCCCCAACGGCCGAGGCGCGGGCGGGCAGCGCGCGCCCCCGCGGAGGGAGGGGCGTGCCCGCGCGGGGCGGGGCGGGGCGCCGCGACCCCTCCCCCTCGCGCTGTGCCCTCCCCCCTCCCTCCCCCTCCCCAAGGTGTTGGCGGCGGCGGGGACGCGCTCGCTCGGTCGCTCGCTCGTGCCCGCGCCGCCCCCCCCTCCCCGCGGCTCTCCCCGGCTGCGCTGGCGGCGGCGGCTCGGCCATGGCGGCCCCGGCGGAGCTGAGCGCGGAGCGGCTGCGGGCGCTGCCCGGCAGCTGGAGTTACGGCATCAGCCAGGGCGGCCGCGTCTTCTTCATCAAGTGAGCTGGGGGCCGACGAGGAGGGGAGCGGGGCTGGGCTGGGCTGGGCAGGCGGGGGGCCAGGAGGGGCGGGCGGGCGGGCGGGCGGCGGCGGGGCTGCGCCTGCCTGACTCGGTCCGTGTGTCCGTCCCCGCAGCGAGGAGGCGAAGAGCACGACCTGGCTGCACCCGCTCACCGGGGAGGCCGTGATCACCGGGCACCGCCGCAGCGCAGGTAGGAGCCCTGCCCGGGGGCGACCGGGGCCCCACGGCCCTTCCCCGGCACGGCCGCCCTCGCCCGGCCGCGCGACGAGCGCCACCCTCTTCCCCTCCCCTCCCGTCCCCTCCCCTCCCCGCGCCGGGGTCTCGCCGAGCCCCGCGGTCCCGCGGCCGCCCCCCGCCCGCCCCAACCCCCGGGCGGGCTCAGCGCCGCGGCCCTTTCCCCCTGCGCCGGCGCGGGCAGCGCCGCTGGCTTCGCCCCGCTGCCCCCAAGCCGCCCGATCCTGGAAGCCGTCTCCGTGCCGCCGCAGCTACCCGAGCCAACTCCTCATCCCGTGCTCTCCCCGCTCCCCTCACTTCTCGCAGTTGTTTGCCCCCGGGTTGAGCAGGAATGACACTGTAGTGCAGCCTCGCCTGTCCAGCTTGCCATCAGTGTGCCCCTCATCTTTTTCGTAAAGCGTTTTCCCTCCCACCTGTGCTTTCCCTCCGTCTCCGTGTAATTTCTTCCTCTGCTTTTTTTTTTTTTTTTTTTTTTCCCCTGTTGCCTTATATCACCCCTATAATATTGTATAGTTACCATGAGAGACCGCCTTACTTCTCCCCTGCTCTTTACAGGCTACCCCCGTTATTCACCCGCATAGCATCTTTCCTCAGTTTAGCATTAAATCACTCATCTTATTTCTGTTTCCAGCAGTACTTAGATATAACCACGATAGGTATACTAGAAATGTAGAGGCTGATTTCGCTAGTCACCTAGAAACCCTTTTCCTCTCTTCATTTCCATCTAAGCTGAGTGTGGGTGGTTTCTAAGTGACTGAGAGGTGGAATAGGTAGGAGGAAAAGGGACTGAAACATTAGGAATAACTTGGAGGGAGGAGGGTGGAATCAGTCTTCTTTGCTACTGCTGCTTGTTCCACTCTGGAGAAGTAGCAGCAGGAGGTGCTGGAGGAGGAGGATTTATAACAGACACTCTGGAGACCCAGAGCCAAACTGACTGCTGGAATTGCACACAGGCTACATATGCCACTGGGCGGTGGTGGAGTGTAGTAATAAGTGCAGCTGTTTTTGTATGTATGTAACCACTTGGATAATTGCAGGAAGATCTGCAAGTGAATTGGACAATATCAGATTATTTGCTTTTTATGTTTGGTGATACTTACACGTTAAGAAACCAGAATCAGCCTTTCAGAAAACTGTGGGGAGCCTTTTTGTTTTGTTTGTTTGTTTAAAAAGCTCAGGTTTCTGGCTATTAGAACTCTGCAGTTTGATTTGCAATGGTGTGTTGTTTGTAAGAAATCATTTAATGCTGGGAAATAGAACTACTGATTACTATCAGGCTCTTCTTCCCCCGCTTTTAGTAGTCAGATTAACTGAGGAACTGGCCTTCATCCACAGCAATGTAGCATTGTGCATGGGGGCAGATGTGTGTGAAGTGCTTTTCTTCTTGGACACTAACATTAGCTGAGTCCTGATTCTTTTTTTTTTTCTTTTTTTTTTTAACTATTGCCAGTGTCTCTGTTGACTGAGGGTGACTTCCCAGTAATTTTCTAAGTGTTTTATTTGTTTCTGCCATTAAGTGTTTTCTAAAGGAAATGCATTTTGCTTTTGAGTATCTGGACTATTGTATGTAACATAGAGTTATTATCAGGTAAATTAAACTTGTTTGTGAACACAAGAATAATGCATGACCTTGGATATACTGACCATGGTTTATCAATCAGATACTGAAGTGTCTGCAGAACAAACCTGTTTCTGTAGTTTTCCTCATTCATGTGTATGTTACTGAATCTATCCGTACACAGATACAATCAAGCAGATTACTTCTGGGATTTATATCTTTTTTTTTCCCTGACCACTGTTTTGGAACCTAGTCAAAGTATGTCTTCTCTCAAGAAACAATTTTCTGAGCAAATAACACTTCTTTTGGAAGTATTATTGCAAAGCTCCTTATTAAATAATACTGTGAGATATTTACTAGACAATGAGGAAATTTTGTCCTCCATTATGAATTGAAGTACTTTTTATTCCTTGAGATATTCAGCACTGGAAATGTATTCTTTACAAAGTTCTTATAGCAGCCATAAATACTTCTGGTAGAGAGACTTCCCGTTTCCTGTATTTTGCCCTGTGCTTTTATTGAGGGACACCTTGATTTTTGTTCTAGGGAAGATAGGAGTGAAGAAAAAAGTCAGCCAGAGCAAATAAGTAAACTGAGGGGGTGAAGAAAAATCACATGACCCAGACTGAATATTTTTTCTTTTAATTAAAAAATGCATTCTTGCTTTTATAATTCAGTGATCAAGTCTTGCATATCAATTATTAACTGGGACAAACTTTTAAGGGTAGTGATGTATCTAGAGCTGCATAAAGGTGCCCAGTAGCTTCAGAGCTTCCATTACATCAGGAAGCTGTTACTTGAAAAAATTTGACTGTTAATGGTGGTTTGGGGTTTTTGTAATATGTGGACTCCTGAGTCCTAAGAGTGATAACAGAGGAGAAAAAGATGCACCCACTTTCTCTACTAGATTTGCAGTGAAAATTGTTTTCATGTAAAATTGAACAGAGTTGTAAACACTGCAGGAACGGTTGTTGTGAACAACAGTGATGGAATTATGCTAACATAATGCTAATGCTCTGTGGTGTAGTTGATATCATGCTTGTTAAGATGTTTGTGACTTGGATGTCATGCAAACTCTGTAAAGTGTTTTGTTGGTTTTTTAGTTTGTTTGTTTGTTTTTACATCTCTGCCTGTCTGGTAGTTCGATGCCTCTGAAGTTCAAGGCAGAAAGGTCTGGTGGAGGCTGTGAGTTCTAGTTACTGGTCAAAGGAAGGCACATTGTTAAGTAAGGGCATACTTAAACCCTTATTATTTGAGAAATCCAAATCAGATTTTCATACCTGTAGCTTCTCTTGGATTTCAAAATTTAAACTGAGATAGTATTGTGAGTGAGCTTTTGACATGTGGAATCAGACACATGATATTTTAAGTACTTTAGTTTTAGGGAGTGGATGAGTATGGCTAGCATTATTTCAAATGTTAATTGAAATGTTTTGCTACTTGTTTTCCAGACTTACCCACAGGTTGGGAGGAAGCTTATACATTTGAAGGTGCAAGATACTATGTAAAGTAAGTTGAATGTTTATCTGTCATAATTCTATAATTTTCAATTAGTTTGTCTAAATGTTGCTGTCATCTTGAATGTATTCCAAACTGAATTTAAGTGTTCTGCTGTAAATTTAAGAGGAGTATTGAAGCTTGTCATGGTGTATGTAGCCCTTTGTTTACTGAAAACAATTTCTTGAGTTTTAATAAATACTTTTAATAAAAGCCCCTTAAGGATGCAGATTCAAATAAAATTTCTGCTGTAAGTGTAACCGTCTAGCAAATGTCCTTGAAAGTTGAGAACACCTTGTGTTTGTCTGCTTGTTTGATGCTTGTGTGTATACACTGTCATATCATAAATGCTTTCAGAAAAGCAGGATCTTGCTTCATCACTTGGAGAAGAGCCTTGATTCTTTAGTAATTACGTTGTTTAAAGCCACTCTGAAGGTTTAACGTGACTGGGTTTTTTGCAGACCTCCTGTTTCTGCTTCTAGCATTGGTTTTATTTTTTTTTGTTCAGGTTTTAGTATGTCTTGAGGAGTGTCGTCCACTGTGGTAGACTTGCTGTGTATGTATTGTATTTTTGAATAAGGGGCATGGAAATAGAGCTGTTACGTAGAAGTCCAGAGATTGTGTTGATCAGATCTGTACAAACTTCTTACAAGATTTTCCTCTCAAGATAGTCAGACTTTAAAATGGAAAACTTGAAAATGGCCCCTATGTATATTTGTCTGGTTAATATTCTTCTCTTTCTGTTATTTAACAATTTACAGGCTTTTCTTGATTTGTTCAGGAGTTTTTACTCACTACGCTGTGTACTTGGTTTGACATCTCTCAATGAATAGTGTCATCAGGGGGGTAACATATGAGTGAAAGTTACAACTAGTCATAGAGGTTATAGGCTGCAGATAGGTTTTTCTGTGTCTGTGTTGAGCAAAAGGTAGCTGCACTGTGTAAGCTGTGTTGTAGACATATGGGATGCGTGTTATGTATGTGTTGCATCGTTTATTTTATATAGGAAAGTGATTTGATCCTAAACAAAATTTAAAAAAATATACTGAAGGTTAATGCTCAAAATCTGGTCAGGACTGGTGCTGTGCTCTCTAGAAGGGGACTTCTTATTAATAGGTGACATGTTTATTTTACTGTTCTACTCTGCCTTCTTGTAATTTACATTACACTAGTGTTGGATAGCAACTGGCAAGAGGCTGAGGACAGGAATGTACTAAGGAATTCACCTCTGGTGTTCAGTTTATTAAATGAAGATGAGTGAAAATTAGAGAGCTGCATTTGTGTGTTTATGTGATGTAAAAAGAAATTCTTCTAGACTTACAGATGGAACTTGTTCTCATAGAATAAACCTATGAACAGTATGTTAGCTATAGTAACTGTAAAATAGCAACTTGATTTTTCTTAGAATAAAGTGTGTGGACAGCTATTGTAGACTGACTGGTACGCTTATGCACAAACTTATAAAGCGGTGGGTTGTTTGTGTGCTCTTGTCCTTAGAAGATCTTGTGTTCAAGGTGTTATCGTAACTGTTAGGATGTACATTAAGCTGATTGTTTTGTGGATAGCCAGCACTGAATATAGCTCTGTCTGTATTTGAAAGTTGCGCTGCATCTTTGAAAACATGTTGCACAAGCAACACTTCTCTGTGATTTGATAGATGTAGGAGTATAGCAGGGATAGTGCTGCCAAGCCTGCTGAAAGGTTCACATGGTATGACCAGTTTGGCGTCCTTAGTTAAATATGTTGTGTAGCCTCTCAGGCTGAATTTAAAATTCTGCCCAATGATAGCTTCTCCTTGTAAAGCTGTCTAGCATTCAGCCCTACCGGTGCTAGAGGAGATCTGAAAGCTAATGTAGACAGGGTGACAACATTATAATCACTGTTTTATAATCCTAGGCAATGTAACTCAGGATGATGTGTTGATTATAATAATTCTTGTCTGAATCTAAACTACTGTGGTGCTTCTGCATGAGCGGGGAACAACGCAGGTTGTTGTGACCTTGTGCTATACAGGCGCCCCCACATGTGGATTTTTAACTGTAACCTGCTCATTTGAGTGTACTGATTTGCTTAATATTAATTATGTTGATTATAACATATTAAAACTGAAAACTTGTTCATGGTCAGGTCTGAAAGAAATGCCTTGCTTTGTATTCCAGTGTGAGTTACAAAGTTACAGGGGAATGAATGTTAATAGCACCCTACTGATTTCAGCCATGTGAAACTTGGCTGTTGGATTTCTGTCATGTGTCCCATAAGAGAGTTAGACAAGAAGGATAGTCAAGTTTCCTGATCACTTAAACAATTTCACCTAACTTCTAAGGCACAGCTTCAAATATGTGGGTTGAATAAAAATATTTAACAACCTTGCTTTATGGTAAGATCTTGTGCTAGACTGTGTTTGAAAATAAAAACCTTTTGAAAATTATTCTTATGGTTCTTTAATAATAGGTTTTCAGTGTTCCAAGTGGGTGTGTCGCTGAATCTATTACTGTGCTTTTTCTGGCTTTGATGTAGTAAACACTGTATAATCAAATTGGGATAATGTCAAGAAGATAATCGTCAGTTAAATCTTAACATTCCTTGGACTGGCATTTCAAACAAATGACTCAGGATACAGACTGCATTGTAATGTGATTATTTTTAAAGGACACTGGATTTTTCCTGGGATGTTTGCACTCGTTTTCAGAATAAGTAAATATCAAATGGTGATGACTTTACACACTTTTTTTTTTCCCCATGGCATTGAATTTGTTCTAGCTTTAAGAAGGAAAGATATTCTGAAATGGGTAGATAGGGAGTTGTTTCCATTGCATAAGGTGGTTTTGTATAGAGTTGTATTAATAAGTTGATGACAGCTAAGACTTTGACCTTTTTTGCATTGTTTTTTGGGTTAGTAGAAGAATTGTAATATTTGGTAATGACAGAATCCTTCCCCCACATCCTCCCCATCCCTTGTAAATGAAAATAACAAAAGGTGTTGTTTGTTACTTGGAGTAAAAAAATATGTAATGCCATAATAGATCATATATATTCTCATAAGGTGTAGTTATGTTGTTAAATTATTTTGACTCTTTGGAACTGAGAAAGTCTGGTTTTGTTTACTTAAATGTGAGAAATGTACTCAAATAGCCCTTCCTCATCACTTGATGGGAACTCTCTCTGTAAGCTGTTCTGAAGTAATGCTTGCTTTGGGTATAATCTTTATTTATACAATAACTAAATGTTTACCTGGAATGTAGGGCTGTATGGCTAGAATAGACACATTCAAATATAACCTTTAATAATTAGTTTATTATCAGTTACCTATTGAATCTTCTGTACCATGGAGTAAAACTATATATAGGAAAACTCCTCAGTTTGAAAATGGTGGCACAGCATGCTGAAAAGTGTGGGATTTTCTTTTGTTCTGCTTATAATACTTCACTGGACTAGTTATTTACACTTAGTGTAGTAAACACTCACTGAAGTCTGCAAAGTTAAGGCTTTATCCCCAAAACAGATTTAAGCTGGATGGTAGTATGGGAAGCTTAAGTTACTTATATTATTTATAAATGCATAAGGAAATGGACCCATGTGACAATCCCAGTATGATACTTGTCAATAGAGAACACCTACCTGGTCATGGGCTTCCAACTCCTTTTCTATTAAGAGCAGTGAGAATTTTCAACTTGATGTTTTTAGTACCTCATAATTACTGCATAGTCATTAAGCACCAAGGCACTTCTTTGAGTGCTATAAAATTGCATAAATATGTGTTCTCGTGTATGTATATGTGTGTGTATATTCAGATGCATGTCTTTAACAAAACCTTATTGCTGGTTAAAACCACCTGACTATCTAAACTGAGGCATATGCTTACTTTTCTTGCCTTTTATCCCTTTTCATTTCAGTAGTTCTGAACAGATGTTAGGATTGTTATATTGATTTTTTTTTTTTTTTTAAAGGCAGGGTTATATTATTTAGGTTATTAATTTACCAAATAAAGTTGTTTTAAAAGTCAATCCAAGGATGATATTTGAAAAATTTTGCATCCGTCTACCTACTTTGACTTCTACAAAAGTACTCTTAGATAAGTCTGTGTGTTAGAATTTGATATTTCTTAACTCTGCAGTAGGACTGATTCATTTTGGGCAGTTACAAAAGCTGACTGAAAAAGTTATTAAAAACTTAAAGAATTAAGAAAGTTAAAGTTTCATTTTTAGGGTTTTGTGTTGAAGTTTACCCTTTTCTGTATTCATCAGAACAATTTTTGCCTATTGCTTGCTGAAGCAAGCCATTGGCAAACCCAGGCCAAAGCCAAGGTAAGTTCACCATTGCATCAAATAGAGGTTTTGTATACTTTTATAGAGACTCTTATCAATTCAGGTTTGCTTACTGTAGGCATGTAGCTTGAAAACTGGGAAAGTAAGAAAAAATGAAGTGATTAAAAGGGATAAGATTTCTTTTCAGCCTTGAGTTTCTGTTTACTAACATAAACCTGTGCTCATTGAGAATTCAGCTTTCGTTTGAACCTTTGTTATGTGCATTCTAAATATCCTTTCCCATTCAGCTGAGACTTTCTCCAGAAAAATCAAAGAACTAGTCATGTTTGCAGAGAAGAGCCCTTTGAAAGGAAAAACAGAATTTGGAGAAAAAATGAGATCAGATTGTTTTCCTCCAACAGTAAGAATCATAGCATTCCTCTCAGAAATTTTGTTCTTTTCTTGTTACCTTTATTTTTCTAAAATTAAGGCAAGAGTAAAGTTTATTCTTGGCCCTCATCTAGTTCATTCTTACATGGTAAAAGCTCTACATCAAATAATGATGTATGGCTACATGAGTGAACTGAGATGTAACGTTACAATGAACTTGAAAGACTCTAGACACAGGAAGAAATGAGTGTGGGTCAGAGGAGGAGAGGTGGTACTGCATCCAAAAAGCAGATTATGGGGGGGATGCTGTGGTAAGAGGATGGAGGTAGTGGTGTACTGAAGGAGAAGGCTAAAAAGGTGGGAGTAGTTGCAGAAGGGGGCAAAAAGGAGCCTGGTGGCAGTAAAGTCAGTGAAAGGAGTAGGGGTGGGAACTGATTTCCTAGGAGCAAACTCGATGGAATTTCTCCCAGAGGGAAGGGTGGCAAAAGTTCACCCTGTGAAAACATGTTGTCTGACTTGTGTGCAGGTCTGGCAGGGCCTATTACCCCTGGTTTATGAACCTGTTTCAAAGTTAGTTTGGCAGGTAGAACATCAAATGTGAACGTTAGGAATTACTGTGCTTATAAAGTCTTCTTGACTGTGTTGTCTGTGGTTGATATTTTGAGCTGTGTCTTTCCTGAAGTGTGTTTCTAAATTACATAATACCTTGAATGCTTGACTTTTGTTAAGATAAGACTTGAAACCGTGAGGAAACTTGAAGTTTTATTTTTTAAAAAAACCCAAGTTTTTAACCGCTTGTAAGAATTAATGGATAATTATTTTGAAATGCAAAAAATCTGTATGTAAGTTGTTACATAAAATGTTGAAATCCATGAGACAGACATCGAAGACAAGCTTTTTAATAGATGTTAACAAATTAATAAGTTACCTTTCCCAGTTTCAGAACCTTGTTTTTGGGAGTGGTAATATTTCTTCCCTAACTTTGACCTTAATTGATGATGGGGTTAATAATAGCAGGTAAAACTAATATATAATTTATGCTGTTATTACTGTGAAGTGAATTCTGTGCTCTTTGATTTTTTTGGTACCTACAGTGTGTAAAGGATGGTGAAAAACAAAGGAAATGCTGATCAATTGTAACTTTCTGTGTAGGTGGCTGCTTCATTATTTTGTAAACATAGCAATGCATTTTTTTTTTCCCCAACCCCTCCCCCTTTGGAAAAAAGATAATTGAACTAATGTGCACTCTAAGACTTATTCTGGGACCTGTACCAGTATTTCCTCTTCCTTTTGTGTAGGGTGTTGCACAGGGTCTTTTTCTCTTCCCTGTCTCGGTTCTCATGTCCTGTAGTACCTGGAACTGAGGGACACTTCCAAAAACTCCTGATATGGCAGGCAGGTACCTTGTGAAATTTTTCAACAGAGAAGTTTACTTGGTGTAGCCACTATTTGGTAGAACTTGTATGGGTCCAGATTTTACCTGGTGCACATTATGTTTTGCTTTTACCTAAAGGAATCACACGGACTTTTTTCTGTGGTCTGCAAGTGTTTTGTTGTACTGGATCAAAACTAGCGTCTGTTGTGGTGCTGCTCTAAGCCTGTTTTTCCTGCATATGTTTATGTTACACTGGCTCTTATTATAATGAGTTACACTTTCATTAAACCTGAGATACACTTTGGTTGGCAGTTCAGAGCGATCTTCAGTACACTTCTGTGCGTGTGTGAGAGAGGGAGAAAACTCCTTGTGAAGATTGAGGCAAATGCTGGCTGGAAGCAAAGCTCCACAGCCCTGACTGCTGGGATTTCTGCCAACGTGATGCCTGTATGGGTGTTTTTTCTGTGTTTCAGTAAGTAAATACCTAAATTTAAACACTTCCTCCTTCACTTTCCTTCCCTTGCCTTCTTTCTTTTGAATGTGGAAGGTAGCCTCTCTTGTTCATTTCACTTGGTCTTGCATTTGGTTGAAGGGAAGGTATTCTCTTATAGTGATGTTGTCGTGGAAGAAATTGCATCAGTAAGCACTTTCAGAAGTAGAAGTTTGGGAATGGGAATTCAATAGCACAGGCACTCCAGTAAAACTTTGGGAATGATTCCTACTTCCCAGTTCTGGGTAGGACAGGGAGGTCTGCTTAAGTAGTTGGTTGTGAGGTTTTATCGTTCTGCTCCAGACATATAAAACTCAAGTTGAATAATTGTTTGAAATCTGTGAAGTGGAAAAAAAAAGGCTTTTAGACTGCATTTTGAATGCCTTTGTGGGCTGTGATGGTCATAGAACTTTATATAAACAATTAAAAACCACTTGCCTATTCAGGACGCTTCAGAAACTTAGTCTTCATGACTTTCTCCACCATGGCGCACTCCATGCTTCTCCTAGTAAGAACAATAATTTGTAAGGAAAGGTTTATTGCCAAGCAACTTATCCTTTAAAGTTAGCATCCTGGTTTTTAAAAATAGCTTCCAGAATCTATTACAAATCATGTTTAGGAGAAGCAAATACTTAAAGAACAAATGTGCTTTATTAACTGGAAACATTTCAGTGTGTCAGATTGGGTAAGAGAGGTGTCCTAGTAAACGAAGGTGTTTGAAAGGAGAATACCTGGTGAAAGTTTTGATTTGAAATACCATCTTTGCCATCTTTCAATTCCAGTATTTAATGAAAACTAGTATATTCTTTATTACTCACTGAGTAGAACTACTGACATTGTCTTGCAAAAAACCCCAGCTTTTGATGCTATTATCTGAGTTATACTACTAGCAAAATTCTGTTGTTTTTTTCCCTCTAATTTTGTGTTAAATTCTACAGATTATGCAGCTGCTAACCAATGTGTAACATCTGTCATTTTTGAGAATGGCTTTTGGGATGTGTAAAAACAGGTGAAATAATCTTTAAAGTTTTTCAGTGAACCTGGTTTATAAGAAGGACAGAAATCTCACTTTGAAATAAAATGTTGTAAGCAACAAGAATACATAAGTGCTATTTCCAAATACCTATGGGGAAGAAAAAACCCTTGTAATTCAAATGTTGAGAAGGATAACTTGATTTCTTGATGGAGAGAATAAAGCTGGTTAAGACTGGGGATATTTTTAGTTGTTTATTTTTACATGTTGGCCACACCATTTTGTAAGGCTACTTTCTTTTGTATTTTCCATGTAAAAAGAAAATCCTCTAGATAAATTTAAAACTTCTTGATTAAAATATTTTATTAAATACAGAAGATTGAAAAATCAAATTGCAAACAAAAATATGTGTTTGAGCAATCAGTGTCATAACAGAAAATGTTTATTTTAACAATCAATTTTTAATTTTAATCATAATAATGATGTAAATTAAACCTCATTAGAAATTCATATAATCTGTTCTGATCTTCTATCTCGTTTATTGTACAATCTCCTGTGCTTATCTGGTCTGAAACACTGATGTGTTTTCCCGAGGTGCTAAGTCACAAAAATGTTACTAAATATTTTTCCATTTATAAAACTTTAGTTTTTACTAATTGATCCATCTTTATTGTATTTACAGAGTTAAAAGCATTTGACTTTTGAACCAATAAATATTTAATTAGCTGAATTGAATGCCTAAGAAGAACATCTCTAATATAGTGAATTTTATGTGTGGGTCACTGAAGTTATCTTTGATCAGACAGGAGGTAGTTATTAAAATTGTTCTACAATGCATTCAAAGAGTTTAGGAGTATAAATGCTTACACTCATCACCCGGGAGCCTTGGGCCATCTGTCTGTAGTTAATGGTCAGTAAAAAATACTGACTTAGTTTCTTACCTATTTTTGCAAGCATACGGAAGGACTACACCATGCTGATGAACCTTGACACACTAGTGTTCTGATCACTGCCATGCAACCTGTCTCCTGCTTCTGTCCCTCCTTTTGCTCAACTTCAGATAAAAATGAACTGACAGTCGGCAAGACCACTTAATAAACCTTACCTTGAAGTAGTGTGGAGATGAGACTAGAAGGAAGTAGAATGTGAATTGTGGTAGCACTGCTGAAAATGTGGTTTGACTTTTGTATCATTTTGTAGTGAGCCTTGTATTTCTTTTTCTGCAACTCCTGTCTGATAATTCCGTTACTAAATTAAAAGTTTTTTTTTCTGGAAATTGAAATAAAAACTTCCCCAGATTGCCACAAATAGTGTTTAAGAAAAGTTGGTCTTAAAAGCAGATAAATTGACAACAAAATCTTTCAATCTATGCAATTTTCTAGCCGAGTACAATGCATAGTACATAGTAAACAGTATAAAAGGTGAAGACTTGGAATTATTTAGATGAGTGATACTTACTGTTATGGGTAAAGTGACTTCTGTTTAAATATAAATGAAATGAAACGGCATCCTTTTGGCCCTCTCACTTCCAGTAGTGGGGTTTTATTTTTAATTATATATGTGTGTGTGTGTGTATAATACATATGATTCATTGTTCTTTATGCCTCTTTAAAGAACCCCCCACTCCAAATTTCTTACATATGGATCACTTGCATCTTGCTTCACTTTCAAAACATAAAACGATTTCTAGACATCAAGAAAATCTGAACTTTTTCCTAAAGTGCTCTTTATTCTTGTATCCTAAGCTAAGCACGAAAGAGATTTTGCAATACTCTTCAGAATAGAGCATGCTGTTGTGGTTTTTGTTCAACTTCAGGTGAGAGTGCCAAACCTGTCTAACAAGAAATTCGGGATTTCAGTTGCCTCTGATGGCTCACTTTGTGGTTTAAAACAACAAAAAGTGCTATCAAATTCAGCAGTCAATTCAAATGCCAGTGCTTTATCCTCTTCGTTATAATATTTTGTTTGGGTGCCTGCTGCTTCAGAACATTTTTGAACTCAAATATTTAACTTATGTGAAAATCTTGCAATTAAAGTAGAAAAAAAGTCTGTTGATGAAAGCAAGCAGTGGTATCCTATTAGCTTGTAAGTGGTTGTGTTTCACAGCCCTCTATGATTTCAGCTTGGGCTACCTGAGACTGCATCAGGCTGAGGAGTTGGAATTATTAGCATCCTGGTTTTAAATAAGAGGGGGAGAAGGTCTTTTGCAGTCGTTGTTCAGTAATGAAGTTATTTTTCCTTTTTGACTTAGTGATGCTATTTATAAATTGTTAAAACAAACTTTTCAAACTTTTAATGAGGATTGAAGGTACTGTCATTTTAGACAGGTATTGCAATTGACATTAGCTTGTATGAGAACTCTTGCATTTCAATTATGTTATTACTTTATTTTAAAATTGCTTTGTGCAATAGGAAATGGGGTTTTCAAAGAAATTATGGTAATTTAAGGGTTTTATTTAATTTTTCAAGGAGATGAAGAAATCAGTCTGGAGTTGGTTCAGAAACTGTCTCTTGCGCAGTTTCACCAGACCTGAATATGTAGGAGATTATGTAGCTAGCAGAACGAATCTGTAAAGGACAATGTTTCACTTGTTTCAAGATGGGATAAGCGCTTCTAGGAAAAATGGGAGTAGGATTTGCTGACTGTCTCTTGTTCTCTTATGTAATTTTTCTGCAGCAGTAGGGACCTAAATTGTAACAAATGAAGGTGAGTACATTTTGGATTAGATTTAACTACTGGATTCAATAGATATCTCTATTACAGCTGTAGTAGGAATGGTCAAAAGCAGATATGGGGGAGTTTTATGTTTTGGGGTTTTTTCTGTCCAAATTTGGCATACGTATGGTTACCACAAGAAATCAAATGCAGTGCAGACAAAGATGTAGTTGACAGCTGTTAATTTTGAGCAGATGCAAATATTTCAAGTCTTCTGATTAGTTTATTTTCCTTGAGTTGAAGTAATTTGCTTTTTACTAGTTGAAAACCTTGTCTACACTATTAGTTTGAAAAAAACTTTGGGACTTGTTTATATCAGAAAAACAACTGTCTCCAGCTCTTGTCTCTTCGATTCTTCTTTCCTTCTGCAGTTGGACCTTCTCTTTCTCTTCATCCTTTTTATTCTATATATGTGTCATTCTCGTTCACCCTACTCTTTTCACTGTTATTCTGCTTGCTTCTAGCACGGGTAGCTTAAGTAGTGTTAGACATGATCTTGCCCAGTTAGCCTGCATGCCAAATTTTCCTAAGGGGAATGTAAATACTGTAAGGTCAGTTCAGTATCAGATGACTACAGACTGAAATGAACCTTGCAGGATCTTCTGCTGTTCAGTCAAAATTAGGACCTGCTCAGGATACAGTGCGAAATATTGAAAAGTCACAACTTTGGATTATTTTATGCTTTACAGATTTTTATTTTTTTTTACTTTCACCTTTCTTTTCTTTCCCTTAACTAAAAGCAAAAGAGCACTGGGCACAACTCACTATAATCATGGTAATTTAGTGATATGTTTAAAAACCTCTGTATATATACTGATGGATTACTTATTTCTTTAAGGTTGTAAGGCAGAGGAAGTGGTGTATATGTGTGCATGCTCATCTGCAACGTATCTAAAACAGCAATACGTAAGCATTGAACTAATGTGCTTTTGATACCAAATAAAATCTTCAGTCTGTCCATTCCTCCATTGTTTCCTCTTACCACCTTCCCTTCACCCTTTCTTCGCAGAAAAGAATTGTGGGGAGAGGACTGTGATAAACTCACATAGCAGAGCAAAAACAACCTGCTTTTTATTACTTTCTCCTGTACTTCATACAAAGGTGCTAGTCCGTCTTTTGAGGGAGAAATGCTCAGTGAGTTTCCTTTAGATCAGTGATGCTCTTTAATTGACCATATGATAGTTTGGATTACTTATATCTATGTGCTGATAAGGACTAGATGCAGCACTTCTCATTTTACAGAGAGTGGAAGTATAGGTTAGTGGTTGAACTTGAGGGGTTTTCTTTGTAGCGCTGTCAGTAGATTGGTGTATTTTAGACATACTTGTCTTCTGAACTGTTGTCTATGAAAGGTTGGCTGCTATTAATTACTTCTGGTGAAGGAATCTGTCTAATTAATGGCACTAGAAGAAAATAACCTCTGAATGTTAATGGACAAGTCAGGGGTTGAATTGTTTTTTGGTGTATTCTTTTGGCCACACCATGACAAGACTGGTTCATTCTCCATTTTACACCCAGGTCTCTAAGATGTTATGACAATGTCACTGTGAAATGATAAAAGAAAAATATGACTTGTGGTTGGGGGATTTTTCCTTTCTTTTTATCAAAGCCTGTTTATTTTTTTGAGGAAGTAGGGTTGTAGTCATTAGGTAAGTCCAAACTGCTTTACAGTGCTTTTGTAATGCCCCTAGTAAACTTTTACCAACACAGTCTGTGGTTTTGTGTGGGAGGCTTTCATGATACTCAGATGAAGAAATATTAGATTATTGAATGCTAAGCTTCGATTTTCTTAGTGGATTAAAGTGCATATTGAAATTGTTAGAGATATTGATGAAAAAGTACAGAATAAAAGATTTTAAAGAGAATAAAACATTTTAAAATGGATAGTGTTTGTAGCTGTCTTGTAAGTAATGTTAAGTTCAAATTAATTCATTATGAAATGGCTCATTCTGAAGCAAGGATAAATGTGTTATGGCATGTAAAGCCATCTGAAGGATGGTACTCAAAAAATACCTTTCTTGAATGGTTTCATTAATACTTAGTTTTGTGCTATTGAGCAGCATTTTTTACTATACTTGGAATTATTTATCTGGAGATCAACTTTATATACCCTTTCTCTAAAAATGAAAAGCATAAACACCTGTGTGCTGGTAGGACAATGCTTAAAATATTCAAGTAAAAAAGTCAGGTTAATGGCTGTGAAGTAGTAGGAACAGCTGATCTATCTGTTCTGTGCTTTCTTTTAAAACAAAATGAAAAGCTTTTTTGTTACTTAAAAGAATGTGGGGGGGGTGTTTTGTTTTTTTATGAAATGATGTAATAGTAATTTCTCATTTCCATTTGAAAATTAGGGGAATTTCATCATCAGGATCACATACAAGAAGTATGTGACTAGCTGTGTAGGATTTTTGAGTTTTGTTTGGTTTTGTTGTTTTACAGCACTTTGCAAAACTGCTGTTGAATTTCTGGAGCCTTAAAGTCAGGGCATAAGGATGTTGTAAATACTATTACACGCATAACTTCACCATATGGATTGACTCTCTTTTGGCTTCTGGAACTGACTGAGTGAATAAAACAATGTCTGTTCAATTCATTGTTACTTTTCTTAGCCTAATTCTGTAACCCCAGGATTTATTTTGGGAAAGATCCAGTACTGTTCGCTGAGAAGTCTACAAGGGAATGTTAGTAGTTTTTGTTTGTTTGTTTTTCTATAAAATAGAATATTGGGGCTTTTTAAAAGCTTATTTTGAAGTATTTAATCATCACACCTCATGAGGAAGATTCATTAAACATAGTTCCCTGTTCATCATTAAAACTTGAAAAGAAAGTGCTGAAAGTTATTTTCTATTTCAGTAGGAAAGGATGCAGGTCTGTTCTCTCAAATTTGATTGCATTTGCTGTCTTTTGTACAGCTACATTCCCATTAAAACACTGTTTCTTACTGTTGCTGAATGAAAAGTAACTGTTCAGGGGCTCTAACGAGTTTCCTCTGCATCTGAACTGTGTGTCCATTAAGTGTATTCTGGGACTGACATTGGAGTTATCCTCTGCTCTGTACTGTTTCTGTACTCTGTACTGTTACTGTCTCTCTGCAAACCACTGTCAGCTCTTATATCTTTATTTAAGTAATTTGGCTATGCCTCCTTTTATGTAGATGAAATACTACTCTTCCTAGTTAGTGAAGATGGATTCCTGGAGTTCTGAAAATGAGTTACATTGCAATACCAAAACCAGCCACAGTGTCTGTACTCTAGCTGCAGTTACAAGTTGCATCAATTTGGATTTGTCATTTTAAATAATTTAATCCGAAGCTAGGAGAATTCATTAGCATCCTTAAAAATATGTGGAGCTTATTAGCAAATTCTCTTTTTTTGTATACAGGGTTTTTTTGTAACAAATGAGTATAACTATTTTGTTTCAAATCCTGATTACACTGTAGGCAGTAAAATGTTGTATTGGAACAACTACAGAGTATCATCATTTAAAAATTAAAGTTACAGAAAATTATATTGCTGTGGAAAAATTAGTTTGCTTTATTCCCACAGGCACTAACTATCATTGTTCTAAACTGAAACATAGACTTTTCTGAAAAGGATCCTTGTAAGGAAAACATAATCAAGAGCCACTAAACTCTCTGGTCTTATTTTTAGAGATAAATTATGCTATTTCATTGGTTGTATTCCAAGTTATGTATTGAAATGGCAAAACCAAAAAAAAGTTACTTGACTTAATTTCACATATTGGTATATACTTAGCACTCAGCACCCAAATAAAAGAGATTGCAAGGGGGAAGAATCTAATTTCATAATAAAATTCCATAACCTAGCAACTTGAGTTTCAACTATGTTTGAGGTGTTTTGTTTTGTTAAATTTGCATCCAAAACCATTGCTCTTGTTTCTTCACTTTTTTTTTTAAAGCAACTTGACTTCTCATGCTTTTAGATCGTGTTTTGTACTGCACAAAATATGGTGGAAATGCTTGCTCTAGAGTTCTCTGGTGATACTGCTGTGAGCTACTTCTGTATATGTTCAGATCTTTCTTTGGTGTTATGAGAGTTCTTTGGGCCACCAGAAATTATACAAGACCATTACTAGTCTGTAAGCTATATACTTAGGTATTTAATAAATTAATACATATTTACTTGCTCAAGGTATAATAAAAAAAAAATTGTGTGTGGAACAGTCTTTGAAGCTGTGATTTTTATTTTGAGTAATTAGCTGTCCTCGTCTTCCAGTGTTACTACTTTATGCTATTATGATTCACCTGGTAGCGTAATAATGGCCAGGATAATTTGGGAAAAACTGACTCACAGAAAGCTGAGGAGATGCAAGTCCCAGGAAAGATAATGATATCAGGATATTATTTGATATGCATCAGTAACTGTAAGCAACCTATTGAGTCAGAGAAATATTTTGTGAATTACACCAGTAAATAGGGAGGGAGCTGAGTGGGAAGAGGCAGCATGCCTCTGAATGGACACGTTTCTTCAGAATAAAGACTTTTAATGGAGAAAAATAAAATCTACAAGAAAGATTGCTTTCTATTTCTACAAATACTTGGGAATAGGATTGGCATATAGTCCCGGCAGCTGAGAAGAGAATGATTAATACCCTGCATGAAGTTAGGACAGGAATTTACATACAATTACTGTTCTCTTGCGCTTAAAGGAAGCAGCTATGTTTTCAAGATGTGACCTGTCTGGGCAGTAGATGAACTGAATAGTGTGAATTCATCAAAAGTTTATGTATCTTTATAACCTGTTTTGAGGCAGCTGAAGTGGTTCATGTTAAATATTTTACATGGCTCAGCTTTCCCTTTCAAATAATTTTTTTTTTTATCTAACCAAAGTTAACCATCTGCTTGTAGAAGATATTTTGTTACAATAACAGGTTAAAGGTTTTCATTGTGGTACAAGATTAATAAGTGGAAGAATATGAAGCTTGAGGCCAATTAAAATATTTTCTTGTTCACTCTGTATAAGTAGTTCAGCATTAAAACAAAACAACCCACAACTTATGATGAGGTCTGTAATGACATTTTATAGAGAATGTGTTTTGGTGAATTTTTTTTTCTCTTTATATACTTGTTAATTATGACTACTTAATTAATCTTCTCTTTTTGGGGGCTTGGTTCGTTGGGTATTTTTTGTATTTGCCTGGAGAGAGGGACATTCCCAAAGTAAAATAATAATAATCACATCTGTGTAGTGTTAATACTGGCTCAGGGATTTTTTTAGGTGACTTGTAGTGTTCATTCTTTAGGTAGTGATTTGAAAACTGAAATCACTTTCTTTGCAGATTCTATCACTGACTTCTTAAAAAAAAAAAAAAAAAAGTCTGATTCTTACTTAAGGTAACTAGGAAGAAAATTGCCCTCTTGCTCTAAATATGCTGTGTTGAATACTGAATTCAGCAGTAATGTTCATTACAGAGGAGAGTATAAGCTCCTTTTGAGCCAATATCTTAATTAAATATTTTATTTCTCCTTTGTTAAAATAAACTTAGAGCAAATGTCTGTTTATAGAATGAAATATTCTTGCAGTTTTAGCAAGGAAGCTCTACATGTGTTTAAAAAAACATTTGCATGCAACTATATCAATTTGTTGTCTTAGTAGTATTTCCAGAAAGTCATGGGATCTTACCAATAGATGATCAGCATTCTCACTGTAGTGGCAGGTAAGTGGAAACAAAGCGTCTATATGTAACTAGTGTTTTGTTGCCATGAGCGGTATGACCAGTGCTGTCCATATATATATATATGCAATAATAGCTTGTTTGTTGGAGACAGGCGAGGCGGTTTCTACTTTTTACCCCTTGCCACGATCTCTGGCGGTGCTGAGAGAATCCTAAGCCTTTCAGAAAAGTGTTTGTTTGAATTATTTTATTTGGAAAGTAAAAACAAGATAATTGTTTTTGATTCTTAAGTGTGTGTTTTTGTCATGATGCCACTGCTTTTGACTGACCTTTTCATGCAAGGATTTCTAGTTTTTTCTAACAAGACTTCCTATTTGAAAGGCAGTACTAATTTATACAATTTAATTGACATCTTCATGATGTTAGTCTTAAGAACTGACAGAATTGCATGCCCTCAGGATACATATAAAAAAAATCTGTTGATACTGAAATTATATTTTATCACTTTCGTTTAGGAAAAAAATGGAAGCTGTGACCTTGATCTACAGTGTAGAGTAAACAGGCTTCCTGAAATCAGACAGTTGAAAAAGTCACATGACTATAAAGGCCTGACATCTGAAATAATATTGTTCCAGTTAAGTGTATCTGGAAATACGAGCATAGTTTTATACTAAAGTAGTACTGGTTTAACAGGAAAATGATATAATAGAACTAGTGAAGATACAGAGAAGTTTGACAAGGGTGTTCAAAGATAGAAGCTCTTCATTCAAAGAATGCATATAATACTTGACTGAAGGCTAATGTGGAGACTGTAAGTCTATAAAATTATATATGGTAGAAAGGAGAGTAGATAACACATTTGCTGTATGTTACAATAGAAGAACTATCAGGAGGAGTTCCAAATCAAGAAGAGTTGACCCTTGTGGTTAACGTTCAAAAGGTCTGAAAGAAATATAGACGTAACTAAAGAAAGTGACTGAAAATATGTAGAAAGTTTAGGTCAGGATGCTGTAGGCTGTAAGTCTGCATTCATGGAAGAAGAATACATGGTCACCTCTTTCATTTAGTATCCCACCTCTGAGGTTTATCGTTGCTGAAGCAAGGTATCACTGTGCGTCTCTCCTGTTCTGATGAGCTCTCCGAGATGTTTGCTACTAATCATGACTGGGAACAGTTCACTGTGTTACATAGACTTTTGATCTGACCTAGTTCAGCTACTCTTAAGAACAACACTAATCACCAAGTTATAAATATTAATTTACTAGTAGTAAATGAGAGGAATGTTGTTTTAATTATGGTTGTGCAGATTCTTAGGAATGGTTTTGGAGACTATCTCTGGTATCTTATCACTAAAGCTTTGATGGATGCTGTGTGTGCACAAAATATTGCTGTATGGGAAGACTTAATACTCTATAGTAATGTATCAGTCTTTACTTGTTTTGAAAATAAACTATGTAAACATGAAAATGCCACTGATCTTCCTACTTAAGCTTTACTGCACACAGAACTTTAATGAGAGGAACATAAAATTTATGAAATCTTTAGATACTCTGCTAGTTGAGTTTTGATATAGATTTTGGAGATAGTTGGAGAATAACTTTAGATGATACAAGCTTGAGAAGGGTAGATTGAGATACTTTCAACAGTCTAAATGACGGACTGAATACTTGTTTGAACAAAAATCAAAAATGATATTGTCCTCTTTCCTCACTTTCTTCCCAAAAGACATAGCTGTTCTATCTAAGCACGTTGGTATTTTTAGAATTGAAGAAAAATCATTCTTTATCAGTAGTTGAATTATTAGGAAATAATTCTTGCTAGATTACTATCTCAAATAAATTTTTATATAAATTTAATCAAAATTTATACAAGTTATTTCTCTAAAATTACAGATTTGATTTTTTTAAAAATTAATATTAGTGAAACCATAGGAATTCATTTGAGCAATGAATGTGGAAGCTTTCTTACATACAGATCTCAATGTTGGTCAACTGTGAAAATTAAATTTTGTTTTGCTGCATGCAGCCCATAATTGATGTCAGAATTTTGAGTTTCAAAATAACAGACATATTCATAAAATGTAGAAGACAATGACGTAACTTGCTATTGCTAATACTAAATCACTGTAGGTTCTATACACAAAACTGCAAAAGACAGTGGACTACAAGAACTCTCTATTGGAAGGCTCTGTGAAGGGCTTAGTTTCTTGGAATCAGTATTGTGTTATTAAAGAAATGAGCCTGTGTTGGTTTTTAGATATTTTGAAGTCTTACTGGCTGACACAAATGACTTTTTTGCTGTTAAATTACATGTGTGGGAATAGACACGTGAACTGTCTCAAGAGGTAGGAATCAATTTGTAAATTTGCTGGATGTGCCTCTCCCCAATTCTTTAAAATATAAAGAGAATGTTATAAAGAGAACTTAGCTGGTAAAAACTGCTTAGTGTAACACCATCTGGATTCCTAGTCTAGGATTTATTTGCATTTAATTATTTTTCATTTGGATTAGGAGGAACAAAATTAGGAATAAGTGTATAATAATACCAGAAACCTGGGTTCTCATTTTATCTAGTGGACAAATAAGAGAACTGAGTACCAAGAATACTGGAAACTGGTAATTTATAAATCAAACTTTTTCATTTAAGCTACTCATCGCCAGGAATCAGGTTGTGATGCATTCTACTAATACTGCCTAAATTTAAATCCTGCCAGGAATTCAGCCAAGCTTTTAAAGACATTTGATGACTTTTTTGCATGGTTTATCCATTTCTGAAGAGAAAATAATAAAACTAAAGAATAACTGAATGAGTTTCCAAATGTTGATAAAGATCTTGCCATGCTTTCCCAATTTTCAGGCTGTTTGGACTGTTTTGTGACTACTACTTAAAGATATGTCAGTTTAAATCCTGAAAAACAATGGAAGAATTGTTTGGCAGAGAAGTCAGCAAGTAGTGTCTTGGCACTGTCTTCACCTTTTTAAGCCAGGTTGCTGACAGCAAAAGGATGAACAGAACTTTGGAAAAAAACCCTCAAAACCTCCAGTCTTCCAGACATAAGTCTAAATGCAAAATGTACTCTAGGGAGACTGCATGTTTTTATGCCATTACTTTAAAATTCTCTGTCTAAATTAATAGGACTTGTATCTATTTTCAGGTAAAAATATTTTTCTCTTTTCTTTACAGGTTAATTAGCTCTTGGTAATTACTTACGCTGACTCTTTAATCTGTGTGATGGCACTTCCACATCAAAACTGATAAATTATTGGGGTGCAGCTACATTTGTTTCTAATTTTCATTCCTTACAAAAAACTCTTAGGATCTAATTCTTGCAAAACTCTTAGTAATAGATGAAGGAATTGGAATACAGGAAATAAATTCTAAGATAATTCCTCATGTTATGTCAAAGACTGCCACAATAGCATTTGCTCTCTGCCACTGTTTGATGTATACTTTTTGAGCAGGCTCAAAGCAATGGTGAATTGAGGCTACTTCAAGTGCTGACAATATGAAGTTTGTAAACAAACAAACAAAACCAAATCAAAAAACCCAGACAAGGGAATTCTGGAAGAAAAGCCTCTGTGCATGGAATTGCCAGTGGAAGATAACAAATGTTAATCTTTTAAGAGAGTAGGAGTGCTGTGTGAAACAATTATTTCATGCTTTGTATATCCTATCTGAAGCACCCATGAAATTGGTTACTCTTTCATAATTTTGATCAAAGATGTGTAGATGTAGGTTTGCCAAGTCCAAATTTAGCAGCTCACCCAAGGAGAAAGTTTTCAATTTTTTTTTTAGTGTAACTTTGGAATACTTTTCCAGGATATGTTCATCAGCTTAAATTGGTTTGAAACTATCTAGAAAAGATCAGTCCCACAGATTTGTTTCCCGTAGTCATTCCTCTCTTACGATGGCTTTTTTTGCAATCATGCAGTTGTGGGGTGTCAAATCAAACTGAAAATTTGTCTTTTGTAGGAATAGTTTTCAGTCAGATGTGTGAGCTGACTTGAACCTATATCACTTTCAAGAGTTCTTGTGCAAATATCAGTTCATCAGGCAGTATCAGCTATTCATAGAAAAGTCTTTTGTGCTGGAATAGCTCCATCTGTTTGAAGAGAGTTCGTTAGTGCTGAAATGTTTCTCACTAAGTAGCATGCTGTATGGTACTGATATATGGGAGAAAAAATCCTTTATGTAGACTGGCTTATAGTTTTTATGCAGTGTTCTTATGTGCATACTTAAGTAATGCCAGCTCAGTATTTCCCTGCAACTCACTCATGTTTCTATTTATACTTACAGTTTGCTTTGATTATCTAAACCCGTAAGTAGGTGCTATTTCTAGCATAGAGGCATACTGAAATAGAGATGTAAAAATATTCTTTGAAGTCTGCTTTTATGACTGCCTTCAAAATCAGAAGAAGCTTTAGAATCCAGCAAAACTGTTCAGTTCAATAAAAGTATTAACAACTTGCCTGTCCACAGAAATTTGAAAAAAAGTGCTGTAGTATATAGCTGAAATGGGTTGAGTTAGATTGTTAAATCTAACAATTAACTCAATTAGATGAGTTAAAATGTAATTGTACTAACAGGAATTGTTTAGAATAATAGAATTAACTGTTCTAGTTTAGCAGTGTATGTTGATATCTTTAGTAGCTAGAACTATGAACTATTTGAGATAAGTCTAAAACCTTTGATTACACTTGTAAGTACAAGTCTAAATTTTATGAACTTTTAAAAGTGACTTTAGGAATGGGGGAAGGCAACTCCCCTTCACATTTCTTCCTGGCTATCATGTATGTGTGTGCACGTGTGTGTGTATAGACGTAAAACAAGGTTTGAGATTTGTATAGTTTTCTTCTAGTTTCTATGTTAAAAATTCAGGTTGTTTCTTAGACTTCTAGATGACAGCTACAGGACTATTGAAGTTGACCTAAGAAAATGAATGCCAAGCTGACTGAGCCAGTAAATTTCTTTCAATCTCCAAGTTATATAATTTTATTTTAATCACCATTCCCTAATGAATAACTATGAAAATATGTAGAGGTATATTTAGATAAAACAATTAATGCTTGAGATCTCTAAAATTCCAGCAAAACCAGAAAAGAATTGACTTAACATCACTAATGTTTCTGTGGCAAAGCAGGCAATGAAGGTAGAATAGAAGGGGGGAAGGGAAGCACCAAATATAAAAAAAATGGCAAAAGGAATGTTTACCTTAGCTACAAATTCCTGGAGGAATTTGAATCCTTAGGTTGTCTTTGTGCTCATTACTATAATTTAAAAATCAAAACAAAGAAACAAACAGCAAAAGAACTT
This sequence comes from Athene noctua, assembly GCF_965140245.1. Taxonomy (NCBI): domain Eukaryota; kingdom Metazoa; phylum Chordata; class Aves; order Strigiformes; family Strigidae; genus Athene; species Athene noctua. The sequence goes on from NC_134039.1 coordinate 21,795,444, forward strand.
TTCAGAAGTGCAAGTCATTCATCACATTGATAAAATAAAGGAAAAGACCATTCGATTACTTGACTTGCTTGTAAACAGTTTTTTGTCCACAAATTATTTGATGTGTCTGTTGTTTTTAAAGGCAGAGAACATATGCCATATTTGCTTCACCTGTTATCACAGCATAGCATGGATTTATGTGCCTAGAAATAAAGGGAAGTATTTTAGACTGAATATCAGCTTTGTTGGTTTTGGCAAGATGACTTAAGGAAATGGTTCTGCCTTGAAAAATACTGTCAGAAACAAGTTTTCAGTGCAGAAACTCTATTAAAGGGAAGAGACAGCTGCTGCTGCTAACTTTTTTCAATGCTATTTGACATAGCAATATCATTTTGTCAGCAATGGCAGAGGCTTTTGTCAGCTCATGATAAGAAAATATAAATATCTTTTGAGAAGTGCGTAATCTGTGACTTTACCTCATCTAAGTTCTTGCCCAGAGAGGCTATTGGGTTTCTGTCTTTGAATTGTTTGTCAAAACTTGACTGCACAAGGCTCTAATTAACCCCAACTAGGTTTGAGGCTGACCCTGGTTAGAACAGGGGATTGGACTAAATGAGCTCCAGAGGTACTTTCCAGCCTAAATCACTGGGTGATTTTTTTGAGTCAGTGGATCTTCCATAAGAAGATAACATTGTAATAGCTGTTTTCTCCATGGGTATCAGCTTTCAGCTGAAATGTGAAAGGAGGAATACTAAGCAAAAATGTAACTATATACACAGATTTATTTTTCTGAGAAGTGCTTCATAACAGGTTGAGTGGAGATTGGTCTTTTGCTGCTGTTGTGTTTGCTAATACAGCTGTAGCTTACATAGACTTGTAAATGTCTCTGAAATTGCAGTTTGTTTAGTAATGATGAAAACTGCGCACCTTCATGAATCCTAGTGCCAAGGAGAAGTGAACTTTCAGTTTAGTCCTCCTCAGCTAAAAAATCAAGAGACTTTGAATGTAGAAATTAAAAGTTTTGTCTTGGGGGGGGGGGGGGGGGGGGGGGGGGGGGGAGGAATTGAAGCTTAAACTGAGGAGGTTGGCTCAAACTTGGTTCAGAGCAGACTGATGTGATGCAGTCTGGATTGGGGTCAATATTTTAAGAAAGCACCATCCCCAGGTTTCTATTAAAAGCTGTATTTTGTTTGCAGTATTGGAGTATTTGTTCTTAAGGAAATAATTAAAATGTGTTCTAGGGGAGAAGACCCTTTCATATCTGTGTGGATATGATGAAAGGTCAGTGAATAATAGTTGAAATAGATTTTGAAAGTTAATGAGATGGGTTAAGGCAGATGGTAACTCATCCTGAATGTGGTAAGCTGAAGAGGAGAAATTTAAGGTGCTTTTTCTTTATGTAGTATTTTTAGTGTTTCTAATCTGTTCATAGATTTATTTGAAGGCAAGGATTATTTCTACTTCATGTTAGTTTGTACGATTTGTTTGGAAGCTTTAAGTGCTTCAGTAACTATTAATGAAAATCCTCTTCATATTATATTGAATTTGTAACTTTGAACTTTTAAACTTTAAAAACTTTGTTGAAAAAAGTGTTGATCAGAATTATATCTTCTTTAGGGACCCAGACCTGTCTAGAATAAGGCATTTTTCCTGGTCTTTTGCTTTAACTGACAGCTCAGGGGTAAATATAACAGCAAAGGGGGCTTGCTAGTGTTAATTGTCTTAAATGCATCATTTAAAGCCAACAACAGCCAAACAAAAAATCCAACACTTCTTGAGAGTGCTTTGTGATGCACTTCAAAATATAAACATATTATGAAGCTGGAGAACAGTATTGACAGTTGCCTCATTTCTGTTTTGGTCCTGTGTCAGCTTGTGTGCACTAACTTGACTGTTACTAAAGGCCTGTTGACTTACATGGTATTGCCCTGTCTTGATTGTCAACCAAGGGAAGCCAGGATAAAAGATTGTAAGGAGCAGGCAAATGTGACCATGGAGAGATGAACTGATGTGTGTCTAACAACATTTGAGTACAGTAAGTAATTTCAGGTGTGCTTGGTGTGGATTAGATCTCAAAGGTGATTTCAGGTGTGCCTGGTGTGGATTAGATCTCAAAGGTGATTAATTCCTGCAAAGTTTTGTGAAAACAGGGAGAAGGATCTATTCTGTATGGGAAAAATATTATGGAGAGCCTCAAAAATTAATTTCTGTGTGAGATGTTAGAGAATCCACTTCTTAATCAAGAAAAGTCCTTCCTGAGTGAATTTTCTGGAGCCTAAAGAGGATGTGTTTGGTTTTTGGTTGGTTTGTTTTTAATTTCTGTATACTTCTGTACTAATTGCAGACTGATGCTGCATTACTGCATAGTTCTGTGCTGTGTGCTAGTATTTCCAGTTTGATTCCTGTTAGAGATTTCCACTGTGCTTTCATATCTTGAACATGTCCTAATGTTCTTAACATTTGCTGGTAGGGCAGAGTGAAGGCTGTCTAATAGACAGCTTCCAAAGTGTGGTGTTCACCAGCATTCAGAAAACAGAGTAAATGTGAACTTTCAGGCACCTCCTAGAGAGAATCTGTGTTGATCACCACTGCAGTTAATTTTAGTCCATGCTTCTGGAAAAAATTTGGAAGCGTAGATAAAAAAAATTGTACAATGAAGAATAGACAGTAGGAAATTCTACGTAGTTTTAGGGTGCAGAGTAAAGCTTGACGTTTTGGTACAAGCAAACCCAGCTGCCTATACTATGTTGGCAGCAGCTGCTATGAATAGCATAGGGGTGAATTATCCCTTCTGTGCCCCCAGCCTCCAAGGAAAAACAAGTTGGGATGTTTCTTTTTGAATAGATTAGTTTCATATGAACAAGGCAAACTATCTGTAAGAACAAGAATTCTGTAAGCAGCTCATTTATGGAGCAGGTATTGAGAACCCCTCACCTGTTGAGTCAGCAACTTTTTCACTTGATCAAGCCTGTTTCAGTAACTGAATGAACGTGAGTCATGACTGCAGTTCTGTTACATTATATGAAAGACTTTGATCTTTTATCTAAGTCATGCTGATTCTTCCAGGTCTTTTCCAACCTAGACGATTCTGTGATTTCTTTGACGGTGGTTTTTGAAGTAAAATCAGTGTACGGGTGTTGTGGGGTCATGGGGTGGTTTTTTTTTTTTTTGTGGTGGGGTATTCAAATAGCCCTCTCCTATTAGAAATGCTGTTATTTAGGAGAAAATTGCAGGAGTTTAACAGAGGGCAAGGAACTGTAAATCCTATACTTAAAGGCTGCAACTGATACAGGGATAGTGAGGAGGCTTAATGGGCCCAGGATATTACTGCTAGATACAGAGCTTGTAAAATGTCATTATGCACACCTATAACTGGTAAGAGTGCTGTCCCTGTTATAAAAGGAGCATTCCAGTTCTGGATGTATTGGTTTGGGTTTGTTTACCTAGAAATTAATCTTAACTTTGAAGCTTGATTGCATAAGAGGACAATAATAACAGGATAGTAGTTCAGAAATCTAAGATTAATTTTAGAGTTTAAGACATAGTTGAAGCAGAAGAGAAACAGAAATGACCCAAATAGTAAACTGTAGCTCTCATCTTTTCTCTCATAAGGCACAACATAAGTGAGGATGAAGTGATATAAATGCTTGTATTTTAGACTAATAATATGCTTCAAAGCATAAAGCAAGATTTGCTTGTTTTAATCTGTGGGAGAAAAAGTCCTTTTATGTCTGTTGTGGTAATGTGTGAAAGTGTCTATTTTTTGACCTTCAAAGAGCTATCTTAAAATATTTTCCTCTCTCTACTTTGTTTTTAATATTTTCCTTTTTAATGGCCTGAAATATATCTGGATGTTTAATCAGTTTTCCAAATAAAGAACAAACTCACCCAATGTTTTTCTTAACCACCTATCAAAAATTAGCTATCCTATGTCCAGAACTTCAGTATCTTTCTCATTTGACATAATGAAATAGCAAATATTGTGAAACCTCCATAGGTGCTTAGCATCCCTTTTGATGAGTATTTGATCAAATATAAAAACCTCATCTTTGAGAGCAAGAAAAATAATAAATTGCTTTTGTATGATTCATTTTACCTGAACTCAGTCTGACAATAGAGGACATTCATTAGCAAAGTTAGATGTATTGCTTTAAGACCGAAAATATTGTAGCTGTTACAAATTATGTAATGAAGCTGTAATGAATGTAAAATTTACTGAGATTTGTTTTAAAATGATTAGTGTGTTGTACAAATGCAATGTACATGTGATTGCAGCTTTCCTGGGCAGTGGTGCAGGTGATGAACTTGGAGTTTACAGTAAATTACAACCGGTTTAGGACCTCGTCTTTCAAGTGTGTAATGTGTAGTTAAATAGGTAGTGCAATAAAATGCTAGCTTTGCTGTTTGTGTTGCTTTGATTCAAGCACAGTGTCTCTTAAGCTTTTCACTGTTCTGTTCTGCTTGCTTAAAACACATGAGTAATGCTGGGGTGGAGGAGTCTTGGCAATGAATTAGTTTACATCAATCTATAAATGGTCAAGGACTGGCACAGAAGGAAAAAATAAACATCCTTTCTGTACACCACTACTTAATTGGAGTGTGTTCTTACTTGCTAAATGATTGAAATGCTGGGGTTTCAACCCCAAGCCCCAAATTAAGGTTGACATAGGGGTGATTCCCACAGCCCTTTATAAAGGGGGGGTGAGTTTACCTCTAAGCTTCCCTCCAGGGTGCTGCCGGCCTGGCAGGGAGAGCCATTGGGTAAAGGAGCCCCAGGTGTCCCACTTGGGGATAAAAGCTGGGACCCCTTGCAGGAAGGGGCAGTGTCTGTCTGTGAGGTGGGTGCACTTTGCAGAGTTCCCTGTTGGGGAAGGATCTCCTGCCTCCCTGGAGCTGGGCTCCAGTCAGGTCTGGCTTTTGTAAATGTGGGCTGTGTAGAGATTCAGTATGTGGCTTCCTTGGCCTTAGGTATTTGGCTTGTTGGCTTGGTTGTCTCCTGTTTCTTCTATGGGAAGCTGCATTTCACCATTTGTTCCACCCATTGTTGGTCATGGGGTGTCGTTGTTGAGGCCAGTGGGATTGATGTCAATTATGTGTAATCTGACTGACTTGTTTGTACCCCTAGTGCTCACCCATGTACTGACCCTTTTGTATCCAATACAATTTGGTTATTGGTTCATCTTTATGCTAGGCTTAATAATTGGCAAAACAATGATGAACTTTATGGTTGGTGTGGTCAACAGGAAAAACTTGTTTTAGGCTTTAGGGCGAGTACCTGGTGACTGCTGTGAAGCTTTTGTGGGGTTTTCTTTTTTCTTTTTTTCCTCTGTTTTAAAATCATTTTGGATTATACAAATTTTTATGCTGGTGTTGACTTTTCTGCTTTCTTAAGAAATAATGTATTATGCTGGTGTGAAAGAAGGAATGAGTGAAAATTGTATGACTTCATAAACACAGCTTTGTGTAACTGGGATTTATAACTTTTCAGACAAAAATATTTAAATAAATTTGTTTTAGTGAGATTAAAGTTTAATCTTTTTTGAAGAAGATACAAAAAAAAATATCAACACAGGAAGGTGTTCTGTGAATGTAAGAGAATTTTGATTTTAAACATGGAAAATGTTATATCACATTGGTACCTACCAGAAAAATGCGAATAAATAGAATTTATAACATGACAACTCATAAGTTAAAATAAGTAAAAACAGCAGCAAGGAAATGCAAAACCAAATAAAAAAAAAAAAAGAGCAAGCGGAGAAGGAATGTTTGGCTCAACATAGTGCTTATAAAAGTTGTTCAGCTTTAAGGATTTTAAGATTTTGTATTCTTTGGGTGAGGGGGAAGGGTCAAGCATTTCAAACAGCAGCATGACTCTTGGAAGTTGCACATTTGGCATTGGCTTGCACTTTGTAACTGGATGCTTATGTTGGTAATAATGGTTGATGCAATGCTTTCTCTTCAAGCACATACCACAAAGGATAATTTGTATGTATCAGTCTGTTTCTAGCTAAAAGTCTAGATGTATACTTGTTAAATTGACTGTTCGTAAAAAAAAAAAAAAAAAAAAAAAAAAAAAAAAAAAATCAAAACCAAAGAAAATCCAACCATAAAAACAAATAAACACTACCACCACCATCCCTCTCCAGGAAAAATAACCCACAAACCCTCAACCTATAAAATGTCAGTCTTCTGTTATTGGGGGGTGGGGGGGGGGGCAGGGTATAAAGGTAAAAATATCAAAAGGTAAAATAAATCAAAAACTATGTGTGGCATAGTATCATAAATGTGGAACTGGTATACTTTTTCAGTGTTTTTATTGTTTGGGCTGGTGTCAGGCTCGTATCTTTGTGTGTGGTCCACTGTCCCCATTTATTTTTAAGGTATATTATCTGAAGTGATTAGAAATAACCAGTATCAGTGAAATTATAATTTGAACTTCCAAAATGTTAAAGTTGAATAGCTATCAAAAGTGGTAGGTAGTTCAGAACTACTTTTAAGTCTGTTTTCTGGGTGAGAAGGCACTTAAGTGGCAGATGCAACCTGAAAGACTTGGTAATTTTCTGAAGGAAGTCTCTAATCTTAATATGCTGGAAAATGGAATACACTATTATGTTACATAAATAAGTGTAAAGAACTGCTGTAGGGGGATAAAGATTGGAAACTTACAAGATAAAGGGAGCTGAGTTGATCCTTTAATGAGTCTACCTTCAGGAAAACCAGCAATTCATGGTGGTTTAAGAGGTTACCTCAGTTAGATGTTAAAGTTTAACAAGTTACCTCCTTGCTCTTTTAACAAAGATTTTTTGTGTCATTCTTTTAGGGAAAACTAACAGCAACAGGCTTGTCTGTTTATATCAGAAAGAACATAAAGAAATGCCATACCTTACAGTTCACAAATAAGCATGTATATAGATGGCTGAGTTGCTGGTAAGCACAGTCTTCTCAGAAGATACATATTGATAGGATGAAAGCCAACAGATACAAATTGTAGCAAGGGAAAATATTAAGTGTTAAGGGAAAAAAAATACTATTAGGGTAATCAGGTAATGGGACAGATTGTCCAGAGAGAGATTTTGGATCTCCCTCCAAGATTCAACAGGACAAGTTCCTGAGCAACTTGATCCATTTTGGCCCTGCTCTGAGTGAGGAACAGGTCTAAATAATTCCCAGATTTCCATTCCAGTCAAAATTATTCTGTGATTTAGGATACTGCCTCCCCTGCTACAGGTGTGGAAACTCTTAGGATGGAGGTGGTGTGGGCAGCTGTATTTTAACCTGGTTTAGGTCTTGAATTGCCAGAGTGCATCTCTGAGCTGTCAAATTACAAATTTCTAGGTGTTCTTGGGGGGGTGTGTATGTACAGAAGTGTTTTTGAAAGTCTTCTCATAACTCCAAGTAACCTAATGGAGCTACTATTTTCATTTTTTCCAAGTAGTACTTGGGGGGGAAAAAAAAGTAGACATCCATTGGCTGTATAACATGTGAGGGGATTTCACTCATTCAAATTATATCTTTAATAGATATCAACTGTCATCATAACTAATTAGTTACAGATCCTTATCAGCTTTTAATGGTAGTAGCTCTTACATGTGAAAATACTGAAATGTCTCACTTTTTCTTCAGAGAAATGTTAGGGATATAATTTGGTCCTGCAGTAATTTCAAGTGCTAAAAATATATTTTAAATCCTGGTAATTTTAAGACTGACTGATAGCTGCAATATGCATGCATGTTATGGATATGACTAACAGCCACCTTTTTATCTTCCCATCTACATTAAAGAGAATGTCATGCAAGTCTTCTGTCAGTCAAAAAGTAGTTTATAAATGCATCCAAAATACTGAAGTTATCCGAGTTTTACTGCACCTTGGGACAAGGGGAAGAGCACTGCTAATTTAAATCCACGTTAAAGTTTTTTTCACAAATTGTCCAGAGTCGGGATGGTCACTGCTTGACATTCACACTTACACCAATGAGTGATTGTTATCAAGGTTTCTTATGGAATTATAGGAAAAGGTAGGATATAGTAGTTGATCTCCTTTGGATTTTTCATAGCTTTTACACCAACAAAAAGATCTTCTAAAGTTCATTCCTTTTTTAGTCTTGCAGTCATGGTTACACAGTAAGAATCCCTTTTAATAAAGACTCTGTTGTCAGATCGTTGGGAGCATGCATTAATTTTCAGTGTTACCTTCCCTGCCCACTGAGTAAACAAAACTGACCTGCCTGATGGTCTGTTATTGGACTGTAAGCAGATCTACTAATTGGAAAAAAAAAAAAAAATAATTAGAATTGTAGACCCTTTAAAACTTTCACTGACTTCCATACCATTTGTTTGTTGGAACAAAACGCAACCCCTCTGCAAGGCTGTTTGAGACACTCACTCCTAGATCATGCTTTACTGGTTTATAGGCAAAAACAGAAAAAGAGGATGTAGACAAAAAAGGCTCCGTTTTTTAAAGTGTGGTCATCGTATTCAACTAAAATATCCCAAATAAAACTAAATATCCTGTCACTTGCTTGCCTCCAAATCTTTTTGTAAATAATGTGACATTTCCCCATTTTTAAATAGCCTGACTGCTGACATGTTTAAATTCAACTTCCTACAAAAGTGTGAATAAGTTATTTTGTGTTGTTGGTTTACTTAATTTTATTTGAGAACAGTAAAACTACCACATAAATATGGCTATCTCCCTCTGTCAGAATTTCTGTTCTGTGGTGGGCTGAGTGTCTCTGTGAGCTGGAGCGCTGTTTCCCTGGTGTGTTTCCTGCACAGATTTTTACCGCCAGGCAATGTAGACCTTCAGCTCTACACTTTGTCAGCCAGGATGGACCACTGAAGGAAACTAGTGGCTTAAATTTTCCTATTCCTGTTACTCTAGAACAACTCTGAAGTATTTGAAAACAAAACCGAACTTAACTGAAGTGTGTCGTGGTTACAATTCCTTGGTTTTTGCTTTGAAGAGTTGTTTCTTTTACTTGCTATTGTGGTCAGTTACCTAGATGATTCTGATTCATAGTAGAACATGTTTTTTCATTTACTTGAGCCTTTTAGTTTTGTAAATGAGCAGGTGGTTCTGCTTTCAACTTTCTTAACATACAAATTGGACTGAAATAAATGCAGAAGGTAAGCTTCTATGTTACAGCCCAAATAGTGCCTTTCCACTGAATCACGGAATCGTCTAGGTTGGAAAAGACCTTGAAGATCGTCCAGTCCAAACATTAACCTAACATTGACAGTTTCCAACTACACCATATCCCTAAATGCTATGTTGACTCTACTCTTAAACACCTCCAGGGATGGGGACTCCACCACTGCCCTGGGCAGCACATTCCAACGTAAAGAAATGCTTCCTAATATCTAGTCTAAACCTTCCCTGGCGCAATTTGAGGCTATTCCCTCTTGTCCTATCGCTTATTACTTGGTTAAAGAGGCTCATCCCCAGCTCTCTGCACCATCCTTTCAGGTAGCTGTAGAGGGTGATAAGGTCTCCCCTCAGCCTCCTCTTCTCCAGACTAAACACCCCCAGTTCCCTCAGCCGCTCCCCGTACGACCTGTGCTCCAGACCCTGCACCAGCTTCATTGCCCTTCTCTGGACACGCTCGAGTCATTCAATGTCCTTTTTGTAGTGAGGGGCCCAAAACTGAACCCAGTCATCGAGGTGCAGCCTCATCAGTGCCAAGTACAGGGGTCAGATCCCTTCCCTGTCCCTGCTGGCCACGCTATTGCTGACACAAGCCAGGATGCCATTGGCCTTCTTGGCCACCTGGGCACACTGCTGGCTCCTGTTCAGCGGGCTGTCAATCAGCACCCCCAGGTCCCTCTCTGACTGGCAGCTCTCCAGCCACTCCTCCCCAAGCCTGTAGCGCTGCTGGGGGTTGTTGTGGCCCAAGGGCAGCCCCCAGCATTTGGCCTTATTGAAACTCCTCCAGTTGGCCTCAGCCCATGGCTCCAGCCTGTCCAGGTCTCTCTGCAGAGCCTCCCTACCCTCGAGCAGATCAACACTCCCACCCAACTGGGTGTCATCTGCAAACTGACTGAGGGTGCACTCGATCCCCTCGTCTAGATCATCAGTGAAGATGTTAAACAGGAGTGGCCCCAAAACTGAGCTCTGGGGGACACCACTCATGACTGACCGCCAACTGGATTTAACTCCGTTCACCATAACTCTTTGGGCCCGGCCATCCAGCCAGTGTTTTACCCAGCAAAGCGTGTGCCCATCCAAGCCACGAGCAGCCAGTCTTACCAGGAGAATGCTGTGGGAAATGGTGTCAAAGGCCTTGCTAAAGTCAAGGTAGACAACATCCACAGCCTTTCCCTCATCCAGTGAGCAGATCGCCCTGTCGTAGAAGGGGATCAGGTTTGTCAGGCAGGACCTGCCTTTCATAAATCCATGCTGACTAGGCCTGATCCCCTGCTTGTCCATTATATGTCTTTTAATGGCACCTGAGATCACCTGCTCCATGACCTTCCCCAGCACCGAGGTCGGACTGACAGGTCTATAGTTTCCTGGATCATCATTTCTTCCTTTCTTATAGATGGGTGTCACATTTGTCACCCTCCAGTCCAGTGGGACCTCCCCAGTTAGCCATGATTTCTGGTAAATCATGGACAGCAGCTTGGCAAGCACATCTGCCATGTGCTTACCAATTATTTTGTTTAAATTTTCCTTTTAAATATTTGGATTCAGTAACTGTTCTGATATGAGAACAGAACAGTATTTCATGCTTATCACATGTCTAAACCATATGAAAGCTTAAAAATAAACAGGTGTATAAAAAAAATCTGTTTTGCTAAAAAGTTTTTCAGATACATAATCATAAGAACTGAATCTAATCTGCATTGTTAACTGAGGATATTTGCTTTAGGTTTTTTCTGCATAGGAATTAGAGCAGGTCTTAAACTGCTTAAATGTGAAGAGTTTATTAGGGCAGGTACTCATGCAGATCTCTTAAATAACTATTTCTTACCTAAAACATGCAAAATAATTTGAAGATCCATCACTGGATTCTGTAAATTCTATAAATTTATACTTCTCCTGAAATTTTTTTTTTTTTTTTTTTTTAAAAAAAAGAGCTTTAGTTTCTACTTTTCTTCTGGGTATACTTTTAAATTGTACTATACTTGTGCAGATTTTAACTTGTACAAGATGTTGTAAATGGAGATGTAAAGACATTCTGCAATCAGTTGTAGAATGCTTTTATTTTTTAAGTTTGGATATTCCTGCTAGGTGTTCATCTCTGCTTGATACCCTCAGATGTCCTACTGTGGTGTCCCATTCATTTTCTGAACTTTTCTGACATTTCATTTCCTTGTGTGAGCACATTAGCTCTTCTGCCGCCCCCTGCTTTTCCATATGAAAAGTCTGGCAAGAATGTTAATAGTTGTGATGGCAATAAGCAATTTATGAAGGTCACCCCCATCTCTCCGTATTTCAATATTTATTCTTGCCAATAAAAAACAAACACAAGTCTCAGCTTTTGTTAACCTTTTTCTTGTTTTGATTGTTGACTGATGGAGGATCACACTTGAAAATGCCATTGTTTGAAGGGCTGGACTATCTAGGTGTTAAAGTAACAACTCTGATTTGTTATAAATGGAAATTTGGAAGCAGTGATAAAGTTAAAATGCATAGCAATTTCTAGTTGCCATGGTGCTTCAACTTGAAGCAATTTTCTTCAGTATTAAAATGCTTCTTAGGTGTTGTCTTTGCTTTTAAGTAGTCACTATTTAAGAAGGAAGTGGCCCTGGAGAGAAGTAATGAGAAACTATTCTGGAATATCTAATGTAACAACCAATGAGGAAGTGTCAGGAAAATTCCTTAGTATTCAAGAATCCATTTGGGACCTGTTTATTTTGACAGTAGGCTTTTATGACACAACTTTAAACCACTGAAGAATCATAACGAATGGTGAGTTACTGCAGGCTTCTCCCCAGCTCTGTATAAGAAGTCAGTTCTTCGAGAAACAAATATGAAGGTGAGTTTGTCAAAACATAACTTTGAGTCAGTAGACTGGATCAGTCTCCACTTTAGCCTGTCCCTGTGTGTCAGTCAGCTACTCTGGTTCACGTGTGCTTGCTCTTCTCCCCAATTCTGGACTGTCAGTCCTTTTATCAGTTATCTTAATGCACCTGCAATTCTTACTTTTATGATAATCAAAAGATTATTTGTCTGACTGGACATACCACTTTAGAAAGACTTTACACCTCTTCCAGAGCTTTGATATCTTGCATCAATAATTTTCGGTGTCAGAGCTGTTAAGAGTTAGACTTGGGTCCCCCACGTGGAATTGAGCTGCACTACAGCTCCCAGCTTTCTCAGCTGAACTGCTGTTATTTACTCTTTTTTTTCCCTCTAGTTTTATTTACTCTTTTTGTTTCAAATGAGCACCTTCCATATGTTGCTCTTGAATAAGAGCTTTGGTTTTTAACAAAATAAAAATAGTAAAGAATTCTATAAGTTACTAACCATTTTATCTTGCAAAGACTCTGAAATGTCACACGACTTTGATGTATAAATAGTAATAACCCCCAAATGGTAGTCTAAAAGCTAGCTGTAAATTAATTTGTATTGAATTTCATTTAAAGAGCTTTAATACTGAGCACTGATACTTTACTTTGTCACTCTAGCTGCATGGCATATAAAAATTGTCCAAAAGTGTCTCAATAAATCACTTCAGTTAAGTTGTTTTTTCATAACATGCTTTCTATTTTAAAGCAATAGCATTTAATTTTGAAAAACTTGAGTTAAAATCTACTCCTTTACTGTAGGCACATAAAGATTGCAGCTGGTGGAGTCATTCTGTACAGTGAACAGGCTAATTAACACAAGTTGCATAATGCGTACTCCAGATTGCAGCACTGGCTTCTTTAAAGAGCTTGTGTAATGTTTAGTGAAATGTTCAGTACTCTGTGAGCCAAACGTGGCAAATAACTCAAAAGGACAGGGTTTAGAGTTAATTTGTACTTCCACATTTTGCCTGGTACCATGTAGCTGCTGTAACTCAAGGTGTCTTTGCAGAAAAAAATACTGCAGCTTGTAGGTTAAAAGTCTTAGCCCTGTGTTCGGCTAGGGTTAATGTTCACTCTGATCATTAGTGAACCATCAGTAGAGAAGTGAAGTTACTAGTATTTCCAGGCATACAAAAAAACTTGCCTCAGTTGTTTTTCATTTTTTTGGTTTTGAAAGCAATGAATATCTTTATTTTCTAGTTAGTCACTGAAAACATAACAATCTACTAAATATAGCATATAGAAGTTTTAAATGCCGTTATTTCAGGCTTCAGGCTAAGGCATAGCTGGACAGTGATGATCCTAACAGTAAAAGATGACCTCTTCAAAGCAGTGTCCTGCAACTGTTCAAAGTTACCTAATGGGCAAATCTGAAATTTCCGTTCCAGCTTTATCCCTGCTTCCAAGTGCAGTAGAGCGATGTTATTTGCTAGAAAGCTCTATTTGTTCCAGAAAGGTTTTACACAATTTCCTCTCAAAAACTCCAGGAGACTACTCACATAGCTGGAATGCTATAGGCTGTATACCGTTGTCTGGATAAATGTCTTTTATTAAGTGAAAAAAATACAGTAGAAGGTTGCATATTTGGCACCTCCATGTTGGCTTATTTAACATGGAAATTATTTGAGAAACAATCAGAAAAACAGTAGTGAAAGCTGCCTTCTAAAGAATGCTTTTTTGACCCTGCCACATTGCTGTGATCAGTTGTGATGAGAAACAGATGTTTATATTCTGGTTTTCAGTCTATTGTTCTACCAGCTCAGGAGCTCTATCCTCATTTTGGTGCCAAGAATAAACCACATCACCTCAAAGAGCAGGTGAGTTTTTAAAATGTGCCTACAGATTAGTCTTTGTGTCTGTCAGCAGCCAGTAGAACTTAAGTTGCTTGTTAACTCAATTAAGGTGACACAACTGAGCAGTATGTTAAGCCTGAGATGGTTTACCTGCCAGCAAATTCTGCTGGAACCTCCACATCCACAACACTCAAGTTGTTAATGGGATAGTGTTTAGAGTTAGAATTCCCAAGGGATTTAATCTTGTAGCTTCAGGCACCTCAAGAATTATTTCAGAAGGGATGCCTGTGCTGACTGTAGTGTAGAGATTCCTGGGCTGGCTTTTAAAGAGTTAGCTTACACACCAAAAGCAATTAAACCATAGTGAAAGGTGGAACTTGACATGTTGTTGAAGCTTTCTTCACAATGCCTCTGCTTTGCTTGCACTTTAAAACTCCCTCTGCAATCCCTCACTAGTGATTCCTGTGTTTTCACAGTTTCATCTGTGTTACTTCAGGTACCTTCTGTTGTGTCAGCTTGGCTCTTCTGTGCTGCTGCTGTTACAGTGAAGCTCATAATTTCAAGCGCATTTGGCAGCTCCTTTGTTCCTTTGATAGCAATCTGTAATTGTGTATTTACTTTGTGCTCGATTTTAAATGCTTCTGTGTTTTTTTAAGATTGCTTTGTGTTTTGCAATTAATTAAATAATCTCATTCGTGTAGTTTCTCAGATTTAACACCAGATGCTTCCAAAAGGTGTTGTTACTCAAGGAGCTTCTTGTGATGAGAATTTCTCATTTTGTCTCTTGTTTCTGATCACCAGCAGTTATAAGTGATGAGAAGCAAAACCTAAGACTGTAAGACTTTCAGTTGCTACCAGAGTGACGCCATCTTAGACAGATTTACTTAACATCCTGACATTTCTTTAAGTCCCTTGAGTTCACTATAGCAGCTGTCTAAAACTGTAGATCTCATTGTCTTAACAGCCAAGTGTGTAATATCCTTATTAATTTGAGTATTCTTTACTAAATTGACTTGCAGTGTTAAGTGCAGTGTGTGTGTTGCTGCTTTAAAAATACACTGAACCTTTCAGTTCAGGAAGTGAGGAATACCTTCGCATCAGAATCACCATCAGCATCAGGCTTCTGTTAGCATCTGCTTGTTGGATCCCTATGGCCCTCTTGTGTAACTTTGTATGAACAAAAGCCTGTTTCCACATTGCCTAAATGTGTTCAAACTGTTTTTTGAAATAAAAATGATGCTTTGAGGAAGTTGCTACAGGTGCCTTTAGGCTATCATCTTGCATCATGTGAAGAAAGACCTTGTAAACTGACTTAAGGTTGGGTGTTGGGATTTTTTTTGTTCTGGTTTTGAGGTCGTCCCCCCCCAAAATATGCTAAAGCTTGCTTAATGTCAGAAAAGGGGTGGGGGATGATGTTTACAAAGGGAATTAAAATTTATTTCTAGAGTCAGTAGTAATCATGATCTGTGTAGTGTATGAGGAGTAATAGTCTTAATCTGTGTGAACAAAAGGCAGTTTTGGATGTACTCCAACAAATAAGCTACCTTTAAAATGCAAGTAAAATAAAGATTAGAACAAGAGACCTGTAGAGACTGTCTGGTTTCTTAATTTTAAATATTAGGGTGGCATCAAAGTACTGAATCTACTGTAAAAGGAAGTAAAATAAGAGACAAATTAATGCAAGAAGTAAGTCTGACACAGAAAGGGACTGGAGAAGTTAAGGCAGCTGTAGATGTATGAAATGGAAAGTGAAGTGAGAAGTTAGTGTATAAGAAGAGAGACTGGACAAAAACAGAAGGGGGAAATAGGAATACACATTCTTTTGTTGAGTTCGCTCTTACAGGATATATATAATAAATATCTCGTATCTAATGTAATATTGGAAGGATAAGCCTGGAAAAGGGAGTGTATAAGGCTGGGAAAGGTCTTTGAAGAAAATGATTGTTAGTTTGACTAGAGTAGCCCCAAAGTATTTCAGTAGTCTGCTATGTGCTGAACTAACTGGTAGTTTATGAGCTTGATTTTTGTTCCAGAGTTTCTATTTATCTTTGCAACCTTGAGCTGGAGGATCAAACTACAGTGATTTGAGAGGAAGGACTGGCACTGGATGAATTTTCTTCTGCGCCTGTATGGCTTGTTGGAGTTTTATGAATACTGGATCATTTCTTACATATCTTGATGATTTCTTCCTCCTTTCTCTGTGCATTCTTATTATGGGATTTGATCTCTCAACTTAGAGTTAATGGTAAGGCCAGGTTTGCCACTGGTACAGTCTTGCACTCAACCCATTCTTTTCCTTTTTTATTAATTTTATTATCTTCTTGCTCTCACTCTATCACATTTTGGACAGAAGGGCAGTAAAGACTGAAGATACAATGAATTGCTTAAATTATAGTAGACCCATGTTGTTGTTCTTTTGGTAGGCTTTTGAGTCTGCTTCCTTGATGAGGCCACTCCTCTCATTATTAGGAGCATTTGCAGATTGACCTCTCTGGTCAAACTCTTAATGTAGAAGTTGGTATCTAGTCAACTGATGCTCATCTTGATTGGTTTTAATAGGACTCGAGGTTGGTACTGCCAGTTAGATTTCCATGTTTACTTGTGTCCTATTTTCTGGAAGGATAGAGCTCTCGCATAAAAATACAAATATACATACGTAACTTCTAAATTATTAAAGAAGAAATAACTTCATTTAAGGAAAATTAAATATTTTATTAATAATTTGTATATTAATGTATAAATGGATCCTGGATTAGTGCTTTCTTCATGGGCAAACCGATTTTTTTTTTTTTTTTTTTTTTTTTTTTTCCCATTGGTAAAACAGACAAGTTGGATCGGTACCACTGTTGCTTCTCTGGAAGAATGTTCTACATAAAAATTAAACCTTGAAAAAGCTTGGTTCATTTAGTACTTGTTAGAGTTATTTAGACTGGGATTATTAGTAGTTACAGGGGGGAAGTTGTTCGGTGTTTAAATAAAATAATCAACATATGTTCTTATTATGAAAATATACAGGATAAGTAAAGACACCTATGTTGTTAGATATTAGATCCAGTGATGTTTTCTGATGCGTATAGTCATGAAGCAATACTTCTGTCTAAAAGTTTAAAGGATCTTTGTCTGTGGGCCATTCCCAACTCATTATGGCCACTAGTATCTCCTACTGCAGGCTTCTTCATTCTCAGAAAACAACAAGGAAGGAACCTCAAAAAACCCTACCTTTGCCTCTTACGTAACTGCTCTAACTTTTTCTTGAAAGTGGTGCAGATCAAGAAAATGTTTTGAATGTTCATACAATGATTATTGCTTTGGAAAGAAACTCTGAAGCAGATTTTTGGGTCTTATAAGATGAAGTAAGCATTTCTCCACAAAAGGGAAGATTACTGACAAGTTAAATATATATTAGTGACACGCTTGCTTCATTTAAAAGAAAGTGTTGGTATTATTCTGACATCAACAGGAGATTATCCTCCTGTATACGTCCAGTAAACTTGCCTTGCTATAAGATCACTGTCAAGCCTATCTGTAATTAATTCACTTTCAAGAGCATCTTGATTTCCTTGTCAGCAGTGCAGTAGTTTTATAATAATAAATTGCTAATTCTTATGTCCTTGCTGGAGGACAATCTTGTTAGGATTCTTTCTTGCCAGGAATTGATCATCTTGGATAGGACTTGTAACTGAACTTTAGACGTTGCTGTACAATTGATTTGTGTTACTGTGAGAGCACTGCATAGGTGCATCCTCAGCTCTAGAGCCTTTTGTTGGAGATGATATAAAATTAGAGCAGAATTACTTTGCATTTAGTAATGTGTGGTGGAAGTCTCCACTATAATATTGTTGGTTGAAGTACATAGTAGGTCCTGTGGTAGCTAATCCTGAGTACTATACTCTTTCCAGAATTTTAGATACCTGTGTTTATATGTGTATCTGTGATTCTATGTCAGTTGTGTAATAACTGAGGGTTGTAACTGTTTAAATGTTCCCTGCCTTATAAAATTCTTCAAGATTTGTTTTCTAAGTATATGAAAAACCCCAATATTAAAAACAAGGAGTGAGCCTGTTGAGGATGAGACATGCCAATGATTTCATCAGTGCTGGAGTCTCAAATTGTAAAAGCCTGTTGTCCCCAATCCAGTTTATTAGAGCAGGAGCCTGTGTAACATGATCAGGGTGAATTAGGCCCTTGTTAAAGGCAGTAGTGGATTTCAGAATATGCAGATTTCTGCTTTCTTCACCGGTTGTCTCAAATGTGTTGTAGAAAATAGTAAAATGATTGTACGTTTGTGTGTACACTGTATTTTAGCAAGAATAATCAGGTGCACATGAGAAATTGCATCCAGTGCAGAATGCAGACTTTGAGATACCAAAAACAGTGCAAGCCAATTGGAGTCAGTTAGGGAAGCACAACCTGTAAGGAGAGATTACTTGGCCTACAGAAGAGAAAGCTGAAAGAGAACATAACTCCAGAAATACATTAATCGCTACAGCAAAGCGGGATTAATTAGTTTTCTATGTTTCTGATAGTTAAGACAAATAATAATGGTCTTAAGCTGAGGAAAAACAGTCTAAAAGGAAGAATGTCCCTGACAGTTTCATAAGCCTGGATGGGACAGACTACAGTGATAATGTGTATTTGTATGCATTCATGATGCTACTATACCTGCAAATTGTTGGGTTTTTTATAAACATAGCTGTTGTCTAGATTTATTGGCTAAGAATACACTGTGCATGAGCATCATTGTTCTCACTGTCAATATGTCACTTTGTTGAGCTGGTTTTTGTTTGGGTTTTGTTTTTTTCTATGTTGTTCTCTGCATTTTGAAATACTTTATAAATACATATTACTTTCAGGAGGGATTTTTTGTTTGTTTTTCGTTTGGGTTTTTTCCATAAGTAAATTCATCAGTTGCATTCTGTTGCATAATGTGTGCTTTTTTTGGTCTGTCTTTCCTCTTGCTATATCTGAATAATGTCTTTGAAGTAAGTGTCCCGATCCAGCATCGGGGGAGGTTTCAATGTGATCACAAGAACAAGATTAAGACACAAACAAGGTCAAATGCCATACACCCAAACCAGTTTTTATTATTAAAAATGAAGAGGGGTAGTTATAGGACAGAATGGAAGGAAAAGACAGAAATCAAGAAAGGATGCGGGATAGAGTCACAAGAATAGTCACTACCATGGATCCAGCAGTGTCCTGTTGGTCCTCAGTCTTCAGTTCATCTGTGGTGGGTGCACACAGAGCAGTTTTCTGTTGTTAATTTTTAAGTTCATAGTATCTGCTGATTAGCATATCCGCCCACATTTAGGTTATTTTTTTTTCTCTAGTCCCACAGGTTTTTGCTGCCTCTGGCTTCTGGGGCAGAAACACTCACCTCTCATCAGTTCATTAGCAATGCATGCATGGGGTCTGGCCTACACAATAGAGCCACAAATGGCTACAAGATGGAGCCACTGATAAACATTTGGTTTCACTCGGTCCACATCTGCCCCTTTGAGACCTATCTAAGGAGTCTGACAATGCAACTGCAAGGGAGTGGGGGTGCATCCTTCAACACACTCCTTCTTCCTTGGGTGACGTTCCTCAACAAGCTTTGAGACAGTCATTTGACATTTCACTCTCTCACAGTAAGAGGTTTTTATTCTATGCTTACATGTAAGGTAAGGTACTAGTCCTTGACTAAGATCCTTTATTTTTCTGAATCATGTGTAGTGTACAACACAAAATACCACTTGGTTTCTGGGACATGAAAGAGGTCTTCGAAGTAAAAACTGTCATACAGTTGGTAGCCAGTATACATTTGTAATGATATCAGGGTATCAGAGCAGCTGTGTTATATGGTACCTATTCAGTGGTTACTACAGATGAGAACTAGTATAATGTACCTTGCTGTCTGGCATGTTGAGGAATCAGCTTTGCTTTGCATGCTGGAGCAAGAGTTTTCAGCATTTTTTGAGGAGCTAAATTTCTGATTTTCCTTTGTTCATCTGGTTACACAGTTTTTATATGTAAATACTCCTTCTTCAGAGAGATAAATTTTTGTCTTTTGGGAATTAATGCTGTTTTTCTTACGTATGTAGCAATGGCTGAGTAGACAGCCTGTGAAACAAGTAAAGTCTCTTAGTGCTTTTTCCTACCTAAATGTTGCTTTCTGTGATTTGTTGTTGGCAAAATTCTTGATGGAAAGCACAGTCAATTCATCTGAAATACAATATTAACCTTGCTGTGATGTAACGTAGGGATGTAAGCATGTTCTAGAGGATGCGTCACAACTTTGCTTTTTTTGGAAGTTTGGTTTGAAGTCTAAAGTGCCATTAATAATTAAACTTTGTGCTATGGTGTGGAAATATTCCTGTTGGGAAAAACAGATTTTTTTATTTGTTAATAAACTAGTGAATTGGGAGTGCAGGTTGTACACTATGACATTAATATTGATTTAATATATTGTTTTTTAATAGGTGGAGGGGAGAAAAGCTGCAAGCATCAGTTTGCTATCATAAATAATTATATACTAGTTTCAAATAATGTGAGTGCATTCCCTAAATGCATATTCAAGGGTAAGATTTTGTTGTTATCTTAAATGTTCTGTTTCATTATTACACTGATAACCATGTTCCTATGGTGGAAAAAACATTAAGGCTGTCTTGCGGATGTTTGGCCCAAGTGGTGGTGTTTTATAGCTCAATCTTAACTGTCTAGTAGATGGAGGTTATTTTTTTAATCAGTGGTCATCTAGAATATAACTTCAAAGTGGTTGTACTAGGCAAACCAAAGAGATTTGTTTGTTGTGTATGTTAAGACATTTAGGAAAGAATGTACTAAAAATAGAGTAACTGAAGAGTGTGGGTGCAGCTAAAAACTGCACCAAAGTGTGTCATGGTATTTGTTAGTACTTTATTCTGCATATGCATGTGGGTTGTTTTTTTCTCCAGAATTTTTAAAATCCAGAATTTTTAAAAGTTTATTTTGTTAAACAGAACTTACTTTTCAATAAAGTTACTATTAACACCACTTCTTCCATTTTGAGAAATGATGAATGCTTCCCCTGTAGAAGCAATTTACAGTATCCCCTTTTGTTATTGTACGTGAATTCAGCTTTCTGGCTTATCTGCACTTTTCATGTCTGTCTCCTCCCTGCTCTCTAAGCTTGAGTCCTGCTCAGTTGTACCTCATCTCTTTCAGAGCATTCCATCTTTCTGATTGTCTCTTATGGAGTCCTCCAGTACACATTCAAAGTTGGGGGACAAGACTGGATCTCCATACTCCATAGAGTTCAATGGTGGTGTGGTTGTTTACTGTTAATCAGTTCCTCTAACACGTTTGTCTTTTTGAATACTGCTGAGCTGATGCTTTTTGAAATTACCGGGCAGATCTCCAGACCTTTTCAGAGAGGTAGCACCAAATGCAATCCTCATCTTTGTCTGTATGTTTCTCTTTCCTGAAAGAATCACTTTGCAATTAATGCCTTCAGTTTCAATTGCTATGTTGTATCTGAGGCACAAGCTATTATGGGTTTTCTGAGCAACTCTCTTCAATCTAATCTTGCCTATCCTGGATAATTTCATATCAATTGCAAATTATTCCTATCTATTCACTTGCTTTTTCAGATAGCTTATGAATATCTTGAGTATAATGGCCTTTTGTGTTTTGCATTTTCCTAGCCGTACATACAGAGGACTCTGTTTTGTTTCATTGCAGTTAGGCTTCTTTAAGAGACCTGAATGAAGGACTTTGTAAAAATGGGAATTTTTTTTTGAGATAAGCATATGCCACTGATTCCATTGCGGTAAATGTGCAAGGTGAGGCTTTCCTCTACAGAGGGGATGTTGACTCTTTTGCTGTATACTGTATATATTAAAATATTTGTTAATTATGTGCTTCATTATCATACCTGATAACACCCAATACAGAAACTAAACTTAAAAAATGTGGATCACTTTATAGCACATAGGATCACCATTTGGCATCTTTGTTCTTCTGATATGAAAGTTAGTTTGAGAGGTATGTTGTTAATGTTATACTACTCATTTTTTTCCTTATTTCCTTAGAATTATTAAATACTATTTTGATCTGGTGGTTTTACTGCAGTTTACTTCTATCAGCTCTATCAGCTCCGTAAAATAAATCTTTGGTACTGACTGCTTTGAGACAGTTTATAACTCTCTTGCCGATAAAGAAACACTTTGGCACTTTTAAGGGGAACTTTGTTTCTCCAATGAGAAAAATGAGTCTAGCTCTTTTGCTGTGGTTTTGTCAGTCTTGAGTGCTCCTTTTTTATCTTAAGATCAAATCACTTCAGATTCTGGAAGATTTTTGTCTGTCTGGAGAATGATTGATTTTTGTGCCACATGCCAGAGGTGATTTTTCTTTTCCTGCCAAATTGCGGGTTTACATTTTTGCTTTTGTGCTTGGACATGAGTTCCACTTTTTGAAAGGTCTTTTTTCTTGTGGGTTTTATTTAGTGGTTTTATGTTTTGAAGATTGAAACTGGATAAGAGTTGGCTGCTGTGTTTACCCAGCAGCTCCTCTGCCTCCTCCCCACCTCCCCACTTGCTTACTGCCAGCTGGAATGGAAAATTCTCGACTTTCTGGTAGATGGCAGCATTTACTGCTTGCTCTCCTGCCCATCCCAGTGCTTTGCTGCAGAATCTGGATGGCTAGCTTCAGTTAATATGTGCTCATATAGGATTAACATATTAAAGCAAGGGGGAAACTGTTGTCAGCTTTCTCTTAGACTCGGAGTGAGCATTACCAAAGGTGTGATACTGTGGTGATGTGCCTTTCTCTTTTTGGAAGCATTAGCATTTTTCACTTGGAGTACCTCAGCTGAGGTTTTTCTTTTTCAACTCCTAGGTTTGTGTGGTAGTGCTTGGGGAAGACGGATTAGCTCAGCCTCCGAGTAAGAGATGATACTAGTCTGTTGCACAAGTCAAAATGCTGACTGCAGTATACATATACTGTAAATACAGTATACGTAAACAGTGTATATTTAAGATTAATTAAACTCAAGGCATTGAATTTGAACATAAAGACTAGGATTCTGCTAGAAAGATCTGTCATTAGTATTGCCTTGTTTTAGCAGCAGAGATTGTCCAGACTGTTTAAAGCAGGTGGTTATTTTCAATCTTTATTTCAAGCTTGCAGTATTTCTTCCTCTTTGCAAACCTGTTACAAGAACACAGTCAATATCCAGCCTAATATTTTACTTCAGTGTAAGCCTAGAAGTGGACTATGACTACAGTCGAAAGTAATGTGGGAGTAAGGCGTGGAGTAAAATTTAATGGGACACCAATGAGGATGTTGGGATAAAAGTAGGTACGTCAAGAGTGAAGCGAATTGTGATAGTTAGTTTTTTCATCCCTGCCGTAAAAACAACCATGCTTGACTTCATTGGGTAGCCATGCTTTAAACCAGTTAGTACATGTGAGGTGGAAAAAGTGGCAAAATATTTTTTTACTGTTGCTTTTTATGTCCTTGAAATGATTGAATGTGAAGGGAGGGAATGAAAGTAGTTCATTGCATTATGGAAATGCTGACTTTTGTCTCCAAATCAATTCAAGGAACATAATGAAAAGTTAAAATATGTTCATCATGTTCTTCTTGTTAACAAAATCGTTTGAATAATTTTTGCTGATCATATCGAAGACACTTTAAAATCATCAGAACATATGGAAAATTTCCTGAAGAATTTGTAATTCACTGACTGGTAAAAGCATTAGCCTTTATGGAAGAACTTTATAATACCTGTGCTGCAAATGTTAAATCATGTGTCGCTTTCCTAATGAACATCTCTAACACGCTGCACTTTCTTTGAGCTATAAATCTACTGGAATCTACTAAATCCTTATGTGTCTTGAAGGCAAAGATCACTGGTGGCTTAGGAGTATCTTAGTGTGAATAAATAAAATCATTAATTCAGAAGAGGAAAGAGTTGCTTTTATTGCTACAAAAGGTTTGATATGTAAATTATGTTATTGCTAGGAGTGGAAATCTGTGGCTCAGTTTAATCTGTTCTTGTCCTCCCTTTCCATCTCCCTCCCCTCTGTCCCAGCCTTGAGTAGATAGCCCAGAGGAAAGAAAGTATTTTTTTCTCAGGAAACTTACTTTTTTTTCCACTCTGAAGGCAAATTCTGTTCTTTGTATAAAAATTTATGTAAGTCCTTTTTCAATATCTTTGAAACTTTAGATGAAGTAATGGACAAACAAATGTGAGACTTTTTTCTGAATAAATTTACCTTCTGTCCATTTCACTAAAGATGCATGTAGTTAGGGTAAGAACTGTCTCTGTGGCAACCTTCCTGCTCTTGCTGTTCAAGCCAGGAAGAACATATGAGGCCAATCTTAATCGCTGTAGACTATCTTTTATTACAAACTCTGTCTTTTCAGGACAAGCTAAATGTTTGGATGGGATTTAGTTTTTGTTTGGGGGCAGTGGGGGTGTTTGTTTTTTTTAAAAAAAGTTGCACTTGTATATTAATTTACACTCCAGATCAAGTTACTTCTTTCAGATGCTTCTGTTAATAAGTTATGTATGTTCCGCATTAAAATATTAATGGAGGATATATCTGATTCCTTGGCACAAGAATAAGATTTTTCCAGGTGAAGTGAGTTGAGGTTGCAAAAGCCATGCCAAGTACTGTAGTGCCAAAGGAAAGGATTACCTTCTGTGTAATTATTCTCAGATGTACTTCCTACAATTAGTTATTGCATCACACTTCCCATCATGAATAAAGTTGTAAACAGTCAGTTTTTCCAACTCTTTAGGTTATGCTTATATGAATCACTTAAATCTGAATTGTTCTGGGATACTGGTAAGGATTCTGAGGAAGGAAGTTGACACCTGAGTATAAATTCTTGGTGTTTTCAAAAGCAAAGAAGAATTGGGATGATTTTTAGGACATTTTTGGGACCTGTTGCCACACTAAGCTCTATTTGTTCATGAAGAGGCACAAATGATCTATACATGGTTTGAAAGCAGAAAGCTGTCGAGAGGGGACACCAATGTAGTAGGCAGTTCAGCTTTCTAGACTTTCTTCTACACTTTAAAACTTGGGTAAAATATTTGAAGGTTCTGTGTTAATAAAATTGAAAGCTTTGAAGTAAATGCATGTTACAGGCAAACATAAATGCTGACACTTCTTACTATTTTTACTATTACAACCAAGACTTAAAAGAGCAGAAATGTTTTATCTCATCTTTAAAATAACTATCTAGGTTTTAAAATTAGTATCCAGAAGGAATACATTTGATAATCATCAAAGGTAACTTCTGTCTTCATACTCAACAGGAAATTCAAATGCCTGTCAGTCGCCTTATACAAGTCACTTCTCAAGCACACACAAGTTTGCAATAGTTTGTCAAAAGAGATTAAAAAGAAAAGGAAGAAGGAATATACCACAAAGTAACATTAAAGAATAAAAATACCCCTGTATCTAAGAAAAATGTTAGACTTGTTGTTCTTTAGTAAATCATGTATGAAATGTGAAGTGGTGATAGTAATTTTGAACAGTGCTACAATGATGGCACTAAAATATCTGCATATATGCGCGTAATGACACTGAATCTTCTTTAGGTACTGCTGTACGGTCATGTGTATCCCAGAACTTCTTGTTGGGCTGTGGTGTGTCTTCCACTGAGATGGAAGCTGCAAGTATATGCATTGGGAGCTGCCCTCCTGTAGGTTGAAAAAATAAATGGCCATTAATACTTGATTAGTAACCTCCAATTAGTATTTGGGTTTATTTCACACTGCTGTCTCATTAGTCCTCGCAGGTATAAGACATCGCCAGAAGTAAACACCTGTAATACACACCTTGTTAAGAAAAACAAAGGCTTATTTTTCACTAGTGGCAAAATGTTGCCAACTCATCGCAGTGCGGCTGGCATTGCTCTACAATTGAGAGTACACTAATGTAGTTTTTGTAATACTGTAATATCTGAGCATTATAGTCTTAGCAGCTAAGGTTTTATCAATGATCCATAATTAATGTTTCATAATTATTGTAGCAATACTGCATGTGTATATACAGAGTGAATTAGGTCATTGTTTCAAGGGTTTTGAAACGTAATATAATTTGCTTGAAGCCCAACCTAAGATATTGTATGGAAACCTGTAGCTCTGTGTAAACTGTTTTTAAAGCACTTAAGACAGTTTTAGATGGAGGAATTCATCTGATAAAAATGTTAAACTTCTGTTTGCCTGCAGATGGTTTCCTGAGAATTTTGTAGTTGAACGTGATGTAGGGGATGGTCTGGTAGGGTTTGCTCTGTGCATGGTTGAGTTCTGCATCTCAAATGAATGTTGTGAGTTTTGTCTACAAAATCGCTTACTGTTAAAACTGCATGTGTCAGTGATAAATTTCTTTGTGTATAATACATTGTAGTAGAGAGAGCTGCTTTTGGGAGGAGAAACTTGTAGACAAATTGACATAAACACTTTTTCATGTTTTGTCCATTTATGCTGTTTGAACACTGGTGTGCCTGGACTCAAACTATACTGCACCAAGATTCTGTTTTTCAAGCATTGGATTAATACAAGTCATTCAGTCGTTTTTTTATATTTTTTCATTTTGAGTGAGGATCAACAACAGTTTGCCGTATCTTTTTTTTAATTTATTTGAAGTTAGGCAATTATTTTAGCAGTTTGCTTTGAAATCTGGAGTCACAAGTGGCTTAAAAGGTGCAAAGTCAACAGCAGTCTTTAAACACAACCAAATTTCTGCTTGTTCTTTTCATTTCCTCAGCAGTGGATTAAAGTAGTAATGTTCTCATGTAATCAGTGGAGAATGAAGCATTTAACCTTTCTTTTTCTGTTTTTCAAGTAGGATGTCAAAACAATTCTTTTCCGTTTTCATGTTCAATACTGCTTTGTGACTGTATGTCAATGTGTGTGTGTATATA
The DNA here is from genome assembly GCF_965140245.1 of Athene noctua. Classification (NCBI taxonomy): domain Eukaryota; kingdom Metazoa; phylum Chordata; class Aves; order Strigiformes; family Strigidae; genus Athene; species Athene noctua. The sequence goes on from NC_134039.1 coordinate 21,822,131, forward strand.
TATTTCTAAGTAATACCTTAATCTTAAAAAAAAAGCCTATCAGAGGCTGCTTGAAAGAGAAGTTTAAGTGAAGCTGTGAATTAGTTTCCTCTGGCTTGTATTGAAGCAACACATATTGGCTACCTTACTCATTAATTTTTCTTTTTCCTTTTTGGACTAATTGGGTTTTTGGAGTTTGGTTTCAGTATGCAATATACCACACTTTACCACTCAACTTTCCTGTGATTTATTTATTTATTTATTTATTTTAATTGCTTTGGATGAGAATGAGTCTTTTACTTACAGAAAGTCAAATCTCCAGTGTTGACCTTTCTGTTCTTAAAGATACTGTAAATACACTTTATTCCCATGTCAGTGTGAGTACATGTTAGTTTTAAAGATGGGTATTGTTAGAAAATATTAATAGCTTGCAAAATATTCTTGGTGTTTACGGTCTTAACTAAAATTTTACTGTAGGATTCAAAATTGAAGAGATTTTTATTAGTCATATAAATGCAATTTAATTGTTGGTTTTCTTGTGGTTTTGGTTTTACCTTATTTCCTGAGAATCATGTTTGAATGGCATCCTGAGTAAAGATTGTTGAAGGACTTGAAATATTGGAGTAATAATGAAACTTCATTCCTGGGCTGTTGGTCTGAAAACAAAAGCTAATTATAAAAGCATTTAGTGTTGCTCCTTCTAGTTTTTCTTGATGCGTGTAAGTTTTTTCATATTGAGGGCTATAAAGCTCATTAGGTCAGTTAAATTGAATTTAATGAAAGGGAAAGCCATCATATAATGATTTTTGTCTGTGCTGGTTTTATTTTAACTGTCACTTTGATTAGATTTGCTTTCAGCAGGTTTAAGTGGTTGGTATCTGACAGTAGGAGGTCTTGGTCAGGATAGCTCTGCTGAATTGGTGGCAGCTTGTATGAAAGGAAAGCTGGTGACATTAACAGTTAATCCAGCACTGTGCTGGATCTGGTGATTCAATTGAGAATAAAATTAAACAGCTACATCCTAGCTCGTGAATTTTTAGTCCAAGTATATTCAGTAGTATTCCTGGTTTAGGCATCTATCTGTGGGAACTCCCTAAAACGGACTCTTATATCAAGTATTGGATTGGAAATGATAATTACACACCTGTGTTGTGTAGTAAAGTTCAACTGCAAAATAGCTATGGATCATTCAGAGTTTAATTATCCTGTTCACTGGTTTAATAATTTTTGCATGTCTGTGGCCTGAGAATTACTCCCCTCTCCCTTTCACAATCCATACTACATCAGTTTCCAGGGAAATAGGGAACAGTCTATAAGCTCTGGCCTGATGGAGGAAGATGTTCACATTTGGCAAGCTAGTGTAATTGGACGTGAAAGCCAACTCCATGCCATAGGTTGGTGGATCATTCCCTATCTCATTGAAAAGGATATTAGAGAAGTCAGGAGAATAGCAAAGAATGTTTGAAGGACTTAGTAAGTTTGAAAAAAAACCCCTAGATTTGTAATAAATTGATACTATATACCATTCCTACTGGGCTTTACAGTAGCTGAGAAAAGCAGCCAAATATAGGAGAAATTATCTAATAGTTTGATATGTTCTGTCTTCAAGGTTTCTTACAGTGCATTTGTGGTTTTCACAGTATTTGCCAGAAACTGAGATAGTCAGAGATGTGGGTTTTAATTTTGTTTTTTTGAGAACCTCCACAAAAATTCCCAGCCAACAGCAGTCTGTGGTTCAGTGACTTCCAGAGGCAAAGGTGATGTCTTTAACCCGATGGGTTTCTGTATTAATTCCTGAACCAGTGCAAACTTTCCATGACCTGTTTTAGAGGCTACTGCAACTGTGTGTATGAAGAACTACCATCTTTTTAGCTTCGAATCTCTACCTCTTTTTCATTTAATGCATCCTGCTTTTCATGTAGGTGAAGTGGTGCATTGTTTACCAGTAAAGCCTGAGTGATAAAAGGATCTTTATGACATCCCCAGTCTGAGGCCTATCAATCTGTTTTTGTTCTTTACATGTGGAAAGTGTTCTACACCCTTTAGTCATCCTTGTTGCCATTTTTTTTGAACTTCTGTGTTGGTTTTTTTTTTTATGTTTTCTATGGGTGTAAGGATTAATCTACATATAAACTCTCTGTGAATTCTCTGCGAGATAACCAGCCTATGAAAAAGTATCTGTTATAATACTGTGGTTTTGTTCCATAGTAAAAATGCTCAGCTGAAAGCACATTATTGTAAAATAAAGGACTATTGTAAAATAAAGGACTCTTTGCATCATGTTACATTACCAGTATTAAGTATCAATTTCTGTTTTTCCACTTGTGTTCCTAATCTTGTATAGTTCTGTAATTCTTCAACTGGGCCCTTGGTTGTTATCCTGAATAGCATCCTCAGTATGGGATGCTCTCTGGTAAGGTTTTATTTCTGTATTCTTCCCCTTTTTGAAATCAGGATGAAGATTATATGTGAGCTCAAGCCCTTGCAGGTTTTATTAATTTGTGTCCTTTCGCTCTTGAGCCAGTTACCATCTATGTAGCAACTTTCCCTCTTAACCTCTGGCAGCTTAGTTTCTTAGAGCAGTTTTGACAAGTGACCTTATTGGATGCTTTTAGGAAGGTTCTCTGTGACCTGAAAGGCCCGTTTGCTTTTTTGTTAGTTGTTTTTTGTTCATTTTGTTTGCTTGCTTGTCTGGGGCTTTCTTGTTGCTGTTAGTTTGTTTATTTAGTACTAGTAAGTCTGATAGATCTCTGACATATGACTTTCTTTCTTAAAAGCTGGGGTGACTCTTCCCTGCTGCAACAGATTTCACACCTTTTAATTCTGTTATTTAGAATAGTTCTTACTGTTTTGTCTGGTACAAAATTACTGGGTCTGTAGTCCTTTAACTGACCTTAGGAGTTCTGTAAAGCCTGACATAGTCAGGGACCTTCCAGTTCTATGGAACTGAGGCAATTTAGATACCTTGGACAATAGATGAGCTATGTGGTTACAGAACACCATCTGGATGCTTCATCCTGTTCTACCAATACTTTAATTCATGAGACAGTCTGCCTTCAGTCAATTAGGTGAACAAGGGTGTCAAAGTCTTCCCCAGTTGTGAAAACAAGTACAGAAAAATAATGTAGCTGAGCTTTCTGCAGTAACCTTAACTTCTATCAGCCCTCTTGACATTTCCCTTTTATTTTTTTACATTTCATTTTTGATTGAAAAGCTTCCTGATTTTCAGGTTTGAAAGAGATGTATTAGGTTTGAGATATAGGGTCTCTCTCCCTTTTCAACCTCTAACATGTTTGCAAGTGGTTCCTCAGAGCTGCAATGTATTTTCTTTTTACTTGCCTGTTTGTGAGTTTTCATTGAACCTAGTATTCTTTTCCTCATGTGAACACTTACAGAATTTTTCTTTCAGTAAACTTCTCCTACCTTGCTATTTAGTGATGCTGATCTGCCTTTTGCTTTAAATAATTTTGAAATGTGATACATGTTTTCTTTGTAATATATTGCATTTTCTGTAATGCAGAAGAGTTTATCCTCCTTTCTTTCACTGCAGGTATTTTATCAACTTAATTTTTGCATATCAAGAGGCTTGGGATATGAGGCAGAGATCTTAGTGCTTGTTCAGATTAGTTCAGCCAGTGATTGTCTGTACTTCTACATTGGGTACACAGCAAGTTGTCAGGTAGCATGTTTTTCTAAATAGTTAACTTTAAAATCATTAAACGATTGTAATTTTTAAAATAAATATTAAGTATATAAAAGGATATTTTTACTTTAGAATTCCTTCAGTTAATATAAAGAAGCAGCTTAATGGGAGCATGTGTGACTGGTTGATTCAGAATGAGTTAAAAACCTTACAAAGAGCTTTGGCTGGCTAGTAAATTAGAGAGGAAAATTCAGGTATTTTCCAGATGGATGTCAGCATTTTTAACTCTGCCTTTATCAGTTGGTAAAAGGGATTCATGCCGTGTGACAGTTACTAAGGATTTGAAAATGACTATAGGTCTTGCAGCATGAAAGGGCTTCTAAGTTTCCTTTTTTCTTACACAGAAACTTGTATTTGATGGGTTGTTTCACTTGTGTTCTGTATTGCACTCAAAACTGAAAAATATATTATGCTGCTTTTGTTGATGCTAAATAGAATTGAAGTATGTAGTATCAGCCAACTAGGTCTGTAGTGATGTTGCCCTAAAAAAATTTCTTGGACTTGTGCGATTTTTGAAGTATAAGAAATTTGCGGAAAAAACAATTGCATTGGATATTAAGAATAAGTATTCAGATTGGATTCCTGAGATTTGTCAGTTTTGAGCAGAAGTAAACATTTTTATACAAAATCACTTACTAGATTTTTCTTTTTAATGACAGTTCTGGGAACAGACATAAGAAGGAATGGCACTAACGGGTTGATTTTAGAAACAATCAAGGATTTTTCTTACCAAGTATAGTTCCTTTGTCAGGCTGTTGTTCTCTTGCCCATTTTGAATGTTTCTAAAGCTAATGACTCTTTTTTAAAAGAAAAGCAAATTCGTTAATGCTGTCTACTCTGAGAATAAGTAGTGGGTTGTCTGTCTTCGTGTAGCTAGAGCTTGTCATCAGGATAGACACATATGTAGCTTGTATTTATGAAACATGTTTGGTCCGGACCTGGTCTTAGTCTCAGACACCCTGTAATGTTAATATATATAAACTTGGAAAACAACACCAACAATCTGGGCAGCAGTGGCAGTTTTATATGTTTTGGCACATGGTCTGATATGATCTTCCAGATGAATTATCTATGATCATATATTAAAGACCTACATTCAGTCTGCTTTTATAAACCGTAAATGGCAAATTTTATTTTTCCATTATACTTATTCAGTAGCGTGAGCACAAGTGTTTAGTATACTTATGCTTAGGAAGGATATGACAATATAAATGGTAATGCACAAACTCATAGTTGACCATTCTAATTGTGGGCATGTGAAGAGTGAAAGACTATAAAAAGACAGATTTACAAGAGGCTTGCAATAACTTGGTGAGGAGTAGAATACAGGTCTCAACTGATGTGGTTGTGCTACAGGTGTGATGGGAGTGCTAAACTTGGGTGGACTAAGAGACTTGTTGCTTCTCTGAATGTCTGGATTTAACTATTCAGATAAACTGTGAAAACACAGATAGTGACAGAAGTAAAATAAACACTGCAAATGATAGCACTATCTTTCTATGGTGTTTTTATGTCCCAGTCCTGGGTTTGGTATTAATCAGTTCCTGATGCCTCATATGATGTGTGTCTTTAGTCATATGATGAAAGTTCCAAAGATTTGCATGTTCCTTTTTCTTAACTTTGTCCCTGATTGTTTGAAGTTACTATTCATAAGTAGTATCAGTCCATTTAGTATCAACATCCATTTAGTTTGCTTTCAGTATTGAAGACCCTAGGAGATGGGGTAACAACAGGGAAAAAATAAAAGAAAGTTGAAGGCAAAAATAACACATGGAATGGAAAGGAAATCTGTAAACCAAGACAATATTTTCAAATGAGATGGAATAATAATCACAAAAGAAAAAAAAAAACAAAAAAAAACCCCAAAAAACCAAAACAAGAAGTATATACTTACTAGTATAGAAAGACTTAATTATTACACAGTAGGTGCACTAGAAATAGGTAGCATGGGCAAAGCTATGAGTAGAAGGAATGTAAATGAATATGTAAATAAGAAAAATGACTCATCTTTTAAACTTTGCATATGTAGTTTTTCTCTTGTGGTTGTCTAGACCTGGGTATGCACTTTTTCTTGGTTTTGTTTGAAAAATGTCCTTTCCACTTGAATAGGTCAGCTGGTAGTTAAGATGTAGAAACATGGTGGCAAACAGGTTTTGAATTGCTACACGTTTCTGGAGAATGTAGCTTTAAGCTATATAGAAAAGGAAGACATTTTAGATATTTGTGATGTCGTCTTTGAGAGAAGCATTTTGAGGTATTATTTAGAGTAGACCAAATGCAGGAAAGCTGCTTGTGTGATCATGCCAAAGCTGCGAAGAGCTGAAAGAGCTTGTGTATGAGACATGATTGTGAAATTCAATTTAGGATGCCAGAAAGTCTTGTGACACTCAGCTGTATTTAATTTACCAAAGAATTTACCATGTTTAGTTAAAAACATCAGTTGCTTAAGTCAAAGCTTTTAATAAAACCCATGTAAAGCCTCGTTATAAGCTTAAAAGTGAATCACACTTCATTCTGAAATAGTGGTGAGTTTGATATTGAGACTTAAAATAAACCTGAACATAATGTGAAACACTGTCTTACTAAAATGAGCTGCTCTGCTGTTAGAACAGGTGATCAAAGGTGCTTGTGTGTGAACTGTGGTTGAGAAGCTGTTATAAAGGAGCAAAGATGTCTTAAGTATTCACTACCTGATTTCGTGATAAATATATCAAAAGAAGAAAGCTCACCACCACCTCAGTCATTAAACATTTTCTGTTGTGTCTTCTAACTGTGTGCTAAGTTTACTGAAATGAATCTCATTCCTGTAATACTCTCCTAGGGCTCATTGAACTCAGTCTGTTTAGCAACACACAGTAGTCTGGCATCGTTTGTGTGCTGTGCGATAACAAGGCTTTGGTTTGTATAGTGAAGTGAAGAAATTGATTCAACAGTCAGAATCCAATAGAACTGTTCAGTGGGAATTCTTTATTAGCAGCGCTGGGGTTGCCCATGGGATTCTCCACCATAAGGGTTCCGAGGAACTAGCAAGGGACATCAGTTTATACACACACAAATCATACATATTCACTAGATTTCCTGGAAAGGGGTGTCTTATGATAATGAGTTCCCAGAATTCATTTACATAGCCCAAGCATGCGTAGTAAAAATAGAGTGAGGGTCTTTGGTAATCAAGGGAAAAGTAAGTCTTCTTTCATGGTGGTCACTAGTTGACCTTCTTTCCAGAGCATGTGCTGTGAAGTAAAGTCCAGTTGCCTTCTTCCTAAATTAGCAAAATCATCCTCCCTAGATAGGATCTCTGTGTCCTTTTGAGTTCCCCTTATTTTAGTTTGTCTGTTCTAGGAGTTGCCCAAGTGTCCATTGAAGGCTTCAAGTCTGTTATCAGCGATTTACATAAGGAGATCTAAACAGCCAAAGAGGTCTAGGGAAACAGTTAAGGAGTCCTTGGGAAACAAAAAGACACAAGCAAAGCTTTCATAATCAATGATTATCAGAAATTCATTTGTTTGAACCCTTTCAATAGCAATGCAGAAAATTTAGAAAACTGTTTCAGCTTCCAGGTCTGAAGTTTGATTTTAATCTAATACCAGCTTTGTCAGGTTCAGAAGAATAATTATTTTCTGGAAGTCCTGTATACAGGGTATATTTTCCTACTTATGTATTTTTAAATTTTATTTCTTTCAAGAGATGTTTATTAGATTGCAAATTGGCAAATTCATACTCACTTTTTGTAAAACTTTCTTATCAAATGTAAAGATTTTGAAACTCAAATTTATGTCATTGTAAAGAAACCCCTTTAAGTTCAGTGAGAGACTTCTTTGCAAGTAGCATTTTGCATTAGTTGTGGAATCAAAGTCGTTTGTTCTTATGTGCTATTCATAGCCTCTTTGCATTTTATTATTGTAGCTACAATTTATAGGTCATCAAGAGAATGAAGTACAGATTCATCAAAAGAAGAAACACAAAACATCATGAAACTTCCTTAAGCTCCTCTAAGAAGTTGAGCAGGTGTCCAAGAAATGCAGAGGGATTTTTCTCCCATGAAAATTCATCTTTTTTGGGAGAATATACCCACAAAAATTTAACTTCAGAGCAGACCTTTTGAACTTTTAAACTGTTGTCTAGTTCAAAATTTGTTCTCAGCTGTTCTCAGTTTTATGGGAAGCAAAGGCAAATAAACCTGAAAAAAGAGAACAGTGTTTCCTTCAAATTTAATGGATTTTATTAGCAGCTTCTTTTTCCCTTTCATCTTCTATATGTGGAAACTACAAACTACTGATTAGGTAGATACAGATTTGTACAATTAATCTTTCTTCAATGGCTTTTATAAGAATGAAGCCAGATCAAACCTGCCTGGGTGAAAACGTTTTTCACTCAGGAGGCAGTTCTTATGTTAATAACATTTTTAAGTGTTGTATTTCACCAGTCTGAATCTCTGTGGAAGTTCAGAGAGCAGTAACAGAGCAAATGATGAAAAGTTAGGTGATGAGAGAAGATAAGCTTGGATTAAAATGTGAAATATGATATAATACACATTTATCTTTTCTTTAAAGAGTTTATTAGCTGGCAAGGAAATATTGAAATTCTTACCAAAACCCAGACTTTTCATCACCTAATGGTAGACTGTAGACTTCATCTGAATTTTGCAACCTAGACAGATCTTGTAGCGAGGGTGGGCTTTTTATAGATATTGGTGCAAGAAGACTAACTACCAAGGTATTATGTGATTAAAAGTCAAATGAATGCCATTAGTGTTATGTGATTATAAATAAACTTCTTTTTATAGTGATGTAATATTATCTCTGGAATATTAAATGGAATGTTTCCATTTGTTCATGCAAATCAGGTTTAACTGTGCTGTAGCTCTGTTGTGCATCTTGACTTCTGGGTTTATGCCTGGAAGGAATTTCTGAAGTAAAAGTACTTCCTATTGTTTTGTGTGAGTTCAAAGGCAAAGGTCAAGGGTGAATGTTAAAATAATTACCTTAGTAAATACTTTGTGTTCGTGCCAAGAGAATTTTCAAAGCAAAGGAGTGCAGTCTGTGAGTCTTAGACTTTAGATTGCTATGGCTGAACCTACAGATTCTTATACTAAATGCAAGCATTTTTTCATAGATATGAAAACCTTGGTTTTGACTTAGCTGTACACGTTAGTGAAGTTTAAGAATAATTTATCAGTGGGTACAAATTATTACTGGGGAGATTCTGTTTGGACACAAGGGGAAAAATTTTCCCAACATGAACAGTCATCCACTGGAATAATCTCCGCTGGAAGTGGTGGATCCCCCAACATTGGACACTTCTACGATTCAGCTAGATGGGGTGCTGGGCCATCTTGTTTAGATGTGCTTTTGCCAAGAATGGTTGGACCAGGTGATCTTTGAGGTCCCTTCCAACCTGGTATTCTATGATTCTATGAATAATGTCTGTCTTCTCTACTGAACATTGTATTAACCTTTATCCACTGTACTAAAATTAGAGGATTTCACACATGCCTTCCAAGTGGTAGAGTTTATTCCAAATTCAGTTAAGTATTTCTGTGCCTAGCTGTGGTAGAGACCAGGAGGTGAGCTGTGCAGATTTTCATATAGAATCTTTTAAAATGTAGCATTTATAAAGTAGCCTGACTGGCTTTGCTTTCAGCTTGAACGATAAACAGGAAAGCTTTTTTTTTAAAAAAAAACCCAAAACCTAGAAGTGCCTGGGGCATAGCTTTTGTCTTCCCACAAAAGGGGAAAGACATTGTTTATTCATTTGAAAAAATAAATATACAATAAATATGGAAAGAGGCCTCCGAGACAGAGAAAACAGAAACGTGGAATGTTTCTATACTACTTGTGTCTGTCTGTGGGTGAGCTAAAAGATATTGATCTCTAAAGGGAATGGGTTTGAATATCGGTTTTGTTTGACATAGGATTTTTGCATGTGAATAACCTTGCTTTTGATATAAAAATAAATTGTTTCATTAAGAAGCTAAATGGTTTCTTTATGTATAAAGAGATTTTAAGTGGAGGTAAACTGCTTTGGAACATAAATCACTTGTTAGACAGTTCCCCATCCTTCCTTTCTGCCTCCATCCTAATAAAACAAAGCTGCCCAGAATCCACCAGGTAGGGTGTGCTGGTTTAAGCCCTGTCGGGACCGGAGACCATGTTGCCGTTGTCCCTCCCCCACCCTCAGCCGCTCAGGGTTGGAAGTTAAGCACAAACCCTGGGGTTGAAATAAGAAAAAGATTTAATACAACAGTGTAATAAACAATATGAACAACAACAATAGCAATAATAACAATAAACAGTAATAACAGTAAACAAGACAAAAGATATACAGAGAAATATCGCAGTGAACACAGCCAGACTGCTGCACGTGCTTCCCGCGACCAAAGCCACAAGGGAAAGCTTCCCGCGATTCCGCGCCAGACCTGACATCAGCATGGTATGAATAACTTGGCTGGAGATCCCTTCTCCCTGCTGGGGAAACTTAACCCTATCCTAGCTGAACCAGGACATAGGGTAATTCTTAAATTTATTTGGAGAATATTTAACAGATTTGTTGTCTGATTTATGAATTGTGCTGCTTAATGTTCAAATTATATGCTGTCCTGAAAAGGTTTTCAGTCTACTACTGTGGCATCATGTAATTATGTTGAAGCACATGATGATAGTGTTTAAGCAGTCGGATGCCTTGCAGAGAAGTAGTGCAAATAATTATATGCATATCAGGGCAGATTAAAAGAAAAAAAAGAAAAAATCAATACTGCTTAGTGGCTGAGTTTTGAATTTTCCAATTAATGATTTTAGATTCAACTTAAAGTTCTGAAATTGTTTGGAAGTAGGCCATCTCATGCTGAGATGAAGCATCAGGCCATTTTAAATTAGATACTGAGCATGCTCATATCAAGTACCCACTCTTAGATTTTTGCAGTGTGTGTCTCAGTTCCCTGTTAGTAGAGCTGTCATTCAACTGAAGTAGAGGATAGCACAGCATGCCCTTTTGTCATCTTTCTATCAGTGCACATATGATTTCTCTTGGAACTGGAAACTTGAGATGTGAGACAAGCCTTGCTGTTAGATCACCAGTGTTTTGGGTGAGTTGATATTCATCTCTTTCCTTTCTAATGCCTTTAGATATGTCAGATAAAACTCAGCTTCATACTTGTCTCTATTCTCTAATAATGGTATATATTTGAAATGTCTCTGCCATCGCTCACTTCAGTAAAATAATTCTGGTATGTATATATTAATTTCTTTAATGGAGAAGAATTGCCTTTTTTTAACAGGAATGCTAGTCATTTTCACTCAGAAGTCAAAAAAAAAAAAATGGGCATATATCTCTTCTTCTGACTTCAAATTAGCTAACTATTCTAAATATAGCAGCAGTTCAGCTGTTATTTCTCAGTCATTTTTAATTTTCTTTGTTCCTATTAAATTGGTTTAAAACCTAGATTTTGTTTATCTCATATGTTAGAGGGAGTTTGAGTAGTCTTCTGAAAGAGAATTTTATTTATGTAAGACAATGCTGAAGGATATTTACAGTACTTGGTTTCAACACAAGTTGCTAAATAGGGTAAGTTAACTGTTGTCATCTGTTAGTTTTGCTGATATATGCATGTGTTTCCTTCTTCAGCCAGCTAAGAAATAGAAAAAGGCATCTCCTAGTTCTTTGTTATGACTGAGATTATGCACTTTGTTAGGATATAATGGAAATTTCTGAACAAATTTATAGTCTATAGTAGCTAAAATAGTTTGACACAGCTTAACATTTGATTAACTTTTAATTGTGGGAAGGTAGGATTTATGATTGGAAGTATTATCAAAGCTTAGTTTTTGCACTTGATTTAAAATCTTATTTTTCTTTAAGAACATCTGCAAAATATGACTTTTAAATTCTTTAATGCAGTGCATTTAACTTGTAGCAAAAAGTCAGTTGACAATATATTTTTTTTAAAACAACTAAACTGAGTTGTAAAAGCAGTGAGTGAATTGATAAACCAACACCACCCACCCCACCCCCCAAAAATGTTGGTTCCTAATTGCATTTCTCTTCCAAAGAGTAGAGGTGATTTAATATCATGATTGAACTTCATGTGTGTTTTAAGGTTTCAGTTGTGACATACTAGAGTTGCTTCCTAAAATACAGTCCATCAGTGGATCGAGACTGGACATCTTAACACACATATATTTTTGGATTGGGAGGGTTGTTTGATTTTTACAAGCAGATACTCTTTATCCTGTTGTGATTGTGCGTATATACTTTAAATAGTCTTCTTGATAAAAGATTTGAATTACGATGGAAAAAAATGCTTGTCAGTGAATTCACTGAGCCTGACAAAAGACATTCTTGTTAAATGTAACCCCTGTTAGGATTCCAATTGACCTGATTCATAGAAGTAAAATCAATAAACCCATAAGCTTCATCATTGCCTTGTCAGTCCCAGTTGGAAATGAGACAAGATGGAAAGTGGTGTATGTGAATCTTGACTACTTGAACGTTGGTTTGCTTGACACCCTGATACAGGGTTCTCAGGGGGAAATGATCTAAATGGGTGTGATAGTTAAAATTTCTGTTAAAGCCCAAGGATAATGCATTTAATTGAGGCCTTGCTGTGGCAAAGGGCTGTCATAACCCATCAGAAAACCTACACTTTGGCTGCCAAAACAGGATTCTAGCATGCAGCTCTGACAAATGATGGAAGACAGACAGCAAGAGGTAACTGCAAACCCATGTTGTGCCAAACATATTACTATACTGACTTGTTATCTTCAAAGCATGTTATTTCTCATACTAAGTTTCTGCTTTTATCACAAAACGATGTCTTCTAGTTATGGTAGTGCCTTCAGGTGCCATGAGCTGCATGTCTCGGAGAACTGGAAAATACTACAAAGCCATACAGATTTGCTGTAGGACGATTTCTGGATGAACAGCAAACCTAGGAGACTTCAGACATTTTAGGAAGGGAACAGAGAGATGAGAAAGGTAAAGGGTTGCATTAGTGCTGCAGAGCAGGCAGTGGGAATGGCAGTATAAGAACAGAATTATAAAAGGTAAACACGTTCAAAGAAAATAACATTTAGCTGTTTTGGCAGCATTTCTCTATCACTGTGAGCATGCAGAAATGTGAGATTTCTGGTTTGGATTGCTGAAGAAGTTTGAACTTAGTATGTTTCTGAGATATCCCTTTGAAATAACTAAGATTAAAAGTATAAAATGTATTTTACAGGTCTTGTAAGGGAACAATTGTTAGTCTCAAGCAGAAATTTGCAGTGTTAAACATCTCAAGTTTAGTTATTTTTATAACCTTGATCTTGTCTATTTTAATTTTCAGATGTTTATCCTTTCCTTTAAAGTAAGTGCTGAATCTCATTAGTTTTCCAAAAAGAAGAATTCTTATATTACAGTTATAAAGGTTAACTGAAGTTTTGCAGGCTGTTGTCTATATGCATTTTATTTAGCATGTAAAAGTACACTTTTGGTCATGACTAGCATGCAGAAAAATTTGTCTGATGTTTATGATCTTAATGGTGATTGTGTATAAAGAGGTGAATTTGAGATCTCGGAGAACTTGACACACATATATTACCTTTTGTTTTGCTGTAATTTTACTGTGTGTTAGTTCTGTTAATTTCAGTGTATATATGTATCTACCTTTATATATCTGTCTATCTGCCTATCAGAATATGCAGAGAGTGAATGTGTGTAAGGGCTGCTGGTTATACAAGCTTATTCAGAATGCACTTAAATTGCACTGAAATGAGAACTAAAATGAAGAAAAGATAGTCAGTTTTATTCAATATCAAATAATGTTATGATTTAGTAATTTTACACATGCCAGTAATCAGTAGGATTTTATTATTGATCAGTATGTTATAACTTACAAATACTGAGGTATAAGGTTTAAGTTCCTATGACTTTGCTGTGTAGACCTACGTTTCTGATTTTCAGAACCTGTAGGTCTCTGGGAAGGATCTTAGAGGTTCCCATTCATGTGACTGATGTGCCTTATATGTAGGATATATTTATATATGATGAAAAAAAATTATTCTGTTTTCCACATTAATAAAAAGTTACTGACTTGTGTGGCACTTTTTCTCTAGGAGGACAGTATACCCGTAAGAATGTGATAGTGACTTTAGTCATTTTGAGGAAGTACCACTGCTGAAATAATGTTTAAATAAAATTTTTGCTGCTTGAATTTTTCAAAAATAAATGTTTGTACAGAACTAAGGGGGAAAAAAAATCAGAAAAGGATGGGAAGTTAGGGGTGTGGGATAAAGGGAAGCCTCTTGTATATACATTACTTAAGCTGCCTGCCACCTATCTTTTGAATGATTAAAATCTTTTAGTCAGTGAAGGCTGTCTTTTTCCATTCAAGTTGTTTTCTAAATGAAAGATTCTACTACAGCTGACAATTGCACATACTTGGTTCATGTTCCAGATAGAGAGTCTGTGACAATTTTAGACTGAAGGTTGTATCTAAAAATCATGTCAGCATTCTGCATCCAATCTTGACTACAGACTGATACTTTCAGGAGAATAATGCCATTTTTTAGTTTTTTTTTTATGGAGTGGAAGAAGCAGTGGAGCTGTGTTTCACAAGCATGATCTAAATATACTTTTCCAAATTAAGAAGAAACTGCACACCAGTACTCATTTAAAATAATTGACTAATGTCAGCACTGGGTCTGAGATTTTTTATGGAAAAATAAAGGCATTACTAGTTATTTCTATATATGTGTGTGTAGCATAAGTTGAGAAACAGGTTTATTAAAGTGAAAACATAAAATGTTTTAAATTGGTTTAAGAAATCTTCATTTTATCGTCTGTACTGAGAGAGTGGAAATCGAATGGAGTTGGCTAAGTCCTTACTGAATGAGCTGAAAATTATCACTACTTTTAGTACATGGAGGTTTAAAATAGGTATTAGATACAGTCCTGTGAATTTTGGCAGATTTCAGCCATGCATATACTAGATCATTGTAATTCAATAATGAGTAAGTATTCAATTAAAAAAAAATATTTCCATGAAGTAAATGTTGGGAGCTTTGCATTTCCTACAAGATGACCAAGAGTAAAACATTCCCTTTTGCAGTCAGAATTTCCAGCCCCCCAAAAAAGCACAGGGAAGAGGAAATGAGAAAAACAAAAAAAAAAAAAAGAGTGTTTCTCAAAATAGTACATAAGCTTTAATTTTTTCCATGTGTTTTCAGCACAATGCAATGTCACTTAACTTATGTATCATCCATCTTTTTTAAGAGAATCTAGAATACTATTTTATGCTACAGAGAACATCAACATTTGAAATATTTTAAGGATATTTAGTCTTATGCGTGCTTAAGTACTGTGGTAGGGAGACAATAGCTTAGTATTTCAATATCTCAGTGGCTTTAAGAAAACTTGAATTGCATTGTGCATTCTTAAAACCAATTTGAGTTTACTGGAAGTATGTGCCATATAGTGTCTTACTTGTTTCTAAGTCAGTCACAAATTTATGCTTTTCCAAAGCACAACCATGGAGAAAAAAGAATGAAAAGTTGATTTTTATGTATTTCAGGCCATTTGAAGGGGCTTGTATGCACTTCATGTTTTGTGATATGTTCTTGTCCAGAAACTGCAAATACCAAATGTTTCCATGTTCTATAGTTTCCCATTTATATAGAAATGATTCCCTTAATCAGTATTTAAAGTTTATTCACAAATCATGTCTGTCTTAATATTTCAGATGCTCCCTTTGTATCTTTTGCCTTTATATGTAATAACGTGTACAGGTTTTTTCCAGGGAATTACATAGGCATCATAACATAACCATGTTGTTAGATAATCTGTCATTTACATGAAAATTAACATGTGGGCAATCAAATAATGACTTTTTAATCAGTGGAAACATGGTACCACCCTTAGCAGAATGACTGTCAAGGTTTTGATAGAACAATATTTGATATTCAGGTTTTTTACAGTGGTCCGTTGGGGGTTTTTTTTAAGCCATATTAAGTGTGAGCCATGATTGAGTTAAAAGCAAAAAAGCAAAATGACTGTATTGCACTATTTTAAATTGTGCCAGTTCTTTCTGACAAGATGTGTTCAGCATATGATGGAGGTTTTTGAGGGGAAAAATGTTCTGAGAATCAAGAAACACAAAAGGGTTTTCAGAACTGTCTTTAAAAAGCAGGAGAACAGTACAATTTTGAATGATTTTACTAAACAGAAATTTGTCTGATACAAGATACTTTATCTTATCTGGGAAATCTAAAATAGAATTTTTCTTTGTTTTTCACTCTTGAGAAATAGTAGGAAACTTTTTTTTTTCTCCTGGAGAAAATAACCTGAGACATGAAGGTAGTCATATCCTAGCAGAGAATGAAAAAGCATGACTTAAACAATGGCATTTTCTGTAACGCCATCTGTTTCATCCCACACTGCCCAATATATTTGTTTTCTCTATGAGCAAAGAAAAGACAACTATCTTTAGTAGCCCTCATGTTGAAGCTGTCAAAATAAGTACTTTAGAGCTGCCTTTGAAAGTATGTCAGAGTACAGCATGGTTCTATCCATAATGTGTTTCCTGCAGAGGCAGCTTCAGTTATGTGTCTGGTAAAGTCTGGCTGCTGCTCAGTGGATCACATCAATGCCGGTGGGAGGCAGGATTTCCACAGTGGATGGGGGAAAGAGGAGGGTTGTGAATCAAAGAAGATAATCGAGTGATGGAATTTCACCAGATCCTTAAAATTATATCCTAAAATATACCTTAGAAACATCTGTAAGATGTAGTTTGTTACAAATGGACACTGGTCCAGAGGAAAAGGAAAACCAGCTACTGAATGGCTTACTTGAGCCCTTTGGAGTACTCCGGACACTAAGCAGTTGAGACCTTTCTTAACTGTTTTCTAGACCTAGTGAGTTTGATTTTTAAAACTGGCACTTGATAGGTTTAGGCTGAATTTCATTTATAACTGCATCAACAATCAGAATAGGTTAAGAACATTCCCCACAGCTTTCCTTTACAGTATCTCATAATTTCAGTTGCATTTAATTGCTTTAATGATATTGGTATTGGTTTAATGATATTAATGGTGTTTTGTACCATGATAGTACATATTGGAGATGGAAACAGAGGTTTACTTAACCAAGGTCACATAGAAAGTCTAATGAAGCAGAAAGTGAAGTCAAAGGGCATATTCCTGATGCAATGAGCTTGATGTTGTGATCGGTGCCGATCAGTGAAATACCTCAGGTACTGAAGATGCATGTCAGTGCAAAATCTGTGTTGAAAACAAGTAAGAACAGCTTAGATTTTGTTTAAACAGAGCTATTAAATATATTAACCACTGTAGGACTTCAACAAAATTATTTAATTTCTTCATTTTTTCGTTATAGTGACACATCTATTAGCAGCAATGTGTCATCTTCTGGCAACAGTTGAAGTGATGTTGAGAGATTCAGGCTTCAGTGTCTTCCATTTTCACGTAAATTTCTGAAAACTTCTACACCTATGTGAAGCTGGAACAGAGTATGATAAATACTTGTAAGAGTAATAACAAAGCAGTCAAGGGAATAGAAGCTAAGAAATGTTGGATTTACTGCAGTGTGAGTGCATGGGGGTATACACATATGTGTGTATGTAAGTCTAGCCTGTACTTTACATTAGCCACCACCACGTTGTAGTTTCTTTAACACTTCTAGACTTTCTGGTCCAGAAAGCAGTTTAGCTTCTCAGACTGAATTTTTTTCTGTTATTACTTCTGTAATTTTATTTAAAATATTAAATGAAAATGGTAGAGCCATTTCATTGAAAGGTGTTAAAAGAAGAATATTCTTAATAGTTTTAAAATGTTTTCAGCTGATTCTCTAATAAGCTCTGCTAGCATTTTGGCATTGAGAAAAAGTTTACAGTTTAGAAGACTGGACCCTTTTTCAGTGAAAAGCATTTCAGCCTGTAAGTAGTGTAAAGTTTTTTTAACTTGTATACACCAGTAGCATTCTTAACTGCTAAAAATCTAGGCATTGTGACTGGTGAATATACTTCCAGTTCTCTACAGCTTTCTCATACGGAATGAACATAGAAGTTTAATTGAAGAATTACAGTAACAAGTAATAATAATAAGACCCTACTGCTGTTGATCTAGCAAGTAAGTTAGTTGAAGACAATAGATTCCTTTGCTGATTCTGTTGACATCGCAGCTCTTACTTTGGAGGCAGAAATTATAATTTACAGATGTTATGGTTTAAAGTTACTGACAAATAACTCTAGCATGTTATCTGTGTTAGAAACAGAATCCAGATGTGTAGAATAAGGAAGCTTACAACTTTTAACTAGATGGTTTTTCAGAGAGTGCCAAATCCTTTTTGACTCTGGAGATGGTTACCAGTAATTATCTTTCTGTCAAAAGCATCAAATTCATCATTCTGACAGTGTTCACTTGTGTAGCCAGTAGAAGTGGATCATCAGAATTTATCCCTCAATAGTGGAACTGTTCAGCATGTGTATCTTCCTATTGGGGAAAAAAATGTGTTCTCAGTCTTTAATCCTGAATATTTTATATCTTCATTATTTTTGAGATCTCAAAATGATTGACCTAACAGTATTTTGTTTTATGTACCTCAGTGGAACACAATCATGGAAGCTGTGCCAGTAAAGCTAACAACCACAGTGCACTGGTATGAACACTTTCAAAATCATTAGAAGAGAGTGGGAGAAAAATTCTTACAAAGCTACTTTTCACACTGTTGTCCTAATCCTCAAGGGAAGTCTACAAAATGTGTTTGAAAGACATGTATGGGAATGTAATTCAGGAATCTATTAGATCTTAAAACTCATGAACTCCATGGGTTTATACCACATAATTTTATTTTCCACTTCTGATAATGCCACCATTTTAGCACCTTCCCCTTTAGGGAGAGAAAAAAAGGAATAATAACAAAGATGACTAACAAATCTTGCTCCCCTCTGCTGGACTTTTACCTCCCTTTCATCTCAGCTGGTCTAATAAACACACCTAATTTCAACTCAGTGTGATGGTTTTCAGCTTTCCTGAATTGGTGAGCACTGCTGCCTTTGTTTCAACCTTGAACAATGACTTTTGCTTTGTAAGCTTATAACTGGTTTCCAGCATTGTCAGTAGATGTAACAAAAGGTGCTGATCCTTGTGTAAACCCTGACTTGCTGGCTTCAGTGCTGCTTGTAGTAAAGCTAATATCAACATTTGACATGATTAGTCCATGTGGATAGCATTAATTTTACTGACATAATATACCCTTTATAGATGGTCAGTTCATTGTTTTGTTTCCCATAATAACTGAGGGACATGAAGGCTGGCTAGAACCACTTTATGACAGTCCTTCAAGGGCTTAGACTTAATACATAAGAACCTTGAAATATGCAAAAATAATGAAGGTTATTATTTATCTGTGTTGGAAGTAAAGTGGTGGTGCAGGAATCCTTGGAAATAAGAGGAAAAACTCTGAAGTAGAAGTTCTTTAGATCAGTTCAAACCACATTTATTGTAACATCCTTTGGGGCTACTCTAATGCATTAGATAGCTTTGAGTTTGTGTAAATATTGCACATTTAAGTATATTTAAAAGAAGTGCAGCATATAGGTGGTTTTCAATACCTCTCTTAGAGAATTTTTTGATTGCTTTAAATCTCTGCTAAATCTAAGAATTAAGTGTTAAGGTAACTTTCTTAAGTTGTACTTACCTGCGGTGGCTTCCGCTTGGACCAGCGAGATTTGATAACTGTTTTTTTTTTTTTTAAAATACAGTGTTTAAAATCTTGTGTTAATGTTTCGGGCCTTCAGATGTGAGTTCAGTATCTCACCTCATTCAGTGCATAAAATAAAGAAGCCCTGGGGTTTGTTCTTGACATTCCTTAAGGTTACCAAAGGTGGCTGGTAAGTAATCACAGGATTATTTAGTTTGAAAGTGACACAGAATGTCACTTGTCCAGCCTCCTGCCTAAAGCAAGGTCAGGTCTGAGCTCAGACTAGGCTGCCGAGGGATTTGTCCTGTGTGATCCTGAGAGCTCCCAAGGATGGAGACTCCACAGCCTCTCTGGGCAACCTGTTCTACCACCTAAGTGTCCTTCATGAAGAAGTTTTCCTCACCACATGGGTCAGTGCTGGCTTGTGCCCAGCTTGCTGCCCACTCTGCCCAGGCAGGCAGCCCCAGCCTGTGTGGCTGCTGGGGCCCATCCTCCTGCTGAATGTCACTGGGCTCCAAGGTGGCACCTTCCCTTGGCCTGGCTGGGTCCCTCTGTATGGCAGCCTTCACCCTGCAAAGCAGCGTCATCTGAAAACTCGATCTAGATCATCTACCTACTTCTGTCATTTTCTTGAAGGCTTCTGTCTTCTTCTCTGTTCCCCATTTGAACTTCAACTCCTACCTGTCGCATATTTGTACCCATCTAGACTACTTGGATATCTCTTAGGGTTAATCCAACCATATCATAGTCTCCAGTGAAATCTTTAGTCACTGTATTGGACATTGGCTTTGATGTCATTCGCTGTGATTTATCTGAGTTTGTGCCATCTGCTTGCTTGCTACTAAGGAGCCTTCCCTGGCATGTGTATTTTGAACAAAACCCTATCCTGTCCAAAACAACAGTTCTTCAACAATTTAAAAGAAGTTTGTCAAAGGGTTGCCACAGCAGAGTATCTACAGTGTTGCTTGTTAGCATCTGCTAACATTCAGGTGCTTGCTTAGTTAGAAAATAGCACGTGACAGTTTTTATGAAGCTGTTTGGTAATACATCAATAGCCCAGTCAGAAACTTAGAGATGTTATAATGTTAATGTTAGTAGATAACTGCTGTGGCAATTGCTAAATTTTTTACTTCTATTAAACAGTGACTAGACTTCACAAGTCACGCCTATTACACTTTTTCGTGTCAGCTTCCTTGCATTGAGTTCAGATTTCTAAAACTCTTGGATAAAAAGTTACTTTTCATAAACGGTATACAGATTTTAAATAGAGGTCAGTTGTTAGATGAGGCTAAATTGCTTAATAGATGCCACTAATATAAGCCATGTTATTTGTAATAACATAGTTTTGCAGCCAGTCTTTGAATATAGAAGTGTCCTATTTATGTGTTTACTGTATCTAAGGTATATCCTCAAAGTAACACCAAATGTCAGAATTATTTTTTTAAATACTAATTTGGTTCACCTTTTAGAAAATACTATTCTTACTATGTTCACTTTTAAAACTTTTTGAAGTTTATGAGAAGGGATACATCAGAATTCTGATAAGAGCGGGGAAGTGATATCTGCACAGCAGCAGCTTTCCATGAGGTATTTTTTTCTTTAAACAGAAGATTGCTACTAATACTTCTATCACAAGTATTTTTATTTCTAAAGATGGCCTTTTTTCTGTATCATAACATGAGAAAATGGCTGTCAATTTAAGTATTATAGGTCAATTTAAAATCTGTTTTCACTGTTGACCGCTTTATCAGTGTGTCTAACTTTTTTGCATAAATATGGGTTCAAGATGAATGCTGATTTAGACTATTTTTTTGCAGAACAAAAATCTCCTTTAAGTACTAGAAATTTTCAGTTTGAAGAACCTTCAAGAATAGTACTGCATGAACAAGTGATGCTTCTTTAATGGCCCCCTCCTGGTTTAATTTTTTTTGCCACTGGGGGGAGCAGAAGACTGTCAGAGAATGGATTAAGAGTGTTTGTCTTTTATTTCAGACGATTCAGGTCTTAGTGCTGAACTGTGGGAGATAGCGGGTCCTTCATGTCTACCACGTGTTGAAAACCTGTTTTTCAGTGAATAAAATTCCTAGATAATCAGGTTTCATGGTCGCTTTTTTCCCCAAGAGTTACATTCTGAATTTGGACTGAATTAAATATGGAGCATATTTTAGAGAAGGAAGGGAACAAAATATCCTCTCCATTAGTAGTAGTATGAAGAGTAGATTGTAACTGATGTTGGCTTAAGTAGAGTGCTAAAATTCTTCTCTGAAACTTTTTGTTGCAGCTGTGCCTAACGGCAAGCTCCTCAGCATGAAGGTGCAATGTAAGTAACTACATCCCTTGGAGAGGGGTGCAGTTTGCTTTAATAGAAGATGCTGTAGCTGAGAATTTTTTTTTAAATTAATATGCACGTGGCTGTTGCTTTAACCACACATTTATTTGAATCCTGGTCTTCCAGAATTAAATCTAAAAATACTGTTTCCTTCTTCTAAAAGTATTGGAAAGGAGGAAACAAATTAATTTTCATTGTTTCTTTTAATTTAAATGCATAGAATCAAAGGCTTTATAGATGTAGGGTACTATAAACATGTTATTTTAGAAAGACTAGCAACTAAATGCTGACTGTTTATTCCCAAGCTTATTTAAGGTTCTCAGTGTTTATGTGACACTGTAATTGAGGAAAATGTGTCCCACAGGAGGTGGTGTCTTCCCTGCTAAGGTTGCTGGACTGGTAGTGTTCATGCTGCATGCAGGTTGTATTATGTATCTTTAACCTACTTGATGTTTGGGGCAGAACAGGACATTCCAGTTGCAAGACAAGGGCTTTCCCTTTGGAAAAACTTGTTCTCTCTGTTCTGCCAACAGCAAGCAGTCAAAGTTCCTACTTGAAAATTCATTAGTGTTTTTGTTCATGGTGTATAGAGCTTAAACTAAGCAGAGCAAGCTTAAATGCTGGAGCAACACATCAGTGTTTTCAGTCATAGATTTACAGCAATTTGGTGGATATAGCAGAAGACAGCCAGTAGGTCCTGGAGCATACTAGCAACCTGGGTTTGGTTGCTAATGTCTTTCCTGTGGGGTCATTTGTTATTCCACCTTTTCTTTCTTTTTTTGACACATATAAGCTACCTCAGCGCCCTTCCACCTTGCTTTTCTGTTTTTAATAGGACATTGTTATAATAATTTCCTGACTGGTGTTTGAAAGAGCTGTGGATTCTTACTCTAGAAACATAACCATCTGAGGGTGCTGAGTGAGCTGCCAGATGTCACTGTGAGACTGGGAAAAGTCAAACACTGCAGTTTTCAAAAGAAAAACAAGAAAGAGAATCCAGGGAACTAAACACTGGTCAGCTTCACCTCTTCCTCTGGGAATATTATGGAGCAAACTTTCATAGAGGCTATTTCTAGGCTTATGAAGGACTGGAAGGTACCTGGAAACATCCAGAATGGGTGTATCAAAGGAAAATCTTGTTTGACCAACCTGACTACTTTCTGTGATGACTTCAGGTATGGGGAAAAAACAGAGAAACCCACTTACCTTTAGCAAGGCTTTTCATGTATTAGTTTGATGCAGTAACCTTGTATCCAAATGAAGGGGGTATGGATTGGATGAATGGTCTATAAAGTGGGTGAGAAGCTGTTTGCACCATAGGGCTTAAGGAGTAGCAATCAATAGTTTGACATTTTAAACAAATGGCCGTTTACAAGAAGTCGTTATTGGAGTTGATACTAGGGCTGAAACTATTTTAACACTATAATCAGCAAGTTGGGCAGTGAGGCAGAATGCATCATCAGCAAGTTCCTGGTTAGCACCACCCTTGGGAGGAGGGATTGGTATGCTGAAGGGGAGGGGAAGGGCAATCATTCACATGGACCTCAACGCATTGGAGGAGTGAAGTAGACTTGGAAAATGCTGAATCTCAGCAAAGGCAAATGTGCAGATGATAGAGCAACATCCTGGAAAATGGCCTTCAGGTCCTGGTGGACAGCAAGCTGAATGTTAGTGTTACGGTGTAATGCTGATGAAGGGCTAACCACATATTGACCTGCCTTAGTGAGAGTGCTGATTATTCCCCTCAATTCATCACTTTTGAAACTATCTCTGGAATAACATGTCCAGTTTTGGTCACATCAGTATGAGAGAGAGAGAGAAATGTGAGTGAGGCTAGCCATAAAATGGTTACAGGGCCAGGACATATGATGTACAAAAAGAAGCTGAAGAGGATTGGTGTGTTTAGCCTGAAGAAAAGGAAAAGCAGAGACATAATTGCAGTCTTTCATTACCTGCATGGGCTTTATAGAGGATACAGATTCTCCTCAGAAGTGTACAGAGAAAGGGCAAGAGGCAATGGTCATAAATTGCAATAAAGTACATTCTAATAGGTTGAAATAAAAATAAGTAATAATAGTAAAAAAAGAAACCACAAAGCTGTTGAGCACAGAGGGGCTATGGAATCATCATTCTTGAAGATTTTTGGAACTCAGCTGAACAAGGGCCTTTGCAAACTGCTCTGATACTGAATTTCTGTCTGAGCATTTTTGTATGAGTCTCATTTGCATGGAAAATCTTTTTGACTTAAGGTTTTTATACAACCTAGCACTTATCCTGAGACTGTCAATAAGACAGCCTGTTGCGTTCATCAGAAGCCCATTCTCTAAACCAGATGTCTAAAGACCTTGGTAATAACATGAACATAAACCCCTAAATTCTTTGGAAAATATAGGTAAGGTTACCATATGGTCTTCTGTACATATGTGCTCAGAGCAATTTTATTTTCCCCTGCTCTACTGACCCAGTTATGTTGTTTTGTCTTTATATTGGCCTGACTGAAAAACAAAATAAGTTTTCTTCTTACTTGAAAATAGCACATCAGATTTACTGGAACAGTTCATGACTCTCTAGGATAGTGTGCGCAACAGTGACAAATTGTGACCAGTTGTCCTCCTCTGATTTAAATTTTCAGTATTAGTCTCAGCTATCTTAAATTTTCGTGATATTAACTATTTGTTTAAAATTATAATGCTTCAGCACTGGGTGCTATCTCAGCTTGCAGGCCATTCAGAATTGGGGAGTTTGTATTTTGCTGTGAAGTAACTATTTTCATTTTTTACTGAAACAAAAAAACTGGAAGATAGCAGAAAATAGGTGACATTTAATACTAAGTCTTTCTCACATTCAAAATTAGCCCTTACCTGTTGGTAAGCTACCATGTTTCAAACCTGATTGTTCTCTCTTCCAACTGACTTGGTACTGCTTGTCTTTGTCTTCAAACATCATGTGCTAATGCAAATCTTAACTCTGAAATCAGAGCTGGAGGTTATTAACGAAAGTTAGATTCTTCTGCAAATAGCACCGCTCTTACAAAGAGAGGCACTATTGCCATGAAACAAACAGGAGATTTATTACTTCTATAAAGCTTATCGTATGATAACAAAAAAGGAGGAAAAGATTGCCAACTTAATTTCAAGCAGTGGATCAATTTTGCACATGAAACATGCAAGGGAGAAAGGGAAGCATAGTGCAGTATTGACCACCTAACACGTGACTGATGGTATAACTCTGCTATTTTCCAACTGATTTCTGGATTGTTAATTTTGGCTTCAGGTTTCATATTCCATACCTTTCTGGAAACACCTGGATTCTGCACTCCAGACTTTTGCCATTCTAAGTGTAACAGGTGAAATTGTTTCAAAATAGGTCATTTGCCTTAAGGATTAGTACTTGTGGATTTTCAAGCCAACCTCTTATTTACAGAGAGAAGTTATATGATCTCACCCATTAACAAGACCAGCCTCATCTCAGACAACTTTTATCTGTATGTTCTAGCCTCGAGCGTTATTTACCTTTCCTAGTGTTCTGTCTATACAGCTTAGAATCATCTTTGTGTACTACAGTCCTGTCCTCCTTCATACTGCTTGGTCAGGTGAGGATTATGCCTGTAATCTCTCTCTTAAAGTGAATGGTCATATTGGTAAACCATTACTTTTGCTCTAGCTTAAAGTAATGTGTATAATTAGTTGGCATAGGTATATTACTTAATCATACTCTGCTGTCTTCCAACCCTTCTCTGGTTATGGACCCATTAGAAAAGGGACAAAACCAGTCAGTGGGAAGTGCAGACTTCTCCATGTTTTACCACGGAAGTAACCACAGGACACAGAGGTAGACATCTCAGGTTAGAATCATCTGCTTGCATACAGGATGCCATTCACATTCTTGTCTATTTTTTAATGGCTATTTTGTTAGGGGTATCACCTTTTTATACTTCTGAACTTTGATCCACTATCATTGAACCTTCCTCTTGGTTATCCATTTCCTTCTGTATGAAGCTCATCTATTTCTCATATGTTATCAAATATAGCTCATATATCTGATGATGTCTCTTGGCTTGGTCACCAGCAGACTGTTATTAATGCCTTTCTTTTTAGTTATTAATGAAAACACTAATTTTAAGTTAGTCCTCTGAATGGGATTGAATTCTGACAGTAGTCTTCTATGCATCAGTTGATTCCTGGTTTTGCACTTGGCTGCTTCTCTATAACCAGTCCTTCCCTGCCCCAATGGCAGCCTGTTCCTGTGCATTTATTTCTGTTGTTTCATTCTGCCTACCAGCTCCCATGGCTGATACTGTTCACATTGGAAACTGAGGAATTACATTACTCAGGGTTTGGTCCCTATTCTGCCTAACTCCTGTTTTAACCCCTTTCTGACTGCATACCAGTTTGGTGGTTTTTCCCCAGTCTTTATTCTTCCTATCAGAAAAGTGGTTTTAGTGCATAACTTGAGTTGCCATTCTTTACTTTGAAGGCCTGTATGTTCTTTCTGGTTTGTTCCTTTATCCTTTCCTTAGAATTTCTCATCTTGCTCATGCTGGATCATTTTTAAAAAGTAGTAATTTATCTTGTGAATTGGGAACCTTTTGCTGCAAGATTCTTCTCCTTATAAGTGTGCTGGTTTGGGCTGGAATACAGTTAATTTTCTTCAGAGTAGCTGGTATGGGGCTATGTTTTGGCTATTACCTGCAAATTTCACTAATTATAACATCAAAATTCAGGCCTCTTCTGTACTGAAATGCTTGCACTGCCCTCAGCCTAGTTGACTGAAGGTAGTACTTTCACACATGGTGCCCCTGTTGATTACTCACTAGCTCTAAATTAGCATACAGTTGGTTCAGGACTGTTGGAAAATCTGTGAGCTGTCATATTTAAAGATGTGTGACGTTAATTTGAAAATATTACTGAAGATAATCTTTGATGGCTTTGGTTTTTAAAGATCTCTATCCATACTCTAGTATAAATTTTGGGATTTGTAGAAGACCCCAGCCATCACTGTAACTGCAACTCTAGTTTTTACTTCTGCAAAAGTGAATTTTGTGTACCATATATCTTATGCTGTTCATCTCCTTTTTGCTTTATACTTTTAAAGTAGAATGTTAGTCAATGTTTTTTCTTTCCTGTACAGAAACTTCCTTCAGTGCCTTTATGATCATTCTTTTCCTTTCTGTGATGTTCTTCACTAACTGCATTAGTAGTTTGGATGCATCTAATATTTCAGTATCAAAGTTCCTGACCTTAGCACACAAGGATTACATGTTTCCTGATTATTTTTTTGTTTTCTTAGCATCCAGTTTCCTAGCCTTTTGTTTCCCAATGGAATTAGGCAAGTGCTGCCTGAGGATCCTTGATTAAAGTCCATTGTGCTTTTGGGTACTCCCTGAGACTGGGACAAGACATGCAGGATGAGAGAAAGGATAGTAGAGCAAATGCTGGGGCAGAAGGAGGTCAAGAGAGTGAGAAAGGTGGCCTGGCTGAGGGTCACCATGTGGAGTCCAGAACTTCTTGGCTAGATTAGCTGGAGCCTTATAGCCATGCTGTGGTGGTCTGTGCTAGGCTTTGCTCCTCCCTTTCAACTCAGTAAATGTTTATGAATATCACTGTAATGAATAAATAAACATTTTGCAGGCTGAAGGTAAACTAAAAGAATGTATTCAGACAACACAGTCAGCATCTGTTATTTTTTACTTACTGTCACATTTTGTCTAACCCTGTAGTATGCTATTAAAAATCTTTAGTATTAGCCCCTGTTGAAACTTAATCCTGTTGTTAAATGTTTTGTTTTCCATCATACAGAGGTAGAGATTTTATTGTAAAAGAAAGTCGATAATTTTGAACTGCAGTAACATTTCAGAAGTATGTGACGTCACTCCGGTATCAGCTTTCTCAGAGGCTAGCAATCCTGACAGCTACATTGCTCATTCTCTGGGTCAGGGTTGTGCAGTACTCATTGGGGAGCAGCTTCCAAGAGAAAAGGGTTGTACTTCACGTCCTTATGTGTGTTTTGTTGTTTGTGTGTGAAGCTTTTGGAAAAGAATTGATTTCCCTGAAGACCGGTGAGCAATTCTTATATGTTTTAACAACTGTTTTTCTTTAGACATAAAGCATTTCCTTCTTTAGAAAACCACTTTTTTTCTAAAATCCAGCATTTAATAACTCACAATATATGCAAAGTAGCACACATTTATAGCATTTAAGTTTCAAAATAGAAACCTAATTTTATGTAGAAATTGTTTACTGATTTATTACTTATAACTGTGTAAAGCTTCCGAGATTTTTATTCAGACATGCTTGTCTACTAGATCACACGTCTAAAAGATTGAATATAGCAAGAATTTGAGCTTTTTTAATTAGCTAGCAACACTGAATGGGAAGCACTCCCCAGAAAGACACTTATAAGTTACCTTTTTTTAACATACAGCTCATACAGCAATGTTAATAGATTACCATCTCTCAAATATTATTTTGGTATTTGTATGTAGGGGGGATCAAATGGAAAAACAGATGCATTTCCAGTCAGGTATGTATCTGTATGTGTATTGTCTACCAAGCTGTATCTTTATTTCTATATGAAAGCCATATATTGAGCTGCAAAATTTATCACTGTAAAAATTATTTAGGGGGGAAAAAAAAAAACAAACACAAAATTGTATCTGGTTGTATCTTAAGTTTTAAATAGCTGAAATACACTTTAGTTTCTACTTCATGGTAACTGTTTCCTCATCACAGAATAAATATAAAATACATGCCTCTCTTCTCCTCCTGAGCACTTAAAGGTCTAATTGTAAAAGTGCTGTGATGCTATGACATTTGGAAATCTTGGCAGATTACAATTTTGAAAGGATTATTATTTTAATATGCTGATAATCTTCCATATTATAGCTAGAAATTACAGCACACCTATCTACACAGAGGGCTTTTGCTGTGTCACTTAGATTTTGGTTTCTTTTGGTGTTTTCTTTAAGGATGACATGTCTTGATGGATGAACACATGCAAAAATATTCACCTCTGAAGATTCTGGGGAGTAGTGAAACTCATCTTGATAAAAGTTAAATGTTGGTTTCCAGTAGGAAATAATCTCCAGGCAGAATTTACATGGTCTGAATCTGAACTATAGAGCTGCGTGGATGTAATATGTTAGCTTTCAGAAGTCTGTATTTAGGATAATTGAATTAATGTGTCAGCTGAAAACTTTTATGATACAGTAGTGTGGGGATGATATATTGCAGATACAAAATTGATATAATAATATTTATTAGTTATGTGATTTAGCAGATTACTATTAGCATAAAAGTTCCTTTGTAGCTCTGACTTCATGTAGGTGGTTGGCTTCCAACCCAGAACTAAAAGCAATGAGTTGTGGGAAATGCTTTTCAAATTATGTTATCACAAATAGAACTATTTTTTATTTTGTTATAGTTTCCAAATAAATTTTAACATGGAATTTAGATAAATATTAATGTTTCAATTTAGTGAGACATTTATTATACCTACTTGGCTTTTTTAAAGCTTGATCAGTTTTATTACCAGTTTTATCACTGGTTTTTTAGTGTAATTTGGACTTAGCTGAAATAGGTTTTTATAGGCAGTTAGACTGTCTTCAAAGATGTTTAAAGTGTCTTGTGCTTTTTGATATACGTAAACTCCAATTGAATGTACTATTAAATGGAAAACAATAGAGAAGTTACAAAAATGAGGTGCTGGTAGCATTTTAGGTTGAGTCACACAAGTTGAATGACATAAATAGCTATTTTCCTGTTCTGTTGACTGGAATTTAGGATTGTGCATAAACTTCTAATCTGCTGCTTTTCTTTACCAAAAGAAAACATGCAGCTATACTTTTAAATTAATCAGGATAACTTGCTTAGATCCTTTCCAGGAAAAAAAAAAAAGGGGGAGTGGAATGAGAGGCGCCTTTCTTAAATATAGGTCTAAAGATACTTATTACATTGGTTAGTTTTATCACATAATTGTTAATACGAAACTTTCTGGTTTTGTTGGTTAACTGAATAGAGCCATATTTAGTTTGAGTTTGTGTGGTGATGGCTGGAATTTTCCAGGGTTTTTTTCCTACCTATAGGAGTAACAGCCATGCTCATAAGTTTCCCATTCTTTTGAAGCATTTGGGTTTTTTTTAAAGGGGAGGAGGATACAGTTTGGATATGAGAAAGTGTTTTATAAACCTTAAAGTATATCTTGAATTGAAATGTGTGGCTACCTAATATAAGCTAAACAAGTATATATGCATGTATTTAAAGGTGTATGTCACAAAGCCAAGTGATTGAAAGAAACTTCTGTCTTTGCTTCTAAACTGAGCCAGTTGTATCAGTCTACCTATTTTATTGGGGGAAAAGGGGACAGGAAGGGGGTTAAATATGTATCTTCTAGCATTGAATCTCCTATTTTATGTAAATAAATAGGATCCTTAAAGGAGCACAAACTCTGTACATTCCGTGTGATCTGTATTTTCCCTTAGCTGGCTTTAGAAACAAATCTCATTCATGAAATGATAGGTATCATTCTGTCAGAAATTTTCAAAGGCTTAAAGTGTGGTGTTTATCTTGGGGAGTGGAGAGAGGAAGGGGCAAAATTTTGATTTCACCTGAGCAGTGAAATAGTTCAGAGCAATGGTCACTGAACAAATCTTTACCTCAAAATACCTTCTGTCTAATGAAGAAAAGTATGAACATTCATGACAAGGCATTACTACTTGTTCACACTTGGTTTTGGTGAAGCTGATGAATTTATTCCTTGGCCTTAACATTTTGTTTGATTTGCCTCATACATTGATCCATTTTCATCTTCTAGAATGTCCTTTTTTTGCAGAATATTGAAAATGCTTATTTTTTGAAGACCATGTTTGCTTCTATGAAATACATACTACGGGATCAAACTTTTAGCTCAGCATTAAATCATTAAAAACTTAGCTATGTAGCAATGCTGATCATTTTCAGGGTTGGAACTATCCAAGTAAAAGGTAATATAAATTTTATCTGCAGTTGATCTACCAATATATATATTTCAGCTTGTGCATTTTCTGTTCCTTTCAAATGCATAAAGTAGCTTAACTTGTTTGATTTGGATGTTTTTGCCTCAATTATCACAGGGAAAAGACATGAAAAGGGAGGAGACCATGTCAAGCTTTTTTGCTGACTTGTCATTGGCAGAACATTTTCAGACTCCCTGCCTGAGGCAGCCAGGGAACAGGAGCAAATTAAGCATTAGCACACTCTGCAGTCAACGGACATCTGAAAACTTCGCAGCCTAAGTCAATATACGGCCAGACTCCCTACATTTATACATCATGGAAGAGTTATTCAAGTGGCATTTTGTCTTCAACATGCAAGAGCTACTTCTGTGCCCATTTTTCATGTGGAATGAGAAATTGCTGGTGGATTGTCTTTGCTGCCCCTCCCCCCCCACCCCCCATCCCCAGCTTCCACTGTTAGAATTCCTGATCCTTGCTTTATGAGACTCAAATGGAATAGAATGAGAATTAATAATATTCACACATAGGAGTTAGTTCTGCCCAGTGAAGACCTGGGTTATGGAGTTGCTGTCTTTAAAGTTGGTGCTGCTTTGTGATCTCTCAATTCTTACTGAATGGTCAGTCCTAAACCTGATACAGAAAGATTTTCAAAGGCTGTGTCTTCAAATGGCTTTCTTATTGTAACATTAACCATTAAGGAGAAGCAGTATTGTAGGTACAGCTCTAGACAGTAGCCTATTTTAGAGATTTCATTACTATGTTAATGAGGGCAAGATACACAATAAAAAGCTGAGGAGTTAGAGGTGATCTGTGATACCTGTTCTGTGATCTACACTATGCCTGCATTTTTAGTGGACACCAGGAATCTGGGTTTAAAGCAAACACACACACAAACAATTATCTTTTCTGCCAGGAAGGACCCAGGGGTCTTTTTAGTGCAACATCTACTTTTTTTTTTTTTTTCCTTTGTAACAATGATAAAGTATTGTTCTACTATCAATATGCTGGCTATAAATATATTAAGAACCCCCACACTTCATAACCAGGAGAGAGGGTACACCTGTGTTAGAGGCTGGTTACCCATAAAGAATGCTAGGAAATTGTGGATACTAGAAGAAAACCATTCTGAAGCTATTTAATGTCAGAAGGTACATAACATGTAGGACAGTATTGAGTGGCTGGGGACCTGTAAAAATTCTGTATAGCATAGTTACTTTATAGATCTGGAATATCTCTAAAACTGCTGATACTGGAAATGTTCTATAAGGTGAGAGATGCTGTGAAAACATCTTTTTTTACAAATACTCTGGTTTATAGTCTTGAAATGTAGCCTAAAATTTGCTTTTCTGATAGAATGTGTAACCTGGAAAGAAGCAGAAAAAATAAATGAGGGAAGGAGTTTTCACTTCTGGGTTTCATATGAAAATTCACTGCCTCACAAATCTATTCCTTATGTTCAGGTTTCCTAGTGGCAAAATGAGAAATGAGTAATACTCCATATGGTAAACTGCAGTTAATTTATCTTCTTGGATATGATTTTACTAGTCCTTTAAAATTCTTTCTCAGGGCAGATTCAACATGAGAAAAACTTAAGTTCCTAAAGAAGTTGATAGAAGATAGTGTTCCCACCCAATACAGAGGGTGATATTGGATTTTCCTTCTCCTTTAAAAATTCCTTTGAAATTCCTTTGACGTTGAGTGTGATGTCTGCCATCCAAGTGTCTCTTTTTCCCTGATGTCTTGCTCTGACACAAATGAAACAAACTGATTTGTCATTTTAACAGAAGGTGTTTCTTTATGAAATGAGTCTTAACCAGGATTTTTTTATGTTACCATATAGTTACACTCTTAGAAGTGTCTAGTACAGATGCACTTCTCTTGACATTAAAAACATCACTTTTGTCAGCTTGAGGCTGAGGATGTAGTTACACCAACACGTAGTCAGCTGTTGTCAAAAAGGGCTGTTTCCATCTCTCCTCACTGCACCTTGTGCGGTTGAGCCTCCAGGGAAGTTAGTGCCATGAAAAATGATCCATTTTCAGTAGCGTGAACTGGATCACTGCATGACTGCTTGAACACTGGTGCCAGCACAAGGGCAAAGGATGGAGTGGGCTTTTCGTTCTGGAGCAGCTAGACATTTTTTCAAAGCAGTTGTAAGAGTGTAGCCCCAAGACCTGGCTTTAAGCAGATGATGTGGACCTGCAGGAGACAGCAGCTTGCCTCAGTTGTTCGGGTGAGCCAGGAATATGCACTTCAAATTCAAAAGCCATGTATTTACCTCCCTTACGGTGGCACTGAAGCTGGAGCCTGTGCTGCTTCAATTCCAGTTGCAGGTTGTGGGCTATATTTTGTATGCAACATCAAAATACTTCAGTGTTACAGCTGCTCCTGCATTATATTAGTTTCAGTGGTCTGTGGAAGATGTGTGAGTGTGTGCATTTCATATCAGAAAATTCTAGCTGTTGGACCTAAACCGCAAAAAGTCATCACCGATGCTGTTAGCATTTTATTACTCAATCTGTGAGGGAGCAGCCTACCAGAGTTGTCCAAATATGGCTTGCATGTAGACTTTGAATGGTATGCCACAATTCCAGCAGCTTGGAGTCTCACAACAGCTTGAAAAAAAACACCTGTGAAGAAAGCAGCTCTCAGCTTCTGGCTCTCACCAAGGTATGAATTTGATACACAAAAATGCTGGCAAGATCATCAGAGGCATTATTTCTGTTCAAGAGGAGGTATTGTCCTGCAGTTTTTTTCTACTGCTGAAGTTAACCTATGATTGTAATTGGAAGAGACAACCTGGTGTGCCATTTTCTGAAGGGGTGTGTGTTGCTGGGTCAGCAGTAGTTTTTTTTAATAAAGATTGTTATTTCAGTTGTGTTGTGGGATAAGGATACAGTTGTGAGGGTCAGGATGTAAAACTAAGAGACTGAACTATATTTTTTGCTGTGTATGTTTCCTGCTTAGCTGTCAAATATGCTGACAGTTCATTTTGTAAATAAACTGTAGTTGTTCCTTTGCATTTATGAAAGAAGTGGATAATGCAGAACAATCTGTGTAGGTGTTGAAACTGAAGATGTGAAAATACAAGGGGTAGCGGCCAAGAAATACTTCTGTCAAATGAAAATTTCCAAACTTCTAGAGCCAATGGTTGGATTTTGACACCAGCAGGCATCAAAGTGATTGACAAACTACATATAAGCACTGGGTGGTAGATGTAAACTCTTGATTAGATGAGGTGCTAAAATTTCACCTGGTAAATTGAATAATGATATACTACCTAAATGACCTTGTTCTTATGGTACTGGTTTTGGTCAATTCACCTTTTAAAATACCTGACTGTATATATTAAAACACATTCTAAAAAGTAAATCTTTTTTTCAAGGTAGTACAGCCATTTTCTAAAAGAAAATACCTTGAATAGTTCATGTGTGTTTACCTATCACACAGATTTTTTTTTTCTTTATTTAAAAAGGCCGAATTGCTTTAATCTACAGAGAAAAGTATTGCAGTTACTTGTCATCTGTTCCACTTCCTTACCTAATAATGAGTAGCAGTGTTGCTGAAGTTGTCATAAATTGTTGCTGCTACTTCAGCAGTCTGTCTAAATCATGGTGTTCATTTAGAAGAAGCTTAGCACTGAGATGGGAAAAAAGTAGTTAAAACATTATGTAAAGGAAATAGTACTTAATCTTGTGTTCAGGTTGACTTGCTTTTTTTGCTATTTGTAGGGAGGCTGGTTCTAAAATGAATTGATTTTATTGTCATTTTTACTATGAATAATCTTTATATGGAAGTATCATTACCTGCTTTTTCTTGGTATTCTTTTTTTAACTAAGTTGGCATTTTGGAGATCATTTGGGGAAAGAAGTTTGAGTGATTTAAAAGTTTCTACACAGCTAAGAATCTTAGGTATCAGACAACAACATTTGATAACACTACCATAATATTACTAACTTTTTCTGCATGCGTTCTGAACTAACAGATATTCCAGTGTCTGGGGCTCCTGCCAGTTGTGATGATGCATATAATAAGAGATCAAGAGAAAGCAAACCAAAACTGTATTTGAAAGAAGGTTCAATTTTCCTTGCAGTTTTTGATAGTTATCTGACTAGTCACCTGTTACCTAACCTTAGACATTTTCCTTTAGACCACTGCCTCTAAATGCTCCCACTTTTCAATTTTGTGCCTGGTAACAGAGGGAGGGTGCCAGTCTTCGGTTCCCAGCTGTAATTTGGCTCTGCCTGTTTCTGTGTCATATTTGTCAGCCCTTTCTTTGTTACATAAAACTGTGGGCTTCCATTGTTTTTTGATCATATGCATCAAAGCAAGGAATTAATGCTGTAAACTGGTAGCATTAAACAGCATGGAAGATTCAATGCTGTAAAGGGCTGGTTTTGCTAATTGCTAACAGGTATTCTTAGCACCAACAATTAGACTTAGACAGTCACTGAACTCTGACAATTAGTTAAGCTTGCCGTAGGAGCATAAGAGCTGTTGCCATAGATCAGAGGTGGATCCATCTGGCCTGGCATTGTCTCCCTGGTAAGGACATGTGCCCATGTTTAAAGTGAAGGTGTGACCATGTCAAAGTGTGATACTCTCCATTATTTTTTGTGGATAATGGTGGTTTTTCTGAAGGGCAGTATTTGCTGAAGTGTTGGAGGCATGCCTGATTTTTAGAAATACTTGAAGCTAACAAGGTGCATAGTAAGGAATGATGGATTTAAAACCAGAGAAAAGAGAGGAAATGTGGCTTTTCTGCAATTAAATCAGTTCTCAATGTTTCCCACAAGTTTGATTGACATCCACACCTCTATATTAAAATATGTTATATCTCCACCAGGATCTTTAATCTCAAATATGAGCAAAGGAACAATAAGTGCAAACATGAAAGTTAAGTGTGGACGTTTCAAGAAAACAATGTAGTTTTTTGAAAGGACGCGAGTGTGCAGAGAAAATCCTGAGAAGTTCTGATCTACTTGTGATTTTAAACAAATCCCCAACCAATTTTATCTGTTGACAATGTTTCAGTCTTTTGGGTCCTTCTGAAACAACTTGGGGCTATTCTTTTAAGGCAACAGTCTTACTATTTTTCTGAAATAATCACCTCCTGAAGTTGAATCCAAATGGACTGAAAGAAACAAGAGAACTGAGCGAGGCAAACCTGTGCCCTCAGACCTTGGAGATGACAGCTGACACGTTCAGTGTTCCAGTTCAGTGCCATGCTTTATACTCTGTGTGTCTCTATACTTGAACTTTACGTCATATGCAATGAATATTTTTAATAGAGTTTGTACTCTTTTGTCAGAGATGAATGCAGGCCCGCACATGGTGTAAGCTTCAATTAATTATCCTCTGGGGTCTGGTGCACATATTTGCATCTGCTCTACCAGTGGACCACCTAGATTATCCAATTAAATCCTTAAAATGGCTTTAAGAAGACTGATGATTAAAGTGTTAGTGATGACTGTTCATTGATAAAATAATGATTTTTATAAATTTCAGTATCTACCATTATTTCTTGCAAAATCTGATCTACTGTGAGGGAAAGCCCGAAATGCAGGATGCATCTGAATTGCTACCACAAATAAAACTGCTACACAAGTGGATGCTCCAACGTTTCAGCTGCTTTCTTCTGTCAAGTTGTAAAGAAATATGTCTAAGCATTTCCCAAGTGATAATGTATTTACTTTGCAGAAGCTTACCAGACCATTTTCCTCTCTCAGCGGCCTGAGGAAGTGTGTAGTTACAACCTAGCATATTCTGATATAAGTGCTTGATAAACATGGCTTTCTTTTGTTCTACTGGGTTATTAATAGAAGTGTGTTGTTTAATAAAAATGGCTGTTTACTGGAGATGTGATTGTGGAAGTATGTCAACTCTTAAGGCATTGGGAAGGTGATCAAGAAATCATGGAAGTGATGTAGCTATCTGAAGGCAGTGTTACATTGTTACGCTTCCATGGAGCCTTGGCTAAGATAAAGGGGTTTGCTTCGTAGACAGCTAATACTGTGATTCACATAATCTTAAAAAAAAAGAATCCACACAAAACCAAGTAATTATAAATAATAGCAGATGGAAAAAGGGAGAGATATCCCTAGAAATCTGGGCAAAGGTAGAAAACTTTTAAGAGAAACAAAGTATTCAACTATTTCTGTTAATTTGGTCCTGATACCTAGATTTGCAAAGCAACACAGTGTGATTTCACCAAATGACTCTTGAAAGTCTGTTATTGAATCTGAGGTAGTAATTTACTGAAATTATATATATTTTTATATATATATTCTATATATATGGCATTTATAACTCAATAAAATTAAGCAGCTTTACTTCTTTGCAGTTCTACAGCAGGAGTTTAATTGAACAATTGACTTGCACTGTAACTCCTGCAATTATTCTTTAAAGGTTGCCCCTGCTGTAGTTAGTTTGAGACTAAACTAAACAAGATTGAGTTATATGATACAAGAGTAAAAAAAAGAAAATACTAAGCAAGTCATATCTTTTAACAAACCAGCAAGCAGTCCTGAGTGAAAATAACTGACGGCTGAGATATAAGAAGACCAACAATAGAAGTGAAGTGGAATGTGAGTTTTGAGATAATGAGAATCCACAAAATTGGGGTTATTTCAGTAAGAGGTAATTGTGTGCCATTATTGAAGAGTGGAAAGAAGGCACGATGGTGAAAGCATTGAAATCATTGCACAAAATGAGTGGAAAGTTAGAGAAGGAACTGCATAACTTTGTGGTCCTCTGGTTTGTTAACTGAGCGAGAGACAAGGCTTCTAAGTGCTGGATATTGAAAATGGAAGAGTCATGCACTAAATGCTGAACATATATTCATAGTGTGGTTTCTTGTCTATACCTTAAGCAAAAAAACCCTAAAAAACCCCAAAACAACATCCAAACCCCATACAATATGGTGAAAACTGTGATGAAAAGAAATTTGATACATATTGTATGTGGGGCAAAACAGATCATTAGTAAGAGAACTATAAATAGGGGGCAACTATAGAAATTTACTAAATACCTAGATTTTGTGAAGGGAAATTGCTGACTGTTCTGAAATGCTTGTTCTGTATCAAAGAATGCTTAAAACTGGTTGGGGAAAAAAAAAAAAAGGTGAGTAAGCACTCATAGGCTTCATTGTTGCTGTTAGCAAATGCATAACTGTGTCTGAAACACGAAGTTTGTGGTGTTTTTTTTTCCTGTGTTCTTTGAATCCATTGAGATCACTTTAGAACTTAGTGGAGAAGGGGCTGGATTGAGTGACAGGACAGTCAAAGTTGTCAGTGCTTGAGAGGTGCAGAGAAGGGACAGTGATGCAGGCTCTTCAAGCCAAATGGAAATTAAGGCATTTCAGCACAGCTTTGATGTTTTTCAGGGTATGCTAATTGCAGAAATGTTAAGCTCTTGGAACCATGTGAGCTTGCAGAGAAGTCTGACCCAAGTCAGACTTCAGTTGGAAATAACTTTTGACAGCAAGACTGGTTTTTTGCATAGACCATATACTAATGTATTTTAAAATAAATCTACAGATATGTACATAAGCTATTTAATTTATCTGCATTCACTATTCTTGTAGTTGTCTTTAGCAATCCTTTTTCAAAACTTAATTATTGAAAAACACGTAAAAATTGGTAAAAGGAACTGCTATTAAAGTAAGTTTCTCTTGCAAAATATCTCTAGATTTCTTACAGTGAAATGGAAGCATTATTCAATATTGCCTTTTGAGTTCATACTTCTAGCACTTGCTCAACAGCACATTTCACTTAGACTTCTAACACTAATAAATCACGAAGGCCAAGGCTTGCAGAACTGAGTTGGTGATATGTGTTGGAGAGAATTTTCTGTCTAGTGAACTTTGAAAGCATTTAAAGTTGGTATGCAGCTATCAAAGCGTTTGCTAAAAGTTTTTACTGAAATTGCTAGTTAGTGTTGTGGAGGGTCACTAAGACAACTGAATTCTCTCTAGTTTGTTCTGGGTAGTGTGGTATAATTGTGATCATGCAGTTACACAGCCTGAGGGCATTTGTCCTTTGTAAATTCAAGTCAGGTTTGTTTCTGATTCTGAAAATCTTTAACATCATATGTGTAAGAAAATATCAATTAATGGTTCCTAATTAACTCATTGTAATGAAATGCAGCAATTTATTAGTTTGCTAATCTGAGTGGTCTAGTTTCAACAGCAAAGAGACCTTGTTCTTTGTATCAAAACAGCTGTTGACTGTGTTTTTTTGTTAACCCTTTCCACAAGTTATCTTTTACATTTTCCATCCTCTCTACCTCTTCAGGAGAGGCTGCAGTGTCTCTCCAACACTGGGGAAGCAAGCTTTTGGATCGCATTAGCTGGTCAGTCATCTGCTGTCAGTCCTCAACAGGAAGAGACAGTAGCGGCCAGATTGGAGCATCCAGTGCTGCTTCTGGTCCACAAACCACCTGCTAAACCATGCTACTTCAAATCCCATTTTTCTTTAGAAAACAGATTGTGAGTTTTAACTGCAGAATTGTTATGTTACTCTAGTTCTTGGAAGCTTTCCAGGTAGTTAACCATTAAGGGATGCTTGGATTTCAACTATCAAGTCTGAAGTTTGCAGATAGTTTTACCTTCTAACACCTACCTCTCTTTTCTCAAAAAACAAATGATGTATTAGTCATTTTTACTACAGACTAATACTTACAGAATTGAAAATTTTCATCTGCAGTGCTATTATCAAGGTTCTGTATTAGATAGTGTGCCCAGGGCTTAAAATGAATGTAGTGAAATGTTGTATAAATTGATGATACATGGCAAGTATATCTCATAAATTGCCACATTGTTTAAAGGTGTGTGGCTTTTGTGGCCTTTACTAAGTCTCAGTATCTTACAAATTTCCAAATATGTTAGCTGTACAGTGAAAGACACCCTCCCACATGGTTTTGGGAAAACTGAAAACAGTAACACTTACTTTTTCTGAAAATGCAGTTCTTAATTAGGTAGAACAGTTACTTATTCAAAGCTTCTCAATCTGTAATACAGTATATGCTATTTTAGAAAGTATTTCATCCTAGCATTTTGAAAAACTTTCTAATATTTGCACTTAATTTCATAAACTTGATTTTACATTCGAAGTATGTCATGACAGCATATTAATCTTATCTGCTCAAGTGTGAAAAGGCTTTTTTAAACAAATATTTTCACTGGAATATAAATCTGGATTTAGAATGGTCCCACTGAAAGAAGGGTTTACAATTTCAGGGCAGTAGTGCTTAATTTCTGGAAAATAAATATCAATAATAAATAGAAATCTGGAGTACAGTCAGTTGTATATAAATGTCCAGGTGCTTTTTTGTTACAGCAGCATCCAGGATACCAAAACTCCCATAACTGTAAATAAGGAGGGCTTAAAAGGAAAGTCTGCATAATTGACACATTGCCTGAAAAAATACACTTATAGTAGACCAAAAAAATGGTGGCAGCAGCAACTATAGTTTAGGTGTTGAATTGTCTGCCAAGAGAGTTAGTAGAATTTTGTATGCACCTTCCCAAGTGTGTGTACAAGCAAAGGATTATAAACACTTTGTTCTTGCTGCTTAGGTGATGTTATATTGGACTGTCAGCACTTTGCTTTGAAACTTGCTGTCTCTTTACACCCTCTTTTTTGTTCAGACTCCCTGATGTTAAGTTACCATACTCATGATTTCCAGTGCAGCCTGATTTCCAAGGTTGTTATTTAAAATGCTTAATTGAAAAAAGGCTTGTAATTCTAGGGTATGATAGCACTGACAAAAAAGTGCTTGCATTTGCTATTTACTATGCAATGTGGCATTACAGATTTAGTAAAATAAAGCGTTGGTACAGCCACAGACCACATCCTTGCTAACAGTTGTGTAGGGACTGCATTACTTAAATCTTTTCTAAATTCAGACAACTTTTTGTTAGGTAACTATAAGTTACTGCATTTATTTCAATTAGAAATGAGACATTCTTATACTCGAAGGCAAACACACTGGTTCATTCCCTAGTTCAGGAATGAAATGCCTCAGAGAAGCAGAATAAAGCTGACCTAGACTTATGTTTGTCTCCAGTTGAGCCTTACCTTTAAATGTCACTGCAAAAATTTAGTATTAATGTAGAGAGGATGACTTTATTGCTCTGGTAATTTTGGTCTTCTTACCTTATCTGTAATCTTTTAAAGTATTTTATAATGAAGCAGATATGCAAAATGCATAAAACTGCTGTTCATAAATATATCTACTCTGAGTATACTTGTGATATATAGGGATTGCATGTTTGCAGAGATTAGGCTGTCAGACTGAATCTTATCTAAGATTTAGAATAAGAGTTAGGAGGCAGATACTTGGTGTAGCATTCTTCTGAAATGCGTTCTTCAGTGTTCACTTGTCAAAAGAAACAGTCTCTAAATTAAAGATATGGAGGCCTGTTGAAAGTTGTGTCCCGGTTTATGATTCTGTTCTGTCAGTGAAGTAGAACTCAGCCTTTGCTTTGATGGTCATGCTGAGAATGAGCAAATGAGAAGGCCTTAGCATTTAGGAACACATAAATAAAGTCTACAAGAAAGGGCATGAGAGAAGCTTTGAAGTGGCATCAAGTTTTAATTTTAGTGCGGGAAAACCAGATGTGTCTTTGGGAATTCAGTCCAAGCTCATTTTTTTTTTGGGAAGACATGGAACTCAACCAAATCACACAATGGAGAGACCCCAAACCAACTGTCCCCACCCTAGTACTTTGATCTTTCTTGCCACTTCTGAGTGAACTGCTCTGTTCCAGAGGAAAGATGGTCTAACCCTTCATTTTTAATTGTGTGCCTCCTCCTGAACAACTGGATTACATCTCTTTCTTTTTTTACATTCCAACTGCTATTATCTGAGGTTTTTTCCTCTCAAAAAAATCTTGGTACTGTTAAAGATGATAGCAATTTCCAAGTGGCAAAAATAAACAGAATTCTGAATTTGCTGATTTTGGGTAGATGTGCGTTAGAACGAAATATTAGTACACAGCATTTTTGGGTCAGCAGTCCTGAAAAACACAAGGTAGAATGAAAGCTATCAATCCTGCTTTTGTAGGACTTCTGTTGGAAAGTGCTGCTGCTGGAATTATACATTCTGTTGCTACTTATCTTATAAATAGAATATATTTGAGTGATATATTTGAGGGCTTGGATCACATTTGGCCATCAAAAAGGTTGCTTTTGACTGTACATTTAGTGAGTAGATTAAAACTACAAGGTTTTTTGAACATGTCTAGAAAATTAGTAAAATATTCCTGTCTTCTAAAGAGATTAAGGTTCTCAGGGGATGGAAAGGAGAAAGAGGAGTAGATAAGAAGGGAAATAACATGATTGAAATTCAAGGTTACTGTCAACTTTTAACCTGAACAAGATAAATCCTTTTGCTCAGAGGGATGGTCCATGTGCCAAAGCTAAGCTTCCTGCTAAATGATGTCAAAGCTTGCAGTGTTCAGAGGAAAAGACTGGGAAGGAGAACTTCAAAAATTATATGGAAAATAGGTCAAGTTAAGTTGGTGCTGGTATCGGTTGTCTTTCACTGAGATAGCTAAAAATGGAACTTGTCCCTGCATGAGCTATATTTGCTGTGATTAGTGTTTTGTGTTGTGGGGGTTTTTTATGTATTTATTGTTGGTTTGGTTTGGTTTTGATCCTTTCATAGCAGGTCATTGTCCCAGGTCACTACTGGAATCAAGAACAGAATATTATCTTGATACATGCAAGAACTATGCTTATCTCTCATGTCATCTTCATCAGCTGTGTCAATTTCTGAAGCCCAACACAACTCAGTAGCTAATATTAATGAGGAATAGTTTGCGACATACTGAGTCTGGAGAGTATGTTTATGAATGCTAATAAAATACACAGGGAATTCTTACCATCTTTGGCTCCAGTGTTTAGTATGCCGTTAATACAACCTAACTAAGGATGCTAAAATAGTAAGGGTCAGTTATATCCTTCAGTATAAGTGCAACACTGTGTGTATAGTTACCCTGTGTTCTCAGAACATGTTATATGAAAAAATTTATTAGGGAGAGAATGAAGAGGAGTGTTGTTTCCACGTAACTTTTGGAGGCTGTATCCCTGCATAAGCAAAAAGTTAACACACTGGCTTCTAGCTGCTTGGGTCAAAGTGAATCACTCTTTACCACATAATAAAACTACAGACACATAAATATGCAGAGCTGAAACTCTGAATTATGTGCTGGAGTTTGTATAAAATCGAAATTAGAGTTCTCAGTAAAAAACCCTAATTGTTGCTTTGTTTCCCCTGAGATTTATTGATGAGCTTTATGTTACTATAGTATAATACATTAAATAGTGTGTGTGTGTGTAGACCCAGAAATTCATGGTCAACTGAACAAATAAATTGGATGTTGAATATTGTGAACATCAAGTTGTAGCTTGGTTTTAATGAAACTCTCTGTAGTCTGCAAGATCAAGTTTAAAACAAGTGCTTTAACCTACTGTTATGTGGGAGGATTATGACAATAATTATCAAGCTATTCTACACCTTAGACAAGTATTTTGAGGAGCCTTGTCAAAATATCAGCTAAATTAATGCCAAAAATGCAATAATTCAGATGAGTAATGAAAGTTTTCAAATGGAAGTATTTAAAATCTATTAATCCAGTTAGACATATTTACAGTCATCACACTTCTTAGTTGTATAATCTGAATTTCCAGTGTTCACTCATGAGATTCCACTTGCATCTAGGCTGAAGAGAAAGAAAAGGTTATTCTTTCTTTGTCTCACCATTTTAGAAGGAAGTGATTATGAAGGTTCTCAAATGCTCAGAAGAAATTAATGCATATCCCACAGGAGAGTATTTCATGTCTATGATTTTTTTTTTTTTTCTTTTTCTATGTTGTGTCAGCTACACCTCTGTACATCTTGACATCAGTGCGAGTAGTAAGGAAAACTGTATTTTGTTCAAAAACATTTTGATATTTTTGGAATACTGACTTGATATATGACTCAAGTCTGAAACAAAATATTCTTGAATAGGTTTGTGTCAGTACTTTGTCTCCTCTCTCTCCTTTTCCTTCCCCTTCCTACTTTTCCTCCTGGTTTTGTGTGACCTCCCCTTTACAGTCTTGGAGTGTGGCTACCACCTCTCTCAGCACAGCTGGGTGCACTCATACAAAACATGGGATGTGCCTCCTCTGTAGTGGTCCTGAGTATTGATGGTCCTTGAGCAAAAGTCCTGATCCATTTATTTCTACATTTCAGATGTCAACTGATAATCCAGCTGTCAGGGCTTAACATAAACAAGATGGCAACATTTTGGCAAAGCTTGTGGAGTGACAGCTCATCTCTAACTTTTTTTTTTCAGTTTGGTGTGAGAGTTTCTGAAATGTTAGAGGGAACAAAAATAAAGTTTTTGGAAGTGAAGAAAAAGAGGAATCACAAAAAAACCTGGATGCTTCCTCAGGGCTGTTTTGAATTTTAATTCTCTTCAATCTGGGACATTTTCACTTGAAAGGCATTGTAGGACCATGGCAATTGGGAATGGCACAGACATACAAAGGTGGTCTCTTTCTGTCCCCTCATTGTAATGGAAGCATTTCCACAACAGAAGCATCTTTAGAAGCTAAACTAAGAATGCTTCTGAATTTAGGATGCAGATAAAATACCAGTGTTTGCTAGCTCATTAGATAAGCTCCATAAAGTGTCTATCTCTTTAGGTATTAGTAGGTTTTTAAAATCCCAGTAAAGAAAGTGGAAAGAATTGGGCTATCTTTCTAATCTTGTGCTTCAGGTTTATGCAGATTTATCCAACTATCCGTTGACTATGAAAGTAGTGTGAATATTTTATTAGGCTTTTGTTTGAAGGTAATCTTTAATTAGTAATATTTCATAATTGCAAAATGTTATGATCCAAAGGAATTTTCAAGAAACCTGGGAAATGTTAAGGTGGTCTTGTTAAGTCTAGGTTGTATTAAGAAGCAGGAAGGGTAGAGAGTGTAACGTTTGTGAGATGAGCTGTGCTTCATAATTTTGAAAGCCAAGAAGGTTATATAAATAGGCAATAAAAGAAGTAGGTGTTAAGGATAAAGCACCATTCAAAGCTTCTTTTGTTCTGCACCTCTTCTATCTTG
This sequence comes from Athene noctua, assembly GCF_965140245.1. Classification (NCBI taxonomy): domain Eukaryota; kingdom Metazoa; phylum Chordata; class Aves; order Strigiformes; family Strigidae; genus Athene; species Athene noctua. Next base: position 21,866,938 of record NC_134039.1, read on the forward strand.
CAACTAAAGCACTTTTTTTTTTTTTTTGGTGCAGATTTGTTCTCTCTCCAAAGAATATTTTTCAGGGTTGAACTTGTGATAAGAAAGGCATAGTATTATATAAGATACCTGACATGAAAAAGGTTATCATCCCATATTCTTTGCAAAAGTAAATACTATCAAATAGAATTACTTTCTTCATGATTTACAGTGCTGATTTCAGATACTGGGGTTTTTTTACATTATATACTATTTTGTTTGTAGATATTATTTAAGTGATTTTGTTTCAAAGAATGTGGGTTATATCTGGATAATCTGTCTGCATTATATACTCATTGCCCTTTCTTACTCAGATTTCTGCTTGTATGCTTTTTAATCACTGAACCAGGTTTAGATTTGAACAGTGCACCTTTCCTGCTCTTTCCTACATTTCAGGACCAGGGAGTTCAGGTGGAGTTACTGCAGTTCAGCCAGCCTTGCCACTTGTAGCTGCATAGTCTTGCTGGTGTGCCAGCTGGCAGCTCCATGCTCTCCGATGTTCTTGTAGCATAACTTGGGCAGGGAACCTGCCACTTGAATGGGGGCTGGTGGTAAAAAAGCCCCAGTCAGCATCAGGCATGAGTTATAACTGTCAACTGATTGACATATCTGGTAGGCAGTAAAGGCAATCCCTTCTCTTCTCTTCCTTCCCCTCTAGGGCAGGAGGGCTCCAGTAAAAAAAATTTTCTTCTTGAAGTGGCAGAAGCTGATAGTTGTTGAATTTTGGCAATTTCTTCCAAATTGTGGGAGCTGCTGTGGCCTAGCAACACCTGCAGTTCAGGGGAATGAGATACTGCAAAGTGAGCATTTTGAACTGCTGAGGGTGAAGCCCTCAACTGTCAGGCTCCCTGCCACTTTGAAGGTACTCCCAAGATTGCTGCCGGGGGGTAGTATTCTGAGTTAAAAAGGCACCAGCAAAAGTAGAACTGTGATTGCAATGCATCACTCTTGTTCCAAACAGTGAATATTCATCTGTGTTACTAGAAGATTTTAAACTAGTAACTTCATGTTCTAAGCTAGAAGCTTTTATGGTAGTAATATTTTATCCCTACAGAGCAGTTAAGTCCTATGTGTAACTTGTCCCTGTCTAGCTGAAATCCTATTTATGAATAAATAAAGACTTAGCTGAAGTGAATTATCGGTGATCATATATGAACTAGTAGCACTCTTACTGCTCTAGTTTTTAAATTCAAAACCATTACCAACCCAGTGCCAATGTTTTCCATCTCTTTCCAGAGTATTAATGAAGATTCTTTAATACTTGTTATCGTCCTTTCTATTAGCTTATATATATATATTCATTTGTGTGTGTGTACACGAACATTGTTATATACTGTAATAAAATATTCGTAACTGTTTTCACTGGGCTCATATACTTGATGTACTGGATTTATGTAGTCGAGGTGGAAAATCAAAAAATTGACTAATAATTTTCCTTATCTCTCTTCGACAGTCATAACGAACGAAAAGTAACTTGCAAACATCCAGTAACAGGACAGCCATCACAGGACAACTGTATTTTTGTTGTGAACGAACAGTAAGTGGCACCCGTTTTAATCTATAAAATACATGGTTTAGAACTTGTTAATATAGATGTAAGATTCAGTGATTGCTAATCGCAATATTTATTTTTTCCAAGTCAGATTAGCATGTATCAAGTTTTACTTGTTTAAATTACTTAAAAGTTATATTAAATATTTAATACTAATTTTTAAGATAAAAACCATAGATTAGTTACATCATAGAAATAAACTGTGTTCATGCAATTTGTGGTTTTTCCACTTGTCACTTATTCTGTAGTGTAGCAAACGACTTATATAATATATAATAATCCAATAAATGTCCAAAGAGGAATCAGTTTTTTTAAATCACGTAGGTACAATCACATGCCTTTAATCTATCATGTTTTGCCTGATAGTTTCTCCTCAATCAGTTATTTTCTTGGCCAGTTTAGACACTTTCTGAGTCATTGGATAATAACTTGATATTGCTGTCTTTGCATTAGTTTTGTAGAATCCACAACAATGTGAGATTGTATGCATGAGTCATACCTGACCTCAAGATCTTATATGTGGCTGGGTATTGGATGTCCTACTCACCATCATTGCTGCACACGTTATACAGTGGCTAAAATGAAAACCATCAGAACTGCAATATGTGAAATTGCACAAACATGCACGTTCTCACTGAAGTGGGACAAAGCCATATGGGGTCTTCGGAGAGCATTTCTTCCTATTTCCATCTCGTGCTCATTACCTGTCTTTCTCCTTCCCAGCAACACCTTACGCTAATAGAGAAATCCTATTTTAAAACAACGTCTTAGAATTTATTTATAATAGATTTAAGTTTAAAACACAGTGTAGTTAACTTGACAATGAAGTGTGAATTGATTTCAAATTGAAAATGTAGGACACAGGCTGTATTAGGCTACATCTAGGAGTGCTTTTTAATAGCAGTCTGTACACACAGTATGTTCTAGTGCTATTGCATATTCTATTTTCAGGACTGCTGCAGCAATGACATCTGAAGAAAAGAAGGAGCGACCAGTAAGCATGATATGTGAAGCAACTAACTATAATCTGACATCAGATTATGCTGCTCATCCAATGAGCCCTGTGGGCAGAGTAAGTCTTCGTGTCCAAATTACATTAAAATAATTCCATTATTCCACAAGGTACTAGCCAGTGCTTTATATTAGGATTCCATTGCAAAAGAGAAACAAAGCATATATTTTTTTTCAGGGCACTTGGCTCTTTTTGTGTTTAATTTGGAAACTGAAGTGTCTGTATCAAATTATCACTGAAGCTGTAATTTTTATCAGGTATCTCAGATCTTATGACTTGCACATACTTAAATTGTTTACAGAATCTGACCTTTCTAATCTGTTTGAACAGCAAAATCTTGAGTGACCAATCAGACACCTGGGTAAGCGTTGTTACGGAAATTGCTTGATCACAAACAATTGACTATATTTCTCCAGTAAAGTAGAGAAAATTATAGTTGTGTGTAAGAATTAGTTACAAGAGAGATATAAGGTGACCCTGTGGTAAAATTAAAGGGCAGATTACATCATTTGCTGTTATTGGACCAGAAGTAGAAGTCCTGGTTTCCCAGGAAAATTCCTGGGAAAAGTCTTACCACTTCCTCCATTCACACAGCTTCTCAGAAGGTTAACATAAATGCCCAGATGTGTATCGAGGTGATGGGTTCAATTATATCAACTTTTCAGTTCACTGGATAAAGCTACTGAGGCTACTGAGTGCATTTTTTTCCATTTTCTGGACTGCTTTCCCGAAATGAAAGTGCTCTTACTAAAAATTAAGAATTGCCTTAAATTTGCTAGGACACCAAGATAACAGCTTTAATCAGCAATGACAGACAAGAACCCTGTAATCTCTTCTACCCAGCAGTTAATGTTTTGACAAGGAAAAGAGCCCGATACTTTTGCTAGTCGTTGAAAACTTTGACCCTGAGAAATGCTTTTCAGCAGATTAATCCAGCCTGCAAAAGAAGAATAAAATTGGGACTGTGTTTTAGTGGAGAAAATTCCTTAATTTCAGAAACTTTGATTGAAGTAATTTTTCTATGTAGTAGGAAACATTGTAAGGTTTCTTTAATAGTATTTTGGATAGATTTTTTGTTGTTTTAAATGTCTTATTTGACAGGCAGAATGCTTGACCTACATTAGAAAACTGTTATTCAGTGAGAACAGTGTCTTAATCTATTAGTGTTGCTGGGAGAAAAAAAGGAAGTCACAGATGAATTATAAACATTAACAAAATTCATCTCAACTTTCACATGGTCATGTTTAAGACTGTGCAGGAAAGCCAGTACAAAACAAACTAGAAAAAAAACAAACAGCAACAGCAAAAGCCAAACCAAATGCAGCTAAGCCCTAAAACAGCTAAGCAAACAAAAAACCCAAGATAACTTATTGTTAGAGTTGTAATAGTGACGTAAATGGCAATAGTTACACAGAAAATTAATTACAACAGAGCTAGAAAGCACTCTCAGGTTAAATGTAAGAAAGGAATTACAGTTTAGGAGCATGTGTTTTTCAAACATATTTTTAAAGTTTCTCTTTCAGAAGAGAAGTTTCAAATACCATTTAGCATGTTTGTTCCGTAGTGTTCTAGAAGTAAATTGAGATTGCTATGGCTCAGTTACTGTAAGTTCTTTACTTTCATTGGTTAATGACGCTTTAGCTTCCTGTGGATATTATTATATTTTGAAAAAATAGACTTCTATTCTACTTTCCCTTCTGTCTGTTCTAGTTATTTAAATGCACTTAAAATATGATTACTGTGACTGTATGTACGATTACTATATATCAGTTTTCAAGTGTAAATTTGTCTGAATTACTGCAACACCGTTTTAAGTTTTGTCTTCAGGAGGTGAATGCTTGCAAAGTAGAACCACAGCCAATATTAGTCAGTATTTTTGGTGGTTATTTAAGGCTAATTAGTTTAATCAGTTTTACAGATAACTATGTAGAAATTGCCCACTGGTTGTAATATAACTGACTTTTTTCTATGTTTTTATTAGTATCTCCCAACACTAGAACCTGAAATTCATAGCTGTCTTATTAACCTTTAATATGTATAGGCACTATGTATTGCAGTACAATAAAAGAGGATTAAAGTAATGAAAAGGAAAGTAATGAAGAATGGAGGAAAAGTTTGTTGTACAACTTAAGTTTCAGACAGCTGAGGGGTATTGAAATAAGTTCTTTCATTAATTTTAATTGATCCCAAATAGATATGGAACTTAAAGAAGTTTCTGTTTTGTGGCAGAAAGACTCACTGGAGTCTAATGCTGCTCCTGCCTAGAGGCTAATATGAGGTGAGGCAAAAATCAATCTCTCCCCAGTAAAAGACTTATTTCTAATGCTCCTTTCCCACTATATACATGATGCTGGCCAAATGACACACTACAGCTCTGTTAAGTGCTGCTTCTTCCCTATTGGTTTGAAATGTATTTCTAAACTTGAAGCAAATAGCACAGACCTCTGACTGAAAAAGATCTACAGAGGCTTGAGATTGCCACAGAGGTGTATATTTCCACTTGTCTTTTTTAAAGTTAAGAAGTTGGTTTTGTAGTTGTCTTCTGTTATTCCCCCCCCCTTTTTAAAATCACTACTTTAGACAAATATGTTTATATGTCCTGAAATGCATTCAGGAAATCAGCTTTTTAATGTGTGAAGTCAGTCATACTACCAGTCACCCTCCTCAGTTCATCTCCCCTGCTCTTCATTGCTGTCCTGATTATCAGAAAAATAAGGCTAACAGTTTTCTCACAGTAAGTGGAATTAAGTGTTAGCCCAGGACAGCTGCTGCAGAGCTAGCTCCTCATGTCTGTGTTACAGCTAGGATGTATCACATTGTTGATAAATATTCATCAGTTTGTCAATAGATATTTCATACAGTGCTTAAGCGAATCCAGCTTTAAATAGCTAGTTTAGGTATAGTCATACATGTCTTCTCAGAATTCAGATTAGCAAGAAATTTTGGAGTAGTAGTCATCAGATACATTAGCAAACAGCATAGTGAACTGGAGCAGTGTAAAGGGCAGTATTGGTGCTCAGGGCTGTATATCTACTGTGTTTTCATGGTTTGTATTCAGACTAGTCCAGTAGTGCTCATTGTGCACCATATTTTTTAGTCTTGTCTAAAATAAATCCAATTTGCTCTTCTATGCAAACCAAAGCACAATAGAAGTGGATGATTGGAGATTTGCTTCAAGAGCAATCTCTTGGTCCAAGCTAAAATGCTGAGGCAGAAACCCACTCAGCTTATGGAAAGCTGCAACATTGGAAGGCACTGAAATTGCCTACAAAATCCAGAAGGCAACATCATGTTTGTGGTTTGGAAGATAATGTAAGCCTTGAAGACCAGGAACATATTTTTAAACAGAAATTCAAAGCAACAAGGATTTAGATTTCCATTCTTATGAGTTCACATGCAGAAAATTTCCTTATCAGCCAGGTTCTCAACCCATGTTTTTCAAATATAGATGCAATAAGTTTAGTGTTAATTACTTACTTCCATGCTATTTCTGAAACTGGGGAAGAAGCCTCACTTAAATTCTGTGTCCTCTATCAGCCAAGCAGAGAGAAGAGCAGCTTGCAGAGTGATGAAGTGTGCAGCCCCAGCTACTGATTGGTCAGTTGCCCGGAGTTCAGAACCCTGCCAGTGTTTGTTTCTTGAGGTTTGGGAAAGAGAATATCACTCGCTGGACTTACTGGCTTCTTTCTCAGTACTGGTACTGTACAGGGACCCTTCTGCAGGTTTTGGCTTTGGAGGCATCACAGTTGATGGGACCATTCCTTAGAACAAGTCGTATGGTACCAGTTGTGACTGAGTTTGCTAGCTTTCTTACCTTCTACACCTTCCAGCAAGTAGTTAGTAGTTGGACCCTTCATGCATTATCCTCTTTCTCTCTTTGCCTTCTCCAGAAGCTGGAGCTGTGCAGTATGTCCTGTATTTTTAGTGCTGTGGGCTAAAAGATAGTTGAGCCCTTTAATTTATTTTTTTTAACCTTTCTTTCTGTTTCCTCAGTTTGACATATATTAGATATGTGTGTGAAAAAACATGGGATGGCCAGGGATCCCAGACATAACAAGAAGAGGAGGTGATTTAAAAAGTTTGATAACTCATAATAAGATTATATATACACCTACCATATTTCAATATCCTAAAATTTGCATTGTCTTGAGGCTCAGAATTTGTTGTGAACACTTACGCTCTTTATGCAGTGTGTGGTAAAATAATCATAAGTCATCTAAAGTGTTCTCTGTATTAACTAAAATTAGAAAACACTTGTGATGCTGTGTTTAAAGAAAGTTTGTATTCACAGCTGGTGAGATGTAACCAATTAAAACTTTGCTGTGAGCTCAGTCAAATTGGAGTCAATATGGTTTATCATCAGACCTACCTAAGAGATATCTATCTGAATTAGATTAGTAGACTTGACATAGTAGTACTCATGGTTGGTTGTATTTTCAGAAGCATCCTTAATGCATTAATCATTTTACAAGCATAGGAAGTCTGGAACACTTGAGAGGTTTTGACCTTTAATACCTAATATTAGAGCAGGTATGAGTGTTAGAAATTATTTCTGATCAAAACCTTGGCATAGCTCTTGTGTGATATGCCAATATAGTAGCCATGCAGGTTAACTGAGATAGATGTACCTAGCTTTATAATGTACTCTGGATTGTTATAGGTTCTCTGTATGTTTCTTTTTACATATGGATGTCATAATTCTCTTGACTTCTTACAAACCTTTGCCCATTTTCCACTGGTAGAAATTTCAGATGAAAATGTGAAAGATTTTTACTTCTATTTTTAATTAGGTTTTCAATTGCTTCCTCTATCTTGCTTTCCAAAGAGGATTGAGTCAAGTTTCTATATCTCCAAGGGAAATTAAAAGCACTGTGATTGTTTTTATGTTCCCTCCCGATTCTGTCAAAAAAGGATTACAAAATGACCTTGTTTCACTGTGTTGTAGTCTTAAGGCAAACACACATAGTGTTTGTAATGTTGTTCTTTTTTGGCTAAGCTATGTTGTATTCTTCAGTTAATGACATCGTTGACAAAAGCTGCACATCATTTTAAATTGCAGTTTTCAGTTTATGATTTTTAACCTACTGTGGAATTCTCTGAAGCATGTATAAAACCCAGCTCAATTCTGTGATGTGTGTTGAGAGCGTTTCCATAGAGAAACCCCATACCCTAATTTGCAACAAGAAATGAATGTTTGTTTAGCCTTCTTCCTCCTTTAGGAACTTTGCATAACCTTATGATTAGTCTCAGTAGTAGAGATGGGGAAGATGAAGCACAGGATTATATTGTCTCAATTCAAATGGTGGTTTTGGAGAGGAGCCATGAACACAGCTTAAAAAACATGTTTACATTTTACTTCTTTTGTGAAGTGGGATACTTTGCTATATCACATCACAGAGTCCCTGAGGCACCAATTCTTACAGAATTTAAAACACCAGTAAATGTTCAGCTCAGTTGCAGAACAAACTTTCTCAACATACATTGAAAAGAATTGTGTGAATTGGCAAAGCACTGCACATTTCTTTATGCCTTTTCCTATTTCTTGTGGTAGAAGTATAGGTAGAAGGATAAAATCTAAAATGGGTTATTTATCCTACTTAATCTATGATCATTATATAGCTGTAAGATTGTAAAAGGTATCAGCAACAGCAGATATAAGCACTGGAGTTTCAGGGCAAAAGTTTCAAAGTAGGCCTTAGTGCAAGCAGGTAAAATAATGAGTATTCAAACCAACCAAGAGATGACAGAGCAAAGTGTTCATGAGAGGGAAGAAAGAATAAAAAAAAATTACTATGTATTAGGAAAGGGGGAGTTACATCTTGTTGAAATCTGAACAAGTTTTCATGTATTAGGCCTGTGTTGGGAGTAGGAAAGAGTAGAATTTTCTCTCACAGGTGATGTAGTTTTTAATAATAATAATTCTGTTAGTTTTACTTCTCTTTCTACAGCTAGGAAGGATTTCTGTCTACCTTATAAGAAGGTCAGATATGTATTTGGTTGGTTTTCTTTGCTAAAAAAAAATCTTTAAGCACTCGTCTTGGGATTTGTCTTTAAATTTTTTGCAGAAGAGAAGGAAAGAAATGCTGAAGCCAGCAGAACCATCATAATAATTATTTATCTAAAAAAGGAATGCAGTTTGTATTCTGCAGTCCCCCGGAGGAACATGTATAAGAAAAATATCTTAAAAAAAAAAAAGAAAATGTGTTATGATTTTTCAGCACATATTGATGTTATGTTTTCTTTAACCTGTTCAACTCAATTTAGACATCACGATCTTCAAAGAAGGTTCATAATTTTGGAAAGAGATCAAACTCAATAAAGAGAAATCCTAATGCACCAGTTGTCAGACGTGGCTGGCTCTACAAACAGGTACTCTTCCTCTCTTTACCACCTTTTTTTTTTTTTTTTTTTTTGGGAAGGTGTATAATGCACAAAAACTGAGTCATTTGCATAAAATACAATGATAGCAATACCAGAGGAACTGACACATGGTATTTTAATTAGCCACTTATCGGATAACATTGTGATAGAAATGAATAAGGGCATCAAACAAGTACAGAACATTGATATATTAGATACATGTATCTTTCTCTAAAATACACAAAGGGCTTGAAAAATCTAGGCAGGTGTTGATAGTAAATAGCTGAATGAATTTCAGGCATGCTGAGATAATGGGACAAGGATATATGGCCTAGAATATTGGTTTTTTTAATTCTGAAGTTTCTTTTGTTAGGCTGTATCTCTTAATTTTCTTTTAGAAAGCAAGTAAATATTTTCAATAACAAATTGGAAAAATAAACAATTTTTTCACATGTGCAAAGGCAAAGGAATGCCTGTTTTCTTAACTTGGAGACGACCATCTTAAAACCAGAGATCATTTTAGATGTTCATGTTGAATGTGTACGAATCTGAAGTATGTACTTTTTAGTATTTAGTGACAGTGTACTTAGCCTGATGTAATTTGGTATTCAAAGAATCATAGAATGGTTTGGGTTGGAAGGGACCTTAAAGATCATCTACCCCCCCTGCCACGGGCAGGGACACCTTCCATTAGATCAGGTTGATCAAAGCCCTGTCCAGCCTGGCCTTGAACACTGCCAGGGAGTGGGCAGCCACAGCTGCTTTGAGGTATCTGTTCCACTGTCTCACCACCCTCACAGTGAAGAATTTCTTCCTTATAGCTAATCTAAATCTACCCTCTGTCAGTTTAAAACCATTACCCCATGTTCTATCTCTACACTCCCTCCCCATCTTTTCTGTAGGCCTCCTTCAGGTACTGAAGGCTGCTCTAAGGTCTCTCCAGAGCCTTCTCTTCTCCAGGCTAAACAACCCCAACTCAGCCTATCCTCACAGGGAAGGTGCTCCAGCCCCCTGACCATCTTTGAGGCCTCTTCTAGACCTGCTCAAGCAGGTCCATGTCTGTCTTATGTTGGGGCCCCCAGATCTGGACACAGTGCTCCAGGTAGAGTCTCGCAAAAGTGGAGTAGAGGGGGAGAATCACCTCCCTCGACCTGCTGGCCACACTTCTCTTGATGCAGCCCAGGATACAGTGGGTTTTGGGGCTGAGAGTGCACATTGCTGGCTCACAGTCATTTTTTCCATCCATCAATATCTCCAAGTCCTTCTTTGCAGGGCTGCTCTCAATCCATTCATTGCCCGGTGTTCTGCAATACCAGACCACCTGCACTTTCTTGCTCTGCAGGAAATCAAGAGTAGAGTGGTTTGATCAAAAAATTGAGCAAGACTGATTAGGCCATGTTAGAAATAAATTTTGTAAATCCCAATCCCAAATCCCAAGAACCCTGTAAGAACTTGTTGTTTAAACTCAGCTGAGGCAAATGTGTATGGGTAGTTTTGAATCTATATTGTCATTTACTGTCCCTACTCTGATAGGCTGGTGTGACTCACATAGCTTTCTGGATGCTCCTGATGAGTCAGTTTTTAAAAATTATCATCAGATAAAAAGATCTAGAATATCTGTTTAGTAGAAGGTTTTTCCATGCTTAGATGCTCCTGTGGCCTCTCATTCAATGTTGAGAGTGAAAAGTTGTCACAAAGGTGAGAGGGTTTTTTGCTTTGTTTTGGGGCTATTAGACTTTTTGGCTTGAAAAAAAGTCACTATTCCTGAAGTAATGTTTTCTGGATTTTTTTTAAATAAATGAGACCATTTATTAACTTGATTGAAATGTGATATCCAAATTAAAGCACATATGGTTGTGCACATGCACGTCTGTGTTTTCTTTGCTGACTGCTTCTGAATAACTTAGATTCTTGATGATCTGGCTTTTCATTCTGAGGTCCTTTGTAGTGAGTTTTACATGTATGAAAAGATACAGTTTTGTACCTGAACTGACTTACTGGAATTATCTGAAGATCCTAGTTGTTTTTTGTCTCTGTATGCTGAATATTCATCGTTTGATGTGAAATAAAAGTAGTACAAAGATGTTGCTTTCCTAAAAATTATACTATGTGTTCATACTACCAATCCATTTTAGTGTACAATTGTATTATTTTACAAATGAAGGAATTAGCTATTTTTTTAAATCACAGAATTACGTTGGTTGGAAGGGACCTTTTGATCATCTAGCACAACCTCCACCTCCTCAAGCAGGCTCATCCAGAGCAGATTGTCCAGGACTCTGTCCAGCTGGGATTTGAATATCCTCACTAGTGCACTGCACCACAACCTCTCTGGGCAACCCAGTGTTTGATCACTCTCACAGTAAAAAAGTTCACCTCTGATTAGATGAAATTTTACGTTTCTTAATTTATGCCCGTTGCGTCTTGTACTGTCAGTGGGCACCACTGGGAAGAGTTTGGCTCCATCTTTACATTCTTCCATCAGGTATTTATACACATTGAAACAATGCCCTCAGACTGAACAATCCCAGCTCTCTCAGCCTCTCTTCACATGATGGGTGCTCCAATCCCTTAATCACCTTTGTGGCCCTTTGCTGAAATCACACGAGTATGTCCATGTTTCTCTTGCACCAGTGAGCCCAGCACTGAACCCAGCACTCCAGCTAGACCTCAGTAATGCTCAGTAGAGAGGAAGGATGTCCTGCCTCCATCTGTTGGCACCACTGTTAATGCAGTCCAGGATGCTGATTGTCACCTCTGCCATGAGGGTGCACTGCTGGCTCATGGTCAACTAGTTGTCCACCAGGAGCCCCCTAATTCCTTCTCCACAGAGCTTCTTTTTAGCTGATCAGCCCTGGTGTGTACTGGTGTATGGATTTATTCCTCTCCAAATGGAGGACTGAGCATTTTCCTTTATTGAACTGCATGAGATTCTTCTCTGCCCAGCCTGTCAAAGTCCCTCTGAATGACAGCACAACTATCTGGTGTATCAGCAACTTCTCATAGTTCGTATTATCTGCAAACTTGCTGAGGGTGCACTCTGTCCTAGCATGCAGGTCATTAATGAAGATATTAAATAGTCTTGGCCACAGTATTAACCTGTGGGGTAAGCTGCTAGCAACTGGCCACCACTGGTGCCATTGATCACAGCTCTCTGGGCCTGGTAGTTCATTCAGTTTTCAATCCACCTCACTGTCACAAGGCATAATGTTGGACAGGGTTTACATGTAAAATGATTTAAACGCTGTGATGTTTGATTTTTGTAAGAAAAGGGGCTTCTGTATGTTTCCATGTTTTAATAGTAATTGAAAGCCAACAGATACAATTTTAAATTGACAGTGAAAGCTTGTGCAGTTTTCTTTTTGATCATTTTCTTAAGATGTTTATGTAATCACAGAGAACAGCAAGTTTTGTTTGCCTGAGGGTATGCTGTCTCATTGCATGTAATGCTACTCTGCTGTCATTTTTCTACTAATTTTTAAGTCCAGAGTCAACTCTTTTTTTGGAAGGTGTTTAGTGTGAATATACTGTTACCGTGTTATGGCATAACCATAATGAAGAGGAAACAATAATTAGTAAATCCACTGATACCGAAAGGATGTACTTTAAAGTAGGAAATAATTAAAAACATGAAAAACACACGATCGTTTTGTGTATGCCTCTGCTATGTCTGAAGAAAGCCAGAAGATCATTCCTAGCATGTCTCTTTGTTGGCAGAATTTTACATGTGGCCATGTAGAAAACTGTTAGTGTGTTTTGAGTGATGGGATAAATGTGATTTTGCTGTTATGCAAGAGGCTGTTATGTCTCTTAAGAAAGTCTGTCTGAGGGTTTGTGATAATTCTTTATACTGAAGAAGTTTGAGTATTTTCCCATTGTACAAATTTTTTTTATGGCTGGTGTCCTTTGGGCCAGGGGTCCAACATGCTAATCGGTTACTGGGTCAGTGACCTTGTCAGTGAGGTGATGAAGGCAGTCTCCGCTCCCCATGTCTGCCTTTCCAGCTGTGAAACAGGAGCTGATTCCTATGGACAATGTTTCCAGGCTTCATTAGTGTTTGTTAAATCACTTTGAGCTCCTCAGAAGGAAGGTGCTATAAAGTGTTTAGTTATTCTGCTTATGAAAATGTTTGTGGCAAAGGGGTTTTTAACTTTTTCTGAACATTTCCTAGCTAATGCTTGCTTTACCCTTTCTTCTCCCTCCTTCAGCTCGTTTTGTCCACCCCAAAATAATAGTAGAGTTTGAAATATGAGGCTAAAAATTATTATGACCTTTCTCAAAAAAAAACCCCAAACCAAACCCACCCCACAGTTTTTCATTATAGAATTCCTCTTCTTGGCTGCCACAAAACATACTTACTACAAGAATATCAATAATTCACACATACTTTTCTTCTTGGAACACATTCACATATTTGTTAAATCTGATTCTACTAGGATGTGCATGCTGCAGTGCTCTGGCTTATTTACGCTGCAGTACTGGTAGCAGTCTTTCATTCTGAGTTGTGCAGTGTAAATTGGTTTATAAGCATAAAAGAAAACTAAAATGCTTTAGGAATAAACTTTATTTGGGAAATAAATTTTCACTAGATATGGTAGCAGAAGACGAAGTTCAGCAGAGTTTCTTTAGAAAATAGAGGATGGTACCACAAGTATTACCTTCCTCTTTTCCTTTTTAAAAAGAATTAAATACTTTTTTTTTTTTTTTTTTCCTGTTAACTGTAGTTTGTAGTCCCTAGCATGCTAAAATAATGGGGTTTTATTTATTCTTGAATCATGTTAACTTCAGGCTTCCTGGGTTACGATCTTTGTTTGCAGTGTCAAGTCTGTGATAAGTCAAAGATATTTAAAATATCTTAGTCAAGAAAACAAACTACGAGCACACCACCACGGTTATGTGGTACCTGATTTACTTTATGAACTATGACTATTAACAGTCTAAAAGTTCTTACCTGATCACTTTGATTAATACAGGATAGTACTGGAATGAAGTTGTGGAAGAAACGGTGGTTTGTGCTCTCAGATCTGTGTCTCTTCTATTACAGAGGTAAGTTCAGAAGAGCTTCATTAGCAAATTTTACTGGAAGCAGATAAATTTTAACATACCACTCAAGTAGCAGCTTCTTATTTCTTACATTAACTTAATAGATTAAAATAGTTGTATAGCTGTCAATATCCAGGCCTGCTACCCTTTTCTTTTTCTTTCTTTTTTCCCCTTAATTACCAATTTCACATAATTACTTCCTGCCTGTCAGGTATGCTCAAAGGGCAAACTCATTCACAGCCACCTCCTTTATTAAATTCTGGATTGTCGTTTTCTCACTGCTTCTGTTGCTAGGAACTAAATATGCCAGGTTAAATCTGATGTTTCATGAAAATTAAGTAACTGCAATGGGGATAGGAAAAGGGATAGTGCAGGGGAACTGAAACTCTGCCTTTGGAATGATAAAGAGGATATATATGCCTTTTGGGAATCTAATCAGTGTTCATGAATACTTATAAAGTGAAAGGTTGTCCAATTCCATATGAGTGGAAGTCTCTGCTGTATTTGGAACAAAGAAATCTGTTAGTACCCTTATGTAGCTATATCAGACTTACTTTACATGGGAAAAATTAGTTGCTTATAATTCTAGTCTGGAGATATATATGCTAGAAAACTGATTCCATCACCATTACAGATTATTAACTGTAGTGCTCCCAAAGGGATAAACAAATGGGATTTGTGCATATGGAAGCATATTCAATCCTGAAATAAGGTGTACAACCATAATAATTTAAAGGATGCTCAGAGCAAAGAGGATTTCAGAGCATGGCAAAATAAGGGAAAATAAACAGTTAAGGCTATCTGCAGCCTTAACTGCAGACGAAGAGTAAGAAAGGGTTTCAGTTAAGGATGGGACTTTAGAACTGGTAGAAATGGTGTTGATGCTGGTGATGCTGAAAGCAGTGACTGATGAATTTAAAATGCTGTTCTGTTGAAGTGCAGCATGGTTCTAATCTAATCAAGACAAATCAGGTTATGAAACATAAAAGCTCTGTAACTGTTTTAGCAATTCTGAATTACTGAAATATAATTATTAGGCTTTGTTTCTTTATAACAAGATTTATACATAGTTGGATAAACCACTGTTACGTTACCCATGTTACGTTAATGGTTGGACTGGATGATCCACAAGGTCTTTTCCAACCTTGATGATTCTGTGGTTCTTTGTAAGTCAAAATTAAGTTATAATTTCAGTCATGGAGTCATCGACTGTGATACAGTTACACTGCATTTGGTTAAGTGGTCATTATGTACTCTGTGCTTTCTTATAGGATTTTCTTGTTTTAAACAAGTCTTCAGGCTCTCTTTTCCAAAGGTTCCGAAGCAAGTGCTGCTTTGTAGCTGCCTTAATAACAGATCAAATTGACTTAAAGCACTGCACATGAAGTATCTCAAAATAAAGCAAAAAAGCAATAAGAAAACCAACAACAAAGAAAATAAATACAAACAGCTCTATAATATTTTGTATTTCTACATATTAGTGACAAATAAGCTGAAATGCAGCATAATAGTCTAAATTGTTTACATTATAAACTTAGCTTTAAGCTTCACTTACTAGAAGGCAGTTAAAGCCGATAAACTGTAATTAAACATGTATAATGATAGTTTCAGAGGTATTAGAAACAGCTACTAAAATGTGCACTCTAAACCCTGTGCTTTTGTGGTTTTAATTCTGTCTCAGATATTGAAAAAAAGAAAGACGGGAGCCATACACTTACTCCCAGATCGCAAAGGGTGTTTCTGGCTGCACAATTGTGTTGATTGGGTTTTTTTTTAGTTTCGTTAGTAAATCTTACTGAACTTTTACAATTGTGTTGCAATGTTAGCAGCTTACATCTAATTTGTAGATGAAGAGAAAAATGATTTAATTGTATTTTTTCAGACCTTAGAGAATACTCATTTTCTGTTTCATGGAGGGATAAAAGACTGCCCACTTTCATACTGGGAGGTTATTATTGCAACAAATAAAAGATCCTAGAGCTGGACAGAGATCTGCTATTTTTCTCTTGTATTATTCAAACACAGCATACAAGTAAAGATGGGTATGGGGCAGTGTAATGTGTAGATAAAAGCTAGTCTGATTGGAAACAGATTTTTTAAATCTGGAAATGGAATGTAGCAGTATGTCTTTAACAAAGACCAAAGTCCTCCAAACATGCAACTGTTTGGTGGAAAAAAAATGCTTAATGCTTTTATATTGCACTAGTGGGTGTGACTTATTACTAAGTCAAAGCATAATCCAGCAGAAGGCAATTTTGCCCCAAAACAGCAGTTCAAATAAAGTAAACCTCAGCATTTGCCATGAATATTGGGACAGAGGAAAAAAAGGAAGATTTTTTTATGTGTGGGTAGTAAGACGTAAATACTTGAGACGGGAAGGTGGGATGTTTTCAGGCATATTTATGAATACAGTTAAGTACCTGAAAGTAGATCAACTCCCTTAATTTTCTTTCTGCCTTTTAATCAGAATAATTTTATGCTCAGTTCTCTAAGTAAATAACTATACCAGAAAACGTATTTTTTACATCGAACATGTCATGTAATGCAAAAATGGCTGGGCAGAGCTTTCCCCATATGAATAACTTAAACAAAAGTTGTGGCTTTTCAGAATTTAGGGAGTAAAGAGAACCAGGGAAAGACTTTTAATTCTGTGTATAACAGGTAGTCTTTTGTGCATTTTATCTGTATTTTAACAGGATTAATTTTCAGTGCTTGAAACTTTGTAATATCTATGTTTTCATCTTAATTTCGTAGGTGCATAGTCATTTGTTGTGGGCAGTATCTTCAACTAGGAAAAGTATGTTGGGGTGGTACAGTCTTCTAAGATAATGATTGTAAATAGAAGTTCTGTATACGAAATACAATTAAGGCTGACTTTGAATTGTATCCAATTGTTCTTTTATTAAAGTATAATTTGATTTAAGAGCTGGTTGTGACATCCAATTAAAATGTCAATTTATTATTATAATGTATTCTAAAATTTTATGTAAAACAAGGTTCTGGAAAAGGGTATGTGTTTTGTGGAAGAGTTTGTTTTTTACAAATTATCTGGAACATATGTATTCTTACACATAAATCTTCATTCGAATTACAAAAATTTGTGGCTCAATATGCCTGATAACAGAAGAATGTGCAAGTCTTCTCAAAGGCCAACCATTTTAAGTATTTTAAAATACTTCTGCTCTCATAGATATTTGCAGTTTTTACTGAGCAGGCAATAAGTAACAGGTATTGTTCTTGTCACTGAATTAGAGGCTCAGTTTCCATCTGCTTTTCAGTTTTGAAGTTACGTGCAGGTAAGCACTGATCCCCAGAAAAACTCAAGGCACAACTATTTCATGGTGTTTTCCATAGGACACGTCCGTAAAGTAGCTCATGTGGTAAACTTTAACAGAACTAGCACACTCAGGAGGATTTTTTATACTTGTTGTTCTTGGGGAAAAAGGCAGAGGTAGCCGTTTTCAGGTGGCCTGGAATTCACAGTGCGTAGCAGGGGGAGCACGCTTGTGTGATACACGTTTTGTGGCATAGGTGTTTTGGCAAAGAGAGACTGCACAGTTGCTCTTGTGGGCTGCACACTTCTGAGACTGTATACAGACACATGCATAACAAATCGGTCTGCCTTTCTGATTCTTTAATGCATTTTCTTGTTCGTGGTCCTGTGTTGTTAAATGCAGAGTTTCACTGAAGTGTCTGAATACAATTATTATGTGTCAAAACATTTTGTTTCTCTAATCAAAGACTGTACATTCACAGATGAGAAAGAAGAAGGAATACTAGGTAGCATACTTCTACCTAGTTTTCAGATATCTGTGCTTTCTGCTGAGGACCACATTAACCGCAAATATGCCTTTAAGGTAGGGGAAACCACTTTTCAATTTAATTTTATGTTAATAAATAACCTAGTGATAAGAACTCATTTTACTGAGTTGTTATACAAAACAGGATTGACAAACAGCTTCTGAGACGGATGTTTGCATAATACAGTAGCAGAGGAACCAAGTATTTAGCCATATTTAGCCATAACAACTAAAACTTATTATTCTTATTTTTAGTTCATGGATCTCAAATAGTGTGTGGTGTTTTAGTGTTGTAGACTGCATCAGCAGCTGAGCTTATCCCATGAATTAAAATTCTGTAGTTATTTAGATACAAAGTATCTTTATATGTAATAAAAACAAGGTTTTATTATCATTTAAATCACAGTATTACATGAATCATTGTTAGGAGTGTTTCACAGCTAATCTTTTTAATCATGATATAAATCACTCTACTAAACATTTTCTCTTGACTTTCTTTTTGATGTTTTATGAGCTCCTTTTGGCTCTTCTTTTGGCCTCCTAAGCAACACATCATTTATTTACTATGGTGAGTACAAATTAAAACTTACTGTGTCATTCAGACTGCAGAAATCTATGCCTAAATCTTATTTTTAATAATTATATTAATTTACATTAATGCATAGTCAAGATAGTTTTTAATAATTGAAAAAAATTTAAGGGCTCTTATTGAGTATATTAATGGGAAAGCAGCTACAATTGAAAATTATAGGCAATTATTTTGAAAATATGAATGCAGTGACAGAGAAATGTTGAAGTATTCCTTCCAATATTTTTTCCTGGTAATATTATTTGCAAAAAAATTATTATAGAAAATATTAGAGTGAGTTTACAGTAACATTATTTGCCTCTTTTCTTTTACAGAATCCTCATATTTTTATTGCAATGACCATGTCATTTCCAATCAGGCAGCTCATCCAAATATGAGGACCTATTATTTCTGCACAGATACGAGCAAGGAAATGGAGTTATGGATGAAAGCCATGACAGATGCAGCACTTGTGCAGACAGAGCCTGTGAAAAGGTAGTGTGGATTGACAAAACAGTGGCATGATGTATTTCTTTCTCATATTTAGTTTGATTTATTTAAATGAAACAGTATACCTTAAAATAGAATGTAAATTGGCTGAAGTAATTCCTCCTTATATGGAAGACCCCTTATCAATCAAACAATGTTGGATAAAATTTTGAAGTAGTAAAAATAATCTGAGTTCTGATCTGAATATGGATGCCTTGAGTATAAGGGCTAAAAATAAAAAAACCTGACTGATTTCTTTAGCCAGTGGCATCAAAAGAAGTGCAATGATATGTGCAGGCATGTTTGACTTCCCTGCCCTCCTGACTGAATAGCAGTAGCAGCTCAACTGATGGTAGTCTTTAAGACTTAGGACAGATTTAAGCCAAATTCACAACTGTAGTTCCTGGCTAAATTAAACAATTGTACTTACGGGCAACCTGTGGGGACCCATTCTTGCTCATCATTAAGCTGTCATCAAATTTATACTTACTTGACCCTGAAGCCTTATCCTTTATGTATCCATGTGCTGACAGTGAAAAGTAAGTAATCGCTGGAAGTCTGGTGTTCACAGAAACTGAATATTGTCTGCTGCCATCTAGCCAGTAAGAATTGTTTTCTCTTCTAATGTGGTCCCTTGGGTCAACTCCATTGCATCTCATCAGTTGAAAATTTAAAAGCTCCTCATTATTGATGGCACAGCAGTTATTGATGATAGCTGCTGTTACTTGATCTATACTGCACTCTGTTAGTTCCTGCTACAGTGAAGCTAAATGAACAACAGTAATGCTGAGAAATGTTGAGAAAAATAGTTTAAAAATTCCATAGATACAGGTACTAAAGAAGGTAATGTACAATTTTTGCAGAATAGTAACCACATTCAACTTGTTGTCAAAATACAATAAATCTTTCTGAATTTTGCATTGCTAGTGCAAGTCATTCCTGTTAACTTGTTCCTGACATTTCTATATCCTATGTTCCAGTATGGCGCTGACAGAAGCATTAAATGGAATGCAGAATGATTTGACACTTTTAATGTTACATGTTTTAATGTTTTGTGAGCTTCTCAGTCAAACATATGGAAACTCTTACTTGCACAGAAAACTAAGAACACTTTTCAATTTTTACTTGTGCAACTTCTTAGTGATTAATCTTAAACAAAGGGTTGGAATCCTACTTTCATTTCTAAAGTCATTTAAATATATATAGATAGTATATGAAGGATTTGATTCTCTGTATTGGACAGCAGAGTGAAACAGCTTAACAGAAAAAATATGTTCTCTTTACTTTGAAAAAATAACAGATGTGTTTCAAGTTCTCAGGTGTTACGTGTGTTTTTCCCAAAACTGCTGAAAATAAAAGATTATAGAAAGGAGGAGTGGTAGGTCCAATTACCACAATGAAATTTGATCTGATTATGTATGATTTAATATTGTATATGAAGATGTGATGTTCATTGTCTCCTGTAACCCCCCTTATGTTTGGGAACAGTAGATTTTACGGGGAAGGGGTAAACAGATTGAGATTGAGCATAAGTAAGTAGATACTAAATAGCATTTTCACCTTTTACTTTCTCTGTTCAGAGCTTTTAAGAGATTGCTTTTACAAGAGTGAAGTCACCTTGACAAAAGAAAATATCTTATTCAGCTTAGTGAATCTGAACAATCAGTTTTGGTTTCCATTATAAGTGTATTGCAGAAAGCTGTGGGAGCTTGCAGATAGAGAAAGGATTAAACCAAATCAGGCCCACTTAACTTCAAACAAAAATCGTGTATTGATTGTATAGGCACTTCATAGGGGGAATAATACTGTAGTGGGTCTTCTGAATCTTTTTTGAACTGGTGAAATGACCTTCATTTGGTATTTGCAATACTGTGAAGACTAAAGGTATGAAGAGGACATCTCTGTAGTAGAAAAAAATTGTGAAAAAAGTGTATGTCCATCTGACAGAGCCTCCTTAGTATCATCTTTGTTGTCTCTTGAGTAATAGTCAATGCTCTATGGAAAGTATTTAGTAAACATTATAGACATGTTCCATTAATACTTGTGACATTTCTTTTAACATAAGAAGCATTCTAATATGTTAATGTAAATATCCATTTTTCTGTGCAGTTCATTAATACAGCTGTACAGTTATGTTTGCTGCCTCAGAAAGCCTATCAAGATATGCAGTGAGCTCACCCTGGTGCCTGGTGCAGCTTTGCAGGCTAGTTGTCCTTCTAGGCTGCAGTGCTATGGCTGATCTAGCATGATGGATGTGCAGTCTACCACTGTGAATGGTGTTCCAGCCTCCTGAAAGGATTGGCCATGCATTTCTACCCACTTCTTTCAGCTGTAGTTCTTGTTCCAGCACTGGTGTCTGCCTATTTCAGGTGTTCGGCAGTGTGTAGGCAAATGGTGGGGATTCCCAACACAGCTGAGCTTATCTAACACTTTTCATCCAGCTATACATGCTCCTGCAGTCTGCCTTGCATTGCTTTGGGTGCTTATCTTACTCCTTGGTGAATCAGTGTAGCACACTTAAATGAGTAGAAAAGTACTCAGCAGCAAAATCAGTAGTTTTCTGCCTGGATATTCACATGCAGAACAGTCTTGCCAACAATCAAAACAAATGTCAGAAAAGCAGCAAGAAATGCAACTTATATCACACTATCTTGTTTTAATTCGGGCAAGAAACCTTAGAACAAAGCAGAAGTAGATGTGACCGCTTTGAAAAGTTTGTTAGTAGTCCTGTGAGAAAATACATTTCAAGACCAATGAAGTCTTAAAGACTTTCACATATTTTAGCTATAATAAGGAAGAAAATCCTTCAGACAACCATTTTCTAAAGAATCCATTCTTCCACTGTCAAACCAGTTCTTAAAATGAACTGTGTAGCAAGATGTGATCTTATCCAGAAATGCTGTTCCTTCCCTGTATAAAGCTGTTAAATATTAGGCATTGTATTACTTCATCTCTAAGTAACCTAAAGTTTGGCATGCACGTAGCTCTAAGCATAAATGATTTTGGTTCAGTCAGATTTAGCCATTGCCTTTCTTTCTCAATTCTGTTTTTTCTAGATGTTCTAACACTGTACCGAATACAGTTTTCTGATTTTTCAGATCCTTATGATACAATAGCTATAGTTATGAAGAACTTACTTCCTTAGATATTTATGCAAGCTGATATGGAGCTGCTCTAAGTGCTTTTTAATATAAATTACCCAATGATGTCATAATATAGTTCTTCAAATCCAGAAGTCAAGGTACTTCACTGCTAATGATACTCTGGAAATCCAAACCCAACAGTCTGTTAAAATTGAATGTTTTAACTTTAAATACTTTCAGAGCTACTATCTGTATCTTAGTTTTTCTGAGAATGTGAGTTTCTTGGAGAGAAAAAAATAAAAGGAATATTTAAAACATTAAGTTTTGGGGTTTTGTCCGGTTTTTGCATAAAATATTCTTACTTTCCGTGTATATTTAGCCACATAGAAACTGGGGTGAGAAAATAAAAATGTAACAATTTCTTTTAGAACTGATATGTAGTCACAGCAGAAAAACTCCCTTCTGATGTATAACTGCAGGGAAGGAAATATTATTTGGTCTTTTTGACTTAACTGTAATTACTCCTTTGTAAGCATTTTTATTTTAGTTTTACCTGGATAGTAAATCAAGTTTAATAATGTACTGAGAGACCTATCAAAATAGTTAAAACACAAATACTTCAGTCAGCGAAGAACTATTTAAGTTTATGACTCAAAACATGATCTCAATCTCTCTGGGCTAGCAAAGTATCTTACTCATTCCATATTGTATTGCTTGCAGATCACAGTTAAGTTGTGAGTACTGATTGCTTGTGTTTGTAGATGCTAATTTTCGCCAACGTACAGATTTATCATTTTCTCCTGAAATTCTGATTACTCTCCCATGCTTAAGAGCATGGCTTTTCTATCCTTTTGTTGTCAGGTGTATGTGCTAGAGCCTTTGTTTCTTCTAAGTGATGCAGCATGTACTAATTTTTTTTTTCCTCATAGTGTAGTTACTTTCCCTGAACAGCATAAGCTAAGCTGCCAAAAAGCACTTGTTAGCATAGCGATATGCACAGCGGGGGTTTACTGATGTCAGAGTGTTTGGAAAAGATGGTTTTTTCTTTTCAAATGCATCTTCATGGCTTTGTTAAATCACAGTCCTCACATCCATCTGAAACTTAATTACATGCCCCCCCCCTCCGTTTCAGAATTATTTATTTCTATAAAAAAGCATAAAATATGCCTGTATTACTGTTCCATACATATTATTCCTGTTTGGTTGCAGAAATTTATCAATTGCATCTCTTCATCATCTCCCTCTTCTGTCCTCAAAATACCCCTACAAGTCTTCCTGAATATGTCTTTGAGAACTAAATGGATGCCAATATATATATGGATTTGTTTCTTACATTTACCTCTTAGTCTCTGATAATTCTTTCTCATTTGGATCCTTTGCTGTGGAAAGAGATCTCTTGCTCACACTGATTTGATTCACAAATTTAAAGGACAGCCCGCAAGTCTACGTGAATGTCAGTCATCGCAGAGAATGTCACATATAAATGCTTGGCTGTGCTGTGTATAACCATAGTAACAAGTGATACAGCATAGAGATTGCATGGAAAAACCATTCTGTGGTTTAGTTCTTTTTTAATTAAGACAGACAGTGGAAAGTAGTATGATAGTGTGAATCAAAGACTGTGCCAAGTCTCGACTTTGCCACATATCTGATGAATGTCCTTAGAGATGCCACTCTCCCTCTGCACCACAGATTTTCCATCTGCAAAATGGCAACTGCTTCTCTGCTGCAAAACACCTTGAGAAAGATTGATATCAAGTGCTATATAAGAGGGTGGATGGTACTGTTAAGGAATGTTACATATATTAATAAGTGTGTTTAGGATTATTTGCAAGATAGTCCTTACATTTATATGAAAACTCTTGGGCACTGGCTGAAAACTGAAATTTTAACACCCTTTATTTCATAATTGTGGGAAATTGAGTTTTTCATCCACTTTCCTGTTTGGAGAATTCCTTTGGTTTGTGGTAGAATACTGGGTAGTACAGTTTTGAGGTGGGAGGGAAGAGGTGATCCAGTTTTCTTCTATAACGTTGAGAAGGAACCTAGGCAGAAATGTTTGGTCTTGGGAACAGTTCCCTTAGGGGGAAGAAAATATAAAGAAAATTCCTCACTTCTAAATTGCAGTAGGAGATTGCCATAGCATTTCTTTGCTGATACTTGGAAATTATAGAGAAGATGATGTAGGTATAGCAGTTCCACCACATGTGTCCTCCCCCACAAAAGTCTACATAAAAACAGGTTCTATGTAGAGATTTTTTTTCTCTAAAAGTTATGGTTGGCAGAAATATTACCCTCTCTTTTCTGCTAGCAGAAAACATTAGCTACATCTAACCTCAGCATTTAATAGTGATGTATGAGAGAAAAACACTGTTTAAAAGTAATGCTGATGCATATAGCCAGAGAGATGTTCATGTTAGACTATTGTTATGAATGTTTTAATTTGCAATACATTTGACGTGTGTGTGCACTTTCACATCAGCAGCTCAGGAATAATTACTGAAAAAAAGGACTCTTGATCTACTTGCATTAACAGAGAGAATTTTGGAGGACTTTTATAACATTTTGAAGTATCAAGCAGAGTTTGGGATCATCACAGCTACGTCAGGAAGAGGCATGGGGGGAAAATAATCGCACCCCTCGTTAACATGCAAAGTGCATGAGCATTCCATTCTAACTCACATACACTATGTGGCATTGATGTCTTACTGTTTCTGACTTACATTTGAAATTGTGAACTTGTCAGGGCAGGATTCTCTTGATTCCTTTCACATCATAGCAAGAGTAGAGTGGTAATGGGAGGTGTGTTTAAAATTAAGTGTCCAGTGTTATTAGCAGTGGGAAGTATTTTATAAGGACCTTACAGTTTTCAGTCCTTTATGTATTTGTCAGGGTTCTGTCCCAAATAATTGTTGGCCTGTTGGGAATTTATGGCTTAAATAATCTGTTGGGGAAGTGTAGAGTTGTTCGACATTTAAGCCTCCTGTTCAGGATGGGGTAAGCAAAAATGTTTATAGCTATGTATGTTGTTAGTCTGCTTTGAATTAGAGTATTTTTCAGAGGTGCAATCATACTTGTCCTCTTGGGCAGTTGTTAATGTGACGGTCTTTATACGCACAGATTAGACACTGGAATGGGACACAGTTAAAGTTGTTCTTTATGAGAAAAAATTGTTGATCAAAACATTTTAGGAATTTTAGTGTGTGGGTTTTTTTCTAGTTAAAAAAAAAAAAAAGCTCCTTATCTGAGCTGGATGTTCAGTTCATGTCCCAGTGCTGAAAAAAATACAGCTTCCTGACATTTTGAAATTTTAAAAAGAAAATAGCTAATGGAACTGCATATATTAAGTGCTTGTATAAGTACAGTAAAGCGGTAACTGTTCTAAAAATATAATTATTTTTGTGGTACAGTTTCCTAAGTCAGCAGCTATTTTCTCCCTTAAAATTAGGGAAGCCACAGTTATTTTCCACAAAATGTATGCCAGCCAGAGTGATAGCATACCAGAGAAACCTAATTGATACCAGTAATCATGAAAACTTGTTTACTTTCTTTAGAGGAATTCATTATACATTAAATTCAGCAGTATTGTGAATCACATGCTGGTCAGCAATGTAATCTATAATTTTTAAAGGTGGCTTTAAAAATCATCTGAATTTCAGGCTGTTGACATCTGGAAGCTGTAGCTCTTGGAGAGCTACGGAATATTTTTACTGTTTGAATGTCTAACCCTCCAGGAACTGAACATTCACTTTTTCAGACTCTTGTGTACATTTTTTCTAGGTGGTTAATTGGAAGTTGGCTTAAAAAAATTTCTCATGTTGTAAATGCTTTTAAAATAGCAAAGAAATAAAGCAGCATGAACCAAAAGAACTCAAAATCAACCAACCAATACAAAAAACCCAAACAAAACCCAAATCAAATACCACCACCCCCACAAACCAAACCAAACCAAAACCAAACAAACCCAACAACAACAATAAAACCAACCTGTCCTTGATTATTGTGAAAATATGTCCTGGATTTTCCCTTAAAGAGAAGATGTTGGTGTAAAATTCTCTGGACAGCGATTCACTGAAATAACCCTGATAAACACCAATATATTAGCTTTTTTTTATTACAATATTTTATGAATGTTTTATAGATATTATACCTTGTCGTATATTTCTTTCCAGAGTAGAGAAGCTAACCACAGAAAATACACCACCTCGAGATACAAATAATATTTCAAACCATCGGGTGCTAATTAAGCCAGATGCACAGAATAACCAGAGATGCAAAGAAACAAACAAACATGAGGAGAAGAAAGCTTTGGAAGCCGAAAAATATGGATTCCAGAAAGTTGGGCACGATAAACCGTTAACAAAAATTAACAGTGTAAAGCTAAATCCTTTGGGATCCGAATACAGAACTTTACCCATAAGCACGATTCAGGCTGGACACTTCAGACCACTTCATTTAAATGGTTCTGAGAATAAAGCTGGTGGTGTTGTCCTGGCAGATGCTGGAGATGGAGGTCAGCACAATGCAGTTCAGTCACATATGGAGTCTGAACGAGTTATGCAGAGAACTAATTCAATGCTGCAGTTGGAACAGTGGATTAAAATGCAAAGAGGAAAAGGGCAAGAAGATGAAACAAGAGGGTAAGTACAATGTAATTTTTTTTTTTTTGCTAGACTTCCTAGGAAATGATACTTAGATTTCTATCCTGGTTAGATTCTTCCAATTTTGGCATATATTACATAAATAGGTGATAATTGCTCTCTGTAAGAAGTTCCTGGACAACTGCTCGGAACAGATTTATTAAAGTTTCTCTTTTTATTAACATTTGAGTGATTATTAATAAATTAAACTATATTAATAACCTAATTAATAAAAATGACCAGAATCCATTGTTGGGTGTTAGAAATTTTTCTATCCTAGTAGAGAAGTGATGTCATCAATCATAACGATTTTTTTCCTCTTAAAATCTGTTCTTGAAATTGCCCTGTCTTTTGTATTTTTGTTTACAAATTCTTGTAATAATATTTTGTTTAAAATTCTTAAAAAATATTCCAGGAAATTTTTAAACTTTAAACAAGCTTTAATTGAAGAGAGAAAGAGAAGCTTTATCTAAAAGTAAGTCATAGAAATCTAACTTGATACTTAAAGCTTCTCTTCTCATGAAAGTAAACATCTCCCAGTTCTAATATTAGGTTCCTGTGCTTATTCATGAAGCTTTAAAATTATGTGTGAATGACTGACAATATGGAATTTTGTGCCAACTGCAATTTCTCTGTCTGACGGAAGTGCAGGGATGTTGTTTCCAGGCTGGCCTACAGACAAGCAGCTCTAACAATAAAATATAGAAGTTTTTAATACTACAGTAGATAGGAAGTATGGAGATGGTATCACAGGAGGTATTTTGAAGAGCTGGAAATTAGGGCGTTTGCATATAGATAGATGACAGAGCAGAGCTTAAGATAGAACGAAGTTCAGAAAATGTGTTTTCTGCAAATTTGAAAATATGGGGTTTGAGGGCTTTTCGGTTTTTGCAAAAACTTGAAAAATTTACATGAGGTTGACTTACACTTGTGAACATTGGTTGCACATTTCTTCATTGCCTTTGGTCCTTCATTAAATATAATTAGGAGTAGTTGATGTGGTGTTTCATGAAGTACTCAACATAAGTAGTTTGATAAAGTTTGGACTTGCAGTAGAGACATCAACTTGCATACTCTGACTTTTATTATGCATGCTTGTGTAATGAGAACTGAGAAGGCTCTCTGATGCAATTAACTTTTTTTAAATTGGACTGTAAAACTTGAAACCAAACAGTAGAAATTTGAATAGCAGTGCCATTTTTCATTTACAAACAAGTATAAAAATACTAAAACTGATTTCATTGTGGGAATCAAAGAGAAGGAAGTATTGTTAATAATGTTGCTAATTAACAATATTTTATTCTTCACTTCTTGCTTAAATAAGAATGGCACTGATAGTACAAAGAGTATTCTTTCAAATGCAGTTCTACATAAAAGTAGCAAACTGACAAAGAATTGGCCTTGAGCTATCTTTTTTGTTTTGTGTGGAAGTGATCTTGAATAATGATCCAAATTTATAATGTGATGTCTTTAGAATGCGATTTCATTTCATTTTTTTTTTTCTTGTTCAGATTGCCAGTTTCTGGCAGGAGACAGAAACTTAAGTAGAATTGAGGTTGGTGAATGAGAGTAGAATGAAAGAAGCTCCAGTTTATGCCCAAGCTTAAGGTTGAGGTGAGAGGTTAGTAAGGCTGTTTTGTAGTAACGCCTGTTCAACTCATATCTTGAATTTTTGAGAAAAGTAGTCTTCACTTAATGGGGATAAAATGCTGACTTTTAACAAAGATGCTTTCCATTGTATATGTCTCTCTAATGTGTTAGAGAAATCATGGAGGACCAAACTGAGTATCTGCGGTGTGACAGACTGAAAAAAAATTAGGACTTTGACAATACTGTCAAGTTAACAAAAATATTCAATTAAATAACTGTATATAAAATAGCAGCTATCAACTGTCCTCAATATGGAATGAGAAGGATTCACTGTAAAAGTACAAATTTTTTAGAGGAACAGGCTGATCCCTTAGTAGTTCATTGCCTGATAAATTAATGAGAATGTCAGCAATGAAGTTTTTAATTCTTGAAGCTGTTATCTGCCACTTCTGTGGATCTAGGCATCTAGTTTTGCAAGAGCCACATGCATAAAGACAACTGATGCCTTGAGGAAGATAAACCTTTATTTAAACCAAAAATAATGTTTTTTTAAATAAGAAAGAAAAACATTCTACTTCAGTATCATTGAATTAATTTTGCAGAAGTCAATTACAAATTAATGTTTTCACCACTTGAGTGGTCTTTCTCAAATGTGAAAAGATACAGAAGGGTTGTATAGTGCTAAGTGAGGTTTTCTGTTGCTGCTAACCGAGATGTGAGCCTCTGTCTTCCTACCTTGCCCATATAAGCTTCATCCTAAATAATAAGTGCCTGCTGTACAACACCAGGTTTCTATCTTCATTCTGCCACCCTTTGCTTGATTTGCACATGGAAGTTCTTTATTCTGGGGCAGCTGATATTTGCATCCTTTAGGATGAAGGGCTGTTTTGAGATTTCAATCTGAGGGTATTCATAATGTTGCAGAACTGAGCCCCTAAAGGTTTAGCAGAAAAGCCGTTTTCCCAGATAGTCCAGCTTAGAAAACAGAACCAGTATCGCTACCCAACAGTAATCCTAGAGACAACCTCTAATGGTGTCTATAAGGACTTTAAGAATACTGAAAAGTTACAAAACAGGTTCAATTAAATAACTGTATATAAAATAGGAGCTCTTAGCTGTCTTCAATATGAAATTAAAATGATTCTGTAAACTCATTTGGAAGCCCTTTTTTTCATATGGGAACATTTGGAGGGAGCTATTTATGATGACAGTTGCAGAAAATATTTTTCAACCTCACAGTGTGCACGACTGCTTGCTTGAGTGGCTGCAGCAGTCTCCCCTCGTGTGCAAGGCAGCTATAAGCTGCAGTATTGTCTGGAGTTGTTTTTTGGATTTGACTAGAATGGCATTTTTGCAAGTATCAACAGGACATTGGTGAATCTGTTTTGATTTTAATAAATTACATAAAACAAGGCTTCATATAGAGGCGGTTGGGCTTTTTACAGTTTTCATGGTTTACAAATACAAGATTGATATGTTCCCAAACGTTCTAGAATGTAAGTAATTCTATGCAGACTTTAAATTACCGTCTTTATGTAGTGAGAACTTCAGACAGCTTTTCAAGTTGTCCAGAATATTTAAAGAAGCCAACGGGATTATGCTGCCTATTTAAATAATAAAATGGGAGAGGATCTTCAGTGAGTGAAGTTTTTCTAGCTACTGGGTATCTTAATGGAAATATTAAGCTTCACCATACACATTTGTGAATAGCTAAAATAATACTTTGAAAGTTAGAAATTGAACTCAAAAATGTGTTGGTTGGTTGTTTTTTACGTATGGAGATGGAGAAAAGCCCTTACAGTTAATCATATGTTAGATGAAGAAATTTAGAGGTATTTAAGCAGGTTTTGCAGCAAAAGAATAGGATTTAGAATCCGTTTCCCTTATTTTGTGAGAATGGAAAGCTGCCCAATCTACAAAAGGGAATAATATTTCATTAATTCTTGGAAATGAAAGCTTCAGAAACTGTAACAGATTTTTTATATAAAGCTCTTTATAGCAGTTTTCGTCTCCAAAATGTTACACGTGATCGTAAATACTCAGCTTAACTATTTTCAGTGAAAAGTGGGGTTTACCATCATTAATTTCCATGATAGTTATTCCATAAGGATCTAACCTCCATAATGCTAGTTTACCTTGCCATTTGCCCTACATCATTTCTTCAGTGTTTTTGTGGCACTGAAGTAATTCAAAACCATCTTCAGATTCTCGAGGTGGCAGGGATTTATTTTGAATGAGTGTAGCTGAAAGCTGGCTGCCCCCTGATGGCTCAGTCATGTCCAGCCTGAGATCGGTTTTGTTGGCTCTGGGCAAGCATCTATCATAGATGTGATGAGTAGCAAAAGGCTTTAAGAGGTGCTCATCTGAATTTTAGATAAGGGTTGAATAAATCAATGTTTACAACCTCTGAATAAACAAGAAATGCTTTGTCACGCTTAAGCATGCATCAGTACTCAGTATGGAAAATTTTGCATTTCAACTAATGCTTGAAAGTTGCTAAATAACTGCAGCACTCCAGAATTTTAATGTGGCAACAAATTAAAGAATAAGCCTTTGAATTCATATTCAAGTTGAAAAGCAATACAATATTATTATTAAAGAAATACATTACTATTTGTTTTGCTTGAATAGCTGATATGGAATGACCTGTCCTTGACAATTGCAAAATATATTTTCATTAGACAATTACTACTATTTTTTATCGGTCTGCTCTTAAAAAAAACCACACAACCATAATCTTTTTCTATGTCCATAGTCATTGCTGAAGATTTTTTTTTTAGGGAAACAGTTTTTTTCACTTTTGAAAAATGGGCTTATATGGAAACAGTATAGAACTTCAAAGCTTTCAAAACTTTGACCTACACAGCATATAGACAAGTTAGAAGATAGATTTAAACTTCACAGAACTAGACTGTTAAACTGATAAAAAGATGAAATACGGATTATATAATCAAGCGGCTAATCACAGAAAGGATGCAAGTTTCGGCTGCTACAGTGCATTCAATCAGTATAGTTGATTTTTTAAATTGTCTTCTTGATTTTCTTGCATGTTTTTAAAATTACACTTGTAGTATTAAAAAAGAAAAAAAAGGTAAGAATTAGTTGGATAAACCTAACCAATATTGACAAACTTTATATTGCTGTAATATTAATGCTATCCACTAATAAAAAGAAAATTTGTGTTTCAGCATAATCTCATATCAGACATTACCAAGAAACATGCCAAGCCACCGACCTCAAGTTTTACCTCGGTACCCAGAAGGGTACAGAACACTGCCAAGGAACAGCAAAACACGGCCAGAAAGCCTCTGCAGTGTAACACCGTCAGTTTACGACAGAGCCATAGGACCAGCAACAGCTGAAGAAAAAAGGAGGTCAATGCGTGATGACACAATGTGGCAGCTCTATGAATGGCAGCAACGTCAGTTTTACAATAAGCAAACAACTCTTACTAGACACAGTACTTTAAGTAGCCCAAAAACTATGATTAATATTTCTGATCAGACAATGCATTCGATTCCCACCTCACCTTCTCATGGTTCGATCACTGGTTTCCAAGGATATTCCCCACAGCGGACCTACAGATCAGAAGTGTCTTCACCAGTGCAAAGAGGAGATGTAACTATTGATCGCAGACATAGGACACATCATACTAAGGTAAAAATAGTAATTTTAATAGTTAAAAATCTTATTTACCGAGATTTTTTAATGGAAAGTATACAATTACTGTAATACTCATGTTGCGTTGTAGTATGTTTTATTATAATGAAGGTTGTTACATCACTGTTTTCATAGGGAAAAGTTTGATTTTAAAAAGCATTTAAAAATCTAAAGGTTGTAAAAAGGTATTTTTCTAATAGAGTAGGTCAAAACATGTTATCCTAATATTACTGTCTATGTTATGTTTCTCTGAAGTAAAGGAGTCAATTGGCAAATTATTCAGAATAGTTTGTTGTATGTACAGAAATGTTTTTCTAGCTTTTTTAATTGAGAGGACTGAAAATGTTGGGTTTCTTTCCACATCCTGTTTTCTGTTCTTCAGCCACAAGTTTGCGGCCTTGGATTTCAGCAGAAAACTGAGTGTAGTCATTTCTTTTGATGCATTTCAATTATTATGGAGATCACTAAAGATCAGAGACTATGTGCTCACAACCTTAGCACTTGACTGGCATAACTTTGCTCGTCATCAGTGAGAGGGAGACACAAAGAATTGTAAACCAGTGTGCCTTATTTAGCTCTGCTGTATCCATGGTGCTTGTTTTTGAGTAGGTTGAAGATAATTACAGAAAAATTATTCTTTCAGTTGGATGTAAAACTAGAGTATGTATAAAATGCTTATGAACATTTTTCCTAAATCTTTGTCAGGTGCCTTTGTGTTTCTTGATGCAGGGACAAAAACTTAGCTACATCTTAAAGCAGTTTAAACAACTTGCAGTTGATTATTAAGCCTTTTTTAAAAAAAAAAAATTTAGTTTCTACAACAAAGGAGTCATTTTGACATCCTTTATGTGTCAACTGTGCTGGAAATTTAGTAATCAGTGCTTCTCACACATCTGAGAAATATCACTAGGGTCAGTGCTGCAGACCATGTGCTTCCTTGTCCTTTCAACCATGTTTTGCTTTCTGATATTTCTTTTTCCTTATGGAACACTTTATGCTAGTATTTCATTTCATATTTAGTATCTTGTATACAAGACTTCCATTTCCCTTGGTTTTTCATGCTATTTGGTTTGTATTTTTTTTAGTTAACACAACTAGCTATTGCCATTAACTTAAAAACACAGAGCTGTTAAGTGGTGGGTAATTAGGAGTGTGACTATTTGAAAACAGAATGGTAAATTTAAGATTTAAACCCCATCTGTATAGAGACCTTAGGTTTTTAAACAGTTTTCAGTGGTGGGTGGAAAAAATACAATTATTGTTTACACAGGCTATCAGTAGGGCACAACTATGAGGGAGGACTGTTGAATGACGAAAACTGGGGTGTTTCTAAAATTTAGTGAAAGCTACTCAAGCGTTCTAGATTGTAGACCAGCATGGAGCATGACTGGCCAAAGCTGGCACAAATCATAGCAAATTATCATGAGCCTGAAGTGGGTTTGACTTTTTTTCGCATTTAATAGTTTTTGAGTCTTTAGATAACTATGGATCATACTGTGCTATTTTGTTTCTGTACAGCATGTGTTTGTGCCTGAGAGAAGGTCAATGCCAGCAGGTCTGAGTTTACAGCCTGTTACTCCTCAGAGCCTCCAAGGCAAAACAGTGAGTTGGATTTTTATTTGGTACATCAGGGGTTTTTTTTAAGAGTAATCCTCTAAGTATGAAGAGACAACACTGAAATTTTTATTCTATTCAAAGCTTGTATTAAATGTAGCCTTTAATTGTCAGGGAGAGGGCAGAATACATCACAGAACACTTATTTCTTCATTAATTATTTAGAAAGTCTTAGAAGTAAAGTCTACCTTGTTTGGAAATCTTAGGGATACTAAAATTGCACTTGGTAAAACTGTGTTCTTTCTGATATCTTTCATTTTACTGTGGTGGAGCTGAAATTCTCATTGGTGGTGTTTCATCAAAGTAATATTGGTGAATACTGTCCACCTTCTTAACTAAAACATGACTCTTAGCTAAGAGATTGTCCTAAATTAATGTAATTTGCTTACCAGTTTTTGTCGTCTTTCCGTAATCTATCTCTGTCCATCTGAAATTACTGTTTGAGAGTTATTAAGAATACAGATTTTGAATCATGTTGTAGGCAACAGCTCCCCAGTCAATCCTTCCAACTGCCTGGACCCCTGTTTCTTACACCTCCCAGCATGAATCACTGGCACCTTCAGCAACTTATGGGTTGGCCTTTGGCAGCTGGCGCATTATCTCTGCGCCTTATCTTCTGCAGACATTTCTTTGGGTTCATGGCCCCATCAGCTCTCCTGGGCTCTGCTGCTGGAGCTGGGCTGATGAGCGGGGTAAGGGGCAAGGAGGTCCAAGCTTCTGCCTGTAGAAACCAGAAGTCCTGCCCACAGCACAGACGTTGCAAGGGCCAGAGGAGGAAACCTGTAGGTAGCTCTTTAAACAAAATTTTGTGTTGTGGTTGTTGCAGGTGTCCCAAGAGCTGTATTAAAAGCACAGCACTTACAGAAGTGTCAAAAATGTTTACAATATTACCAATGTCTAGAGAGGAGTAGGAATTACTGTTCAATAGGCTCCTGTATGGAAAAAAGTTTGCTTGCAAACATTGGATTTGTTCCTAATGCACTAAAAATTGGGCTTTTGCAGAACATACTGCGAGGAGTTTTGATCTTGAAAAAGTGATTCACTGTTCCTTTTGTTTGAAGACGCTACTTTCGATTCTCTTATTTTTAAATAAGTTTTCTTGTGCTTTTAAATGATGTTAATTTCCAGACTGAAAGCTTTGTAACCAATTTTTGGAGAGAACTTGGAAACGTCTTGTATAGCAGTTTAGAGTCTTACACTTATTCTCCGAAGTTAAGTATTTTAAATCCAGGTATTGAAAGAGGAAAGAGTACTAGAAGAGGAAGATAGGCTATTAGACAATTTGGCTTTGGTGCTGGTTTTCCCTCCAAGCGAATGGTTTTGACAACTGAAGCTATGTGGAAATCCCTTGCTCCCTCTTGTGGGTTACTTTGGTACGAGCTCACAATGGTGCCAGTGCCACGCTTATTCCCAGGGATTTTTCTTCATTCTAAGAAACGGGCATTTCTTTTTCGGTAATTTAACATTTGGTTCTCTGGAGCTTTTTTCTTCACTTCTTTGCTTTGGGGAAATTCTGTGACTGTGGGAGATAGCGAGCAGGGTTTTATGGGGGTTTGTTTGGGTTTGGTTTTTTTTTAAGCTCACAGAACTTGTGAGAAAATCAACATGCTGGATGAATATTTAACCTCTCTAATGATTTCTGGAGAAGTGTAAGAAACAGAAGTAAACAGGAACATAGCAAAAATATTTGTGATGTCAGGTGTTTTGGTTTTTTTGAAGCGTTGCTAATAGAAATGGTTCCCAGGAATGGTTCAGGTAGTTTCCCAAACTGACCTGTGTTGAATTATGTGACAAATACCCATTTGAGTGTGACTATATATATATATATATAAAAATAAAATCTTGGTTTTTAAATACTTTAAATTCTTTATCCCTTCATAAGGCAATGTTCCCAAGGTACATCTTAGTCATAAAAGTAAAGCAATAAATTAACCGGTAGCCTCAGACCTGTGGAAGGTGGGATAGAAAATTATTTTTGTCATGCTTGTGCAGTTTTATTTTGTGAAAGGTGATTGTTCCTGATGTAGTTCAGTTATCATGGGGTTTTTATTATTTTTACTCTTAATTTTGATGCATACCTTTGAAGAATTAGTTTAGAAACTAAATTTTCTTGAGGGCATTTTTTGATTCCTTCACCAAGCTCAAATGGCTGTCCATGTACAGGTAGTAATATCTTAAGGGCTGTAATTATCTCCCCTTTCCCTTAAGTCAGTATCATCAATCTGATATGGATGTCAGAAAAAGTTTGAGGGATGTACAGACTTTCTTCTGCAAAATCCTCACTTATTTATGTCCTTTATACAGAATGTTCCACTCTTATGGAATTTGTAGTATCAATTATTTTGAGTGGTTAAAAGTTAATCCTTCACTACATATTTGAAAGTGGTCAATTTTGGGGAAATTGGTGTATCTTTTGTTGTATCACTATAGAAAGTTTTTGTAAGAAAGATACTAAGAAACCTTATTTTAATTGTGTTGTTTAGAATACCAATTAATTTTTTTTCTACTCTTTGGCTTCTCACACTGCACTCCTTCAGCCAGAGGAGCTCACGCTGCTGCTAATAAAGCTGAGACGGCAGCAAGCTGAACTGAGTAGTATCCGGGAACACACACTAGCACAGCTCATGCAACTAAAACTTGAGGCCAGCAGCCCAAAGGTCAGCTATAAAGCAATGTGTGTCATGTACCATTCTCACTAACTTGTAGTCATTCATTAATCAAAGTTTGCATTGTACTGTTAGTGCAAAGTTTTCTGACTATTATGGGAGTAGAATAGAGTAACATTGTTTTTTTGTGTATGTGATGTTCTGCTATTAACCGTTTGAGGCTTTACTCTGACCTTTTTGATATTAGCTGAGTCAAAATTACATAGGAATACTTTAAAATATATTGTAGTTAAGTTTAAAGGTATTTAACTTATTGTTATAATCAAAATTAGTAATGGTAGATCATGAGACTAATTTATTGTTTATACTGCCTTATATCAGATGCAATCTTATTTGTAATCTGTGTATGAAAATCAAGACATGTTTAAAACAGATTTATCAAAGGGTTTATAGTTGTCTGTGTAGTAGACATTTACATGAGTTTACTGTATTTCATATGTAGTACCAAAATATAATGTAATAGTTCAAAGTCTGATTCGTGGCAAACTTTCATCACTTCTGTCTTGAGCTCTAAACTTGTTAATAGTTCACCAAAAAAGGCAGATAAAAGCAATATTATATTTCTGTGCAAATCAGAAAGATCACTGTCCAATTTACATCTCTTAAAGCTCTTTTCATTCTGCACCTTCTGTCCCTTTCCTTTTTCCCCCTTGACTGCTGCCTGCTAGAATGAGATTCTTTCGCATCACCTTCAAAGGAATGCCATATATTTGGATCATCAGGTGGGATTTGCAATTTTCTTGTGTGTTTACATGTCTTAATGCTTTTTGCCTGCTCCTGTCAAGCTGGAAATATTTGGGGGAGAAGGATTTTCAGTGCTTTTTATGAAGTTGGACATTTAATATGTGCCCTTTTTAAGTAGCACAGAATTATCTTAATTGATTACAAATTTGACATGTAACAGAAAAAAAACCTCTCAATTTAAAATTCATCAGAATACAGTAGCCACTCACCAATTATTTTTTCTAATCTTCATTTTCTTCTTATAATAATTGTAGCATTTTATCATCTTTAACCAAGTCATAATATATTTCCAAGGTCATATGACACATATGCAATTTATAGAAAACTAGTACTTCTGATAATTTCAGTTTTCCAGATTAAGGAGAGTTAGATGTTTCTATGGATGTTAAATGAAAGATGTCAAACATGAAAAAATGCTTTAAACAAATCATAGTATGGGTCATAGCTGAGTAAAAGAATAAAAAGTAATTTCTTAAAGATTTATATCAGAATAAGATTCTACTTCTTTATTTCTGATAACTTATAGAGTGAGGGTACAATTCTGCCTTCATTAACATATTTGATTGCCATGTAAAGATTTGGGGTATCACATACCTCTTTTTATGGCTTTGTTGCGTGATCAAATGGGACTTCTGTATGTGTGTGGGAAGTTTTTAAATGAGAAATTTTTGCTAGCACTTAACAAAAGACAGTCATAAGTGCTTAGAAGAAATAGAAGGAACTGGGTGTCAGTGAAAAATATAAAAATTATTAAAGCTTTTATTTTTCTAATATTCTTCCTTCTAATGAAAGTTTTCAGCCTTACCCTTAAAACCAACTGTTTCATGGAACTGTTGTGTCCTATGTGCTTGGTTCACTCAGTGACTATTTTCCTAATATCTCTTTGAAACAAGGTGTGAATTGTGACCAGTTCAGTCAGATGGTAATACATTTCTAAACAACTCCGTCTTGTCTTAAGGGGCTGCAGGAAACCCAAAACAGTAGGGAAAAGCTGCATGCTAAATTAGGACAAAATATTTCATCCAACTCAAATATTTCCAGTTTATAATGTTTTGGAATAAGGGAATAATTTTGTCTTCAAGAATGTAATTCATTGCCAAGAAAGGACAACTGTCCATGTGAAGTGTAAAACTCTGTACCATGCTGTTGATTGATTAGCCAAACTTGTCAGTATAATAGACAGGATTAAACAGAGAGAATTGCCTATGTATAACATGTACAGTTTGGTAAAAAGAACTTTCTTTTTACTTGCATCAGATTAAATTTAGAAATGTAATGCGATGTGATAAACATTAGTTTAGGGAAGTGTCTAAATCTTATAAATGTGCCATAATTACCCCTACTAGAGATTCAAAAAATCACTGCGCTTCTTACAGTAAGAAATCATTATCATTTAAATATATTACCTTAATGACAAAATCATGGCAGAACAGGTTGGAATACTTGTCCCAGTTTCTGATAATTTTTTCTTTCTTACACTTGTTTTAATATAGTACTGCTACCTACCTGTATGAAATAAATGCCCTTGAGAGTCTTTTTGCTTGGAGTACCACTGCTTCTAGGGGTGGTATCTCATTTATATCTTTTTGTTACTTTGTCCATTATCAGTTTTCCTTCATGTTGGGAAGAAAAAAAATAATCAAAGTTTCTTTTAACCTGAGGCCTTTCCTCCTCGTTATCCGCATCTGTAACCAGCTTGCATAATCATTTGCCCTCTTTGATTTTTAAATGTCCAGTGTACTTAAATTAGGTATTTCTATTCATACTTAATCTCTGAAAATAGCGTCAAAACCTGCTTTGTCTAGAGCATATAGTGGAACTCCAGTCCTGTTATCTTCAACTCTTACCTTTTTGGTCACAAAGAATATGTTACTGTACATACAATAATTAGTAAGTTTGTACTGAGGCTGCACAAGTGAATTTTCAGGCAGACTGAAGTTCATTTGTAGGGAGGATAACTTTTATGCTGCTGGAGTAAGTTGTTGTCTACTAGTTAGGTGGCCTTCTTATCAAGACTCAAGAATATCCCATAGCCTTTTTTGTCATGCCGCTTTTTTGTACTGCTGTTTCCTTTTGAGATGCTTAGAAATTCTTATGTTACGTTTTTTGATGTTTATGTATTCTGCTTTCAGTATTTTTGTTGTTGTTGTTGTAGTTCAGAGAGAGAAAAAAAGATTGAAGGTACTGACACACACATATCCAGCCATATGATTTCTTTGATGTCTTATGGCCAAAAGAATGATTATTAGGCAATTTTTTTTTTTTTTTTCCTAGTGAGGTTGTGAACCACTCTGCTGGCTCAAGGTTTGTAGAGAGGTGGGCAAGACTTATTTGCCTTTTAAGAAGTAGTCCTTTGAACATAGCTAGCAACCCTAGGCAATGATGATTTGTTTGCTAACGTGGGACATGTTATGAAAGCACATACAAGTCTTCTGCATTATCAAATTTTAAGGTATCACTTATTGTGTATTACTAAATCCAAGCCAGCAGCCTCCTTAATGTATTTGTACCCAGTAATTACAATAACAGTATTGAAAAGTAGGATTTTTTTTTTTTTAAAAAACAAAAGCTAGATAAGCTTTTTTCTGCTTTGTAAATAAAGCCATGGCTGGAGGTCCCACTTGAATCTTTCTGTTACTACAGAATTCCAGCAAATTCCGGTCTTTTAGTACACTTCTGAATTTTATGTTGATAGTAAAACTTTCTTTTGGCTGAAAAACCCTTTTCCACTGAGCTTGAGTTAGCTATGTAAAACTCCCCATGTGTGTTGTCATATTGATCCTAGGTATATCCCAGGTTGGTTTGTCACAGTATAGAAGCTCTACTAAATTTAATTTCATCTTTTTTCCATTTTGTGAAATGGCTATTTTTGTAGATAGTTGAGATGTTAAGGAGTTCATACTTCTGCTGGTACCTTCATTTTTAGTTTCTTTCGGTTTCCAAAGGGTTCATAAAAATAAACAGAACTTAAACAAGAAGTTGTCAAATAAAGGTGTGAAGGTCCCACAGCCAATGTCCATACTGTCTTGGTGTTTTGCTTCTGTTTTCTCTTAACCACCCTCTTTCTGAGACACTGAAGTTGTTTCTGGAATAAGGAAGTAAATTAAGGGATGCTGGAATAGTACAAGGGAGTTTGGATAAAGCTGACAGTTATCGTGCATTATATCTGATATCTTGTATTTCAGCCTAAAATTCTGTATCGTATCGTAGCAATATATAGGATACTACTCCTTACTTGTATTTTTCAGGTTTTCTGGTTAAGGTAGAATGAGCTGACACAGCCACTACTGTTCTTTCTGCTGCTTTTTTTATTCCTTTTCCTTCTTCAGATGAAGAAGGGAGGCTCAAGAGCAGGGGCTCTGTAG
Organism: Athene noctua; assembly: GCF_965140245.1. Taxonomy (NCBI): domain Eukaryota; kingdom Metazoa; phylum Chordata; class Aves; order Strigiformes; family Strigidae; genus Athene; species Athene noctua. Next base: position 21,907,142 of record NC_134039.1, read on the forward strand.
GGTGAAAAAGACTGCAGTGGAGGCAGCATTGTTGTAAAACAGAGGCAGGAAGAGAAAGTGCTTTTTCCTTCTTTTTCTGGGCAGAAGATTAAAGAAAAGAGGAAAGGTGGGAGAAAAGCTTAGTCAGGTCCTATTGCCACTACTTTTACCTTCAGTAAACTTGAGAGGAAATGAATAAAATGGCCAATCTGAGCTCAGTGTTCTGTCATCCATAACATAGGGTCTTACCTCATCAGTGAAGCCAACTGTCCTTGTACAGGGTCACTGCAACCAGAACAGCACATACTGAAATGTCATCTGTGTAGAGTGTTATCAGACATGGAAGAGAATTTAGGAAAAGGAAGGAAGAGAAAAACTGTTACTAGCTTGACTTTACAGTTTAAAACACAGAATACCCACTCAGATGCTAGCTCATTATTTGTATCTGTTCATAGACATCATATGTCAAGAAGGTGGTTTTTTCATTATTTCCAACTGGAAAGTGCTTTTATATGCTATATCCATAAAGATAAAAGCAAAGAGGAATTGTCACTTCTGGAAGAGTTAATTACAAGATACGGCCAAGACTGGCTGGATTTTATTTGATTTTACCACTGATTTTGTTGCATGGCATCAGGCAGTTCATACTTGCAGTTTGCTTGTGAAAATCTTAATCCCTATTTCTGTGACTACTTTAGTTGGAAAGACTATTAGTATTATACATAGGATCCTTTACTGTACAAATCTATTTTTTTTTCAGAAGTGAGAGAAAATCAAGGCTTGTTTCTGTTATGAACAAGAAAGTATTTTTCCTTGAGCTCTTTATTCAATGTGAATAGTGTCCAACTTCAGTTTGGGAGTAGCCTTATGATAATGCTCTAAGAATGCAAAATAAGTTTTCTCTTAAACTTTAAGAGCATGGGACTTGCCATTGTGTCCCACATAACTCCAGTTTACTTTGCCAGTTCTTCAGTGCGCATTGCCTTGTGTGTGAGCTAGCTTTAGTTAATGGAAGGTTTGTGACAGATACATACTACCTCAAGAACTTAACTTCTCAGTAGTTAAATGTCAGTATTTTCTTGGAAACGTGATTTTCCTCAAGGAGAAAAAAAAAACCCTGTTGTATTTGACTGCTACAGAGGCTCTTTGGTTGGCATTACTTTACCAATTATCTGTTTTTTTGATCTTTGGTCCATAAGGGTTTAAGGAACTGGAGCTTTTTGTGAAATAACTGGCCTTTGCAAACAGTGTTAGATAAGCATGGTTTAGCACCAATGGTAGTAAAGATATTGAAAGAAGTCCTATAAATCAAAGTTGGAGCTTGCTGGAGGACAAAACATTACTTCAGGACATCATTCAATAAATTCACTTCTTTTCTAATCTGGATGAAAATAATCTCTGAACAGTTCCGCAGAAATTACTTCTGGTGTTGTCTGTTATTGATCAGAAAGAAAAAATCTGAAATACTGTAAAATAGAATTAACCAAAGAGCTTGAAGCTGTTGAAGTCCTCCTAATAAAAATGTATCCAAACCAGTATACTCCTATGAAATATTTCAGCCTCAGAGCAATTTTTCCTTTACAGATATTTCAGTTGGCTGTAGTTTGATTGCTTGGCTTTGGACCTTACTGTTGAGATATCTTTTGGTATCACCTGGTACACCCATTCTCTGGACAAAATTTGAGTGTAAAGAGAGAACAACTTCTTGTGTCAGTTCTAGTTTTCTGTTTATATATACTGCAGATGATGGAGCAAATGAGAGGGCTTGCTTGGGTTTTTTCCCTGCCTTGAACAAACAGAGCATCATAAGCTTGCCTTCTTAAGATAAGGTACTCCTTATTGAATTATTAACTTACCAGTTGACCAAACTTTTCTACGTATAAAAAACAACAACAACAACAAAAAGATCCTTTATCTATAACAATTAAAATGCGTTTCCTATAAGGAGGAAAAAAAAAAAAATTCTCCTAATGTACAAGTTATTGTTTTTTCCTCAATAATTAGGGACAAGAAATTCCAAAAGGCATCAAAAACTCAGGCTTTCTGTTGCATTTCAATCTGTGAAACAAAACCTTGCCATGCAAATTCATGGTGAGTGCATATATATACATAGAGGCAGAGTAAAATATCATAAATATTCATACACACACTTCCTTCCTGTGTAACCATAATTGAAACAGCTATTGCTAAAGTTTCCAACAGGTTCTAAAGTTTCCAACAAAAATAAGAGGGGGATTGCCCATTAAGTAACTTTTCAGTTTCTTCTTGAGAGGAAAACTATCTGTTTTCATAATTTTTCCCTTACTGTTCAGAAGGTCCCCTTTTTAAAACCAAAAATCCCATACTATTTTCTGTGTTGCATACTTTTTCTGAAATCTTCAGTGTATGCAATATTTAGTGTAATAATCAAAGTATCTGGTTTTAACATTTACATACATATCAATAAATACTAATCATGGAAAACGACCAGTTCTGAAATAGTTTCACACCCATATATGGGTGTGGATAAATACAATGAGTAATAATTCAAAGTTCCTAAATTTATAAATCAGTGCAGTATATAAACACATTTTGTCATATGTGAACATAAGTCTAAACCTCATTTCAATATTCAGAGGCTGGGAATGCTTATATAATTTTAATGTGCAACAACTTATTAAATCTATAATTTACAAAGTTTTCTGATAAAAGTTTGAGTGTTCCTATTGCATAATCTGATAATACTTTTCATTTCAATATTGTGCAAAGCTGGGCTTATTTTAAGCATTTTTATTTTTAAAAAGGGAGAATGTTGGTGAATAAATACTACATTGGTTTTGAGCATTTATGTGTTTTTGATACATTGATATTATTAAACTTTTCAGATGTTGATATTACTGAATGATGGAATATATAAAAAGCATGGGATAAAATGTAATCTACTGCATTATTAGAAAAAATTAAAGTAGAGGCTATATTTTACAGTGTCGTCTTTCAAATCTAGCCATGCTGTAAACTGATGTTTGCTGTATGCTCCTCCTGATTTGAAATAGATGAAAGAGAATGAACCTTTAATCACCATGGTTCACACTATGATTGAGAACTCGGCGCTAAGACCGCAACTGTACCAGCAAGTAAGGTCTTGGATAGTGAATGAAATTGCTTTATCATCTGCGAAAATATTCCTTAGTGACAGTTTTGGTTGTTCCTCAGATTTATTCATAACATTGGTGTTTCTCTTATTTGCTTTGGAAAACCACAAGTCATCCATGCTTTATAAAATGCTGCAATAATTTTAGCATGGCTTTTGCTGCTTTTTTGTTGTTAAGTATTAAATGTACACTTTTGAATAACTACTTCTGTCTAGACAATGTAATTAGTTGATGTTTTATGCAGGTGTCCAGTAAATTCATAAAACTTCCAATAAGCTTCCAATGTTTGTCTTAGCATGATTCTCTGCAATTAGTGTTCAAAGGTGCTTCTTTCTTTTGACCACCACAAAAGCATGTGAGTGGTGTTTCCCTGGTCATTTCTGGCAATTTTGTTTTGTTCTAGGAAGTGGATTTACAAGTTTTTGTTTGCACCTACCAAGCCTTTAGCCACTGAAGAAAGGAAGGATCAAAATTACTTTGATCTGGGGACTGTAAATCCAAAAGGCAGTGTCCGTTCATAAAGTCACAGCAGACTTAACCATGCACACTAACAGAGTATCTAGTGATGGTTGTAATGGTAAAATGGAAGAAGAATCAGAAATGTGAATGGAAATATTGTCTGTGAGTTGAGACCTGCATTAACTTATGAGCATGGCCAATACATACCTTTTGGCACTGCAGTGTTAGGGGTTTTGGGGCTTAACTGAATAGTTTATGTCACATCAGAGAATGTATAAGTTCCTAGCTTCAGCTGCATCAAAGATGTTCTTCCTTAAACGACTATGGTATTTTACATCAGATGAGGTGTGCGATTCTGGCTGTCAGTCAAGGGAATACACCTGTTTGCTTACAAATGCATTTATGCCCTTGTGAGCCAGACTGACGTATGAAGATTGCATAGTTTGAAGAAAAGGAGACATTCTGCTGTGCCAAACAGTCATTTATTAGTGATTAATGCTTTGTCATGTTTCTAAAAAATGCTGCAGCTTAATTTTGTGTTTCATTTTTCTGGAAGTCAACTTCATAGTATAGATTTGCTTGTGATCCAGAGAAGTTGCAAGAAAAATCTTAGCTTTCCTAAGGAGGTTGGGTTGTGAGTGACTTTGATTTCAGGGTCATACAATTTGTGCTCCTATGTGCAAAATAGGACCTTTAACATGGAACCTGAAGCAACTATTTGTGAGGGGAATGAGAGAAGTAACGTGCCATCAAGCCCTAAATGAAATTGGGTTTTGTTTTGTTGTTTGGTTGTTTGTTTTTTTTTTTTAAAGAAGCCTAACTGTCATGATATTTTAAAGCAAATCAATTTTCTATGATAATGTACATAAGACAAATAAGTCAACACACATATAATGAACAGAGGTGCTTTGGATGTGTCAGGATAAACTAGCTCAGCTTCTAATATTAATATGGACACATTTGAGGTATAGCTGTGCCTGTGCTTGTCTGCCCACTTATTTAGGGATACCAATAAATTTCTGAGTGCTGTCTTGACGAAGCTATGCTGTCAGCTAAGGTATCGCTACACAGCACTGCCTTCACCTTGTAGACATACCTGCTGCTTTGTATTTTGACACTGAATAAGCACCCGTTTTGATATTCATGTTAAAGAAACAGTGAATCTAACAGGTCATGAAAGCTGAATAACCTTTTGTCACTAGAGATGTGGTCTCTTCAGTTCAGAGTGTTTGCAACGTTGGCAGGCTTGTGCAGGAGAACCCATGTATTGCATAAAGTGGAGAACAGCAAGACCACCTGCTTTCACAGATTAAGTTTCTTATACAAAATACTGCATTAACTGACTTCCAGGAAAGGCTAAAAATACACTGTTATGTTTAAACAACATAGAATTTTTTATTCCAAAAAAACCCCCCTGTTTTTACCAGTCATCCTTCCCCTCGCAGTTTTAAAGAGATGTAGACAATTGGGAGAAGCCACTGTGTAAGCAACCAAAACCTGTTTTGATGTCAAGATGATAAACTAGTTTCTGATGACCATAACCATTCCTGTGGATAGAGAAAAGGATCTTTTTTTGCTTCAGTTTATTCAGGTTTATGACTGAGATAATTTACAATTAAGGAAAGGAAAGCAAGAAAAGCTTCTATTTAATTAAAAATTATGGGGTCTTGCTTCCTGTTTGTTTGTAATGATTAATGGCTCATTAGTAAAATAGCTAAAATATAGACTATTTCAAATGTGTTATTTATAAGGCAATTTTATTTGTGACTTGTTACATCTTCACAGTTTTTAGATCACTCTGACTTACCTCAGTCTGCTCTACAGACACTACTGTAAATTTACAAGTATAAGCCAGGGCAATGATTCCATATGTACAGATAAGAAAAAGACAGGCTTTTTTACAGCCTGGACCCATTTCTACCTTGGGGTTTTTTTGTTTCTTTCTAATGTTAGGTGAGGAGTTTGTAATCTTGTTTTCTAAGGGAGCATATGCTCAGTTTAAAAAGTAGAATTATCTTCATTTCCTCTTATGTATGGAAGCTTCCTAAAGAGGCAAAAATGAAAACCTGCGTGCAACAAGCTAACACCCAGGTCTTTGTTTGGATAGTTGTTCTTAATATGTTAAAAATGTATAAAAATAGTCCTTGATGTTTTGCTCCTGTGAGGATGGGGAGATCTTCTTTATGGCATACTTTTTGCTAATTATTATTATTATTACTATAGAAGCTGCATACATTTGAAGTGTTATGCATGTTAGATTTTGAGATGTGTAGGTAGAAATATTTTTCAGGTTTTGTTACAAACACATGACATGATTGTATTTGAGCTAAAAATCTCGCACTTCCAATTTGTATTTGAAATGTTATCTGTCGCATCATGCAAAATTAGAGGAGAATCTTGCTTTTTGTGGGGTAAATGCCCATTTGCTCTTCTTCCTGATAGTAAAAAGTACTTTAAAAAGGAAAAAAAAAAAATAAAGCCACTTAGAAGTCTGACTTCAACCTCATGCTCCCCACAAAGTGTCCTAGGTGGTCCTGTTTTAATTTCCTAAATGCAGTAATCTTGCAGAGATGCTTAATGTGCTCTCAGGGTGTGAAATTTCACGCCATACGTGGTTAGCAGAATCTGAAAACCTCTTATAAGGTAATGAAATAATGCTGTCACTTAAATGTTTCTAATATTGACTGCTTAACTAGGTTTAATCTCTCATATCTCAAGAGACAGATTTGCATAATTTGCATTTATTTGGGAAAAAAATTCCCTCTGAGAACATCTTATATTGTGTCCATTGTGGTGGATCCACTTCTGTGATTCAGCATTAGACAGACGTGGGGACTGTATGGTGGGACTGTAAAGTAGATGACAGCTTATTTCTAACTTTAGATGGAGATTCAATCAAGGTCTCTTAACCTTTTCACATGTAAAATACGTGTTTAGCCAAACTCTGTATGGGCAGTTTGCCTTTCAAAAATGGTAAGTTCTATTTGTACGTATTTAGGATGCTGCTCCTTAATGTTTGGGAGCTGTAGAGTGTATTTCACTATGTTAAGAGGAACGGATTTTTGAGTAGGCAAATGCCGAGGAAAAGTGAAGAAGTCGGCAGCAAGTCATGTCATTGGTTCGGTAGGTGGCACTCTTTCTCTGAAATTACTGTCCCGATGAAGTATTTGTAGGAATGATTTAGCGAGAGGCGTTTGTTGAATGTGACATAAAATCATTTCGATAATTTGATTGTTGGAGCTTATAATGCATTTTGCAGGGTTATGAGGTTGTTAACCTTGCTTGCAATATGTAATTGTAGTTTGTCTACTGCAGTTCCTCTTATAATTCCAGTAGGATGTGATAGCATTCAGCACTTTTTGCCTTAAGCTGTTTTATAGATGTGCTGCAGAAGGAGAAGCTGCTGTTTTGTCAGAGATGGATTAAGTGTTTCATGCTATTTTTAGAGTTTTTGCACTAAGTCTACATAAAATGTTGCGGTAGAAATGTTGAAATGAAGTGTCTCTCCAGCAGTGCCTGTTGTGGGAAACTAGTACTGCTGACAAAAGCAAGAAGCAATTTTAAAAGTGTGGTAGGATATTAATAAGAAGCATTAGTACGTGTATACTGTTATTTGAAAATGTGTTTTCGTTTTCTGAACACTTAAAATATCTTCCTTTTAGGAGGCAGGGATAGGATGCTGAATTGGCAAGCTATTTAAAATTAAAACTTGGCTATAAATAAGGTTGAAATGCCAAAAAATGTGTCTCTTAAAAAAAAATAGAAAAGTGTAAAAAATGCTGTCTTGAAAATACAATATTACATTTTTCCAGGCAAGCTATATAAATTGCTGATCAGTGTCTTTGGAAGATGTATTTATCTAATAGGGGATAATCTTTCTTTTGTAAAATCTTTCTGTTGTGAAATATAACTAGGCATTCTCTGTAAGTTCAAGACATTTGGCCATGTTTATGAGGGTTTTTTTAATATTTCCATTCCTCATTTTTCTCTCATTGTGATAAAATCAATAGTTAAACACAACTCTGCAACTGTAGAAGTTTAAATAGATATCTTAATTTTTGTGATATTCATGAGGTGCAAAAGTGCTGTGGCTTTTTTCATATTCCGACACTCATTTTCATAAAATGTCCATTTCAAAGAAAGTTACTGCAGTTTTAATGCACTATACATACTTTTAAATTGTCACCAGGTGCGTTTGCATGAGGTATGTGGACATAATGTCTTGAAATGAAACACTTAAGTGTGCTGAAGACATGTACATTTGTTTGGAATGCTTGTCTGATTAACCCTTCCCTAGTCCTTTTATTTATAAGTGTCCTTTAACATAGACTTGTGTTCTTATAGTCTTCCTTGCACTATTAAGTCACGATGACCTAATTATGACAGATACGTGAAGGGAAATCATCTATGCTAGGACTCAGTGCACACATGTTTTTAATGAACTAGAATACAGAGGTTGACAGTGTTCTGCCAATAGTTGCTGCACAGGACATTAAGTAGTTACTGTATGTGACAGTCCATTCTAAAATGGGGAGCGAGTTTTTTTCAATCTTGTTACTGGTCAGTTCAGAGATTGAAAGAGTTAAGAACTTAATGAGAGGAGCTATATGAAAGCAGTTTGAGAATACGTTACACGCTGACTGGCACGAGGAGACAAGTTTGCCTATGTCCAAAGATAAAATAAAAGGGCTTACATTCCTGGCATTTCTGGCAATACTCTGTTGAAGGTGGGGGAGGGGTGAATCCATGTGAAAAAGTAGCAGAAAGGTATTTGGTGGCACTTACTGGGCATATCCCTGTAGCGAGATATTTTACATGTATTTTCTATACTTTGGTCATTCTGTTCTGATTTCAGATTTACATCAGAATATCCTTCTTGTGAATGCATTTGACCTTAGTGGGCCTAGAATGGTCAATTCCGAGTAGAATGAGCCCCTCTGTTTAGAATGCATGTAAGAAAACATACATAGTGGTGTATGACTGTGTATAGGTGTACTCTGGCAGTTTAATCTTCCCACATAATCCATGTTTGATTGATTTAATTGTACATCTTTAAAAATCCAGTTTGCATTAGAAACAGTCTGTTAAGTTAATGCAACTTTCTACTGACAGTCTGCTTGACATTCCATTTACTTATTTTCATTAATATATACTGCTAAAAATGTATTGTTCAATGTGCTATGTTTGACTTTCAAGCAAAAGCTGATTTCTGTATTAAAACTGTGAAGCTGAACAGTAGTTTCATTTTCATAGTCCAATTAAGTTGTTTTATGGCAATATTATTCTTCCTTATAGTTAACACAAGAAGAATGTAGGGGTACGCTATACAAATATAGAACTGAAGAGCTGGATATTGATGTAAGTAATTTGTATTTCTTGGCAACTTCTTTCTTGGAAATGTTGGTATTTGTCTCTTTATTTTGATAATAATTTCCCCTTTGGCTTTTGGGTTTGAAATGCACTTCATATAAGTGATTAACAACAGAAATTGCTTTGTGAAATTGAGTGGTGTTAAGACTCTTTGTAATAAGCTTTTAACTTGCAGGAAGTATTACATTGTAGGCTGAAATTTCAATTAGTATGTCTGTTCAAAGGTGAATTGCTTCTAGAAAGGAATTAATTACTTTAGAAGGGAAAAACTCTGTAGTTGTAGTTCAGTTATAAGCATGAGAGATGTAACTTCTCAGGAGATATGACTGATACTCCAAAACTGACATTCAGCATGCATAGTTACCATTCAAGTATTGGGTTACTAGTTACTAAAGAAAAGGGGCTTGGTGTAAAATTGATGGTGAAAAATACACACATGTAGTCATACTGTATATGCATGTCTAGCCATTCTTGCACAATGCAACTAAGAGTATATACAATGATTTAAGGGATGTTATTTTAAGAGTAAAAAAGAAAGCAGGCTTCTAGTGTTCTCTTAAGAGTTAAAAAGTCAGAGTAATGCATACTGAACCCAAAACGTTCAAATAGAAAAGTAAACTGTTTCAAATGGATTAGAGTGCCCTGAACAGTTACTTGCTTAAACCGGAGCTGGAGTGGAACAGTTCTACTCATAGCTAAGCCTTGATTGAAGCTAAAATGGAGCAGAGCATGGATAGTACTAGTAACTAACTATTAAAAACTACCTGCTGAAATAAACTATGGGAAAGACTGTGAATATATACAATATTCTTTATAATGCTGAGGAATATGTAAATTAAACCGGTATTTAATACCTATTATTAAGTTTTAAAGATTTAGCTGTAGAATCATAAATTATGTTTTGAGCCATGCTGTTTCAAGTTATAACACTTATTTCATAGCATCTTAAGAGAGTTTTTAAGGTTAAATTGAAAATGCAAGACCCATGCCTCCATGATTTTAGCATTCATATTTTGTTTTAATAACATTTTATATAGATTCATGTAATTATTTGATCAAGTTATTTTGATTACTGAAAATGTTAAAAATGAAATCCTAATTGCGATCATTTTCTGTTCTATACTAGGCTAAGCTTAGCCGTTTATGTGAGCAAGATAAAGTTGTACAAGCACTGGAGGAGAAGCTTCAACAGCTACACAAGGAGAAAGTAGGACAATTGTATTTATTACCTAAAGTGGATGTTATTTTATGTGCCTATTATCAGAACAATGATAACTGAAATAAAATGACAACCAGGCCAATGATGCAGAACATTAAAAATAATTCTTTTTATTATAATAGTACACGCTTGAGCAAGCTTTGCTATCAGCAAGTCAGGAGATAGAAATGAATGCAGATAATCCCGCAGCCATACAAAACGTAGTTTTACAGAGAGATGACTTGCAGAATGGACTACTTAGCACTTGTCGAGAAGTATCCCGAGCTACTGCAGTAAGTAATATGTTCTTGTCAGTAAAACTCAATGAAGTGTCAAATGATTGTCTTGATGTTCATATTGTTAATTGGGTTGTCTTTGGCTACTTTTCTTTACATTCCAACAAAACTCAGTGTTCTTTTACTTGCTTGTATTTTTGTCAAAGGCAGCTGGAAAGTGATCTTTTCACTCTATTCATCGTGCAGTTTTTCTTTGTTGGTTTGGGGTTTTTTTTAATTGGCCAAGGATGAGTGCATACTGACTTTAATTGATGTGGTAATTTTCATCTTTATAATACGAAAAATCGGTTACAGGAGAACTAAATACTGCAAATAAGCTATTTTATGTGATGGCAAAATAGTAGCAAGTGCAAACTTCATCAGATATTTGATCACATAGGTGACTTATTTTAAGCCAAATCAGCTGCAGGATGAAAAGAAGAAAAGATTATACCATCATGGTCTCTCTTAATAGGGAGCTGTTATATTTAAAAGTTCTTCCAAGTTATGTACTTTCAAAGACCTTAAAAAAAAAAAAGGAAATTGCTATTTACTGTTCTTTTCCACTTCATGATGGTTTCTACACTGAAATGACAAGGCAAAGAAATAATTTTTGCCTACTTCGATATTCCAAAAAGGTATTTCAGTGTCAAATTCCAGTGGTTTGCTGTGGTGAAATTGATATGAAGTAGACCCTGAAATACTGGTTTTAGTCTGAGTGTTAGACTGTGTTGTAAAAGGAATTAGTTGGACAAGGAAAAGGGAATCAGGGAAAGGAAATCCTCCAGATGTACTTTCCCTCATTAACTTTTTAATTTATGCTAAATTGAGTAAATTGCTTGATGTGGGCTTAAAAAGTGAGATGATAGACCTGACCTCAGAGAATATTTTCTTTTTTGCACCTTCTCCCTTCTGGTGTTTGTAGTTTCACATATGTAAAATAATGACATATTAGCAGGCCTGGGGCATTCAGTGGTAACCTTACAGGCAGGGTTGGATGACTTACATTTGTCTTTCATAATACATTGTATAAATATGCACATATTGTGGACTCACACATATGTATTCTACGTGATAAAAGAGACAAATTTGCATCCATTTTTGTGGGCTTTCTGCCACTGTGGAAGGGCAGCTTAAGACCCACATGCCTGCTGACTATAAAAAATTTTGCTATGAAAATTTTGCTCTTGCCTCTATTTTTTGTTTGTGAAAAGACAAAAAGCTGTTTGTTTGAATTCCATTCAGTATCATTAGAAAATAAAAAAGCTGCTTAAACACTGCAGTCTCTAAAATACATATTTATTTATTTATTGCTGGTATTTATGCATTACTTACTGGGTTTATGCCATCAAATAAAGAAAAATAAATATGCTTTTTTTTTAAACTTGAATGTGCAGCTGTAATTCTTTTGTTATATACTTAGGAACTGGAAAGAGCTTGGAGAGAATATGATAAATTGGAGTATGATGTAACTGTAACAAGGAACCATATGCAGGAGCAACTTGATCGACTTGGAGAAATTCAGGTGTGGCATAGGTCTTAAAATACACGTGTCACTTTCATCTTTTTCTTATTTTGTTTTAAAACTACACAAATGAAAAAAGGGAGACGTGCATTAGTTTACAAAGTATAAAAAGAAATTAAAAGTTTGTAAGTTCTGAGGAGGTCTTCTTTTCCTGTTTTTTTTAAACTGGTTTTCCTGTGTCTGGAAGCCTTTTCTTTCTATTTCAGTGATGAGGTCCAAAACAGGGTCGTTTTCTCAGACCTTAATTGCTTGACAGTCATATTAAATCTCCACATAAATCCTTCCATTTAACTGAATATTTTAAAATGCAATTAAATAATTCTATCAAAATAGATTATAATAAAAAAAAATTCTAGGCATTGCTTCAGGTCTATGAAGAATTCTGATGTATATCTTATTACTTTGCTGTGCTGTGAAGGATTGGACAGTTAGTGTAAGTTCTGAATGTCTAAGGAGATCTGAGACACACACACTGCATACATCGGCTGGAATATGCAGATGGGTGTGGTCCATGCTGGGAGGCATTAAAGGCTGTTTGCTTCAGGGATTGATTTTCTATGCAGCTGTGAAAGGCTGATTACAAGGAAGCCCAAGAGCTGAGAAATTTGTGTTTTGCAGTTGGAAGCATGCATGATCTCGAATGCAAGTTGCCTAACAGTTTATCTGCTAGTACGCAAACATCATGTTTATCTCCACCTGTTTTAGGGTTGGAACTGATGATTTCTTTCATTGTATGTAGGTCTCGCTTGCAAAGTTTGCTTGGATTTTCTTTGGAGACAGTAGATAGAATTCTGTTCTTAAATGAAGTTTGAACTAGGAAGTTGCAGTCAAACTGACTGACACATTATGAAATTAGTTAATCTTACACTTATTTTTCTGACAACGTTTGAATGTTGCACTTTTACGGGAGAGTGTCATTACTGCATTTTATCTTCCTTCACTGAGAAAGGATATGCAATGTAGTCTAGAAAAAGAAAAAGGTTTTCTGTTTTTTTCTGCTTGCAGCGTATTCTGATTTATTTGCTATATGCTGTTTATTTTCTGGCAGACTGAGTCAGCAGGGATACAGCGTGCTCAGATTCAGAAGGAACTGTGGAGAATTCAGGATGTCATGGAAGGTTTAAGTAAACATAAACAGCAAAGAAGCTCTTCAGAGGCAGGTAAACTGATTGGTTTTTTCTCATAGGAAGTGAGATTCAATCATATACATTTTGGAAGGATAAATTTGGTAGTTGCTTTGTATGTCTGAAAAAATGGTACAGTTGCTGAGAAAAGAAGAAAGTGGTTGTCTGTTTTAAGTTGATGCTTTGTGTATTTGGTAGCAACAGGTTGTAGTTCATATTTTAAAAGCTGTTTATTGAAAACAATCTTTCTTTCTTTCTGTGCCCCCCCCCCCCCCAACAGGCATCATGGGATCAAGGACATTTTCAGCTATTAAATATAAAAATGAGGTATGGTTTTAGCATGTTTACCATTTTAGCATCACTGAAATTCTAATATACCTATGATAAAAGTTAACATTATTATAATTGTTTGGGATGTCTGAAGGATGTATTCAGTATGTTTCTGTGAAAGTACTGCTTTATGAATTAAAGACTGGTATCTCCACTAGTAATTCTAACACTTTAATTTGTTCTGTGTCTTTATATTCTCACCAGTATGTTTCTCTTTTCTATTTCTCACCTTCTCCTCTCCCTAGTCTCTTACCCTAGAAATATAAACACTGATTTATGGATTTGGTTTCTACCCACCACACTTTTCATGGGAAGAAATACATTGCTTTATATGTCTATTCACATATTGAGCCTGGTTCTCAGATGGCCAGAGCATCCACAAGAACAGCTGAAACTGTGGGAGCTCCCAAATGCTCAGTTCCTCTGAAAATCTGGCTAGAAGTTACAGTTTTAAAGGGACATTGTCATGGTTATCTGAACTATATGCAATATATATGCATCTCTCTTACAGAATTTTATAAAAGTCAAAATTATTTAAGAATCTTTAAGAAGATACTGAATTTAATTTTTAAAGGATGATTCAGAGAATTCATACCTGTCCAACAGAAAGTACAGGTGTTAGAACTGAAAATCTTCATAAGCTGAACAATGAAGCTGTTGAAGTATTTCAGTCTAGGTGGTAATAATAATATAAAAAGCAAACAAACAAAAAAACAAATCTGTCTTTTTTTTTTTTTTTTTTTTTTTTGAGTGTGACATTGTCCCTTTAATTCCAAAATATATAGCTGGTATAGCTATGGTAATGTATTTTTCTTTTTAAGTAATAAATAATTGTAACAGGTATGCACATCTAAATAAGGTGACTATTCTACAATCTTTAGGAAGAGGAAGTAGTCCCACCTCGTCCTCCACTCCCTCGGTCCTATGACTTTACAGAGCATCCTCCCATAATCCCCCCTCTGCCCAGTGATAGCAGCTCCTTGATCTGTTATAGCAGGGGCCCAGTACATCTCCCAGAAGAAAAGAAGATTCACCAAGTTCAAGGATATCAGAGAAATGGATCTTACTGTGTAAGTGGCTTAAACTGCCACATTGTTCTTGAAGCATTCCCCTTCCTTTGCACAGTCACCATTTTTATTTTGTCATCTGGCTACTTTTGCATTATATTTTTTACTTTTGTTTACTTAGTTTTATTTATAGCTCCATCATTTCCTCTTCACATTTTCCTGTCATATATTCTACACATATATAAAATGTCTTAAGACTTAAATGTTTGTATCAGAGTAAATTTCAGAAAATTAGATTCTTCTACTCACAAATTCTAAGGCTCAGAATCAGTTTTTGCTGAAGCCTGACATGAGTTTCTTTCCTGAAAATCACTGAAAAGAAAAAAAAAAAACTCCACATTTTTATGGCATTTTTTTTCAGTAATTTCTGAAAGTCTGCAGATGTTGTAACTAACTACAAAGAAATACTGCTGCAATAGCACTTGAATGATGAGAGCAGAGTCATCACAAAATAACTGTTTTCAGTCTGAAGATATAAATGCGTGTACAAAAATGCCTGTTTACCTCGTAACTTCTTGTTCCTCAGGGTCCTGATTATAGGCTTTATAAGAGTGAACCAGAGTTAACTACAGTAGCAGAAGTGGATGAGTCTAATGGCGAAGAAAAAACAGAACAGATTTCGGAATCAGAATCCACTGCTAAAGGTTTGTCCCCAGGCACGGTGTTAAAACCTTTCAGCTTTTTTCACAAGGAATACAAAGCTTTAACTGTGTTATAGAAGCTATATCATCTTCTATATTTTTGTAGCCTGTCCATTTCTTCATATGATGAAACAGTTTCCACGATAAAATAATGATTTAATTATATAATGAGAAAGATTTCAGTCAATTACACTGCAGAAAAATCAAACATTACTCTCACCAACAACCCTGAAATCCTTATTGACACCATGTCTAATCACATCACTCACATTCCCCACACACCATTCCCTTGAACAATTACCCATTTTATGTTCTTGTCCTTGAACAATTATTCAGTTTTTGAATCAAGTTCCCAATGTTATGTCACTGGAACGTCCAAAAAGGCAGCACCACAGAATTTTCAGGCTCTCATAAGGCAGGGAAACAATGTCTTTTTCTTTTTTAATCTTGTAATTGTTGAATTGCCTTCTGTCCTCTCATATAATAGGAATAATGATCATGACCTTTCAGTGTACAGACAATAAAGGTCTTTGCAATTGCTAAATGCTTTAGATTCTTCTCTTCATCTCGCTTCTATAAAAGCTACTAATTGCTTGGTAGAGTCCTTTACCAGGAAGTGCTTCTCAATTCTGTTTGTTAAAACACACAGAATATTTTGTTAAAGGTAACTTCAGGAAAAGCAGCTTGGACACCTCCCAAGAATCATATTAAGAGCTTTTTTAAAAAGTAACTAAACCTACCCATTTTTTACTGTAACAGTTGAAATTCCCAGTGCCAGCAAAATCACTGCCTTCTGTTCTGGTAGTTTGACTAAGCATGTACACAGCAGGCTGGTGCAACAGTAACAGAATTTGGCCAAGAACTATGATCATATAAGGATATTATTTTCATTGTACCATGGTAATGGAGGCTTTTAAAACTAAGGTTAGCATACAGTTTGAGTGTAAACAGTGTGAATGGCCCTATGATATAATTAAGCTTGCACTTACCAGACAATTAGTCAATTAAGATTCACTATGGTATTTGCTGAGGTATAATGTTCACTTAAACTAGATATTAATTTTTTTTAACTTAGTGGTGAAATTTCAAAGTTTAATCTGAGATTCATTAATCATCAACTACCTGAATTGAGGAAGTTGCCTTTCTGACAACATGCCTGTTTTATTGACATGTGGTGTTCCAGATTATTGATAGCAATTTATGACAAGAGGGAAAGTAATTATCAAGACAATATAAGAAAGCCCACGCTGACTATATAAAGCAAACCAATACTTTTTGTGCACCCCAATCTGCTTTCTGTTTCCTTCTGTAAAGACAGAAGTAATTTTACTATATCCACTTGTAGAAAAACAGTCCTCAGTAAAGGAAAGCAATAATAAAAATTCTTCTAATATAAAAAATATTTAGGGGTGTGGGAGAGAATAGCATCAATGGTAGCAAACAGCGAGAGGTTTTTTATCTTCTTAAACAGCAGTGTGAATTGAGTTTATTGTAGCTGTGTTTTATCATCCAGTCCACGCTTTTGAGCATGTGAATTTTTGAACAGATACTTCTTGTTCTGGGCATTCAATTATAATAACAATCCCCATGTAGAAGGAAAAATATAACCATCCCTGGTTGTTTGGTGGTTTTTTTATAGTGTGTATGCTGTTTCAACAAACATTTTTATGCTATTCTATTTTAATAGTTTATAAGCCAAAAAGGAAACAAACTCGAAGGAAGCTTATCTCTGCAATTTTTGTTTCCTGCTGTTTTAAGAAATCATACTTAAATGATGTAGTTGCCTATTGAGTGTGGTTCTGAAAATTAGTAAATTTCAGAGGAAATTTAAAAATGTTTTTCTAGTTCTTTATGCACATTACTGTACTAGACATTTTCCATGCCAGCCATTTCCCTTTATGTTCAAATGTCAGAAATCAGAGAGAAATGTTGTATGTAAATATGTAAAGTAACCCTTACAGCTGTCTGCAAGCAGAGAGATATTTATGACCTGAGTGGTACATAAAGGTGACACAAAAGGAAAACAGACGTCTGCTGTTTTATCCTTCTTATGTCTAAAGGACACCCAAGCTGTTGCTTTATAGTTTTTTGTTTTGAATAATAGATTTGGCATTCGGATATCTCCAGACTATTTTGTCAGTCTATCAAAACAATTTGGAGAAAGAGTTGAGCCTTCACTGAGTCAATATATCCTCTAAAATCTGTGCAACTTCAGGAAAAACAAGGAGAAATATTTTGGCTATCAGAGAAGACATTATATCTATTTTTTTAGGCAAAATCAGGAAGGAAAAAATATTTTTAGTAGTTTGATTTCCTGCATGTATCAAGATGCGCAAATGAAGCATGTGTTATTTAATAACTCTTGTGTATTTTGGTAAGCTTTCAGTTTTCTACCAGCTTAATTACACTTTGTCAGGGCTTCTCTAAGTAAAAAAACTAGGGGTGGATACAAGAAAGTGAATGTAGTGGACATCAGGATATAGAGTAACTTCAGTTCCTGACCAGACAGAGCCTGGCTTCTGTGGTTTCCTGTCCCTAAGTACAGCGAGCTGAGGAGATAAGTCCCACTATGCACAAGCACAGAGACTGGTGCTGTTACAGGCACCACATAAACGAGACCAGCACTCGCATGGAAGTAGAACACGGCAGATAGGATGATCCTATTCTCACTTGCTAGCTAATCACGCTCAAAGTGTGCTAGCTGCTCTCGTACACATATACATATGAGCACATATGTGTGCCCACACACAAATGAGTCCCTCCAAGAGCTGGCCAGACCTATGGTATCTTCATCCATCAACTTTCAGTACCTCTGGTCTCTCCAGTAGCTGAATCTTAGACTTAAGGTCTCTTGGACAGCTGGCTCCCACACCTTGTATTCTGCTTGCCATCTAGTCTTGTACTGAGTTTGTCGGCATCTCACAGACAGAAGGTTCCCCCTGGTAGCAGGTCCAGACCTATGGTCCCTCCAGTAGCTAACCCACAGACCTGCAATCTTTCCTGTGTTTGGCCCCTAGACCTGTGATCTCTCTGTAACTGTCTCCTACTCACAAGCTAGCCTGTCTTGAAGATCACTAGTATCTCCCACACTCTCATACGCAGAAGGGAAAGCATATTCACATGGAAAATACTTAAGAGTAAAGTTTAATAAGAAGATAGCACAGACCACAATGCTAAGGCATGGGACTTGTTCAGACAAGCATACTGACAAATGGCTTGTTTATGAAAAATTGGCCTCTTTAATCCCCCTCATCTCTTTTTACCTGTTCTTTCCCATCTGCCTTGCCCATCCCTTTCACAGCCTTTTTTTCCTCCCAAATAAACAACCTACCCATAATTACTTTTTCTCTAGTGGTCCTACTTTTGCTAAATTTCGTATCTGTCATGGTTTTCTAGGTAAGCTTGGCCATAATTGGTAGCACTGATACAGCTACCTATACGTTCTGCTGGCCTTTCAAACTCTCTTCCACAAAAAATCCCCAGTATGGCTGTCCATTTAGCTGTGAAGTCTGGCCATCTTTCATGTATTTTGCCCTTAACCGTCTGTGAAATCTAGCCATACCACATGGCACTATCTAACTTTTGTCTGTTTCATACAGATAAAATTTTTATGTTTATACTTTTATGTCCAGCAATTTCTTGTGCCATGTGCAGTATTTTCCCATGTTCTATTCAGTTAGCTAAGCCTCAGGCCAGGGGCTAGTCATGTGCTTGTGTACCTTGACAGATGTGATAGTTAGGCATTAAGATCTTTGCTGTCTTTTAAAGAATACTTTTCAAGTCTGACAACATGTCTTTTCTAGAAAACAATAAACTGTTTTGGCAATGTTTTGCATAGTGCTTACTATATTCTTTACTCTTTCACAGGCTCACATTTTCCTGTTGGAGTTGTACCACCCAGAACCAAATCACCAACACCAGAGTCTTCAACAATAGCATCCTATGTCACTTTGAGGAAGAATAAGAAGATAGATTTAAGAACGGTACTTTAAAATAACCTTTGAGCATTGATGGATAGTGATGTGTTCATTTCTAATTCTAATTTCTGTAGTTACTTCAAAAGTTGTAGTTAGATTTTTGATCTTCTTCATAAAAAGCTTCACTGTTATAAAGATATACTAGGTTAATGGAGACAGCTGTAGAAAGAATGACAAAGTTATAAAGGTCATATATATTAAACTGCACAGATTTCACTACACAAACTGGGCAAGAACTACATGGTAATGATAAATCTACTAAGCTACTGAAGTTCACACTTGAGTTGAAAGGAGAGGAAGCATCTTAGGTTAAAACTTTTGAAGGATTTGTGTTTGGTTTCTGGGACAATTTAACAGCACTTGTATAACAAATACTGGTTTTGATTTATTTCATTACTAAAATGATTTGCAAAATACCTAAAGCAGCCAGAAAATAAAGATACAGTAAGCAGGGTGTTGGTAATAAGCCTGAAATTTCGTATTAGAGAGTAGTCTCTGGGTTGAAGATGGATATTTATATTTAGTTCATGCAAAAGGGAGGAAAACTTTTGCCATAGTTACAGCATGAACAGAAGAGGAGAAGTTGTAGGAAGAAAGGTACAGGAGAAACTCACAGGATGTTGACTGGAGAAAGAATACCACTTTTCAGAAGTGAAATCAGTTACTGTGAATGTGCTGAATGCAGCTGATTAGCCCAAAGTAAACTTTTCTTCTATCATACAAAGTACAAATCTATCTGAAAAATCAGGGAATTTCAAGAACAGAGAAGGTAAAGTAGTGGTTGTTATTTTGGGAATAATATAACACAATTACAAGGTTTTAGGTGGTGATAAATTTCCTTTGTTTCACCTGCATTTACAGTTAAATGGTGTCCAGCTGTAGTTTTTCTTGAAATAAGAAAGCAGAAATCACTATTAGATCAACTGGTATAAATGTCCTGGATCATTAAATTTTGATTGTTTGTTTCTCAGTTACGTAACTTGTGTTGGCCTGTTGTTTAACATCTAGTAAATTGTTTCAACTTGATAAAATGGCCTTAATAGAGCATCTACCCATTCTCTTAATGTTTATCATTAATGGTGGTAATGTCACTATTCAAAAAAGCAAATTATTCCTTCCTTTTATTTTGAGTTTTGGTTTACATTTATTAACAATTGGTTAATTCATGTACATAAGAGATCTGTACTTGCCCCCTGTTTTTCTGCTTTTTAGTAAAATATTAGGTGACCTTTACTGATAAGCTAAATGGTTTAGAATCTTGCTCTTTTAAAACAAATATATATATATATATATATATATATATATTCTTCCATTTAAGGAAAGACCAAGAAGTGCAGTGGAGCAGCTGTGTCTTGCAGAAAGCACACGGCCTCGAATGACTTTGGAGGAACAGATGGAGAGAATAAAGAGACACCAACAAGCTTGCCTGAGAGAGAAGAGAAAAGGACTCAGTATTATTGGCATTTCAGACCAGTCTCCTTCACAGAGTCTGTCGTTTGTCAGAGATAATCCATTCAAATTAGCACAGGTGGGTCCTACATTATTGAAAAACATTAATATGTCCAATTAAAAAAAAGTTACAAAATTGTTCTTTTTTCAAAATCATGTGATACTACAGGTGTCTGTTTGAGAGTGCTGGTATAGAGTAACAGATACTGTTCTCTACCACACACGAGAGAAAGGGAGAAGACAATCTTCATGCTTATACCTAATGATAGTAGAAGTCACTTTTATGTCTTTTTGGAAAATAAGTAGTTCAAAATCTACATATTATGCATTGTGATGTTTGTTAACAGCTTTTTTGTCAAAATCAGAAAACAGCATGAAATTATGACTAAAAGCAGTGTCAGGGAGAATCATGATTCAGTTGATGTATAAATTATGAAGATTTTTCTTCCATGTAATATATTTGAACATCTGTAACATTTTTAGGTAGGAATGTATATTTACAATGATAGCTTTTAGCTGGTGCTCTATTGCTACGGGTTTTGAGCCCATAAATACATAAAAACAGAACCTTCACTTCTGTTTTCACTCATTCTTAAACAATTAATGCCAAAAAATGAGTTTATTAAATGGTTAAGGGTGGAGAGAGAGGAGCAAAAAAATATAACTGCTTGTCATTAACCAGGAAAAACTATCCTGAATATACATCGGGGGGGACTGACGACACCAACAAACAAGACAAACCCAACTAACAAACAAAAAACCCCACACCAAGACAAAAATATCAAGAAGATTCAGGGTAGTGGATATTAGCCTACTACTTTCTAAATGTTAAGAATTAGTTTTCTTTTTCAATAGCTTTTTAAAATTTTTTTTCCTCACACCACACTGGGTTTGATTTTTATTTTTTATTTTACACTGACATGGAAATGCCTTCTTTTATGTTTTATACACATTTTAACGTTGGATTTTTCCAAAATCAGGTTAAATGTATTACACTGTTAAGAAGTCACATACTTCCAAATAAGTTTTAGGTTTAATTTTTTTTTCCTCTGAGCATGCTAAACTGCCTTCAGAGGTATACAAAAATTACTTTTTCTTCAACAGCATTGGATCCCCTGAAGACACTGAATTCAAGTTTTGCCTTTGCATTAGAGCATCTGCATATGGGATGACATCATGAATGCTATATGTGAAGGGTGCTCCTACAAGTATTTTTTCTGATTAGCGCTGCCTTTCTCAAGAAGAGGACATGCAAAGCAGAGCTTTGCGGATGTTTCTTTCCGTAGTTTTTACAGAGATGTTTGAGCTTTACCACCTTCCTTTGGTATCATTTCATACCTTAAGGTGAGGAAACTGCAGTCATGTACGTGTCATACCTGGTTAGCAGGCACATTGGGAGCAGAGTAGGGGAAGTGGCCATACCCTCTGTGCCATCTCTACTTGCTCTACAGAACTCAAAAGCATTTTGTTCACGTCAGCGTGTTCTGCAGTCTTCTGTGTGAAATCAGTACCATGTGGATGAGATAAGAAATTTCTAGAACAAGTGAGAATGTTTCTGAATTGAAGGTTTAGCTAATAGTCCATGCTACAAAATCACTTCTTTTATCACAGCTTTAATTCTTCCAGAATGGTATTTGGCAAAAAGCCACAAGATGAGGTATTACACTGTAGTAATATTTAAAAGCATAGTTCCTATGCCTATTGATTTTTATGCAGAAAAATGGTGCAATGACATTAACTGCTGGATGTCTTTTCAACTGGCATTTGGTTGTTTAAGAATTGGAGGAAAAAAAGGATTTTATAAACAACCTACAGTGTAATTTTTAAGGGATTACCAAAATACAAAAGGAAGTTGCTTCACAATTGTTATTGTTTGGGACGAGTGTATGATATGGGTGCATACTTTAGTTAGGAAAGTAAAGAGATTGATTTTTGAAGTGACTTACATGTAATTTCCTCTTGAGTGCGTGTGCTAAATTACAGGAATTCAGCCACAAGATTTACTACTTTCAAGGCTCCTGTTTTTTTCAGCCCTAGTACTTAGTTTGATAAGACATATGAACCTCACTTTGGTTTGGTTTGCTACTCCTCCAACATAATGTTTGCAGTTCACAATGTTAAGTGACTTCTACCATCCTTCCTCAAAATTTTTGTGAAAATTTTTATTCTCTGTTCAATGGATTTTTATTTTTGCAGAAGTAATATCCTGTGGCATTATCAAATGCTATGTTGTCCTCTGTTAAATCAGTTAACAGCATAGGCTTGGAAGATACCCAACATAATTGGAGAACATGCACAATGGTGCACTGTGAGTTTTGTACTGAAAGCAGATTTTTATCCATCTTTTTTTTTTTTTTTAACCAGAAAAAGCTATTTTTAAAAAAATCAGTGCCTGTGAATGCAAATAAGAATGCTTCTAAGCATGTGTGTGACTGAGCTAAATTTGAATAAAATTTCAGAAGATAGAGGTGACTAATAGAAATGCTGGAGATCAGAGCAGGCAGAAAGTATGGTAAACTTAGAGAGGAAAAAAAGGTTAGGCTGAACTGTTTTGAAAGGTACAAAAATGAGAAAGTTTTAAGTCCTTAACAATTTCCATTTTCCTTATTGCAGTGTGGTATCCTTAAGGTTTTTTAATTTTTTTTTTTTTTTTTATCGCAGTCAGAGTACAGCACAAGACACCGAACTGAGACTGTGGTAACTTTTGTAAGAATATATATGTCTCTATTTTGTTCCACAGAATCAGAAAAAGGATGATATTTTATCAAGTAACATGAAGGAATTAGAGAGCAACAGTAAAGAAAATAATCTGAAACAAAATAATGAAAGCCCTGGAGAAGAAATAGTGCAACTAAAGCAAGGAGGACAAGCACATAATTCATGCTTTACTAAAGAGGTACTAAACTGTCCCTTGTTGAACTATTTATCAGCCTGTCTTGCAGTAGAAAAATATTTGAGCCAGACAGTAGAGTATGGGAAATTGAGCCAGTTCCCTTTGCTTGGAAGATTAAGACAGCTTTTTGGATATAACACTCTATAGAGAAGCACAAAATTGTATCAGATCTGTCTGTAGCTGAGATATTTGAATTTTCTTGTATATGGTCTTCCTAATTTTCATTTTACTGAACTTTATCTGTTACTATCTTGATTGATTGGAAAAATGCAAAATTATGACCTTTACTTCTTTGGAAACAAAACCAATACTAATGCATCTTTAAATAATAATCATTGATCTGTTCATTGCTTAGGATATCCCAGTGTAGTTTTTGACAGTAATTTAAAATACACCTGACTTTTTTGTTTGGTTGACTGTAGTGCATCAAATAGTTTGTAGGAAGCAGAATAAAGTTGACACAACAGTTTATACATGGAAGTAGGTAGTAACTGTGGTTTGTGCTATTTGGTCACTGGATTGATTTCTGTCTTGAATAGCCTCAGGCTTATTTGGCAGTGAGTTACCTTGGTGTTTCTTGTACTAAAGTGTCCTGAACACTCAGCAAATCCAGACTGACTTGGAGATTGTTTCTACATAATCATATCCTGCTTACAGTTTAATATCTTTTTAAATCCTGTGTAGAGGGGATTTTTCTGCTTTTCTATCCATATTCTTTAATTAATTATCCTTTGCTTTTCCTCACTCATTTTTCATTTTGTTTTCCCGGTTTATATTTAGCTTTTTTAAATATATGTCTGATGGAGAATGGTATAAAGTCAAATAATTAACGTATGTTGTTATTGTGTAAAAACACTTTCTATTAAGAATCTGTTGATTTGTTAAGTATGCAAATCTTTTAAAGGAAAATTATGTAATACACTTAGATTGGTTATATCTAATGAGACCTTTAAGAGCAGTGTTTAGGCTTATCAGCAAGATATTCCTGTAGCTGGAATCTCTGTTGGCATTGTGAAGAGGGATAGCATGAAAAAAAATAGTCAGGATACAATACAAAGAGTTCAAATAAGTTCTGGAAGTTATTAAGACAAGCCCTGCCCATTGACTTTGGTATAAGTTTCAGGATAACTCTATTAACCTGAATGGTATTGATAAAAATTTCTTAAGTTATGTAATTCTGAGTTACTACGTATACATGATGGCAGAATTTGTCTGTTAATAAAACTGTTTCCTGATACTGTATTTCTTATCTGCCACTTAGTGTGTATTACAGCTTTTTGTTTCATGATTTCAATTTTTTTACAGCTGACAAAAACTGATGATCTTTTATTGGATGCACATGTTGTATCTGACTCAAAAGAAGTGAGTAATGAAGAGAAAGCAGAAAAGGAAAAGAAAAATAAATTGGAAGAAACACATGATGGTGATATAAGGTAAAAATAAAACAAGATGTTCAGAGGCTATTTTAAACTTGCACATTGTATTTATTAGCTGAACGGACCAAGCAACTAATGAAATACTGCCGTAAATACTTACAAGGTATATTTATATGGTTTTGAGTGGTTTACATACAGAGAAATCTAGTGAGAAACCTAACCACTGTAGGGCTTCAGTTAGAGGTGATGAGTTGGTGGGGGAAGCAATGTTTATTTTCAAGTATTGCCCCAGTTATAAACAAAATCTGTTCATAAGCCTTGCTTTGGGATACAAAATGTCAGTTCAAGCTTTGTATTTGTTTATTAAGAAAGCTTAGGCCAGGGCTTTCATAGCAATCTCTTTACTGCAGGAGCAGACTAAACAGCTTATTCTGTATCTCCTGCTTTAACTTTTCCTTCACTATTTTGGAGCATTGCAGAATTAGAGGAATATTGTGTCTTGGATATTCCTCTCTAAGGATTCATAACTTTAGTCTAAGTTGCACTGCAGATCCTGAGTGAGTTCTTTCATGAGGTCATAACTTTCTCACAGCACCCTTCAGCAAAAAAGATATCAGGCAGTAGGAAACTTAACTGCGTATGTAAAAGAAAGGAATTCAGTTCCCAGTACCTTTTTTAAAGTCTAACTTTACAAGATAGAAGGGTTTCAAACTACGTTCTTAATTTATATTACACAAACTTGCAAGATGCAACTTCTTTCTATTAACAGAAGAAAAGTAAATTATAACTCCTATACTTAGTGGTTAACACCTGAAATGAAGTTAGGATGAGTTCAAAACGCTGTGTTTTTTTTAACCAGCTTGCAGAGTGTGACCACAGTTACAAACCACAAACCCAAAACCAGTTCAGAAGAAAGTGAAGTAGTTAGTGTTCAAGAACCAGAAGGGATTATGTCTTCATTTGAATTAGCAACCCAGTCTGCAAAAGGAAATCAGGCAACAGCAGGTACGGAGAAGTTTGACTGAAGCACAATTTACACAGTACATATGTAAAACTTTATTTCATTTTGATTATGTCTTTTGATGCTCCAAAACACTCATGAATTGAAAGTGCTGAGCTAGTCTAGATATCAAGTGTATGAGTTTATAACATAAAGAAAAATAATTTCCCAGTGGGCAACTAAAGAAATTCAGTTTTTCTGAGGTTTTAACATAGATTTTATGGTTGCATTTAATTCAGGGAATTAAATAACTGTTGCCAGAAATTGTGTCATACTGTAGTTGTTGGTTGGAGCAAATCCTTCTGTATGCATCTTGTAGAACAGCATCTCAATCCTAAATATGTATAGTTTATTTACCCTTACCTCCTTGCTAATGGATGGCCTCAGGTTGCCCAAAATTGAGGAACCCTTGAGAGTTTCCAATATATCTATTAGATTTTGAACTAGCAAGTAAAAAACAGCATTTTGGTCATGTTTCAGGAGTAATGAAGAAAAAACAGACACTAGCTGACTTGTAAAACGACTAGGGGTGTGCTACTTTGTGAGAAGAGGAGGCTGGAATAAAGCAAAATTGTTTGCAAAGAGAAAAAAAAAAAAAAAAAAGATGAGTGTGTAGGGGAGGAGAAAGGAAGAAGATGGAATTTAAGACATTATTAGGATATTTGGTGATGCAAATGGTTAAGTAAGCCAAATTGTTCAATTTGTAGATATAAAAGGTGACCTGGACCTTTGTAGTGCAGTCAGCAGTCCTTTCTGTGACTTGATAATCAAAAGCAGAACTTGTAAATACATTTTATAGTGTTCAGCAGAATAAAAAATGCTTAGTTAATCTGAGGTGGGATATAAAGGTGGGTCTGGGAGTATTCAGACTAGTTAAATTTTGCTTTCCCCCCCCACCCCCCTTGGCAACATAAATAACACATCAGCATTCATGTGTCCATTGTTTGTTCCTTTGGTGTTCTACCAGTCATTTATAGGCCTGAGTAATGATCTTTCTTGAGAACAGATATGCTCTGCCCTGAAGTTGGGCTTATTGTGCTGATCAGATTTTAAGTCTTCGCTTGTGTAACTTCCATTTGGTTCTGCATATATTTATTATGGCTTGGAATGGTGATTTTCAAGCTTATATTTATAATGGCTTGAAATCATGCCTTCTGTAACTTGTATTCTTATTTATCTTGCTGTATGACTTGCAGTGAAAAGTTTGCCTTCTTCACCAGAATCATCATTGTCACCAGCTCCATCTACACAGACACAGCTCACAGAAGGATCACATTTCATGTGTGTGTAGTTACAGAGAAGTACGTCTGTTTTTTTCCCCACCCTTCCTGCCATTTTCCTAATATTTTTCTAAGTATATGTGTTCTATTTTTTTTTTCCAAGAAGCATCTGTAGACAATACTTGGCAAGACAAAGTTATCTGCAATGTTGAATATAAACTAACGAGAAAGCAAAGCAAATACATGTATTGATTTGCCTGCAAGTAATGTATTCTCTATCCAAGTACAAAGAGAAAGGACTAATTGGCTTATCAAGCACATTCTCCACAACTGGCAAGATAATAGCCCTTTGAATTACATGAGAGACCTGAGTTATTGCAAAACAGATACCCAGTTAAGGTACCAGCATCAGTGCTCAGATATAAATGAATCTTGATGCTTCAGTCATGGTAACAGGCAACTAGAGCTAGATCTTAGTGATGCTAGAAGGGAATGGTCTAATGGCCCAAAGAGTTTATGGCTTAAGACATAGATGCCTGAGGCATGACAAACAGGAAAGCAAAAAATGAGGGTGGAAGGAATGTAACAATTAGATTATTTTTTTTCTAGAGAGTTAGCCATACACAGCTACTCTTCCCTTGTCACAGTAGGTGATTTCTTCTGGGAATCAAGTTAGAAAGCATGAGCTAGGCTAGATTTACATGTTCCTATCTGTTACCTACTTAATGAATGCAAATGTAAATACAAGTAAGCATATTTGTATAAGTGTTTAAAGAAACAAATAGGATACCACTGTGAATGCTTCAGCACTTTAAAAGCATTTAAATCAATCCATATTTTTTGTTGTCAGGCAGTACTTGTTTAAATAAGCTTTCTACTAAAAGAATGACCGTTGTTTCAATGGTAATGCTAAATGCCATAGCTAGTGAAACTTAAGAAAACCTTAAAATCAAGAGAACTTTAAAATTGAGATGTTTTGCAGTCATTTATCGTGAGGAGATATGAAAATGCATTTTTTCATTAACTGTCCCAGTCTCCATTGCAACTCTTTCATTTTAGCGAAATTAGACTACTTATTCATCACAGAAACATGATGTATGAACTATGGGCAGGAAACTATATTCTTTAAAAAGGGGGGGAAATTATTCTGATCTTTTTCTCCTTTTGAGAGTGGAAAATGCACTCTTCATATTCAGTACTAACACCTGTGTTGCTGGCTTCCTGGTGGATGTGGTCTGTCATGATTAGATTTAGCTTGGACTTTTGTACTTTTATTCAAAAGTTTTACTACAGAACTACATAAAAAAGATAAATGGGACTATTCATCTTTTCTGTAAATACTGATTTATGTTAATGCTTTTCAGTTTCACTGTATAATTACACATGCATTTATCATGCATCTTCTTTTTGAATGGGACAAATGTTACCCCATGAACTCAGTTTCAGGTCAGTAGTGAAACTGAAACTGCACTGCTGAGTTCCACCCAGAGCCACAGCATGCCTGCCTTGAAAGGGGAAGCAACATATAACTTCACCAGAAATTTACCACCAATGGCATTAAATTGCTGTCATCAACAATTTAATCTGATCATCAGCTCCAATGATCAGATCAGCAAATTCTTTTTTTTAAGGAGTTATGCTAAATATGAGACTAGCAAAAGTGAAGCACTTGTGTAGTGTGTATTGTAACAATGTCCAAGCCTTGACAGCCCACAGTGGGGTGTATCCTCATAGGCGGTACTGTAGCTGTAACATTTCACTATTAAGTATAATTCTACAAATAGGCCTTAATTGCTTATGATAAAATAGTGCATCTGGGATGGCACTTGTAAAACTAATGCTCTGCTTACACATGCCTCACTGTAATAAAGGAAGGATTCCAGAACTTAAAATACACACCTTTTGGCTGTTTAGTATTTGAATTGAGTTGGAAAAAACATTGAACTATGTGCATATAAGTTCCACATCTCTTTGCGGCACTTGATGTCTCTGGCTCTTTCCTAGGACCTCCAAATGCATGCCATGGGCTGGGCCTAGTATACATAGGAGATGTACGGAGCATAGTCTGATTGCCTGCAGTATTTACTGCCCCTTGCCTTCCAGGGCTGTCATTCCAGTATTCCAGTGCTTTGCACTTTGCTGAAAGATAGGGTTTTTTAATGTGCGAGACCTCAATGTGTCTTAGATGGAAGAAATCCTATGTGGCAGAGGGAACTTCAAAGCTGTGGGATCGTCTCTGTTCATATGCAACCAAATTTTTCAGGCAGCATCTGGAAAATGTGTGGTATATTTCAGAGAATAATGAGGTAATACCTATATTTGGCTTTTACAGTCAATTAGTAAAATGATACTCTTGGCACAATGCCAAGGGAATTTGGGATAGGAAGTTGGTGGCACAGTATATTGTAGGACAAAGGGAAAACCCATTAACACAAAGCTACTTTCTTTGTCACAGCTTTTGTTTTGCAGAGACAAATCTGGATGTGTACCACAAACATTGTTACATTTTAAGCATTCCATCTACAGTGAGTAATGGAGAGATAGTGAAACTTTATTCAGCACCTGGATTCAAGGCTAGGAAACATTTTTGTTAACAAACTGTTAAAAACTAGTTATAGAAGTCCTCTCACAGCAAGCTCAGGGTGGAACACTTGAACTTCAGAACACCTTACAGCTATGCTGCCATTACACTGTAGCAACTGAAAAATACTGCATCCCTCTGCAAACCCTGTGTCATTTGTCAGAGCAATTAGGGTCTTTGCTATTACTGGGTTTATGAAAAACATTTGGAGATGTCCATATGCAACAGGATAAAACTCTCAGAATAAACAGGCTTTCACATGAAAAAAGCTTGCTTTTGCTTCCTGCTGTCAAAAGTATCTTGACAGCAGTATTATTCATCAGGAAAACTGATTTTTGGAAACAACTGATTTCTAAAGTACTTTATTATGTTCTACATCATTGATAGCTACTGCTGGGATGAGGTCATAACTTCCTTGCTGTGTTTAATCCCAGGAGTTGTGCTTTATACAATATTCTGTTGTTGCTAAAATAGAGTAACTTAATCTGTGTCTGTCTTTCAGCACTAATGGCTTCTGTTGAAACAATTCATGCCTGAGATGTACGGACCTGACCTATGAACATACAAGAAGATATTGTACAGTATATTTTAAATCTATGAAATTCATAGTCCTGATGCTTTTGGCCACAGAGCATCATTTTATCACTTCCTGGAAAATGTTTATTCCAAGAGAGCTTTAAATGGCCCACATGTACACTCAGAAACCTTCAGATTGTTCTCCTGATACCAGCTTGCTGCTATGATTTCCGTGCACATAAAATAAAGGCTCTTTTTAATGTGCAGCCTCCAGTCAGAACTTTATTTGCTATTCTCCAGGATTTAATGTTCTTTTAATTATGGATCATATAAGTTTACTTTCTTGCTTCTCTTAGATGCATAACTCAGTTAATTTTACATATCACCACTAAACCTTGTTTTACACTTTTAAACACTACAATTTATTGTTTTAACATTTTATTTGTAAAATTTTTATATATATATATACATATAGATATATTTAAAATATGCCATTTTTATTATTGCTTAGTAAAATATGTCCCGTTTCTGCTGTAATTATTTCTTGGTCAGGTTGCAATGTCAGCAGTTACTGCCACACTTCTGTCAACATATACATTAATGTTAGTGGTTACTTTTTCTTAAATAAAATGGAGTGTAGGTATTTTGAGGTACTGGGCTTTTCCTTCGTTGGGTTAGGGTGTGTACAGCAATAAGCAGGTTTTCAATCCAGTACTTAGTTTGTGTACAAATGTAATTATGTTCATTGTGTATATATTATACAATGAGCACATACGATGTAAGTATAAGAATCCACTTATTGTTCAAATACGAATGTTCATATCCCATTTCTTTTATATCATATTAAATAAATGTTGATGTTCTTAAGGACTTGTATGGTTAGTATTTCTTCCAGCAAACAGATGTCACACTGCATTCCACCTTTTGATGTGGGGAATGCAACAATTCTTATCTCATTGGCAATGTCACCTGTCAACCAGAGTAGCAGTGACAGACTCTCTTAAGAGATTCCAGTCTTCCTCTACAGGAAAGAATAAGGCTGCAACGCAGAACAAAAAGACAGCCTGGGACTGAGATGCAAGAAATACAGGTTCAGCTCCTGACTCTCCCAGACTTGTATTGTGATGTTGGAATAATCACTTAGTCATTCTGTGCCTCCATTCCCTGCCTGTTTACTTGAGAGGTAACAGCCTGTCTTACTGGGGTGTGGTGAGTAGTAATTTAGTATTTGCAAATGTTGAATACCACGTTCAGTGGGATTAAGGAGATAAGTATGATGATTCCTTGAGGCTTTGACATCTGCAAAGCATCTTTCAAAAACTGAAAGAAAACCTGAAATAATTTGTGTCATCATACTACAGATGTTACTAGCTTCACTTTTCCATCTCACACAGCTGTCTGAATTTGCCTGAGACAAAAGAGGTTTAGAAAATAATGGTGAAAAATAAAAAGATTTAAGGGAAAGCTTTTGAATCTAGGATGAATAGCTAAGGAATCTTTTAAAAGTTCAGGCAACTGCTGTGTGCTTCAGTGCATGTGTGTGCCATAAGTGGTAAGGCAAGTTTCGTAAGATGACAACTGCCAGCTCCTGTTGTGCTTTTTTATCATACAAATCATATCCTGTTCAAGTTAATATCGCTGTACTAGAGACTATGTAATTCATTGTGCTTTTCCATAGAGGAGTGCCTGAGATTGACACACACTTTGAAATTAACTCTTTGTCACTGCCCCCTTAAGTAGGAGTTTCTGTTCATTGTACTCTTCAGCCACTCCCAGCTCTGCTGCCAGTTCTTCCTAGGACTCTGCCTCTAAGACACAGACTGCACTGTCTGTCTATCTGTTGTTTTGCTGTTTTCTTAGAAAAGGAAGAAATAGGAAATGGAATTGAGCAGCAGATTTTGGAGGGTCATAGTCAGAGATGGCTGAAGCAAAGAAGAGGAATCATGATGCAGGCAGACAGCATCCAGCTGAAAGTTTGACCAAAGAGCCTTTCTTCTTTTTTTGGAACAGTAGCCCCAGATCAGTGTATCCTTCCATCCAAAACAGAGCAAAGAGGAGGAATGTCGGGGTTTTTTGTTTTTTTGGGTTGTGGGGTTTTTTTTCTCTACCAGCTGAGTTTTAAGTTCAGTGGCATTGCTGAAACACCTGGGGCAAAGTAAATAGGACACACCCAGTTCTCTCCCTAACCCTTCTAGAGATTGCTGCTCAGCTGTCAGGCTTTGCAATCTCTTTTTGTCCTTACTGCCAATAAGAGAATTGCAACCAATAAAGGAAAGAATGACTAAGTGTTTTTTGGACATTTATAGATCTTGCCTGTGTTCAAAGCATTTGTCAGTTTGGTATATCTGCAAAGTACGTGCAGTTTATACTGAAGCTGGAGGAGGGTGGGAGAATTAGCAAGTTTTTGCTGGTATAACTGTTGGCAGACAGTAAATGATTCAGGAATGTAGTAATGCTCATGGACTATAATTTCCTGTGGGCACTTGCAGCAAAGACTTGCAGTATCATTGGGTGCTCTATTTTTTTGTGTCTTATGTAAAAAATGTATGGCTTTGTGTTATCACAGAGCATCTACTGTCTCTTACCTCATCAGAATAACTCATCCTAGTGATCATACTCCTGAGAGATAGAAATATCAGAATACTGATATTGTCAGCCTTCAAACTTTTATTTTCAGTTTGTATCTATGGTATTTTTGTATTTCTGACTGATTGCTTTATTGGCTATTACACTGACACTTGTGTATACGGAATGTGCTTTTTTTTCAAAAGTAAGAGTCCTTAGGAATAATGCAGCACATTCTCTACAGATGTTCATGCTTTTCAGAACCAATTACATCCATTTTTGTCTTTTGTTCACCATTTGCATTGTTCCATGACTACTAGAGAATGTGATTCTTTGAAGTCCCTTAATAAAGTGACATTACTCAAACAGTTATAGTTTGGTGTCTTGGCAGTTTTTGTACATTGTGGACTGGCTCAAAAGAGAAAGACCTCACCAGGCAGTTGAAATTCAAACCTTGTTTATATTATTATTGAGGGGAAAAAAATTAGTCTTCAGTTAATATTTCCTTATAAATATGTCTGTCATAAAATGAATCCAATAAGGTTCTATTTTCAGGAAATCAGAAAAATTGTAAACAGTTCATTTCTATTTAAACCACTTTAATTGGACAGTCTGGGAAAGAATTATTACCCACCCTACTGGATAGACTAGATGTAATAACCAGGAGTACATACATGAAAAATGGTAATTGATAACACAGTAATAGATATACTAAATTATACAGTACTTGGACTGGTGACTTAAATTATATCCTGGTTGAGTAAACCAGCTAAGTGGAAGATCTTTAATCAGTGGTGGTGCTGGATAACTCTCAACCTGAAACTTTTTATTATATTGTAACAATAAGTTGTCTTTTTTATTATTATTTTCTAATAAAACAAACCATAAATAGTACTCATTCAGATTTCAGAAGTGGTTTGTCATGTCTTTTCTGCACAGTACTTCTTTTTATCCCTGTGATCCTAGATTTTGCTATACTTATTTTCTTAAGTTGTTCTAGGGTAGTTAAACTTATTTCAGTTTGAATCTTCAGTTAAAATGTTATTTTCTATCCTTTGGAAAGTTGACATTTAAATGGCAAATGAACAAATTGCCTATACCTGGCATTAATAATATATCTGAAACAACTTTTTTAAGGATGCACATGAAAATAAAGCAACATCTGGCCTTCATTTCTTTTGAAGAACATTATATATATTTGCTGTTACATACTTGAAGCTGTTCAGCTTGTCCATATGGGAACACTGAGGAAGCTGCTACAAAATAAAATGGAATATACTTGTGGCTGAAAGCAAACGTCTGGCCCAAAATGAAGGCTAAAAGCAACTGCTTTCTGAACTTGATACGTACAACTTGTTACCCAGCTGTTCCAGATGTGTCAGTATTCAGATGTTACTTGTGGATTTAAGGTTTTGGTATTTTTTGTGATGTTTCTTCATTCTGTCCTACACCAAATAAAATGTTTTTTTAAGGTCTGTCTAAATACTGTCTAGCTGTTGTTGTGAAACTGCAAGTAGCTCTTAATTGTAGCTATGGGTAAGTAACATCACCACAGTGGTTGCTAATTGGCTTATGTGGCAGTCTTACTATGGATGTGTTTAACACTTATTTAGGCTTGGTTAGGTCCTGTTTGGAATAAAAGAAAAAAAATAAGCAAATGGTGCTGTTTCCAGTGGACTGCAGTAGAGTATATCAGGACAAAACCAGATGTGGTCTCATTAACTTCTTTACTGCTGAAACTAAACCTAAAATAAGGAATTAATTTTTTCTCAAATTCTATCCAGATCCTTGTTTTATGGAACAGGAATACTTCAAAGAATATCAGACTAAAAATGGAAGCACTCTCTTCCTCTTTTGAAGGTGAAATGAGTACTGTTAAAAAAAAAAAAAAAAATTAGACCCCGCAGGTTTATACATAAAATAAGCAAGATTTACTTATGGCCTAGAGATTTGGTCAATGAAAACTCAGAAGAATACCAGATCCTCAACTGTTTTCATCTGGTAGTTTTCCTGAATCACAGTGAAGTGACCGGCACTGTTTGTGATTCTCTTCTGCCACTTTAAATCCAC
Source organism: Athene noctua (assembly GCF_965140245.1). NCBI lineage: Eukaryota > Metazoa > Chordata > Aves > Strigiformes > Strigidae > Athene > Athene noctua. The sequence continues at coordinate 21,941,888 of NC_134039.1, forward strand.
TCCAGCCCAATGCGTTAAATATTCTGCATTCCTTGTATGGAGAAAAAATGCCTTAACCATACAACAGCTTTCTGTCCCTACATAAGAAGATTAATTGAGGCCACCAGTTTCTTGCTTGAAATGGCTAAAAATTGCAGGTGCTTAGCATCTTGAAAGATCAAGCTCAAAACATATCATGTGAGGCACTCAACATTTCAGGGTAACTTGCATGTGAATCTCCCTTATTTTCAGCAATAACTCTATTTAGAAAAAAAAAATTATTTTTTCAAAGTAATAAGTACATAAGTAATAAGTAAGTACAAATGTATAAGAATTTGAGAAAATTGTCATTAATTGACAAGAGTACCTTTCAAAGCAATTGAGAAAATCTACAAAATTCAGCAACTCTCAACTCAGAAATCACCTCCTCACAGTATGAATTTCTGCCAAGTCTTAACACAGATTACATGTGTAGTTGACTGCTCTGTAATGTGTAACTTTCTTCTTGGTAAAATCCCAAATCAGCAAGAACATGGAGGCTATTTCAGATGTTTTAGCTTGAAAGATGAATGATATTTTTTTTTAATATTTTCATGCTTATCCACCAGTCTTGGAAACAGCCATTAGTGACTACTGGATTTATTCTTTTTATATGCTGAAATGGTCATATCTAGACAGAGAGAAAAAAAGACAGCTGAACTTTGATTAGTGTTTTTCGATGTTTGTGACTGCTGCTATTTTGTGTTTGATTTCTGACTGCCTGGAGACTGTCTCAGAGTTTACACATGCAAGGGCTGGTACTGCACAGGAGCCAACTTGCATATGAGTGAGGACTAGCTGAAGGTTTCATTTCGTGAGCTAGGAGATTGCCTGGAAGCCTGGGATTGTTTGATCTAAAGCACCGTTGAGTAACAGTAACATTTCTGGCTGTTTTCTTAGCCTATGCCAACATACCTGTATTTTGTAACTACTGTTTCTATTAGATTGTGCCTACAAATAATAAATACTTTTTAATAAAGACAAAGTGCCTGGATAATTTGTGAGTCTCTGATTGCTATTTATAAAGTAGTAGTTACTAATTAAAGAACCAGCTTTTCAACCATTTAGGAGATTGTGTTAGTGAAGAGGAATTGGTTAATACACGAATGAATTGAAATATTAGAAAAAATCATATAATCTGATTCTTTAGAATATAAGGGGGGGTTAACTACTCCAAACTTATGGCAGTTTATTTTTTATTTTATTTATTCTTTCATGATCTTAAAGCTATTCTAGTCTGTGTGATCGGCTAAATATGACCTAGCTAAGCTCTTTTTCATTTCTATTATCCAGAATTTAGAACAAGGAAGAACAGAGGTCATGACATTTTGTTCATTTTTGCCTCATTAAAATCTTGTGGACCCCAAGGAGCACAGTTAGGTCATGGTTGTAAAAGGTAGGAGTCTAAAGCCTTGCTTTGAGCCATGCCTGTTTCAGAGAAGTGCTCTGCACAAATTACCATCCATCTTTCCCTGTCTGTCTGGTTCCAGGCTAGAGCACTTCAGTTATTTCACTTTTGAAGAGAATCCCTAACTTTTGCAACATTTTCAGGCAATTAACAATAGGCAGTCTGTGAAGTCCAAGATCTCTTTACAGCTGATGACTCTAAACTATTAGGAGGATGACTATACAGGAGTGAATCCCAGTTAAAGCCAAAGCACTCCAGACTTTCTGGGCAATTCCCAAACCCTCGGATGCTGTAACTGCATCTTTGCCTGAATGCAGCAAAACGAAGTTCTGTTCAGTTGATCATATAGTCTCTAACAACTATTGAGGAGCTGTTGAATTTAAGGATGCCCAGCAAGTTGGATTTGTATTTTGAAAAGTGCTGTTAGCAATCAAAATTATTGCAAAAGGAGGCTTTTCCTCCCACAGCCCTCCCGTTTTCCTGCAGCTGTCAGTAGGCACAGACTCATTAGCTTGTGCTGTAAAAACAGCATTATCACCTGTTGCCCTTGATGCGAAAGGAGCCAATCTCAGCTTCCTTCCAGTATCTGCACTGGGAAGATAAGTTGTGATAACAGGGGAAGCATACGATGAAGGGCACATACCTTATCAGTCCAAGTTCAAGTACTCACCCGGAAGGACCCTGAAAGAACAAAGTTAGCCTTGCGGCAGCTGCTGTTGCTTTCCCACTCCAGCTTTCCTCCTTTTTCCTCTCTGCCTGTGCTTTTGTCCTCATGGCGTGGTTGCCATTGTATAGTAGTTTTAAGGGATGAAAGCAAATGATTGCTGATGGGTGACATGATAGTGCTTTAAATGGGAATGCAGATTGGTTCCAATACCAAGCAATATAGTAATGGGGACAAAGCAAGTGGCGGCAGCACAATAGGCTTAGAGTGATTGCCATAACTATAAGTGACTGACAAAAGAAACTGTGATATACAAATATCAATATGTGTTTAAAAAAGCCCTGGTGTTAAAATGTCCAGAACTGTCATAGTTCCTGTGGTCTGTGTAATTTGCAAGCTGTCCAGGTGTGGCACAGACTGCAGCTGACCTGTCATTTTAGTAATATTTAGTATCCCATTCTCTCCTAACTTTATGGAAATCTGGGTGCTGAGCACGTGCAGGAAATTGGGGATTACAAACTTGTCTGAACTTTTCACTACCAGACATTAACATGCGGATGCAGCAGCCTGTATGTAAATTATGTTATCTGAGCTGTTTTATGCATGTGTTTTCAGGATAAGAAAGGAGATTATTTCATTGTGTGAACTAATTACCTGTGAATAAAAAATCAGAGCCTTTTTAATGTTAATGCTAGGCTGTATTTTTATTAACATTCATACTCAGTGATCTAGTGTTGTATGCTTATTGTATATTTCCAAATATTAGGGACTTGATCCTTTAACCTAAATGAAATTCTTGATGTGACTTTGCATAAACAGGTTTCTTTGCAAGGTTGTAGCTACATCTCAGAGCCTTCTTTTGCCCATAAAATGGGATTGCTTCACCAACCATAAAGACAAAGTGACTTTTAAGTGTCATGGTATTGCTGCTTAATCATGCACAGCAACATTTAAAGATAAAAAGCGGACAATCGTATTAAACTGGAACTATAGGACAAACTACTGCAAAAACAAGAAAATATGTTCTTGGCCTAATCTGGAGTTGCATACAACCAGGGCAGCAGAGTTCATGTTCACAGAGCAGACCTGAGCCCATATGGGAACAGCCCTTTTGGCTTCAGGTGGGCAGCTTGTATGATTAATTATTATGCACGTACTGCAAACATTATGATACAGGAGAGAATTTGTGCGAGAGTCTTATCTCTTGGTTACTACATCTCATCCAAAATTCAGCATGTGGCTTATTAATACTGTAATTACTGAAGTATTATAATCACTGAAATATTTCATATTTTAATATTTGTATAGCTTTTAAACCAGTATTTTGTCATATTTTGTTAAGCATGATATAGACTGGGTTGTTGGGGTTTACATATATATTTTACTATAGAACATAAACAGAGGATAATATGTTGCATGTAACAGAAATGAAGATACATGCAATATGCTAAAGGAAGTTACCAGAGTACTGTGCAGGTAGTGGACTGAAAAAATCTTTCCCAAAATCTGACTGTATTAGTATGAAAGAGACCTCCAAAATGCAGGCTAGTATAACAGCTGTTGGTCCAGCACTTATTTTATGTGAAAATAATCGGGGGGGGGGGGGGGGGATTTTATTTTTTTTCCCCTGTGAAGTCCCATTTTAAACTGGCTGCTTTGCTACATCTTTATGTGGAACTTGTGGTTGTGAAACTGGGAAGTGAGCGTGGCTGAGGAACATTTGTGTAAGATCAGGTCCTCGAGGTATCAGGGAGCACAGAAAGCATGGCCTGAAGTGGTTCCAAAGGATTTTCCTTGGAAATAACAAGGCAGAAGTAGGTCATTGCTCTCTAAAGAGCTGATATCTTAACACTTTTCAGTGCCTGAGTTATACTTCTATAATATGTGCCTCTATGTTATACCACTCATGCACTAGCACAACCTAAATCAAATAGTTTTCTCACCCTGGAGTACCCAGTTTTATGTGAAGACATCTGTAGACATGAATTGTTGTAAGATGCACATTTAAACTTGGATCTTTTTCACCTTGCTCTAAACTGTTATAATAAAAATGTTTCCTATTTTTTCCAGGCTTTAAATAGCTGAATCCACTTTTCACCAAGATGAAACAAATATTTAGCATTGCCAAACCCATCTAGAAATTCAACTGTAAAGATGATGGTACTGATTAATTATCTAGTTAAATTAATATAAAGCCAAACTGCTGCCATTTGTCTTGATAGTAGGCCCCTATAGCAACAGGTTGCTAAGAATGTATAATGCCACATTTTCATACTGTATTTTAAGTAGTGTACTAGGTTGTTTTGGGGAACTGAACTGCCTGTGAAAAGTACTGGACAGTATTTGTTTCTTGAATACAGTGTAAATGTGTCACAAGGCAAAAATTATTAAGCACATAATAAATGTTTACCTTCACTGAAAAAAAAAAAGAGTTTTAAAAGACTTAATGGAATCAAAAGCATTATGTGATTAAAAACTAGGCCCATTGTTCTCTATTGAGAACACTCCGTGTGTGTGTGTGTGTGTGTGTGTAACAGCTTTCACTGGAAGGCTTCAAAGACAGACAACTACACCTCAGAGCAATCCTGGGAAAGACACTCTATTATGCACATCCTAACCATGGTTAAATTGCTGCATAACAAAATGGTAAAATGGTTTGCCCATTCCTATACAGTCAGGTGCTTTGAAGAGTCTGTGAGCTAGGAGTAGGCTTCAGGAGAGAGGAATTGCTGCTTCAGCTATTAGAAGATGTGTGAGCACATCTGTAGGGCACACCATTGGGGCATTAAGCTAATTTAGGATTTAAGTCTCCCAATTCTGCAATGTATTGCAGGCTTCCTGAAAGAGGGACCCTCCAAACTATTTAAATTCTTAATTATGGAAGGGTCACAGTGCAGCTTAGACTCACCTGTGTGATAGATGCTGAGTCCTCACCTCCTAGTAGCCATCCTCCCCGAGCCAGCAGTATCAGGATTTGCTATGAGTTCCTCAAAATTCCCTAGTTCCCCAGTTTGCAGATCTGGCCCCACTGAGGTCAATGAGAATTTTGCAATTAATACCAGAGGCCAAATTTTCAGATGAGGCTTGTAGAGTTCATGTGAGAGCACACACCTCTGATCATATAATTTGCAAAACAGGTGACTGTTGCAAGATTGGGTGTAAAGCGCTTGATCTCAGTTTCCGTTCCATTAGTGATAATCATCAGCATGTGCTGGTATTTGTATAGGCTTTCTACAAATTACTGCTGCCTCCTACATGGCATTTTTGATGCCTGGGAGGGGCAAAAGGGAGTACAGGAAGGCCAGGTGCTGTTAAACCGGATAGATGAACAGAAGGTGTGTGGGGTATTGAAGGGGGGGGAGGAGGGAAGGAAGGTTCCATTTTTTCCAGGTTGCAACTGTGTTCCAGCTTCAGAGGGCAAAAGTGGGGAATTTTGTAGAGTAAAATCAGGGATATTTGACAAGTAGGCATTCCCCTGGCTCTGTTGTCAGTATGCAGACAGGCAGCTCAGTTCCTTTGGCACAGAACTGCTGCAGTGAGCTGATGAAGATTTTTTCAGTCCCTGGGCTTCCCAGTGCTGTCATGACAACAGCTACTTTCTTCCTCCTGCTGAAATCCCTTTTCACATTCAGTGAATGCCATGCACAGAAAAGTAGGTTGTTCTCATCAATCTCCCTCTCTCTCTCAGATTTGATTGATTGAGAATAGAGAGGGACGCTGTACTTCCATGGACCTGACTTTTTTTCCATGCACATGATGGATCCTTAATCTTATAGGAAAGGTTTGAAGAGTTATGGTTTGGAAACATCATCTTAATAGCTCAGAAGACAAATACACTATCTGTAATAAATATCTGTTGTTAGTGGCAAATGACAATAAAGTCATCTTGCTGGTTTTGTAATTGTTAAATTAGTTTCTGCAGTTCAGCAAATACCATAACAATGGAAAGGCTACATTTTGGATGCAAATCTGAACTTCTCTGAAATACAGATGTTTGCTCGTTCTCAAGCCTACCAAATAATAATTTCTATTTAAATACACTAATTCTCTATATCTCTAGCTGTTTCATACACATTCCATGACCTGAATTTTTCTTGTAACATAAGCAGAGCAGTGGAGAGAGAAGTGGAATCGTCCAGCTGTTAAGGTTTTGGGAAATCTGGGCTTTGATACCTTCTCCATGACAGAATCTTGCCCAAGGCTGACTAGACTGTGTGATAAATGCCTCTCCTAACGTTAACATCTCTCCCTTAATTCTCTAGCATGTCAAGATCTGGCAATCATGGAAAATATGTAATCTTAGTTGCTCGTCACTTTTAATCTCACAGGATTTAGCAGGACCCTAAATTTGTCATGCATGCTATCATGGGAATTCTGAATGCAGTCATTAGTCTTTCAGGCTGCACCTAAACCTGCCTGCAGGGACTCACTGCTTGCTCCCAGTCACGCAACTCAGCGCAGTTTCTGTGGCTTCTGACCAGGGCCCCCTTCCCATCCTTAGAAATCATGGTGCAAGCCATGACCAGTGTGAACACAGTTTTCATTCCCATGTGAAGCTGTGGCAAATTATACGGTTATATGTGGGAACTCAGAAAAGTATTTACCATTTTTGCAGATTTGGCAATGCCTGTGTCTTTGTGTAATGCGGAAATAATATCTCAACTTTACAGAATCACAGAAAGGTTGAGGTTGGAAGGCACCTCTGGAGGTCATGGAGTTCAACTCCCCTGCTCAAAGCAGCATCAGCTAGAACAGGCTGCTCAGAACCATGTCCAGGTGTGGTTTTAGTATCGTCAAAAATGGCAATGCCACAACCTCTCTGGGCAACCTCTTCCACTGCTTGACAGCTTTCACTGTGCTAAACTTTTTTCTTAATAGAATTTTCTGTATTTCAGTTTGTGGCTATTGCCTCTTGCCTTTCACCAGATACCACTGAGAAGCATCTGGCTCCATTTTCTTCACTTCCCCCCTCAAATATTTATACACCTTGATAAGATCCCCCTGAGCCATCACTTCTCCAGGCTGAAGAGTCCCAGCTCTCTCAGCCTCTCCTTGTCTGACATGCTCCACTCTCTTAATTATCTTCAGGGCCCCTTCTGGGCCCCCCACAGCATGTTCTGGGAAGCTGAGAACCATGGTTGGAAGGACATGCATTCACAAGAGCTTGATCTTGAAAAGATGAGAGATTCTTTCAAGAAAAAAGGAAGAAAAAAAAAACAGGCACAAAAATTATAACGAGATTTTCATTTAAATTTTAAGAATATTAATTTTTTTAAAAAAATTAAGACCGTTCTGTGAAAAACTCTTATTCTAATTATGACCACAAATGGAAGAAGAGGAGTTTTAAAGTAATCCTAGAAGACTGTGGAAAAGCTGCTGTAAACTTGTACTCCTTCCAAGCTGTGATTTGTATTTAATTAGCATTCAATTCATTATGCATTTCTGTTTGGTTGTAATGGTTACACACCGGTTTTGCAACATGCAAGATCTTGATTACTTTTATGGTTTTGAAAAGAATCTCCATGTGTGCGAAAAACGACTGCTCTTGACTTCACAACTATATTTTTAGATAAAAACTGCTGGGATATACTGCCTAGCATGCTTGTGCAGAATTGCCCCCTCCGTTGGGATGACCTCCCCTTGGTTTTATTGTAATGTAGGAACTGACCTGCAGAAAATAAATGGACATACTGGTGGCAACCTTGTATTTGTGGTCTGGCACACGCCTTCATTTAAAGCTGGAATCCGGCTCTGTTTTGCATAAGAATGTAGAAAACACGCATTCCCCAAATTAACAGCATGTAAAGACTCTTTAATCTGTAAGCAAATATATTATTTATCTCTGTTTAAAACTAATCTAAATTGCACCCTTTAAGAATGTTGATTCTTCTGAGACTTAAGAATTCTGTCTGCCTTTTATTGAAAAAGAGCAAACTATGCCAAGTAAAAAATGTACACAATGAGGTATAAGATGCTTCAGGAGGAAAAGAAAATGTCTGTGATAATTTATATATATTTTTAAATTATAATGTAAAAATATTGACTATTCATGACAGAGAAAAGATGCTCTATTTGCTTTTACAGTGCTATATATTATTGTTTTACCTGTTCTTACAATGTATTACATCAACTGTTTAAATTTCCCAATGTGGCATTTGGAAAACTTTCTGAATAATTTCAACACATTTTTAGCACATACTTATACAAGTCCCTGAAACTCACAAAAATTTAGAGTCATGGGGTGACAGGATCAATATTTAGACAGATACACCAGTGCAGAAGCATTGCACGTAGCTTTTGATTTTGAAGCAAATTCTGAGTTTGTTCTCCTTGGCATTTATAATAACTAATAGCTTGTCACAGCTAAATAGTATCCATTTGAAATTCTGTGCTTATGTTTCAGTTTTTGTAACAAGCTGTAAAGCACATAAACGAATGTATTATGAGGCCTTCTAATGCCTTGAACTCAAAGCTTTATATCTTTCACAAGAAATCTTCATACTTTCTTGTTTTGCTTTTTGTGTTTTCCTTCAACATCATTTGACAGCAAGTTCAACATCAATTAGCATGAATTTTAGAGAAAACGTTTTATGCACTTGTAAAATATCTGATTTTTTCCAATTATATTAGAGCATTTATGGAACATGAGCTTTCTCTAACTGTGTTTATCAGTGGCTTAAGGAAAAGATGCCCTCATCTCCACTGGGTTTGCAAGTTGTTATGATGATACAAATGCAAACATAATGACTGTTAAGATGTGCTTTTGGATGAGCTCCAGAATGATAAAAAGGGGGTTTCCATTCCTGAACTAACTCCCGGTCCTTTGTGTCACCTTAATAATTTCTTAATTTTTCTGTTCCTGTTTTTCCATCCCCAGAGTGGGCACAGTTACATTTAACTGAGCTGTCTGGAGTTTTTCGAAGTTTCACGACCTATCAGCAACAGAATGACTTTTTTTTTTTTTTTTTTTTTTTTTTTCCTCCTAGTTACCACTAAAAACAGTTCCTTGGTCTAGCTCATGGTGTGAATTTCAGAGACAGCTGTGCTGGCACAGCAGAAGAATGTGTCACCACGAGAGCTGTAACAAAGCGTGGGCAGGGAAGAGGGGGAAGAAGGACCTAGGCAGTATCTAGAATTCATATTGCGGCAAAGTGTTTTGTAAAGCCAGCCTACAGCCCCTGTGAGGGCTCACTGCCCAAGGTGGGAGAAGAGGGACCCCTGCCTAACATCGATTCCCAGCAGCCTTCCTTTGGCTGACCCAACCTCAGCAAGGCTTTAAGTTTCCTATAGTCATGGTTTCTAAGCAAAGAGTATGGGGAAAGATTAAAGGCAGCTTTAAAAAGAAAACAGCAACTGCGTAGAAGCCGAGTTTAAAGGGAGAATTAACTGGGTGCTGCAGGAGAGGGTGGGGTCAGAATTACAGAATGAGGCAGTTTCAGTCGGGTCTGAAGGGAAGGGTGAGAACCCAGTGCTGGATGCTTACTTGCAGCAACAGGAGACTGCAGCCTCCTCCCCCAGACCCTGAATTTGGATGGGGAAGGGTGGGGCAGAAAAAAGGGAAGGGTGCAGTTTCCAGAGGCTGCTGAGCGGGCAGAATATTGTGAGCAAGGTGAGTCATAAGGTTCAGGCAGCAGGAATTTCCTGCAGTGCTTAAGACATGCATGCGGAGGCAGGGGTGGGAGAAGGGAGTTCAGTGACCAAATGTTTTGGTTTACAGAATTTCCCCTGGTATCCTAACGAGTGCAAGACGGGTCTCACTTTTCCTGTATCTTAGGCCTATGGCATTTTTTTGCTCTCCTTATAGGCCTTTCTTACTGTTCTGAAGTGTTTTGCTTGCATACTACACATCATAGTATTATGATGCTGATCAACGTTAGGAAAAAACCCTCAAAAAAACTGCCTTACATGTGGAAAATCTTCTGATGATGTCACCTGACTGTCCATCAAAAAACCCTCACAAAACAGCAAAATTGGTGTGACTCAGGAAAAGAAGAAAATACTTTGGAGGGTGCTTATTATTGATTCTGCTGTCAGTGTGAATGCCCTGCATCCTGGTGTTCCCGAGGTAAGAGCATAAAAATCTTAATTTCTTCTCCCTGCTCTGCTGGGTCTGCAAAGTTGTTTTTTCTTGCTCTAGTGCAGAATGGTTCTTCTCGGACTCTTTGCCCATGAACAAGCTTCTAGTTTATCTACTTACTTTTTAAAAATTTTATACTTTATTGAGAATGTCTTCCAGGTATCACAGATTAGTAGGCCTCAACATAGACTTCTCAGCTTTAAAGCATCAAGTCTGTTGTAACCTTATCAAGCTAGCGTGAGCATACCAGAAGCACTTTGTGTGAACGACAGAGTAACATCCACCCTCAAAGCCTCAGTGGATGTCTAAGTTTTTTTAACCCAAAGGATTTCCTAAACAGTGTGTCTCCTGCTCTGAGCTTTTAACAGACCATTCAGATGCAAGTGATTTCAATCCCTTTGCAAATTCTAGACTCACCTGCTCTCAGATGGATCTCCCCTTTCAGAAAGTTTGAAAAGTCAAAACCCCTGGAGAAAAAAAGAGATTTACCTTTGGTAAGATGGGTATTTTTGTACAGAGAAAGCTCAGTAACAAGGAGTCTCAAGTAATCATTGCTGCTTGCACTTGATTAGGCTTTTATTATAGCGCTCAAGGCTGGATGCAGAATTTTGTGGTTTTGAAAAACGGAGAGCAGGACACCAAGAGATTTATCACAGAGTATTTATCTGATGCCTGCCTGCTGTGGTAGTGACCCCTTTGGTACTGATCTCTTGCTTAAATGCCAAGTGATTTCCATTAGGCAGGTTCACACCATCCTTCCTATTCATTTGTGTCCTGAGGTTTCCTTCCCTGACCCTCTCTGAATACACAAATTACCTAATGAGCTGGCGTCTCTACCGCTCTGCTTAGGAGAGTGGAAAGTGGGAGGTCTGACTCATCCTGCTTGCTTTTGGTACACAAACGCAAGGAGCCTTGCGTGCACACACGACCTCAAGAAACCCAGACAAACTTGGGGAAAAAAAAAATACATTGATGGGCTTGTGAACACACAGTGGAGTGGATTCTGGACAATTTACATAAGCGGAGATAGAGTTCTTTGAGATAACTTTCCCACCTTTTTTCTCATATTCTTAGGTTGTTAAAGGTGTCTTTTGCCTAAATCCTTCATACATTTTTTGTTTCTCACGACTTGATACCTCTCTAATTTCTGTCCTTCACTATGGCAGAGAACTCCAGAAGGGAATCAGTGGGTGGAAACGAGATAGGAATTACTTCAGCTACTGCTGTCTTCTGACTGAATCAAAAGGTATCCTTTGATTTTGAAACCTCATGATTCATGTTGGATAAGACTGGTGACAGCAACACCCACCCAGGAATGCCACATCTTCCTGAGTGAAAAGTGAGGTATGTTGTTACCAGGAGGAAGGAGGGGAGGCAGAAGAGGATGTAGAAGCTCAAGGTTTGCTGACTATTTTGGTGGTTAATAGACCAGTGATACATATATTACACAGATGAAACAACACTACAGCTGTCCTTGTCTTTTTTTTTTTTTTTTTTTAAGCATTCTTACCATTTCCACTTGCTAGCTGAGGCTGGTTTCTAGAAATCTGGGAAACTATCATCACATTTTTGCTGTTTCCAAAGTTCGCTTATGCTCCTTTGCAGCTTAAAGATGTCATTGATTTGTTTTCAAAGGTTAATCCAATGTCATGTCCCTTCGCTCCAACACTGTGCTGCTGTTTCAGTACTGTGGCATTCTGTTTTGACGCTGCTACACCATGGGTTGCTGGTGTGGATGCTAACAACTACATTTGTTGGCTGAGAGCCATCTCCAGCTAGGCTAACGCAGGTTTTAGGAGCACCCTTTCCAGATTTTAATCCGAAGTGTTAATTTCTCCTGGAATCTAGGATCTCTGTGGATATGCCAGTTACGCCTGCTGTAACTTGAACTGGTGATGTTCTTCCTGTTGCGCAGAAGGCACAATGTTTTTCTGAACTGATTTGTGGTTCTGTGTTTTGCAGTTTGTTTTTAAAGTAAACTACCATCACTTTTTTTTTTTTTTTTTTTAATGTGGCAAGCTCTGGTAAGTACTGACAGATGCATATAGGACATTTTAAATTAATGTGGAATAGCGCTTTATGCTTTCAGTTACCCTCTTCATCCCTCCAATAATTTGTCAAACTACTCGATTTCATCTGTGTTCAGATTCTACCCACCTTCTTGTTCTACTGCAAATCCCTGCCCTTTAACTTTTGATAATCATTTCCAATTTATCAAACTCTGTCTTGATGTCCATGTCGACATGACTCTTGTCAAAAACCCTGCCACATTAGTCTAGCATGATCTACCTTTAAACTTTATCCCGTTTTACATTAATTTTAAAATTACTTTAACTTTCAGAATTTGTTCAGAAGTCTTGTACACGGTTGACAGCTCTTTCACCTTTTTCCTTCTACGCATACAGAGCTGTTTTTTTTCAGATGGCACAATTACCAAATTAACAAACTTACTAACCCCATGCCTCCAGAACCGAATTTCGGTTCATGAGAAAAACAACCAATTTCCCCGGTTTTAGTATATTAAACTCTTTGGGTTTATTTTCCTTTAAATGCGGTAATCTTTATTTGGCACTTCCCTTTAGTCATACTGCTTTTGCCTGGTAGCCAATATGCCTCTTTACTGCAAATGGAGGTTTAAGGCCACATCTAGTTCATTCTCTTTGCTCTCTCCACTGCATAGCGCGACTGCTTTTTCATTCCTTTTTGCCAGTATGGCTGAAAACCTTTTTCTGTTTCCTTTGTGTCTCAGCTGAGCTCGTCTTTTGACAATTCTCACTGGGTAATGTCACATCGTCACCTCCACCCTGTACCTCTCTCTGCTGAGGAGCCTCGTTTCTCCCTTTCTCCCCAAGCTCGTCTCCCCGCTATTTCAGTCACTCCGAATGCAGTCAGCTCCGGAGTCCCCACAGCCTCCTCCCGCCAGCCCGTCTCCCTCGCACAGACACAACCGTCCCCAAGTCCTCCTCAGCCGTGACTCCCGGTCTCCTCGCCCCCTCCCGCTGGCAGCCCCGCAGGCCTAAGGCTACCGAACCTCCGACTGAAGGGCCCACGAGGCCGGTGCGGGACGCCAGCGCCGCCGGGGTTTGCCCGGGCAGGGGGGCGGGAAGGCGGTGTGGCGGCGGGGGCTGCGCCCCCTGGCCGGCGGTGCCTAGTTCCGGCCGGTCCGCGGGGCTGCCCCCGCCACACGCGGGCTCGGCCGCTCTTCCCCCGGGCGCGGTGAGCAGCGGGGACGCGCTTCCAGCGAGGCGCCAGGAGCGGGCCCGGGTCCCCGCCGCCCCGCCCCGCCCCTCCCGCGCGACGCCTCCCTCGGCGCCCCGCGCCCAGGGCCGCCGCTCCGCCCTTCCCACGTTTTTGTCCCGGGGCGCGTTCCGTAGCGCGTGCGGCGGCGGCCTGACCCCTCCTCTCCGCGGCTCGCGCCGCCGCGCGATCGTGCGGGTGAGAAGGGCAAGGGGAGGGAGCGCGGCCGCGCGCGCACGCGGGCCACGCGCACGCCCCCGCCCCCGCCGCGCGCGCCCGGCCCGGCCCCGCGCCGCTCCGCTCGCAGCGACTCGCAGGCGCCATGGCGGCCGCTCGCAGCGACATGGCGGAGCCGGAGGGGCTGCTTCCCGGCGAGACGGCGGCCGCCGCGGCCGAGGAGGAGGAGGCTGGGACTGGATCCTCGTCGTCGCCTTCGTTCTCGGCGGCGGCCGCGGCGGCGGAGACGGAGTCGCTGCTGCTGCTGAACGGCGAGGCGGAGAGCATGTCGGAGCCGAGCCCGGAGAGCGCCAGCCAGGCCGGGGACGGGGAGGACGAGGAGGAGGAGGAGGAAGAGGAGGAGGAGGAGGGCGGCGAGGAGGAGGAGAGCAGCCTGGTGGGGAGCAGCAGCACGAGCAGCGGCTGCTGCAGCGACGAGACCCGCTCGCTGAGCCCCGGCGGCAGCAGCGAGGCCGACGCCAAGGAGGAGCCCAAGGGCCCCCGGGGCAGCCAGGAGGACGGGCTGGGCCGCGGAGGCGGCGGCGGGGGGAGCAGCTCCAGCAGCGTGTCCAGCGGTGGCGACGAGGGCTACGGCACCGGCGGCGGCGGCGGCAGCAGCAGCGGCAGCAGCAGCTGCAGCGCCACGTCGGGGGGCCGGCGGGGCAGCCTGGAGATGTCCTCGGACGGGGAGCCCCTCAGCCGCATGGACTCGGAGGACAGGTCAGTTCGCGTCCCGTCCCCCCGCCGGCAGCCGCCGCCTCTGCCCTTCCCCGGCCCCTCCCGGGGCAGTGGGGTGTCCCTCGGGTCCCGGGGCCGGCGGGCGCCATGTCCGGTCGCCTCCCCGCCTCGCGGCGCCGGGGGGCTCTCCAGCCCGCCCGTCCGCCCCGCCGCAGCGGTGAGGAGGGCCCCTCTTCCCCGGGCGCCCCCCCGCCCCCACCTCCGCCCCCGGCCGCGGGGGTTGTCAGGGCGGCGGCGGGGGGCAGCCACAGGTTTCTCCGGCCAACTTGTGCTGGGCGGGGCGGGGGGCGGCCTGTGGCGGCGCGGCGGACCCTCAGTGCCCGCCGCGGCTTCGGCTGCTCCGGGCCCCCTCCCAAAGCTGCCCGCTGCTTTCGGGAGGAGGGGCCGCGCCCCCCCCCGGCCCGGCCCCGGGCGGCGGGCAGCGTGGGGGCCGCTGGGGCTGCGGCCCCCCCTGCGATCTGAGCACGGGGCGCTGCCTGTTCAGGTGGCGAGATTTGGTTGCCGCTTTCCTCGGAAGCTGCAGATTTTTTTCAGATGGTGCCTTTGGGGTTCGTTAGGGTTGTGGTTTACGCTGACGCGCAGGCCTGGGGTGTACCAAAGGTTCGGGGTGGGAAGTCGTCCCTGGATGTGGTTTTACCTGCACCAGCACCAGGGTCTCGGCGCTAGAGGCAGAAAGCTGAGTGGTAACCTCTTAAAGCATAAGGGGGAAAAAAAAAAAATCTAGTTTACTAAAATAAAAAGGAGGCCAGCCTTTCTGTGTTAGGTGTGTGCAAGTAATAAGCATGCACAATATTAAGCAAGGCTCAGTAATTTGAGGTTCGAAGTCATCTTTGGTTGAGTTCTGTAATAGTAAATGCAAAGATCGTTTCTTAGGTTTTTTGCATGGTAAAGGTATGCTTCGCATTTTACCAAGACTTTAGCTTGATTCTTGTGGAAAGGCACAACCAAATTCTCATACATGGTTGAATTCTACATTTCATGTCTGGTTTAGTCTCCTGAGTCAAGCATTTCAAAGAATATGACTTATGTAGTAGCTTTCCTGCATGTTGTGTGCAGTGGTTTAATCAACAAACTGAAAATAGGATGAAAAATGTACATAAGCAGTCTTAAAATGCTTGAGGTCCCTTTACTAATTTGTCTTTTCAGATAGTTTAAGAAACTTGCTATTTTTTTATTACAGTTTAGCATTAAAAAGTATCAGACTTTTTTGTTAGAGTTAAGTAACAACTGCGATTTTGTTGGGACTTTCTTAAGACAGTTTCATTATCAAGTGTGAAGAATTACATGATTTGGTGTAGAAATATACTGTGACTATAGATCAGATCTTTGTAGCTATACAGAAACCCATGTTTTAGGAGTGGGGCATCACTAAATCTATTAAGTGTTAAAAACAAACAAACATAACCCTCATGAGTCAGTTCCCCCCAAACATGGAATTGGCCTAAAAGTCTTAAGGTGAGAGGAGAAACTTCAGTTCTTTGTTTTCCATCTGACTTGATTTTAAGTCATAGGAGCCACATTTTCTTTCTTCCAAACTTGTGCAAGATAGAAGGGGGGGGGGTGGGTGTTGGGATTTTGTTTGGTTTTGTTTTTTCAAAAGCTGAGACTTTACATGAAATTGCATATGTATGGGAGTAGACTTCTGGAGAAATTAGTATATAATGGAGTTTTAAGATAATGTTTTATTGGTTTTCATTGAATTTAATCCTGATTTTATGTGAGTGCATGGTTGAGGAAATAACTTGCAGGGGTTTTCTGGAAGTACAGTGCATTATGCCTTGCTTGTGCACTCCAGAGTTACTGTTCTCCTTCCTTGTCTCTGTTCTCATGGTTCTCTTGATGTTGTCACACAGTTAAATCTCTGTGTGTACTTGTTATTTTTCCGTTCCAGTACCCTTGGTACAGACTTGGTTGCAGGAGTGGGATTCTTTGTGTTTGGTGGTTTAAATAAGGACTGTGCCTTGTTTTTAATCTCGGCAGTTTTATCTTGAACTGCCAGGCTGAAAACTTGGGGTGCTGAGAGGGAATTTTGCACTGTAACTTCAAAGCCTGCTTGTTGAGTTGGGTAGGAAAAGAGCAGTGCTACTGAGAGTGCCGTTTGTTAGTCCTGGTGATAGAAAACTTCATTTTGTGTGTGCTCCTTGCTGCAGCATGGTAGAATGCTTTATTATTTTTGCTGCGGGTAGTCGAGCAAGTCACTTCTTTGACCTAGTGATCCAAATGATTGCTGCTGCTTGGAAGCCAGCCACAACATAATCTTGTGCCTTTCAGATGGTTATAGAGACAAGCAGAATGTCGCAAAAGGTAGGGGATGTGCCAAAGAGGTAAAAGAGTATATGAGGTGGGATGGTGAAATACCAGGGGACAGCTGTTCAGAGTTGAGGTGGAGGTATAGGTTTATGATAATATATTAAAATTATTAAAGACTTGATGATTCACTGATTTGATCATCTCTGCATGAGAGAATGATGTTCTCTCTATTAAGTGATGTTTTATCTGAAATAGTATATTATACAGTACTTCATGACTTTTGCTGACTACCTGTGTCTGAAGTCCTAAGGAACTTGGTGTCTTATCTCACAGTGTATTGTAGAGTAAGATTACCTGGGGGAGGGAGGGGAGAGAAAAGGAAGAGGAGAGATTGAACTAACATGTTTGAATTTACAGTCCTTGGGTTAAGTGAGAGGAAGCTTGTAGAAGACTATACTTGGTAAAGATTCTTCTGCTGTAGGCAGGTTTGGTAGCATTCAGATCATGCCCCTAGGATTGGGATTTTTTTTTCTTGCTTCCTGTTTAGAAATTTGAATAAATAAGAGGGTGTGGTGAGAGGGCCTGAATTCCATGAGTGATCAAATTCCCATTTCCCTGTGTATGGTGTTTAGCATTCCCCACAACTATCAATGTGTTATCTTTTTGGTTTTTGGTTTAGGGATATCAAATATAAAGTACAAATAAAACAGCTGAACAGGAAAATCTTGCCAATGATCCAAAATATACTACTGTTCAGCAATGTCTATTACTAACATTTTGCATGTATTTTGAGAGTATCTGCTAATAGAATAAATAATTTGGGGCATTACTGTAGGAAATTTCTAAGTACGGAATGCAAGAAACAAATACAATGTTGAATATCAGTGCCTTGAAACTTGGGGTGAATTTTAACCAGCTATTTCCGTGCACCTAGCAGACTTTGTACTTTTTGTTAAAACATATTAATCTTCCACCAAAAAACCCCAGAAACCAAAAAGCAAAACCCAAACTGATACCTAGGATAACCAGGTGGCATTTTCAGTTCAGTGGTATTAGTAATGTCAGTTGAGTGCAGTAACTCTAGGACCGGTAGGTATCTTACTGATCTGCAATCATTCCATGTTTTTCCTGGGAATTGTGCTAAGTTCCCACTACTGTGCTGGAATTTGTCTACAACTTTACAAGCTTGGATCAGCTGGCTCAATAATAATAGGCTGCATTCAAGTATAGTTATCCTTCAGATTTACAGTTAGAACAAAGACTATTATCAGCATGTGAATGCTGCTCATTTTCTTGTGCCTTTCCCTAACTTCAGATATGTGCTGAAGGGTTGGATGTGTTTCTCCAGAGTTCGCTGGAGCAGCTAGTTTTACTACAATGCTGAGAAACATTTGAAAACACAGTAACCAAGTTTAGCATTGGGCCACAGGTACTGAAGCTAGACCTAAGCAGAAGTGTGGATTGCAGTATAAATCAGCTGGTCTGAATGTAGTGAAAATGCATTTGAGCTAATGGTGTGTTACTGCTTAACTGCAATATTACTTACAAACACTTAGGGTTAGATTACTGAAATAACTTAAATACTGTTTACTGGAAATTTTATTATGGAAGTATATTTAAATCTGAAATAGTTTCATTATCAGATTTTGTTTGATTTAGAGAACAGTGGTAGATCTTGCAATTGTAATAAGATGTTTAGCAGAAATATAAGTACCGAAGATATATGGAGTCTTTCTGTTCACCCTGGTGAATTTGTCTTGCATCTTTGTACACTCACCTAGAAGTTACCCCAGTCTTCCCTTCATACATCATCTTTACCATTCTTCAGCTGATTATCCTTTGCTTCGTTGTCTTACTAGGCAAGAAGCACTGAAAAAAGATGTTTTAGCTGGAGTTACCAGCTGTTTTGCTGACTGGAATATAAGTGCTGATTGACTAGCTGGTAGGCCAAATGTAACAGGTTGTCATTGGACCTATGTAGTAATCTTTCCCTCAGGCACAGCACTAATTAACATCCATCTTTCTCACAGAGCTGGCAATTTTTATGTAACTTCTAAGGCTTTTTTTTTTTTTTTTAGTCTTTTCACATTTACTGTTATTCACCAATAGAATCTGTTATTGAGAGGGACCAAGTCAAGGAATACTCAATAATACTCAGGGAAACTTTAGCTATTTTAAACATATTAGACTTGTAGAATACTTCTAGAAATTATTCTGTTCCTCTGTAATAGGCAAGTGGTTTTAAAAACAGATGTTTCAGAAAAAAATTTCAATAATAAACCTTTTTGTGCTTTAGTTTGTCAGGTTTCTTCATTTTATCGAGTGAAATGAGGCAATGTGAAACTAACAGGTTGAAAGATAAGAGATTTCGTCATGAAAAATCCAGGATCTAGGCTGAGATTTTTTTATCTCACTTAAAATGAAGGCCTTCTCAAACTTTAATATATATTCTGATTTTAAAATATTCATTAAAGATTTAAATGTAGTCTTTATCTAGTTTTTAAACTCTTAGAAGTGAAGAATTTTCAAAACTGACTAGGCAGTGACGTGAATTGTATGAGTGATGTTTATGAAGACAGAATAGTAATTTTGAAATATAATCAGAAAGGCATATGGTACTAATAGGTACACTTCGTGTATCCATGTGACCAGATTAGAGTGCTTCAGGCCTCTCTGCACGTAGTCTCACTTGTTCCTATCCAGGAAGTAAAGTATCATTCATTAGCATTTATGGCAAGGTGGTTAAGTCGTTAATTTTTTTTTTTAGTGTGTGTAATATTGACATGTTAGAGTGGCTATATAGAAGATCACCTGAGTTTCCAAAATTCTGCTGAAAATTATATTTTCATTGTTTCTGACTGCATATATTGTTGCTGTTATTTGTGTTCAGATTGCAAAATAAACCCCTTGTTTCTGTAATGATTATGTTTGGGCCTTTCTGGCACTGAAGGTGGGAAGATAAAACAAGCCCAGATATTTTGTATGGTGAGTATCTTTATTACTAAAGGTGTTGGTTGATATAATTGAGTGGTTAACATGAGGTCTTCTTGTGAACTAGATGGAGCTTGGTATAATGAACTGTTTGTAGTAAGATACCAATATGCTTCATAGAATTTGAGAAAAACTTTTTCCTCTTCAGTGTAAGAGAAAAATTACATTGCTTTTATGTTGGAATTGAACATCCATACAGGTCTATGCAATTTGTTTAAGTTTGTGACACCATTAAGCCTGGTAACTTCTGGATATGAAGTTTGATTGATGGGTTGTTTCAGGGGATTTCCTAGGCAGTAGTGGAAAGAAATGTTGTCTTTTTTTTTTCTTTTTTTTTTTCTTCCCTTTCTCTCCCTTTTCTGCTTTCCAGTTAAGTTAAACTGGGTGTTATGTGCAGTCTGAACATCCATTTGGCAGAGGTGTGACATCATGCATTTCTGGAATTGGTCACAGATAAAACTTTTCTGGATGATGCAGTGAAAATGTTCTACCATAGCCACTCTTAACACAAATCCGCACAGCTTTTCAGTAGCTTTAATATATTTACATCTTTTTGAAAAACACTATCCAATTACAGAGTAATGGGGGAATGAGCAGTGCGCAGAGCTATCATGGAATACAGCAATATGGAAGTACACCTAGAACCCGTTGTGTTTGGGTCATTGTCGAGCAATCTGTTATTGGGTAGGAGGTGGGGACATGGCGTAGAAGGGAGCGGATGGAGCATTTGAGATCGGAATAGAGGTTTCTGGTAAGGGAGAGATGAGATACACAGAAAGCTTTTGATATGATAGGGAATGAGATATGTCTAATAGCCTAAGGAAAAAGCAAGAGCTTAACCCAAAGGAAGTGAAAGATTGGTCTCTGCCATAAAAGAGCAAAGTAATTGCAGGGAATCCTTGAAACAGGTGGGAATGTAATCTCCAGTTAACTTGTGCAGGAGAAGGGAGCAGAAGAGAGTAAGGAACTCCTTTGTGTGAACACTTAGTTTTATCCACTCTCCCAGTTATTAAAAAAATATGGTGGCATGACTTGCGGAAAAATGCAAATGGTAGTTTTGGAAGGCTCACTCAGGTAGAGGTTTCTTTGTTTTGTTATCTATCTGTCTAACCGGTACCTTTTTATAACATTATATGCATTTTGTCTTCAGTTGTTCATGTTTAGAATACAAACATGTTCAAATAAATTTGTTTTAGAAAATCAAATATAAATATTCTATGGTATGCTTTCTGTTTATCATTGGTTTTGTGATGTACTAAGATAGTGTTTGCAATTCTCAGATTCTGATTTTGCAAAACTAAAAAACAACAAAGAATTGGGGAAAAAATGAAGCCTTTCAAGATACTGGTGTAGTTTTTTTCTCTTCATGGTGGTAAAATAAAATTAAAAAACCAGAAACAAATCACAAAAAAACCCACAATGACCTGGGATTTCTTTTCCCATATCTAATTTTCTTCTCTATACTAGAATTTAAGATGTTAAATATCGTTTGCTAAATTTCAGATGCTAACATTTAATGGATACTTTCTTTAATAGAGGGTTATTTAAGGTATATGCAAATATATTTGATAGTGATAGAAAAGCAAAATATTTGTTATGATCTTGAAAGTCTTTGTTGTCATCCTGATGCACCGTAGAAGTGCTGTAATTCACATAGCTTGTGTAGTGTCAGAGGGAGTAAAATGAAACTAAGTTGTTTGAGAGACTTGTGAAAGAGGTCATTATTAGCACATATAGTGGTAGGATAATTTATTAAATATACTTTGCCTAAATAAGAATATAGCATAAGCAATCTCCATTTATTGTTAATGTTGTTCCATGCAGCATCTTGTACAAATTACTAGTTCCCCTGTAAAATTGCGGTGAAGCCCTTATTTTAATCATTATAGTTTATTGTGCTGTAATCATAACTTAGATTCCAATTATAAAATAATCTTAAAGGTGCAAAGAAAATATTTTCATTATAAACACAGTAAGCAGAGAAAAACATTTATTTTAATTTGAAATAAAACTACTCTTGGCATGCCTTTTAAGTACACTGCTTAGGCTAAGTTGCTTGCCAGGTTGTAGATTAGACAATTTGTACAAGTAGTAGTTAATTCGGTGTCCAGCAAAACAGACCTTAATTTATGGCCTTTCTATTATGAATTGGGTCAGTTAGTGGAGTTTTACTTTGGTGGTTTCTCTGCTTTTGATGCCTGATTAATACCTCAAGTAGTATCTATTCACTGAGGTACGAATTGGCAAAGCTGCTACTTCACAGAATGTTATCCTATCTGTGTATTTTTATTCTCTTAAGTTGAACCTTACATGATGATAACTGAAACTAGAGGGGGGTTTTAGGTCTCCTCTGGGAGTTTTGCATCATTCTTTGGTCATTTTGTCTTCTGCTCATATTCCAAGTTTGGTGTTGTGGGGGTGAGGGAAGGCATCCTGAGAATGGGAGGGTAATAATTAGAGTGAGTAAAACTTCCTTGATACCGTGACTGAAGGCTGTTAACTTGCAGTGCTGATTGGACTACTTCATATTTGATTAGGGTTCTCAGAATGGAAAGCGTCATTCAAAAAAAAAAAAAAAAAAAAAAAAATCTAATTCTGGCAGTTCTTTAATGACTGAGTTTGTTTCTTCTCTGCCTAAGATGTGCTAGTGAACATACTGTTTTATCAGTAAAGATTGAAAATTATAAACCACTTGTTGCTGTTTCCTAACTTTCTAAGGAGATTTTTCAAGCTGAATATAACATGGTTCCCAGAAATTAAAGTCACTTTTATTTGTACCTTTAAGGCAGAACCACTTACAGTTTCTTGATTTGTGTAATCCTTTTGCATAGGTAGTCTTTGTGCTGTCATATCACAAGGCATGCAAGTTTAACTGGCTGTACTCTCTCACAGCTATTTTGATATTTTGGCATTCCAAGTTTCTTTGTTGTGTTACCCATTCCTCTCTATGATACAAATCCAGTGATAGCTTGGATTTGTATTATGTAAATATTATGAGCCCAAATATTCTAGGACTAATAATCTAAATAATCAGAGCAAGTGATCCAGGAGAGTGGAAACAGCTCTAGAGAGGCAGTGATTCATAATCTACTTTCTCAGTCTTGTTTTGTTTCCTGTGCATGTTTGTTATTTTAGGTTCCTTCGATGTCTCTATCTTGAAGAGCTTTTCTATCTTCCCCTGGTTTTACATTATCAATCTGAAGTGTTTGCAGTGTTGCTCCCTCTTCTAGATATTTATACTTGCTAGACATAGCTTCACTCTAAAATAAGATGCTGCTTCCAAAAGAATTTCAAAACAAGGTTTTTAATATTATCACTTCTCATGCTGTATAAAATTCTCTCCCTTGACTGTTTTATTTTCCACTACATTGATTTCTTAGCAGTCATACAAGTACAAAGTTATTCAATAAAGAGTTTTGCAGCCTGGTTTTTAAGATTGATTTGAGTACTTTTGAGTCTTACTCAGTTTGAGAAGTTTTTGTTAGAATAAGTTAATCTGTGTAAAGCATAGTTTTGATTTCCAAAAAAATACCTAAGTGATTCAGAAGCACAGGTGCTTCCAAGTGAGCAGGTGCTCTCTTAAATCATGCAGTACTGATAATCATGGTCGTCTTCCTTTATCTAGAAGTTGCCTTAATGTTGCTTTTACTTATTTAAAGGTATGAAGAATCTGAAGGTACTTCTGAAAAATGCTAGACCACCAAACACTGCTACTTTCCTTTTCTATATCTCTTAATTTTTTATTATTACGTCTTACCTGCTAGGCTGATTCTCCCTCGCTTTCACAAAGTAACTTTGCTGTCATATGCAATTTTTGCTTATCCTATTTTTTCTCCCTTGCTGTGTTGAAGAGCTGTGTTGAGTTGTCTGGTAGCTGGGGTCTTTGTGGGTAGGAGCTGTAAGAGCAGATGTGAACAGAAGGTAATGTCTTTAAAACAGTGGTGGACTTTCACTACATGTAGTTTTCTGGCTTATTGTTTTGATCCAGGTATTCTAACTTCTTGTTATATGAATTATCTTTCTCTTTGGCAGCCATTTAGTGTTCTGCAGTTTGTTTTTGTTTTGATGGTGGTTTATTCACATACACTATTTTTTTCCTTACTGGTGACAGATTCTCCTGAATTCAGAAACTGGTCATTATCAGTCATGAAATTATTTTGGATACTTTCTATTTAAATTGAAGAAAAATTGTTTTCTCAGGAAAATCATAAAAAAAAACCCCTTAGAAATAAGAGTAGCTGAAGTTACTTTCCATCTACTTTGAAGATTCTCTGAATTAGTTGCTGGTTAGATGAAAAGGAACTGTAGGAACTCTAAAGCATTCTGACATTTCCTTATTTTAATGGATGTTTGATTGTGGTAAGGAAAACTGTTTTGCTTGTGGAACATAAATGTTTGATTTGGGGAATTAAATTGATAAATCATGGAAATTTAGTAGTAGAAGCGTATATGTTAGCAATGTAGATGCATCATAAAACACCAAATCCGCCAAATATGGGGGAAGCAACAAAAAAGATCAGGCAAACTAAACTTTTCTACTCTGTTGCTGGGTCATAATAGTTGCTCATGTTTTGTGAACTCTTAATTTTTCTTTATTTTAATCTCACTTTTAAATTGGCATGGTCATTTGGAGAGCATAAAGCAAAGATCAGTTTAAATCTGCTTGGACACATTTGTATAGTTGCCTTGACACTGCATTTTATTGCATCATGATAACCCTGATGCAGATGTTCCAATAGTAACTTCATAAAGAGGTTGGTCGTTAGTTTGCTGAATATTCATTGAAGGTTAAACAAAGTTAAACCTTAGTACAAACATCTGAATTTATACTTCTTTCA
Source organism: Athene noctua (assembly GCF_965140245.1). NCBI lineage: Eukaryota > Metazoa > Chordata > Aves > Strigiformes > Strigidae > Athene > Athene noctua. The sequence goes on from NC_134039.1 coordinate 21,966,325, forward strand.
CTTTCATTTAGAAGCCAATGTAGCAATTTCTGTTACTAAGTTCAGTTGTACCATTGAAATTGTTAGCTCTTAGCAGTGATGTTTGTTGTCCTTCAGTTTTTAACAGCCTTGGTCTGCAGTTCATATTGCTGGGTGAAATGTAAAAAGTAAAATTTAATCATGTAATGCTTCTTGGAGAAGATACACAGTAGCTTCTATGTTTGTAATTGATGGAGATTTTATTAAAAAAAAAAAAATTCCTTGGACAGATTAGAAGAGCCTTCCTATCAATGATGGGAGCATTGGGATGACGGTTTGGTAATTTTCAAGCTTTGTGAGGATTTATCTCCGTTTGTCCATTGATTGTATTAGGAAGTAGTGTAAATTGCTTTGAATCTGGTGGCCTCAAAAACCTGTAAAACTGCTATGTGGTTTATTGTTTTTGTGGAACTAGTGTATTGGCCAGAGCTGTACACCAGAGTTTTCCACGCCCTGTTTTGGAAAGGAATAGAGTAATGGGGAAACTTGTGAAGTTGTTGTTTTAGTTCTGGACTTTTCCTAGTGAAACAAAAATAATGAGGTGCTGGGTATGTCACTAGACATGTCTTTTTTTTTTTTTTTTTTTCCTCCCCCCTTTCTGTTCTGCTTGGATTTGACATTTGGAATTGAATGATTTTGATTTATGCTGTTTATTTTCCTTTGGGATTAGTACCTAGTTGTGATTTAGTCTTCCATGTGGTAAAAGTTTTTCAGTTGGACTCTAGGTTTTAACCATTTAGGTTACTGTAAGAAATTACTTATTCACAGTGTTTCTGTTATTCTGAGTTTGTTTTATCTGAGTGTTAAAAGTTCAGTTTTCTTTCTTAAGATTTCCTCATATGGATTGGAACAATGCAGCTGAAGTTCCATGTGGAAATGACAGAGTATTTCACTTACTAGTGAAAGCTAAAGAAACTATCAGGGTATTTTTTTATCCTTAAAACGTTTAAAATGTTCACTAACTTTCAGTGAGGTTTGTAGTATTTGGATTCTTGAATGTTAACTATGCTTTTCATCTAGGCAGAGGCAATCTTCTGTGAATTTGATGCTTTATGACTGGATTATCATTGTGTACTTTAGAAGAAACTGTTTCTGAAGATTCCTTACTTGAATTTGTGTAGCTTGATGGCTACTCAGTAGTGCTGGTTTTAGCGACCCTGCAATGTATGTTCACTGAAATCTCTGTTCGTTTTTCATTTGATGCTTTACAAGACAAGTTTATTTATTATAGGATCTGTCACAGTCGTTTCCCTTGGTGTTCGCTGAAATCAGCTGGGTCCTTTGCTTACCTACTGAACATCTGGGGACTGGAAGCTAAGCATTCTTAGTGGAGGTAGTGTAACTGAAGTGAGTGAGCTCCTGTTGATCAGACTGAAGTAGCGCTTGTTGACCCTCAAGGGCATGGTATAAAGCCCATCTGTTAGGTCTGAATTTTGCCTAAGGGAAGGTTACTTCAGTTAAGGTCTAGAGGGAGTATGTTTAGCAGACAATAAAAGTATAATAACAAATTGATTGGGCTTTTGTGCATGTGTTAGGTGCCTGGCTCTACTGCAAGTGAACTGTTGCTAATGGGGGTTCATGGAAAGTAAAAATGAAATTATGCTGCTGTTCTTTTGGTTTTGTTGATATTCCTTATAGGCTCCTACTGTCTGTTCTTCTGAAAGATTAACAAAAAAAGGGGAAGAAAAAATTTTGGACATTCCATTCATTAAATTCAGTGGAAGGGATTACTTGCAGTAGTTAGAAATTGATCTCCTTGGAAAGCCAAGCATGTGTCAGGAATGATGTGTGATACACCATTTTCTTTAATCACAGGCTCATTATATTTTCATTCACATTTAAATGTACACAACAATTAGTGCCCAAATGAGCAGGTGATAAAATGTGATTTGAAATTTGTGCATTTTACATGACTCCAACAATGGCTAATTTTTGCTCAGATCCTTAAAGGAAAAGAATAACCCAGCACCTAAAATGCTGGAAGAACTTTTTTTGTTCTCTATAAAGAAAAAATGACTTGTGACTTCTTGTAAGTTTTTAGCTATTATTTTTTTGTTTCAGTTTCAGGATTATTTTTAAATATAGTTTGGACTGGATTTAACCAGCTAGATAGATGCATTTGGTTCATATTCATGTACAGGTACAAACCTTTGAATGTGAACTGATTCTAAAAATCTTGCTCATCTTGATTAGAAAGATGTATTATTTCTAGCTACAGGTAGAGTAGGTACAGGTAAAAATAAGACCTGAAACAGTGCCTTTGAGATAATGATTTATTCATCTATTTAAGCTTGCATCTATGTTGTGCTTAATGAACACACTTTAAATGTCAGTATCATTTCAAAGCTGTTGGTCCCTTGGTAGAGGGGGGGAAAAAGTTGTAGGAGTAGGGAAAAAGGTCTGACTCTTCTGAGAAGCTTCTGTGTTTTCAGTTCTACCTTGCTGCGTTTGGAAGGCAGTGGTTGCAGACTTGATAAAATGAGGTGTGAGTTTAGTAAGGTATTTTAGAAAGTCTTTCAGTTCTTACCTCTAAAGCTGTGATTTTTTACTTCAAGTTGATTCTGGTGCTCGGATTAGGGTGAAAGTAGGGATAACAAGCTTGAAGAGTATGTTGTGCTTGCTGTAACAGTTTTAAATTTTAGTAATTAGACGGTCTTTTGAATGGTGCTTCTTAAAAACAGCTATTGTGTATGCAGGCTCTCTCCAGCAGTGACTGTTTTTGATGCTCTATTGTTTGGGATGACCCCTAAGCTGAACTCTCTGAAACTCAAATGTCTAGTGTTCTTCATCAGGCTATGGTCTGTAGATCCATTACAATGGAGCTGGAGCCTGCATGCAGCTTGGTAGCAAACTCAGACCTGTCTGTCACTAGCAATAGGGGAATGCCACAAATGCTTAAGTTCTACTCGTGTCATTCTGCTTTGATAGTGGCAGTCAGGATTTAAACAGATCTCCTGGCTGGGGAAAAAGGGCTTAGAAAAAGGCAGAAAAACTTGGTTTAACTTATTTAGCAAAAAAATTTGTTTCAATGTCTGTTTTGTTACCAATAGTTTGCCAGACTGTCTGTGTTTTTCCTTACTTTGTTCTGTTTTTTCATCTTTGATACACATTCTTACTTACAAAAATCCAGGTTTTGTGGCTTTCAGATGAGAAAGCAGAAGGATGTAATTTCCATTACTACCTTCCCTTTGTTAAGGAACTTTTTCCCTTTTTTGGATTATCCCAAGCACATAGAAAGTCAGGTTGGATTGAAAAACCCCATTCACAGATTGAAAGATAAACACTATTATAGTAGTCCAGCCCTTCTTGGGCTGAGTTGACATGCTTCCCCTCTTTTGGTCAGGAAAAGACTCAAGTGGACTAGATAAGATGGTAGAGTGTGTGCACACATCTTACCCACTTTTATGTCCTGCTCTCACGCCCTTTCTGAAATCCCAGGAAACAAAAAAGTTGATGAATCAGCAGGTCTAACAAAAACAGTGTTGCAGTTAAGTCTTTGCAGATTTAGCAGCAGATGCAGCTCTCACTATAAAACTTTCCATCATCTTTCTGCCTCATCTTGAAATGGCAGGTCAAGGGCAAGAGACCTCCCAGGTTAGCGTCTTCTCTGATGCTATATATATTACAAACTTTGGTCTGAAAAATTTTCCTCATATTTTCTGAGTGTATGGAAGACTAGCGAAAATGTACACATGCTTGAGCTGTACAGGGCACAATGACAGAGAAGGATGTTACTGGTCTTTCACATGTTCTCTTTGCAGCCTTTGCCTCTCTCCAGGGTGACTTAGAACTTGCTAAGTGAGGACAGAACTAATCCTAGATTTTCAGTAGTGAGGTGTGTGATCACCTGAAATATGTTGGTTTTGAAGGCACAGAAAACAACAACAACAAAAAAGTAACATTTTTATTTAATGGATTTTTTCTAGAGAAGGAATATGTCAGGGCAGTGAGTTTCTTGCACTTTAGCAGTCTATCGAGAGAACCATCACAAAACAGTGATCTCTTGTGTGACTCCCAGCTCTTTTGTTTTATAAGCAGTTTAGCTATTTTTCCAGTAGGTCCTGTTACCGCAATATTCATCTGTACTATTTAATGTCTTACATGAAGTTTTGCAAAACTAGAATAAAGAAAGGCATACCCTCTTAAATAAAATACTGGTCTGTTATCTCTCAGGTGGATTTCAATTACATTTTGTTTTTTCCATTTTTAGAGTATATCTTGAGTAGATTATAGAATTGTAGTCCAGTAGAGCACTTCATCCTGAATTTCCAAGAAATTCTATATGCTACTGCTTGGTTTAAGTGCTATGGACAACATCTTTTGTTCCAGTTCCTCTGATAATAAATTTTGATATCATGAATGCAGATGTAATCTGTTAACTCTTAGCAAACACTTGGTTAGAACCAAACCATGCAAACATTTACATTACTATAACTAAATAACTAACTTTCTAAGTGTTGTGGGTTTCTCATGTCATTGAATATCTTTTGTTGGATCAGTATTACTTGTTGACTTACATTTTTCTCCAAAAACACAAGTAATTTCCTACAGGTAGGATAGCATGTATTTAAGAAAAAAAAAAAAAAAATTAGAGCCCTGTGATTTTTCTGTCATAAGGTGGTCAAGGTGTGCTGCATTGCATTTGCAGTATGAAATAATATGCTACGGGCTCATCAATTTGAGTGTTTTTTCATCTCTGCTTAGAGAAATTAACCAGATTACATGCCTGTGAACCAGAGAAACCACACACATCTGCATGAGTGTGTACTTCTTCCCCTGATTCTTTCACAGAACTCATTCTGCGTTATGTTTTCTCATTGCTTTCCTGCTTTAGACCAGGCTGTAAAACCAGGGGACCCTTGAGACAACTATGCTAAATACCCCTTCAAAGTCTATCCTTGTCACCAGCACCATACCTCTTCCTAGTCAGAAGTTTGCTTATGCCTATTTGTGAAGTTTTTGAGAATGGTACTAATGCTGTCAGTGTATGTAGAAACTTAGACTGACTGTAAACAGCTTGGAAGTTTAAGATCCTAGTGTTGTGGATTAAATTATTAATATGATAACGACTTAGCAAATCAAGATTTATTAATGACTAGCAGTACTTAATCATTAACCAGTTTAAAGGTTTGCAAAATAATTCGATAAAATATGTTATGATTGAAATAGTGACTTAACTACAGATTCGAAGATGACAAGATTCACACTAACTTACTATATGGTAAATCTATACGTAATATACATACGTGTTCAAATACAAAACATACAGTCACACAAAGTATTTGGATCCAGTAAAATATGTATGTCCCCACACTTGTGAGAATAACTGTGTATACCTAAACACATCGGTAAGCAGAGAGTGGGTGGGTGAGGGAGAAGCTAGCGCCAAGTTAAAATTTCCTTCTGGAGTTCAGAGTGAATACTCACAATGCCTTGACATTCCTCAACGGGCGATAATAACGGGTCAGCTTTGGCTTGGCCTTCTGTCGGCTCTGTCAGTGGACGGTCCCTCAAGGAGTTAATGTCTGGGGGGCATCCCAGCTCAGAGGAAATGTTGGTCACAGGCCTGCTGCATCCAGGAGAGCTCAAAGGGTCTCACTTTGGGGCACCTGTTTATAGGGTCCAAGATAATTGACTTTTGTCACCTCGGACAGTGAGGTGTTCTGGCCAGTTGCCAAGAAGTAGATGAGTGTGCAGTTCTGTTACTGTTCTCCCAGGTCGGTAGGAGGTGATGGGCTGTTATAACCCTTCCCAAGTGATGAGGAAGGCCGAGCCAGGCTCCTCAAAGGGGCGTCTTAACTCTTTGTTTACTGCCATCAGCAGTAATTATCTCCCCAGGCTGGTATGTGGCCCCGGGGGCCTGGCAGGAGTTGCACCACCACACCTAAAGTATTTATAAAGTACTGTACTTCGGGATCTTTCCATTGTGAGAAGGTCAGGGTTACCTATCCCAGGAAATGGTCTGAGGCAGCTGTAGCGGGAGTGCTGTATCTGCAGTGCTTTGCCGTCCTTGGTCAAATAACTTCCCTTTGGAACTACCAATCTGTACACCATTACTGCATGCAACGGAAACGGTCAGGCTACATGCCATCATGTATGCGTTCAAACCTAATTCTAAGTACTGATTTTGAGAAAACTGTATTTGGATAACTGAAACTCAGATGTGTGTGGGGTCATGTGTAATTATTTATTTAATTCTGTCGTACTATTGGTAAACTTTCTATCATTCTATTGGTAAACTGCTTTCATAGCACAGTTTTACAGATTTTACTTTTGGGGATAATTTTTGGCTTAGGCATCAGCTGAGGAAGGAGGGGATGTCAGTCCCCTAGTTGCATCTATTGTGGGCCTGGCATGGTGGAAAAATTGGGATTGTTTGCAACACTTAAAGCTTCTCACAGTTTCCTCGAGGGATCCTAAACTACTATTACCAGTAGCTGTAGTTAGTGGCAGTTAATGCTGTTGGGGGACTGGTAGCTTCAGCTCAGTGCTAGTTGCTTTTTTTTTTTAAGTTTTCAGTGAATATAAAATAAGCTTTTTGAGAAAGGCAGCAATATGGAACAGATTCAAACCTGTGTCTGTAGGGTTCTGTTGGCCACTTTTTATTTTATTTGTTAGTTGCAGATTGTGAGCTTATATGTCATGAAAGGAACCAAGAGTACTTGTGGAGTGGGGGGGAAAGGGAAGGTGGGGAGAGATCATAGAAAGCTGTGTGTGTTCCGGGTATAGAAAAGTAAAGAAAATAATAGTAGGCACATGGAAAAATGCTGTGTAGCAGCAAAGAGCCCGTATGACAACAAAAGGCATGTGGTATTTATATGACATCTAGGAATATATATATTTGATATGCTTTTATTAAAGCAAAAACACTGTTGAAAAAGTCTCTAAAACTTTCTCTTTAACTTTGAAAACAAAGGCCTAAAAATAATTGGTCAGTTTTAACAATGGGGTAGACTAATGAGTTGGAAGATGTTTTAAGGGATCTGCGCTTGGGATATGGTAGTCACCATTTTCATAAATGTTATCTTGCTGATATCTCTCAGATCAGAGTTTGCTCATAAAACTATATTACTCAGAGTAGTTAAAACTAAAGCTTAACTGGAAAGCAGTGTTGAAGGAAATTTGTTATTTTGACTAAGGATAGACATTTTAAAATTGATAAATGCAAGGGAATTCCCATGGTGGATGAGGGGAGTAAATCTAAACAGAGCAAATATCTATGATGATTTTAATATCTATCACAGGAAAAAACTGCTAGCACAGTAGTGATTAAAAAAGATACAGATATTGTGAGAAATTGCTGGTAAAGGCTTTTGGAGCAAAAGAGCAAACATGCTAATGATATCTGCAAGTTTTGAATAATGGTGTAGTTTTTGTTTCATCTATCTCAATGTGTAATAACACTAATAAGTATGTAAACAGTGATGGTCAAAAATATGAAACAGCACCTATACCTTTAAAAGCAGAATACTTTAGCATAGAAACTATATGCAAGAGGTGGGCGAGAAAAGGGATATGATAAAAGTTATAGTAAATATTATGTAAAGATGAATAGGAAAATATTTTTGTTCTTTAAAGTAATCAGATTTCTTTTCCCCTTGCACTTTGCTCAGAAGAATATGAAAAGATACCTCTGTAAAATTTACTGTTGCATACTGGGCTGTGTTAATTAGCATAAGTGTATCTATATGGTCAGTAGAAGAGATTCTTCACCTCTACTTGGCACCATTAAGACTATGTCTGGATTACTGTGTCTGGTTTGGGATTCATCCCAGATACTTGCATACTGGAGAGGATCCAATGGAGGGTCTCCAAGATGGTTAGAAGGCTGAAGCAAATGCTGTACATGGCAAGGCTGAGAGATTGGGTTTCTTCAGTTTTAGGATAAGAAGGACAGGGTTATTGCTGTTTTCAGTGACTTGATAGGGAGATTTAGCAAAGGAGGAGACAGTCTTCTCAATCATACAGCTGCCAAGGATGAGAGGCAACAGACAGAAGTTGCAACACTGAAAATTCTGATGAGATGTTTGGAAATTTTCCCCCTCCCTTACAGTGAGGTTAATCAGACACTGGGAAAATTGTTCAGAAAGATAGCAGAAACTTCAACCTTTGAAAACACTCATTAACAACTCAATTGGACAAGACTACAAGCAGTCTGATCTCAGTTGCTCCTGTTTCAGCAGGAGATTTGACCGCCTGATCTTTTGAAAGGTGAGCTGTTCTGTAATGTTGTGGCTTTGTGGAAGCCAAAAACATAAAAGGTGCTGAAAGGCAGCGAACAGGTTCACGAGGTAAAAAATGGTGTATCAGTAGCTATTTAATGTTTATCCAGGAAGAACATCCATCTGTCTCCATACCTTTTGCTTATATACGGAAAGAGCACACTGCAATTTTCTTCTGGTCCAGTTTGATACTTGGCTCTGTATTTGGCCAGATACAGAGCAGAACGGCTGATGAAAATGACCCCTGCTGGCCACATAGTCCCACTGCTGCTTCTGGCTTCTCTGGAAAGTTTAAAATAAACAGAACAAAACCTGTCAGTTTAGACTATACATGTGATGTACACTGTGGTGTGGCAAGTGTGGTAGTACCTTAAACCTTCCGTAGAAGTGCTGTGTTCTTTTTAAGGATCCTAGTGTTAGCAGTGGATGCTGGGCTAGATATATCTCTGGTCTGATCCAGAATGCCTTTTTTTTTTCCTTCTGTCCTGGGAAATAAGAATAATGAATGGCTTTTTAATGTAGCTTAAAAATTACTTTGTTAATCACATGAGAGTTAATTTTCTGACAAGTTAGTGAACGGGAGAGTTTTCCATTCCTCCCTTTTGGTGTTAGTGTCCAGAAGAAGTTATACTGTTGAGTAATGGTAGCCATTTCCCAACTCTACATTTATTATAGTTAGTGATGAACCACAGTTAATAGTAAGTTTGTGTAAGATTTTGTTTTCAACCTGTATAAAGATATCTGAAACAAAACCCTAAAGAGCTACAATTTTTATTTGTTCTGTTATCATGCAACAAATATAAATTGTCTTTTTAATTTTGTCTTACAGCATAAGCAGCACTATTATGGATGTAGACAGCACAATCTCCAGTGGACGTTCAACTCCAGTTATGATGAATGGACAAGGAGTTACTGCCTCCTCTGCAAAAAGCATTGCTTATAACTGTTGTTGGGACCACTGCCATGCCTGCTTCAGTTCCAGCCCAGACTTGGCAGATCACATTCGCTCCATACATGTGGATGGTCAACGAGGAGGGGTTGGTGTTACTTTTTGTGTTCTTTTTCTGTTCTTAGTTGCCAGTATTTTACTCTTTAATGACAGCAGCAAATTATGTTTTAAAGTATCACTTTCATAACTAGTGGCAACTAAGCTTGGGCCTTCAACAGTCTGTTATTAGACATTCAGCTGTTGTCTTTTGCATAGTTCCCTTGATTTGGTATTCTGTGTTTTTAATTGAATGCCTAACTTTAAGAATGTAGTAAGTTCCTTCTGATTAATAGTTTGAGGCTATCAGGTTTTTGATAATGTGCTACCTTCTCAACATACTGAAGCTGTTGATACATCTTTAAGTGCTTATATTTGGAATTCTTTTTTTAAAAAATATTAGTGTACATGTTACTGCATGTGAACTCAGGTGAAGTCATATCTCGATTATTTTTATGAATGGATCTCATTAGAGGTCAAATATATACAGAATGTATAATAGGAAAGCTATAAGACTTGTTGACTTGACAGTACAAAGTCTTACCAAAACAGCACTCTCTGTAGTTCTGATGGCAAGTATACCTTCGATGCTGTGATTGCATCTAGTATTTTTTTTAAATTGAAGTGAATATATAACCATGTGTATTTCAGTATAATCTCTGGTCAAATGATGAAATTTCTGTTGGTCTCACAATTTTAATGTTTCAAAACATCATCCAGTAATTTCAATTCTGTACTTAACTACCTACACGCACACACACACACCCCATATTACCTTTAATGCCTGGAATATGTCATGTAAACTACGTTTACATTGAACACAAGCAGTCTGCCTGCTTTTGGTGCTGTATATCATAGCTCTTTAATTTCTCGGAGAGCTAATATCAAATCTTAACTTAGAATAGTCATTATCTTTTGACTTTTGGTCCTGTCTCATTCTCTGGAAGTAAAATGTTAGGCCATTACACTTTGTCTATTAATAAGTTAATAATAATTAATACATTATTTCAAGTAAGGCAAAGTAGCATTTTATTTATATGACTGTCTCACTGAGACAGCTGTGACTGGTTGTGTTTAGCTAATGTTTTTTTCTGTGATTGAACTTTCATCTTCATATTTGGTGACTTTTTTCAGTCCAAGCTCTAGGCAGAATCATCCACCCAGTGAGTCGGTTTCTTAGACACCCATGAGATGATTTCTGTAGTTCTGTTCATAGGTTTATAGAAATACTATATGAATTCTGTATGAAACAATAAAATGAATGAGGTATATTGGTATCCTGTGGGCTTCACATAACTGCATTCTAAGGATCTTTCTTATACCATCCATGACCCCTTTTCCTTTCTTAAAAAGGGACTGGAAGATTTTTCAGTCTTTTTTTTTTTTTTGATTGTATTTCTGTTCACTTACATTCCATGTGACATAATTTGTGTATATTTTTATTTAGAAAATGTTTGACTGTTTGTCTTTCTGAAAGAGGAGGTGGTTGGAAGTACCAAGTGTCTAACAACTGTTGCAGTGTTCATGCTTTTTATCCTGTTACTGGAGTTGGTTTATTTTTTTGAGAAGTTCAACTTGATGTTATAGAAGGGGACTGATTTTGGCTGTTTGGTTTCAAGGATTTGTCTGCCACCTGCTGGTGAGGTGTTTAAGTGATGTTAGAAATTATGTTGTGGTTTTGATTGGATTTCAGATATTAACTGCAATTACCATAAATTTGAAGAAAAGTAGGAGTAGTAACTGCCTATTGAGAACTTAAAAGCGATATGATAAGCATCCTTGTATGGTAAAATGTATATTCAAGCTAATGCTGAGATAATGGCTTCAAACTAAACTAGATAGATTCATGAAGAGCTCAGGAAACTTTCTGACAAGGTAGTGTTACTTCCCAAAACTATTTTTTCAGAAATATTTTGTATTCAGCCTTTTGACGAGTTCCAAAGAAGCCTTCTCTGCGCTTCTGATGGGTTGTTGTAAGACCAAGTGCTTGGTTTTTGGCAGAATTGCATTTCTACAATCTGTAACTTCGTAGTAATATTCCTTTCCTCAGTGCCATGCAGTCTGCAGTTGCTGATGGAACTATTAGGACAGTTATGGAGCTGTTGCAGAGCCAGGAATCTCAGAAATTCTAATTCTGTGGCTTCAGGGGCTCTCAAAACTGCGGAGCAGCAGACACCAAAGGTTCAGAGGGTTGGGCTTTATGTGTCTGGTTCAGTCATACAGACATGCAGAGTTTTCCAGCTTTTTATTAGTAAGCTGGCTTATATATTGTACAGGAAGTACGCAGCACTCCTGTGGCTGCTCTTTTGTTTTGAAAATACAATCTTTTGAAGATTGATTTTTGATTTTTTTTTTTTTTTTTTTAATCTCCAAAACAGAATAAGAAACTCAAATCCAGTTAGTTTCCTGCAGTTATGAAAACCTGTATTATGGACAATGCTATTCCTGGGGACTGTATTTTGCTGCTACAAATTAGGGCTATACCTCCTTCACACACAGACCTATTGAGGAAATTCTAATGAAAGGCAAGTTCATTGAGCTTTTTTACTTGCTCGGTTATAGATAGACACATTGAGAGGAGAGAGAAAAGCAGCATGAGTAAGTTCTACTCCCCTTAATACAGTATTGTGCATGTGACTGATCTGTACACTGCAATCATAGAACATACCTAGATTTTTAATCCTATGAGAAATTGTAACTTTCTTCATCAGGAATTAAGTATAAGGCCCTAACTAGAGGTATCCAGCATTCCATAACATAAAAATTGGTATCTAAACAACTATATTGTAATTCAATTTTTACTTTTTCGTGCTCAAAGAATAAAGTTATTAATTGCTTATGAGAGTAAATTATTTTATTTCTATATCTGCTACCCACAAAATGTAAACTTGTAATTGTAAAAAGTTCTTTCTCTATCTGGTGGATACAGATAATGAGTGCAAACTCAAACGCTTTACACTGGATGCTGTGGCTCTTGATTGTGTTTGTTTGCAGGAGCATCAGTTTTTTGATGTTTTATTCCAGTGGGCTGCTTTTTTCAATACTTCTGGCTGTAATTTTCTTTTCCTTGGTGAGATATGAGAAGTGTTGCAAAATGAGTGGTGGTTGTTCAAAATTCTTTCAAGTTCTTTGTATTGTGAAAACAGGCTTCTTTGCTATTCTGTTTTTTTTACTATTTTCTTTTGACTTGTGTAAACTTACCACATTTTTACTCTATTAGGTATTTGTTTGCTTGTGGAAAAGTTGCAAAGTATATAATACACCTTCAACAAGTCAAAGTTGGTTGCAGAGGCATATGCTGACACACAGTGGGGACAAACCTTTCAAGGTAAGGTTCGTTGTAAGGTATGTCATCCCTTATTTAAGAGTGATCATATTTATTTTTCCTGATATAATACATTCATTGAAAAATGTCATCACAGGAGGATTTCTTAAAAAGTATCCAGTGAGGTAAGCCTTCGTCTTTGCAATAATAGTGCCCAGAGGTCCTGTTCTGTTACGAAAATAGGTCAAGATTGCTTCTCTGTCCCTGTTTCTTTCAGTCTGTAAATGGTAGGGAAGTGTAAAACTAATAGTGCTGAAGCTTTTTGTGTATTTTCCAGTTGAGCTGCTGACACTGTAACAGAGATGTTCTGCCTCATGCTTTACACTTCGGCATTAAACTGGGTCGTGCCTGATAGTGCGCATTCTGTGCTTGAGTAAGAGCTGCTTTTGTTAACAAAATTCCGTTGAAACACAGTCAGTGGCTATGTATGGTTAACCTCTCTGAGAATAATAAGGAAATCAGGAATGCAGGACCGTTGAGCTGACTGTATTTCCTACATAGTATTTTCTAACTTTCTCTTTCTTTCTCCCCCTAATCTGTACCTGCAATTCTAGGTATAGTAGTGTTTATCATTCCCATATCCACCAATCCGTTATTAATGAGTTGCTTCATCCTCTTATGGATACAGTTGGGGCAGTTCATAGCTGTCAGTCCTGGATCACTTGATGGTAAGTCCCACCCACACTACTTCAGACTGAAGTTCTCCTTCCATGTAGGATATAAAAATGAATTAGGGTTTGTTTTTAAGTTTAGGTAGTATTTTGTGTCTTCTTCTACCACACCCTCCAACCCCACCAAGTTTTCGTCACTGTTTCTCCACTTCCCTCTGCTCTCTTTTCTTCGCAGGTAATATCTTAATTATTTTTTTTTCTTTTTTGTTTGTTTGGGTTTTTTTGTTTTAAGGCAGCTTTATTACTAAGAAATACTTTTCTGTTACAGTGATGTCTTCCAGAAGTAACTACTCTGTATAGCCTATAACAGTAGTTATGACAGAAAACAAAACTAAATGCAAAACCTAGAGAGTAAAAATAGTGCATTTGCATGTGAAAAGGTGTTTTAATAAAGGTTAGTCTCTTTTTCCATACTGAACTGTGTAGTTTAGTGTGAAAATTTCTGAGTGAATAACAACAGGAAGCTTGCTGTTGAGGTTATCCTACCTTTTGCTTGAAGGAATAAGGTTAGCATGCTCTTGGAAGCATAGTGTAAGCATCCTAGATCCCTGAAAATTTGCAGATATGATTGATTAGATCAATTGCTGGAACAATCTTAAGTACTAATCACTGAATAAAAAAGCCCCAAACCTAGTCATCAGAGGAAACTTTTACCTTAGGTCTTCTCATTTTGGAATTAAATATATCTTAAAATACAAAAATGTATCTTAAAATACATCGTAAATATATTCTAAAATATAATAGCAAGCTTTGGTCTTGAAGGAAAGTCTTTTCAGTAGGGTAATTTGTCTACTTACTTGGTCTAGATCAAAGTAACTCAATTTTAGAGATGTTGCATTTAAAAGAGGTGAGCATAGCTCAGAAATACCAGTAGTACTTTTGAGTCTGTCAGAGTTACCTAGTGAAGTCAGTATAAATTGGTATCCCATTTTTTTGGCTGGTTACAGCTGGATCCCTAAAATTTAAAACAGTTAGTTCTGATAATAATAATTTTGTGTTAAATGTGTGTTACCTCACCAGCTGATTTTCTGTGCTTTCTGCTCATACTAAGGTAAACAACACAGGCTAGGACTACAGTAGTTAATCATCATGGCTCAATGTGTGTCACTTCAGCATTTTTTCTTACTGTTGTCTTTAGTCCCTCTGTTTGTTTTTTATCTCTGTATTTCTCAATCTGTTCCTGGGGTCTTTGAATGAAGCATAATTGTGGTCTGAGTAGAATTTTGTAACATCTTTTGTTCCCCTGTCACTTATGCTGAATATAGGCTTCAGGGCTCACATGAGGTAGCCAAGTATGTAAGTGTCTGTGATAGCAACCTATTAATTAACTAACCCCCTTTCCTCGCTTGCTCCTTTTCTTTTACAACCTTTTGAAATCTACTGTCTCATACAAAACCACCTAGTGTTGGATATTAGTCTTGATTGGTCTAAGAACAGCCATTACTAATTGTTTTATGGCAGTCATTCAAAAACAGACCAAATGTTTCTGCTTGGTGCATTTAGCTGTTCTTATAGGTCTTAATTGTGCTCACCTTTTAGGAAAAGCCAGATTTTTTTCAAGTCAGAGTTGGATTAAGGACCTCTTGATTACTGCAGACAAAATATCTCCCAAAACCTAAATTAAAAATGAAATTCCTGTTGCCTCATGAGTATATGCTGGAGTTCTAACATAAAGGGAAGGAATCTTTCATTCTAGAGAACTTGCTGAAAATATCTAGTCATTCAGTCTTTTATTTGAAAAATAAATGAATGTCAGGCTTTTTCAGGAAAGCTGTAAAAGACGGTAATGGAAATAGTATAGCTGGCTGTTGCCATCTGAACTGCTGTTCAGGATGCTTTTAAGAAAAGCAAAGAATGTTAGCTAGGAAAGTGACAATTAAAAGCATGGAAAATTTACTTTTGTAAAGGTAAAAGAACACTGTAATTGTATAATGACCAGAGGAGAGTAATAAATATATGGCAGGCTACTATATTCTTACATTTCTAGTCAAAATACGAGAAAGTGTTTTCTTAAATTGAAAGGCAGTTGTGGACTGTCTCAGATATAAAGCTCTCCTTTGCATTAGAACTACTCTGTTGAAGGATATGTCCCTGTCCTGTCACCCTTTTGCTTGCAAGTGGACTCATTTTATGTAGTTGCCTATTTTGGGTTTAGTTATCTGTTTTTGTGATACACATGGTATTGTCTTTTGATTAAAAGCTGTATCCAGCTGTAAATGAGCTGCTGTGCTTTCATATTAAAAGGTCTTTGTGGATTTACCTGCCCCTTCAATAAATTATGTGACTGTGTGGTTCATTTGTAGCAGAAGTGAACACGCTTATAAACTACAAAGGCAAATTATTTCATAATTTCATACATTTTTCCTGTTTTTTTTTCCATTTGTGTGGTTTAGTGTATCCCACTCAGCATTAATACTGCAATACCTGTGTCACAGAAAAGGTAAATTTCCTTATGAATACTTATTTTTGAGACCTTTGTTATGCTAACTCCATTTTTATATGGGGCTATTTCCTTGTAGTATATGTCCAGCTCATAAAAAGAATACATTTTATATCTGAGTCATCTGAACTAGGGAGGGGGGGGGGGGGGGGGGGGAAGTGCGTAGATTTTGGGGCAGAATTTAGGACTTCAGTTCCCTTTTAGACATCATATTGCTTTTTTGTTTATTCCCTCCCTTTTTTCCAAGTTTTTAATACTGATGGTCTTGGGTTTCATGTGGAACACATGGATGGATTTTTTTGCTTGTTTTTTTGAGGCCGTCATCACTAAAAAGTGTCTTTTCCTAGAGCACCCACCAGTCTCTCCACCAAAGAAAGTGTCCATTAAATGAGACAGTTACCACTACAGCTGGTTCTCAGTCTGTAGTCAAACATGATTTCTGCAAAGCAGCATACTTTTCCAGTCCTTCTTTTGATAAGCACTGTTTCCCAGATTTGTTTTTCTTCTCAAGAGGAACAAATTAACAAACTCAACTTATGGAACATGGTTCCAGTTGAAAACTTAACCAGCCTTCTTTGGGCCACTGTTTGGTATTTTTGAAGTTATGCTGCTCCTCTTAATAGCTGAGGTTCACTGCCCTTGTGCTGCTGGAAGTTTTCTTTGCTTATTTTATTGCAGTTAGAGTCTAGCCATCCTTTCTTCTTTTTTTTTTTTTTTTTTTTTTTTTTTAAATGTCATTGTAGACATTCATTTAATATAGGTATACTAAGAGCATGTAATTATGTTTCTCTGGAGACATTTAGAATGTTTGTGTAGGTTTTTCTCTCTCAACTCTGAATGTAAAATCATAAACATTATTATTTTTTTGTTCTGTTATTACATCATTTTGCAGCTTTTTAGAAACTGGTGGAATGTTGTGGAGTATCATCACAGTGGTGGTCCTGTCAAGGGTTCAGCAACTTTAAAACTTCAGGCTTTCAGAACCTGTAGACAGGTGGTTCTAGAGGAATAATTTGCTGAGTTAGAAAACTGATGCTGGTGACTATCTTTGGCAAGCTGAGAAAAAGTGAATGAAGAAATCCTATCTTACTTGTCCTAAACTCAGCTGTTAAAAATAATAAGTATTTGAATAGTTAATGTGCTGTGACAACCTGCATTTTTCCAGCATGGTTTCTGTTACTCAAAAAAAAGAAATCCAAGGACTTGCTTACCATGTCTTATTGCTGTACAAGGCATTGGCAGTTACTCGAAGACATATCAAATGAACTCTTAAAATGTAGTCTAGGTGACCCAATACAAAATGTTAGGAATGAAAGGACAAATGGTAGAGTGAGTACAAAACAGTGGGAGATTTTATGCAAAATAATTGCGTATAGCAATCTTCTGTAAATATAAGATTCCATGTGGGTATGCTACCAACTGCTTTCCCATACTGATTCCAGTGGGCATGCTCTTAATGTTTAAGATTAGTCATGAAAGGTTTGCTCATGTGGGGTGAATGCTTTCAATAACAAAAACAGGTTCACTGGAGGCTTTCATACTTTGTTTAAAAGGGGTGAAGAAAGTAATAATAAAAATGAAGTTTAGTGCTCGTTCTGCCACCTATAACTTCTAGAATTCATTAGGGATTACTGTATTTGGTATGACTCTCAGTAGAGTAACACTTCTTGAAATATGGAAAACACAGCCAAGCAGCTTCAGTCCTCATTCAGAATTCATGTCTGTTACTGTACTGGCAGATTATCTTCTATCCACTGCAAATGCAAATAGAAAACATAAAGGAGTTCTGCCTGAACACTTAGATGGTGAGACAATACGAAGGTTTATCCAGATGTCTAAAATACTACTGTTAGATTTATTGGAAAAATTACACATTGAATATTAAAAAAAAAGAGGAGATTTGGTTATTTTGAACTTAGAAAAAAAACCCTGTATTGCTAGATATTTTTATATCCTGTTTGTTAAAGTCACTGATGATTACTGCCCATTAATAATGGTGGGTATGGGTACACTGGAGAAATTAAACTTATGTGTTGACTTATTTTCTCTTGAAGTAACATATCCACCAATCCGGACCCAATCTATCATTTAAAATTGAATGCAAAATTTTGAGACTTAGGTTTTTGGGGAAAAATGAAGATTGGTTTAAAGTTGTGCGTAATAGTTGAGTTTGATTTATTAGAAGCCCTCTAGATCTGTATAATTATCTGGTGGGAAGCTGATTTGGTGTGACTTACCGTCCAGAGATCCTGAAGTGACAGCCTGAACTGCTCCTTTTATCTTTGGAGAGAAGAGACTTTGCCCATTAGTAACGGATTGCTGGATATATTATTTTAGAGAAAAAAAAAAGAAAAGAACAGGTAAGATTTTTCTCCTCTTCTATTTCCTGTCTACTACAAAGGTGTTCTTTGTCATCTTTGATATATCAACTGTTGATTATTTGATGACATGATCAGGTAGTCTCAAACTACACAATATCTGAATGTAATGAGTTCTGCAAATATTTCATACAGTGGCTGCAAACTATAAATAGGCTTACTGGAAAAAAATAATTTCTAGTTGCAAGTTGCATATATTGAAGATCTAAGGATTCTGGTTTGGGGCTTTTGAAAGTAAAACTTGGGTAGAGAAAGCAAAGTAAGTGGTAGCTTCCGTAGATAATCTGTATAGTAGAATATCTGTGATTGTTTCCTTTGTACACAACTAGACAAAAGTCATGTTACAACATTGTGAGTCAAACTGCAGTTTGTCAAAAAACAGTATTTCCCATCTGACAAGAAATACAATTAAGTCTTATGAATTTATGTTTTTAAAAGTTTTGGAAGTGTGCTTGACACAAAGTTTATCTGTTATTTTCAGAAGATACTGCCTTTTGATATTATGCTTTAATAAACTTGGAATATGGTGGTGCATGTACTGTACCAAGACTTTAGGTTATTTTTGACCTCTAGCAGGCATTGGCAAGACAGAATGTTTAGTTTCTCACTGTGACTGAACTTCGGAGTATGGGGAGGGGTTTTTGTGCTCATTTTTTTCTTCTCAGTGTTTGTAGGATCAGAAAGAGCTAGAAGCTGAAGTCAGGAACACCTTAATGAAAGTTAAACCTAAGTTTAAATTTAGTTGCTTAGTTTAGTTTTGTGAAACTGTTTTTATGGGCAAGACAGCTATTTCAAGGACTTAAAAGCTGGAGAGTAAAAAAAATATTTTAACTAATGCATGCGTGTATTTTACCTGTATCTGTTGATTGTGAGTTTGATCATCTTTAACACAACTAAATGGATCAGGTTTAAGATCAGGTCGGATGGGGCTTTGAGCAACTTAATCTAGTAGAAGATGTCTCTACACACAGTAGGGAGGTTGGAACTGGATGACTTTGAACCCAAACCATTCTATGATTCTGTAAGTGTAAATTTTAATCTACAGTATAATTTGAATTAATAAATACTGCATTGAGTTACTGTACTGTAAATAAGATCAGGATCTTGAGTGCTTCAGATTTCATAGATGTGCTGGCATTTCTTATGTTGTAAATCACTACAGTGCAAGTATGCAGTACTGTTATTGTTTGAACATGGGAAATTACAGGGCAAGGTGAAAACGCGTAGGTAGGTTTTTGGTAAAAATCTTCACAGTTTTTAAGGTACTTTTTAGTGAGGGAGGCAGGGAAGAATACAGTGTGAAGGAGCCTAGAAGTTCTTGTCAGGGAATTAAATGTTTGTAGTTAGGTCAGTACTTAAAAAAAATTTTCCTAGCTTGCTCTTAAGGTGTTTTTTCCCCCCCCTTTTTTCTAAAAAAAGGAAATAAAAATGTGAAAAATGTCCTCCTGTTTTTTGGATTTTACTGTCTTGAAATATATATCCAAGTTTTTAGTCCTATAGCAAGTATTAAGTCCTTGGGGATAACAGGTTTTTCTCTTCATGGACCCTATATTGTTCTGTGATGATCATGGAAAATCATTTGCTAGGTTTGAGGCAGAAATAGACTTTTCAATTTTGCAGCCCCAGCTGGAAAACAGCACACTTGGGTTTTAGGGACAAAATATGCTGGTGGTGTTACACTGCTGTTTTCTTGTATTTCAGTCGTGTGCAGGCTTGGGGAGATTACTGTAAGAGCTTGCGAATTCATCCTTAGTCTTCAGAGAAAACAATCACTACATACATAGTTGCAATACTACTTATTCCCAGATTTCTTTTTGAGCTGCCTCATCAGTTTGCTGTGAAGGGAAGTGCTAGAGAGGAGAGGTACAGATGAAAGAGCTGAGAAAGAGAAGAAGGGGGAGGATCAGAACAGATGTGGAAGAAGAAATACCCAATGGTTTAGAGGGTGATGGTTTTTTTGCTACTGGCAGATCATTTGCCCTACTACTGTTCCCTGGATCAGAAGAAAAATTGATTGTGTGGACACACAGTTCATTGCAACCAATGATGGAATGTATATCTTAAAATCATTTTTCTATTACCCTTGTAAGCTCAGAGCACAAGAGGAGTTTGTGCCTCCCCTCCAACAGTATAATTTAAGTACTCGTTTTGCAAATGAAGTAGTTGTAAATATAAACCAAATACTTAAAAAAATACCGATAATGATTGTATCCAGTACTAGCTTAGTTGCACATATCTTGTGATTTCTGTGTTTCTGCTTAATTATTGGATCTTTTCTTATTTTTCTGTTTGAGAAAGTCCATTTTCTTAAAGAACTTTCTTAAATACTTCTGAAGTAGTAATAGCATCTCAAAATAAATGTAGAAATAATTGTTAATACGACTTAAGTTACTGAAGTTAAAGTTTTGGAACTGTAAGATAACTTTATTGACTTTGTATAACATTTACAAAAAGAAGGTATTTGAAATTCAGTGTGGGTAAGGATGTATTTTTTTTACTTCTGCCTTGTCAGAAGAAGGGAGGACGTTAGAGAACGTTACTGTTACCAAATGGAGAAGATTGGAGAGCTGTTGAGGCATACAGAATAATAGTGCAGTATTTTGAAAGACAAGGAGATGTACCACAGAAAATAAATGCTTTGAAGAACTCTCCCCTTCACAGACAAGTTTGTTGGTCCATTGTTTGAGGTTGGTTATATGCAGTAGAATATTATAGGAAAAATTATTATACCATGGAATAATTATTGAGAGTTATAAAGTTCAGATAGAAATTTATTTCAGATTATATTTCTGGTTTTAGAAATTGCATGGTCATTAAAAATTTGTCTTCCTTTTAGTGTGTTGGTGGTTGAGCCATAAAAATTAAACTGAAATATCTGTCAAATTCCCATGAATGAGTACCATATAACATGCTGATACAGTTGTTCTGGGTTTTTTTTGGTTTTTCTCACTAGTGTGTAGTTGGTGGGTGCAATGCCAGCTTTGCATCTCAGGGAGGACTTGCCCGTCATGTACCCACACACTTCAGCCAGCAGAACTCATCAAAAGTTGCCAGCCAGCCAAAGGCCAAAGAGGAATCTCCATCTAAAGCTGGAATGAATAAAAGAAGAAAGTTGAAGAACAAGAGACGACGATCATTACGTAAGTATTTCCAGAAGTAGAAGTTTCGTCTTAAGTAGGATGTTCCTCTTCAATGTGGTTGTTTCTCTGCAGATGTGGATCTGATAGGGTTGGTGATTTTTAGCATTATAGTTTTGGTATCCTTTGTGGTGGGAAGAAAACAATTCCAGGTTCTGCTAGTGTTCCTTTTTAGGGTACAGCATCTATGTGTTCAGTAGCAAATAACACTTTTCTGTGAGCAACAGTTTGCATTTACAATTTAAAGACGCTCTTCTTTTGGAGTCACTTTCTGTTTACTAACTATATTACTGTTGGAGAATGTTCTTTTCGGTGATGATGAGATTTGAAGTTCAGTACTGCAGACAGAGATTGCAGATTCATATAAATTAGAGATAAATGCATATTATATAAGCTCTCTTTTGAGCATAATACTTCTTTAGCTTAATGACAGTTTTATGAATATAACCAAGATCTAATTTGGGGCAGATTTGACTTGCTACGTTTTTAAAATCTTCCTCCCCACAGTTGATGTTCATTACTTTTATATGAACGATTGTAATGAGAAGTGTGATTTGTCATTTAAAGTGAAAATTGTTTCCTCTAGCAAGTGGTAATGACTGATCTGGTACCTTTTCTAGTCCACTTTGATCCAGTTGTTTGGTTCCTGAGTTGTCCTAGCATCAGACTAGTAACCATGTCAAATTTATTTAGAGATTCCAATCTAGAGAAACAGTTAGGAAAGACTAGGCAATTGTTTAAAAAATTTAACTTTGTTTTGTACTTGCTTTGGATACAACTCTCCAGTACTGAATTAATTATTTACTAATTTTAAACTGTTACTGTGACAGTTGCACTTTGGAGTAGAGACGTGTAAAAACCTATTTAGATTTTTTTCTTCAGATTTTTTTCTTCAGCTGTTGACATACCAGGAACTTTAATTTTCACCTGTGGTGTAAAGTCAACCTTACAGTACTGGAGAGAATAGCAAGGTAACCTTTTTTATGAACCACTGTACCTGTTATACTGTACACAGAAGTGAGCTCTGTTCATAAGCAGGCAATTATTTCAGTCCTGTCTCCTGGCTGGCAGTAGGATGTTAGTGTTGATACACCAGAGAATGGTGTTACTTGTCCAGGTTAGCAATTACAGTGTTACTTTTCCAGAACTCTCCTGTGGCAGAACACTTAACTGTTCTTGCGAAGAAACACAGTTATCAATTACTCAAACAGTGTTACAACAATAGATGCAGGTACCAGTGGTCTTAAATGATTACTCTGCATCACATGATTGCTGTTATTCTTAATACCTCACCTATGTGTTAAGCAACTGGTATTTATGAAGCAGTGATCATGTTTCTGCCTTGAATGCAAAGAAGCCTGTCCTGGAAAGTTACAGTATCAGCTAGGATCCTGAAAAATTTATTTCCTGCATGTGTCTTCCACACTGTGTGACAACTGTGCAGTTCAGTGCTAGAAGAGCCACTGTTAACTTCAGTTATGGTAATTTTTCTTTAGCCTTTTTTTTTTTTTTTTTTAAATACTGTGGTATTCTTAAAATATCTGAGCAAATTATATCATTAACCATATCTTAAAAGTGTGAACTTGAAGAATTCCTCTGATTTTGACACTTATTCAACATTCAAAGGAGGTAGAAAGCTATTTCTGTTCTTTTCAGAATTTTACTTTCAAAGAGCTTTCCCTTGCACTCTAGTGAAAGTTCAAGAAGGGAAGACTGATCAAGGAAGGGTTATGTGGTCACTTTACGGTGTCCTTTTAGTTCATCTTAGATGTAATAAAAGAGAATTACTTGAAACTGTTGCAGACTGCTAAAGGTTTATCTTGATTTATTCACTGTGTTACTCAACATATAGAAGTTTAAGACTGATCACGTCAAAATTTTCACTTTCAGACTCCCAAGTTTCATCTTGAATTTGTTAGGTGGCTGATTTAATGCTTCTTAATTCAGTTTTTCCCCCCCAGTATATGCAGAAGTGGTTTTTCAGGTTGGCATTTTATTAATAATTGTTGAACATTATTGACTTATAAGTTTCAAATCAGAGTTTCATAGTTAAAAACTCAAATTATCTGCTAGGATGCTCTAATCGTAATAAGAATTTATTGCAGAACTCTTGAATGATCCTATGGCAAAAAAAATAAGTAGTAAATACTGTGGGGATGTTAAAGACCAGTCTGTAATACTTGAATGGTCTGCTGTCTTGGTCAAGTGTTGCACAGGAAGAAAAATGACAGCTTCTTAAGCAATTTTTTATCTTCTTGCCTATTCTTGCAATGATGGCTGTAGAGTTTTACCTTAAGGCAAAAATCATCTCTGAGTTGGGAACTGACTGCTGTAATGTATTTCTCCAGAGTGTATATGACCCAGAAATGTATCCAGAGCTGATGGCATTTTCTGAAAATGCTGCATATTGGTAGCTTATCTTTAAAACTTTGTGTGGATTATTGTTGATTGAGTGAATTTGACAAAGGGCAGATACAATTTTGCTTCTCTTTCTTAGTTTAGTTTTACTTCTAGTTAAAGAATGAAGTGTGCAATTTTGTATGTTTTGTCTTTACAAGAAGAATTGGAGAGGGTAAGAAACCTTATCTAAGAAGCCAAAGTAACAAAATAGCAGCATTAAGTACTTTCAGTCTAGACTATATAAAGCTAGGAACACAGAGTCATAGTTACATGTTTTAAAAGTGTCCAGAAGGAGAGATGTTGAATATAAGTACCAGGTTGTCTGCAAGTTGGGTTATAAGAAGTTATGACAAATGGGTGTAAAGCAAGATGCTGTTTGATAGTGTACAATCTGTTTAAATCACTCACAAATAATAATTTAATGAAAAATTAGTTTTGCATCAGAAAAATTTTTTTTTCTTCTGAAACAGTGTTGTCAGCATGTTCTTTCTACCTCCTCATGGCTTGATTAGACCCTGGCTGTTTTTGCAAGGTGTAAATGGCTTACTAAATATTTATTGACAATTGATTGCTAATACATGCTGGTCCTGAAGCATCCTCATGGATAAGTTCTTAATAATTTAAATACAGCAGATCAATAAATTTGCTTCCTCTGGTTTATATCTGAAGATTAACACACTTCTGAGAGGCATTAATGCATAAATAAAAAAAGATGTCAAGTGTGGCTTTATATGTGATGAAAACATGATCTTCTAACTTAGACTATAAAGAGAGTTCTTACTGTTACATTTTTTTCTTTCATAACATCTTGTCATTCTTAAACTGTTTTGCATTTCTTTTTTCATGTCTATAAACAGTATGTGTTATTTTAAGTTTGGAAATTAGTACTTTTATCATAAAAGCATGTTTATGCTTTAGTGGTACTATAGAGATTGATTTGTCATATAAATTTCGATGTGGCAGAATAATTCCGGATTACTGTCAGTAGCTTTCTCTTCTGAATACCCTTATATATGTTCACTGCTCCATGTAGTCTTTTAGAGGCATAGAGCCAAACATATCGAAAGTGTGTGTCTCTAAAAAAGGTCATAATATTGCTATTTTGGAGCTACCCCAAGCAGTTTTTCAGAACCTAAGATTATATTTACAATATCGTCACTTGCTTTTTCAACAGAAAAGATGACATTGTAGTTATTAACAAGCATGATAATAAAGTTCACTGGAGAAATGTAGGTGAGATAAGGAAACTTACTATTCATGGAATTTACAGTAAGACTGTTAATTATGTAAGTCTTGGAATTTCATTTAGTAGGTTACTGGTATGAAGATTCTAATTTATTTGACTTAATTGATGTGTACTTGGAATTTGTATTAAGCAGGCAAAGAGATACCTTACTCTGAAAATAATTTTGAGGGAATAGATTTAAGATACATGGAAGATACAGCATTAACACTCAATAAGGAATAAATAAAACTATTCATATACCTTTGACAAATTGTGCCCTTTCTTCTGCATCTGACTGTTATCCAGTGGTAAATCCTGAAGAAATTTGCTGTTACGAAACCAAAAGCAAAAATTTGAGGCTATCTTCTCTACCCTCCCTTCCTTTCTTCCTTATATTTATTTATAAAATAGTTACATGCTTGCATCATTGACCACCTGCAGCATGAGCTCTGGTTCTATGTTACCACTTAGAGCAAGAAAACACACCAGTGAGATAATTGCCTAGTTGGCAGTATCCAACTGAGATGGAGTGAGGACAGAACATAATGTACAGATGAATGCTTAAAAACATTTAGTCCCAAGAGTGTAGCAAATACTGGCTTTAAGTGGAATTTGTAGTTTGTTTTGAAATAACAGATAGATAAGCTTGATAAAAAGGAATATAGAAGTTATTTCAAATGAAGACAACAGAACTTTGACTCACTGTTTTTGCAGATTACAGGTTGATATATAGTCGATAATGTAATATCAACTCCTATTCTTAGTTTTAATTTCAGTGTGTTATGTAGAGAATTACTGCTCTCAAATAAGGCTTAACAAAATTGAATACTTTCATACTTTTATTTGCTCACATAATTTTACTAGTGTATTATGTCATATATTTTAAAAAATTTGTGTGAAAAGTTTCTAACAGTGTGAAAATATGTGTCTAGTAGCAGTTATTTTTAGTTAAAGTACTTTTAGTGTAGAATTGATAGACCTTCTTTACACTCCAAATCTGAATTCAATAATTTTTTTACTGTTCAAGAAACACTTAACTATAAAAGTCCTTTTGTAAAAGGAAAAGGGCTTTATTAGTGCCTGCTGGTTTTCAGCTACTTGTAAAAGATCAGATGGACGTTAACTGCATTTTACTTATTATAAATTGAAGTGTAGTATGTGCTGCAGTTGGTGCTTCTTGACTGGAAAATAATCTGTGTACTAATAATGTCAACTTGTACATAGAAACATACCTAGCAGTGTGGAGGTTTTGATGTGACTGTTCAACATTATTACTCTTTGGATACCAGAAATTTCTTGACAGCTGGGATTTTATGTATGTTTACAATAATTCTTAATCCTTTGCTTTGTGTTCCACTGTAGAACACAATTCCACAGTAGTTCTGTTATCAGTGTCATTGTTGATATGTCTGCACCATCCCAGTATTCACTGGAAATAGCTGGGCTTTTTAGTGATTATGTATTAGAGCAGATTGATTTAATAAAGTTATGAGATAAGGTATAGGTATAATTCTGCTTTTAAGATGTCAGTTGCATGCACTGTCATGTTTTAGAGTACTTTAATACTATCTTTAAAAGTTATAGCAGTAATATTGAAACTACTGACTGTGATGTGAGGGTGACTTGGCCACTTACGTTCCCATAAACTTCTCAACCTAACTAGGCTGTTTTTGCATTAAATTAGAACTCACATTTATTAATGAATTCTGGGTTTAGTTTCTTTGTACTGGGACCTTTTTTTTTTTTTTTTTTTTTTTTTTAGAGATGATAGCAATGGATGTTCCCAGAGGAACTCAGCAAAATTAATACATTCTTAATTTTGAAGATTAAGAAAGAGTAGAATTCACTTGGAACTTAAAAAAATATGCGCAAGTGTAGTGCAGTTTGTCAAAATAGCTATTTCATCTACAAGGAGTACGTTTTAACCAAAATTAAATGAATTGTGCCTCTCGGAGTTATTTCTTCCTCAGTTAAATTAATATTTACAGCTCTTTGACAAAGTGGTGCTACTACCATAATGATAAATGATTTACAAATAACACTTCAGACTTATTTACATGCTTCAATGTGTTCAAATGCTTTCAGTGTGTTGAACACTAAGGGTCTCCTTTCCTTTTTTTCTAGCAAGACCTCATGACTTCTTTGATGCACAAACACTGGATGCTATAAGACATCGAGCCATCTGCTTTAACCTCTCAGCACATATAGAAAGTTTAGGAAAAGGCCACAGTGTTGTATTTCATAGTACTGTAAGTATATGTATTATGCGTTCTGTTTGTTTACCTATGTGACTAAAAAATCTAATACTTCAGATAATACACTCATACCTCTTATGCTGTAAGTTAGAAATAAGTAATAGTGGGTATTTCACCTTGTTGATTTATCTATTAGTAAATTAACTTTTAAAAAGTAGGTTTAGTAGTTGTTCTAGCTCACAAATTGAATAGCTTGCAACATTTCCTGTTTGATACACTTGGGGAAATAGCTAACAGCAAGTATGTGTTGCAGAAAAATTTGGTTTTATCTTCCAAATGAGAATGCAATTCAGATAGCATTTTCATAGTCATGAGTGACGGTGCTAATTTATACAATATATAATTTTATTTTGAGGGTAATTGTGTCATTGAATTTTTAAAGATGCTGATCTGAAATGTGTGTTTATTCTTTTTTTTCAGTTTAAAATCCTCAATAAATGTATTGTTGTCTACCTTTTTTCCTGTCTTTTAATAAATGTATCACTGAAATGTCAATGAATTGATAGGAGGGAAGTACCTCCAGGTGGGGAACTGGCCTTTAGTCCTGTTTCCATATCCTGTTTTGTTAATTTCAGTGTGTTTGGATAGGCTAGACATCAGTATTAATTTAGAAAAGTTCAAAATGGGGGGAAAAAAGTACTGAGTTGGGGTTTAGGGGATCAGAAGTTCAAAAAGCTATACAACCTTAGGTTTTCTTAACCAAATTGGGAGATATGGGCATGTAAAGGGTAGAGTCTCAGCTGGAGAATTAAGAGATGCGACAAAATGAGAAGGGGGTGCTTGGTAAATTGTCAGACTAGTGCAAGATGAACTGCAGTCGAAGGAAGGAATGCTGGCTGCTGTGTCTTCAGCTATGGCTTCACCTTAACACATGATTCAAACTGTTGAACTGTCAGTCTCCATAAATAAAAGATGATTTTTATATGCATGAAACTTACTTTGTCCTGTTCTACAACACTGATGATTGTTATATCTGTGGCCTGTATTACAAATTTTTCCCAAATGATTACTTCTAAACTGTATGTGTATTGAGCACTAGCTGCAAGTGGATATTTGCAGGTGACTTAACTGTTACTGCATTTAAATCTCACTCTAGTTTTTCTGGCCAACATGAATTTTACAGTTCTGTGAGAAAAGCAGATTCTCTTACAATTCACATCTTGCTTCAGTCAGAAAGGTTATCCAGACAGACTGCTTGGTTGTGGAAGCTTACTTTTGGCTATTGGAGTAATTCATAAGGAGATGGAATTAGAGGGAGGAATGCCCTCTGAAACTGCTTCGAATTAACTTGGGAAGAAGTGGTGAAAATCCTTTTAGCTTATCTGTGCATGCATCACTCGAGATGGTAGGGGATTGATTAGATCTAAAATTGCTTAGACCTCAGCTGTGGGCATACCAGTGGAAGAACCGGTCAAAGACTCCAGCCCTATGCTGCGCTTTGCTACCCTGTTTTTAGTGTGCTGCTGCAGCTGTGTGGGCTTGTGCTGTGCGTGAGCTATATTGATTGATGAGACGCAGTCTAAAGTTTGCTTTAAAAAGAAAAGATAGAATAGAAGCAGTCTTGTGGATGTACACTGTTACTAAGCTAATGGTCACCTCAATGCAAACATATTTTGCGTAACTTGTAAGCATTAGGACATTGAATTTGAATGGTGACTGGCTAAACAGCATAATACAGTTTGTGTGGTCCATCTTCAGGTGAAGAAAAAATGTGCAATTATCAGGGGCATTAATTTGAAAAATGAAAAATATGCAGGCAAAATTGTCTTGCTGTCTGAAAACTGACATTAATTATGTAGGTTGGTTTTTTTTAATGCAGCGTACAAATAATGTCAGCCCAATGCAGTATTTTACAGGATGAATATCCTAGTGAAGAATTACTGATGTGAAAAATTACTAAGCGGTCTCTGTAAGATACCTTTCATGTCCTATGAAAAGGCATTCATTTATATATATTTTTTAATATTTTTTTTTAACCAATCCTTTTCTTTACACATATGGAAAGCTGTAGAATGCAGTCATCAATAAAGCCTTTTTAAAGAAATGTTTTTGCCATTTATAGTTCACCTTTGATTTCATTGTGATTTTTTTTTTTTTTTAATTGGAGTCAAAATCATGGTACTTTGTTTCTCTGAACTGTCAAATGGAAAAAGTAAAGCATTTAAAGTAAACCTACAGAGGAGATGGTACACAGATTAAAAAATACAACTTATAGGTTATGCTGTCCTTTGCCCCCCCACCCTTCTACTGCTAGAGTTAATTATCTAAAATTTTTGAATACTAAACATTCTTCACTGCTTTTAGCTTTAGTTCAGTGCAGCGATGACATGTGTTGATACCAGTTAAGTGTATTTTAAATAAAACTTTGAAACACAGTGAAATGAATAAAAATGCCTACCAATTTATAGGGTGAAATTTTTTTTTTTTCCAGAAGGGGTCAGCAGAACTCTGTTTCTGATTTGAGGCAACTTTGCACATTTCCTTCAGAGATAAATTCAAATCAAATTTTGCTCTTTTTTCTAGGACCGTACATGAAATTTAGAGACTATAGTAAGAGTTTTTTCAAATACAGCTTTATTGAGCATACATTTACTGGCTGAATTATATTTTTAAATGGAACACTTAAATGGACTTAAGTTCTTTACAAAACAATTTTAAGTCTTCAGAGCATCATTATTGCAGACATGCTAATTTCTTCCATTTCAGTTGTAACTTTTCTAGACTTGACCATAAAGCTGATTACTAGTGTCAAAACAGCAAATTGTCTCAATTTTTTTTTTTTTAAGTTCCTACAATTTTGCATTTATCTGCATCATGGCTGTGTTTCTTAGTCTAGCCTGTTTCAGATATCGTAAAATTTTCATTGCACTAGTTGGGATAGAAGTAAATACTTCTTATACCTTTTATAAAACCAACTTTCAATTTGAAAATTTAAAAATATATCTGGGAAACAGCAGTGGCATCTATAGATTCCAGATTTCTCCTGTCTCCTAAAAGAAAGCTAACATACTACATTAATATTAAACAAAAATAAGCTTGTTCCATATATGGAGAGAGGATATTTCATCCCAGTCAAAATCAAGTGAATAGCTCAGATTTTGAGTATTGATTATTTAGCAGGGACAGTATAAGCCAATGATGTGGGGAAAAGTCTGCTGAATTCACATTGGATACAAGTATATCTCTCTGTGCGAAAGCATCCTAGCAATAACTTTCATAGATTTCATGTGTTATATATGATTAGCTGCTCTTATGAAAAAAAATATTTTTTTCTACTGCTAACAGTTGGTTTGTCCTGTTAAACTTCTACGTGTGTGTGAAAGCTGGTCAAGCCCTTAGTTTAGCACTGATTGCTTGAAGATGTTACTAGGGCTCCAGAATAAGAGAGTGGTACTTGCAGTGGTATAATTCAGGCAGTACTTGAATTGCCCTAAATTTCGTACACTGAATATTTTACACATTGGTGTTTCACTTTTTTGAGTTTTTATGAATATCTATTTTCAGTGTGGTGATGGTAAGACAGCAGAGTCCTAAACATTGCACTGAATATTCCTGAAAACAAGAAATTGTTAATGTCAGAGTTTGTTTGTACTTTTTTTGTTGTTGTTGCAGAATGAAGGTTGCGTGTTTTTTATAGAGATATGCGAAGTTCTGGAATCAGCATGTATTATACTATAAATCCCCATAAAAGCAGTGATGTTGATGATGTGATAGAGGGACAGCAACCCCACATTTAGTACTTAGATGTAATATACGTCTGTGACTTGTGTATCTTGTATGGTTTCCTAGTTCATATTCTTCAAGTTTTAGATAGGATGAAGTTTGTAGAGAATAACTTCTTCCTTCTAACTCAGGTGTAGCTAGTTTACTGTGTCCAAATGCTAACATTTTAAAATGTCACCTGTAAATTTTTCGGTATGCGATATTCATGATGCATTACATGAGAGAATATATGTGTCTCATTAAAATTTGAAGGTTAATTTGAGAATGAACTGGACTGTACAAGAAAATGTATGGTTTTGAATGGAAAAGTTGACTAGAACTGAGTTTTATTTGCGCTGTAAAGTGAACTTTGTTTTATCTTTATTTGGGACTAGGCTCAGGTGCTCCAGTCTACAGCAAAGAAACTGAGTCTACAGAAGAAGCTGCTGGGTTCTGGGCAAAGGCTAAAACTTAAAGTTGGAGGGCTTGGAGGAGTGCTTTCTACGTTTTTTTTTATTTTTTTTTTTTTTAAATAGATCAGGGTTTTAATTCCTGGTCCAAATTTTAGCAAAAGGATGTATCCTGTTGTGGGTATAGCTGGAGAAGTATGAGGAAAAGTCTTAGCAACGTTTCACATGCCTAAATTAACAAACCTTAAAGTGTCTTTGGCACGAGTCAAACTTTGTCTAATTGGCAAAGATGACTAAAAAAAAAGGGCTTTTACTGTCATTTAGCTACAGTATCCCACTGTGAAGTCCTGTTGCAGTTCTTGCCGGGAGCATTCCTTTAATTTATCTTGAATTTCCTGATATCAAAAGCAGATTTCCTCACTCTGCCTTCCAATCCCATTTCCATATGAATTGTGAATGTATGTTAAATGAGGGGTCCTAAAACTGGAGCTAACTAATGGGAACCTCCTCCTTTTGTGAGATCTATGCATTTATTGCTTCTCTAAGCTTAGGCCATTGGATGGCCTTTTCCATATCTCATGACAGCTTGGTTTAAAGCATTTTAGTGTGAGACTTCAGTATTTTTTAGAAACTCTGTGTCTCAGACATTGTGATGGGTTGACCTTGGCTGGATGGTAGGTGCTGATGAAAGCCACACTCACTCACTTCAGCTGGACAGGGGAGAGAAAATAACAATGAAAAGATTGTGGGTTGAGATAAGGACAGGGAGAGATCACTTGCCAATTTCTATCGTAAGCAAAACAGACTTGACTTGGGGAAATAAATAAATTTAGGTCAGATCAGAGTAGGGTAATGAGAAATAAAACCAAATCTTAAAATGCCTTCCTCCCTACCCCTCTCTTCTTCCCAGGCTCAACTTCACTCTCAGTTTCTCTACCTCCTTCCCCCTGAGTAGTGCAGGGGGACAGGGAATGGGGCTTGTGGTCAGTTCATCAGACATTGTTTCTGCCACTCCTTCCTCACACTTTTTCCCTGCTCCACGGGAGACAGTCCTCCGTGAACTACTTCAACATGGGCCCTTCTCATGGGCTGCAGTTCTTCACGAGCCTGTCCAGCATGGGTCCCTTCCACAGGCTGCAGTCCTTCAGGAACAGGTTGCTCCAGCATGGGTCCCCCACAGGGTCACAAGTCCTGTCAGCAAACTGCTCCAGCCTGGGGTCCTCTCTCTCCACAGGGCCTGCCAGGAGTCTGCTCCAGTGTGGGTTTCCCATGGGGTCACAGCCTTCTTTGGACATATCCACCTGCTCCAGAGTGGGGTCCCCGCCTGGGCTGCAGGTGGAAATCTGCTCCACCACTAACCTCCATGTGCTGCAGGGCACAGCTGCCTCACCATGGGCTGCACGGGAATCTCTGCCCCAGGGCCTGGAGCACCACCTCCCCTTCCTTCTTCACTGACCTTGGTGTCTGCAGGGTTGTTGCTCTCATATAGTCTCCTCTCTCTCTCTCTCTCTCTGGCTGCAGCTGCACAGGAGTTTTTTTCCCCCGTCTTAAATATGTTACCACATAGGCTCTACCACTGTCACTGATGGTCTCAGCCTTTGCCAGCAGTGGCTCTGTCTTGGAGACAGCTGGTATTGGCTCTGTCAGACACAGGGGAAGCTTCTGGCAGTTTATCACAAAAGCCACCCCTGTAGGTGCCCCCCCCCCCCGCCCCCCCTCCCCCCAATCAGAACTTTGCCATGCAAACCCCATATTCCAGTTCTCATCTAAAAGCATTTTGATAACTTCAAATATCTCAAATATATCTCTATTAATAATCCAGCTGTTAAATCCATGGATACTTCTCTCTGTGTCATTTTTGTTTAGAAGATCACTGCATAGTTGTAAAAATAAAACTTAAAAAAATTTGTGAATTCAAGAAATGTCGTGACGAAGTTTAATTTACCATGATATTAATCGGTGGAAAATTGCTTTGGTTGATGCAGATTATGGACTTCCGTATTTAAGTACCATATGCTACATTTTAGTTTAGCCTTTTTCATAAAGGTAACTTGCCACCCTTCTTGTATCTCTGTGGTTTAAAAGTTCTCTAGTAAACTTTAAATTGGAGTTTACAGTCTCTGCATTGACTGTGTATAGAATCTTTCAAAGATTTAATAAGCATTTTTTGATCAGAGGTGCAGATGATGGGGGAATTGGAGTTTGAAGCAAATAGGAAAATCTGAAGTATTATAGTAAAGGAGAAGCTGTGGGTAAATCAGTAGAAGAGGAAGCAAATGGGTTTTTCCTGTTTTTCTGGATACTGTAAATTTTTGGGATACCTTCTGAATGCTAATGTTAAAGAATATATTTGTACCTGCTTGAACAGATATATTTTTTATACTTTCTCTGTGTGTATTTCTAACTTAATCTTGGCTAAAGGTAGAAGTCTAGCTTTCAGGGTGCTGCACCTAAAAACTTCATTTCTCTGTGAGAGTATCTTATGTGATTGTCCTGGTTTCAGCCAGGATAAAGTTAACTTTCCTTGGCCTGAGAGGGAGCACAGATGGAAGGCTGGGCCCGATCAGTCATTGGAGTATTCCATATCACGTGACATCATGCTCACTATATGAAGGAGACATGTGCTCTCTCATTTTCATTTTCCGATCGGCGCAGCAGGATCTTTGGTGCAGTCAGGATCGCTGCTGGGGGTGGGCTGCATACCGGTCACTGGGCGATGAGCAACTGCATTATGTATTACCTGTTTGGACTTACTGTTGTTTTGTTACTATTACTAAACTGGGGTTTTTTTATTCAACCTAGGAATTTTTAAAAATTTTTTTTTTTTTGTCCCTCCCCTATTTCCCCTGGGGGTGGAGAAATAAATGACTAGCTGCGTGGTGATTGGCTACTGGCTGAGTTCAAACCAGGACAGTCTTTTCAACACCCAGCATGGGGCACAGGGTTTTGAGATAACAACAGATGGGATCATAATGTCAATTGCTTAGCTTCTTAAGATTTTATCACCTTATTTGCTGTACATAGTCCCCATACTGCTGCTCACCATTAGAGTTGGGTTAAGATTTTGCTTTTGCTGTACTATGTGATGATGATCTATGACATGATACAGTTGTTGATCCTAGGGCTATTTAACTGTATTTAAGAATTCCAGGAATTTCAAATATTATTGGAATCTTGACATTAACATGGTTGTTTTACTGCTAGGAGCCAGTCTATTCCTGCATGTGGTTCAGGTTTTGTTCAGGGTTAAGCAGCTATTCAAGAGTATCACCTGGAGATCTACCCAAGGTTGGACAGTTATGAGTGGCTGGGGGTGTGGAGTAACGTGGACAAGTACCTAGAACAGTGGGCACCTCCAATGTATTGGAACTTCACTCCTGAACAGGTGCAGAATTCTGAAGAACTAGTAAAATCTTTGGAAAAGTATGTTGTCACCCGGGTAATTCCAGAGAGGCACAGCTTACTGCAACATGCAGGGGCCTAGCCCATCTCTACCAAGTGCTATTAAACTGTTCACCCTCAAAAGGAAGAGAAAGGCTCTGGATCTGGTAACAGAATAACAGACACTGCAACCACTCCAAAGTCCACAATAGAAACTGCAGCCACTACAACCCTGAGGACAGACACTGCAGCGGAACAAGAGGACCAACCCAGAATAGGAGGAGGAGGAGGCAGAGCCAGTGATAGTCACCTGATCCTTTTTCCCGAGTGAGTTGAGACGTAAGAAGAGATTTCAGTTGCCATCCAGGTGAGCAACTCGTTACCTGGCTGCTGAGGTGCTGGGATAACGGGGCCGGTAGCGTGGAATTAGAGGATAGGGAGGCCAGGCAGCTGGGATCCCTGTCTAGGGAAGGGGGCATCGACAAAGCCATTGGAAAGAAGACACAAAATCTCAGTCTCTGGAGGCGACTCCTGTCAAGTGTGAGGGAGAGGTATCCCTTCAAGGAAGATTTTGTACGTCAACCAGATAAGTGAACCATTATGGAAAGAGGTATTCAATACCTGAGGGGAGCTAGCTGTGCGGGAGACAGTTTACTATGACTCAGATAATGCACAGCTCCCACAGATCCAGATGACGTCCAGTGAACCCAGCCCATCTGGAGGAAGTTTGTATAGAGCACACCATCATATGCCAGTGCAATTAGCAGTAATGGGCTGGAGAGACGAAGAGAGACCAACAGTGGATGAACTGGCTTGCTGACTATGACAATAGGAAGAAAGTTTCTCTTCCCCTCTTGTTGCAGCTGTGGAGAAATTATCTCAAGAATTCCAGCAATTTAAAGAGAACGTGTCCTACTCCCCATATGCACAGACTAGGATCTCGGCTATTAGGAGCAGTTGTTTCTCTAGTCAAGAGAACCGGTACATACCACGGGGGAACCTGTGGCATCGCCTGCATGATCATGGAGAAGACATGAAGAAATGGGATGGAGAACCTACCTACCTCCTAGAAGAGCAGGTACCTGAGTTGGAAGGAAGAGCAACTACAAAATGGGGTTGTTTTAGGAGAAATTCTGCTCTGGTTTACAATAATCAAGTGCCCAAACAGAGCAGAAGGGTTGACTTTGCTCATGATCCTATGAGAAGAACTTCTGATTTGTATCAGG
Source organism: Athene noctua (assembly GCF_965140245.1). Lineage (NCBI taxonomy): Eukaryota > Metazoa > Chordata > Aves > Strigiformes > Strigidae > Athene > Athene noctua. The sequence goes on from NC_134039.1 coordinate 22,002,100, forward strand.
AGTGAGTGACGAAGATGAGACCGAAACCTGTGAACACCACACTAACCCATTTGTCATTAGCGGGTATTATGACCAACATTAGAGGGGCTCTGCCTCCAGCCAGGCGGGAGGACAGGGACAATCAAGTTTATTGGTCCGTGTGGATTCGATGGCCTGGCACATCTGACCCCCAGCAGTATAAGGCTCTAGTGGACACTGGTGCTCAATGCACCCTAAATGCCATCAATTTTTAAAGGGGCAGAACCCATTTGTATTTCAGGAGCGACAGAGGGGTCTCAACAGCTGACTGTAGTGGAGGCTGAGGAGAGCCTAACTGGAAAAGAGTGGGGACAACACCCCATTGTGACTGGCCCAGAAGCTCCATGTATTCTTGGTATAGATTATTTCTAGAGAGGGTATTTTAAGGACCCAAAATGGTATGGGTGGGCTTCTGGTGTAGTTGCCTTGGAAACAGAAGGAATTAAACAGCTCTCTGTGTTACCTGGTCTATCAGAGGATCCTTCTTTGTGGGATTGTTGAGGGATGAAAAGCAACAGGTGCCAATTGCCACTACAGCAGTGCACCGACAGCAATACCTCACCAATCGAGACTCTGTAATCCCTATCCATAAACTGATTCGTCAGCTAGAGAGCCAAGGAGTCATCAGCAAGATGCTCTTCCCCTTTAACAGCCCTATATGTCCAGTGCGAAAGTCTAACGGAGGGTGGAGACTGACAGTGGACTATCGTGGCCTGAATGAAGTCACACCGTTGCTGAGTGCTGCTGTGCCAGACATGCTAGAACTAGAGTCCAAGGTGGCCAAGTGGTACACCACGATTGATATTGCTAAAGCATTTTTCTTCATCCCTCTGGCAGCAGAGTGCATTAGTGTGCATTAAAAATATGCTGGAGAAGACAGCCTAGGTTACTCCTGCATTGGGTAAAGGTCAACCATGCGTGGGATTACTTTTGCCCAAGGATCTGGGTGCAATTGATGGGTAATTCAGAAGGATGGAGAAATCTGATGCATGCCTCAAGGGGATTTGATTTTAGGTGAAAATAGCCAATTAGTTCAACTGCAAATAACCCTGTTATTGGAGTTGGTGCCGTGCAACATCCTCCTGACACATCCAAAACATCCTGCTCCACCAACTGAGCCAACTCCACCTCATTCCTCCAGCCTTAAAGACTGTCATGACAAATGGAACCCAAAGTTACGGACTAAATGAACTCAGTAGACATTTTGGAAGGATGGCCCATAGACTAAGGGAATGGTATCTGTGAGACCCGGGAAAGGGGTGGTGATTCCTTAGAATGTATTTGGAACCTGAGCATGATGTCAGTGGTATTGAAGAAGGGTGGAGACTGTCCTGGTTTTGGCCAGGATAGAGTTAGCTTTCCTTGGCCTGAGAGGGAGCACAGCTGGAGAGCCAGGCCTGGATCAGTCATTGGAGTATTCCGTATCATGTGATGTCATGCTCAGTGTATAAAGGAAACACGTGCTCTCTCAGTTCCCTTTTCCGATTGGCGCAGTGAGATCTTTGGTGCGGTCGGGATTGCTGTTGAGGACGGGCTGTGTACTGGTTACCAGCAGCGTAGCTGGTAATACACAATTCAGATGAGCAACTGAATTGTATGTTACCCATTTGGACTTACTGTTGTTACTGTTGTTTTGTTACTTTTACTAAGCTTGGGTGGTGGTGGTTTTTTTTTATTCAACCCACAAATTATCTTTTTTTTTGTCCCTCCCCTATTTCCCTGGGGCATCGGGAAGTAAGTGACTGGCTGTGTGGTGATTGGCTACTGGCTGAGTTCAAACCATGACACTGCTGGTCTACTGTGAGCTAGTATGAGAAAGGAGTTCTCAGTTCTTTGCCTGGGATCTTAACCAGTGGAGTACATATGTTTAGTTTAAACATCAATTGTTGACAGGTCTTTGACATGTCATTTGATTTGTCATTCATATAAGAATTAGTATCAAGTGCATTCTCTACAGGGTTAAGGGTCCCTGTTATGTATGCATTAAACAATCTCTGTAAGCTTCTGAGTTTTTCCAAGTAGCCTTTGTCATTCCATCATTCAGTACTTAGTTTAGGTATTGAAAAGGAATGAGTAAAGCTTACCAAGGAAGTTCTACAATGTGATGTGTCCAGACGTCAAAGCATTTGTAAGAGAAGATTTTATTTTTATGCCACATAATAATTAAACTGTAAGCTGCATCATTTTCTCACATCTTTTAGAGATGTCTTGTGGAACAACATGAGCATATTTGTAGAGGAATATATGTTCTTCAAAGCTTTAGAAGTAGTTGCTTAAAATTTTGAACTATATTAGACCTCGGCAAGAAAAATATTAAATCTTGACAAGAATGATTTGAGTAGTGACATGTACGTTTTAGCTATATATAGAATTAATACAACTTTCAGAGAGTAAACAGTTGGCTTTTATGAATGTCCAGTTGAACGCAAAGAACAACAGTTTTTAAGCAAAAAAATCTGCAGATTTGGTTTTAATTATAATTTATGTAATTATTATTAGGTAATAGCTAAAAGGAAAGAAGATTCTGGAAAAATAAAACTCTTGCTTCATTGGACACCAGAGGACATGTGAGTATATAGGTTTTAAATGGGGAAGGATTTACAGTGGGGTAAAGGAACTGTCATTATGTCATGCCTTTGAATATTTAAATAAAAATGTTTTTTAAAAATGCTTTTAAAAAATTGAGAAGTCTAAAAAATAATGAGGAGTGCTTTAATTGAGTTTTACTTTGGCTTTCCAGACTTTAGACTCTGATACCTGTTCAGGTAAATTTGAAGCTGTATTTTTGATGCATTTTGTCACTATGGGTATTAATTAATAAGGTTCTCTAATTATTGAATGGGGAGTTCAGGTTGGTTTTGCCAGCCATAAACATAAGGAAATTTATCACTGAGGTAAATTTGTTCTACCCACTGATTTATCCTGATCCTAAAATACTTTTAGGTACTGAAAAATGTACAATCATCAGTGTAACAGTAGAACTACGAGAATCTTTGCCTAGGTGCCACAATTTAACAGCATAATAACCACAGCTGGCTCTTTAAGGTATCCATCTCGTCTTGTTGCTTCTTTGGATTCTCCCACTGAAGCCTAGAAGACTCTTCTGGCACATTTGGCTGCTTTTTACTCTTGTTTTTTCAAAGTTCTACCTTGTTCCAAATGAGGAGACTTGTGTGTAATGCAGAACAAAGGTACTGACCTTGGGTAGGCTTGGGACATGTGAAGCAGTAAGTGTGCTTTAGAAATAATTTATCTACTTTCATGTCATCTCTTTCTTCTGAGATAAAGTAATCTATATGTAAATATTTTGATCTTAATTATATGAAAAAGTAGAATCAGTGTTTAGTTTCCACTATGGTGTAGGAGAGCAGTAGGCAGAGTAGTTTTAGGAGCTGTTTGCTCTGTTTTCTGCAAGTTTTGAGGTGATTACATTTCCTTTTAAAGGTAAGAATAATTGTAATAGAATTTATTTCTTGGATCCATGCTCCTGCATACCGATTCCTGGATCCATATTCCTGCATATAGATGAAGTTACTGGGACATTTAGTTCTCACTAAGACGAATAGCTGCATAACAAGGTAGGACATGTAGGTTTAGAGGTTTTTTCTTAAAAGGAACTTAAGTTTTACCAGGAAGATACCTCTAAATTGCTAGAATTCATTAGGTAAGGATATATTAAGTTTCAGATGAAGTAGTCATTGTTCATGCAATTAACTTTTAAAAGAAGGGGATCTCTTAGATTTGGTGCTACTTTTGAGTGATTGAGTGGGATGGTGATGCAAAGCCTTAGCATAACAGAAATTTAGCTTTGCTTTGGTGAAGTGGTTTAAACTGCTCAGTTTTGTAGTGTCCTAAATGAGTCATTGTGCAGTAGTGTGAACTTGGCAGTGTGAATATTTTATAACTTTTCTTTGCAGAGGACTAAGGTTGCTGATAAGTTATCTGCAGCAATGTTTGGCATTTTGGGGCAATTTTAAAAGTGTGTGTAGCTTTTGCTGCTCATTGCTGCACTTGTAGACTGCAAGTTTCATTTCAGCTTGGGAGAGAGTAGCCAAAAAAACTACACCTTTTACTAGAACATTTTACTTCCTTTTGAGACAGCTGGTAATACTACATTTAACAGCATTCTGAAATTATTCTTATTGAAATATTACAGATACAATTGCATTTTAAGATAAAATCATTAAAAAATCATACAGTACTCTGGGAACATGAAAAGTATTTTTTTGCTAATAGAGAGTCAAATGACTGTTTTGCTCATGAAGCTGAATACAATATTAGAGTCTCTGCATTGGAGAAGACGATTATTCGCATGTTAAGACATCCCTGATAGAATGTAGATTTGGTTGTTCAGGTCAAAGAAATAATGGGGTTTACATTGATATTTCTTGCATTTTTGTTGGTTAGGTAAAGGGTATATTTCCTGTGCTGAATGATGTAGTGTTGAAGTATTGAGTATTCGGTAGCTTCAATTTCATCTTGTTTATTACAGTTAAGAACAGCAAATGCAAGGTGTCATGGCTCATGTCATCCATCTGTTTTACACAAGTGAATGTACTCACACTTTAGAGAAGTTGAATGTAGTCATGATGATTACTTTCTGTTGTGCTAATCTGTTCATCGGCCTTTCAGATGAAGCTAGTAATAACCATCTAACTTTTTCTACACTGAGTCATCTTGAGAAGCTGTTAAACTGCTTCAGGTTATCTGTACATTAAGTATTTTTTCAGGAAAAGTAAATATTAATCTTATATCCCTCTTGTATAGAAAATGGGTTAAACTTTAAAATTATTGGGTTTAGGGCAGGAGTTTATTCTTTGTGCTAGTACTTCTTAGCTTACTGATTGTCTTTGTTTCAAATAGTCTTTGCATGTGAAAAACTTTATTTGCTGTTTGTATTGTTTTGCATCTTTAGCATATAGCTTCTATTAAAATTGTTTTCCAAGTGTTGCTTGTCAGAAAAATTATTTTGGCTTTAAAAAAGAAAAGCCCTATGTTTTTTCACCTTTCATGATCCATATCAAACCTTAGTAGATATACAGATTGGGTGTATGTCTACTGGGTGGGTTCTTACCTCCACCCCCCCTTTTTTTTTCCTGTTTATTTTTTTTTTCACCTTCATCTGAAAAGTGAGAAATATCATTGGACAAACTCTTTTTTCCTACTAGGATAGAGGTTCTCTTGTTTAATTTATTTTTTTTTTATAGCTTACCCAAAAAATGGAATTTGAGTTACAGCTAACTTTGGAAAAATAGAGTTTCAGTTTAATAATTTGTAAAAGTCTGAAATTGCATATAGTTTTGGTCAGAGAAAGGAGTGTTTCATTTAGATAGTCTTAAATGTTGGGTTTCACTTTGAAAATTGTTTCAAAATGTTGTAATTCTTAATTACAAATTTAAATTCCTCCCCAACCTGAAATTAATTTTTTTTTTTTTTTTTTTTTAAACATGACCTAGGCGCCAAAAGACTTGGTCTGAAAATAACCTTAGGGTGTTGTTGGATTAGTTTTTTGGGGAAGGGGGCAGGATGTCTTTTGTTTTGTTTTTTCCCACAGTAGTAGGAGTAAAGTAGGTCGCTTGTATGTTCTGCACAGCCTTGGTCAATGCTAACTTTTGGAAGGAGGTAGGAAAGCATGTTTTCAGTAAGACACTGATGACCTCTGCAATCCCTCTCTTAATGATGTGTTACTTGAAAACCTCATCAGGCCCTTAAAAAACCATTGTGCTTTCAGTAAAAGAAGCAAAAATGCAATAAGCCACTCTGAAGTAGGAGTGTTTGGTTTCAAAGAATTAAAGTACAAAATACAGATCAATTGTGTATGTTATCTCCAGCTCTCTTCCCCAAGTTTCACTGCAAGTGGCACTGAATCAACAATTCCCTTTAATGTGTGAAGTCATTTTATTCCATCTCACAAGAACTGTTACATATCCAAAATATTTTTTGGTGACTGCCAGTATTTCCTCAGAAGATAATCAAACAATTAACTTCAGCAAAGTTGGAGCATTTTGACATTGAAAAGTTTGAACTTGGAACAAGCAAATTAGTGTAATGAAGCTCAGTGCCTGCAGTCAGTATTTCAGCCTTTACTTACCTTTTTTGACAGCATCAAAGAATTTGATGCCTGGTAAAATAACCTCTTTTCAAAGACTGGTTTGGGGTTTGTGTTTTTTTGTTTGTGTTTTTTTTTTTTTTTCCCTGCTACCCGTTTTCATTTCAACTTGTTAAAATGGAGAATGTGGTGCCATTATTTGTATGTTTGGTTTAGTAGTATTCCAGAACAATCTAAATTCTGTTTAGTATATTTTACTCTGAGAACTTGAAAAACATTGAAGTATAATGTGTAAAGATTGGTTGTCTTTTACTCACTCCAGTGAAGATGCTTTTTAACTGGTGAAATGTGCAGATTTCTTTAAAAACTTCATATGTACTAGTTTACCACATAATTTTATGGTAAGAAAAACAGTTGATCTTTTTTGAATATTTTTATTTTATTTATTTATTCATAGTCTGCCTGATGTGTGGGTAAATGAAAGTGAGCGACATCAGTTAAAAACTAAGGTAGTTCATTTATCAAAACTACCAAAAGATACTGCCTTGCTTCTGGACCCAAACATATACAGGTAATGTCCTAATTTTGAAACTTTCTTCACTTAAATATAACCTTAAGCCTCACTTAACTTTTTGACGTTGGAAAATCAGTCTTGCTAATGCATTATATACCAGACCAGGGAGCCTCGATCCTGTCAGCGTCCAGGAGTTAAGTTCTGAGGTCTTAAGTTGTTTCAGAATTACTTAACTTCTTGAACTGAACTCTAGTTACTGAGAAACGGGGAACGTGTGTATTTACCAAGTGTATTTTACTTTTTTGTGCTTGGTGTACAGAAATTCTAGTAAAGGAGTTACATACAGTGGAATCCTGAAAGATCACTTCTGTTAAGATCACATACTGGTTTGTATACCAATTTTTCTAAAGTCCAAATTTATCTTTACATATTTTATATTCAACTGTAATACATGCAGTATTACCTTGAAATCTGTACTTGTATACAAGTACTGTTATTTTTTTAATACAAGATTCTTTAGAGGGGGACAGAAGGGGGAAGGTACATGTTACTTGTCTTTAAGCTGCATTCACATTTATGTTTTTAGGACTTCAGATTGGCTTCTAATCCATCTTGTTCTAATAATTTCCTGATTTTTTGTTGTTGTTACCCCCCCTCTTTATTAGTTTGCTCACATAATTGTCAGTACCCACAGTTCTGTGTGTGTACAGTTTTTAAAGGTAATCTGAAATGCTTAATTCATTCTCAAGTTTTTGATGTCCAAAGATACATATTTATGGACTTATATTAAAAATTCATGAAAATGGGTCAGAAAAAATAATTTTTCTGCCATAACAGAAGTTCAGAGTTCCTTTTTTTTTCATTAACATCCAGTGACCTAGAGTGTAAAGGAGTAACTAGAATGCTAATCTGAGGTCTTGTTACGGCAATGAGCCTTTCAGTTCACCTTTAATATTCAATGTACTTCACTAATCAAATTAATGAAAACTTGGTTTACAATGTGAAAATAAATCATCGTACTATATTTGCTATCTTTGTAAATATAAGTATTTAAAATACTTTAGTATATGAATTACTGATGTTAACAGTAAATCATAAAAACATTATGAGGAAATTGGGTTGTGTGTTTTAAAACTGCTTAACACATTGATTGTTTTATAATCTAATTTAGGTGTTAATCATCTTTATACTGATTGCCTTTGCAGAACTTGATAATTAGTTTGATTTGAAAAGGAAAAAATAACCTTTTAAAATAAAAATGTAATGATCTTTGGGATTAAGTCCTTGGAGAAAAATGAGCAACCCTTTCTACCTCCCCAAATAAAATTAAAGTCCCCTTGCACAATGTTGTACTAAATTTTAAGCCATATAAATTAGTGTGTGATTAAAAAGAGCTTTGGGACCAACTGTGGGAGATCAAAGAAATAAAGTTGAAGACCAAAATTTGCAAGGGAAAAGACTGGCTAAGGAAATTCAGTGACAGCTATTAATGTCGTGCCAAAGTAATGACTCCAGTAGAAACTTTGAAAAAATTATCTGAAATGTACGCTAATATGGCATTATTTAAAATGGCTTTCAGTTTTAATCAAATTAAATTAAAGTAGTTTTTATATAGTTGTAATTTCATAGTATAGCTGACTCAAATTTACATCTCAGGGTCTCTATGTAAAACTGTACTATCTTCTTTTACAGAACAATGCCCCAGAAGAGGTTGAAGAGGTAAACACCAAGCAAGTGGGGACACCTGCAGTCTTAGTCACTGACAATGGATTTAGAAATAAAGTTGCACATTAGTCAAATCCCATCCTTTTTTTTTTTTCTTAGATAAATATTTATGCTTAGTGTAAACATTCTGTGAATGAAGTTGATGCTTCCGTGGAATATATTAATATATTACTGTATATCCACATTTTCATGGAATGGTACAGTGGGAGACTGAGCAAACACTCTTCTGGCAACTTAGTGGAACAACTAAAAGGCTTTGCATGCTTGCTTCTTTAAGCTGCTTTTTTCTTTAGTGAATACAGTAGTTTATATTTGATGAAAAGAAAAAGTAACCATCACCATTTACTCACAATTCCCAGGAGAACTGTTAACAAGCTATTAGGCTTCTTGTCAATGTTAACCAAATATAACACATGCCAGACAATAAAACAGCTACCAAGGGATTATCCTGTTGCCCTTTGAATATGGTGGATAGTAATCATTCGTCATTTGTAATCTCGTGTCCTTTTGCAGATCCCTAAAATATGTTGAATTATAATGTTTAATAAACAAATGTTGATGGAATGCTTGTCTTTTCCACTCAACTATGAATACATGTAGTACGGTTTAAAGATGTTAAGAGTGTTGCAGTATGTCTGACCCTTTTCAGGAGTAGTATAGTATGTTAATGAGATCTGCTTTTATGTGATCTGTATCAATGGATGGTTTTTGAAAAACCTCTACTTAAACAGTTAGTGTTATTGGTGGTTTATTTTACTTTTTTTACCCTTTAGAATCCCCATTCACTTGTAAAGTATACTTTTTTATTTGCCCTAATGTTTTCTAGATGTAAAGAAAATGGTATTTTTTAAAAAAAATAATCTAGAAAATCAATCCTTTATGCACCAAAGTTGGCTTTGAAAAGGAAAGTAAAATCATTTTCTTGCTTAATAAGCAAGAAGCCATGGATTTTTTTAACTGACAAATAGAGATGTGTCTAACCTGTTAGTCTTTGTATGGAGACAAAAATGTTGCATATAGATAATAGGACATTGCTTGTAAATATTTCAGCAGATTTGTAATATATTTTTATATTATGAAATGTACTGTAGATGTTTTTCTAGAGGCATGAAAGTTAAAAATGTATATATTACGGTAGAAATAATATTGAAGGATATTGTAATTCACTAGTGCTGCCAGAAGAATTGTTTAAAAAAAGCACCTTCCTTAACAATAAAAAACACCTTCTTTTACATACCTAAGGGACTATATACTACTGTTAATATCTGTTATAAGAACAAAAATACATTGAACATCCTTCCCAGAAATCTTAGAGGGATGAATAGTACCCATAATTAATTCATGGCGCTCCTTTCTAATAGTGAACATGAAATTAGTTTTTTCCTTACTGTTGGAAGGAACTAATATGTAAAATTTGTATGGATATATGCAGTCAAACTGCAGAGTTAGTCCTCCTTATTGAGGAGGAATTTACTACAGTGAAACTAATAACCAGCAGTTTTTACACTAAAATTTTATTAAATAGAATAAAACTTAATGTAACCCTTTGGTTGCAGAAGTAAGCATATCCTAATATAATACAAATGCATTCTGCATTGGTACTGACACAAGAGTCTTGCTTAGCTCCAACGGGTTAAAAATGTTACTTATATACACAAAAAAAATCTTATCAAACAAATGAAGTGCAGATTAAAAGCACCACTAATATAAGATATTCTGGAATGGTTGTTTAATAAGGGTATTATTCATAAAATCTGTAGTGATGTGACTTTATTTTTGAACAAAATGCAGTGTTTTGGATTTTTTTGCTTGAGCACTTCACCTACTGCTTTTTCTGTACCTATAAAGTAATCCGTAATCTTTGTTTCTTTTTTGAATTTGTTATAAAATTGCCAAATAGAAGTGTTTCAGATATAGTTTGTATTTGTATTTTTTTAATTTTATGGCTTCATGAGTTTCTTGTAAGTCATTTATAATTGACAGATGATTGTAGACCTTGCCTGAGTATTTTTTCTAATAAAACAAAGCAAACAAACCTCATTAGCTTCAAAATTGTAAGAGTTCAATGAAGTTTTCAAAAATATAAAAATGATGCTATCTCTTTATTTCCTCTATAAGTAATAACACACGTACCTTTACAAAATGGGGAATTCATGGATTTAAGTCATGTATTGTTCATGTAAACTTTCTTTTCTTGGGTTTGAAAAACATATTATCTGATGTTCTCATGGTGCAGTGACTGCCTTGGAAGGAAAACCAGTTTAAATTAAAATCATCTGTGAACAAATGGATACATTGGAATTAATTAAACTTCCCATAGTAGTCAAAAGGTAAGTGGACTTTGGGCTGGTTTTTACCAGCTCTTATCAAAGTGAATTGCTAGAACTATCTATGCTTGAAAATTGGTTGTATTCTACAAATTATGTAATTACTTGGTGGCATTTTGTTTCAAATGACAATCATGTCTCTCTAAAGCTCTGCTTCATTTTTTGTGTGTCCCCTGATGAATTTCAGTTTTGTGGCAGTATCAGATACATGGAACTGGCACAATGTGCTGGGAGGCATTAATCGCTTTGTCCTGAAAAAAACCTTATTGTTCTGATTGTTTTTCTTGACAAGTGTTAATGGAATAATTGGCACCTCCTCGTTTGAGTAGTTCCATGTGGTTTGTTTTGGGGCATAACATAAGGTTTCCTTCTGTCTTTCTCAAGAGCGTTGTTTTTTTAGTAGGTTTTTCCAATACTTAGAGAATGCATTCCCTCCCAGCTGAGTGTTTATTTTCTTTGTAGAGAAATGTCAGAGACAAACCTGTAGTTGTTTTACCCTTCTCTGTAGTCTGTTTCCAGAGTACTTTAATGAGTAACTATATAAATGTCCTAATTCAATACTTTTTTGCTTAGAGATTCTGTATTATCTTTAACACATTACAAAAGGTGAGGAAAAGAAAATGACTAATTTTACAGTTAATGTTAAATCATGACAAAATACACTGGGGTGTATACTCCATGATGAGAGGCTGAGGGAGCTGAACAAGTTCAACCTGGAAAAGGCTTTGGGGGAACCTTAATAGCAGCCTTCCAGTACCTAAGCATTTAGCAAGAGGGTGGAGCCAAGTGCACTTAAAACTGCACAGCAGCAGTCATGAATTGAAATGGGAGTATTTTTCACTGTGAGGATAGTCAAGGGTTGGAGTAGATTACTTCCAGAGATCCCAGAAATCTCTGTCCTTGACAGTTTTCAAGGTCCAGACAAAGCCCTGAGCAACCTGGTCTGTTAGTGTTGCACTGAGCAGGAGATTGGACCAGATGCTCCCTTGAACGGTCCCTCCCAACATGAATTATTCAGTGTTTCTGGTTCGGAACTGAGTAGGCCTTCCAGCCCACATGCTCAGGAAGACATCAGCTATGTTCAGGTTAGCAAGCTGTTCATAGATCATGGCTAGAGTTGGAGCTGTTTGAAAACTGATCAGCTGTGACAGTAACTTGGATCTGGGGCTTTAGTCTACACTTGTTTTGGTCTACTATATGCTTGAACTACACTGGTATTGTCATCTTAAGGTAGATGCTGATGCTTGAGGATGTAGGTCAGAAAAGGGCGTGAGATGGTATATTTATTCCTTCTGGTGTTGGGTGACACCACACAAGCTTTTCAGAGATCCCAAATGTGTTTGTGGGCATCTTGGGTACTTCTGGAACACCTTTAAAGAGGAAATGCTGAATCAAGTTCTTTGAAAGACACTTTTGGGGAGTTGCAATGCACACAAATATCTGTGCCCAAAATCACCAGTCCTTTTCAAATGCATTGACTTGAATTTTACAGTTTTCTAAAGCTGAGTAACAGGATTTTTGGGTGAGGAGTGCTGGTCTGGAAATGAAGAACATCTCTGCCTTTCGCTTAAGTGGATGGAAATTCTTGTCTAGGAAGACTTCCTAGCATTTGGGCATAGCATACAGCTGATTGTTTGATACTAGATCTCATTCTGTCTACTAAAGCGCTTTAACAGATGGAGCAGAAACACATCAGTTCTTTTCTAATACTTACATTGCATACAAGTTTCTCTGAAGTTACCGTGATTTTCAGATTTTGTCTAAATTGCATAGTAAGCAACATTGTGTATTTTTATTGACTTCTATATTCAATTAATTGTCAGTAGTTTCCAATTTAAATTACATATTAAATTTGGAATAGTTTCATTTGGGAACAAAGAGGTTGATTATGTTAAATTCCTATTATTAAAAACACTGCAGATTTAAAGTGGTTGATTTCTGTTCCTTTCAGCTAAAATGCAGTATATGAATTGGTTATTGTAGAAAACCAGTCATATTTAATACTTCAGTCTGAAATTGATGATAGAGCCTTACTTAAGGCTTTCTTGCCTTGATGTTTTAAACTTGCATATGAACCTATTGTAAGTATTTCTCTTGTCACATTAACATGACAAATACAACAGGAAAAAAAAATCTCATGAGGAAAGTTGGCTTTTAAAAAAGCATCTGAATCTGGTTTCTTCTAGTAATTTTCTGTAAGTTGTTAAGTAGACATTCTGTGAATGGCTCCTATATGCACATGGCTCTGAAAGTAAAATAAATAGATTGATCTCTAAAACAAGGTATTCTAAACAAAACATTCCAGCAGCAGCAGATGGTCTTAACATCACATGGGTTTCCTTAGTCTAGTAAAGATGCCCTTAGATCTGTTAGTTATCCTGTTTACTTATTCCAAGCAAAGAATACTCTTAGGAAACTATGGTGCTTCAACTCTTAATAAAAATTTCTGAAGTGCATCTTTTGGGGGAAAAAAGCCCCACCTGCACTACTATTTTGAGCAATATAATGGAAAGAATATTTTAAAATCAAGAATATCCATTTGTTCATGCCTTTTCAATAAGACGCCTTTCTCTAAAAGTCTACATGCAATTATATAAACGGAATTGAGATTAAAAGAACAAATACTCATATTAATACAGTTTATAGTGCTTATAATGAGAAGAATTGGATATAAATACTAGAGAGATGAATCAGAGAAGAATTATTACAGTGCTGAAGGGCTTCACTAATGTAATTTCTTATATATTTTTTCTAACCTAGAATTCTAAGTAAAATCCAACCAACAATAAAATCTCATACTCCTGGAAGGTTAGGATTTTTTTCAACCATCTGTTCTGTTATGTTTCGCTGAATATAGGCGACAAACTAGAAAATATAAATATTGATATGCTGTCAAATCTCAGGTTGTCTCTCGGGGGAGGGGGAGGAACCAAAGATTAGTGTTTCGTATTTAAAGCAGAACATTGGTTCCAGGAGGCAGGAGCTGTGAATTTACTATTTCCAAATAAGAAACTGGTGATGAGTGTAGACCAGTGTTGCAACCTGTATTTTTGGATTTTGACTGGAAATGGCAATACTGAGAATTGGCTTTACTACTGTATTACAGCAGCTGCCCTTTCAGTGAAAAATTATCCTCAGACTATATGTCCATGTGTCTTAATTTTTATACTACAGTATACAGTACTCTGTACAGTAACATACACAGTATGTATATTTGGGCTTTGATTTATCAAAATCATCTAATCACTGCTTTGTATTTTTCTTCATTTTAATTAAATATAGTTGGGATACTGTTGTCTGCCCCCTAATACTTTGTAATCCTTATATTTTAACCAACTTGCTTATGTTTTCTGTCCAGTACTTTCCATGCTAATCCATTTTCACTAAATTATAGCACACAATAGTACAAGTACAGAGATTGACCAAAGTTCCACATGTACCCATAATTTTTTGTGCCCTAATTTTTTAAAACATGTCTTGCACCCTCATCTTAAAGGATGTTTATCTGTAACTTCTTAAATTATTTAAAAACACATACCAATTAGAATATGGCATCTTACCATCATTTTCAGGAATGATAGCAGAATTGGGAGTTATTTGTTGATATCCACAAGGCTCATTGTGCTTAGCTGTTCTGTTGGAGCTAGTAGAGTAACTTGGATTAGTAGCATTATGTTGTCTTTCATGCAGACTTGGAACAAGCAGGGAAGAAGGAGATGCTACTTATGAGTTTGGTAGCTAGTAAAGATTGAGAGGTAGTAATACTATGCTCAGCTCTAGGCTGGAAAGAACTGTGATCTAGATACATCTTCTAAGGTTCTATGCTTAATCTTTTTCTTTTCTGTTTTCTAGTATTTTATGGCAAAAAGAAAAGCAGTGTTGTGCTCCAGTGCTGTTTTGATGTCAGCTGTACATCAAGTTTCTCATTTATTTCCACTTCTCTCCTATATACATACTTGCACTTTAATCTCAAATTCTTTTCTGGAGAAAAGTTAAAATCAATGTCTTTGATGTCACAATGTAACTTCAGTAGAATAAAGAAATATAGTTCTAACTGTAAAGAGAATAAAATTGTGTTGATTTTGTACTAAAAGTGGGTTGTTGGTTGATGGCCTGTGATGGGTAAGTTCAACTCTTGCAATTTGTGAAGATTAATACACGGTGATTTATGCTATATTATTTGTTTTTACTAATCCTAAAAATGGCCCTTTTCACTTGTGTAAATCCTCCTTGGTAGTAGAGTAACAAATAGTAAGTAATATGATAAATCTGTTTACTTCATCCCAGATGAGAAATAATTGCTGATCTGCATACCCTTGGGTTGGCTTGCTTACAGAATATTTGAGTACTATCTACTGGATATTCTTCAAAAGTGTTGTTATATTTTAATATCCTTTTGTCTTAGTATTTTGCCTGTGTTTGTAGTCTCAGTGCGGGGATATAAGATCCCCCTCATGTACTGTAAAGAACTGCCTCTGATTTGAGAGTCAGTAGCCCTTCTGACTAACAAATGGAGCAAGGAAATGTATGATGGTTTGTTTGGTGGGTTTTTTTGGTTTATGCTTGGTTTTGGAGGGGGTGGGTTGTTTCTCTTGGGTATTTGGGGGGGGGGGGGGGGTGTGTTGTTTGGTATTTTGTTTTTTTTAAATTAAGTGTACAGTTGCTTTGTATTTAAGGAGAATGTTTACTGTATTAAGGAGGTAGGTGAACCTGAATGAAAATATTCCTCCTTCTGTAATGCTTGCTTGTGAGAACAGCTGTTTTCAATGTCCAGGAAAAGGCATAAAGGATGTTTCACTGTAAGTTTCAAATGGACTTAAGAAATATTTGAATGCTAGTAAAACACAACTTTACAGTCAAAATCTGATTCCATAATAGTACTAGATATTTAGTGTCACTGACCAAACTCAGAGATCTCCTTTGAATGTCATTGCTCAGTCAGAATTTTTAGTTTGTTCTATCCATGTTATGTCTAAACTCACATAGCTCAGCAAGATTTGTACAGGCATATGGAGTCTGACCAGTGCCTCGTTGACTTTAGAAGGACTTCATTATGAATATTTAATTTGTCTACCTCTTCAAATCCTATGTCTGAAAACCAGATTGTGAAATCAGGGGAAATGGAACATGATGTTTATAATTTAAGCCAAAATGCTCAATGTGAGCCACTTAAACATGTCTAGGCACTGAAATATATGTTTAGATTTACATAATTTCAAGGCCAAAAAATAAGTAAATATGTTGTTTTGGGAGCAAAGCATTGGAATGTGAGATTAAAGACTGTCCTTAAGCAAGAAAGCATTTTACACAGTTTTAATTTTAAACACTTTCTAGTGAATATGAGGCAGGGGCTTGGACCCTGCTTGCTTTTCTTTCTTTGTCATAAATATTCTCTCCTAGAGCATGGAAAATATGTCAATTACACTTAAAACAGTGTTTATTGCACAGCAGATGTGTGCATATAGCAACTGTAGCTGAAAGCCAAAGTACTTAATTAGCAGTTGCCTGCAGCTGGATTCTTTCTTTTTAAACAAGTGGGGAGGTGGGGAAACATAAAAGGATGTCAGGAGACATTCTGCTGACAGTGAGCAAGTTCATGTGTAATTACTTACTAAAAATTTTGCTGTGCATCCATACTCGGAGCCATCATGTGGGATTACAGCATTTTTTGTGCTGTGCAGTCACCTATGAATTTCATGGCCTCACTGACCAGATACAAGTGCTGCCTTATTCAAATAACATTTGATTGGGTTGTATAGCCTTAAGAAAGTAGGATAATAGTTAGGAAGATTATTTTTTTTTTAATAGTCTTGTGCTCATCTGTTTCATTGTAGCAGTTCCCTCTGCAGTTGTTAAGTGTTTGACATTGATTTGAAGGCTGGGGATTTATGTGACAGTCCAATCTCAGTCTGGAAATACCTTCCTCATGGGTAAAACTGACTGGATTTGCTTGCTCACTCATTATATACATAGTGTTTAAAGTTATAACATAAGCTGCGTAGGGCAAATCTATTGTGGCAGTAATTTTTTTGCATGTTTTACTTCTCAGTGACTAGTTAGTAATAGCTTTTGAAATGAACAGATGAGGCTAAAAGTTGAATGTATGCTGTAAAAATTTCAGAGAGCTGGTTTTGGGGTGAAAGGTGGCCTCTTGTCTTAAACTGCATTTATTGTACAGAAGTGAATTATTGTGGAGGAAAAGTGTAAAGCAAAACCTTTATCTTAGCTAATGCCTCATCTGTATAGTGTACTACAAGCTGTACAAACTGCACATTGTAGTTTCTGGTTTATTTATGTCCTTGGAGTCATCTGCCTTTTTTTTTTCCCTCAGCTAATATATTTGTTATAATATATTTGTTTTAATCTTAGAAGGTATTTCATAGTTTAGTGACTATTACATGCATTCCAACAGGAGCTGATTTCAGCAATAGAAGATACAAAGATATTTTAAGCTGGTAGATGGTAAATAAATGTCAAGACATGCAGCCATTGTGCAGTTTACAGAAAGTGTAAGTGATGTTCCTGTCCTACCCCGCTGTTCTCCGAGATGCTAGAATTCCATGCGTCACAGCATATGTTTCCATTGTATGTGCATCTCGGGTACAAATTTAATTTCATAGCAATCTGTAACCAAAAGGTGGCAGCAATCTACCACACTATGCATAAATACCGGTTGGTGATATTACTTAAGATATTTAGTTGCTTTTCTAAACTACTCTCCTTAGGTGCGATTTGTTGCCTTTGTTGATATAGGAAGGAATTATGTATTGTTTCAACTGACTTACTGGTTGGTCTGCATCTCTCAGATGGTGCAGTGAATAGAAATTGCATTCTCTTTTATAAAACTGACTAATAAAAGTAAAAGTGCTTTAAAGTAATGTTTTGTTTTATTAGCCAAGTACTGAAAAGATTTAATATTATCAAATTCTGTAAAATATGGCAGGGTAATTATGGTACTTGGTCACTTTCTACTCTAACTTTTCTTTCCCACTGATGCCCAAGATTGCACTTTTGACAACCTGATTATTTTCCTAAAGAGGCACGATGGGAAATATGCTTATAGAATTCTGTATTTATTAAGTTGCTTATCAAAATTATTTGTTTAGATAATCAGAGTAAAGGGGTTTTTTTTCTGTGTTTTCTCCTCCCATAAGTAAAAAATCTCACAATCACAGCATGGATTTAAAAAAATCAAACAAAAAACCCCAACACAACAAAAAACCCAAACAAGCTAACTTTAAGTTCCTGCCAATTGCAAACCCTTTCAGATTAGTATTCATTTTGGGTAAAAACACTGCTAGAATCAGGATCATGGGGTTTTTTGTATTTGTTTTTTGGGAAAAAAGTTTTTGTCTGTAAAATGAGTAGTCCCATACAAGGCAGGGTTAAAGCAAACTTCCTAAACTCAGAGCTGCAGTTGCCCTCAAAATTGTCCAATAGCAGCATTGAAATGATAGCAGCAAGATGTACCAAACCTCTTTCTGTGCTGGTATTTATAGAATTTCTCTGAAGAAACCCTTTTTTCCAAAAAGTGGTGTTGGTTTGCTTTCTACTGTATTTCTTCAATGGTATGAGATCTCTGATGGCTTTTGATGCTTGATAATGCAACATAGTTCTGTTCCCAGTAAGGAAAGGAGTTAGTTTGCATTGATCCAGGAGTGGTGTATGATAATGCAATAAACACAGAGCTGTTGACATAGTGTCTTTCTTGCTAATGCTTAAAGTCTGAAATTTTAAGCTGTCATCTCAGAAACTATCTTGCATGGCCAGATGCGGAAGAGCACAGCAGTGAATGGGCTGTACTCCAAACCTAGCCCAGGAGTTGTAGAACCTGAGCTTTATCTCATAGCAAACCTTTTGGTTGCAGTTCTCTTTCGTTCATTCAGCAGTTGTCTGGAAGGTGACCAGCTTCTGATCACCCTCTATTGTAGCTTTCTAGGGATTTCAGTAATGTCATGATCAAGTTTCTGGTGTGCTGTACTCATGGTTGTAGTCCTGGGTTCTTTGCAGCCTAAGCTAAAGATCAGTACATCATGTATACTTGGCTCATAATTTCCAATTTCTAGTCACAATGCTGAAGACTGAAAACATGTGAATAGATTAATGGCAGATAAGTCTTGACACAAAGGCGCTTTGACGTGGACTTAAATCCCACTATTGCTATGGCAAGGACTTGCAAGGAGTGGGTGGTAAGATGGCAGTTTCTTACACAGCCTCTTCTCTTTCTTTATGAAAATTCAGTTCTTTATTTGATGGTGAATAAACATCAGTTTGTGGGTTTGGGGCAAGCACATTGGCTATGTAAGAATTTGTTGAGCCACATTCAGTGTTACCGTTCAACTCAGTAGCCACACAAAATGTGTGCAAAATGCTGCCAAAGCAGAAATATAGAATTTTTGTACTTTTTCTGCCATGATGTGGAAGGCAATGGATGATTAACAGGATCAAGCTAGAAATAATAATGGGATAGTCATAAATGAGTCACAGTTGAAAATTTGATTCAGATTATTTTCTTTTCAGTGATTTAAAGCTGTCTTTTTTTCTTCCTTGGCCCCATCTGTTTGTGCAAGTAAGTTGTTTTCTAATGATCCAGGTGGTTTTCAGTTCTTGTGTTAGCAGAGTGCTCATCAGAAGTTACAGAAGAAATCAGATTGTATTTTGTTTGAAATCTGTGATGCAAGTTTTTTTTCTATTTCTAAAACCTGTCTAGTCAACATCGTTGCCGAAGCGTAAGGTGCATTTACTCTGTGTAGTTCCCCTCTCTGCACCAACAGTAGTGACATCACCAAATAATCTTTACGTTTTAAAAAACTGTTTTTGTAACTTGGGTAGCTATTGTGTAACCCTGAAGCACCTCCCGAATGTAAGTACACAAGCAAATGCTGAGTAACTAAGTCATTACTTGCATGTGTATCACAAAGCCTAATGTAATTTCATGTAAGTGGTGATTTGAGTCATAATTAAGTGTGTTTCCATGGTCCTTAACGATGTGTTTTGTATGATGTAATGTTGACTTTATAGTGAGATCTATTTTGTTGTAGTTTGCACAGCTAAAAGGAGGACAATAATCCTATTTTTCTTTTAACAAACAAATCAAGTGGTTGATGTGTGATGTACACATGATGGTAATCTGGCAGGCAGTGGTGAGTAGGTCACTAAATGCTGCCTGTTTAAGAAAGGTACAGGCTTTCATGGAGCTTAGGAAACGGTCTTGAAGCTACAAGTCAATTATTGGTCTATCTTTTTTGTACATTGTCACCATTTGTTTTCAATTATGGATGACTTTTTCCAAAGCTGGTTTCATTCCAAGAAGTGCCTAAGCATGAGGTCAGTGAGGAGAAACGATTGCTTAGGCAGGTTTTATCTTTCCAGTGGTTAATTTATCACTTCTGTAAATAAAAGACAATCTGGGCTCTGCATTCTTTTATATTTCATTGTTAAAATCCTGCTATGCCAAAGAGTAGAGATGGGCAAGATATTCTGCAGTCCTATATAGAACAGAATTGCCAAGTGATAATCCCGTTTTTATTCCAGATGGATGAGGTGATCCATTTCATATCCACCATAATTACAGTTTATGAAGCAGCCAACACAATACACAAGCTGCCATCTGCACTTCATCAGTTTCTTTTATAATAAGAGACAAAGTTTTAGCTGTCATTTGTACTGATGATGTGTGTTATGAGTGATTGTAAATATTAAAAGTAAAAATCCAAAAGTCAGTATGTCTTTCTGTACTTGCATGCACTTCCTTCATCTTTCCCCCTTTGAAGATCAGTTGGCTTCAGTTTGGGGGCTTTTTTGGTATCTTACCACAAAAGAAGCTGTGCTGTTTTCTCACAGAAAAGGGGCACCCACAGGAAAGGAACAAATGATTTGCAGGTAAAAAGCATAAAAGGTGGCCTGACATTGATGGTTTACTTCCATGCCGACCTTCATTACATTTCCAGTGCTAAAGCATCTTCCCTATCTGGAGGCTTTTCAGGACAAATCTTGGGGAGCAGTGGAAGGGAGATGGAGGAGAACAGTGAAAACAATATGCACCCTCCATTGCTCTCTGGCACTTTCTTCTTCAGAGGTAGCCATAACTTACACTACCACTACTCCAAATTTTTCCATGTGTGTGTTTCACTGCTGCTTCAGTACTCCACATGTCTTCAGACTCCCTTTCTGTTTCGCTCAGCTGTGCTGTGACTTTCCCAGACAGCAGTGACAGCAAAGGATTTGGAGGCAAGAGACCTGGGTTCTGTTCCTGCTTGGTTTAGTAAATTTAATGTCAATAGTTGCATATCCTTTCCTGTTTTGGCAATTATAGGGACAGTTCACCTAAGCATGGAAAGTTGATATTCTGTCCAAATGATGACTGAGCAAAAGCATGAAGATTTGGTCCTGAGATCAACATCGCAAAGTAAAAATGGGGGGGGGGGAAAGAGTGAGTGAATATGCTGCTTGCAACCTTCTTTATAACTGCTTGAAACAGTAATTCTGCTGATGAATAGTGAATATAAAAATGTTTTTTCAAGCATCCAAAGTTATTTTTCTGTTGTTCCATTCCAGCACAAGTTTTATACTATAAACACCAGAAAGGGTCCCTGCTGCTTTTTAAAAGTGTTACCAAAAAGGAGCCATGCTTACAAGTGTTGAAATACAACAAAAGTGTGATATAGCGGATTTTTGTGCAAGAAACTACTTAATTGATGCACAATTGACTTCAGAAATCTCTCAAATTGAGATCCAACACTTTAGTATTGTTGAGATTGTCTACATCTGATAATTTATATCTTCATTGATTAGCCTATGCAGTTTTCCCCCTAATTTTCTAAAATGTTTTGATGAAGGAAAACCCATTTAGTCTAAGCCTCCCACAAGTGTTTAGTTTCAAACCAGTTTTATCAAGGTGCAACTAGAGGAACTTCTGTGTTATTCAGAGAAAGAGGTATAACATGTACCTTTTGTGTTACACAAGATCAACTATCTTAACTGTTCTAGTTAACCTAATTGTACCTGAAGAAAATTAAAGTCTAATCACTGAGTACTTAGTGAGAAATCGCTGAAATGGTAGTCTCTAAAGATGGAGCTGTTCTAGTGCATCTGGATCTGGAAGAGTGAATTTGCCCAAAAACTTGCACTGGCCTGAGAAGTGAATTCCTGCTAGTCACCTTTCTGCAGTGACACTAGGTATTTCTTCAGCTGGATGTATGTTAGAAAGAACATCAAGCTTGACTGAAAAGTGACTGGGATAGATATGCCTTTGTGCTTACATTTGTAGGCAAGTTTTGACTTGTATTGGTGTGTTGTAAAACTTTTGTGCAGACAGGCTCTTGCTTTCTCAGTATAATGATAGCTTATAGTTCAAATGTATTAAACCATACAATATTTGATGTCTGTTAGTCCAGATGCTGTAAATTTTTCAAAAACAAGGGACACTTTTAGAGTTAAGGGGAGAAACAGAAAAGGGCTAGAGCCTGAAGAAGTCTCTCATCACTGAGGGGGAAAAAGTGCCCACAAAACATATTAAAATAGAAAACTATTTTCCTAGTAATGCCTCAGTCTGCCTCTTGTTTGCCCTACTATTCAGGGGACTCTTAGTTACCTTTGTATGAGCTTTTGGGCTCTGGCATGATCGGTCATTTTCCTACATTCCTGTCCTGTTTAATACTGTTAGATAAACGACCCCAAATGACTCCAGTCTTCTGGACCTTTTTCACTATTATTAGCAAGGTTCCATGAGAAATACAGGGGCTGTTGCATTAAGCAAGTCTTTCAGTAAACACAAATGACCAGAAAGTCCTGTTTCACCAACATCAAGTACAGGGTGTCTAGCGCTGATGCTTGAGTTAGCTGTACTAGAATTTCTAAACTAACAAAGTGTTCACTGTGTTAATACTGTTTTATCAGGCAGCTGCCTTTGAGATGATTATGTGAAAGGAAAAATTTTGTCAGTTTTCTTCAGTTCAGGCTTTGTTTTCCAGCCCCAAGATAGTGATAGATTAACTAGTCTGAAGTGTGTGTGTGTGTGAATAAAAGACAGCAGGCTCTAACACAAGAGTAAGGGTACATTTAATAATGATCAGCAGACTGCTGATTGTTATAGCAATAAAATACGAGGCATTGGAAATTGTATCTGCCTGTAGTATAGAACCAAACCACAAGGTCATATAAGGTTTGGAACCAGGTTGCAAAAGAGCTAATACAGAAACTACGTTTAAACATACTGCTAGTCCTGTGATAAATGTATGTCTCTCCCTCTGAATGATACTTGTCTTGATTGCACTGAAAGTATATATGTAAGCAGAACACACAACTTGTTTCCTTGTGTCTAGGTTCTTAAAAGATGATACAATGCTTAGTGCCCAGGCTGCAGATTAGAAGGCCCCAGGTTTCATTTTCTGTCTTAATGTTAATTAGGCTGGTTTTGGTACTCAAACTAGCTGCTTGGCTGTGCTGGCTACTGCGTTCTTATTATTCTTCTGACGGCTTGGTATGAAGAACCACTTCTGACACCTCAGCTGTTACCAGAGGTTTGGTAACTTCATTGATGTTGCACCCTAAGTTTTGTTGGGTATATGTTTATTTTTCTCTTTCAGGATTCGCTGATTTCCAAATGCAGTCTTCACTGTAACCAGGAACTTGGTGCTTAGCTGAACCTAATTAGTAATGTGTTCTTCTGCTTACTTTGTCTGCATGCCAGATGATGTAGTTGTATTCATGGCATATCTACGTGATCAGAGTGTTGGTACAGAGTACATGCAGTTAGACTGCATGTCCTTAATGAAAATTCCTTACAGAATATCATCAAATGACTTAACTTGCCTTGCCATTACTTCCCTATGTCATCTCCTTCAAATCTGGTTTCTTGTCTAGTGTACATGTTTAAGACTCTGGATTCATCAAAAATTATTGTCCCCTTTCAACTGGTTTTCTTCCTTGTTTAGTCTGAAAAAAAAAATTTCTGCAGTAAGATTAAGTGGGTTTTGAACATGTAGTCACAATAATCATGCCTACATACAATTCATATAGCTAATTCATATTTTGTACACCTGACCTTATGACAAAAATCAAGCTCTGTAACTGGTCATTTTATTGTAGACAAATTATAGAGACCTATACGCAGGATATTGCCAGAAATGGATAAAATATGAGGCCTTAGTTAGATGTCACTTCAATGTCTTTGAAGTCAAGAGTTAAACTGAGGATGAGTGTTTTCGGGTAGATGGGTTTCATGATCCCCCAATGAAATAGTGTTATGCATTATTTAAATTATCAGATGTGCTCTAGTATACTATTGGGATTTCTAAAACAGCCATAAATCCTTAAAACTGCAAACAAAGCTGCCTAGGGTCTCTTAAGCTTTATTTTGCACTATAAGATAGTTGATAGAGAACAGGATATTCTATATATTTTGTATTTATTTACACATAACACTGAACATACTTATTATACAGAATGTATATACTGCACTTATCAGTGTCTCTTCAGCATTTTGGCTGATTGCTATGTATGTCATGATATGGATAAATTTTTAAGAAAATGAGAAATTAAAAAAATTATAGTTAAAACTGCACACTGCAGCGGTGTCAGCTGTGCTACAAAGGAAAAGCAAATCATTCATGTTTGACTTTTCTTTCATATTCCTCATTTCTTAGGGGTTTGTTTTTTTGTGGGTTTTTTTTTTTTTTTAAGACTAGTTTAGTGTAAACATTTTATGTACTGCTGGTGCTCCTAGGACAGGTCTGTTCCTACGTATGATAACTGTAACACGTTTTTAGAAATGGTAGTCAATGGCTGCCTAATTTGTTGTGAAGCCTCTTGCATGAAAACTTCATTTACTTAAGTTTTCCTTTCTTCATCTGTCTACCTAGTTGCTTTAGTAGAGCTACAAGATGTAATTGTGTGTCAGACTGCTCAACCCCATCCTAGGTATAACGCTAGGTATATTTTTTTTCTGGTGGATTTCCACAAATTTGATTTTTATGATTTTTGTTTGAGGGAAGATGATACATAACCCAAAGAGCATGAAGGGAATGTCCTGATCTTTCTAGTAAAGTTTATGTGAACAGAAGCCTCAGCAACCAAATTCTGTGCAGCTTCATTGGTGACTTTAAATGTAAGCTGTTGGTTGATGTAACTTTATTTATAGCAGCTGATTTTTTTTTGTAACCAGGTATTTTTGTATATTTGTGTGGAGGAGGGGCTTTCTCATAGGCACCTGAGACGTGACCTGAAATGAGACCTCTGGGTAGGCCAGCATCTGTTGAACACAGATCTTCAGAGGATTGTGTCAGTGTGGAAGACAAGGAAGTGCACAAGTGGAAGGGGAGGTGGAAGTTAAATCCATTAGCATTATCTCTCTGGTAGACAAGCAGCTGAAAGCAATGTTGATGGTCAGTAGACAAGGTTGCCTTCAGATCAGGGGTACAGGTGAAAATGTGTAATTGGCAGTCTTATGGTATTTAGTCTCACATGAGTTCATATAAGAAATTGTATGTAATCCTGAGGATTGCTGTTATAAATCCCACTTAATTTGCAAAATCAAACTCTGAACATTAGATCTGTTGTTCCTATTTTACCTGAATAAACTTAATCCCTCTGGTGCAATGCACTGAGATTTGGTTTTGGTTTACAATGTTACAAACAGTTTTTAGCTGTACAGTGATAGTAAGAGATAGGTGAGCCTGTAGCCCTACAGTTTTAAATGTGCTCCAGTTAAGCTTTGTAATTAGAACTACAAGAAGGATATTACTGCTTTTGTTCCTAAAATGATGCATGATATTTTTTTTTTTTAAATGTATTTCTAGTTATAGGTGAGACATCAGTGGAGAACTGAGTGTTTAGGACTCTTGGTTATGTTCTAGGCTTTGGGAATAGGGTGTGGTATAGTTTCCAGCAAAAATTGCATGTGACCATAGACAAGCTTTTAAGCTGTGAATTTTGTTCTGTATGTGTCTTGGGGATGCTTTGACTTTATGCGGTCAAATTGCAGGTGTAGTTTGTTCTAGGGAGAAGTACAGCCCTTGTTCAAATAACTGTGATGAGGAAATGCGAAAGCTCTACCTGCAGTCTGAGGATAAGGTAAAAGGACAGGATTATTGCAGCTTTTGGCACTTCCCCTCAGCAACAGCCATTTTTCTGGAAAGTGGATGTCAGCAGAAGAAGGGGTCTTAAAAAATTTTCTTTCTTTTACAGAAGATGCCAGGTGTTTGACACTTGGCAAATCTGTAGTCACTGCAGATCTGTAGTGGGGAGCAGGAGACTGTCCTGGACAATATTATTGTAGGCTTGGATGTTTCCAACAATGGGAGGGGAGGAAGTAGTGCCAAACTGAATCAAAATGCACTTGGAGTATGGAGTGCCCAAAGCAAGTTTAATTTTCAATGGCTTCTTTCATTCAGCTCCTTCCCTCTTGAGCACTTAACTTGCTTTTACTCTTGCTTATATTCTCTTTCTTTACCCTATCTTTTTGGGAACTATATTCAGTTTTCATAAGCATGATTTAGTGTTTTTCACTGTCAGAAAAGAGAAGCTGGTTTATGAATTGGACCACCCAAGTGTGGACTAATATGTCAAATAGGATTTTGCAGGAGGTCTGGGCTTGCTGCTTTTATTTATTTATTTATAGTTTTGGAGGTGAGTATAATTCCAAGGAGATTGCCAAAGCTCTGTGGAATGGGGAGTTTATTTCAGTTCACCTCCAGCTAATGGATGCAAGCCCAAGAGCTTCAGTTGCTTTTGGTCCAACTGTGACTCCAGTTGTTTTTCTTTCAGTCTAGGAATTTTTTTTAAAGCATCTCGATGACAATGGTACCTCTGTTTCATTCTAACAGGACATGCCAATAATTCCATTCTTCAGATGCACATAGGAGGCTTTTCAAGAAAAATAGTTATTCAAGTAGAAGTCAGTGTGGATCTCCTGGTAGTTGTGCAGAAGCCCAGCTGCAGTGGTGTTGTAGTCTTCTGAATACTGACATCCTTTGGAGCACACTGTGCTTCTGTTCAGGATCTGTGACCTTTATTAAGTTTGATCCTAGCACTCTTGACAAGAATATCAAAGCTGGAGTGTCTCTCATCTGCTGCTGTTATGCTGTTACGTTTCGTCCTCAAGCTTCTTATGAATTTTTGGGGGGTTTGGGTTATTTTAAACTTCAGGTGCTCCAAAAAAAACAGAGGGGAGCAGAGAATGAGATACTCTATATACTAGAGACTGGTAGGGTGGGTGTAATCCACCCAATTTAAACTTTATTCATTGTGCAAAGGTTCTTAAACCTTAGTCAGAGAACACCCCTTCTGTCTCAGAAAATGAAACATCCATCACAAGTAGTCAACCTGGTTAGTTACTAAACTGTACCCAAAAATTTTGCTGTAATGCTCAAAATAGCATGTCTGGTAGCAGTCAAATTCCACAAAGACTCATGCAAGATCAGAAAAGAACCTCAACCAAATCGTTACATTCTCCTATGTGCTCTCCCAGGCTAACCAGCAGTTTGTACACTAGTTCTCTACTTGAACAAAAAGGGTCTGCTATTCCTGTTTGTGTTGCTACAGTGTCTAGAGAAAAGGCAAATATTTGTAACAAATGCTGCAATGAACAATGACTCCAACTGTAGCTACAGCAGTCAACTGGCGGGTGGCAATCACCTACCTAAATATAGGCATTTGGTATGCTTTCTAAACTATAGGTTATTTGCACAGAGCTAGCAGAGATGATGCAGATCTTACGGAAGACCTTGCTCCTGTAGCAATAGCTGCAAAACAGGTGGGTCATGCTACAATGTCTAGAAGTCCATGAGACACATGAATTTTGCCACCTAAAATACTCCCCTGATAACATCTAGGTTTAAAAGGAAAAAATACAGCTGAAAATGGAGGCGCGCTCTTCTAGGGACAGAAGTCTTACTCGTCTGATGAACGAGATGCTTCCCATGTTGAATAACTTGAAGGCAGTACTGAAAGTGTTGCCTCTATGCTGTTGGGTATTGGTCCTCAGGAGGACATAGAATAATGTATTCTACCTATCACTTCCCAAATAAGGAATGACCACTCATCCTTTCTTTCTCTCTGTTCTGCTCTCTGTATACTAGTCTCTTTCTAAAGGCAATAGGTGTAATGTGGGGTGTTTGAGAAGCCCATCAAGGTCATGTCAGAGCTGATCTGGAAACATTACCTGTTCTCCCTCATATGGGAAGAAGTAGACAGTTCTACTCAACTACCTTCTTTCTTCCATGCTCTGGAGGAGTCTCGTTCTTTTCCTTCTGCTTTTTAAAGATGTTATCCTCAAAACAGAGATTTCACAGAAGGAGATTAAGTATATATACGTGTTTGTATGTATATAAATTTATATATGTGACTGA
The DNA here is from genome assembly GCF_965140245.1 of Athene noctua. Lineage (NCBI taxonomy): Eukaryota > Metazoa > Chordata > Aves > Strigiformes > Strigidae > Athene > Athene noctua. Next base: position 22,030,081 of record NC_134039.1, read on the forward strand.
ATATATATATATGTAAAGGAGCAACCTCATGTTGTGTATCCTCAGGACTTTTTTTTAAATTCTGAACTTGCAGGAAATGCATATGCTTTTACAATGACACAGCCGAAACTCACCAGAGAGCAAAATTATAACACATGTCTACCTGTGCCTACATTACAATATGAAACTAAATAAACCTCACCTCTGTTGAATTTGTGTTCTCGGGTGGTGCCTAAGTTGAGAAGACACTTCTCTCATCTGTTACAGCTCCTTCTCTGTTCATTCACCCGATATCCTTCCAAAAGAAACCAGTATGAGGGGGGGAGCAGTGAATAATCATAGAAATAGGAAATGGTTTGGGTTGAAAGGGACCTTAAAGATCATCTAGTTCCACCCCCATGCCACAGACAGGGACACCTTCCACTAGCCCAGGTTGCTCAAAGCCCCATCCAACCTGGCCTTGAACCCTTCCAGGGAGGGGACATCTACAGCTTCTCTGGGCAACCTGTTACAGTGCCTCACCACTCTCACAGTAAAGAATTTCTTCCTTATATCTACTTTAAATCTACCCTCTGTCAGTTTAAAACTGTTACCTCTTGTCCTATCGCTACATTCCCTGCAGTATAATGCATACTTGTATAATGCACACTTGGACCTTGACTCTCCAAGAGTCAGTTAAGACTTGTGAATTTCCCCAGACCTGAGCAACGGGAACCTCCTGAACCCATGAACATCCTCAGGAGTCTACAATAAGCTAATGCTTGTTCTGTTGTGTTGAGGGAATTGCACGTTTCTTTTTTCTTTCCCCTCAAAATGGCAACAACAACAAAAAAATTCAGCTGAGAACCATTTATTCAGATTACAGCCATTATATAAAGTACTACTATCAGATGTGAGTGTAACTGGTCTTTTCTAACCTTACTAGTCCATCCTCTTATCAGATGTCATGATTTGTAAGTAGTAGAGCTTGGACTTAGTCTGGCTATTCTTTTACAAAGTGTCTCATTAATAAAATAGTATAAGAACAATCTCATGGTCCTTGTGGCACTAAATGATACCACTGAATGTGGTACTTCAGCGCTGTTGATGTCTAAAATGGAGTTGGCTTTTGTGACCATAGCATCATCCAGGATTTTATGGGGTACCAACTGGAATGTTTATTCACTGCAGAAACTCTGGAATTTTCCTGTGAAAATACTTTGGCCTTTTGTTTAACTCAGCTGAAATACACTTACTCAGTAAGTTCTGGTATGCAGCTGCTTATACTGTCTCTACTGTCATTGGACACTGTCCACATATTTCAGGAACTTAATGATCTTGGTGACTTGTGAAACACACTCCATCAAACTTGGATGGTGTTCTTAGTGTCCTTCTGTGAAGAGCTGATATCAGATATTTAGGGTGATACGTTCAGCAGCTCTGTGGAATTAAGCAACCTGCACTGCTAGATCAGATAATACATCTAGAATATTGTGTCTCCCATCTGTGTAAGGTTTCCTTCATGCTGAGGGACCTGTGACTTACAGTGAGATCTGTGCTGACTTCTTGCTGAAGGAAGGATAAGTTACCTTGTAGTAAATTGTGACAGTTTGAGACGTTTCTGCTGTAGAACCTAGAACCTGCCTCTGTTCTTGGACTTCCAGGTACTGTGAAGTTCAATAAAAGGACTTCTAGAAGAGTCATGTTTCATCCTTGATGCCTCTGTCATGGGGAAGATGAGACAGATGGGATGTGCGTTTGCCACATGACAGACCAAAGTTTTCAACAGATTCTGGGCTTTCCCCATGAGAAGGACAAACATCAGTGGTGAGATTTATGCTGACTGGTCACTCAGAGTTGTTACTGGTAAGCTAAGTGACCTTTATTTACTCTGCAAACACTTTGGGCATCACGTATTTTGATTTCAGAAGACTGGAGTTCAGAGACAACAGTACCTTTTATGGACTCCATAGGTTTTACTGACATTGTTGCAACTGGCTTGCAATGCTGCTGTTATCCTATTTCTTAGATATTTTTGGGATCACTGTCTTAGCATTAAGCATAGGCACCAGCTGAGTTAGAAATTAGTAACACCTGAATATACAGAAGGCAGGGAAACGATGAAATAGAAGAAAATGTCAAGGGCCTGATCCTCCTTTGTCTAGGATGTAAGCCAATTTCAATGGGGGTCTTGTTTGGTGAGTGAGGTGCTTGCAAGATCAAGTCCTAAGCTGTCAAAGATCACATGCAAAGCTTTGAAGAGGCACTGTTTTAAGCTGTTCAGTTCCAGAGTAGCAATGTGTTGTGTGATTGTACTCAAGCCACTGATGCAAGTGTATATTACAAGGGAAAAACTGCCAGCAGCACTTAGAGTACCTAGGTCTACAGTGTATGAGGCAGAACAAACATCTTCTTCCAAGCAAAACATGTCAATCACTTTGAACTTTTTTTATAAACTATCCATTTTCTTCAAATAATCTTCTACGCAGGAGCTCAGAGCAGCAATACTGGCTGGAGGCAATATGGTTATACAGTGCAAAAGCCATACCATAAAGCACCATGTTCATTGCAATTTGGGGAACAATAGAGGCTCTGGAAAGAAACCCTGTGGCTGGCTGGTAGTCCTGCCACAGCACTGGTCTTACCTGGTAGGTGCTCTGGGCTGTGTGGTGCTGTCAGCATGACCTGCAGCTCCCCTTTGCTCACCTCAAGGTGCTGAGTGAGGAGATGCCTGCTGGCCAGAGCTCAACCCTGATATCATGCTCCTGGTTTCAGCCACCAGAGGTTGACTGGGACCAAAATTACTTGTGTCATCTGTCTCTACTTCCACGGTCCCAAATTCATAAACTTTTAAAGGTTGATTTGTTAAGTTCCTGACAGCTCTAGCCTAATTCTGCTCTGATCTTTTGGGAACGTAGAGTAACTGGAAATTTTGGCGAAGAGCTTCTTTTCTCATGACAAACTGGTGTTCAGAAAGATTAGCTTTGTCACTGTTGTTAAATCTCTTTCCATGCATCTGAAAGGACATCAGACAGATTCATTTTGCATGTTGGTGAATTAGTCTCATCCTGTCAAACTCAGGGAATTACAAGTGCTCATGTCTTATTGGGATCAAACCCTTGGTTCTTCTGACTCATACTGAGGAAAAAACAAAGGTTTGCTTTAAATAATGATAGTTGTTTACTTCCATGTGCTTTTTTTGCATGGTCTCTCCACTGGCTTGAGCTCTGGATCAGACCCTCTTGGAGCCTGCACGAGATGCACTTGCTGTGTATGTAGGTGCTAGTAAGACTCTTCAGACAGAAGTGAATTTCACCTTGGGCGAAACTACAAATGTGTATTCTCTGGCAATAAAGCCTGCAGTTAATCAGTCTTTTCCTCACCCCATGGTTACAACGGGTGGATGTTTGGCAACAGGCTGTTCTACACACCCCTGAAGTTCAGCCCTGACCCTAGAAATTAATGGGAACTATGGTACTTTGGGACCAAGTTGTTATAGTCTAGCTGGACACATCAATTCATTTTTCTTGGACTCTTAATCAACTGCAGTGTTTGACGTGTAGATGATTTAAGTTTGCTTCAAAAACAAACAAAAAAATGTTTTGAATTACCTATTATCTTGTACAAAGTGAAACAATTTGCCCAACCCTGTGGTTGCCTTAGAGACTTGTTGCAAACAGCAGATATAAGCATGAGCTTAATATGAGGAATGTCCAAAGGACAAGTATGCAAGTGTTGAAAACAGAGAAATGCAACATCATCATTGCAACATCTGTTAAATAGTAGGAGACTGCAGTATTTCAACTTTATTGTATACTGGTTACAGGCCTCTGGAACCTTAGGCAAGCACCTGGCATTTGTATTCCTTCCTGAAGGCAATTAAATGTTTCAGTCGACATTTCATCCATCTCTTCCTCTCTGAGCCCTGAGACAGTCTTGTTTGAAAGCAGTAAAAATCTCCTTGTTTCAGACAACATGGGAAAAAATTCATTCTTAGCATTTGGGAAACAGAAACCCAAACCCTGGAGTTCTGTCTTGGATTTTATTTGGGATCATGTGTTCTGTAGCATTTGCCCAAAGTAAAGGCTTCTGCATTTGTCATAACTTTAGTATTTGTGGCAGGTGCACCCGCCCAATGACAATAGGGCTTCTTGGCTGCTGAAGTGTAGCAGCTCCCGACTGCCTCTGCTCTCGGGGCCTCACAGTAGTTGGGGCCTCTGGCCAATGGGAGCCACTATTGAATACAGGTCAGATTAGGCCTGGGGATAAATGGAGTCCCCTGGGGAGCCATTGGAGCTTGTCCTCTGGGGCAGCAGCTGTGGTCCAGGACTCTCCCCTTGGGTCAGGACGCTGCCCAAGGAAACTCCTCGAGGTGCCTTGGGTCGGGACGCTGCCCGGAGCAGGTCCTTGAGGTTGAGAGTCCTCACTCATTAGGTGAAGTGGTTTGGGTCATCGTTAAACCCGAGGGAGCGGTGCTTTGTTCTGCATTTTGAGTTGTCATTAAACTCTGTAGAGTTCTTTGTTCTGCATTTTGAAGTGTTCTCCTGTCACAGGCATTCGAACCTGTAGTTTGCAGAGGGCTAGTTAATTGTGTGAATAATAATTTTTTAACTTTTGGTGGTTGCTTGTTTATTTGAGAGCCTCTGTAACAGTATTAGTATGTAAAAATTAAAGGTCATGGTTGTTGTTAAGCTTTCATTTTAAAATAGTTAAAGGTGATTATGTATTGTATTCTAGATGTTTATAAAAACTGTTATATAGGCTTATAAACCAATTATTAAAATATCTGTGAATCAATTCATACTACGCATTGCAAACAGAATATTAATGGATACAGCAATAATGTGTGGTCAGCTTAGGATCCCAGTCCTTTAATAAACTTTGCCCAGCTGGAGCTTTTATGTTCATGCATTTCTCTACTCGTACATCTCTCTAGAGAGAAGTCCCAAGAGAAGCTGGGATCTGCTGGCATAAATTTAAGTGGAGCCTTAGGTGTTTCATTCCTTTCTTGTGCATGCATCTATATGCAGTGGAAAAGAACAGTTAGCCAGCAAAGTCTAATTTTTCTCAAATGCTTAAATAAGAAATAATGACCTTCAGTTTGTATGGGAGAAGATTACCTAGAGTCAACAGAAAGGATTGTAGTTAACTTGAATTTAATGCCTAGATTTTATTCCTTTTTTTTTTAAAAAAAAAAAAAGGTAACAGAAAGGTGATGGTGCTATTTTCAGAGCTGCAGCATGGATACTACCTAACCTTTGCTTATTTGACTATGTATACAAAAGGTGTATCTTTCTGTTGGCTTCCATGTTTAAAACAGTTGTAGCAGCTGTTATTCTCCAGCTGAGATACTTGAAGTTTTCAATCAAATTTAAATCTACAGGCTTTGAAAAGGAGGAGGAACCTTATCTTCAGGCAGTCTGGAGGGTATTTTTGAAGCCCACCTAAAACCCTGTTGAGTCTAGTGAAAGAAGGGCTGCAGGGAGACTATTATTAAGTACAGGAGTAGCAGGGTGCCCTTTCCAAGCATATCTAGGGCTAATTTAGGATTTTTTAAAAAAGTATATCACAGAGGGGAGCGTTTGGACAACACCTGCATAAGTGGCTTATCTAGTTGAAATTACTGTTTCACAGGAAAAGTGCACAGCTGAAGCTCTGTAATTTCAAGATTGTCACCTGATGCAGCTTCTGACATGCCACCACCCTCCTCTTCTGTCTCCACTGCATTTACATAGGAATAAACTGTGTGGCTCCCACTTGGCAGGGAGGGGACTGGAAAATCCTCCTCTTGGGCTCCTTATGTGTGGTAAGTGCTCTGTAGATGGCTGCCCAGCTGGGAGCAGGGCATCCCACTAAGTGCTGACTTGCAGTAACACTAAAGGTTGCTGGGCTTCTGCTCACCCAAAAGTCCCTAGTTTCTCTGCGTGTTAGGATTAGGAGAGAGTGTCTTTATGGCTGTAGAAACAGGGGATCAAGATCTTGGTGACCTAATTTTACATTTTTTGTCTGCCTGTTGTCCTGTCTTTCATTCCATTGTTAAGCTTAGGGTATGTTTCACGAATGACGTGACAAAAAGTTTCTGGGCTTCACTGGTCGAAGAAATCACTAGTTTGACTTGTACCTCAAGACATCTAATTGATAGCTGTGGAATAATTTCACAGATACTGATGGATTTCGTAGTTTGTGAGCTTAAAGTCTTTTCAGAAGCAATTCATGTGATGAATACAATTGTGCCAAACAGCAGAAGCACGAATAGGACTTTCCTTCTAAGCAGTTTTATTTTTCTAGGTTTTTTTGTGTGTGTTAAAAGGAGTGATCTGTTTTGTTATATGACATGCTCAACCTTCAAAATGAAATAAAGGTTTGTTGTGTTGTCAAGGCATCCAGTCAGTAGCTAGGAAATGAGAGCAAACAAAATCAAGTTCTCGAGAGAGAGAGGAAGTTCTTTTAACTGTGGAGGCCTATCTACACTTGAGGACCTGTCCTATCCAGCGCACAAGTTTGCTTTCTATTGCATCAGTGTTGCTGCAAAATACTGAATGCCTATCAGCACACACACTATTTGAGTTTTCAAACTAAATTTTGTCTCCCCTCTGCAAATAATATTTTTGCCCTGCAGAAAAGAACAGAGGAACGTTGTAAGAGATCTAACTTTGCCTAGCTCTGATCTGTTCGATTTCAATAGGGATTTTACACAGGATTGATGTCCTTCTAGTATAATCACCATCAGGGCTTGGCATTGCTGCAATACAGGGAAAACACTTTAAAATGTTTCTTAGGGCATACTGGGTCTAAGATGAGTAGAAGTCTGGAGTTACTTCACTGCAAGTGGAATTTCAGCGCAAGTTTTGCTATGTATGAAATAACTGGCCAGTCTGCCAGCAGTCTTGATTGTGTGGTTATGTAGATCAAGTGTAAGGTTTTAAATGCAGCTTTGTTCAGAATTGTTCTGTGGGATCACTGGACATTGTTTTTAATGGGTCCTCAGTAATTCTCCTGATCAGTCTTTTCTCACTAAAACATCTTTAAGGCAAATTGCCCACACATCACATCTGAACATCACGTAGACCCACAGTGTCATGTTTCATGTGTAGGACTTGTGCATCTATATCCTATTCTTTCACTAGAGCAATGGCGCTTTACTATTTCTTCCCATTCTTGTGCTACTGCACCCTCAATTAGTATGTCAACATGTAGTATATGATGCGTGAGATCTGGGAATGGCAGGTAAGGTGCAGCATGCTGCAGCAGGTGGAGAGGATGGGCTTCCTTTGTGGTATAGCTCCATAGTGTAAGACTATATCCATCGTGCGACTTGCTGGCATAGAAATGAGCTCCTGTTACATATGGCTCAATGTGTGGAGCTTTTTTTCTTGCATCAAATTTTCTTGCATTAATTCTCCTAAACCTTTAACATGATGAGCCTGCATGGTGCCTGATGCAGGGGTAAGGTTCAAAACAACCACTGGTTTTATGAATACCATTACATTCAACCCTTCCCTGATAACGTTAGAATTCAGTGGATTATTGTACAGAAGCAGAACTGTTGTTTTAAGAGTCAAAGTAATTTAGCCAAATGCATAACTACTGCACTGGAAAAAGAGACAGATGTCTGGTCTGTTCTGTTTTCTACTGCTTCCCAGATGCAATGTATTCCTACAGGATATTCCTCTTGAATATCCTTGACATGTGCATACCTTCATTCTTTTGCATAAGCAGTGAGCATGTTACCTAATTACTTAAAAAAAGCCACCAAAACTTTATTATAGATTATGCAAGACAGAATTTTGTATGCACATATGCCTTGTTTCTTGAGAGAGAGAAAAGGCCACCTGCTAAGGCAGGGTTTTAAAAAGATTAAATTCAAGCATCACTGTATGTATGCGGTCATAGATAATACCCTTTAAATGCTACACGGTCTTTGTGTGCATGTATTTAAATAAGAAACAAAGTGATATTCAAGTAAGGAAAACTTCATAAATTCTACTGTGACATTAATCTGTATGCCACACTGTATGTTTTGTGACTATGCACTTCTAACCATATGCAAGAGTACGCTATGACAAGAAAAGAAGTTGAAAGGTAGCACCACTGTTAGGAATTCTTAAATTTGTCCAGCTAACAATGATGATGTTTTTGTCTTAATTTTAATCACTCACTGAGTTACAGAATGTTCACAGGAAAACAAAACAACAACAACTTATCTGCTTCCTGAAGGACAGCTGATGGCCCGTGTCTAGCACAGAGAATCCAAAAGGAGAGGTGGGGAGAGCACATGCAATGCAGCATGGCCAAAGCATGAGACACAGGGTATCAGAGAGGGAACATGAGTTTCATGCTTAAAACCAGGAACCAAAACTGGGGAACTGATTAGACTGGAGCAGAGATGGCTCCGTCTATGATGCATTCCTTGATGAATTATAGGATGGCAGCCCCCAGGAAGCCCACTAATGCCTGGCTTTTCTGAAAGACCTTTGTTAGATCTATCCTGTCTATAAATGTCTCTGTCCTTTCTGCATCCCTATGAATGAAGAATGTCTGAACGAATAAATTACAATGAGCAATCATATATGATACAAATTCATAAATGGAAGATCAGCTGAAAAAAGAGAGAGAGTATGATTGGATCAGATAGTTAAATACTGCATTTAAAAAAAAAAAAATTACTAAAGTTTATTCAGCCACAGGGAAGAAGAGAGCAATGAACTATGGATTTTGCATGGTTGCTTAGTTTGTGGTTCACAGAAAGTTGCATGGTTACCCGACTAAATGCCACCTCAGATGAATTATGTGATCTACATGACATGTCCTTCAGTGAAGCACATGCAGCTCCCAGTCACATGGGCTAGTTCTTGCTTAGAAGTGTTTATTGTTGGACAAGCTACAAGAAGCACAAACTCGTGCTTAACCACCATGTGGTGTTTAAAGCTGTACAGCTCCCCCTTCCCCTCCATCCAAACTTTTTCATGTGTAAGAAGAATTACTCAGTCACTATGTCCTATCTTTCTTCTACTCCTTTCTATTCCCCTGCCCCTGTTTTCTCTAGTATCCATTCTTCTAGAATCTTAGCTTGGTTAACAGGTTATAAAATCCTTAGAGCGTTCAGATGCATCTATTCATACATAGTGACCTTTTCATTCATCCCTTTCATCCTCTTATCTCCCAAGTCACTCTAGCTTCTTGGTGCCTTGCTCCATAATGTGTTTTATTGCCCATTGAGCACGGGGGTGGTATTATTCTTGCTTTTACAAGGATAATGGTCCCCACCCCCAAATTTATTTAAGGCTGTTTCTGCTTTCAGATGTTGTGGAGTATATATGTGTGTATATATATATATATATATATGTTTCCTTCTGGGTGTTTTTAGACTTTTCAAAGCATCTAATTCATTTAGAGTGACTTATATTCCTCCAGGGTTGTTCTGGAGCTGTTGGGATTTCAGCTTGTTCCCGAGTGAATGGTTACAGTGCCCTTGTTATTGCTGGCTTCTTCCACCCCTGCTTAGAGGGGTGATGGTGGCAAGTTTTCTCCCCAAGCCTCGAGTCTCTGAAAGTATAAATCTTTTTATAGGTGCCCATCATTTTTCATGCCAGTAACCCCACTTCTCCAGGGACCCTGCTTCTGCCCCTACTCCCAGACCAGAGAGTACTAGAAGCCCAGCACTCTGAGATCTGTGTACACAAAAGGACATCTTTCTGTCTCACAATCAGTTTCCACCCAGTGACTTGCAGAAAAGACTCTACAACTCACATAGAGTTATAAAGCAGGTATGTTTACTCCAGCGCCGGGGTGCAAGGGGATTTCTCCACAAAGCTTGCACACCCACCACACATTTTACCAAAAACTTAGAGTGTGGATATCCATATTCATTGGATTACATAACACAAATATCCATATGCATAAGCAAGGCTGGGTTAGTTGGAAAGGCTGGTGTCAGCAGTTTATGTTCTCTTTGCACCCGTGCATTGACTCCTGATGGGCATCTCTGGGGGGTCTTTTGGGGGAAGGCTTGTAGTCTTTCTCACCTCGTACTTTTCCTCAGAGCATGTGCAGATTCTCTTAGACAATTTCTTGAATAACAAGAATGTTTTCAGCAGATTTGCTAATTCTATCTTATCTAAAAGTACCAGTGTATCTGCTTCTACTGTCCATATATGGCTATCTATTCATTACCAGGACTAAACTAGTTAGAGCACATCCGTTTTCCAAGGACGAAACCATAATATTTTGCTTAACACTGCAGTTCTTGGTAGATTTTCACAGAAAACTGCTTTATTTTGATGAACACAGTAGCAGTAGCCTTTGGTAAGCTTCCACAGAACAGTCAGGGCAAGCAGGATTATTAAGTAATATTTAAAAATCATTATAAGTTGCTATAAGTAAATAAGTTGCAAAGCAGGTGGTCATTTCCTTGTATCACCAGTGCTCAAAGCCCAGGTATGAGTACATACATGGTGGATGGTCTGTTGGCTGCTTGGAGTTTCTCATTCAATTGTAGGTCAATGTCTGCAGCACAAGGGACATGGTGAAAAGGGTAGCAGAGGACTGTTGGTGAGCTCTCATCATCCAGGCTGCATCCTCTGCAAGGAGAGTGGTAAGGCTGTGATTTCAGGCTTTGATCTATACCTGCAACAATCAAAGCCTGTGTTCAAAGTGGAAAATAGTGATGTGCATTGGGGAGGGTGTGCAGAAGAAAAATACGTGGTAACGGGATTACAGTGCTTGACTTTTCATGATGTACTTTAGTAAGTGTTACCCTGACTGACTTATGGTCATGGGATCACCAGAGTGAAATTGAGATTTGATCCTGTGGTCTTTGAGTCACCACACAGCAACTTTTGACTGTCCCTTTTGTGCTCCATCATAACAGGGGATCATGTTAAGTGAGCGCAGTCTGAAACTGAGGAAGCAGAAGTTGTTCCTGACTTCCTTGCATCTTAAATCAAACAGCAGTGGCTGTCCTGAAAACAGCTACCAGCTGACTAAGCTGTATTTAAAACAATGAAGCAGAGACAATATATTTCACTTCCTGCAATTCCATGTACCAACAGGAAAAATAAAATGTGTACAGAGCTAAAATATTTACTTTCCTCATACTTTGTGTTTAAGGCAAAAATGCTAATAGAACTGTGGATGTGGGGTGGCTTTTTTTTTTTTTTTTTTTTCAAATAGTGGTTTGAAAGTAAATTTTTTGCTAGGTCTCTTAACTAGATTTTGCCCATGAAACTGTGTCTCAGACTTATTCCTCCAGATGTGAAATGTCAGCTCTGATGCATGTGAGCTGGAGCTACCTGACTCACTTCAAACCTCAATGGTTCTCAATCAATAGAGACATCTTATATCAGCAGTAGTTGTTAAGCATAGCTAAGGATCTACTTAAATTGCCAATTTATAAATCAAGTTACTTTTGGTACAGCTCCTTCAATGGTGTAGTTTCTAATTGAGTGAATTCAAGCCAATTCTTTATATTTTTCAGCTGAGAGTGGTGCTGATACACAGATTAGACATAGAAAGTCCAGGTTAGCAGGAAGAAGGTAAAATGTGGGTGCAGAATGAGTAATGGATAGAAGCCAGTATCACAATGAGAGATGTGGCTGTGCCCTTTTGGGGAAAAAAAGTATTTCTGCTCTTTCTGAATCAGTGTAAATATTCACCCTAAGATTCTAAACCAAAGCATGAGGCAGGAGCAGTGATAATGCCAAACTGCCAGATGACTGTGTAAAAAGCTGTGAAGCAGACTGTCATCTCTATTGCTGGTGCTGTCTAATCCAGAAAGCCAAGTGGCATAGGGTCCCTCCAAGACAAACTGCATGAAGAATTTACACCCCTGTGCAGCAGTACTTGGAAAAACTTGTCACCAATGAGCAGTGGTGTGATCATGTAATAAGCAAGGGTAAAAAAATCCAGGCAGCCAAGATCAAAGACATGACATAGCCTGCTTTGTCTAGGTTTACCTAAGTCACAAAGATCCCCATAAACCCTGATTTTGATAAATCAATTTCTTTGATTTCTATCTCCTGAGCCACATAAGATTGAAGAGGAATGCTGGTCTCTCTTAGGTACACTTTGGGAGCAATTTTAACTTGGCCCTGTTTACAGAAGCTTTTTAGTCAGTATACCAAGCTGATCAAAATGAACCTATGCAATACCTCCCACTCCCACTGTGAGTATGATTCACAGGCAGAATTACTCCTGGGTGTTAACCTTTTCTTGGGCTGTGAACTCCAGAGTCTGAAAACTACAGATTCTGGAGTAAGTATGATGCCCTTCCCATCTTTTCACTGCAGAAAAATACCTTGACTATGGGACCTGACCAGATAAATGCTTAGGAATGTGGCTGGAAAGCAAGACAACAGTATTAGCAAAATTAATTTTTTAACTGTAACCTGGAAAGCTCTAGAGATCCCAAAAACCCTTTAGAAAACAACAAATGGACCTAAATGCTCTGCCTCTGCCTGACTTATCCCTTCTGAGTCTAGAGCCTTGGTTCAGCATCGTTGTGCCTGGCACCTGGCCTGTCATCAGGGCTCTGCTGGTGGTCTGGGTTGGTGTTCTGGAAAGCAGTCATTTCTTGAAAATAAACTTTGTCTCACCTCCTGGCAATGTCTCGCCTCTCCCTAACCCAGCCTTATCCAGTCTCTCAGTAGAAAGTTATCTGAATCAGCAGCAGTACTTTAATTGCCTGTAGATCTGTTTTGCCAATTACTAGGCCTAGCATAAAGGATACAGCCAGCATAAAGATGAACCAGTAACCAAACTGTTTGATACAAAAGGGTCAGTACATGGGTGAGCACTGGGGGTACAAAAAAGTTGATTATGTATAATCTGACTGGTATCAATCCCATGACACCCCATGACCAACAATGGGTGTAAGAAATGGTGAAATGCAGTTTCCCATAGAAGGCACAGGAGACAACCAAGTCAATAAGACCAAGGAAGCCACATACTGAATCCCTACACAGCCCACGTTTACAAAAGCCAGACCTGACTGGAGCCCAGCTCCAGGGAGGCAGGAGATCCTTCCCCAACAGGGAACTCTGCAAAGTGCACCCACCTCACAGACAGACACTGCCCCTGCCTGCAAGGGGTCCCAGCTTTTATCCCCAAGTGGGACACCTGACCTTTGTTTACTTCATGTGGGACACCTGGGGCTCATTTACCTAATGTTATAAACTGACTTCTTAAATTTGGCTGAGTCAGAGTTTCCAATTTCTTTATTTAGCAAGCGGCAACAAGCAAAACAGCGCTGGGCGGCCGGGGAGTCTCCTGCTCCAACAACGGCCCGCACCCTCCAGGGCACTCTGTTTCAGTCTTATACTACAAAGTATTACATAGTCATTATACACATATACATATTCATTACTTGAACCCGCCTACTCCCGCTTCGTATGGTAATTAGCTTATCAGTCCTTTACGCTTGCGCAGAAGTTGTTAAAACTACGGTCAGGGGTCTTCAAATCGTGGGGGGTGGTTTGCTGGGAGGAAGGCCGTAGGTCCTCCTCACAGTGTACGTTTCACCTTTGGCTTGGAATGTGATGATCCTCTGAGTTTGCAGAGTTCTTATCAGTCTAGGCCCAGTAATCTCTTTGCATAATGAGATTCATGGCCGTGAACATCCTCCTGTTTTATTCAATTATGCGCCTGCAATTCTCCACATCTTCTGACTACAGATGCTTCCTCTCTTGTTGTTCCCCCCCCTTCCTGTCACTTTTTTTTTTTTACACTATCATGTTAGTTCAATTAAGCATTTGCTGTTAGTATTACACAATATGAAATAGTTCATATTACAGTTCGCTGAATTTGATGAACAGATGGTTTACCACCTATCACAATCCCCCCTTTTTCTTTTCACCATGTTGTTCATCAAATCTTTTGAGTGCTTGCTGGCTCAGGATGAAAGTTTCCTCCATTTTTGGTGTTCCTCCCAGAGGTTCACACTTAGTCCCCATGATCATTAAATGAGCTGTTTCTAACTTATTCTTAATGATTGCTACTATCTTATTGAATATATAAGGACCAAAAGTTAAGGTTAAAATTAATAATATGAACAGCCCTGGTCCTGGTACCTAATCTGAGGCTATAGTCTCACATCCCCAATACTTACAATAGAATAGGTCAGGATAATTGCAGTAGCTTTTTCCTGGGTTGGAACTGGGGCAAATATAAAATCCTGAGTCCTGTGTGCAAGGTGTTACAGGCACCCGTGTACACAGGGGACTTACAAATAATGGTGCCCCTGTTGTTATTATAGTCTGTATTTGCTTTTGGTTACCTCTTTCAGTAGTTAGGGTCCATTCAAAAGGTTGATGGGGCTGGTGGTTCAGTCCAGCCCATGCTTGTGGTATATGTGTTATGAGTAGTATGCTCAGAATGTGTTGAGAAGGGTGGAAACTCCATTTCTTTGTTATCCAGATAGTCCAATAAATCCAATAGAAGGTTGGTAGAATTCTGAAAGTTTTCACAACTTCCATAGAAGGGGGGGGGGGGCCTTGCTCCTTTAGAGTCAAGGTGCTTTGCACCCCTTTCTGGCCTTTACTTCTTGGGAGCCTTTTTTCCCTCAGAGTAGGGTTTGAAGTTTTTCCCCACCAGTGTACGTCTCTGCCTCCTCTGCCTACTCTGTTGCGTAGAGAAGCAGTCGTATTCTTCAGGGGTACGTTTTTACCTCTACTCCAGGGTACATAGGCCTCCCAGTTTTCATCTTTAACCTCAGGCCCTTGACAGGGAATTTGAAGTTGGTATTTTGTAGGCCAGTAAGGGTGAGTGTACTCTCTTTTTTTTAGGATTTATTCCTTTAATACCTATTTTCCACCAAGTTTTAGAGTTGTGTTTTTTTTGTTTGTTTGGGGTTTTTTTTGTGTTTTTTTGTTGTGTGGGTTTTTTTTTCCCAATTGTTTTCCCTGTTGTTATTCTAATTTTAAGACCCAGTTAATTAGTCTCCGTCCCAGTCAGTAACACTGGTTACAGCTAGATCGGAGGTTCACCTCAAATGTATTATGAATCCACCAGCCTTCTTTACATATGTTATACTCTATACACACAAAAGGGAAACAAATACAGGTTTCAATTGGACAAAATATTAATGTCTCACTTATTGAGTCCTTTTGTGGTGTCTTGTACCTTGATTTTCACAGTGTTCATTTAGGTCTTTCAAAGAGTAACTCGTAGATCCCCGGGAGAGCTGGTCACTTGCCAGGACGAATCTTGTATAGGTCCTTTTACACGACTGGTATGTGTCCACCCCTTCTCAGCAGTTCGAATAGCAGTTTCTGTAGTGATAAGAACAACATAGGGTCCTTCCCAACGGGGTGGTCAAGGAAGATTCTTTCCATGATTTAATCAATACTTTATCTCCTGGTTGAATTTGGTGCATTGTTATGTCCAAAGGAGGCCTTTGTACCACCATTCCCCGGGCTTGTAGTTGTTTTCTCCTTGCCATTAGTTGTATTAGGTAGGATAGTATTCTTGTGTCTTTAATTTGAGGGTGATCAGGGGGCATTTCCAAATCATAAGGCATTCCATATAACATTTTACCATATTCTGGTATCTGTTTTAGGCTGGGTTCTGATATATAGTAGGGCCAGAAGTAAACATTTAACCTAGGACATCTTAATTTCCTGTGAGTGTCAGGGTTCTCCCATTCAATGGCAAAATAATCTCTACATTCCTCTTTAAGAGGGCAGGCCCAAAATGCATCGTTTATGTCAATGACACTATACCATTGATGTTCAGGGTTCAATTGGCTTAATAGCTTGTGAGGGTTTGCTACTACTGGAACCTAGTAACATTTTTTTTGTTTATTTCCCTTAAATCATGCACTAATCTGTAACTCCCATCTGCTTTCTTAACAGGCAATATTGGAGTATTAAAAGGCAACATACAAGGTTCCAGTAGTCCCTTATTAAGGAGTCTTTCTATTTCAGGCTTTAAGCCTTTCTTGCCTTCTTGCGGCAAAGGGTACTGTTTGATTCTGGTCGGGATCTCTGGGTTCCTAATGGTTACTTCAAAAGGAGGTAATATCCAGTCTACCCACTGTCTCTGGGGTATACCATACTTCTGGGTTAATCTCTTCTTCATCCGCAGCTGTAAGGGGGCATAATCTGACTTTGAGTTCTTTTTCTTTCACTTCCAAATTGATTCCTAATTCTATAATCAGATCCCGTCCAAGCAAATTATAATCTGCTTCTGGTATTAATAAAAATGTTCCAATCACATATTTACATATTGATTCAATAATTATATTATGAAGAACCGGGACTTCAAACGGTTCACCTTTAGCCCCTGTTACATTAACTTTTTCTGATACCTTACAACCTGGAAGTAAAGCCTGAATGGTAGATCTTTTGGCTCCTGAGTCCACAAGGAACTCTACTTCTTGTCGCTGAGGACCCACTTTAAGTTTTTTTAAGGGCTCTTTGTTCTTTGGGGTCCCCAGCACATAGAGCCCCTGACCCCACTAATCTTCAAAGAATATTTTCTCATCTTGGATTCTCTTTCGGCAAACCTTCTTCACATGCCCTTTCCTTTTGCAATAAAAACATTCCACTTCCCTTATATTTTTACGCTCCAAGTCGCAGGGATGACTTCCTCCTTTCCAGGAGCATCTATCCTTTTGTTCTCCGACAGGCCTTCCCGTCTCTGCTAAAGCTCCTCTCTGTCCCTCTCTCACGGCCATTGCCAATACCCTCGTTTGCTCTCGTATTTGTTTTCTCTGGTTTTCCTCTTCTCTTCTAACATAAACTTTCTGAGCTTCTCTCAGTAATTCATCCATTCTTCTCTCTTGCCAATCCTAGATCTCTTCCAGCTTCTTCCTAATACCTACCCAGGACTTAGCCACAAACTGAGTTTTAACAAAGCCTGCCCCACAGGGGTGGCAGGATCTACTCCTGAGTATAACTGTAAGCTTTTTCTCAATCTTTCAAGCCATTCAGTAGGTGTTTCATATTTCTTCTGTTGTTCACTAAAAGCTCTATTAATATTCTGCCCTCAGGGACTGATTCTTTTATACCTTGGACTACAATCATCTTCAGGTCTTGCATATGGCCTCTATCAATTTCATTCTGATTATTCCAGTTAGGTCGAATTAGAGACCGCTTCATATCTGTTGCCGGGCTCTGCTGATGTTGTTGGTCCCAGATTCTCATTCCTGCCCTCCTAATCATGTCTCCTTTTTTTGGCAGTGAATAATATAGCTATTATGGCTTGCATTTCATCCCAGGCATAAATATTTGGTCCTAAAAATTGATCCACCCTCTCCGCCACACCTAGGGGGTCCTCCCATTGCAACCTCCCTTAGGGGGTACAAGTTGCTGTTGCCTTGTCCTGCTCTAGTCTGACTCCCGGTTACTCTTTGCTCCCTCGGGGAATTTGGTGGGGAGTCTGAATCTCCTGGGTATTCTGGTGCAGTTGGGGGAGGTGAAGGCTCCCGAGGTGGGCAGGGTGATTTCCTGACTGGGTCTGTCCCACTGCAGCAGGATCAGAACCACCAGTCAGAACATTGTCAATATATTGATATATCTTGGCCCTTTCCCTAGGAGGGATTTGAGCAAGCTCCTACACTAGTGCATAATGAACAATGGTCAGTGGATGGCAGTATCCCTGGGGGAGATATGTAAAAATAAATTGCACACCTTCCCATATAAAGGCAAAGCCATCTCTGTCTGCCTCCTGTATTGCAGTCAGTTTAGCTATGTTAGGTACTGCAGCTGTTAGAGGACCTGTATGGACACATAATCGCTGATAGTCAACGGTCAGTTGCCACTTCCCTTTAGCTTTATGGACTGGCCGCACTGGGGAATTATAGGGTGAGTGACTTGGAATGATTATCTCTTGTTCCCGCAGCTCTGCTGTTACCAGAGCAATCTCCTCACTGGAACACAGCGGTAAGGCGTAAGGTTTCACATTAACAATTTTAGAAGGAGGAAGTGCAGGCGCTTGCTGTAAAAGTCTTATAGAGGCAGTTGGGGACCAAGATTTCCATTTTATTCCTTTTGAATCTACCCAGGCTTGTCCCTTCAATAGGTCAAGTCTCAGGATATTTGTGGATTTTTTTTTTTTTTAGAATTATAATAGTTTCTGTTGCAGTTTCATTCCCAGGTAACCAGCATTTCACCCGAGCAGTTAGCTGTGGCTTAGAGTCCCCGAAAACACCTGTAACCCAGATCTGCTTTTTGCCAGCAATTATGCTATTCCGCTTGGTAATATCAGTTTGGAGTGCTGAGACCTGAGCACCCGTATCTACTAGAAAAATAACTGGAGTTTTAAGGGAGCCAAGCGGAAAAGTAATCAACAAGTCTCCCTTAGTATTTTCTGTGAGCCTCCTTAAATGGACCCACCCGCCATCCCCCAGCTCACTTACTGGGGATGGCACATCCAGTTTCCCGACCCTAAATCAATCAAGTCCTCTTCAGAGGCAGTTGGTGTTTGTGAAGCAATTACCACCATCTCATTAGTTTTCAGTTCTGTCCCTCCCTTCCTCCGAAAGGTCTGCTCGGCTGGGGTGGGGGCAGCTCCCTTCTGCCTTTCCAGGCTCGAATGAGCTTTTCTAAAACTGCAGTAGTCAGACCATCCATTAACTCTCGGGCAATCCCCTGTCTCGTTCCCTCAGTCCACAAGAGGTTTCTCTTTGCTCTTAAAACTTGTGGAGTGGAAGGGGACAGATTTTCCTGCTTTTCCATTTTGCATATGGATGGCTTAGGTTTACCTGTTCCCCTGATAAGGCCCATTCTCCGGCCATAATTTATTAAGTCCTGAGCTATCTCTTATCAAGTCATGGGCTCTCCCCCCTGCCCGTCTCTCCCCTTGTGAGTCTAATGCATTCCACAAACGATCTTGTAATTGTATTGCATGTGATTTCAAAGAGTCCGGCAAGCCCCGAATCAGGGGAGTCATTTGATCGGGATTATCAATTAATAGCATCGGGGCAGGCTGCTGATTTTGCCAGACTTGTAAATTCCTGTTCACTATTCGGAACAGAGCCAAGATCTGTCCGGTTGCAGATGTCTTGTTCATTCATCCCTTTTTCAGACCGTGAGATGATTTTTTAAATTTTTTAATTTGGTTTTCGGTCTAAGGCATCTAAGAGCTGTTCTTTTTGCCTCTTGATCAGCAAGGTTAAACCCTCGTTTTAGAGGGTTTAGCCCCCTCTAGTGTAGATAAATGTTTAAAGTTTGGCAGACCCACTCTTCAAAGGACCCCAAAACAGCCCAATAGAGAGGGTCGCTCCTAATTTGTTTACCTCCTCAAACCTCCATGCAATAATAAATAATTTTTACTTTGTCCTTACCCCGCCTAGAAGGGGTAATTTTCCCAATTATTTAACGTCAATCCTAAAGGGCTATCCGGTGGCATCTGAGGGTACCTCACCTGGGTTCCCACACCACCCATGGGATCAGAAGGCTTGCTCTTCTTCTGTCCCATCTTCTGGAGCGTCTGCACACACTCACACAATTTAGTCCCCCTTTTCGTGGCCCAGTCCCTCGCGGGATATGGGAACCGCACTACCGAGGGGTCCGCACTCGCTTCGCCCTACCGGGCGTCTCACACACCACGCTCCAGGCAACCCAACCCCAACCGAACGGGAAACCGGCCTATACTCACGCAACCCTGTGCGTCTTCGTCCGGGACTTCGTGCACAAAGATTATGGGCTTAACCGGTGTTCTTTTGCTTGTTGCCGAATTTTAGGGTTTGTCGGTCGGGGCTCCGGCAGACCAGTCCGCAGGCGGGGGCCACTGAAATCCAGCGGGGCGCCTCCCTCGTATGGGACTCTGCCGGGAAACCGCGATCCGAGTCACGGCACCAATTTGTTATGAACTGACTTCTTAAATTTGGCTGAGTCAGAGTTTCCAATTTCTTTATTTAGCAAGCGGCAACAAGCAAAACAGCGCTGGGCGGCCGGGGAGTCTCCTGCTCCAACAACGGCCCGCACCCTCCAGGGCACTCTGTTTCAGTCTTATACTACAAAGTATTACATAGTCATTATACACATATACATATTCATTACTTGAACCCGCCTACTCCCGCTTCGTATGGTAATTAGCTTATCAGTCCTTTACGCTTGCTCAGAAGTTGTTAAAACTACGGTCAGGGGTCTTCAAATCGTGGGGGGTGGTTTGCTGGGAGGAAGGCCGTAGGTCCTCCTCACAGTGTACGTTTCACCTTTGGCTTGGAATGTGATGATCCTCTGAGTTTGCAGAGTTCTTATCAGTCTAGGCCCAGTAATCTCTTTGCATAATGAGATTCATGGCCGTGAACATCCTCCTGTTTTATTCAATTATGCGCCTGCAATTCTCCACATCTTCTGACTACAGATGCTTCCTCTCTTGTTGTTCCCCCCCCTTCCTGTCACTTTTTTTTTTTTACACTATCATGTTAGTTCAATTAAGCATTTGCTGTTAGTATTACACAATATGAAATAGTTCATATTACAGTTCGCTGAATTTGATGAACAGATGGTTTACCACCTATCGCACCTAATGGCTCTGCCTGCCAGGCCGGCAGCACCCTGGAGGGAAGCCTAAAGGTAACTCACCCCCTCTTTGTGAAGGGCTGTGGGAATCACCATATGTCAACCTTAATTTGGGGCTTGGGGTTGAAACCCCAGCATTTCAAGATCCAGTGGAGAAGACTTGTTAAATGTTGGCTTGGGTGACTCACATATGGTTATGTCTTGTAAGCATGTGAAATGCACAACCATGGTATCAGAATTGGTAGATGTTGTCAAACATCAATCAGTTTTCAACTGACATTGGGTATCTCAATCCACTGTGGAGGTTAAAAGGCAGAGTGAAAGTAATAATTATGATGACATTCATAAAGCAACAGGCAATTGCAGTTTGACACAGATAAAACCCTTCTCTGGCATGAGATATTTAACACATGAGCAGTGTAAATGTGCCTAAGCTATTTAGGTGAATAAGAGCTGCTCTCTTTTAGCAGCCTTTGAATGCTCCAGGCACTTCTGAAAATAAGGCTTATCTTCCCATGTCACTTTTGTGCTCTGAAAATATGATGTGCTTATTAAAAGTGCTTTAAAGTGGAGAAGGGAGTAAGTCACACCTGAACATTTTGCAAACTACCTGAAAATGCAAATCTTGAACAGTTCTCTGTCATCTTGTGGTGGTGCAGTCCCCCCAGCCCCGGGCCACATACCAGCCTGGGGAGATAATTACTGCTGATGGCAGTAAACAAAGAGTTAAGACGCCCCTTTGAGGAGCCTGGCTCGGCCTTCCTTATCACTTGGGAAGGGTTATAACAGCCCATCACCTCCTACCGACCTGGGAGAACAGTAACAGAACTGCACACTCATCTACTTCTTGGCAACTGGCCAGAACACCTCACTGTCCGAGGTGACAAAAGCCAATTATCTTGGACCCTATAAACAGGTGCCCCAAAGTGAGACCCTTTGAGCTCTCCTGGATGCAGCAGGCCTGTGACCAACATTTCCTCTGAGCTGGGATGCCCCCCAGACATTAACTCCTTGAGGGACCGTCCACTGACAGAGCCGACAGAAGGCCAAGCCAAAGCTGACCCGTTATTATCGCCCGTTGAGGAATGTCAAGGCATTGTGAGTATTCACTCTGAACTCCAGAAGGAAATTTTGAAATGTCTAAGCCTTCTAGGTGTCTACCCTGCCTGAGAGCATGAAGAGCAGAATTGTCCAGCTACCCTTGAATCAGTTCTTATAAGCTGTTGTTGTGAGGCAGTCACTTGCAGGGTCTCTAGTGTGTTGTGCTGTTCCAATAATGTTATGAGTTTGTACTGTTATAAAAATTAACTATGAAATATGAGTTTCCTTAGGAGGAAGTACATGAATAAAACAGCATGGAAGCTGAAACTGTGACTGAAGACAGGGATAGGAAGATGCTGTAATACCTCCAGAAAAATCCTCCCTGCAAAGTCTGCATGAGTTAGAATATTTGCCAAGGGTAAGCAAGAAAAGGTTTAGATGCACAGCAGGAGTGACAAGCAATGTGAAGAAATGCATTCAGCTGGTGCTACATGTGTGCTATTTCTCCAGGACACTGACAAAAAAAGTCGTAGTCTAACATCACAAAAGAAAAATGTGAGAAAGCTGTAGCCAAAGACCAGGTAATTGTAAAGAAGGACAGAAGCATATGAGGGAAAGGTAACTGATAGAATTACTGACTTAAATGAAGCAAAGGACCAGGAAAAGTCAGTGGATAAATAGGCATTACCACCTGCATATCAAAACTATAGCAAATGTTGTGTAACTTTCCTGCAAAAGACCTATCAATGGAAATTATGAAGATGAAGTTAGTCTCAGACTGGAAGATTATAAATTGCCCAGATTTCTTCTGTAAGAATCCCTGTACAAACAGCAGAGGCCAACAAATGGTAGGGAGAGGGAAGCCAGTCATACACTTGCAGGTTTTGTTTAGAAGCTTCCATCACAATCCACTGAGGAATGTTGTAAAAGTGTGATGTGCCAAGAAAAATAGCATAAGTGTCTGATGATGTTATTCTTAATTATCGACTTGAACATTGATCCACTGTAGATATTAGCATCCAACTCGAATGCGTTCTTTCATGTCCAGTAAATAGCATTATTGACTTCAATATGAGAAAACTTGCAGATATACATATGGAGTCATTACATGCTTTGATAACAATATATTAGAATAATTGCATGTAGATTATGTAGCTCTTTGATGTGATGGTTCAGTCAGGAACAAGTAAACACAAAAAAACCCCATCCAAAAAAGAGGACATCAGTAATCTTTTTTTGGGGGGTGGGTGGGTGTGGTGGTGGTGGTGTGGGGTGTGGAAGAGTCTTACAAATAAATTTTAAAAGAAATAAAAATCTGGACTCTAGTTTAGAAGACAAAGACAAAAAACTGACTTAATTTACATATCTTGGCAGTCATATCCTCATGAAAACATCAGAAGCTGGCTAAGGCATGGTTGCATTTGGCAGCTTAAGATTTGGTTTTGGGAAATCTGCAGTTTAAATTGAATCACTGAATCTTCAGTGTTCCATTTTAATAAATGTATTTGTAAGTTGTAGCTCTTCTAAAAGTGCAGAAGGACATCTAAAAACTTCAGAATGCTACAATAAATTTATAAGAAATACAGGGATTCAGCAACTGTCAACAATGTTTGAGGGAGCTTTTAAGAAAAGAGGTTGGAAAACTTTGGATGCTGTGTTGAGAATGAGTGTCTACTTGAATGCTTGAGCAGTTGAGTAACTGCCAAATTATGCAAAGACTATGAAGGAACCTAGAATCCCTCCAGGGGTAATATTCAGAAAAGGGGGAAAATACTGCTACTCTCCAGGACACTAGAAGAAACGCCCAATAGGCATAAGAGTGGCGAGTATTTCTTTATGGATAGTAATATCTAATACACTGAAGTCTGAAGTCTGAACACATAGTTATCTAACTTAACAGTGATTCTTGGCATATTTTTTAAAAAATACACACAAAACTCTAATGAGAACTAAATTCTATTCTATTCATCTCTTGACACCCTAGGAACTGAAGATTAACTGTATAAGTAGAAGATTTCTCTCTTGAAATTTAAAAACCCCACCTATTTCATGTATAGCACACAGCACAGCTCATCTGTGAACACTCTCAGTGCCTTGTCTGAGAGAACTTTCCTAGAAAATTTGGTGTGTTCTAAAGCAAATTTTTTTTTAATAACCTCAGTTTACAGGTTAGTCTTTCTGTCAGTGAGGCCTCAGTTCTCTGTAGTTATGCTGGTAAGTACAGGTAAACGAGGCTTTTCTTATATCTGTATCAATGCCAGTTTGGGGTATGGAGAATTATGTATTATAGACACGGGCTGGTTTTGCCAGTGTATGGAAATAGAAAGTTCATTGCAGGTATAGGCTCATTTCTTGCTAAAAGGAATAAGCTCTTTTTTTAGGTTCCCTGTGTTGATGTCCAAGACAACACATATGGTGCCCTCCTTCATATGGTGCTTTCTTCTTCTTTAGTAAATCAATCTTAATATCAGTGCCAGTGCTCTAGGTTTGTATTTGTTACTCAAATTGTCTGCCTCTATGTCTATTTTTTTATATAATTAGAGTAATTTGAACTCAACCAGTTGCCTTAATGCTGAAACAATATATATTTATTCATGACTGGATTTGTGGTGGCATATCCAAGTTAACATTTCTGGAGAAACATAGAAGAATATAAGTGACTGCTTTTTTCTTTTTTTTTTTTTTTTTTTTTAGGCAATGGACAGGACACTATCCTTTGCCAAGATGTGGCCTCTCTTAAAAAATAAATGTTTGTAGAAGCTGCAGATAGGCTGGCAAAGGGGAAAGTGTAACTTTATTACAAAATGATAGAGAAAAACTCCCAAACAGTGCTAGATGTTTGGGAAACTAAGCCAGCTGTGAAGGCTGGGTTGGATGTTACTTGGGAAATTTGTGGCCAAACCAAGACCAAGGAGGATAAGGAATGTCGAATTAATATCTTGCACTTCATTTAAATATCTGGAGATGCCTAGAAAAAAACTAGCAATTGGTGCAGAATTGGGACATAAGGGCTTTTGAATAGTACTATGTTGGTTGTAAGTGCCTGGAGAACTGACTTCAGGCTGGTGGTCTCAACACATCACAAAAAAAATTACTCCCCTCCTGACTGTGGGTGCATCTTTCTGCTTTCCTTTTGCCAGATTCTTCTCCCTGCAGCTTGACTTCCAGAGAAGAGCCCAGAGATTGCAGCAAGGACTCCACAGGAACTTGTCCCACCCATGCAGTTCATTGTGTTAATGGTCCTGGCTGAGTCTCCATCTTCTCTCACTCCACTCCTCAGCTACACTGCTTACTGTTAGCCCACAAAGCCAGCATTGCCTGCTGTTTCCAAAGAACAGCTCTTCATTTTCAAAGGGTGCATTAAATCTTTTCATACAACGCTGTTTCTCCAATACCGGCTATCTGACAGAATGGAGAAAAACTTCAAACTCCAGCAGAACAACATCTAGTCCCAGCTGCAATATTCTCATCTTCTCCTGGCTTCTACAAACAAGTTTAAAATTTTCCAGCATTTAATGAAGTACATGGCAGAAGTTTCAGGCATTCTCTAGAAGGTTGTCCAAGAAAAACAAGAAAACTTCTGGAAATATTGCGCTTGTCAACACAAGCAGTGTAACCATGCCCATCTGGCATACACCTGTATAGACCTTGGTTATGTCCAAAAAAAGCAGACGGAAGACATCATGCTCCTGCAAAAGCTTTTTTAACATGTTTTTTTGCTCCTGTGCCTGACTGCAGTGCTTGAGGGAATTGAGTAGAAGATCCACCCCTAATGCATTCTGTGGGGAAAAGAAAGCCTTGAAGCATTTTGTATGAGAATGTTTATCCTGCATTTTTTTAAATGGTAGTGATGGATTATGTGATATTGTTTTTGTTAGAAAAATCTACCTATGTAACTCATTAAAGATTGCTAAACTAGCTACAGCTCCAAACAAGTAATCTCTCTGCCTTATATGTCTCTAGGTTATAATAAATGTAGCTGGCACTCTGAAATATGCAATGACTTGTATGAATGCCATCATGATTTTAGCTTTCTGAAATCCTCTGAGTGATCTGTATAGCAATTGAGGACATCTGTCTGAGATTGTCTTCATCAATGGTGTATGTGATGCTTTCCACATAACATGCTCTCAGGCAAGTTCTGTGGGGCTTCTGTGTCATCATTCCTTAGAAAACTAAAGCAAAACAAAAGAAAACTTGTGACAAGAAGCATATTTTAGTGTGATGCAATTCTGTCATGAGCCATTAAGATTCACAGATTTAACATCGTAGAACCAGAAAAGGCACCTCGTGCTTTGGATGAGACTTCCCACAGGTAGTAGGTTTGCTGATGACATTAGAATTTTGCATTTTTTTTCCATTCTACTGTCCTTGAGATCCGAGGAAGACTTCATCATGAAGTTATGTCAGATCTATAGATTTTTGCTTTTATATATATCTCAGGTCAGATAAATCTACGCAGCTTAGTATCCTTGCAATTCCTTTGGCTGTTTTCTCTATTTTTATTTTTTTAAAAAAATCCTTTTCACAGGAGGAGGCTGGTCAGCACCTATGTTTGGATCTGCTAACAGAGGTGCTTTTAAAGTTCAGAGGTTTGTCTTTTATTCCTGATGCTTTGAAAGAAGCAAAGGGACTGGAGGCACATACTTGTTCTCTAGCATTTTAAGCTGGTTACTGTTTCAAATTTGAATGATGACTTCAGCCATGTTCCCTACATTTCATCCTTATTATGGTTTATGGATCTGGAAGATGCGAGATGCCTGTTTCACTGTTCTGATGCAATCAGTTAACCTTCCTTAGTGACCCAGGAGTCCAGAGGGAAAACTTATCTGAATGACCCTCTAATTCAAGATCTCTCAACCACTTGGAAAGCTTGTCTGGGCATATCTTAGAACCCTGAAGCCCGTGGCTGGTATACAAAGTTTTCTTCTCCCTTCCTCATGGATTAATTAGTCACACAGGTGGATAATACCATTATCAAGTCAATAATAAACAGGAGGTGAGAAGACAACCCCTCACTGTGTCAGGATCCTGTACTTCTTCATTCTGCCCAAGTTATTTCAGTACCCATGCATGTTTCTTTTAATTAATAGAAATTTTTAGACAGTCTTAAAGACGTAGCCATCACGGGTCTCTTGAGCGAAGAAGATTCCCTGGAATAGAACCACTTGAAATAGAGGAGTTGTGACCCCATGCATTGTGTGGGAGATAGCTTCCTTTCCTTTGTACATTATGACTGTTGTACAAATTTAGTTCTGAGAATCCTAAGGAAGTAAGGCTGAGATTTGTCTATCATGAGACAGGTGGTCCTGGTATTTTGCTCTGCTGGAAATTGCAATCTAATTGATAGCTTCATGTACCTTACCAGATATTGTCTTTCAAAACAATGAGAAAATCCTTTACCTGGTCCCTTGATCTGTTTGTATAGCAAATTAGTTTTTGCTTGACTGAAGGTCCAATAAGAGACCTGTTCTTCTTCAGAGGTTCAATGCAGTTTACTTGCAAAGCCAACTTTTTCCTTCTACCTGAGCACTTCAGAACTAGTCGTCTCTGCAGACCTTGATAGTGGTAAGTTTTTTGCTCCTCCTGAAACTGAAAGGATGTGCTTTTTTTTTTTTTTTTTTTTTTTTAAAAAAACGTCTTCATCGAAGTCCACTAGGCAGTAATATTATGCAAAATAACCTCCTATATTCTTAGCCTTCTTCTAGAGTTGTATGGCCATACAAATCATCATAGAGAAAAAATATAGGATAAAGGAGGATAAAGGTAAGAAATCCTAGTTTTTCCTTAATATACTAACCCAGGAAGAGAAAATCTTACATCGTGAAATGAATTTTTTCAAGCTGTGCTGGGCTAAGGGTAGTTGGTCGGAAATAAATATCTACAAAGAGGTTGTCCAAGTACTTCGGAAATTCAGTTGGAACCTTTTATTTTGTAGCTGGGAAAAAAAATCCTGACATCTTAAGAGTTGGACAGACTCTTTTCTATGACACGTATTCTATGTGGAGAATATACTACTTCAGATGGACCTAAATCCTCTAGAGTTACCCAGGAAGCTTGATGTTCCCATTGAACTGTAGCTGTACCTAGGCATGGGCTTTCTGACAGTATGCTGGCTTTAGGAGTGTTGTCTATCAGTCTCAGTTCAGGTGTGACCCCTCATGCCTGTTCTGTAACATACAGAGGATTGACCTATTGTTCACCAATAATGGAATTTGTGCAAGCAGCCACTGGAAAAAGAATGACATTTTATTGACCTTATAGTAAATGTGAATCTTTAAACATGTTTTCTGGGTTGAATCTATAATCTGTTCTTCCTCCTGATATTATAGGATCTTTCCTGCTGGGACTCCATACTGACCCCATATAAGCCATGTAGGTTAATTCCAGTCTTTATGCAGTCCTCTAGAAAGATGTGAGCCTGATTTTATTATATGTGTAGCAGGATGGATACTGACATCAGAAGGCTCTAGTCTCAGAGTCTTGATGTGAACGAATACCGATGAATGTAGAACATCTTAAAGTATCACAGTTTCTCCAGAGTAGACAATAGTTCCTAAAGTTTTTGAAACTTCATATCTAAACACATTTGGATGCAGACAATATATAGTAGTGACTGCACATCACTTGTAAACTTCAGAGAAAGAGGAAAGAAGGATTGTGGGATTTTTTTGTAATGAGGAATGTGAAACAGTGAGGACAAACTGTACCAAAGCAGTGGCATGCATTTAGGCATACACTGAAACTAATTCTTAGTGCAGCCTTTCATTTGTGTTACGTAGAAAAGTCTGTTATTTCATTTTCTGTTTATGATGCATTAATAGCTAATAATGGTAGCTACTACGTTTCTTTTACATCAGTTAGAATTTGAGGGAAAAAAAAAATACAGATTTGGGTCCTCTCTGGTCCTTCTTGATGAAAATATGAAAAATATTCTATCAATTGGCATTCACTGAGAAGTACAAAATTAAGGATAGATGAAAACCATTAGTGGTTAGATTTAAAAATGATGAAACAAGGTAAATTTTAGCTGGCCAGAGGAGCAAGTTGGGGAATTGTATGTTAAAAAGCAGGTAAAAGTTTTGGTTGAATATCTGATTGGATCCTTGACTGAATAGGGAGACAGTATATGTACAGACTGAAAGATAGTAGTCAAATAATATTATACTGGATTGAGTTAAGAGTGTTCATGATATTGGTACTTGATGTCAATCTTTTGTATATGTAAGATTAGTTAAATTCAAAGGAAAAAAGGAGTATTACTGTTCTTGGAAAGACTTTTGATGAAGTATTGCATTATGTTACATATTATGTATCAAGAAAAAACAACAAGATAGCTTCACAGATTTGGAAGGTTGCTACTAGATTCCTAATACATTGGAAATACTTGTCCAGTGAAGTTATAATCAAGGTTTATTTGGTGAAGGGTTTCCATTCTTCCTGAGGCACTCACTATGATTGCTGTCACAAGTTACTGGGCTAAAGGGACCTCTAGTCTCGTCCTATTCAGCCACATGATTTAGAGATTTTTATATATTTCTCAGAGGTTTGCAGAAAGGGGACATAGGGCCTACATATGGTCAATTCACAAAAGGTACAGTTCTTGAGAAAAGTAAAACTACAGTCGAAGACAGAGAAATATTTGAGTATCTGGAAAGGATAAAAGTAAATGGGGTTCATCAACGACAGAGATTAAACCTAAAGAAAAGATTGGGCAAGTTACTTTGACCTGGAAAATCTTTAGGACAGAGACTCTTTTTATTGTTCTTTACTGGGTCTGGCATAATGCCATCCTATTACAGCAGCTCTTCAGGGCTCCCACATTGCAAATGAAATAAGAATAGTAGCTATGGAAGAGAAGAGCATGAGGTTATGAAATGTGATTTGCTACTTGAAGACAGAAGTCCTCTGCATTGGTGGGATGTGGGTCAGCTGGTTGATTCAGGGGATGTTTTTCACTGTCCTAGGGTTCAGGAGTAAACTGAAGGGGTTTGATGTATTAGTAAAATGTCTCTCTGAAAGAACCCTACAGCTGCAATAGCTGCAAGATATCACGAGGAAAAACACCTATCTGAGAAGTTTTTCTGCATCTTCTAGTAATTTGTGCTTTTTCATATATGACCAGGTTCCTCGGGATGTGTGCCAGTGCTGAAAAGGTGTAACTGCTCTATATAGCACACCCCTGTAAAAGCAAGTTGGTTTTGCACCTAAAAAAAGAATCTTGTGTTGCACATAAATCTGCTACTGTAGATGGTTTTAACATTCAGAAACAAGGAGGAGGCAAGAACTTTTAAAATTCTGATTATTTCCTTCAAGAAACTGTGTCTGAATTTAGGTAGATTCAGAAAACCAGGATCAGGGTGAATTTTTAAAGCTCTCATGCATATGTGTGTGCTCAGCTTTGAAAAGCTGAAAATCAAAGCACTTGCTGGACATCCAATCATTCTCTTTATGTTCTCCTTTTTGTATGCTTTACTCTTCAGCTCATTAGAGCATTTGATCCCCCCCCCCCTTTTTTTTTTTTTTTTTTTTTTTTTGTTAGCACCTTAGAAATGATACTCTTACCTGTTTTTTTCCCAGAATAGTCCTGCTTGCAAAGAACTGGGACACTGAGAAGCAGCATTGCCAGTGTTTGAATGCTGAATAGTACAAAAGCTGGCGAGATAAAGGTGCTTTTAGTAGAGATTATTTTTCTTTTCACTTCTACTATCATCCACAATTTTTAACAGTTGTTTCTGAGTTTCAGCACAGCTGACCATGCAGACTCCTTGGGGATACTCTGGATAGGAGTGCTGCTATCTGTAGAGAGCCTGAGGAGTTTGCCCATGATTTGGAGATGGGGGAAGAAGCAGCAGCAACAAGATGGTGGGTTGTGAGCAGTGCTTTCTTTTCTTTGGCTCCTTCTGGGCCTAGTTAAGTTTTTAGTATTTTCTTCAGAGAAATGAGACTCCCGCAAGGTCCCCTCTATGCCCAGCTTTCTTTCAGGCCACAGCCTTGGCCTGGAAGTAGTGGTTTTCCATCACACTGCTTGCACACTAGAGTTGTTATGGCTGTGAGCAATTGCAGGTGGCCCTGGTAGCCCAGTGCTATTCTTCACAGCTGAAATGAACAGGGATTCTTTAAAAAACTTGAGAGAGATCTTGTTTGTCCTGATTGTGAAAATAACTTGATTGTAACAAACCATTTATGACACTTTCAACTCTATCAGTCCATATATGTTGTCAAGATTATTTTAAAAGATAGACGATAGACCAGGGATAGAAACATGCTTATTTTTTAAACAATCCAAGATTAGGGCAAGTGTTTACAGTTTTGCAAATCAAAGAAGCCTGGGACTTGAGTCTTTGGAGACCTTAAAGGCCAGCTCTGTCAGCCAGATATAAAACTTGCTAGATAAGACAACATAACTGTATTCTGAATCCTTGTCCCATGGTGACATGATCCTGCTGTGCTGAACAGTTTTAGATCTACACCATTGTCTGCTCCCCCTGGGAAGCAACATGGCCTTCTGTGACCTGTCTGTGCAGAGCGCTCCTCTGAAACAAGCATCTGCTTATGACTCCAGTGATGGGGCTGTTTGCACAGCCACTGTTTATGATGGCATGTGGCAGTTCTGGCTGCACTTCAGTGTTGTCATCTTAGGTTTATTTTGAAATGACTGTTCCATTTTCTCTAGTGCCCTTCATACCTTTCTTCCTGCCTTTGGAGAATTGATTTACAATGTCATTCAGACTTTGGTCAGCATAGCCTTGACCAGTACCTTTTTCTGGGGAAGGAAGGAAGAGGAGAAAAAAAACCAACAACCAACAAAACTGTTAATTCTGGCTTTATTAGTGTAAATAAATTGCACTGCAAAATGAAAACCCAAGTGTGCAGTTTAGATATCTAACTTTGAAATGTGTGCTGGTAATTGAGTTTCAGTTTCTCTTTTCTTTTTTTTTTCTTTAAACATGATTTGATTAAAGATCCCTTTTGACCAAATTTGGAGAGATTTGGGTAAAGGCTTTTGAAGAATGCCTTTCTGCTCCAGCATGCAGTGCAATTCATCCAAATATATGAAACAGAAATGTTGTTGTTACAGTTTCTTTGGAAGCTGTGTTGTATTTTCTCCATATTTCAGGCCGTTTCCTTGAAACTTACTTTCTGCCTATTGCTCTTCTCAATAAACCTGAATCAAAAAAAAAAAAGTGAACTTCTGAGTCTGTTTTGAGTGCTCTTCTGTGGCTCCCAAAAAAGCACTCTGCTAAGATTTCCAATGAGTGTTGTATGCCTGGACAGTTCAGTGGTAAGATGGTGCAGGGGAGTACTATTACAGAGCTTTTTATACAGGAGCCTTTTGTGGGTTCAGTAATTGGTTTGACTGTGCCAAGCTCCATGTCCCTCAACAAACTGCAGGATTTCCTTCCAAGCTTAATAACAAAAATTTAAACAACCATTCCTCAGACTCCCCCTAAATTTTCGCCATTTTGGCTCAAGTGTTTGTCAGGTCCTTGTAATCTTGTCAGTGGTAACACCATCCCATTCTGTTATACCTCTTTCTGCCTTTTTCTGAAAAATCCTTTAGCTGCAATAAACTGGGCCTTTTTCCTTTCCTCTTGCTATCCTCATAAGCCTCTTCTGAGATGTCTCAAGGATCAGTGCTAAAACCCTCTAATAAACTAGAAAAATAGTGGCCTTCCTTCTGTTTGCTTCTTGACAATTGTGTTTGGGGTTGCCAAGATGAGTCTTTAAAGCTAGTCCTGAATTTTACCAATCTCTCCATTAGTCATTTTGTTCCATAGACAGTATATTGTTTTGTGACTATATATCGTGTGTATCGTTGATTTCATGACTAATTGCATATCATTATAAACATTATTACTAAAATAATTTTGACAGCTGTCTATGAGAATACTAGCTCTTCAGTATGCCTACCCATAAGATAAGAAATGATGTATTAGAGATAACTGATCTGCTTTCTGCTAATTTGCTTTCTGCTACGTCTTCACTTTTTTAATTAATTCAGTTGTTTTAGAGATTAGCAATATTTAGATTCTGTAAAATTCCTTAATAGTAGAGGATTCCCTGTATCTTTTGTCTATTCTGCTTTTGCTTTGTCTTTAGTGTGGTATCTTATGCCTAGTCTGCATTTCTATTCCCAGGGTTTCTTTTAGTCCAGGCTTGTCTGAAAGGTGTTTTTTTACTTTTACATGTGGTTGGTTGATTTTTTTTTTTGGAGGGTGGGGGTTTGTTTTGGTTTGTTTACTTTGTTTTTGAGCAATTAGGTTCCCACACACAGACTAGTAGAGGAGTTTTCCACATTCTCCATTAACGAGTCTGTTCTGGGAGAACAGTACTCTCTTAGGTATTGCTATAAGTAGTCACAGCATCATACCTGTGATTGACTTTGTCTGTTAATGTGCAAGTTGTGTAAGGTAGACCTTCACTGTCACTTCTGCTCATTTAAGGTAAATTCATTAACATCTTCAACAGTTCCCAGTGTC
Organism: Athene noctua; assembly: GCF_965140245.1. Classification (NCBI taxonomy): domain Eukaryota; kingdom Metazoa; phylum Chordata; class Aves; order Strigiformes; family Strigidae; genus Athene; species Athene noctua. Next base: position 22,063,028 of record NC_134039.1, read on the forward strand.
TGTTCTACTTTTGTCTCATGTTCTTTTCTGCTTTCTTGGTGTCTTGTCCACATGGTGGGTTATGATGGGGGTGGATCTTTTTAATTCCCTGAGAGCTGTGTGCTAGTGGAAGATCCTGTCTCTGCTCAGCAGAGCCACAGGGTGGCTGAGTCATAATGACTCAGAGGAACAATTGTAGTGATGATTTTATTAACTGACCACTTCAGTGAATGTATGGAGACGATTTGGCAACAATCAACTGATAACAGTCTGGGCAATGAATAAAGGCATTTTGGCGATGAGACTGTTTTCCTAATAACCTGTCAGTGATCAGCTGATTGCAATTCGATTTGTACAAAACTTATACACATGAATATATATAAAAAGGAGAGAGAAGGAGAGAGAGAGAAAAAAGAGGAAAGACAAACCAACCAGAGAAGGTGCCCTGAATCTCCTCTTTGTGAACAGAGAAGGGCTGGTGGATGACGTGGAGGTTGGAGGCTGACTAGGGCACAGTGATCATGAAATAATAGAGTTCTCTATTTTTAGAGAGGTCAGGAGAGGGGTAAGCAGGACTGACATCCTGGACTTCAGAAGGGCTGACTTTGTCTTGTTTAGGCACCTGCTTGAAAGGGTCCCCTGGGAGACTCTCCTGAAGGGTATAGGGGTCCAAGAAGGCTGGGCACTCTTTAAGAAGGAAGTGTTAATGGCACAGGAGCAGGCAGTCCCCAGGTGCTCTAAGAGAAGCTGGTGGCAGAGAAGACCACCCTGGCTGAACAGGGAGCTTTGGCTGCAACTTAGGGAGAAAAGGAGAGTTTACAGCCGTTGGAAGAAGGGGCTAGCCACACACAGTGATTACAAAGAGGCTGTGAGGCTATGCAGGGTGGAAATCAGAGGGGCTAAAGCCCAACCGGAAGTTAATTTGGCCTCTGCAATCAAGGATAACAAGAAAAGTTTCTATAAGTATGTCTATATAAGCAAAAGAAAGTCCAGGGAGAGTCTCCATCCCCTGATAGATGCAGGAGGAAATTTGGTAACAAGTGATGAGGAGAATGCTGAGGTGCTTAATGCCTTCTTTGCCTCAGTCTTTAATAACAAGACTAGTTGTACTGAGGGAATCCAGCCTCCTCAGCCAGAAGACAGAGACTGAGAGAACGACCCCCCCACAATCCAGGAGGAGACAGTCAGTGACCTGCTGCATCACACAGACACACACAAGTCTATGGGACCGGATGGGATACACCCGAGGGTGCTGAAGGAGCTGGCTGGGGTGCTCGCCAAGCTGCTTTCCATCATTTACCAGCAGTCCTGGCTGACCAGGGAGGTCCCGACTGATTGGAAATTGGCAAATGTGATGCCCATCTATAAGAAGTGTCAGAAGGATGATCCGGGAAATTACAGGCTTGTCAGCTTGACTCCGGTGCCCAGGAAGCTGATGGAGCAGCTCATCCTGAGTACCATCACACAACACATGTGGGACAACCAGATGCTCAGGCCCAGTCAGCATGGGTTTATGAAAGGCAGGTCCTGCCTGACAAACCTGATCTCCTTCTACGACAGGGCGACCTGCTTATTGGATGAAGGAAAGGCTGTGGATGTAATTGACCTTGACTTTAGCAAGGCTTTTGACACCGTTTCCTACAGCATTCTCCTGGCAAAAATGACTGCTCGAGGTTTGGGCAATCGCACACTTCGCTGGGTAAAAAACTGGCTGGACAACCGGGCCCAGAGAGTTGTGGTGAATGGAGTTAAATGCAGCTGGCGGCCGGTCACGAGTGGTGTCCCCCAGGGCTCGGTTTTGGGGCCACTCCTGTTTAACATCTTTATGGATGATCTGGACGAGGGGATCAAGTGCACCCTCAGTCAGTTTGCAGATGACACCCAGTTGGGTGGGAGTGTTGATGTGCTCGAGGGTAGGGAGGCTCTGCAGAGAGACCTGGACAGGCTGGAGCCATGGGCTGAGGCCAACTGGAGGAGTTTCCATAAGGCCAAATGCCGGGGGCTGCACTTGGGCCACAACAACCCCCAGCAGCGCTACAGGCTTGGGGAGGAGTGGCTGGAGAGCTGCCAGTCAGAGAGGGACCTGGGGGGGTTGATTGACAGCCCGCTGAACAGGAGCCAGCAGTGTGCCCAGGTGTCCAAGAAGGCCAATGGCATCCTGGCTTGTGTCAGCAATAGCGTGGCCAGCAGGGACAGGGAAGGGATCTGACCCCTGTACTCGGCACTGGTGAGGCCGCATCTTGAACACTGTGTTCAGTTTTGGGCGCCTCACTACAAAAAGGACATAGAGTTACTCGAGCGTGTCCAGAGAAGGGCTACAAAGCTGGTCAAGTGTCTGGAACACATGTCCTATGAGGAGCGGCTGAGGAAACTGGGATCGTTTAGTCTGGAGAAGAGGAGGCTGAGGGGAGACCTCATCGCCCTCTACAGCTACCTGAAAGGAAGCTGCAGAGAGCTGGGGATGAGCCTCTTTAGCCTAGCAGAAAGCGACAGGACACGAGGGAATGGTCTCAAGTTGCACCAAGGAAAGTTCTGTCTAGTTATTAGGAAGCATTTCTTTCCAGAAGGGGTTGTTAGGTGTGGGAATGGGCTGCCCAGGGAGGTGGTGGAGTCCCCATCCCTGGAGGTGTTCAAGAGTAGGGTCGATTTAGCGCTTAAGGATATGCTGTAGGTGGGAACTGTGCTAGGCGAATGGTTGGACTAGATGATCTCCAGGGTCCTTTCCAACCGAGATGATTCTGTGATTCGTGAAAAGAGAGGAAGAGGGGATAGGAAAAGGGGAATTGTTATCTTTGGATCCCATGTTGTAGCAGAGTAGCCAGCTTGGTCCATAGGTGGTGGGTTGACAAAGACACACGTGGAGTGTTGCCTTTATATAGTCTTTCCTATGCGTGCACAATAGGTCATTCCAGAAGGTTCTTGTTTTCTCTGGCTTGTACCTGTGCAGTGAGGCAAGTTCTGTCTCTGGACAACAACAGGAGCGAGGGGAAAAGAAACCATTGCTCCATCTCCACAGAGCTCGCTCTCTTCTCTCCCACAGGGTGTCCCACTTGAGTTGTCTGAGACATCCTCTTTATGAACAGTTTCTTGTTTGTGAACAGTGACACTTTGGATGTGAATGAACAGTAAGTCTTTTGCATGAAATTAATTTTGCAAATATGTGATGGTTTCCTTCTTTCTAAACTTCCTGACTCTTGGCCATATTCTGCTCTAAAAAATTTATTGTAAATCCTCAAACATTTTGAAATGTTTTCATGTTTGCCGTGACTGGATTCTCTCCAGACATGGAACTCTGTTCTCACATGTGATGGCATTGATATTACAGGTGACCACTTTGGTAACCCAAGGGCCTCTCTGTTTCCTTTTTTTTTTTTTTTTTTTTTTTTAAATCCTGTTTTCCTATTCCTTTCCACAAATTTTCCTTTCACCTTTTTCAGGCAGCCAAGCCATTTTCATTCTGTTTGGTGTCTTCTTGAGAAGAAAGCTAGCAACAAGAAGTAGAAAATTAACCACTGGCCGAGTATCTGTTCTGCCAGGGCCTAGCAAGTATGGTGAGGCTACCTTTTGTATCTGCCTGTGCTTTCAGCAGTGAGGACAACTAGGGTTGACATGAGCCTTCACAGCCTTGCTGATGACTTGAAGGCAGTTTGAACTTACAGTGCAACTTTTACAAATATGTGTATTCTATGAATCACACTTTTCATGCTTAACAAAAGACTTAATATCAATAATTACAGTTATTTACATTCATAGTAATATGATACCTCAATGTTAACAGCTTGGTTTAAACATAAATGTGTTGCATGTGTGCTTCCTTTAAAAAAATTTAATAATTTGAAATAATGTTTTTTTATCAGACTTGAAATGCATCATAATGATGCACATATCACTCATGATAATGAGTCACTGTGTAACAAAACCAGTATCTTGATAGGGGACCTCTTTTAAGCAGTCTTGGCTACTGCAGCAGTCTCCAGGATAGGATTTAGAGGTGGCAGATAGATTAAGTTGATTCCAATTTATACCAGAACGGACTAGAGCAACAAAACATGGATTTGTTTTCTGCCAACAGTTAAAATCTAAATCCATATATTTTTTCATCCACTCAAGCTGAATAGAAGTTATGAATAGCAAAGCAGTAGAGTTTGAAGAGCTGTTAGTAGAAGGCTAAAGAGCTTTTGTCTGAGCACAAATAGACCTAATAAACATACTCTAGGGAGCAGAAATTACTTTGTACTGTGTCACAAGCACAAAATCTGGCTGGCATCCCTGGTTCAATCACAGACACAATCTGCTACACTGAGAAAGTATTTTAGTTTCTTTGAGAGGCACCTAGATCAGTTTTTAGGTGAATAAAAGGTGGTGGATTTTCCAAAGTGGTAACTGCTGTTTCCATTGATTCTATTGGTGCCCAGATACAGATTATCCATGTTTAAAGCTGCTGAACTTAATTGGTGATCACATATGTAAATTTTCTCACCTGTAAAATCATGATTATGTGTTCTTTCTCAAAAACTTTCATTTAACTTCAGAGTGTAACTTGGGCAGGACAAAGTCTGTGTCTTGGTGTGTTTAGGGCATCTAACAGGATAGAGCCCTAACCTTTGTTGGCATCTCTAGACAGTTATTACTTTATATATAATAGTAAAAATGTGTTGATTTCTTTTTTTTTTAACCTGGGCATTTTCAGAATGCAACATCACAGAAGTCATGAGTATCACTACAGTTCTCTTTCAGACATTATTGTGATATCATAAAATTATGTACTTTGTATAACCACTATCATAAGGGTTAGCTTGGACTGGGTAATATGGGATTTATTTTAAGTCAAGCTCAGCCTTGTCTGGTTGTGCCCAAAACTTTAAAACTTACTATCATTCTAAGCATGAATGGAAAAAAAGGTGCTCTTCCGCTCCATTTATTACTACCTACCTCAATGGGAAGAGGTAGAAAGCTAAGAAATTATGGTGGGATATCCATCTGCTGGGATAAAACTACTGTTGGTTTATATCAGCAGAATATTTGTTCAGAATGAGAGGGAAAACTTTAGAGGTGGGGTAGCATTTCTTACACATTGTTAAACAGGGTATGGGTTTTATTGATTAAGGCTATATTCTCTACAGCACTTATTTGTGGTAAGAGAAATGTATTTAGAGAAAAAACTGCTGAAAAAACATAGGACTGTTTTGGATCTAAGAGTTGTGGAACTGTCAGCAAGCTTGTTACTGCTTCTGGCATGATTGCTTGCTGTGATTCTGGATGAAAATTTTAGGTGGCATCTGCAGAAAATACCCAGAGGCATAATGAACTAGATGGCCAGAACTAATTATCTGTGACATGGAGGGAAGTTTGTATTGCTTCTGTTTTGAAGGAGCAATTCCAATAACTTGAGGACATTTTTAAAGCACTGGCATATTTGATAGAGGGGAGGGGAACCCAAACACAGCTTGTCAATGGAATCTGTTGATGCTGGTGTTTAGTGGTATAGATATTAACAGTAGGATAGTACTTGCAATTCATTTAGCCTGAAAAACAAAAGCATACAGTGGAAAGCCAAGGTTTACAATAGATGAGTCTCTAAAGATAGGCTCCTCACTCAATGTTTATTTACTTAATAAGGAAGATTGCTTTTTAAAAGTGTCAAGTACTCATCAACTGCTATTAATAACAGTGGAATTAGTATCAAAGGAAATAACTAAGAGTGGTGCCAGAATCCTTAAGTTCATTTTGTGCTACCTAATTTGTTCATGTGGTCAGAAGCAAGCCAAATATTCAGTCTGCAGATTCTGTCCCAAATAAACCTATTCACTGATGTAAAATAATATAAAAAAACCCAGAATTCTGTGTTACAGACAGGAAGGTAATAAGGGTAGAGATGAAAGATCATATGGTCAACTCAGGGAGGTGTCAAGTCTTGTGGATTTGACACTGTATTCTAACTGTTCTTGTTCCTACAGGCAGCATGGAAAGCAAACATTGACAGAGAAGGTGGCTTGGCAGATGGGCTTGGACAGTGTGCCCTGTGCAGAAGGGGCAGCATGGAAGGTAGCGCTGAGGCACCTGTATGCCTTTGAAGAAGGAGGCAGGAGATACGGACAGATTGGAACACACATGGCCAGTATGTTGTGAGCTCAAAATATAGGCTTGCTGTGAAGGTGACTGAATTAGTTTCAGATGACATCATACATAATTACTGATTATATTTAGAATATGTGGTAATATGTTCTGAGACCTTCCATATGTTAATTCTGAAAACTTCAATATATATCTACAGGAAGCCTGTGAAATCAAAACCAGCCTAGGCAAGGGAAATATTTATATGAAATTTAAGCATATATTCTGCAAAAAGGTAACATACCACAACTAAAGTGCGGGTTTTTTTATTATTATCCAGGTTGGTTTTCTTTAATGTATGCAAGAATTGCACACTTATATATTCAGGCTTACTTCATATTTTGGGACATGAAGGTATTTGTTCCATATTTATCAAATGTAATGGGTTTTGTAGTCAGATACTTCTGTGGAATCTGTTAGCCAATGCTGAAAATATTGCCTCTGAAATATCTTAACTTACTATACATGGATGAGCTATTAAAAACTCCACAAACAACCCCCCTCCAAACAACAACAACAAAGCAAAGTAAAACCCAAAAAACGCTTGTTGTCTTACTTTTTATGTGTAAGATCTCTTAATGTCCTTCTGTCCATCCTTACAGTGATCTCAGAAGCATAATACCAAATACTTGAAATTATGAATGTTCATTCTGATAACAACTTTGTGTAGGTAAGTAGCCTGGGCCCTTAAACTCAGGTACAGGGAGGATTAAATTAGTTAAAAGCCCATTAGTAATGTAGGCTGAGCTGGGACTGAGGCAGACTACCTATAGAACATTCCTTCTACCTTTAAAAATCCTAATTATTTTACGACTGGTAATGCATGGATGTCAGCTGAGTATCTCCAGAACAAACTAATGTGGAGATCCTTGATACTTTTTTTTTTTTTTTTTAATAGAAAGTAACTGTCTTTTACAGAAAGTCTAGTGAAAAATTTAATTTTCTGAAAAGACTGAAGAGTTTTGCCTGCATACCAAATAATTTGATGCAAAAACACTGCTGAAAGAAACTTGGAAATTGTAGATCAGTTGTCTTATGTTCCAGATCTACAAGGTGACATTTTGTCTCGATAGATCTCATAATAAAAGTTGCAAAATTGATGGATATTTAGATGTAACCTGTTTGAGGAGCCCAGTTCAGACAGGGTGTACAACATTAAGTTTCTGGACTACAACATCTCATCTAAAGAGACTTAAAATTTGAGATGAAACAGATATTTTCTATAGAAAGTCTACACTTCTCTCCTTATCCTCCCTAATGCTTATTCAAAAGCCCCAAATTCAGTTGAAAAGGTGTTTTAACAGAAAATATTTGACTGACCTACTTACAATCTTTTATTTGAGAAAAATGGTTTACTCAAATCTGTATAAAACTAAATCTTTGTTATGCAGGGAAGTTGTGATTTAGCCCAGGTGACATGGCAACCGGGCTGAGAGATGTCTTTGGGAAGAATTTCCCTTCTTCATTGTCTTTTGATTATGCATCTCCTCTCCTGCAAATAATTTCTACTGCTATATCCTGGACTGAACTACCACTCTGGCTGTGCAAGGAAGGAGTACAACTGCTTCTCAGAATATGTTATTGAAGTTGTTCTTGTAGTAAATTCCAGTGAGGCAGTGTCCCACTATTAGAGTTTGAAATATGAACCTGCATGTTCACATCTCACCCAATGCTGCCTTGGTTTCACTGAAGATTTCCAAATTTATAACATTTTTATTTTACTGCCATGGTTATATGAAAGCACCATGGCAGCACTTGCTGTCATTGGAAAAACTGGGACTGTTTGTTCTTCTGAGCTAATTGAGAAGTGGAAGAAATCAGTTTCATCAATCTCACATTTTTGTGGTCTGGTAGTTTTGAAAAAGAGAACTTTTATTTTCTCCCCATGAATAAGGTGTAGTAATAAACTTTTCCATAACTTTGTTAAACCAGATCACGTAAATGCTCTGGAATGGGTTCCTTCTATACGGGTCAGGCAGAAGGAGGTATTTGCTGACTGGCTCTCACAGTCCTCTTTGGTGTGGTTGTAGCTGGTGTGAAGCAGTGGAAATGACTGAATACTAACTAACATCAGGGGCTGAGTAACCAAATGGAGAAATTATGCTATCAGTAGGGGAAGTAAAATGGGCATCACAGGGACAATATAAACAATGTATAACAACAGTCTTGGCTGGAATAGATGTGAAGGATATTTGATCTTCAGTTAAGGTAGGTAGTTTTGCACCAGGTGTTAGTAATGAAATCTTCAAAATAGAAAAGAAAAATCACTTGGGAGCCTGCTGAAGTAACCTCTATTGGACGTCTGCTCTAGACCATTTGGGCTGACTTTAAAAGGGAATAGAGATGTCTTTCTGCTGTTAGAGTGACAACCGGGAATTGTACTATTATGTGAAAGTTCAACTTCCCACATTAGAGAATGTTGCAGAAGCCAACAAAAAACAACAAAACTGATACTATTTTAGGTTTAGTATTGGTAAGCAGCGAAGGCCCAGAAATAGGCATAGAAAATAAGTTTGGACTATATTATTGAGCATGAATGCAGGAATTGTAAAACCCATTTACCTTCATTTTATTACTGCATTGTTGTAGTGATTAGATAGATTATTTTCTTTTCATATATCACTGGGCATTTCTTCACTGCCTGTTTTTGCTAGAGTTCTTCAAGTGCTGCTCAGCACGAATTGCAAGCTGTTTCCCAAGGGGTACAACATAATCTCTTGCTTTCATTTACAAGTACCCAAACAAGTTCATCTGCAACAACACTTTTTTCAGGTTTACTGTCTGTATGAAAATAATGCGCTTAGAGTTCTAGACCTCTCTGTCCTTTTAATAGTCCTGCAGCTTTGGTGCAGGAGCTATATGTTTCAAGATGCTGGAAAATGATTCCTTGCCTTCTTGGGAGGTCAGTCCCTTTGTTTCCTAAGAGACAGGTTGGGAAAGGCTTGATGGTTTTCTTTTTTTAACCTCCTTTTTGGCTTCTTATAAAAAAGAGAGATGTTTATGGGAGTGGTGTTTTATGGTTTTATCAGTATGAGTAAATAGAGGAGCCAAGAGTTGACACCTTGGCATAGACCTTGTATATAGTGGAGAAAACCAAAAATTCTTACAAATTACTACAGGCCCATCCATAGGTGGAAGGGTAAAAATAATGAGAAAAGCGAGTTACTATGCTTGTGAACAAACAGCTGAGTAGCACCCTTTCCTAGTGTTATGCTAATATGATTACAGCTTGCCACTGCTACTGTCTTGAAATGCTGGGGTTTCAACCCCAAGCCCCAAATTAAGGTTGACATATGGGTGATTCCCACAGCCCTTCACAAAGGGGGGGTGAGTTTCCCTCTAAGCTTCCCTCCAGGGTGCTGCCGGCCTGGCAGGGAGAGCCATTGGGTAAATGAGCCCCAGGTGTCCCACTTGGGGATAAAAGCTGGGACCCCTTGCAGGAAGGGGCAGTGTCTGTCTGTGAGGTGGGTGCACTTTGCAGAGTTTCCTGTTGGGTAAGGACCTCCTGCCTCCCTGGAGCTGGGCTCCAGTCAGGTCTGGCTTTTGTAAACGTGGGCTGTGTAGAGATTCAGTATGTGGCTTCCTTGGTCTTATGTATTTGGCTTGTTGACTTGGTTGTCTCCTGTCCCTTCTATGGGAAACTGCATTTCACCATTTGTTCCACCCATTGTTGGTCATGCGATGTCATTATTGGGGTCAGTGGGATTGATGTCAGTTATGTATAATCTGACTGACTTTTTTGTACCCCCAGTGCTCACCCATGTACTGACCCTTTTGTATCAAACAGTTTGGTTATTGGTTCATCTTTATGCTGGCTGTGTCCTTTATGCTAGTAATAGGCCTAAGAAATTGGCAAAGCATGTCTTTAACCATTTGTTTGTCCAGATCAAGACACCTTGCCTCTTTGAGCACCTTGTATAATGCTATATATGTGTCAGGTTGGATAATGAGCTGAAACAGACTTTTTTTTTTTTAAAAAAAATCCCTTTTCCTGTTACAGAAAGGAACAGAATTCCCATGTTGTGTATAGTGCAGAGGGGAACTCAATACCCAGTTAGTAGTTCACTGTGTGGCATTTAAAAATCAGTATAATGATACCAAAATCAACAATGGATTATAAGAGCAACCTTTACTTTGTTTCAGCAATATCTAAATATTCATAGCCAGGATATTACTGAGAGGAAGGTCTGCAGAAGATGAGGATTCTCTTTTGCTGCTGTCTCTGGACGGTGAATTTCCCAAGGGGAAAGGAGCAGAATTTGGTGACATCCAGAGGAAGCCACAAAACCTCACTGCAATGCTCACCATGAACACTCACTGAGGAGGAAAGAGAATAAAATGATTCAATCTAACACTATCTCCCTGTTATCTGCAATTACAGTTAGATATTGTAAGGAGGAGAAATGATGATTCAGTGAGTGAGTTCAGGTCAATTTCCTTTCCCCTTTTAGTGCTTAAAGATAGATCACTGAGTTCTATCACTGACAGGATAACTGTCTTGACTGATAAAGTCAAATGGTGTGACTCACTCCCTAGACACTGAAAATTATTAGCTTTGTCTCTGCTTAGCCTCCCAAATGTAAATAATAGCACGGAGGTGTTCTGAGGTTTTGAAAAGAGATGTGCGATACTTGGCTTGGATACAAGGGCAATGGAAACAGAAGAGGCAGGACATAATGGATAGCTAATCTGATAAAGATGGAAAAATATCTGCAATGAAGGTAACAGGAAAGACCCTTGTAACTGCTACAGTTGTGTTCTGTCTTCTGACTAAATGGGGAAACTCTTGCAAGCACTGAAAAGCATCCTTGTGGTACCTGAAGTTAGGGATATTTCCTGCAACCAGCTTAAGTGCAGCTCCAGCCAGGTAATAAAATCCCTCCTCGACCTCCACCCTGAGAAGTTCTGATTATTAAGACACCAGCTTAGATAGCCAATGCTGTCTTCCTACTTATTTCCCAGCATACAGGAGTTAAACAACTGAATAAAGTTAAAACATACTTTGAATGCCCCTAAGACCTCTCCGGATGCTTCTGACAGGAGGCGCTGTTGTCCTGTCATTCTTGTGTGGCAAGAGGTCTTTGTAGTAACTGTGTACCTCTAGTGTGCATGTAATCTAATGCACATGAACCAAATAGTATTGCCCGTGGCAGAGCCCTGTGTTAGAGGGGTTTTGCAACTCTTGTTGTTTCGAGTTTTAGAAAACTTGAAACTCTCGACTTTTCTTTGCTCTGGCTTTGTATTGCTTGATCTTCATGCTCAGTTTCAAAAAGAGGGTTGGCTATATGAGGCACTACATAACTGTGTGCATAGTCACAGATATGCACACTTGGGCACTATCTGAGGCTTTCCCGAATGTGCTTCCATTCCTTCCTCTAGTTCATGTGTCCAGATGTTTCCTGAGAGAAGTCTAGCACCAAACATAAGAGAAAGTGTTTTGCCCTTTCAAGTTTGTATCACTAACTGTTACTGTTCCCCTTGCTTGGGGTCAGTACAAGGTTTTCAACTGTTCTAAGCAGGGTAGAAAACTGCCAGCATCCTCTTTTTGATTTTTTTTTTTTTTTTTTTTCCCATCTTCACAGGATTTATATATGTACAGTCACTGCTGATTAGATTTTCCCTTTTCAGGCACCCAGCTGTGCTGCCGGAATGCTCACCCCAGCCTGCTTGCCAGTTTTGAATGTTTCATAGGGTCATGTTTTTATTCAAGACAATCTGAATTACGCGTTACATCAAATGTTCAGCTTTAAAACAAAACAAAACCAACACCCACCCCACCAAAAACAAGCCACAAAAAACCAAATCCACCACTACCCCCAAATCACAACCTCACTTAATCTTCTGGGATATCCCACTGTAGAATGACATGTCTGTTATGTCTGTCATGACAAGAGACGCACCCAAGCAGGAATAAGGTTGGTCCCATCTTGAGAATTTGAGTGGCTGGGTTGTACTGTTCCTTCTTGAATATTTCACCTTTTCTGACATGGCAGAACTCTTTCCTCAGTCATCATCTTTCCAAGCTTAAGATGCCTTATGCAATGGCAACAAATCTCTTCCAGCCACCTTCTTCATGAAAGAAAAAAATGTCTTGTTATTTAATGAACGAAGTTTCATAATTCTTTTCCCATGTTGAATGTGCCATTATTTTGTACAGAAGCTCTTTTTTGTTTATATATTTTTTCTCTTTTCATTTGAAAACTGAGCTACTTCCATGAGCAAAGCCATTATGAGCTTGGGAGAATCCAAACTGATTTTATGGCTGAAGGGGAGACCTTGTGAAACTTAAAGGATCTATGGGCTTTTAACTACAAACAAGAGAAACTGCAGTAGTTTTAGTCTTGCCTGACATGGCTCAGATTGTTGTCAGAGACATCTCTCCCTTGTATGCTTCAACATATTTCTTCCCTTGATATGCTTGAATGATAGCATGCAATGATTTCAATAGGCTGCTGAGGTTGCAAGGTAACAAATGTATGTTTACATAAGTAGTCATTGCTTTTTTTAATGCTTTTATCAAAAGGTATGTGACGTGTTTGTCAAAATTGACTCTAAACACTCCTCTGAAGTTATTGGCATACAGCCTTTGTTAAGAAGGCTTTAGGGATTTGCAAAAACTAAAGCTAATCTTTGAATAATAACCTATGTAAGCCTTAATTCAAAAACCTAATGGAAATAATGGAAAACTGACAGAAAGTTGTCATGGAATCATGGAAACCATCTAGATATGGCTGAAGAAACCTTTCATTCAGAGACCACAGTTATTTGCAAAAGAATCTGTGGGTTTCTGAAACATTTTTTCTATTCAGTTCTGATGGTAGGATTGATTTTAATTTTCATAAACGTATGTGTGAATTCACACATGTACACAAACGATGAACATTGTGCTTTGTGCTGGATGAATAAAAAAATAGTTTTGGAAGTTGAAATTGCTGAGAACCAAAGAGAGTAAAAGGGGGACCTTATTGGCCTCTTGTGTTTGATTAAAGCTTTTTCATGTTTTATAAAGAAGAAGCCCAAGAGAAAAAAAAATGTGCATATAAAATAAATGTATGGGTTTGGTGTGGAATAGAGAGAGAATATCTGAGAATTCTGGCTGGTCAGAAAATAAAACAGCTGAAATAAGAAGAAAGGAATACTGTTTATAGTCTATGTTTTAGATAATCTTCTATTGAGTTTTTCTTGCTAAAAGTAACTCAGCAGTTACTCAACATTCCTAGAAGGTATGTAGTATGTATCTAATTATGGATTTACACAGCATTTTTTGGTTTTAAATTCAGGTTTTTGAATTATCTGAATATTGTGTTGGATGATAAGTCTACATCATTTAGATAGATTTTTAAAAATGTCACCTTTTCTATTTTTACAGACCTCTTTTGACTCAAATGTTTAAGTGTTACAATAATCTTAAGAACATACAGAACTGACAGTTCTGTGTGGAAAACTCACACCTGCACAGAAAACTCACACTATGTTCTCAGAAGCCTATTATATACACTTTGAGAAATCTGAAGTACAGAGTGAATTCAAAGAGGGAAAGACAAGTCAGATCTCAAAATTTTGTGTTCTTCAGGTTCATAAGAAAAATACATCTACAGAAAAGATTTGAGGTGGTTCAGCAAGACAGGTAGAATTTACAACAATGTTCCAAGCCTGCTGGGACATAAGAACATTCATAACTATAGAAAAAGTCCCCAAAACCCAGAACTTTATCTCTAGGGATAGCACATACACAGACAGATGCCTGGGGAAGAGTGGGAACAGGTCAAACACATGCTATTTCCACCTTAGTACTTTTCAGGCTGTGAACTCAGAATTTCCTGAGCATGCTTCTGCCTAGTCTGCTTTGAGATCTACAATGCGTCTTTACAAGCACTTGTTTGCTTTAAACCTGCATGCACAGTGGCAAGGAATTCCACAGGTCTACTCTACCCATTGCACTGAGAACCACTTTCTTTAAATATGCTTTGTACCAGTCTCATGGCAGTTTCATAGGATGGACCCTGCTTAACCTTGGAAGAAACAGGGAACAGTCAATCCCTATCTCCACTTTCTTTGTCATTCAAGATTTCGTAAACTTCAACTGTATCCCCCCACATCATCTTTCCCAGGCTGAAAAGTCCGTTTCCTTATAGAGAAGCCATTGTATACTTTGACAAGGCTTGCTGCTCTTGTCTGAATCTTTCCCAGTTCTAGTATATTCTTTTTGAGGTGATGGGACCAGAACAGCATACGTTATTGATCGTTTTTCATACTTTGAATACATACAATGGTACAATTCGGAAGCAGAATAGCATTTGACTGGATTAGGAGGATTGCCTCAATTTCTGTATTGCGGATAATCTCACAAAAAGCAGGCATGACATTTCTTGGTTTGTTCATGAAACATGTAGTAATCTGTATTCCTATGTGCCTGCCGTACAGAACTTCTTTCCAAAACTTAGCACCACACGGGTTTCATATCAGGAAATTCATAGTCCTGGATGGGTCTCAGCTCTTTTAATGTGCTAGCGTGTATGGTTTTTTTAATTGTTGTCAGTATTTCTTTGAAGACCGGGCACCCAATTCCCCATGTTCTCACAATGCTGAGAAGGCTTAATAATATACAAGAAGTAATAAGTAAGACTTAAGGTCAAGCTTTTAGCTGAAAGAGCAGAAACACTTGGCAAAAAAAGAATCAAATACAACTGTTATTCTGTTCTAGCTCAACAGCTGGGTAGTTATCTAAACACTAAATTTTCTTTCTGAAGGTACCACAAGCATATTCTTGCTATTAGGGATGGTGGGGCTAAAAGTCCACAGAGTTTAATGAATTGCTGCTTTTTGATTCTTATACAAAGCTGGATAGATAAGCTTATAGCTCGACCTCAGACTGCTCTGTGCTGTGTGTCGGCAAGCTCTTGCCAGAGTCTCTCCATCCTATCCTTTCTGACTTTGAGACCTAACAGCTTCTAGGTGTGATTTTCATGGAGTTACTCAACAATTGGTATCTTCCTTCAGTCATAGGCAGTGATGACTTCTAACCATATTTCCACATCCCCCAGCTCTGCAAGCATAACCTCCCATTTCTAATCCAATGCTAACACATTTTTGAAGACTTACTTCATCTGCTGCTATGGTATTTGGAACATATTGTATATCCTCGGCACTGGTGAAGCCACACCTCGATTACTGGGTTCAGTTTTGGGCCCCTCACTACAAAAAGGACATTGAATGACTCGAGCGTGTCCAGAGAAGGGCAACGAAGCTGGCGCAGGGTCTGGAGCACAGGTCGTACGGGGAGCGGCTGAGGGAACTGGGGGTGTTTATTCTGGAGAAGAGGAGGCTGAGGGGAGACCTCATCGCCCTCTACAGCTACCTGAAAGGAGGGTGCAGAGAGCTGGGGATGAGTCTCTTTAACCAAGTAACAAGCGATAGGACAAGAGGTAATGGCCTCATGTTGTGCCAGGGAAGGTTTGGTCTGGATATTAGGAAGCATTTCTTTCCAGAAGAGGTTGTTAGGTGTTGGAATGGGCTGCCCAGGGCAGTGGTGGAGTCCCCATCCCTGGAGGTATTTAAGAGTCAGGTCAACATAGCCCTTAGGGACATGGTGTAGTTGGGAACTGTCAGTGTGAGGTTAATGGTTGGACTGCATGATCTTCTAGGTCTTTTCCAATCTAGATGATTCTTTGATTCTATAAATGCAAGTAAGTTCACAGTTCTTTCTGGGGGTACGTGACTTGGTTCAGTTTGCTGCCCTCTGTCTAATTCAGAGTTTTTAAGTGACACTGTGCTTCATTGATCACTAATACTTAACCTTTCTAATGTGGGATCATTTACTATTACATGCTCAATCTTGAGTAGGAATAATGAAGCAATAGCTTTATATCTTAATCAGAATTCATGATGCAGAGTTTATGTTGACCTTCCGTTTTCATGTCAGCACTTGGAGGACAGGCAATATGTGACTCTGTAAAGATCCTAATACAAGGATAACAAATCTGAATCAGCAAAAAAGATTGCTCTTGATTTAGTAGTAGAGGCCCTAGAGACAGGTACTAAAGAAAGTTGCAGACCCCTAGATACCTGTGAGAGGTGCTGTTGACTCACGCTAACAACTATATAGAAAAGTAATATATGTATTCTGTAAAGCTCCAGGTTTTCTTCTACCTTATGAGTTTGCCAATGAAACTTCATGTTGAATAAGAATGGCATATTTGGGCCAGATCCATCTAGTTCTGTAATTTGTCTCACATAGCAGCAGTAGTGGCAATATAAGGTAGGATAGAAGAATAAGGCAGAGAAATAATTCCCGAATCAAAGATAGCATCTTTGAGTTGAAAAGAGAGCAATGTGGATGGCAGGTTGTGTAGTAAGCTCTTTATTCAGTTTGCCTCCTCTGGCACCAGTGTGTGTGTTGTGGGCAGCCTCTGCCTACCACTGTCTTCAGTGTGCTGTACTGACTGGCATGTCTCGGGCTGCAGCACCGATATCTGCCACCTGTACAGAAGGGGTAAAACATCTGACCCAAAGAGGTAAAATAGTTTTTTTTTGTTTCTGAAGCTTGAATTGTGCTTTATCTTGAAATGCTGACTGCATTAAGACCAATGTGGGAATGATTCTTATAAAAGCTTAGTTGACTACTCTGTCATGTTCTGTTGATGGGAGGATAAAACAAGTAAAGGTTTAAGAAGAATTTTGAGCAGGTAGCCCACACTATTCATTTTACATGAACGCTTGAATACTCTTGTCTGTTTCACTATTCATTACCTTGCCCTTTGGTACAATTGCTAACTAATGATTAAGTAATTCCTGTTTTTATTAAAGCAATTGTACTTGGCTCTGGAATGATGAGCAACAGACTAAATCCACAGTGGAAGAGAATTACAGCTGGAGCCAGAGGAGGTTTAGGAGATCAACATAACACTTTTGGTGGAAGAGAATGGTAGTTTAATAAAACATGAAACAGGATTAATGCTGCATGTCCTGGTTTCAGCCAGGATAGAGTGAAGTTTTCTTGGGCTGAGAGGAGGGAGCGCAGCCGGAGGGCCAGGCCCTGGTCTGTCATCGGAGTACTCCGCTCAGTATAGATGGGGACTCGTGCTCTCGGGTTCAGTTTCCCGGTCAGTCGGCACGGCGGGGGTTGTGGCACGCTCGGGGTCGCTGCTGGGGGCAGGCTGCGTACCAGGCACCAGGCGGTGAGCAACTGCATTGTGTATTACCCATTTGGACTTACTGTTGTTTTGTTACTATTTTTTTTTTTTTAATTCAACCTAAGATTTTTTTTTTGTCCCTCCCCTATTTCACCTGGGAGGGGAGGGGGAAGTAAATGACTGGCCACGTGGTGAGTGGCTGCCGGCTGAGTTTAAACACGACACTGTGGATGACATTAAAATGTAGAATAGCAAAGAGCAGAGTGGCAATTATACATATGTGTATAATACACTAGTGCCTGTAAGTTTTTATTAAAGACAGTCGAAAAGGTATAAAAGGCCCTAACTACTGAATGTTTGTGTTCTTAGAGTTTATTATGAATGGTAGCTTAACAGAGAAGTAACCAAAAATAAACTGTATTATTTCTCCCATTCTGTGAAAACTTAAATACATTGGTTTTAGAAAGAGAAATTCATTAAAGCAAGTTTCAGAGTGTTAAACTATGGTGTTGTAACTGCCTGGACAGGCTCAACAGTCTCTTAGGTTGGCTTTCCATTCCCATGCAAACTGCATCTTTGTGTTCCAGGATCCCCACAGTGCACCAGTGGTGTCCATGTGGCAGGACATATTCTTCTGCAGGGAGCAGTCCTTAACCTGCTCAGTGTGCATAGTGCTGCACTAGGCTCCCACAAACAGCAGAAAATTCCTTTGGTGTCATGATCTTGGAGACTGTTAGCTATGGGCTGATGCTAGGGAATGCAGTCTGCTTCCAGCAGGTTCTCCCAGAACTCTGAGGGCAATAAACTATTTTTCCCAAGACCTCCCTCATTATGTTTATAAATGCTCATTTTTAAAAATAAACTCCAGCAAGCATTTCTCATGTGTCTTACTTCAACTCAAATGTATAACAGGTCCTTGCCATAGCTTTTTGTAGTAACCTTTTCATTTAATTCACAGCAACACCAAACAGAATTTATGAGATAATACTGAGATTTTCTTACACACAGTATCAAAAATAAGGCATTATAAAAATGTTTTGTGGTGGGGTTATTCACCTTTTTTTATTATTGAGTTTTAGGCTGTGTACACTGAAATGGCACTTCAATGACTTTTGATAGAATTTTTAAAACTACTTAATGCATTTTTAATAATATTGTGACATATTTTCCAAAGATTAGTTTTATTAGAAATTGATCAATTTTTATTACATGTTTTAACACTAGTAGTAATTAGACTTATGCTATCAGATATTTCAGTAAGAGCTATGCTTTGGTTTTGTAAATGTTTACATTTGTAGTAGGCATATCAAGTAATCATATGCCCTTAGGTATGAAGGCCTTTTTCTTCTTTAATCATAAACTGTTTTCCTCAAGCGTAGTTTATTTCTACTGAATTTGCAGTGCAAGGATAAAAGTCTTTGGCACTTGCAAACGAACATGCCAAAGAGATATGGTAAAATGAGCGATTTCGGTGAAACCTGGCAATTGTGCTGTGCTGTACCCTAGTCTGGACAGTGCAAGCAGTCGCTGATCTCCCTGTGAACGGACACCTCAGCTCTGACAGAAAGGTCTGGGAGGAACTTGCCTGCAGGTACTCTGACCACCTGTATGTTGCAGTCAGGTTGGGGTTTAAATATGGGTATCCTTGAACATGTCTTTTGGGATGTATCTCTGATGTGAGACACTTGCATGGAATGTAGTTGCATACATATAAAAGCACTATGTCTTCTTTTAATAATGCTCAATTATCTTGACTTCTGAGTATTTTCAGTATTAAATCTTTGTTATGGAAAATGTATGCTGGTTCCAAGTCAACAATTTTAATGTGGGCTGAACAGCCTGTTCACGGAGCAGGGTGCTTCACGCTTCCATGGCTTTTGCAACTGTCAGCCTCTAAGCATGTTTCAGTCTGTAAGAAGTGATGCAGCTAATGTCTGTTACGTGTGGTTTAGTCTCAGCTTTTCCCCTGGAGGGCAAATGTGTGTGCTGTTATTTATACCATTTTGTATGTGTTCAGTTTCAAAACAATGCACAGCTGTATTCTTGTGGTAGAAAGAGAAAAGGGCAAAGCTAAAGAAGTGTGCTTTAGATACAGATTGTGATATGGTAAGACTTGTCTTAGTTTCTGTGAGAATTTTTGACTGTCTTTCAGGAAAACTCAGCATCCTGCATAGTTGAGCTTTGCCTTTACATAAACAAAGTCGTATTGTGCTAGTGTGTCATTGCTGCTGTCAGTGTGATTTTCATCCTGCGGCTTTGGGAGAGGTCTTAAACATGTATCTACGGTATCCTAAGGCTACTTCGTGATGAACAGAAAGAAAGGTGACCTGGCATTAGGCTTTTTTCTGTGGGAAGCCATGATGGGAGAGCAGAGTAAGTCAGAGCTGCTTGTGATGGTTTGAATTGCAGGTGAGAGGTGTTGCAGCATCTTAATTTATCCACAGCTTATTAGGAGCTGTTGTTTTTCTGTCTGGGCATGCTCTGCTGTTGTAGTAACCATGTGTCAGTTAAGATGTGGCATCTTCCACGAAAATGGGATAAATCCTTTAGCTGATTAGAGATGGTAAGAAGCAACCAAAACGACACCATTTACAGTTTCTCTGCAACTGAAATCAGGACAGTAGCATTCGATGGGGAATTAAACAGGAAGCAATTTCCCATTTCTAGAAATTAATTAATACCTTTTTGCCCCATATAAAGTTCTACAGAACTTTATAAAGAAACTGGAGATTAATGACCCAGTGCAGCAGCATACCTAAGTACTTGTTTAAGTTTAAGCAGATAGGCAGTCCTTTTGAAATACTAAGATGAAAGCCTGGCAGCAGTAAAGTGGGTAACAGACTTCTATTGACTTCAGTGAGCCAGGATTCAATCTAATTCCCTAATTAAATGATCCTGTTTTTCAGAAAAATTAGAAAGACAAATGTTCAGTAATTGCAGCGAGTATTTTCAGTGAAATCTATTTGCTTAGGATAAAGCTTTTCTGTAACAGTAAAATAACTGCTTTTGTGGTTTCAAACTGTGCAGGAGATTAATTTGAAGGTGAGGTAGTATGTTTGTGGACTATTATCTCTAGTTAGTGATATTGGACTCCCTTGTTGTGGTGAATCAGTTTCCTTCATTTGCTCACTTTTCTGTCTCAGACTGTTGAAATTAAAGATGGGAACAGATGTTTGAAATACTTCTGCAAAATCAACTCTTAAGGTAACATTTTAGTTCTTTATATTCAGACCTGAAAACAATTATTTAGAAGAGAAAAGCCTAGGAAAGGAGGATCTTTCATTTGTGAACAATTTCCCTGTTATTCCTTCTGAATTAATTGGCCTAAAGCAAAACTCCTCTATATTTTCCATTAAGAGGAAGAAAAGGGACTCTTCTTCTTTTTCTTTTTTTTTTTTTTTTTTTTTTTCTGCTTCAAGGAGAAAAACCATAATTTGCCAGCCTCTATTCAATTTACTACTATTGCACTGGAGAATTATTTTGTATTTGTAGAATTAGTCCTAAAGATTTGACCAGCTTTTCTGAATGAGGTGACTTTTGTGGTGTTTCGGGGTTTTTTTAAAATCAAAACCAAATGTTGCCTGAACAAGTCCCACTGCCACACAAGAAAGAAGTTCACATTGTTACTGAAATGTGGGTCACAGCAGGATATGCTTCATTTGTTTAATTGAATCTTTTTATGAATGGCACACTTTCATGCATTTCTTACTAAAGGAAACATAGTGTTTTCATTTATTAGGAGGTAGGAGCGAGACTTGTATTAAAGAGATTATAGGGTATGATTTATTCACCACTGGCTGCCAGTGCTTCTGACCTGTGAGATGATACCTTATGAGAGGGCTTTCTAAGGGTAGGAGAGACAGGATTTCAGCTGATGCCCTGGGGGAACATCCTCTTGGAGGACATGCTCTCCTCCTCAATTGAAGACCAGCTGGAGGGTGAGAACGCCATTTTGAACACTCTCTCTGGTAAAACAGCACTTGAAGGAAGGTTGTTTCTCCTTTTCCATGCCATACTGAGCAAGGGAGTACAGTGGAGACACTGAGTTAGCAACACCAGCTCAGGTGAGTATTACATACAGCATTACATCAAGCAGAGATGTAAGCTGAGAATCAGCCCTACTCCTGTGTCCCATGTTAGCTCATACAGAGAGCCATCTTGGGTGTCTCTGCCCTGCATTTCATTGTCTCTCCACTTTGGACTCAGTTTGTCAGGGAGCCAGACAGAAGTCTTTTTGACAAAATATCCTAAAAATCGAAATGCTGATCCAGACAGAGATTGTTAGTAGGTTAGCTGCAAAATTTTCTCTACTTCCTAGGCAAGAGTGATTGAAGATGACAGTTCCCTTGGACTTGGCGAGAAAACAAGGGTCTAATGAGTCTGGGAAAAATGAAAGAGCAATGAACTGATCCTGTTTCCTACTGCAACAATCTTCAGGGATGGGTTAGGAAGATGATGGTGGGTCTTGCCTGTACTGATGCAGAACAGATTGGTGCAGTCTGGGGATGTTTTTGATCTAGATGTATTCCCTATGATGGTAGGATAACTTGTTAAAAGAAAATAGCATCTGATTTGGACCTATCTGTCATTGTAATTGTAAACTTTCAGGTGGTTACTGACAGCAGAAATGGTCAGAATCTAAATATTTAGGCTGCCTCCTGACTTGCAGAAAACAGACTCTACAACTCAGTTATAAAGCAGGTATGTTTACTCCAGCGCTGCAGTGCAAGGGGATTTCTCCACAAAGCTTGCACACCCACTGCACATTTTTCCAAAAATTTAAGAGTGTGAATATACATATTCATTGGGTTACATAACACAAACATACATATGCATGAGTTAAGGCTGGGTTAGTTGGAAAGGCTGGTGTCAGCAGTTTATGTTCTCTTTGCACCTGCACACTGCCTCTTGGTGGTCATCTTTGGGGGTCTTTGGGGGGAAGGCTCATAGTCTTTCTCACCTTTTACTTTTCTCTGGAGCATGTGCAGATTCTCTTGGCCAATTTCTTGAATAACAAATGTGTTTTATAGCTGGTTTACTCATTCTATCTTATCTAAGAGAACTAATGGAACTGCTACCATCTATATATGGCTACCTTTACTCATTACCAAGACCCAACTAGTTAGAGTTTCCCAAGGACAAAACCATGATATTTTGCTGAACACTGCAGTTCTTGGTAGATTTTACACAGTAAACTGCTATGTTTTGGTGAACTCAGTAGTCCTTGGTAAGCTTCCACAGAACAGTCTGGGCAAGCAGGATTCTTAGCAATATTCAAAATACTCTAAGTAATACTATAAGTTGCTATAAGTAAGTAAATAAGTTGCTAAGCAGTTTGCTATAACTAAATAAGTCTCAAAACAAGTAGTCATTTCTCTGTATCACTCCTAAGTGTGTTCTAAATCAAGCTGAGCCCTCACACAGAAACTTGAAATAAATAAGCGCATCCTCCCTGGGTCTTTTTGTGCACAGACACACAAAGCATTTTTTATCAGGGGAAGATAAAATGCACTTGGAAGAGCCAGAAACTGAATCAATAAAAAAAAAGAATAAAATGCATGTATCCCTACTCTAACATTAGCATGAGTCTACTTCACTATTTCCTTTCCAGTAACATCCAGAATTGGGCCACAGTTTCTGTCCTCCACTCCTGATTTGAAGCAGTAACAATAACCTCAGAGGACTTTTTGTTTGGTCCCCCTTAGGAGAATCAGAATCAACTTTTGGTTTTAAGATCTCAGCTCTGCTGCTCTCTTGTTTTATCTCCCTCTGCAAGGTCCTCTGCTTTTATAATGGAATAATCTGTTCTGTGTCTTGCAGGGGAAGCATTATCTTCATTGTCTCTGTTAGCCAAGTCAACAGCAGGGAGAGAGAATATTTGAGGCTCTTTAGCAGATTCATTGCTTGGATTTCTTGCTTGCTTGGGAGTGTTTTCTTGTCCCCAAACACCCATTCAAAGCAAGCACTTTTCTTTGTCCAAGCCCCTCTCATTACCCAGGACTCCCTTTCAATACCAGATTCATATTAGTCAATGTTTATGCAACTTTCTAAATGTTACAGAAGAAGGAAGAATTCTTTGCCAGCTCTAATGTTGGAATGCGGGCATACATGATGGTAATAACCCATCACACGAGCTAATTAGTAGATGATTAACAGAAAAGAGAAACATGTTATACAAACTTTCTTGTATTCCACTTGTCCTCATCAAGCACTAACCCTGACCTAAGCCACTTCCATCTCTTTTCTTTTTAATTTTGATGTTTCAGGACGTTTTATTTTTCCTGGGGCTGTTAAATCTACTTTACTGCTTTTCAGTATCTTATTTCAAAACATGACCTTGTGCTGGATTCAGTTCATCAGTTAACAATTAACGAACAGTCTTGTTTCCAGTCATAAATACTTGAATTCTCTAAATTATGTTTATTCTGATCTCTCTTAAAAGAGAATCAGGTATGCAAACTCCTCTAACCTTGGAATGGAATACAAATTGCCTGCAATTACCTGCAAATATTTGAATTAACACAATAGAAACCTTTCTCACCTTGAGGATTTTTCGAGTTTAGGGCCAGTCCTCGGCCTCCCCTACAGAAGGGTGATTGGTTTTGGTTTTTTGTGTCCTGCTTTCACATCATATCTTCCTGAAAGAACCAGCAGCACTGCTTAGCTAGAGGGGATTTGTGTAGGCTGAAAGACAGGTCACTGCCAGCAATGGGTAAATGTCAAGTCATGAACAGGCAAATTGCTTCCACGGGAAAGGGTATTTTCTGTTTCCTCATCCACTGAAATTTTGACATCTCTTGTCTGTGACAGAGCAAGGTGTTTTGTTTTCTGGTGTCAAGCAGTCATGGAATTTTCTGTTTTAATAAAAACTCAGATTGTTACTGATTTTATTATCAATTGAAATTAAATTGTGTTTGATTTTAATATAAGTATAGAGCTAAGAGATATTTTAGTGAGAATCATTTATTTTACATTTAGTGTATTTTGAATCTAGCAACCGACTGCTACTCTAAAATCCCCTGTACAGCCCCGTACCAAGGCCGAAGGGATTGGTCACAATTGTTTGGTAGGAACGGTTAGAACCTAGGTAACAAAACACGAGGTGATTTGTAAACTGATTTATAATACATACACAGGACTAGAAGAATGCAAGTAGTTGTCAAGTTCCAGGATTAATGGGAACTGAAGGCAGTAACCGTAACAGCTTGCAGGCACCTGCCAAGAAAACTGTGTCCTTAAGCAAAAGGTAATTCCGGCAGGGGGAGATCGCGACCACCGACTCATGGACCACCTACTCACATTACACCCCAGAGCCATTTCTAGACATTTCTAACCTTTACTGCGCAGAATCGGAAATAGGAGGAGAATATGTTAATGATTTCTTGGAAGTTGTGTGCTTATGTATGATTCTGGTGCCTGGCACGTGTTGTTGGTGAGAGCACTCCCCTACATGTCCGGCCGTCAATAAAGAAGTGTCTGCTTATCTACATCACATTGGTGTTGATAAGTTTTTATCCTGGTTTTCAGTGACAAGAGGTTTTGAAACTGCACCTACATTGCAGCTAAGGTTACCTGTCCTTTTTTTTGAAGGCTTCAGCCTGCAGCCAGTCTCTGATTTTGAGGAAAAGAAAGGCAAAGGAGCTATCCATGTGGAAAGGCTCCTGTCTTGAGGACTCCGAAGCCCATAGCCGTCTGCCAAGAAGCCAGCAGAGCCTAGGCTGATCTGCAGCAAAGCATGGGATCCCAAACCACTTTGAGAGGTGACACTTGTGAAGCCAGCCTACAGAGAGGTGAAGGCTGGTCTGTGGGTGCTTCCCAGGATTTCAAATCCCTGTCACATGGCAAGGAGAATTTATGTGATTAAGGGTAAGGAAGGAGTCAGTTTCCAACTGATCTCTGAACAAATTCATTCCAGTAGAACACTTCAGTGACAGCTGTTTCCCAGTGGAAGAATATAGTGCTGGGACATCATCTGTCTAGCTTTGGTTCCTCTTTTATTCAGGGCTCGAGCACTCCAGTCCTAATTCTTCAGTTCCTTAAATTTCATCCAGAGGTTTACACCTCTCAGATGTGAATTTAATAAGCTTTTTGTTCTGCTTTTATGCCTTTCTTTGTACTTTTCAAACATAAATAATACTAGAACAGTAAAAACAACAGAATAAATGTCTAGGAGAGATGGGATGCAATAGGAAACCTAGGTGTGTCATTTTCAAAAAAGTGAGATATGTTCAATCCACTGCTTGTCTACTTTCTAGGTACTGTTCACCTGATAAGGGAATAAAGTACACTGGAAAATCAGTCCCTCAAAGGAAAACCAAGGATTGTACCTGCTGACAGATGGCTTGGTTTGCAGATATCTATGGTTTGTGCCATGTGCCAAGAGTTTTGCTGAGTTTGTTCAAAAGATTGAGATGTCAGGAGGGAATGGCAGGGCACCCTGAACTCAGCTCATTAGGCTAATGCAATAGAGACTTACCTGCCACTCTTTGCTCACAGATGCTCTGAAACCTAAGCAAGGTTTTCTGTCATCTTGGGGAGCACATACTCTAATCCTCCACACTGTAAAAATTGAGTAGAACGCTGTAAGGTTAGAATAATGTAAAGATTTCTTAGCAGCTCATTGTGGGTCTTGATCTGTTAGGGGAGGATATATGGCTGGACCATCCCTGTAGCTGATGGATTTCCAGAGCTGGTCCTGGGAGCTTAGGCAGATCATTTGTGATAGGGAGTTGACCAGGCACCTGTTTTCCCTCAGGCTCTCTAAAACTCTTGAGTGCAGCTGAAGTGATATAATTAACATTTTAAATGCAGTGCTTCAAAGAAATTATTTTAGTTAAGATGACCATGTGGCAGGGTTGTGGTGGATATTTTATGCACTCATGACAGCCTGCCTCATCTGAAAGACTGCGGTCTGCAGTAGCTTTTGGTGGAGTTCAGAGACCTCTTCAAACAGAAGTGGGTTATGTCAAGTCAGCTTAGAAATAATAAGTTTGAATAACCAGTGCCAAGGGCTGCCCTGTTCAGTGAAAGGGTGTGCTATCCAGGTCATCCTAAAGTAGAAGAAATAATTCAATGCCATATTTGGCACCCAGAAATGCAACAGCAATGACATGGTACATCAAATCTCTGATCCAGAAAACTACTGGGAGTGCTTAGTATGCTGCTCTGTATGAAACACAGAGCTCCAAAAGAACTTGGTTTTTTCCTTAGCTATGGTTCATCGACCTTATGTCTGTGTTTGTCCAGGCCTACCAGAATACACAGCAATGCCCCATCCCCATCTGCATGCTCAGAGGATGAAGTGTGGCTTGTTCCTGTCCTGACCAAAGGGAGAGCTCCATTCAGGTGGTGTCAGCACCACATCAGAAACATGGCTGTCAGAAAGGCCATCAGGCAAACTGGAGAGGAGTGTGTGAAGTGGTGTAAGTGTCAGCAGAATGAAAGGAGGGCTCAAAGGAAAGGAAACAAGCAAAGAGTAATGGGAAAAAGACAATTCCCACCCAAATTGAATCAACAGGTAAACTGTAAGTAAGTTCATATGTTTGTAGAATCCGTAGTAAGATAAAGTTGACATAAAAGAGTAACAAGTAATCTAGCTCCTGAATCACTGAGTTGAATTTGGAGGAGCTGATGTACATGTGCATTGCTTTAAGAGAGGAAAGTGTAGGTCTCTGAGTCTATGGTTTTAGTGGTCTTGGCACGTATCCTAAAGGCTAGACATCAACAGAAGGGAGGGACTTTATATAAACCTGTACATATACACCACCTTCTTGACACTAAAGCAAGTTATCTAGCCAGGTGAAATTTTTGAAGTGCCTGCACATACCAACTGGTCATAAGATGAAAGGCTGTTTAAGGGGAGATGAGACCTGTTCATGCCTAATTAGATTACTGCCAGCTGTATCTGTATGGCTTAGGTCTAGTGAGACCCAAGAACATCTGGTCCTCATAAAGACTATGAGCACAAAGAGGGATTTTGGTTGATGGGAAGGATGCATTGCTCATGTGACTGCAAGGCAGATGGCAAAAAAGTGTGAGGGTAGAAAAGTTCCTCTGGGAGCCCCTGGTTAATGGAAGTATGTAAGGGTCAGTTTTGAAACGATGTAGGCCAGGTTAGCTGGAGGAACATTCTGCCCAATAAATTGTTTCCTGAGGCGAACTGTATCTAAACAAGGTAGATTTTTGATGTAGCTTGTTTTGTTCCTGCCCTGATGAGACAGCTGGCACATATATCCATAGAAAGATATCATGGCTGTTGTGTTATTGTCTGCAAGGGTTAATCTGTACTGAAACACTGGTCCTGGAACAGGGAGAACTTAGTCTTTTCTACAGTTTGTTCAAGAAAGTGGTTGTGATTAAAATAATGAATGAAGGAAAATAATTTGGACTTTGATTCTTAAAATGTTCTATATTTCACCAAATTCTTTAATGCTTTGAGCTTCAAATCCTGTTCCTGCTTGCAAATAGTAGGACTTCCACTAGTTATAGGCAGTCCTGGGTTGCTGGAGCTTTGATAAACAGAGAGAAAAGTCTAAAAGTTCAGCATCTGAGGAAAGACGCCTGGATTCTTTTTCTGGTAAATAACAGCAATGAAGTGGTATTGTTCCCATGTTTGCCCTAGATTGTGGAAGTCACACAATATTCCCCTTGCGTGACATCATTTTGCCTTTACATCCTCTCAACCTGACTATTGCAACTCTCTGGCCCAAATCCCAGCTCTTCAGCAGGAGCAGAATGCTGCAGTCTGCCCTCATATATATGTGTCAAGAAACATGAATGTCAGTCTCATTCTTCAACAATTATGTTGGCTCCCATCTACTTTAGAATCCAGCTCAAAGCACCCTGCATCTATTTAAAACTCTATCTGGCAATCCGTACATTAGCACAAAGATGCTGTTTAGCTTTTATTGAAAACAAAATACAAAGAAAGGAAAGAAATTTTTTGAGATATATTAGGGGATATTAAAAGATGGAGCTTGTTTCAGTCATTGTGTTCTCTATGCATCCGGCAAAAACTGTGTCTGGCTTATCTGTTGCAGAAAACTCCTGTGATCAAAATGTATTTCTGCTGCTGGAAACAATTGTAATTTTCTTATGGCTCATTATTTACACCAGGAGAATGAATCCTAATTAATTTTTGTTAGATACTTACTGTGATCACTCTGATTTCTAAAGGGAAGACAGAGGTCAAGAATCAAGAGTTCATGGAAGGATTTGCTTTTATGAGATGCTTTCCAAAGGTTTTCATTGCACCTGGAATTTGTTAGCCATATCCTCTTGGGCTGTGCAGGAGGAGTATTATGCAAGAACTTTTGGAGCTAGTGAAAGAGGATGCTCCAGAATTACAGACTTAAGCAGTCCCACAAGTTTTTCTTCCTGTTCCATTCTCCCTTCTTCAGTCCCAGCACTTCCTGCATTTCTGTGGCAAAGAGGAGACTTTGGGGATAGGCAATGGCAGGACTGTGTAGTAAAATGTGAATATCTTGTGAGACAAAATTCACAGCCTCACCCTGATCGAGCACAAATATAGCGAAGACAGGGTGGAGTGTCTGTGTTAGAATCAGGGGGAAGGCCAACAGGGCAGATGTCATAGTGGGAGCCTACTATAGGCCACCCAGCCAGGACAGAGGTGGATGACATATTCTATAGGCACTTAGGAGAAATCTCACAATCTCTTGCCCTTGTTCTTGTGGGAGACTTTAACTTCCTAGACATCTGCTGGAAATACAACATAGCAGAGCAGGACCAGTCCTGGAGATTCCTGGCATGTGTGGCAGGTAACTTCCTGATGCAGCTGGTGAGTGAACTGAACAGAGAAGGTGCCCTGCTGGATCTCCTCTTTGTGAACAGAGAAGGACTGATGGATGATGGGGCGGTTGGAGGACGACTAGGGAACAGTGACCATGAAATAATAAAGTTCTCTATTCTTAGAGAGGCCAGGAGAGGGGGGAGCAGAACTGCCATCCTGGACTTCCAAAGGGCTGACTTTGTCTTATTTAGGCACCTGCTTGACAGAATCCCTTGGGAGACTCTCCTGAAGGGTATAGGGGTCCAGGAAGGCTGGGCGCTCTTTAAGGAGGAAGTGTTAATGGCTGAGGAGCAGGCGGTCCCCAGGTGCTCTAAGAGAAGCTGGTGGAAGAGAAGACCACCCTGGCTGAACAGAGAGCTTTGGCTGCAACTCAGGGAGAAAAGGAGAGTTTACAGCCTTTGGAAGAAGGGGTTAGCCACTCACAGTGATTACAGAGAGGCTGTGAGGCTATGCAGGGCAGAAATCAGGAGGTGTAAAGCCCAGCTGGAAATTAATCTAACTTCAGCCATCAAGGATGATTCTATAAGTATTTCAGTAGCAAAGCAAAGACCAGGGAGAGCCTCCATCCCCTGCTAGATGCAGGAAGAAACATGGCAACAAGTGATGAGGAAAACGTTGAGGTCCTTAATGCCTGCTTCACCTGAGTCTTTAATAAGACGACTAGTTGTACTGAGGGAATCCAGCCTCCTCAGCCAGAAGATACTGGGAGAACGACCCCCCCACAATCCAGGAGGAGACAGTCAGTGACCTGCTGCATCACACAGACACACACAAGTCTATGGGACCAGATGGGATACACCCGAGGGTGCTGAAGGAGCTGGCTGGGGTGCTCGCCAAGCCGCTTTCCATCATTTACCAGCAGTCCTGGCTGACCGGGGAGGTCCTGACAGATTGGAAATTGGCCAGTGTGACGCCCATTTATAAGAAGTGTCAGAAGGATGATCTGGGAAATTACAGGCCTGTCAGCTTGACTTCGGCACCCGAGAAGCTGATGGAGCAGCTCATCCTGAGTACCATCACACAACACATGTGGGACAACCAGATGCTCAGGCCCAGTCAGCATGGGTTTATGAAAGGCAGGTCCTGCTTGACAAACCTGATCTCCTTCTACGACAGGGCAACCTGCTCATTGGATGAGGGAAAGGCTGTGGATGTAATTGACCTTGACTTTAGCAAGGCTTTTGACACCATTAATGGCATCTATACTGTACAGTAGTAAGAAATAAAGCTTGCAATTGTGTGTTATTTAATAACCATATAAGCAGCAACCCTTCTAACATACTGAAATGAGTTTAAGGAAGTGGGAGTTTTGCTTATGACTTTTGTTTTGTTTTTATTATTTTTTTCTTTCAGTTACATTTGGACATTTAAATCTTATGCTGCTTGGAAAACAGAAGTTTTACTCCTTTTTGGTATAGAATTCAAATAGGGGGAAAAAACTGTCTGGAGCTGGACAAAATATTTCCCAGATTTTATAGAGTTGGGACTTGGGATTTTGATTTAATTTATTCTAAAGAAAGAGGTCAGGCAAGAAGTTATATGTATTAAAATACTCTATATGTATTAAAATATTTTTATGGCTCTTATCACTAGTTTTTAAATGAATAGATTGATCTGAATTGCAGCAATAGTCAAGAGTCTGGATCAAGGCTTTAATTTAGGGCCATCTTTCATGTTAAATGACTTCTGGGGTTTATACTTGGGGTTGGGTTTTTTTTTCAGACTCAATACGTTTCAGGCAGCACACTGATTTAAATTGGCAAAGTATAACAGACTTGTCCACGAATAATGAATTTGTGAATATCATGGGAATCTGACACCTGTGATCGTCAACTTTTACCTCCAATTTTAATTAAAACCTTTGTGAAAGTCTTTGTCTAGTCAAAGATCTCTGAGGAAATGACAAAACAGAAATATCATTTGTAGTGAATGCACATAAAAGCCTAACCCCCCCCTCCATTTCTAATGGTGAAAAAAAAAAAAAAAAAAAAGGAAAAATAATATAAATGTACCAGCTCAAGCTTCAGGATAAATTGTCTAGGGATATGGGAAAATCTGAAAAGGCAAGAAGTTTTGTGTTGCTTCCTGACATTTGAGCAAACAGGTTTTTGCAGCTGTGTGTAATTACAAGAAGTTAAAGGACTGTTTATTTAACAATGTTATATTTATACATTTACTAGGAAATACAGCATTAGTAGATAGGCTTTAAAATATCTGTTAAACTATCTCTTATAGTATCTGCAAAGCAAAGTCTTTAAGAAGTAGTATTCTTCCACACAATCATTTTTCATTTTCCTGTAAACACAGCAAGGCAGGCATAATCCAAGGGGGAAGTTCATGGAGGTTCACACAGAAACAGAGATGTGCACCTTTTAAGTTTATTTCTCTCTTTGATATAAATTTAACACCTGTTTACATCTCAGGAGTTCAGAGTTGTGGGTTTGTTTTGTTTTGTTTTTAAAATATTTGTCTTTTTGTCACTTTTATTAGGTTAGAAAGTTGTAGAATTCCTCCATTTCTGATTGGGGGAGCTGAGCTCTGGACTGATAAGTGCTAAAGATTTTAGGACAGAGGGGAGATTGAGATGCCCAGATCCAAGACTAAGCTGTTACCTGCACAGCTAGTCCTACAGACACCTTTTGTAGTGAAGCTTTTTGTTCACATGAAGTAATGCATGTCCTGAATGGCGTCTGTTACATAATGGTAGAGCAATCTGCTGGACCTCTGTGTGGACCCAGGCAGAATGTGAATATCAGTTGTGTGTTCCCTTCATGGCTCGGCTCCTATCAGGATATCAGTCAGCATATATCTCATATATCAGGATATCAGTCAACATATATCTCATATATATCTCATAGGATCCACATACACTTAGTAGTGGCCTCAACATTCATGAGAAAGATGCATGGAGAATGACTAAATGGTGACGGTACTCCAGTTTACACAACAGTCTCGCAGTTAGTGTGTTTGATGGTGATGTGATGCTGTCCCTTCCCTACAGTATGTGGGATTATAGTCCACATGCTGTAGACATGCTGTTCTTGAAAAAATGCCCCAGCTCTCAGAGGATAGTTGATGTACTGAAGATTCTTGAATTTCAGTTCCCCCTTTAAAAGTTTTCTGTTAAGTTAAATAGTACAGGGAAATGAAGCCAGTTTTTCAAAGTCACAGGTTAGCATCCTACCCATTCATATTAAAACTAGAAGATGGAATTTAGTTTTAATATTTTTCTTGGGTAATTTATTTTCTTTCTTCATCTTCTTGAATTGATTTAGTGGCGCTGAAAAGTTTTGAAATTCTTTCCTAAAGTAGGTTAATTATTTAAGACAATGGGACTTGTTTAGTTTACTTCACTGGGAATTAGAACAAGTAATTTATTAAAAGGCAAGATACAGCACAAATGAGCAGTTAGGCCAACTCTCCCTTCTCTTGTTCCTCCTAGGAGACACACAGGCACTCTCACATGTGATTTCAGCTTTGATCTTTAATTGTGAAGATAGGATGTTCTCCAGCCTTTCTCATTTCTTGTTGATTTGAGGAGAGGTTACCAGTGACGTGGGCACCTTCCTACTGCAAACTGCTTTAACATAATGAATTCTTTTCACAGGTTTCAGCAAATAAGTGACAGAGCATAACATGAAGTATTTAGAATATTTTTTTTTGCCCTGGTTTGAAGCAGTTACGTTCATAATGTTTAAATGACTCCCTTATTGTCACACATGCCCTGTAGGTTTTAGGCATGGGGAGCAAAACAGAGACTGTGACTCTAAATGAGCAAACCACCAGCGGGATGGATTTGTTATAATACAGCATTTTATAATACTGAAGTGCGTATTGCCCCTTCAATAGTAGACAACAGAAGTGATTACTGATGTGTTATCACAGCTGCGAGAGCATTTACTAATAAATCTCCTTAAGTGTGCAAAGTCCCCACACCAGCTAGCTGCTTTATGCATGTGAAGGGTAAATGTGAAAGCCTTTTTTTCCTCTGCCCCCAAGAGCATTAGTACTTACCTTAATTAGCGACTACTGCAGATCCTGCTCTTGTTCCCCTCGGGGTCAGATCTTTGCAGCTGATTTCAATGAAAATGTAATCAGGGCAATAGAGAAGAGGGTGCCTCACAAAGGAGAGAAAACCTTTTATAATAAACCTGAGTAAGTATGAGGGATGTTATAGCTTTCTCTTCCTTGCAGTCAGTTCACTTCCAATTTAGTATAAAAGGCAGACTTTGCACTCTTAACCCATTCTAGGACTTCTTCCATAGACAGCAATCTCAGAAGATGAAAGATGTGAACCTGAGGAAATAGCACCTGCAAAAAGGCAAGGAGAGATTATATCATGTTTTGTCTTAGAGTGGAGAAAGATGTTGATACTCTACCTGATGTATTCTGTTGGGCTACAGTTAATAAGACTGTATTTCTTTTGATGCCACCCGTTATGGTTAGAAAACCAGCACTGAACGATGATATGACACTAGAGGGGAAAAAAACCCACCTCTGACCTTTTCTTTTGTTCTTATTCTTTTAAGCTTTGTTAAAGAGGAATAGAACTGATTGGAGTTAATTTTATGGAGAATCTTAAAGAACATGCCTCAAGGCTTTTGCTTCTTTCTGCTGTTAGCAGTACTATTAGAAAGATACATGTATTGCTCTGCTAGAACAATCATAACTACCCATTGACTTCAAGTTCTATCTTACTTCAGTGATAGTGACTTGTACAAGTGTGATGGAATTCAGATGTGTTTATTTACATGGCATGTTCTGCCTTAAAATTATCAATGTCTGCTTATTCTTCTTAGTTTTAAACATTATGATACATTACCCTACAAATGCTCTTACCCTACAAATCTCCCTGAATCTGGTTTTGAACACTCCAGTAATTTTAATAATGCATTAATTTTCATAGTGTTAAGAATCTTTTAATCTGGCTTTGTTTTAGGATATGATTTTCACAAGCACTCATCATTGATCTAATCCTTCTCCCACTGAAGTTAACCATTAAATTCAGTGGAAGGGAGAATTAGGCCAACTTTAATCCTTTTCAAAACAGTACCTGGTTCATAGACCTGCTTGGTGCCTAAGCCCTCAAATAAGAAATTACAATTGAGATTATAGTTTGATAATAAACCTCTTTGCCAACAGTAAACTAGATGACAAGGCTGGATCCCAATCTTAATGGTAAGGGAAGTGTAGGCCCCTACTTGTCTGATGCTTAAATCTTCTGTAAAGCAAATTAAATAATTCATTGCTTTTAAGAGCCATAAATTGGTCTTGTAACTCTTTCTTCTGTTTATTACTTCCATCTTTACATTCAGTGCAGATAAAAACCTCCTTTAAGTAAAGACTCCAAAATTCTTGTTTTCCTCATAGTAATCCTAAATCGACTCCATATTTTCCTGTCTGTATACAGATATGGGAATGTAGAATATGTGGTGGACTGCTATGAGGTTACCCTGCTGGTAGCAATATTATGCTAAAGATATATTTCTGCAACATAGTGTCTGACTCTGAGCCCTTAATTCACAAGTAGGACACAATAAATTCTGAATTCTGACTCTTCATATAGATTCCAATAATCCTCAAAATCATGGGCAATTTTTGCTCTTCCATCCTCTTTAATATTCAATGGTCCTATATATTTTGCAAACAGTCAACCTAATTGCTTGATCTTGTTGCTTCTTTCTGACAATTTTAATTCTGCAATTAGTCATGTGTCCTCCACAGAGCTGTGTAGAAACATAATAAGTTTTTCTGCACAGGCAGGGGATGAGTTTTGCAATTGGCATTGTGTGATGACTCCGTTTGGGACCCTAATGAACATATTAAACAAGTTGGAGGAGTTGGGAACTGGTTTGGATTTATCTGAAAACAATCTTTGGAGCAATTCAGCAAAACAAAACAAGAAAAATAAAAATGTTTTCAGTGCTTCAACTGTGACATTGTTTGCTTCAAAATGAAATGCTTCAGTTTTAGATGACTTAAACTTCAGGCCCAGTTCCAAAGAAAAACATCTTGGTTTAAGAAAGAATATTTTAACAAAACTTTTAAATTGTTTTGATTCACTGCTGCTTCTTTGTGCCTTTCCCGTGCCTGAAACTGCTGAAGTTGTGGCATTAGAGCTGTAGTCTAACCTTTACTGTTTGCCACTGAATTTTTTACATAGTTCCAGTTGCATTGTCCTCACATCACACCAGAGTGGAAGACAACACTGAAAGCAGAGCCTAGACAGTGAGAGTTTCCTTGAGTGCCCTCAGACCTTGAGTCACATTTGAAGCCACCTCTCTGGGCTTTGCTTATGTCATCTACAGAACAAATAGAATAAAGGTACAGGCTACCAGAAATTGCATTCAAGGAAAAATGTCCTGGAGGAGACTTAAAAATTCCTGGCTTAAGGGTGTAACCCTACTACTACTGTAACTACTGGAGATGAAGCTATTATAAATGTCTCTGTGCTTATTTTCTGGTTTCTGATTCTGCCTCTGGAGCAACTGTGCTGACCACTGTAAAGAGTAGGAACACTTAACTAGATAGAATAGTAGTTCAAGCTGGTGTGGTGGCTTCTAAAAATCTTCCCTCCATAGCAGGATGGTTATAATTAACTGTCATTTTCGGTGTTTGTGAAGATACTCGAAAAACCCAAACATTATAGAAGAAAAAAGTGCTATCAGTAGGTAATGCTGATGAATGCAGTTACTGGTTCAACAGAGCATTCATGGGAGTTTGACCAGGATTAATCTTGAAGTCCCAGCACATTTGTAGGTGAAACACATTCTGAAGTGAAATAAGAGGTTAATCACTAGAAGACAGCTGACTGCTCTAAGCAACAGCCTTTTTTCATCAATGCTTGTGATGCAAATAAAAACCCCTAAAACAGCCCTACAACTAAATATAGCATAAATGTCCTCAAAAGCCAGTCAATAAACAGTAATTATCTCTCACAGCTGGAAGCATGTTTTGCTTTGAGTGTAACCAACAAACTGTGCTTGAGTGTGTGATGATTATTTCAATCAGGTTATAAATGAGAATGTTATTTGGGAGCTGCTCTCTTGGAAGGTGTTCTTGTAAATGTGTGCATGTTTCTGAACTTTTCTCCTCTTTTCCAAACTGCTACAGACCTTGATAAATGGTAAAACCTGGCTGATTTGAACACAAAGTCAATTTGTGGGCAGGGCTTCGTCAGATCTCTTCCCTGTGCTCCCACTTGCTACTCCTGTGCAATCTCTAGTCTCAAAATAGCAAAGCAGACTTTCAGCATTCGATCGATCCTGCCAGATTCTATGGATGAATGCCACTTGAGAGATCGTGAATCACAGTATTTTGGGAGGGGGGGAAAAAGGAAGGGAAGAGGCAAGAAGGCAGTTCTTGGAAGAGGAGTTAAAAAATAGTCCTGGCATATTTCATGGTCCCTGACACAGTGATTTTTTTCAGACACCTCAGCAGCATTGGAGAGTGGCCTCAACTATGAGAGCTTGAAGAACATGTTCCTCATGACTGGTTACCCTAATGCTGTCAAACTGAAGGGCAAGTTTTAATTGATTCTCAAAATTAACATATCAACAACAAGATTGGGAAACTGAATTTTGTATGTTCCTGTAATGCATCCTTCCTGTCCCAGGGAATTAAATTCTCAGTGTCTGGCTACCAAACTGTCCATAGAAATCCTGCACTGGTATAAATAACTCCCATTTCAGTAAGAGCCACATTTTTAGTATCATCTTGCAATTCGTATAAATAAAATATTGCAAGGCCCTTGTAGATGGATGTGCACTACATGTCCATACTCCAAATTGTTATAGACCTTCCTTTATTCAGTGTGCTGGGTTTTGAAGAAATTTCTGCTTGAGATGCAGCTGCAGCTTCTAGACAGATACTTCATATTTCTCATTTCCTTCTTCCTAACTGGTTTGTTTGAAGCTTTCGCATTTGTTTTCATATCTTTGGTATATTTGAGAAAGTAAAATGATTGGCAGCCTCCTTTCTTATTAGTTAAGCAGATCTCTGTTTTGATAGAATGACGTGAGCAAGGAAGCAATGTTGAACTCCCATGAGGGATATTTACGTTGTTTGGTTATTTTTTCAAACAATGGCCTCTTTTTCTTGGAAGACATTTACATTTTCATAACTAACATTCTAGGATGCTGAATGTAACTTTTACTTCATTGTGCTGTTCAATTTGTATTTCACTACAAGTATTTAATCTGTTATTAAAATTTAGTTGAAGGTAAAAGTCGGTTCCTTTCTAGGTCAGGTACTGCTTTCTTCTCTCTTTTGATTTTGAATTATTTGTGTTGTGGGTTACATATGAAATTACTTCAGTTCACATGGGGAATAGGAGGCTGAGACATATTGTGGAACATCTCTAGACGCAGTGTATTTTTTTACCCCTACTATAGCCAAAAGGGAAGGACCCCCACTGTAGTTAAAAATGGTGTTTGATTTTCTCACTGTTATATTCTGTTTTACTATGCCTATTCTAGGGCTCTTTATAAACTAGTACAGAACAGCAATAACAAAAATGATTCTCAAGACAAAAAGAGGTACAACAGCAAAGCGTGCTGTTAATTGAGGGGTAAAAATTCACATTGCTTGCTATAAGATGTTGTCTGATGTGCAACTGGATGCAGTGGAGTATTGTTGGGATTTTTTGCTAAATTAATCATTCTTCTAAAACACCATGTCAAGCAGGACACATTAGATATGTCTGAGGGTTTTGCAGTGCTGCCATTCCCAGTGTGTACCTGATCTATCCTTGAGAAACATAAAACTTGCTCTATTTGAGACTTTTTTTTTTCCTTTTTTTTTGGTAAAAGCTCATAGACTGAATAACTCTCCCTCAATCAGAGCCACTGAGGAATAGGATAGATGGGAGTTGGGTGGTCATAGGTAGCCCTAAACATTACAAAACTGTAATAGAGTGCAAAAGTGTGATACAGCACAGAAACTGATCACAGTCAGAAGAGGTTCTCCCAAGATTAGTGTAGAACAACATATCTTGGTGTTCAGATGTTCTCTCAAAGGCTACATTCTTGACAGCTGCTCAGTTTGGCTGATCTTTTTGTTTTTCCAACTGTATATGGACTTCTTTTGTTTCAAATTAGTCTGTTGATTGGCTGCAGATGTACACCAAAATGTCCTTTGTTTTAGTGTACATTTTCAAGTGACTAATGATTAGCATTGGTTGGAAACTTTTCTGTTGAAATGATTTGACAGACATTTGTGGTTACAACAAAATTGATGGAAATGCATCACTTTTGCCAAGGGAAAAAAAAAACCAACAAACTTTTTTGTCAAGTCATCCTGAAATTCATGGTTTATTTTAGGTCAGCTTCTTAATGGCTCTAAGTTCTTGCATTGTTTCAGGGCACTACTTAAGACTTCTTTTTTTTTATGGTCTCTTCTTTTGTTGCTCCGGCTCCATTAATGTGTCTCTACTTAGTATATCAGTATCTCCTGTTGGAGATGGCATGACAGTGATCTGGGACCTGTAGTAGCTGTGATGCCTTCAGAGAGAGAAAATGTCTCATAGAGGAGGTTGTGGATAAGATCGCAGCACCAATTTTGTAGTTACAACTTGGTAGGGGTTTGGGTGCTTCCTGAGCAAAATCTTCCGTTTGAAAACATTTCTATCCAGTCCTAATAGGATTAAAACCATATGATTCCTCCTGTTAGCATCTGTAGTTTTAGCACTTTATTTCTTTTTTCAGAGGTGCTTTTGTGCTCAGTTTTAAGGCTTAAAAATGAAAATTTTGTTTCTTTTTATTTGAATTTTTAAGGTATTTTTGTAAAGCCTTTAAAATTTCCTCAAGTCCCATTTTCAAGCTCTTCTCTACAAGTTCAAGGGCTTGAAACTTGGCTTTCATTAAGAAAATAAAAGATCATTAAGTAATTACTTGTTTTCAGGAACTGTGCCTCTAAGGGAAAAAACCCAACATCATAAGACTTTCATCAATGTCATGAGAACTGGCAAATGTGGGATAGTGATGGTGCAAGTTTCCCAATTACATGTAAGGGCCATTGCACAAGAGTAGTTCTGATACTTGTTTTGGTAATGATTGCAGTAGATTTCAGGCCTTTAGGAAAAATCAGAAGCGTCTTTTTCATTATCTTTCTTCTTGCTTCATGGGTGTAGTAGTCTACACACAACACTTGTGTGTATTGTGTGTCAGTGTGCTTGTGACAAGACCAGATCTGTCAAAGGAAAATGTTCCCCCTTCCTTCCCCAAGCAAAGGAAGGAAGGAAAAAAAGAAAAAAAAAAAAAGACTATGGAAGGAATTAGGAAATTAGTGGGGACTGGTGTAAATTGTTTTCACTGACTCTAGTGGAGATACACTAACTCATCTTCCATAGGGGAGACAATCACTGAAAGTGCACTTGTTGGCAGGTAATGTGGCATTGGTTGATAACTGAAAAAATATAAGATAGAAATCCTTCTGGCAGTGTTCTTCAGCATACCACCTGCACCCCCAACCTGCTGTGGTCATTTCAGAAAGCTTAATGAATATCGGTAGTTGCCCAGGATTGAACCATCAAGATCACTTTAGAGTATCCTTTCGCTTTCTCCCACTACCATTTATTTCTGCTGGTAACTACAGCTCAGAGCTGCCAGGAGCTCAAGTTTGTTTTGACAGTGAGAATATACTGAATACAAATAATTTTTCTTGAACTCCACAGTGGACCAATGA
Source organism: Athene noctua (assembly GCF_965140245.1). Taxonomy (NCBI): domain Eukaryota; kingdom Metazoa; phylum Chordata; class Aves; order Strigiformes; family Strigidae; genus Athene; species Athene noctua. Next base: position 22,102,745 of record NC_134039.1, read on the forward strand.
AATTTCTCTAAAGCCTGCAAAGATATGCCTGGGTTTAACTGAATCTAGCAAGTGTAACCTGGGCCAGTGTGAGGTGGGATGTAAGCAGGTGAAGAACTAAATTCATTGGAAAACTTTTTGTCCTCAGCATGTCAGTGTCCTCAGGTGAAAGGTTTCTACTATTTTTTAGTCTGAGTTGGAGCTACGCTCATTTCTTTATCATTTTTATACCTCACAGGGAACTTTGTTATGGTTTGTGCGAGAGACTGTCATTTTTGCACTGAAAACTTTATTATAAGATCTATAACCTTTTTATAAAAAACTGTATTTTTCAAACAAAAAAAGGATGCATTTTTCTTTTGTATCCTTTCTCACACATTTGCTAAAATGGCTCTCTCTAGTTCTGATTTTTGCAGTGGCTCCTATCTTTACAATTGTAAGTCATTAAATGTTCACAACAGTGAATAAGCTGTTTAATGTCCTGTTCCCCTGTGACTTGAGACTTTAAAAAATCCCCTAATAAACATCCTCCCAATTATTTAAACATCTGTCCTAGTACCATGCAACTGGAGCATGGAGAAAACAGAAGGGACATACTAACCAAACGTAATTCTTGTAAAACAGGGACATAAAGAGATCAGATTGATAACAGAGCACATAAGGTTTTAACGTTTTCCAAATACTTAAAGTTCATGCTTACGCAGCTACTAATAACTTCAGACAATATCTATGATAACATTCATTTGAAAAGAGAATAGAAAAGCCCACTCATTTGTACCCAGTAGTGTGTGTGCATAGGAGCTCTAACTTATTAAAATTAATTTTATGATTAGAGAACTCACTGAATCTGTGAATTAGCACCATAATGACAGGAACAGATGTCACTTGCTGCTGAATGAGCAACAGAAAGTATCAGGAGTGTACTGTGCAATGCTGCCTCATGCTTTCTGACAGCCAGCTCAAACTCCCAGAAGTCAGCCTGCTCCTTACAAACACTTTCCTAATGTTTGTCTAGCCAGAGGCATATTGCAGTGGTGACAGAAGGCACCCTCGCTGCAAGGCCTTTACCCCCTCCATTCCCTTTCCTCACTCTGCCAGAAATCCTGGGCAGAGTATAGTCAATGTACTTATTTCCCTGAGGGATGTGTCAAGCAGAAAATCAAAGTTCATTCTCCAGAGACCTCTCTTGGACTAAACCACATACAGACCTAATCCTAATTATACAATTTTCGATTGTCAAACATCATTTCACTGGGTCAAGATGTTACTTTTATCTTATGAGAATGCAATTTTTTTTTTTTTAAGCATTAGGTTAATTTAAGGAAGAGGTGAAGATTCTTGGCCCACAGCTATGTGATGCCAGCAAAATCACAGGAAGTTTTTTAAAGGAAGGTTAGAAGGATTGAACACATACTTTTCTGTGGTTATGAAAAGTGAAAATATAATGACTAGAGTGTAAAGGGTGCACTGTCTACAGGTTCCACTAGAGCTGACATTGCTTCTGCTTTGGTGATGGGAATCAACCTGTGGCTTCAGTGTATTTGATTAATAAGCAAGATAAGGTTGGAAGGGTTGAAAAGTTGTGTAAGGTAGGCATACGTAGTTGACTGCACATTACTAAAAATGTGGAAAGGGGTAATTGATAGCTGGCGGTCATCTGTAGGGTATCTGAGAAGACCTGGTGGAAAGATTAGCCATGCAGTAGTTCTTCAGTGTCATCAGCACTACTAGAACTCTGCAGAAGGTTATTTCTGGTTTTTTCCTCTCCTCGTGACTTCACAGCAGAAATGGTACAGACAAATTACCACCAAAAAACTATCTGACAGTTTGATACTAGGCAGTTTTTAATTCAGTTGTGTTATGGTGAGATTCTAAGAGAGGGAGACCTCATTGCTGGTCTGTTTACAGAATTACATGAATCTGTCATAGACATGGGTAGTCATATAACCCAGATCTACTTTTTGTGAACAAGCCAGAGTTAAGTTACTTCCCAGATGCCCTGAAAATGGGAGTAACGGGGTTTTGTCAGAGTGCCCTTTGCAGCAGTATGATGTGATGTTAGGCACTTGAGGTTTGTTGACCATACAAAAACCCTGTTCCCATATTGGTTGTTTGACTCAATGCAAGTGATTTTGTGAGGAAGTAATTAAATCAAATGAAAGTGCTATGTTCTCCAAAGAAACAGTGGAAAGCTATCATAGTATTTACAAACCATATATTCTTGTTGAGCCTCGAGCTTATTCAGGAATGCTTTTCTGCTCTAATTATTTTGATTTGCTTTGGTGAGTCAAGCAATTGTGTCACTTAACAAGTGTTCCTGTGGACACAGCACATAAAAGCCTTAGATCATATGTGAGTTAAGACACTGAACTCGTGAAACAGTAGTATGTTGAGATGGAAGAGTTTTGATCCCGTCTTGAAATATTGAGCTTAAAGCTCCATGTTTTGCAGTCATCGCTAATAGTTGCCATGTCTTCATTTCTTATTTTGGAAAACTCAGTTTCCTCTACAAATCTTTCATACCTTCCTTAGATATAAGGAAAAAATTCTTTGCTGTGAGGGTGGTGAAATACTGAAACAGGTTTCCCAGAGAAGCTGTGGCTGCCCCCTCCCTGGCAGTGTTCAAGGCCGGGTTGGATGGGACTTTGAGCAACCTGGGCTAGTGGAAGGTGTCCCTGCCCATGGCAGGGGGGTTGGAACTAGGTGGTCTTTAAGGTCCCTTCCAGCCCAAACCGTTCTATGGTTCTATGATCCTCAGTGCAGAATGACTGGAAGGTGTCTTTTGATTCCAAGAGAGAATCGCAGGCGTGATCTCCAGGATATAGCCTGTCCAGCTTTAGATTTTCTGCTAAGGCATGTTTGCAACCTGAATATAGGAACATTGTATTCTTGTAGCCCCCCAGCACCAGTGATAAGGAAAGGTGGAAGTAAACTTAACTGTTCCTGGAGGCACATGAGCATGCTTGGTTAGAGCATATATAAGACCCTAACTTTCTTTAAGCTAAATTTGTTTATAGTGTATATATGCATTGTAATGCTGGGAAACCATATAAGGCTTCAACCTGTTGAGACTGCTAGCAAGCAGAGTTTTGCATTTTAACTTCAGTGAAAACCACTCCAGTCCCTTAACATTGTTCACCGTAATTTATAGCAAGCTCTAGCGGGCGAGATAAGGAAAGCGTTTTTCTGAGATCTATTTTAAAAGACCTTTAGGACATGCGGTTAGCAACTTACTGTATTTTGCTCGTAGTCTGAGCGAACTACCTTCCCCGCCGCTCCTGCTGGCGCGGGTGCCCCGTACCAGGCAGGACCACGAGAGGGCACCCGGGACACGCCGCTGCGGCGGCGCCACCGAGGCGGGGGCAGCGCCCGCGCACCTCGCCCGCAGCCGCGCTCCCTCTTCTCGCAGCGGTAACTTCGGCCAGAGGGAGGGAGGGAGGGACGGACGGACCTCCCCTGCCTGATCTCATCCTTCCACAGGTGAGGGATGAGCCATATCCGTGCGCACTCGCACCTCCGCGCGCTAAAATCAGCGGTTTGTACCGTGAAAACACATAGCCGACCAAAATTGAGTGGGCAATCCGAGGTCAACAGCCTATTCTGGTGCTTGACAAAGCGTAAAAGCAACAATTTTCTAGTAAAGTCAGGAAGCTCAGAGAAGTAGTCAAACTTGCTAAAGCTTAAAATGAAATGAGACTGAACTGTTTTGAGTTTCCAAGTTTAAATGAATTAAGTTTATTCTTGTCTTACTGGGCAAACTAATGATCTGCCCAAGGTACTCTCGCACATGCCATTAGTTACAGCAATCATTCTCTAGTTTGGGTAATATATTTTCAAAAAATACATATACATTCAGGTGTCTCTCATGAGAAGATGTACATCATATAAATCCAGCCCTCTACAGTTTGTTTGTTGTTTGTTTTTTTTTTTCCCTATCTCTGGTTGAAAAGGGCTACTGCTGGAACCAGAAAGTTGTCAGAAAGGTTAGAATATGCTTCTATCAGCTCCTCCTAATTTTTTGGAAGGGGATTGATGAAACCTCAGATTAACTGCCTAAAAATCTACAATCCAAATAAGTCATCAATCTGCCATGAAACTGTCACAGAAAGAAACACCTAGATATCTGTTCTTCCTCTTTATCTTGAAATAGTCTTGTACAATGGGAAGAATTGTTCCTTGAATATGCTTGTTGTTTTGTTGTTGTGGGTTTTTTTGTTTGTTTGTTTGTTTTTTTCTTTTCCTGGAAAATATAAAAAAAGCCTAGAGACTTTATTTTTAGATAGCTTAGATGGCCAGGATGATTGTGAAACTAGAGAACCATAACTGGCTAGCAATAGGCAGGTGAAGAGAATCAGAGATCCTTGTCTCCCCAGCATTACTGACCTTGTCATGCCATGCCCAGCGGGTAGTCTGTGAAAGCTCCATGAAGTGACACTTATTTGTTTGTTACCGTTTTGCATTTAAATTCTGGGACTCTCCTTAGTCTAAACATAGAGCTTTTGGTTTGATTTTTATGTAAGAGAATGAGTCTCAACAAAGGAATAAATAATATATATTAAGTCATCTGCTGTTACTATTTCTGATTTTTTTTCTTGTTTTACTAGAAGTTTTTGAACAAAATATGATGGCAATTTTAAAGCTATGGGAGACTTCACAGCTTCAGAAATAGGAAGCTGAACTTTCAGGCTCTGCTGAGATTGCATAAACACTACACAGGAGTTGAGAAGACAGTGAATGTATTCTGTGGCCTGAAGGCAGGACTGACACTAAACCTTCTACACTTCCCTTTGACTGTGAGCCCCCTGGACAAAGCCTGTCTCTTTGTTATATAAAGATTCGGACAACACGAGTGGAAACCTAACAGCACTGGGACTTTTTTTGTGATCTTGTAATAAACATTCTCAGTGGCAAACCACAGAGATATCTATTATGCCCTCCAATACAATAGCATCATGGTTATCTTGTCCTGAGTTAGGCACAGAATAATTTTCATTTATATAGAGAGTTTTATAGACAAAAAAGGCCATCAATATGCATAGAAAGTGCCTATTTATAAAAATATTACTAGATTTCAATTTTGTTTTCCTTCTGAAAGTTGGATATTTTCAGACCAACATCTAGCCTTTTATCATGTTTTCATAAAGCTTCAAAACACAAGATTCAAGAGATTTGTGATCACATTTTAATTAATTACATACTTTCTGTAGCTTTAAAGAAATTTTCTTTACCTACCTCTTAGTTTAGTTTCTCCATTTGAAAAATGTAGATAACTCCATTTTCAGGGATGATGTGAGTGTAAAATCCATTAATGATTTTGAGACATTCACATTAAAGTTGTGAGTACCATGTAAGTACTGAGATGTCAAAAAATATTAAACAATCTGCTGCAAGCATCTCTGTTTTTTTCTGTGTAGTTCATTAGTGTGCACTTGGAGATGACCTTAGTGTTGCTGGCGGTACCCTTTCAGATCTTGTTTAAAACAACTGTTGAATGACTCACTGTTTTAGGAATATGGAAAGTTTCCAGAGTGCGTTTATGCTCTACTGTCTTAGACTTCAGGAGATGGAGCTGATCAGGAAGGCTGAGATAACTGAATGTGCTTAAAATAGGTGGATTATTCTCCCCTACTTTGGAACATCTGATGATGATTTAAAAAATAAATTTAAAAAATAATAATCTGTTGGCTGGGCTTGGTAGAAAGAAAATACAGGTGGTTTTCATGTTACTGATGATGTACCTTTAGAGGATTACACATACCAGTTGCTTGACTTCAAGGAAAATTTTAACAGTGGAGTGTTGACATGGATGGCATGTTGATCTAGAATAATTTTTAATTTTTCCAGTACTTCTGTTCACTCTTTGCTACTTTAGGCATAGTGCTAAGCCTTACAATTCAAATCTGAACTCCAAGATTCTTAAAATGTGAATTAACATGTAGGTTTTTCACATTAGTTGTTTTCAAAATTGGCACCTGCTTCTTCCCCCAGCCAGGGTATTTTCTTCTGTTTGTTCCTTCAGTGAAATTTATAAACTCATGCTTGTGCCATGGCATGCTGTCACCATGGAAATTAGTATGTCATAAACCTGATATTATGACTTCAGATTCAGTGGAAATAGACTGCCAAGAAGGAAACAGAAGCTTGTTGAGTATATAGTTGTGTTGGAAACAGATGTGTGAAACTGAGGATGCAAAATCTAAATTCTTATGGGAATTTTCCCAAACCAGGAAAGAGAGAAAGTCAGGATGTGGTGTCCAGCTCTGTTCCTGACACAGTCCTGAGTGTGGTGGGTATGGCAGGCCACGTCACAGTCTTCTATTGTCTACAAGTTTATTTAAATGAAAAAAGGAAGTTAAACAGATATGAGTGGCATCTGAGATGTTAATTTGAAAATTAAAAACACTTGAGATTAGTGGGATCTGATTTCTTACTTGAATTGCCATTTTGCTTTCTAGATTACCCTTTTGTCTTTTCTTCTTTTTTTTTTTTTTTTTTTTTTTTTTTTTTCCCCCCCTCCCTGAAATTCTTTAGTAATTTCCTTGGGAGAAAAACTGGAAAGATTGACAGAAGTGCTCACATCTGCCTGAAATGAAGGTAATATGAATCACCTGATCCAGAAATTAACAAATCATCTTATCTGGAATAAATGTAAATATCTGGTTTAAATACCAACATTAACTATTTTACTGCTGGTCAAAGAATTAGAATCAGATGATCAATGGAGGAAAATTTACCTGAGATCTTTATGAAGCCACTCAAAAATACCTGCAACACTGAGTGGATAGCTTTTCTGAGTTTTGTTTATTTTTCTGTATTAGGCATGGAGGAAGAAAAGGAAAATGGTGTATCCTTTGGACCAACTAATTAGTAGATGATGTTATATATCTGAATATAGCATCCAAGATCAACAGAGCAGCATAATCCCTGATGCTCCTAAATTCTGCTAAGAGTTAAGGATACTGAAGGTGAATTATGTACATCTGTCATTTGAACATCTGCTCTTAACTAGCACTAATACTTTTCTCTAAGTTGAATTTGAATACTGGAACACAGAATCACAAATTCATATATTCAGCTGTAGCAGCATTTGAGTGGATAGATTGAAGGAAAAGATAGACTTCACTGATAAAAAATACCTCCAAAACTGGAAAGTTAAAGTATGTTGTGCTTTCTTTTTTACACCAAATGAGTAGTAAAGATTCTTTCACTGGAGGGATGTAAATATCTGCGGGATGTATGTAGTTCTTAATGATGCTTTAGTGTAGCCAGAATTATTGGACTTTATAGAAGATTTCATCTAAGAAGTCTGAGGCCTAAGACACAAACTAGTTTCCATGTTTCCCAGCCTTGCAGTCTGTGAGTCTTAAACACATTGTTGGTTTTGGTAGAGCAGAACCATGTTTGTATTGCAGGAGGAGAGGTATTCATATGATATTGTATCACTTGTGGATATGATTTACCAATACATTCTTGTACTTAGGAAGTGAAGAGGGAAGAACGGAATTAGTCTTTACTATATCAGAGATATATGAGAAAATAAATTCAATTAATGTTTTTGAATGCCCTTATTGGGCTTCATTGTTATGCTGCATCTCTTTACAATGGTTTTGATCACGTTCTAGGTCACTATTTTGTTAATTAATCATAGTTTTATTGGGTTTTACTGTTGTTATTATTGTAGTTGTAAAACTTTGCAGTGTAACACAATAAAGGCTAATGACCTGTTGTGACTAAAATATCAAGGCTACTCACGAGCTGCTATGACCTGATTTTTTCACTACATATGGTTCATTTTAAGGTTGTGTGAGGTTATATGATTTGTTTAAATGTTAGCAAGATACTAGTTTTAACTTGCAAGAAGAACCTCGCTGCACTTTCAGAGACATCTTGCTACATCTTTGATCAATACATTTTATTTTGAAACTTTATATATATATATAATAACTATGTATGTTTATGTGCATTTGAAGTTAAAATGTTATTTCTATTGTAAAGAGTGTATTTGTGAAAAATGTTCCAATAGTCCAAGAATAAATAGTACCCTGCAAATAGCATCAAAGACACATCAAGGACATATTCTTGGATGAACTTTTTCTGTTGCTGCTCGTTGATCTTAATGTTGTGAAATGTTCTGGCAATCTGTGAAGCAGTGGACAGATGAGTTTCCTGTGGTTCTAGGAGATGTCAGGGATATTGGACCACAGCATTTCTTCTAATTACAGCTGAACACATTGGTGCCTTGTAGTCAATGTGACTTAAAAAGGAGAAAATAGATATGCCAAGTCTTTGTGCATATTTGTTAGACTGATATATTAAGTGAGAATTATTTATGAAAACATGCTGTTTTACTGAAGTTATCAGAGGTAATTTGGTGGGTTTTTTGTTTGTTTGGGGTTTGTTTTTAACTGTTTTTTTTTCTGCTGCCAGGAAAAGAGAAGTACATGGATAATGAGGCATTGCATCAAAGGTATTTAAGTGCAAGTAGATATAATAGAAATTGCCAAGAGTGGCAAATTATCTGGAACGCTTGCTTTTTAAAATAGCACCCTTTGCCACACACTCATATAGATGCACTCAAGAAAAATGCTGTGGTCCCACTGACCTGTACTACAAAAATCCTGCCCTGGATTTCCTTTACTTCTGATTAGGTTTGAAGAGATTAATGCTGTTGCATAGACCACAGCTTAAGGCATCTTCTTGATCATAACCTTTTCGTGGCAACCCTAAGTGTTGCAGTGAAAAAAACTGTGGTTCCTATGGAGTAATTTGTACTGAAAAGATATTTTTATAGGTTCAGGTTTGCAGGCTGATGTGTGCCATGAAGCACAGCCAGGGTTCTGCCCATTTCCCACGTCCTGATGGTAGGGTTTGGGTGAAATAGGGATCCTTTGTGAGGATAGGCTGCTCTTTATATCTTATCTTGGATTCGTTATGGACTACACGTAGTCCTCTGAAATCAGCAGGAGAGCTGATGGAGGGATGTGCAACTCATGTGAATCTGGGAAGAGTGGGGGAATACAATCAGGTCAATTGCTGACATTTTTAGCAGAGGCACCTAAGGGGTTTTTGAGGCTGAATTCCTTTTTTTTGTTCTGCAGCTGGCTTGGCTTGGTCTCAGTTGGAAAATATAGAGATGGATCTCATATTAGAGCTTGTCTTTGGAGGAAATAATTTTAAAAATAAGGTATGATCTCAGGTCAAAATCATTATTCTGCAATATCTTTCACATAGATACTTGTCTTACATTTTAACTCATGCTAGGTTTGGATACAGATGAAATTAAATAGTGTGAAGGCAGGTTTACTGTGAAATAAGAACATCCATATGCTGACCTAGTGCCAAATTAATAGTTAGAGCCATTTCCTAATATTAGACAAGCTCTTACAAGTGTTTATACAACCCCTCTCCTGTGAATAATAAAGAATATGGGTCACTAGAGCTGTCAGTCAGGCCTCTTCATTCTATTAATTTCTGGTGTTACTAAAAAGGATTTTTTTGATTATGAATTGAATGTGATGTACTAAAAATCCTGATAAAACACATGGTCTAAATCTTCAAGCCGCTCAAACATCCATTTAGGAGAAAGAGTTCTTCTTATTGCAGCATATGTGTGCAATATTTATACTGAAAATGGCACATTGGAATTTTAGGTAGGTAAAGAATTTTTTATACAGTTGGTCTAAAACATATAAGAAATTGAAGTTTATAGTGTAATACAAATACCTGCAACTGACTGGAAAAACATTTGCTTTTAAATGGCAGCCCAAAATATTTATTAGAGAAAAAGATTGTGGTTTTTTTTTCCCATCAAAAATACTGAAACATATAAAAAAATTTTTAATGTTGCTTCTAAACAGACTTTCAAATATGGTTTTGAGGAGTGTGTAAGAAATAGGAGAGAGGAAATCTAATTTTCTATTTCTTTTTTTCAAGGAAAAAAATGCCTAAAGAATAAGAAAAAGAGATTTTCATATTCTCCTTCACTACTGATTGTTATTTCAGGTTTTTGCTTTTTTCAACTTTTCTTCTAAAAAAGAACAACAAATGAGTGGAGAGAGAGGGAGAAAATATCATAAATACCATGTGAAAAAATTTAAGTTTTGCACTTTCAAATTAAATGAAATGGTATAATTTTCACCTGCAGTCTCAACGGAGGTTGAAGTGTTGAATTTTTTGTTCAAAAACTGGATGAATTAATCAAAATTACTTTGCCTAATACAGGATGTGAAAGTCACACATTTCATCCTGGCAATTTTTCAGTACTTCTAGCAAATTGCTATGTGAAGCTTTGTGTATATGTGTAAAATTTCTTACCTGGTACATTTTGGTCAAGTTTGTATAGTGGGTTTTTTGTATGCTGTTGTATGATTCTAGAAGTGCAAATTTTTATGTGGAATGTCAAACTGAGTTTCTTCTTGCTTGTAGTAACTGAAAATATCATGAGCTCATCCAATGTAAGTGAGCTATTTACCTGTCAGCTCTGGAAGTTGCCAACTATATGATTACCTACTATTTCTTATGACACCTTTTTTATTTAAGGGTAACGTTTTACTGGCAAACATCTTGTGAGCAGCGGCAGTAAGCTTTACAAAAGTGGATGGCTCACAATTTCATAAAGGTATTTAATTCTTCTTTGCCATAACCTATTTGTTCCAGGTTTCATTAAGGCAAATTTGACATCAAAATTAATTTTGTAGAAGTAGATACAGATACTTTTGTCTGTGAACACCAAGTTCTTTAGACATTGAAATAGGATTTGGTTGCCCAGAAACCTTTGCAAAGCTTGGTCTTTAGAGAACTGGAGTTCATACAAATTCTACACATCTTTCTCTGGTTAAGTTTGTAAAATGTCTTGAGACTCTTTTGATCCCTAATAAGCTGACCTGCTTATAATAGAAAGACTGAGGATGAAAATAGAGACATAAAAAGTATAATAAGCACCCCTGGTACTACAGCATGAGAGAGGAGCTGAAATCTCTGGCCATATGAAAAAAGATGGATCTTGATATAGGAGCTGAAGAGTGTTGTAGGGAGGCTACCTTACATGCTGAGAATAGCAAATAAAGACCTATATTTAGAAACCTGACACATTCCTGAAATGTAGCTTAGTAATTATTTTGTATGTTATTGTACAGGTCAGATTCTTAAAAATGCATCTGATGTTGGATACTAGAAATGCCAGCTGTCATACTGCAATAATAACAGTAAAAAATTGTTGGTAATAGTTAGCTGTATGTACTGTTGTTTATCTACTGATCTCAGAGCAGTTCATGAAGATCATCAGTATTACTGTCCCAATTGGGAGAGTGTCCTTTTTTTAAGGAAGCCAGGTTTTAAACTCAAATTTTCCTAGCTCTTTGTTGTAGTTCTTAACTCACACTGTCAGGACAGTTTAATTTCACCTTTTTACTCTAACCTCAAAATTCTTTCCTTCCATCCCTCCTTACTCTCTTTTGAGTGACTTCAGTTCTTTTTGTCCCTCAGTGTCATTTTTCTCTGCCACGCACCTCTGAGAGTAACCTACTTTTACCTCTAACAGTATCCAAGTTTAAGTAATACAAATTCTGATGTCTAATGTCAAAGAAGCAATGTTTAGGCCTGGGTAAAACACTCGTACAGACGTGAGTACTTTCTTAACTGATTTCTGAGAGAGTGTTCTTTTGGTATATTTAGTATTTCTGAAGGGTTTTAGATAAGTGGTGTAAAGTCTTTCAGATGCTCCCAAACCATCCTGCCAATGTGTTTCACAGCTCTTATTGCAGAGTTTTCTTACTGAGTGGCTTGTTTATAGGTAAAAGTTTTAGGAGCAAGGCATATTCAGATCTAGATGTTTTCAGCTGAGACTCCAGCTCAGACTGAAGTGAATTCTAATAGAAATAGTTATTGATATCTTCTCCCAACAGTTAAGAAGTGGTCTGATTGATAGAGTGATCTGTCTTCATTGACTCTACGACCAAGCATCAGTAACTCTTGTTCGCTATTAACAGTGTCTAACGATTTAGGAAAAAAATCTGAGTTTTGTACTGTGGAGTGATAAATAGTTCAGGAAAGCAGCAAATCTTATGAGGTTGTCTAACACAATATATTGATCCAACCTCAGAGGAATGTGTACTGGCCAGAAAGCAACAGTAAATTTGTCTGGGGAAAGAAAAAAAAATTACCAGGATTAAGAGAATACACAAATGGTGAAAAAAGCTGTACTTTTGGAGCAAGATATTTGATGCCAATTATTTATTTAAAATTTCAGAGCAACTATCAAATTACTCCTCAAACCCAGTTTGGAAAGCTTTTTTTCCTGGCACATGTTTGTGGACCGGTACAGTTTAGAAGTCATGATAGGTAGTGAAAGAGGATTTATGTTGAGAACCTAGTCTTTTCCCCAGTTTCTAGTAGCACTCTGAACACCTAAGCTGTTATATAAACCAGGTAAGATTTAATAATCTGTTTGCAGATGTAACTGTCATGGTTTGATATTTTAAAATCCCATTAATTTGGAGTACTATGGAGCTATCCCAAACTACTTTCTTTAAGCTTGTTTTGTCATGAAATGTATGACAGAGACACTGGAGTAAATTAATTCCTTATAGACTTTACCTACAATGTTTGTTTATACTTATGGATTATAGAAAACTTCTTTGAAACAGTCTGACTATTGTCAAGATGTTGGTACTTTGCTTACTGCAATTAAAAAGACAAAAGTTGACTGTAGCTCCAATTTATTAGGTATTGGACATTTCACAGCTGACTTCATGGAGGGACTGTTAAAATTTCTAAAGTAACATTTTGGAGAAACATTATTTGCAATTATTTGGCTATTTTATGTAAAAAAATATATTTATGATTTGAAGAAAAGAACCTGCATATATTTGCCCAGGGAGACAAATACAGGTTTGAGATGTGTGTTGGATAAAGGCATTGTTTTCTTTGAAGTTCCGACTTTAAAATTCTGTCCTTACATGCTTTTCTCTGTCATGTTCAGAAATGGAAAAATCCCTTGTTTTCATGGAACCCGTGTTGTAGTAACTGTTGTTAAAGTTGACTTTTGAGTAACAACTGTCGTATGTCTGATTTTATGAAGTTCATGTTTTCATAGCTGGCAAAGAAAGTTACTAGACTAGACTTTTACAGCTAGTAAAAGTCTCCAGCTCCAGCTCTATCTGAGCTTTCCGAAGAGTGAATAAAGTCATATATTCATTAAATTGCCCTCACTTATGTTGTAAGTAGAATTATAGGGATTGACTGGAGTGGTCACTGAAAGGAACTAAAGAGAATATTTGTGGGAAGGAAACTTTAAGCTCATAATAATGACTATTTGCTCTGGAAAACTGAATCAATTCTGCTCATCTGAAAAAAATGGAACATGTGACCCGTATGTTAGTGCAAAGAAGGTGGTTTTGAAAAAACAAATGTTACAACAAACTTAAACCAGAAAGTTTGTGCTGAAAATGCCTGGAAGTGCCCATTGTTTAGGCAAAACATCTCATTCTTGTTTGTGCATGTGAGCTGTTGCTTTTGCTTTGTTTGAATCAAAGAATAAGGCTGAAATAAGACATACTTAGGAAGAGGCTGATTTGAAAACTGTGGTAGTAGTTATGCATCCAGCTCTTACTGAAGTCACTTATACTTTGTAGCCATTACATTTGATGCTTGGGAATTACTTTCTCAGGAGACTAGTCCCAGAACATCTAAACTTGTGAGCGTAAATACTGAACTGTAGTTATTCAGTAGATCATAAATGATTTTATAAATGATGACAGCATATATAGCAAGATCTATATTTTTGGTCTTAATACTGTCTAATAAAGAATGCTATTACATGCTGTCCTATTGTAATATATGTAAAGTTATAGTGACTAGAAGCTTCCAGTTAGGAATGTGATTTATGTGATTTTTCTCTACTAGGTGCTGTTGCAAAATATAAAGGAAGATCCCTGCCAGAAGTGTTTACGTTTGTAAATCAAACTTAACTTCCAATTTGAAGTTCTGTATATTGTTCAAATGTACTCTTCCTGCTACTGAAGTCTCTGTATCCTTCCACTAGGTTCTGCTTTCAGAATTTAAAGAAGCTTAATTGATATGTAAGCTTTATGATTGTCTCTCACTGGCTTGCAAAAACACACAGCTCTGCAAAATACATTGTAAATTCAGTCACTGCTTGCAAGACTCTGTTACAGCCCTCCATACTTCCTGTGACTTCATGCATCAATTAGATTTTGTTTTCCAGATGTATATGCAAATTAATGTTAAGTACCTATGGGAAATTAAAGTAAAATTTTTGCAAAACTTGTATTTGCAAAGTTATTTGAACATTTGAAATTATTTGGTCTGCCGAGATTCAGACCAACTGTTTAATTATGAAATGGTGGCATTTGTTCTGTCTGAGAACATCTCAGGGATGCTTTGTATAAGCTGTTTACAAAACCTCACTGCTTTAGAGACTGTATCAGCATAACAAAGGCTTTGTTTGGTCATATGTTTACAGGGAACATATACTGTCAGAGATTTCCCCAGAACTATAATCCTGTACCGTTACTTGGCAAATCTCCTAGAGTTTTTAAGCTTTATGTACATGGAGATAAAATTAGTGTGTAAATACTGTAAATTTTATGAACAGGACTTTACTATCAAATAGGTAACTTTTCATTGTGATTACAAATAAAACTAGGCTGATAAGTGGTGTTTTCTTATATCAAGGACATGGTAGAAAATAACAGTTACTAGAGAAGTGTTTGTTTACCATAGGCCAAAAATTCTGAGGAATCCTTTGAAAGGAAGATACCTTCTGGAATACCTAAATGCTTTCAGAGCTGGATTTTTCTTTTACTATCTGGCAAAGAGGAATGTAAATGTATAATTGCATGGCTTTGCTTTTGTAATAGTTAGAAGTTTGAAAAGACCAAAGGTACCAAGCCCTACTATGCCCCACAGTGAAGACCCCAGTAGTATGATTTACCATGATAAATGTATCCACATACTATATATAGACTTTATAAACTTACCTGCAGCTACATATTTATGCCTTAAAGACAGGGCAGATTTTTCCCTTGTGTATTTGTCCTGGCCATGAATGCTCAGGCAAAGCCATTCCTTTCAAATAAGGGCAGTGCTTCCTGAGGCAGGCAGATAGTTTTCCTGCAATGGAAGTTGTTGATTTGCCTAAAGTATCAATGTAATTGTCTTTAAGTGTGTGCTGGCCACCGTGACAGTTTGAGTCTGGGAAGCAACATGCTTTGCTCCAATTTTCCCCCACTACACACTGAGAAAATCAAGCGTTTAGCCTGCTTTGCTGTGTTGCTGTTAAATACCAATACCTCTTCAGTCCCTCATACTACCAGCGCATATCTCCGGCAAAGAGCAGATGACGGTTTACTGCTAAATTTGATATATTCAAAGAGATTCAGACCACTCTGGTGAGAGAAGTAAAGGGCTTTCATTGCTTCATCCACCTGTTCTCCTGTCAGATTTGCATTCAGCAGGCTTATTTTCATTAGATCTGATGAAAAATGGGACTTCCAGTCCCATCCTAAGAGACTGTTAAAACTGGTCAGAGGAACAACAATCAGCTGTGGTGGTATAACTAAAAGCTGGGTGCAAATCCTCTTCTACCTCTTAACTATATACTTCTAGAGAGATTTAAGCCTCAGTAGATGGGGTGAGATGGAAATGAAGAAGGATCAAACATTATTCCTTTTCAGCATATTGGAAGAATTGCATACTGTTCCTGTTCAGCCAGTCCTGTTACTGTTAAAATCAGTAGTCAAGTTCTGTGAAGAAAAGTTTGGCCCTTCTTAGTGCTCTGCAAGTCTAATTAGATATGGTGCCCACATGTTACCTAGGTTGACAGTTTCTCATGCATCAGAGGAGTCTGATTTCACTCCCACTGAAACTTCCAGGAGACTTTCCATGAAATTCTATGGCAGCTAAATGGGAAACTGCTTTTAACAGGTACTTCAATACTTAAAATATTGAATCTGAAGGGTGTTTTGAGACTTGGCATGACAGAAGAAAAAAAATTGGTGGTAACAGAAAAATATGCACTCTGAACAGTCTTAGAACAATTGGTAAGTAGTGAATAATGGTAGCTTTAAAAGGCTCTGATTGTCAAAAATGGAACTTCAGATGTTTTACAATGAATCAGTAATGAAGAGCAGGTTTATAGACCACAAAATTTTAAGAGTTACCAAAAGTGGCACAATGAAGTAGTATGAAGTATGATATTCCTTTCAATATGCTCCAAAGGGGACTGATTCTGCAACAAGATCAGTGGTATAGATATCTTTATAACTGCATAGTATTTCTCAAAGTTAGCTATACTCAGGGGTCTGAACAAATGGCTTTAGTTGCAAGGCTGAGACCTATGCTTAGAAAACTTCGGTCTCATCAGATGGGGCAAGGTGATAACCCAGACACACACACAGCAAAGCATGTAACTGAACTCAGAGCAAACAGATATTTTTAAAAGACTGTTTACTAGCAGGCTCAAAGGTCAATAGTATCTACCACTAATTCATTACTTCATTCTCTTAAAAAAACTTTTAACTGGTTGTTCGCATATCAGCTCCTGTACAACATGTATAGGATAATATTATCAGAGGTGGTTCTCTCATGGAATTTTGGTGATTGTAACATTATACATAGAATTATTCTGTAACACACTAAACACCCTTACTAGAGAAGAAGGTATTTCTGGTATATTTCTGGTATTTTTCCCAACTCAAATGTATTGCAGTCATCTGTATTGCAATGGAGAAGACAATATTCAGAGACTGGTTTAAACTACTTTAAGCTTTTTTTGTTCATTAAAGAACAAACATGTTCTTTCTGCAACTTCGTAACAAAAAATGTGGAATGGAGAATGATTACAGAGATATTCTTGGAAACTGGTATCAGTTTAGCCAGTAGAGCTGTAATATGTGATACTTCAGTGAAAGGACAGCAGCAATGGTTTTCTTTCAGTAAAGACACCTATGGTGGAAAATGAATCTCATTTAATCGAACAGTTCTTAC
This sequence comes from Athene noctua, assembly GCF_965140245.1. Classification (NCBI taxonomy): domain Eukaryota; kingdom Metazoa; phylum Chordata; class Aves; order Strigiformes; family Strigidae; genus Athene; species Athene noctua. The sequence goes on from NC_134039.1 coordinate 22,119,731, forward strand.
TTCAATACACCCAATTTCAGGGCCTTTACATCTAATCCTAATAAGCTCAAACTGAACTCTAATGAGTTATTGATGCTTTATTGAAAATGGTTTCCAGGCTCAATTTTTCTGTGTTTCCAATGTGGTTATTTTTCCTGTCAGCTAAGGATGTATTGACTGATGATCTAATTACAAAATGTTGTTGATGCAGGTAAGTCAAAAGAGATCTGAGACCGATAGATATAAAATAACACTGCTGATAACTTGCTCAAATATTTTATTTGTTTTACTTTGTCTCTGCTAGCTTGTATGTTTGAGCATTACAAAAGATTGAGCGTGTGTGAGCAAACAAGCTTCTTACAGTAATCTATGCTACTAATAGCCTCTGTTTGTAAATGTTTGCATTCTGGTTTGCTAACACTGGAATATATTTCAGAACTCCGGTTCACACCTTTCCCTTGTTCCTGAGGGCTAGCATTTACTACAAGTGAAGCTAAGATTCTTGCACAAATTTCAGCAGCTGGAGCTTTGACAGCTATCAAATCTTATGAGATTCTACAAAAACATGCAGGAATGGTTATCAACAGTTGTTCCTTTCTTAGGAATATTTTGCAGGAAATTTGAGCTATGAAGTTGTGCAATCTTTGGAAGTCAGTGTGGATTATAATCAACATATTTTACTTAATCAGGACCAGGAAATTAGTGAGATCCTTAAGGTGGCCCCCATGGATCACCACATCTGTAGTGCCAGAATGAAACAGTGAAGTCACCTGAACCTTTCACTCTGATGAAAGACTGGGAAAATGAGTACAAGGCCTCCATACTTTCCTAGAAGCAAAGAAGCCAGAGTGGCTGATTGTCAAGTGTACCATGCCAAGAGTTGATGGGATCTTCAACACATTCCAGTGGGAATATTAACAGGTCTGCATATTTCGGGTAAAGTCTTCCAAACTTTCAAGAGTGCTGTGAATTTCTACTGTTTAATGTATGTACAGTTTGTGGTCCCTAGCTATCCAGAAACTCTGAAAATGCCTTATGAAGCTCTCACACCCAGCAGCTCTCCAAACATTCTTTCTCCCATCTTTGAGCATATGTGATCTCTGAATCCCAAAACCATCTGGAAGTATAAACTATAGGCTTCCCATCATCACCTTGTAATAGGATTAGCACCCCATCAAGCCCACAGATGCTGGGCATCTGCTGAAATAGCTGTAATACTCTCAAATAGAAAATATCATTAAAGGGGTGTGGGGAGCCTGATCCAAAGCTCACCAAAGTCAATGAATTCTACTACTCTGTGTGTCTCAGCGGGTTTTGGGTTAAACCAAGGTCGATAATGGCTTTGGATCCTCTGGGTCTTTATACCATCTGAATATACTCTGCAGCAACTCGTAAAGACCAGCTGAGAGATTTTGTCCCTTTATGCTGTGTGAAAAGACTGAAATATAAAATGGCTGCCAAAAGTTTGCTCCTTGACAGGGCAAAGACAGTCTGTGGAGAACCTCTGGAAAAGCCTTTTTTAGTCCATGGCCTTAGGAAGGCAAGAGAGGAGTGTGTCAGGTGTAGACAATGCCATTTTGTACTTGACTGACTCCTAGCAGCACTGTAGCGCACAACAAGGTAGAGTCCAGAAAAATATTAATTTAGGTTTTGGGTTGTCTAAATTATGTTGCAGACAGAAGTCCAACAGCCTAGAATTGGGATGTTTGAAAGCTTCCTTTTTCTCACTGTCCTGTTATACTGGTGCTGCGCTCCACCTCCCAGAAGGGCAGTGAGGAAATTTGTCCCTAGGCTGCTTGGCACCTCTTAAGATTAAATTTGCTTTGTAATTTTATCACAGTGGCAAGAGATCTCAGTTCTAATGTTAAAAAAGAAGTTATAGTTGAAGACGTGCCTAAACCCTATCCATCTTAAATGCCAGGAACATTTATGAGTTACTTATAGCTTCTTTGTCTCAATTTGGTAGATTTATTAGTTTTCAGTTCTTGTTTGCCTTTATTCTGTGTTTCTTCTTGGACATCCCATTAACAAGTGTGACTTGTGTTGAACAATCAGTCCTTCCAGCAAATTATAAGCCATTTGGAAAACATCTAATGTAGTGCCACTTTTGGCCAGGAGGTGACAATGACTCTGTCTTCCAAGAGGCATGAAAACTATCAGTTATTATTACCTGCCCACTAAAAGGTTGGCATGAGTTCAGGTGCTTTGCTGGGTCTGCAATATACTGAAGAAATACACATCCATCACAGTAGAACGTGATGAGGCTCTTTGATTATTCTTTTTTTTTCAGTTAATATTAATAATAATGAATATGGAATTTCTGCTGGAAAAGTGAGATGTGAGTCAGGATCTAAACTTCTGCAAGTAACAGCAGACATCTGTTTTTTTTTCTCAAATTCATGTTTTCATTTCACCCACCAGGGGAAGGAATCTAATGATGCTTGTTCCCAGATATGAACATCATATGAGGACATTTGAATCTCTCTGTCTTTGGGGTGGACTCACCTAGTCTTTAAAGTGAAGTCAAGAGAACAGTAAAGGACTGGAACTGGAAGTCATATTACACATTCTTTAAACGGGAAGGCATGTATTAGCTGATAGTAAATGAATTTTAAGAGGAAAGCACCAGCTGTTACATTAAAGGAAGAAAGACACAACACATTTGACCTGGCAATTGCTTGGGAACTTTATTGTAGCAGAACAAAAGGAGAGCCTGAAAGCACATGAAAACCCTTATGATTGGGAGGGGAGGGAAGGTGGGTGGTGGAGAGAAGGGGAAAAGAAAAAAGCATATTACATGTGCCTTCAGTTCTCATTTACAAACTGGCCTGCTCCAAAATGCAAATTAAGATGCAAATTGTTTTGTCTTTTCTCATAGACTGCAATACTTATAAAAGCAAATTCGACTCAGTGTATTCACACTGGGCTTAATTTGTTCACTGAATTGTGTTTTCCTGGAACAGTTGAAATCGGTAACTACTGCTCGAGTTGTCAGCTTCCCTTGAGGTTTTATGCCAAGGTGGCTACTTTTAAATTGTAGCCATAGGTTGCCCACGGGATAAATTATATTACTGCTTCCCCCTACACCTCATCTGCCCACAACAGTTGTCACTCCTTCTTTGGGATCAAATTGGGTAGCTGTGAGCCCTCAGCGGAGGCAGGTGATGAAGATGCCGGAAAAGCATGTGCTCACCATATCCCTAGAGCAGCTTTCTGCCTTCTGAGTTGTTGTGGCAAATATCACTAAACTGAGGGGTGTCAGAATTTAAGATTAGGATGCTCCCTGAATGACAAAGAGATCTCTTGCAAAACTTGGATCAGAATTCTGTCTTAAATTTGCAATTATTTTAATCTCAAGATTTTGGTTTGTGTTTCTCTGTAGTAGAAATGAAGTGATTTGAACAAAAAGTGAACTGAAAGAGTTTTTTCTTGCTGTCTCTATTTGCTTTCACTTTACATTATTTGAAAAAAAATTACTTTTCATTTTTTTTCATCTTTTTTTCCAGATTTGGCAATGAAAATTGGCTACCCTTGCAGAATGTCTGCTGCATTTGTTTTGTTAGCCAGGAAATACAGAGTCTTGTAATTGGTAAATAAAGTGTTGCTTTGCTCACTTCATATTTAGACTGGTCACTTCTTATTATTAGTGGTAATTAATTTAATAATTTGGTAACTTGAACAATTATAAAGCTCTACATCCAAAATGAAAATAAAAAGTACAAATATTAGAATAAAAACCTTTGTAATGAAAGGTAACTGAGTTTAGAAAGGTGAAAAATGCTTAGAAACAATGACACTTGAACAAACTAGTATTTGTAGTTAGAAAATATTTCAGTGAAGTATCTTCACTGAGCTCTGATAGCCATATTTTTTGTAGGTATTCAAAGTAACAGTGTTATGTATAGAATATTGAATTGATGGATAATGAAGTCAGCCACTTGGTTTCAACTGATTGTGAATCAAGACCTAAATGCCTGTAGATATTTTCTAAAATGCTGTTGTACATCATATATGGCAAAATAAATCTTTTCAAGCGTCGCTGGTACTGAATTAAGACAAATAGTTTTAGAAATCCATGAAGTTGTGAAAAGGCTGCTGTCTTTTTCTGGAACTTAAAATTGCAGCTCATGCTGGGTAAGATGGTAATTATTTCTGTGCAATAAGAAATGTGGAAAAATAAATGCAGCATGAGTGAATATGGGAGATCAAAAAAAAGGATGCCATTAACATAATGTAGAAATAACTTTGTTTCAGAAAAAGAAGTGTTTTTTTTAAAGCATATTAGGAATAGAAAAGCCACTCATTTCAGTGATGTATTTGAGACAAAACAACCGTCTGGTAAACTAAAAAATCCTGTTTAACATGCAACCATCACCGGAATAATGTGAACCTTTGCTTTATTTATTTCTGTGGTACGGTTCTTTTGCAACTCAACTTTTTTTCTGACAGTAATATGTTATGAGGGGCATACAGGCTACTAATTATATCACACAGCTACACAAGCAAACTAAAACTTCATAGTCTTTCAAAGAAACTACAGTTTATGTTCTTTATTTGGTGTTTGTGGTTGTAATGATCATATTGTTACTCCTTTCATTCCAGAAGGGGCTGATTCAAAGCCCAAGGAAGCTGTTGAATGAAGTAGTGGTGGTCTTTGATGCCATAAAAAATGGCAAGTATTACAGACAAAATGGTTGTGTTTGATTCAGTCAGGTCATCCTATCCCTATTGTCACAGCAAGTTATATTAGGTGATTAAGTTTGACCTATTTGAATGCCAGAGATGGAACTTGAAATTGTCAAATTATTCAGGTACTTGTTTTGATGAAATGGTGCAAAAAGATGAAAAAGAGAAATCCTAATAAGCAGGGAATAGGTTGAGGCTAGAAATGCAAAAGTAGCTAGTGAAGTTGGGCTGAGGTTCTGAGAGGCCTGAAGTAAGGTAAACTACCACAGAGAGAAGAAGTGTTTGTCTATGCCTGTTGAACTGGGTTCCCATCCCCAAGCCAAAATACATAATTTGTGATTTCAATGTTGAGTGGAGGGAAAATACAGTATCAGCAAAGAATAAACTGGAGGAAAGAACATGCCATGTGCCCTCATTTAGTACTTTAAAAATATGAGTTTTTCAGTCATGACAGGATGTAGCTGGATGATGGTGTCCTCAACCCATTTGGGTGGTAGCAGTTGCCTGGGGATAACGCACTAGGGCTCAGCTGCCCTTCTCCACGGGGAGCAGCAAATTTGTTGCCGAAGAGGGTTTGAGGCGGGCAGGTTCCCACCTCTCCATACATCATTTGGGGATCCTTCAGGGTTAGGGAGTCTCCATCGCCCTCTGAGACTCAGACCAGGGGCAGATGGCAACAATACCTGGGAGAGCAGAAAGAAATATTTCTTGGCAAATGTAAACCCATGTGCTTGTGATGAGCAGTAGGCAGCATCTATCACAAGACAGAAACTATTTCTATCTAATACTCATCTTCTGAATAATAATTGTGAACAGGCCAGCTAGACTGTTACTTCTTTTGCCTGTCTTTTTTTTTCTCCCAATGTATCTTATCCGCAGACTTTTATTTTTGCCTTTCCTGTACTACCCCCTATGTCTTGCACTTAAATGTTTTTTTCATTTGTTTCTGTTCAGGTGTGAAGGAGGAATAGGTCACGGATACTTTAGGTATAATAGAGTGTTCTGGACTAAAACAATTAAGGATCGACACATTGATCTTTTCCACAGCTCTGTCTGGCAGGAACAACTATCAACTGCTTTGAAGGAAGTTCCAGTGAGATTAATGAAATGGCAGCCCCACTGCGACCAGCTACACTGCCTCAAGTAAATTTTTGTCAGCCAGTGGTAATCTGCTTTATGGTGACTCTCTTTTCTGTTCCGTAGCCAATTTTCAGTTGATGGAGACATAACTTCTTTCTTCTGTCCCCACTGTTCAAGATATTTATTGCATCAAAAACATTAATCCTTTGTGAAATTTGTTAAATGTTTTCTGAGTATCTCAGGAAATGCTCTCTGCGCTATCCCCCTGTATGTATGCCCTGGCTGACATCCCCTGTGAGAACTCCAGCCATTTAGCAAGATGTGAACTCCTTTTCCTGACACCTGGTTGGCCATCATTAATCAAGCTGTTCAAATAGCTTGCTTTGTTTTAAAATCAACTTCAGCTAATGCATGTATAATTTCCTGTTGCATCCCTGGGCTGTCTCAGAAACAGTGACACGATCTGAGGGCTTTTCTAGTTGACCAGGCTGCTGAGGGATTTCACATGTTTTAAAAGTCATTGTTAAGGGAGCAGCGCCCTCTTCCTCAGCCCTACATGAGTGGCATGCTGCAAGATGGTGATGCTTTTCTGAGAAGGGAAATAAAGTCACTTGATTGCTGTGGGGATTCAGGGTACCCTGCTCATGCATGCACCAGCACTTCGTGAGAAAAAACATGCTCTTTGTATCATGGTTTGGGTCACTACCTGCCTCTGATGGCTCTGTGGAAAATTAGTGCTAACTTCTCTAAAGTGACTAATGGACATGTTAGGATCATTGATGACAGAATCTGTTTTCTGTTGCTCTTAGAGCTGTGTTAATGTCCTAGCTGAGGGATATGACAAAAAAATAGTTAAATCATGGAGAAAAATTATGCAACTGTTATGAATCTTTGAGATTAATCTTGGCAGGAAAGGGAGCCTAGGGTGGCAAAAGTTTCTCTTACCCCTAACCTGGAGGCAGAAGTAGACAGTGTAGGGAGGACTCACCTCAGTTTTACCTTTTACCCATAGGATTTCTGATCTTAATGATGTATCCCAGAGTTCTATCTGGTGGGTCATCTTGCTAGAGATATTCCACTTTGAATACTGTATATTCACTGAATGAGTCAATCGCAAAACTTCCTTACCTGCAATAGAAAGGCAAGTATATTCCATTTATGAGAAATATTCTCTTTTTTTGCAATTAAAGATTCAATTATTGAAGCAAACCAAAAGAGCCTTATTGGGAGAAACAAAAGTGTCCATGCAGTAATACCCTAAACTTAGATGAGAATATATGAATGTAGCATTCAGACCTTATTAGGAAAACAGAGAAGTGAACCTCAGTCTTCAGGATCCTGGGCATGTCCTATAGTTTGTCTGTTCTTGGATGAAAGCAAAGCAATCAGGAGAACTTCAAATGTGACTCTTTGTCTGTTTTGTTTTCCTTGGTCCTGAAATAAAAGGTTTGTTATTCAGCTGTAGGGGATGCTTCATTTGACACAAACCAGGTTTTTCTCACTCTCGTCCCACAGTCCCCCTGCCCCTTAAAATACTTTAAGTTTTTTCTATAGTTTTGTTATGAGTATGTTTTTTGAAGAAGCATTTTTGATTCAAATGCTGAACCAAAAAGGATTTGTGCAGCTCTGCTTAATATATTCAAAATATTACTTTGGATGAAACTGGTAATTTAATAGCCTTTTTTTAGTCAATGAACTGTTTTTGTAGCCTTTGGATGCTCTCTCTACATTCTACCATGCAGTGCAATGTGTTCTAATGTTTTTTATTCAATTCATTATTAGTTCCCTTCCAGTTATGATCTTCATAGTCTGTCCTGCAAGTTAGCACTAGTTCTAACACAGTGCACTACCATTGTGCCAATATTGACCAAATCAATCTGTCAAATGAGTTATGAGATCATCTTTGCAAAAAAAAAATTTTAGGAATAGGTGTGGTTTACAAGAGTCCCTATTATTTGCTTGCCTTTTTTTTAAAAAAAAATATTTTTTTGATGATAAAAGAATTAAATGAGGCAAAGATGTGATGCTGTTAGACAAGTAGGATGGGTTCTCTTCAAAACTCTCCAGTTATTTTGCAAGATTATTTGGTGTTATACATCAGTAGAGATGTAGCATAAGAGAAGCTTCTTTTTCTGTAGGTAAATAATTACCTGTGATTAACAGTAGAGGAGGCAAAACTTAAGGCAGTATCAAGTAATTTCTAAGGTGACAAAAGCCTGTCAATGTTAAACTTTCCTAACTATTCACTTTATGCGTGAAGCTCCTAGTTTTTAAAAGGGTCTTTTAAAAATATAAAGCTGTTCTTATATGGAGTTTTTAAAACTCAGTTTCTTCTTAACCTTTCACATTCTTCAAAAATCCCTCTTTCAGAAGGCTGTAAAATATCTGTCAGTCTTCTGCATCTTGTCCTGTTGCTTGTCAGGCAGCTTTTAAAAAAGTAGATTATATCGATCCATAACATCTTCCAAAGTGATTATATGCATTTTATGTAAATGAGTAAGTGCCAGAACTATTATGGAGCATCACGAGGGACATCACCCACATGACAAATGCCTGTATAGGTGAGATCTTTTATAGCAAAAGGATGCATGATCAGCTTACGGGCAAGGGCTGCATCAGGGATAAGCTCAAGATTTTGTCAAGGCAGTGGGTTATCAGAGCTCCCTGATTCCTTTGGTGGTGTTGCAGGAAGATAGAGTGCAGGTGGGAGCTCCTTGCTGAAGCTGCCACCTCATGCTGCCTTCCCAGGTGGCAAGAGCAGCTGACAGCCTGACCCTCCAGAGGCCTCTCTTTGGCTTGTTGCCCCTTCCCATGGCACGAACAGCCTTGCCCACGTTGGTAAGGCTGAGCTGGTAAGAAGCCTTGAGTTCACCCTGCTTGTGAAGAAAGCTTTCACAGATCCACAAAGAATGGAAAAAGTGGAGGGGTGGCCCTTTCTGGGCTGAGGGTGCTCTTGTCAGCATTGGCTGCAATGGGGCAGGTTAAGGTAGCACCAGTGGGAACAGGAGCTAGTTTTGTTGGGCTGAGCAGTCTCCAAGGGTGACCCCAGCCTCAGACCTTCACACAAAGACAGAAAGGAGATACTAGCAGAGATGTTCAAGGAGGAATTAGGAGAGGAAGGCACAAAGCTCTAAGTCCTCCCTGCATACTTAGCGGTGAGATGCTTCTGTTTCCTTGCTGAGCGCAGTGTAGCTTCCCTGGCACTGGTGGAGACAGTCCCCACAGCCACTCTTCTCTTAGGGAGCCTTTTCTTTCTTCTGGAGATCTTTGTCTTTGTGCTTAAATGCTTATCAACTGCCAATATGTAGGCTGCTCTGTATGGAAACTATACTACCAATTCTATCAAGAGGCTTTGTTTACTAAACCAAATAATAGTTAAACATAATTTATTATAATTATTCACCAGACAGTCATTTAAAAACAAAAACCTTGGTACTATGTGTCTGGTGCCTGAAGCTGTTCAGTTTAAACCTTTATTAATAATGTTCTCATGGCTTTTTCTTTTAGTTCCCATAATGGCCGGATACTGTGCTGCACATCAAAGGAATTTTGGTTTTAAAAGCAATGGTGAGTGCTATGCTCTGCATTCGTTCCCCTTTGATCGTCATCCACAGCACAAATATATCTCATTAATCAATATTTTCTCTATTTCCTCCTTGCCTTTCTGTCAGTGCCAGAGATCTGTTTCCGATTTGCTATGCTTTGTTTTAAATGAAGGGAAGATTTCTATGGTATCTTCTGTCTAAAAGGTAAATTTCTCATTACTTTAGGAATGTAACTATATCTGTTGTAACTAGGGCTTGATCTAAGCCTCAGCTTGAACGTCAGAGTGGGAATATTGAAGCAATTAGAACAGACATAAGTCTGTGAGCAATCCATTGGCCGGGATTCATTCACATAAAATATTTGGTGTACCCTTGCCAACTGGAGACAAATTAATAAAAGTCACACTCTGTTTGCAGACAATTCTTGAGAAAAGTGATAAATTTGTTGAACAAATTGTGACTTGCTCGTCCGTTTCCAGTTGTGACCAGAAATTACTATGAGTAACTGGTGTACTTTCCACACAAGCCTCTGAGACACAGCCCTCTCATTTTCTCCTAAACTGCTTTGTAGTTTTGTTGTGTGACTCCACACACTTGCTGTGAATAAGCGACCCGAGTAGTTTCACTGTAGCTTGCAAGTAAATTTGAGGAAGAACTGGAGACCTCTGACTGAAAGCCAAGCCTCTGTTGAAAACTCCAGCCACTAGCTGTCTCCATCTCTACATTACCCAAATCCTAACTTTCATCAAGTCAAGTATACGGGCCATATATATCCACAGTATATGGGATCACTGGGTGCTTCAAAGCACTCTCTGCCCTTGAGAACATGACAGAGGGAATCCAGTGGTGGTAAGGAGTCACACCTGCAGAACTAGTCTGGGGACTGGGCATACACAGTGACTGAAATACAATGTTTTTAGGGTAAGTTAAACTGCTTCTAGCCTCAGAGGTGCCCTATTCCTAATCTGTAATGACCATTACTTCACTATTTCAAGTGTGTTATCTGTTTTAAGACTTCAGTGTAAAACATGAAATGCAGCTTCGGCTCTCTGCATTGCATACACTCTGGTTTTTTATGGTTTGTTGTGTGGGTCTGGGTTTTTTGTTTGTTTGTTTGTTTGTTTGTTGTCCCCCCCGTATGTTTTCTATTTGTCTTCAGTTTCTTAGTGTCAGACATTTTGGTGCATCTGCTGCCACAAATGAATGGCTGTGCCGGGAAAATCCTACTCCTCAGGGCAGAAAGGGAGGGAATGGATGATTATTTTTCCATTCTATTGAACAAAGCTGGCTTCTGTTGCCATTTTTAACACTCCAGTATTACTGGTATTAATTTGATGCATCTGTTCCTGAATTACCTCCCATAGTTCTAGTCCTTCCTAGACTTCCAAACCAGTGTTGATTTAGGCCTGTTGGTTCCAATCCATATTGTATTCCCATAAAAATCTTTGCTATTTTAAAGCAGTTTAATTGCTTTTTAAATCCTAAAAATATTAAAGTTACAATAAATTTCAAACTTCATTATGTTATTAAACATATCTCTCTAGATTCTCTCTAGTGCTGTATAAAGCCTGGCACATATCATTTTGTTCAAGTAAGTTGTGAATATTCAGGTTCCAGAGCCCAGTCAGGGGTGATTTAATGGGAAATTCCCATTGTATAACACTCTTTCTGTAAGGATTCTCCAGATCCCATTTTAGCTTGAACCTCTTTCTGTTGACTTAGCATAGATGTTGAGAGAATAAATATCTGTTAGTCACAGATAACATTTTCTCCAAATGAAGTTTCAGGTAGCATGCCATTGACATATAGTTGCTTCACATTAAATTTAATGTTTTTGTACTTAGATCTGTGGGGAGATAAAGATTAATCAATATGTATTTGAACTGATCTTGCTGAACACACATTTTCATTTGGCTGGTGTCACTGTAGCTTCTCTTCTGTGACTTTTCAGAGTTGCATGTCCTCTTAGTTCTTATGAATGGATTAATTCAGAAGCAGGAGAAGAAAGATGGGAGAGAGTATCTTGTAGAGATGGATTAAAGAAACAACACTGAAAATCCCATTAAAAGTAAAGGCATCCTATGAAAAATCAGGCTTTAAACGTGCTGCTGAGGATATCCATATTTTCTACCTTCTTCGGGTTAAATCAATTTAACTCTCTAGTCAGTATTTCTCCCTTCCTCTTCCCTTTCCCCAACCCCAGGATACAGAGCTAAAAACACAGTGGGAGACCTAAAAACTTCTCCTAATCTTGGTCCAGCCTGGGACATAAATTTAGAACAGCATTACATTACACTTCCTATGGCCCCGAGAGGCTGATACAATGGCCAAGAATAGCTGAAATAGAGCAGTGCTCTGGCCACGTTCCCTCAACCTCTCACACTGGGAACCGAAGAAGGAGAGGTACGGAGTTATTGCAAAGGTCCCACGCTACCCAGGGAAGCCAGCTGCATTAGTGGTGCCCTCCGTCCCTCCTGTGTGTACTGACGCAGATGATTTACACCATCAGTGTGTGCAACATGCTGAGTAGCTGCTTTTAAATAGGTTGCCCATATCAGGAGTGAGAACAGTGAGGAGTCCAGAGAGAAAAGATTTATTTTAGGCTGGAAAGAGCTAAAAGAATGTAGGTTTGATACATACCTTTTCCAAACATTTCCATTAAATCTATTCAGAGTTTCATGCTCACCACAGTTATGCTAAAACCCAGTGGAGATTCTATTTTGGCTTTTGTTTGTTTGTTTCCTTAAAACTGGAGACAAAACTAACCACTTTATCCAGTAAAAAGCATTTTGAATATCAAGTGATGAGGCTTTTTAATGAAAGAAAGAGCATGGCTTATGTAAAAAATGAACTGTGAAGAAAATAATATTAGCTGTTTCAGTTCTAAAATCTGATATTTTGAAATCAAGTAAAATACATACCTGTATTAAGATATTTTGGTTTTAATTTATTTATACTGCTTTTCCTTTGTGTGCATGAAAGAAAAATTGTTTCAGATAGCCCACTTACAAACAACCGTGATGAAAGCACCCACTCTGCAGGTGCATCAAGTCATTCTATTTAAGGGATAAAGTCCTTGGCCTTAAAACATTCCCTGAGAGTCAACCACTTGAGCAAGAGTGGAAGAAGAGGTGGTGAGTTTCCAGATAAACATTTCTGCTCTCTGTTCCACCCTTTTAAACCCTAAACTAGGCTGTATTTTTTTCATTATCGCATTGATTTTGAGCAAAAGCGGCTCCTATGAATAAATGGAATGACTTAATTTTGTTCTTGTGAAAGAGGAATGCTAATCCTTCTGATATTGTTAGGGAAAGCAATAGTGAAAAAATATTGGTAATGATCTGCCTGGTTTTTATTCTGTTTCTGACTAGTCTCATCAATGAATGAATGTTTCCTCAAGCATCACTTATATTCTGTATTGCAGGAACATTGAGAGAGAAATTCTTCTTGGTCCTTCGCTTCAGAGCATAATCCAGGGTATGTTTGATCTAGCAATTTGACTTAGGGAGAAAAATGCATACTCTGGGTGATGTTCACCTATACTTTTTGTACATGTAAACCTAGGCAAGATACACGAATTTTTCTTTCACGTGCAAAATATTGCAATGCATCTTCTCTTTGACGAGACAGTAACCTTCTTGTTCCTTAGAAACTTCAGAAATTTTGATGTGTTGCTGTGCTTGATAAATTTTTTTTTTTTAATTCACCCCTCTGACATCTTTCACATCTTCTTTCCCTCTCTCCAGCAGCAGAAGAAATTGGGTTGCCTGCATGGGTAAGACAACACAATTCTGCATTTAATGTAGTTGGAATGACTCTGCACTGGCTGTGGCATCTCCTTCTAACTGAAGGCTTCAGGTATGCTCTTGATAGTTCTGTGCATTATGATGGCATGGTATATGAATGAGGTAAGTACACAAACTGGGGACTACATGAGGTGTGGGTGTGACTATCCTTAGGTGAGTCAGAAAGGTTGTAAATTCATCTGGAACAGCACTGCAGGGATGTGAGAACACAGTGTGTGTGGATTCCCTCCCAGCCAGAGAAAAGACGATGGTCACAACATGGCCCAGAGGCAAAGCGATGAGGAGTGTGGGAACCCAGACAGAGGTCTTGCACAAACAGGCGTCTGTGCAGGTCTCTGCCTGCTGAGAGTGCCTGAGCCTGGCACTTGAGTCAGAGGGAGTCAGAGACACCGTTTGTGTGCGGTGTGATCAAGTAAATGATCTGCTCAGGCAGGTGGTTGAACTGAGGGAGGAGGTAGAAAGACTGAGAACTATCAAAGAGTGTAAAAATTAGATTGACTGGGGGAGCCACACACTGAGACAAAGACAGGAGGTAGAGACTCTACAAGAAATACATGACTCCCTCCCCTCCTCTCACCAGGCAGAAGGAGGGCATGTGAGGGACAGGGGGGAATGTACTCAGGTCCTTCCTGGGAAATGCAAGTGAAAACCTTCTCAGCCCCCCTCACCTTCTGAGTTGTCATTGTACAACAGGTATGAGGCTTTGGAACTAGACAGCCAGCCAAATGAAGATGGAAACGAGGAGCCATCTAGTGAGTGTGATAGTTTAGGCCCTGCTGGGACCAGGGACCACGTTGCTGTTGTCCCTCCCCGACCCTCAGACCGAGTAGAGCACAAACCCTGGGGCTGAAATAAGGAAAAATTTCATACAACGGTGTAATACACAATCTGAACAACAACAATAGCAATAATAACAACAATAAACAGTAATAACAGTAAACAAGACAAAAGATATACAGAGAAATACTGCAGTGAACATAGCCAGCCCACCGCATGTGCTTCCCGCGACCAAAGCCACAAAGGAAAGCTTCCCGCGCTGCCGTGCCGGACCTGACGTCAGCATGGTATGAATAACCCGGCTGGAGATCCCTTCCCCCTGCTGGGGAAACTTAACCCTGTCCTAGCTGAACCAGAACATAATCCACCCCTTTATTCTACACCATCTGCGTTATGTCCAGCTGCCATTTTATTCCTAGGAATTTAATTTCCCTTGGCCCCTTAACTTTCTTTTGCTTAATGGCAAAGACGGCCTTCAGGAGGATATCAATTATCTTCTTCACTTTCTCAAAGACTTCCTCAGCTGTGTCCCCCCATACAATGATGTCATCAATATACTGCAGGAGTTCTGGAGCCCCACCTTTCTCCAGTGCAGTATGGACCAGTCCATGGCAAACAGTGGAGCTGCGGTTCCACCCCTGGGGCAATCGATTCCAGGTGTACTGGATGCCTCGCCAAGTGAACGCAAACTGTGGCCTGCACTCTGGCGCTATCGGAATGGAGAAGAACGCGTTAGCAATGTCAATCGTGGTGTACCACTTGGCTGCCTTCGACTCCAGTTCATACTGGAGCTCTAGCATGTCCGGCACTGCAGCACTCATTGCTGGCCTAACTTAGTTCAGGCCACAGTAGTCCACAGTTAGCCTCCATTCGCCATTAGGCTTTCTCACTGGCCATATAGGACTGTTGAAGGGTGAGTGAGTTTTGCTGATCACCTTCTGGCTTTCTAGTTGACGGATCAGCTGATGGATGGGGACCAGGGAATCTCGGTTGGTGCGGTACTGCCGCTGGTGCACCGTCCTGGTAGCAATCGGCACTCGCTGCTCCTCAACCTTAAGCCGCCCCACCACTGAGGGTTCCTCTGAGAGGCCGGGTAAGGTGGACAACTGTTCAACCTCCTCCAGGGCAGCTACACCAAAAGCCCACCGGTACCCTTTTGGGTCTCTGAAGTGCCCTCTCCTGAGATAGTCCATGCCCAGGATGCACGGGGCATCTGGGCCAGTCACAATGGGGTGCTTATGCCAGTCCTTCCCAGTCAGGCTCACTTCAGCTTCCGGTAGGGTCAGCTGTTGGGATCCCCCTGTCACTCCAGAGATGCAAATGGATTCAACCCCACTGTAGCTCGATGGCATCAGGGTGCACTGAGCGCCAGTGTCCACCAAAGCCTTATACTCTTGTGGGTCTGATGTGCCAGGCCATCAGATCCACACTGTCCAGTAAATCCAATTATCCCTTTCCTCCACCTGGCTGGAGGCAGGGCCCCTCTAATCCTGCTCATCATCACTCACTTCTTGCAAGAATGATTCACTGGTCCCCTCAAGAGGTTCAGACATAACGTTCACCATTCTATTCTGCTGGGGGATTTCTGACTGGACACTGGAGCTGCACTCTTCTTGGAGGACTCCCCTTTTGTGATGGTCTTCCCTTTCAGCTGCTCTACTCGTGCAGCTAGGGCGGCAGTGGGCTGTCCATCCCACCTCCTCATGTTTTCTCCATGGTCACGGAGGAAAAACCACAGGGTGCCTCGTGGTGTGTACCTTCTGCTGCCTTTCTCTTGGGTGGGGAAAAGGTTACTCTAATGGCTGAGACATCAGCCCATGCAGGTGGAATGTAGGACATGTCCTCTTCCGTTTTCTGGACCCTCTGAGACAGTTCCTCCACAGCTGAGACCAGGGAATGGTGAGATGAAGGGAGATTTTCCTCATATTGCCGGAGCTTGCCAATCACTCCATCCACTGTTAGAGTGTGGGGGTCTGTCCACCAGGACACTATTGCCAATGCTTTCGAGTGTGCTTCTGGTGCGCTCTTCAGGAACTTTTGCCACATCAGGTGTGTGCAAGGGGCATGATCTGGGTCCATGGGTGACTGTTCATCATTCAGATCACCATAAATCATCTCAAACACAGCCAGTTCCCTGAGATTCTGAATTCCCTTCTCAATGTTTGTCCATTTGCTTAGCTGACATAGGATATCATCCTTGTAGGGGTGCCTCTCCCTTACACTGAGCAGGAGTCGCTTCCAAAGGCTGAGGGTTTGAGTCTCTTTCCCTATTTCCCTGTCAATGCCAGCATCCTTGGCCAAAGATCCCAGCTGCTTGGCCTCTCTCCCCTCCATTTCAAAAGCACTGGCTCCATTGTCCCAGCATCAGAGCAGCCAGGTGTAAATCTGCTTGCCTCCCAGGCGGCCGAAATCTCTCTGCATATCTCGCAACTCAGTCGGGGATAGAGATCATCGGATGATTACCACTGGCCCTTCCTCCTGTTCCCCTGATGGGCCTGGCTTATCCCCATCCCCCACTTTGGGAGCTGACTTTCTGGTATATTTTGTTTTCTGTATCAGGGCAACTGATACCGGCACTGACTGTCTCTCTGACTCGGCTGCTGTGCTGGTGGAGGTGACTGATACTGCCTCTGCCTGTTCCCCCTGCCCAGATGTTGTACCAGTAAGTTCATTCTCATATCCTGCAACCCTTTCTTCCCCTTGAGGGCAGCGGGTGGTATTAAAGAGGACACGGTAGGCATGGGCAAGTCCCCAACACGTTGCAGTGAGTTGTGTCATCTGAGTATTGCCAGACTGGTAACACACCCTTTCTAAGCACTCCATCAGCTTATCAGGGCTCTGCATTTGTTCGGGAGTGAAATTCCAAAGCATTGGAGGTGACCACTGACCCAGGCCTTTGCCCATCTTTTCCCACACCCGTTGCCACTCACTATTATCTGATCTTGGGGCAGGTTTCCGGGTACTGCTATTGTTAGAGAAGTGCCGCATGGCCCAAAACAAGATCTGGCAGGCATTCAGAAAGCACAGTGCCGCAATCACACAGCTCTACAGGCTCCAAGGATAATTGAAACTCTCAAAACCCGAGAGGATCTCTTCCCCTGGCTCACCCAAAATGGGGGTGAGACCCCTAACAAAAGCCCAGGCAGCAAACAGGTTCACCCCCGCAAACAGCAATACAAGCACATTTTAAGCAGTCAGGAGCCAGTACAGCAAAAAGAGACCCTTTACACATTTTCCACCGATAACAGACATCAGCACTGGGATCATACACTGTATATAAGGATTAATCCAGCCCCACCACACAAGCAAGTGGGCCAGCATTGCAAACATTTTCTTATCAAACAATACAAGTACGAACAGAGAAAATTGCACCCAACAGATTGCTCCAACACACTCTGATCAGGGTCTGTCCCTTTTTTGAACTTACTTCAACCCTCTTGTGCCCCACGTTGGTGTGCCAAAAAGGCTGTTATAGTTTAGACCCTGCCAGGACCGGAGACCACATTGCCGTTGTCCCTCCCCCACCCTTGGACCGAGTAGGGCACAAACCCCAGGGTTGAAATAAAGAGAAATTTAATACAATCGTGTAATAAACAATCTGAACAACAATAGCAATAATAACAACAGTAAACAGCAATAACAGTAAATGAGACAAAAGATATACAGAGAAATACCGCAGTGAACACAGCCAGCCCACCACATGTACTTCTCATGACCAAAGCCACAAAGGAAAGCTTCCCACGCTGCCCTGCTGGACCTGACATCAGCATGGTATGAATAACCCACCTGGAGATCCCTTCCCCCTGCTTGGGAAAAACTTAACCATATCCTAGCTGAACCAGGACATGAGTCATCCACTGCTTGTCCCTCAGCCCCACAACTTGTAACTTCTTCAATTAAGAAGGAAAGAATGGTAATTGTAGTGGGTGACTCTGTTCTGAGGGGTACAGAGGGACCTGTATCTCAACCAGACCCATACCAAAGGGAAGTCTGCTGCCTCCCTGGGGCTTGGGTCAGAGATATCAAAAGGAAGGTCACTGCTCTGGTGCAGCCCTCTGATTATTACCCCTTGTTGGTTATCCAGGCAGGTAACAATGAGATGGTAGAGAGAAATCTAAAGTCACTCAAAAAGGACTTCAAGGCACTGGGGTGGCTAATTGAAGTCTCAGGAGCTCAGGTCGTGTTTTCGTCAATCCCTCAAGTGGAAGGGAAAACCACTGATAGAGGGTGGAAGACACATCTGATTAACACATGGCTCAGAGACTGGTGCCACCATCGGAATTTTGGGTTCTTTGACCATGACAAGGTTTATAAGGCACATGGTCTGCTGGTGACAAATGAGACAGGTGGGATGCAGCTGTCCAGAGGGGAAAAGGATTCTGAGGCAGGAGTTAGCAGGGCTTATTGTCAGGGCTTTAAACTAAATATGAGGGGGGACAGGGAGAGAACCAGGCCTGTTAGGAATAAACTCAAGGGAAGCGTTGCAAAGCTTGAAGGATGGTGGACTGGTGAGGGCTCTCCCTCTGCCACTTCATTTGAGAGAAGGTAAAGATATTTAGAAACCACGGAAGCACCTGAGAAGGGTCTGGTAGGGAATGGGGCCTGCACTCATAAAAAGATGTTGGATTCATTAGCTCATCTCAAGTGCATCTATACCAATGCACACAGTATGAGCAACAGACAGGGGGAGCTTGAGGCCATGATACATCACGAGAACTATGACATAGCAGCTATCACAGAAACGTGGTGGGATGCCTCACACGGCTGGAGTGCTGCAGTCGATGGCTACAAGCTCTTCAGGAGTGATAGACAGAGAAGGAGAGGTGGTGGAGTGGTCCTGTATGTAAGAGAATGCTATGACAGCTCAGAAATCAAATATAGTGATAACGGGGTTGCGAGTGTTTGGATTAGGTTAAGGACCAATAAAGCAGATCTTGCTGTGGGAGTCTGCTATAGACCCCCCAACCAAAGCGGTGAGGTGGATGAAGCTTTCTATAAACAGTTGGGAGAAATCTCACGGTCCCTTGCCATTGTTCTTATGGGGGACTTTAACCTCCCAGATATCTGCTGGGAACACAACACAGCAGAGAGGGAACAATCCAGGAGGTTCCTGGAATCTGTAGAGGATAACTTCCTCACACAGCTGGTGAGTGAGCCGACCAGGGAAGGTGGCCTCCTGGACCTGCTTCTTATGAACAGAGAAGAGCTTGTGGGGGAAGTAAAGGTTGGAGTCCGTCTAGGGTGCAGTGATCATGAGATGATTGAATTTTCGATCCTTCAAGAAACAGAGAGGGGTTAATAAAACTGCCACCTTAGACTTCTGGAGGGCAAACTTTGACCTGTTCAAAAGACTGATTAACAAAATCCCTTGGGAGGCTGCCTTGAAGGAAATGGGACCCCAGCAAGGCTGGACATACTTCAAGAGTGAAGTCTTAAAGGCACAGAAGCAGGCTGTTCCCGTGTACCGAAAAACAAGCAGACGGGGAAGGAGACTGGCCTGGCTAAACAGGGACCTTTGGCTGGATCTCAAGAACAAAAGGAGAAACTATGACATTTGGAAGAGGGGCCAGGTCTCTCATGAAGACTATAAAGATGTAGTGAAGTTATGCAGGGTGAACATGAGGAGAGCCAAAGCGCAGCTAGAGCTCAACTTGGCTACAGCTCTTAAGGATAATAAAAAATGTTTCTATAAATTCATTAACAGCAAAAGAAGGATTAGGGAAAATCTCCCTTCTTCATTGGATGCAGAGGGAAAAATGGTAACTAAGGATGAGGAAAAGGCTGAAGTGCTCAACCTCAACACCTACTTTGCCTCAGTCTTTAGCAGTGGAACTGGCTGTCCCTGGACACCCAGCCTCATGAGCTGGGAGATGGGGAGGGGAAGCTGACTGAGGTCAGCACAGCTGAAAAGGAGGTGGTCAGAGACCTGCTACACCACTCCGATGCACATAAGTCTGTGGGACCGTATGGGATACACCCAAGAAAGAGTTGGCAGATGTGCTCGCCAAGCAGCTGTCTATGATTTACCTGAAGTCATGGCTAACTGGGGAGGTTCCACTGGACTGGAGGGCAGCAAATGTGACACCCATCTACAAGAGAGACAGAAAGGATGATCCAGGAAACTATAGACCTGTCAGTCTGACCTTGGTGCCGGGGAAGGTCAGGGAGCAGGTCATCCTGAGTGCCATTAAAAGTCATATAATAGACAAGCAGGGGATCAGGCCTAGTCAACATGGGTTTATGAAAGGCATGTCCTGCCTGACAAACCTGATCTCCTTCTATGACAAAATGACCTGTCTATTGGATGAGGGAAAAACTGTGGGTATTGTCTACCTGGATTTTCAAAAAGCATTGGACACAGTTACCTGTAGGATTCTCATAGAAAAATGGCTGCTCGTGGCCTGGATGAGCGAATGGTCTTCTGTATCAAGCGCTGGCTGGCTGGACGGTCCCAGAGAGTGGTGGTCAATGGAGCTAAATCCAGCTGGCCGCTGGTCACAAGTGGTGTTCCTCAGGGCTCGGTGTTGGGACCATTTCTGTTCAACATCTTTATTGATAATCTTGATAAGCACATAGAGGGTATCATCAGTAAATTCTCAGATGACACCAAGTTAAGCAGGAGTGTCGATCTGCATGAAGATAGGGAGGCTCTACAGAGAGACTTGGATAGATTCGGTCAGTGGGCCAATGTTAACGGGATGAGCTTCAACAAGGCCAAGTGCCAGGTCCTGCACTTGGGCCACAACAACCCCAGGCATGGCTACAGGCTTGGGGAAGTGTGGCTGGAGAGCTGTCTGGAAGAAAAGGATCTGGGGGTTCTAACTGACAAGCAGCTGACCATGAGCCGGCAGTGTGCCCAGGTGGCCAAGAAAGCCAACGGCATCCTGGCTTGTATTAGAAATAGTGTGACCATCAGAAGTAGGGAGGTGATAGTCCCCCTGTACTCTGCACTGGTGAGGCCACACCTGGAGTGTTGTGTCCAGTTTTGGGCACCTCAATACAGGAGAGAGATGTCGAGCTGCTGGAGCGAGTGCAGAGGAGGGCAACGAAGCTGGTGAAGGGCCTGGAGAACAAATCCTGTGAGGAGTGATTGAAGGAGCTGGGACAGTTCAGTTTAAGGAAGAGAAGGCTGAGGGGAGACCTCATCACTCTCTACAGCTACCTGAAAGGACATTGTAGAGAGGTTGGTGCTGGTTTCTTCTCACAGGTAATTAGTGATAGAACAAGAGAGAATGGCTTTAAACTGCAACAGGGGAGGTTCATACTGGACATTAGGAAAAAAATTTTTCACAGAAAGAGTGGTCAGACAGTGGAATAGGCTGCCCAGGGATGTGGTGGAGTCATCATCCCTGGATGTGTTTAAGAGTTGTTTGGACGAGATGTTGGGGAATATGGTGTAGGGGAGAACGTTGTTGAGTAGGGCTGATGGTTGGACTCGATGATCCCTGGGGTCTTTTCCAGCCTGAATGATTCTGTGATTCTAAAGGAAAAGCAAGTTCGGCTGCTAGACCCAGCTGTCGGCTTTGTTCTTTTCAAGCACTTTTAACCTACCTTTGTGCCTGTGAATGCTAGAGATCAGTGTGGTACTGGGTAAAACAGAAAGGTTTTAAACTTACTTTTCCTGGAAGTGAGTAACTGTGCCAGGAAAAGTAGTCAGGCTGAGATTGAAAACAAAATCACATTTTTTGTGTATTTTGGTCCTTAGAAGCAGCTGATACCTTTTGACAACAAGCAGAAAACATGCATATTGTAAGACTTTAGTGCCCGGGGGTTTAGGAAAATGAGTCCCATCAACTTTCAGTGAACTTGTTCAGCTCAGTCCTAAAGATATTTTGGATATTTTTCCCTCTAAGAGATCATCCAAGAAGTTCCATATACTCAGTGGAAATACTGTTCGTGTTTTCTTTATTGTTTCTACAATTTGTGGAAATGAGCTGTTGTGAAATTAAACCTTTTTCTTTCTGTGTCTTTGTCCTTGCCCTTGCCAGTTCTTTTTACCATTTCTTCCCTGGTCAAAGCCTATCTTACAACAAAAGCATGGCAGTTGTCTTGCAGCTGGAGGAAACAAAGTATTAACTTCAGTCCTGCTGTTTAGAAAAACTTCTTCTTGGCCTGATGGAGGAGATCATAAATAACCTTTTGCTTCTGCTTCAGCCAACAATTTACCTGAGAAGCTCAACTATGTATCTGATTTCTCATTTTCTATGGTTGTTATTAGTAGAAGACAGAAACAAAGCAATAAACCCACTGGGACTACAAAAATGCTCGAGAGCGCCAGGAAGTGGAGGGAGGTTGCAGAGAGAAGTGTCCTCTCCAATTGTGGTTTATAATTACTTCTTTTTATGCATGACTGCATTACCGAAGAGCACTTGTCATGGAGAAGAACCTTCTGGTCTGGGCGTAGTGCAGTCCTGGACAAGGGATGTGGCACCATGCACATCCCAGCTGGGGATGTCTGTGTATTGTACTGGCCCACCAAGTCTTGCAGTCTGTCTTGGCTCTTGACTGTTCTTACTTCTGA
This sequence comes from Athene noctua, assembly GCF_965140245.1. NCBI lineage: Eukaryota > Metazoa > Chordata > Aves > Strigiformes > Strigidae > Athene > Athene noctua. Next base: position 22,142,125 of record NC_134039.1, read on the forward strand.
TTTACTTCTGTGTAAACTAAACCACAAGGGTGTTAAGTTTGTCCAGGCTGAGCAGTTCATTTGCTTTAAATTAGCATAAGTCCTATACAGAAAGTCCCCGATTCCAGACTCAGAGTAAATACAGCACTGTGTTATCTCTCACAGCTGCTGATTGATGAACCAGTATTGAGTGCTATTATACCTACTCTGACTTTTGGATGATTAAGGGAGTTTGAGTATTTACAAAATTAAATTAAAACATCTTAACTGTATAGAAACTTAGCTTAGGAATTGGTCCCTTGTTCTTTATACTCTTTATATAGTTGTAGGAGAAAGAGATAAGTTCACACTTTGCATGACTGAAGAAATAAACCATCAAATCCCATCAAATTAGAATAGTCTTCTGATTTACATATCCATATTTAGAAACAACATAAAAGGTGTGAGGAATAAGGAGAAATTTATCTATGCTACTAAAATACATGCCTGTTTATCTAAGTGCATTTTGTTAACCAAGTTTGAAACTGGTAGCAGATGGGTGTACAAACAAAGGGATGATATGAAGATCACCTAGAGTAGGAGCAAGTAGAATTTTGGTTTTCCAAGCAGAAAGATTAATGTGTCAACTTCTTACAAGCTGAATTGTCTGTTTAGTGGGTTTTTAGAAGTCTGCTGAAATAAGATGCTTATATTCAGGATTCTACCCACTGAAATCTGTGGATTTCTGTAGTTATCTGGTCCCGTATCTTATATTTTTTGTGAGCTGGAAAGAAAGCAGAGCTTGTCTGGAAGGAAGCTTGTACTGAAGTTTCATTGACATCTGCTGAGTTAGATTCACTATCTGGCTATGGAAATGATCCCCAACCTGTCAACAAATTTGTACACTGACAAACCTAAACTTATTTGAAAGAGTACTGTTTTTTTATACACACAGTAGATTCTAAAGTGCTTTTTATATAGTTCAGCTCAAGCAGTTAAAGAGAGAAAGCATGAGAAATGTAAACATTGTTGACATGAGCTGTTTTCTATTGATTAACAAGCATATGAAACAGAATGTTGCCAGCACTTTGCATGCCGTTCACTTTCCCCAGAAGCTCGTTTGCCAAATACAACACAGGTTAGATGGTGGGAAAAATAATCAGGGGAATCAAGTCTTGATCTAAACTTCTACTGCTATGTACATGTCTGGCACCAGCACACCTGTGAACATGTTTACAGGAGCAGCTAGTTTTGCTATGTAAACATAAGGAGCTAGATTGCTGAATTACCTCGCTGGAGCTTTCTACTAAGTGTATTTGGAGGTTTGGGGTAATAATGCTAAACAGGATCTCTACGCTGCTTTATGCCTTCTTGGATAACTGGAAATCGAAGACTGTGTTGTTGGCTGGATACTTGCAGCCTTGCTCCTTGGCATCCAGCCCTGGTATTCTTTTGTCTCAGTTCTGCATAGTGGTTATCACACTGGCTCAGCACAGAGAAGGAGCAAAAACATTTTTAAAAAGCGCAAAGGAGGAAGTAGAATTAAGATAAACATTTACATAACTGGGGAAAATTACCCAGGAAGGACTGGAAATCTGATGACATTCTGTTTAAAAGAGTTTGTGAGAGATACAGAACAGAACCCTTTGTATAAATCACTGTGAATGTAAGGACCTGTGAAGTGAGACAGTAAACACTAAAATTATCAAGCTGGCTCAGCATAACAGAATTTACTCAAGCAATATTTTGCATAATACTAAAGCTCTCTTCAGAAGAGAAAAGAACAAGATGGTACACAGCTTCATGTTAAGAAAAGATACCATATACTCTATATGTAACATCTACAAACTCTTCTAACCAAATCTAGACCTTGCTATTCTATAAATGCAGGTCTTTCTGTGACTAGAAAATGCATTCTTGCTTAATTTTTCTTGGCATATTGTTACACATGAGATAATAATAAGATGCATTTGCCCTTTTCATCCGTTCTAGCCAATAGAGGTAAAGTTGTGCAGAAATCTAGGCTTTATATTGACCCGTTCCCTTGTCTGCTTGATACAATCTGACTTTGGTGCCCCAGAAATGTATTCACCCTTCCGAGAGATCAGACCCCATCCAAGAGATGCACCCCATTTTTTTAGAAACAGAGGTTTCATTTTGAAAACTACCACAACATTTGGCTCCTCTTTCTGAAGCTAGTCTGAAATTTTCATGTCCTTAAATTAGATTAGATGCATATTTTCTCTCAAGATTTCATTGTAATCCTAAAGAGTCTTTTTCAAGAGTTAGGGTTCAATTGCAATATTAGAGGAGGTGCTAGCAAGTGTGGAAATGGACATTTCCTCTTTTGGCTGGGCTAGTCTAGCAGCCCTCTTGATTACAGCATGTGGCATGTGAGAGCAAGCATCAAACCAATCAGATAGGCAAGTCTGAAAAGAGGGGTAGCTAAAGAAGTCTGGGAAAAATCCAGAATTGAGAGATCTGAGCAAAAAATTTGGAGAATTATATATGTACGGATGGATTAGAAATCCTTCTCCAGCGGGAAAGGACCACAGCAACCACACATTTCACAATAAAATACAAAGACCACTTCTTTAACCAAAGCTGTTCAATAATAACATAAGACAATTATATTCATTAAAATAATACAACCACCCTTCTTGCTGCCTGGGAAGAGAGAGAGAAATAGTTTTGTGCACAACTTCAGTTTTGTAATAAATACTGTATAAGAACATAAGCTACATAACATATGTCATGATAAATAGAGTCTAGTCTACCAGAAGGCATTTATTAATAAAAACTACAGCGACAGCCAAAACAAACAGGCCTCCACAGAGCTCAGCTTTCTGCTCCATGTTATTTATTTGCCAGTGATGTCTAGAGCTCTGTACATAGCAATGAGACATATAGTAGCTGAGTCACAAGCTACAGTTATGCCAGTAGATATGGAGACAGGAAAGAGTCTGGCACTAGATGAAATGAGAGAGCAAAGAAGAGACAAGGAAAGTAAGGCTAATGAAGCACAATGAATACAGAAGCGTGACAACTGTAGGAGGAGTCCTGGGAGGAAGAAGGATGAGTTGCTTGTGTGCTGGAGCTGATTTATTCACATTTTGTAGGAATGAAAACTAGCTGCAGATCCCAGTCCACTGTCAGTTCTGAACATCTGGACAGATTCTGGATATAAATCCAAACACTATGATCCCCTTTCCTCCTCGCAGTTTCTTGCACTTCTCTTTGTCTTTCTTATGTGTCTCTGCTTGCTCTGGTGGCATATATACAATCCTTGAGGATGTACTGTTTGAGGATTTGCCTGTGAGAAATGTTTCTGGAATTTTTTTAAAATTGATGGGGAGCTGCTTCTTGGAACAGTACCTGTGATCAAGATGACACAGTGCCCAGCACTACTAGCTGGCAGCAAAATGGAAAAGCACCTTTCCCCATTCTATCTTTGTCCAAACAGCAGTGTTCAGAACACCAGGAGGATGTCCAGGTGCTCTAAGCATGTTCATGTTGTATCTTATTTTATTTAGTTTTATTTCATTTCTTTAACCTTTGGAAGCAGATTTCATTTTCCTCCCTTTGTAAGCAAACAATTGATTCTAAGGCCAGTAAAAATGTAATCACTTCATAAGGCCTAAAACTGAGCCTTTCCTAGTAATATTATGGAAGGTCATTGTTCTGTCATAAGATTATAAACTTTTTTTGGGTTAAAATATAAACAAATAAATAGGAAAGTTGTGTGCCCACAGGGCACTTGCTCAGCTATGAACATACAAAGTACAAGTACGTTTCTCATCATAGAAGGGAGAAAGGGGACATGTTCGGAACAATAGTAGTCATTTCGGAAATGCTGTGGTTTATTAGGCATGGCAGCTTCAGATTTTTGAGGCATGCACAATATAATCTTTCTCCACCTTCCTTTTCCCCAAACAGATAAAAAATTGATTAAATTAGGACACAATTTGCACAATGCTGTATGCTAGAGCAGCAGGGAAACATTAATTCATAACTGTTTGCTCTGTTCTTCTCTGAAACTGATTAATATTTTATTGTTTTTCCAAAAATTTGGTATCCATTTTAATAACCTTTTTTACAAATATGGTTCATTACTTCCCCAGAGGTTAAAAGCCATGCACATACCACAAAGAGCAAGATAAGAATTCTTCTCTCTCTAGCCATTTTATGTTCAGGTACATGACAAATGCATGCCTTTGTATTTCCTCCTTAAAACACAGAGTTTCATAGCTCAATTTATTTTCTACTAGGATGGTGTTAAGTAGCTGTTATCAATACACAAATTAAGAGTACTGTAATATAATTCTTCCATAGAAGTTTCTTCTTAGATGGGAAGGCTTCCTAATCCATAATTTCCACGTGTTCATTTTTTGCAATCTGAGCTTGCTGTTGGAGCCCTGACTTACTGGTGTATTAAAAATTTTTGGCACTTGGAAGTAGAACATATAAAACTGATTGGTGTTGAAGCTTAGGATGGAGAAAAAACCCAATTCATATCTGATCTCTTGCTCAGCTTTTGCACTTGGGAGGTCTCTGGCTTACTATTAAGAATCAGATAAAATTGGCTGCCAAAATCAAAATTCATAACAATCTACTTAACAAACTTGCCAGATTTGCTGGAAAATCTAACAATTGATTTTCAGACATCTGCCTTTACTCTCTCTGTCACTCAGTAAAAGAATGTTGTGTTCCTAGTTACGCTTGCTTCTCTCCATACCAGCAGGGCCATTTTCATTATGCTACCAGAGACTTTGTGGCCTTACTTTGGTGGCTGTGGCTAAAAAAGATCATTCTGACTCTTATACACTGTGACGCTGCCTCCACCAAAAACGATATCCTGGACTTTTGCCTTCCTTTGTCACGTGAACTCCCTAGCTGTCTCTAGGGGGTTCTCTCACATCAAATCCTGATTTGCCCTACTACAGCTGCTCCCTGGAAACTTGCTGGCAGAAAACCAGTTCTTTGTCACCTATTAAAGAGATTATCATCTTCATGTTGAAACCATTACCTTTTGGTCAAAGGTTGTGATCTGCCACATTCACTCTGTGCTTTCTCTCTTGCTCCAGCCTTGGGCGGGGCCTGCATGATACCACCAACCAGAAGGGTTGTTCCGGGACAACAGAAGCGGCAGATGTAGCCAGCAGCAGGCCATGACTCACTGCACAGAAGAGTCTTCATGCCGCGCTGGATGGGGTCCTGGCATGCTCTGCTCTGTGACTGGGAATGTCATGGCTGGCTTTGGCGAGATGTGCACAATAATTACCAAGTGGGTTAAGGAGGAAACAAAATAGCTGGAGCTTCGGCCTTAATGAAAGCTGGGCTATTTTGTTTCAGTGTAACTGCTTTCCCTCAAGCTAACTCATGTATGGCTTTTTGTAGTTGTAACATGACGCTCACCCTGTTTCACCCCAGAAAGCTAAAGCTCCTTTTTACCATGCACTTCATCATCTAATTGTTGCTTGTATGCATTATGTGAGAGTGCTTCAGCACAGCAGGCAGAACTGATCCCTGTTGCAAGTCCATTAAGTCAGATGGAGCTACCTCCAGAGATGAATGTGTATAGGACTTTGGCATTACTTTAATCAGTATTTCATATTTATGAACCTATGTGAAAAGAGAGCTGTGCAATTAAGATCATTCATAATGCTGCAGGGTATTCAAGCTAAGATAAGGAAGGTAACTTGTTTTTTAAGGGCACAAGTTGATCTCCCGTGTGGTTAGGAAAGCTTGATCCAGTGTGTGTTCAGAAGAAGCTTTAATGGTTGTACTGCAGTTCTTTGAGTGCATATAACAAGTATAACAATTTCTGTTAAATAGCATGTTTATTTTGCTCAGTGTTGTTGACTGCAACCAAGGCTAAAGCTCAGTAATATGCATAAAAATTGCATTGAATGAATGCAGTGCTTGTCTATAGCCCCCTACTAAATACTGGGAAAGGACAAGATTTTCAGGGATAAACTGCTGTTTCTTTCCCTTCTGTCAAACTCATTAGAATTCCGCAGCATGTGAAAATACATGCACCTTTTTCTGAAGGGGAAAAAACCAGCAGGTGTAAGGCATATTCATAGTCTCATAGTTCCTCGCTGTTTGCCTGATTCATTCAGAGCCTAGGAAACTCTCCACCTGAAATGTAACTGCTGTGGAAAAGCAGTTTTGTCTCTGTAAGTCTGCAAATGGTACTTATGGAAGAGGTTTAAAAATACTTCCTCAGTGTTTTCAACACATCATTCAATTAATAATTGTCTCTGTATTCTCTTCTGGCTTAATTTGTGAAGGAAGGAGGCATTCAGCAAGGCTCTCCTTGCTTTCCACAAGTCTCACAGCAACTTGCCATGAGATTGTTCAGGAGGGAGGCCCAAGAGCTGATCTGGGGAGGCTTGAGAAGCAGTTTGTCTGTTGCTGTATACTGAGCCCTCTGTTTTTTAGGAGAATTTGGCATTTTCCTTAAGAAAGTTCATCTGAGGGAGGGGCTGTTAGGAAAACACCACATCCTCCATCTCTTGGTTAAGTGCAGATTCTACCTGCAGAGGGAACAACAATTGTTTTCTCCCATTTCCTTTCATGCTGGTTCTGAGATCCAGGAGACAAACCTCATTTTCCCATGACAGCACCTCTTAATCTATTGTATTATTCATCCTTTCTCCCTCTAGTGTGGAAATCTCTAGGGGACTTATGTGGCCCACAGTCTGCACCAGGTTCCTGACTCAGTCCCTTGTAGCCACCAACTTTAAGCATTTTGTGAAAGTGGAAATGGTGTTGCCAGATTAATCACCTGGGAAGTTCTGTAGGTGGATCTGAAGGGTTTGCTTGGGGTTTAGATTTACTCAAATGCCCCTGCACTCATTTTTGTATTACTTCACAAAAAAATAGCTTATTAAATTTGATTTTGGTGTGCCATTCTTATTTCCAGTCTACTAGTTTTCTGACCTCATGAATACTCATTTGCAGTTTCAGTGAAGGCACACTAGCAATTTCCCTGGTACTGTACTTTAGGAAATGTAACCTGATTTTTGCAGTATTATTTCTATGTCTGGCACAAACACTATTTGAAATTACATTGGGAGACCTGAAAAACTGATATAATTTGATATAGTAATGTTTATATCTCTGCACAATGAGACAGGAAGAAAACCACTGCTCTAAACCTTTCGCATGGATGAAAGGATAGGTTTCAGTTTAAGTCTAAGACAAATTTGGGTGCCTTAATATAAAGGTATTGGCATGTGAGCTAGTTTCCATTTTAATCAGTGTAGGTTTAATAAGTGCCATGAGGAACATTTAGAGAGTTAATGAGTTTACAAGTTGCTAGAGTCTTGTTTCAACACAGGCACCAGTGCCAGTGTGTATTCCCATCAATATTGTACCTCTCCAGTTCCTCCAGGAGAGCCTGTGTCTTACGTTGCCTCTGTGACACATCTGCCAGCCCCACCTGGAAGTCTCGGATGGCAGTAGGCATCTGTGCATTGACAACTTAACTGAACCCTAGATGCCTACTTTGGGATGAGCTGAGATTAGTGAGCTACTTCAGTGAATGTTTTGGTTGGCTCTGCACTAGGCTGTAGGTAGAGTTGGGTCTTATTCTGCAGCAAAACGCCACTTTGATGTCAGGAAATCTCCAAGGTATTTCAAAAGAATAATCATATTGCCTCTGATACTTTTGTCAAGTTCAAGCAAGATTATTCTTGATTTGTGAAACTTGCCAGATGCTTTTAAAATAGCTGTCACCCCTTATTGGTCATGAATTCACTGGTGAGTGAACTGACCCAGTGTTTGGCTCACAGAGCAGTAAATCAGAGTTGTAAAGGAGTTTGAGATTCTCTAAAGAAAGAGACTGCTGAATATAAGATTATAATGTTGAACAGAGCAATCCTTCTGAATACACTATGTTTCATCCAGAAAATGTACAGCAGCTGAGGAAAAACAAATGATGGTTGTACATTGCAAAACTTACAGAAATTTCCTTTATAATAAAAATAAACTTCTGAACTTTTTTATTGACATGTAAATCCAGTAGTGGTTTAGCTTCCAAATATGTTTTCATGCTTAGAGAAATGCCTTTGCAATTTATTAGGGCTAGATGCTTTGCAAAGCATAAACGGGCAAATGAGAATGATTATGTGTATGGCCTTATGCAGCAATGAAGGTTTTGATTGAAAGTGTGATGAGTTTGTGTGTATGGTGATTGGGGGGAGGGGGGGTTGGTAGTGTGGGAAGGGACTACAGCAGTCACCCCCTGAGAGAAGCTTCTTGAAGCTCCCCCAGCTCCAAGTTGGGTGAGCCTCTGACCAAGGCTGAGCCAATTAGCGATGGTGGCCATGCCTCTGTGATAATGTTTTTAAGAAGGGGAACCTGAGAGGAGGAGAGGGGAGGAGTTGGAGTTGTAAGGATGAGTTGCAAGGAGGACACTTATGCAAATACTGAGGTCAGTGGAAGAAGGAGGAAGGGCGGGGGGTAGGCCAGAGCAGAGACACCACTGCAGCCTGTGGTGAGAGGGCAGGCTGTGCCCCTGCAGACCATGTCCACAGTGGAGAAAATGCCCACCTGCAGCCTGTGGAGGATCCCATCCTGGAGCACATAACTGTGCCTGAAGAAGTCCAGGACTTTGGGAAGAAGACCCTCAGGTTACTCGGCACTGGGAGGATTGCAACACACAGGAAGGACCCACGCTGGAGAAGCTCAGGAATGGCTGCAGCCCGTGGAAAGGACTCTCATCGGAGAAGGTTCATGGAGGACTGCCTCCTGTGAGAGGGACACCACACTGGAGCAGGATAAGAACATGATGAGTCCTCCCCCTGAGGAGGAAGGAGCAGTAGGACTGACTGCACCCCACCATTCCCTGCCCCCTGAGACACTGGGGTTGAGGAGGTAGAGAAACTGGGAGCAAAGCTGAGCCTGGGAAGAAAGAAGGAGTGCAGGGAAGGTATTTTTAAGATGTGATAATGCTTCTCACTGTCCTACTCTGTCTGTTATGTGTTGTTGTTGTTAGTGTTTGAATTAAATTGCTGTTCTTTTTGATTCCCCTACTGAGTCTGTCTGACTACCCACTGTAATGGGTGAGCCGGCTCTCCTTGTTCACATCTTGATTCCTGAGCCTTTTGCTTTACTTTCTCCTTCCGATTCCTGATGGAGAAGGAGTGAGCGAGTGGCTGTGTGGTGCTCAGTTGCCCTCTGGGCTCAAACCACTACAGAAAGATTTTGCCATAGAATTTTCTGTGAATTGTAATGGAAAATACATGGTTAAACTGCAATCCTTATTCTCATTGGAAGTTCTACCACTGCCTTCTTTCCCTGCACTGAGGTCTCTCTTGGCTTTTTCTTTTTCTTTTTTTCCTTTGTCTTCTCCAGACAAATACCACAGTGATGAATATGGCAGAATAACTTATAAAATAATGGAATTTCTATAGCTTTTCACTGTTTTTTCTCCTCTGTACTTTAGCCATGCTTATCTGATGATATTTACGAATAGATAACCAATAGCTGAAACAATTATTTTTTTCAGAGGACTCCAAGCAAACCATTCTGGAGATTCTAGAAAGCTCAAATAATTTATTTCACAGTAACTCATATATTTATATCCCTGGGCATCTCCCAGTTCTGGAAAGAGGGAGAAACACCATAATACTGTGGCACAGTCATTTTTTTATGACATTCCTGCTTTAACCTCAAGTGGCAGAACCTGCCATCTAGACAAATGTCCTAACCACCTGGATCTATTCCAGTATGAGGTGTTCTAAGTTTCTGTGAGAAGATTTAAAATCTTGGGATTTCTTCTGAAGAAATGTTTTAATGTTTTTAACATCATAAGCCATTTCAGGACAAAGAAATGGCTTTTCACACTCTCCAAACCTTTCCTAATATTAGATTTTATAGATAGGTGGATAAATACCTTTTTGTTTCTGAAAGCAATAATTGTTAAAATGCATTTCTAAGTAGTTTTCCAAACATATTACGGTAAACATATTACAGTAAACATATTACTGGCAAACTAGTTCAGCTTAAGCAAATAATACCTAGCTAGCATTTTATATTATTTTGGTGAATATGGGATAGTGAACAAAGATTTTATCTAAAAAGCTGTGCTTTGGGAGTAGATAGAGTTTCTCTTCTGATTGCAATTTTGTTTTGCTTCAGTGTTTTTCTCAGGAGGATTTGGTTTATTATAGCTGAATAGAAATACATATTTTCCCACTGATTTGAAAGCAAAATGTAAAATAAACTAGTGTTGTAATAAAACATAGTCTGTAACTACAGAAAAGGAAGAAGAAAGGAATACCCTCAAACCAACCAACCAAACCCAATATTCTTTCTGTTCTTTTCTCTTTTTTTGGTGATGACTTTCAGTCTTTGACTGATGTTGCATCAAGGCATGTTTTCACGCCTTTTTGGATGGTGACAAGAGCTTGGATTTTCATAGTGATGATTAGTGTCTTGGGGCTCTTCTCAGTGTGGTGAGTGATGCTTTGTCCATTCTCATCAGGAAACATTAGAAACAAGTGCTTTCTATGAAATACTTCTTATGCCAGAGGGTGTGCATTATTGCTCCAACTTTCTGGTTTGTCTCCTTCACTGAGACTCATTTGGATCTGCAGAGTTGTGCCTTGAATGTGAACACTCTTTGTGTAGTTGGGTATACCTTATTTCCTTCTAATCTCTCCCTTTATACACATATGTACAAGACATGGTTAACATTCACAAAAAAACCATTGTTCTTTCTCCTGTAGTTTAAGTACTAAATCAGGCTAGGTGGATTCTGCTAATGCTCCTGTCACTTTTTTTTTAAAATACATTCTAGCATAAGTGACCTGTCCTTTTCATATCTTAGTTACCTCCTGTCTCAAATAAGGATAAAATGGAACCCTGCCTTCACTCATTACTGTTATTTCTCAATCAGATCAGCCAAGTTTATGAGTGAGGGAACTGGGTAATTTCTCAGGGTAGAGTCTCAGTGACAGGGAATGGGAATAAAGCAGCAGCCTGAGTGAACCTGAAAAGGAAAAACAGAGAAGCCACATTTTGGTGTTCGGCCTGCATGGTGAACTGGTTCTCCCAGACAGCTCACCTCTACTGCTTGTTGCACTCCCCTTCCTGCACTTCAGTTAGACTTTTTACTGCACTGTCTCACCCAAAAGCCATACGGGGCTACCTGCCTACTTCCAGATCTGCTGGCACTGGGGCCTTCCTCACATGATCAGTAGCAGTGTCTGTGGTGTGAAATATGTCAGAAGAACAGTAAGTCAGTATGTCTGCTCAGGTAGTACTGATGCATGGAGTTCAAAGAATAGAGGTTTATATATGTGTAGTTCTTCAGAGGCCAACAAAAAAGAATTGTAGAAAGTGTATAATGTACTCTGAAGTAATTGTTTGGTAAATTACCAGAATTTTATAGACCAGTCTTCAGAAATTATATTTGAAAGTGTCTTGATTTGGTTTATTTTGAATACTCTAGTTTTTTCTCCTTCATTTTCATTGTATGGTAGAAAAACTAAAAGTTTGCTTCAAAGATTCATGCTGCTTCATTTCAGTATTAAATATAAATGCATTCCATTTTTTTTGTTGTTTTAAGAAACATATTAGTACATTATTTCCTGGTTACCTTTACTAGTATGTCTTTTGCAGTATCTGTTTCAGTACCTTGTAAATAAGGATTTAATATTTGAAACAAAACTTAAAGATTTGGTTTCCACAGCAGAATCACAGAGTGGAACAGAATTGCAGAATAGTTGAGGCTGGAAGGCTCTTCTGGAGATCATCCAGTTCACCTCCCTGTTCAAGGTAGGGTCAACTGCAGCAGGTTGCTCAGGGCTATTTCCAGTTGCGTTTTGAGTATCTCCAGGGACAGAGACTCCACAATCTCTCTGGGCAACCTGTTTTAGTGTTTGATTGCCCTTACAGTAAAAATATTTTTTCTTTTATTTAAATGGAATTTCCTGTGTGAGAAGAGTCAGACTCTGTTGTCTTTACTATCTCCCACTGGGTAAGATCTTCCCATATTGGTAAAATCCGCCTAAGCCTTCTTTTCTCCAGGCTGAACAGTTCCATCTCTCTCATCCTCTTTGTGCTGCAAGGGCATGTTGCTGGCTTATGTTCAACTTTGTGCCCACCAGAAGCCCAACTCTGCCAAGCTTCTATGCAATTAATTGGTCTCCAGAAAGTCCTGGTGCATGCTGTTACTTCTCCCTGGGGCAGGACTTGGCATTTCCATCCATTGAAATTCATGAGGTGCCTCTGCTCAATCCGCTGGTACGTTCAGGTCCCTCTGAATGGTAGCAAAACCACCATATGCATTACTCCCTCCTCCAAGTTTTTTTAATTTCTGCAAATTTGCTGAGGGTGCACTTTGTCCATCATCCAGGTTGTTAATGATAATGTTCAATGGTATTTGCCCCAAAAACAATGTCTGGAGAACAACCCAGATGACCCGTTTCCAGCTGGGTTTTGTGCCACTGGTCATAACACTTTCAGCCCAGTAAGTCATCCAGGTTTAAATTCACCTCACTGTCCACTTATCTAACCTGTACTACTTCAGTTTTTGTATGAGATTATGTCATGGGAGGCTGTGTCAAAAGTGTTGCTAAGGTCAAGTTAAACAACAACCACTGCTCTCCATTCATCCATAAAACCAGTTATCTCATTGTAGGAGACTATCAGGTTGGTTAAGCATGATTTCCCCTTCATAAATCCATACTGACTTCTCCCAATCACCTTCTTATTCTTCCTAGGTTTAGAAAGAGTTTCCATAACTATTTGATCCATCACATTCCAATGGACCTAGGTAAGCCTAACTGGCCTGTAGTTCTCTGGATCCCCCTTCCTGAAGACAGAATTTTTTAAAAATTGGTTTTCTTACAGGCCTCAGGAACCTCCCCTGATTGGCACAACCTTTTGAATGTAATTGAGAATGATGTTGCCATGTTGTCAGCTAGCTTCCTCAACACTCATAGGTGCACGCCGTCAGGTCCCATGTACTTGTGTATGTCCAGTTTGTTTCAATGTTTTCTAACATAATCTTCATCCACTGAGGTTATGTCTTCCTTCCTTTAGACCGTCCTGTGCATCTCAGGGGCCTGTGATTTCTGAAGCCACGTCTTTCCAGAAAAGACTGAATCAGAGAAGACATTGAAGATCTCAGTCTTTCCCATGTTTTCCATATTTTCCCTAGTCTTCCTTTTGCTGCTGATATACCTGTAGAAACCCTTGATATTTCCCTTCTTGTCCCTCACCACAGTCACATCTAGGTGTGCCTTGACTTTCCTCACCCCAACCCTGCACACTCAAAATGCTGACTCTTTATTCTTTCTGAGTCACCTGTTCCTCTTGTATGTTTGACTCTAGTCAGGAACATCTTGTTCATCCATGCAGACCTCATGCCACCTCTGCTTGAGTGCCTTCCTGCCAGGACAGACCAAGCCTGAGTTTGGAGGACGTAGTCACTGAATATCAAGCAGCTCTCCCAGGCCTCTCCAGGACTGTAACCCATGGTATTCTCCCAGGCAGATCCCTGAAGAAAATTGTATACTCTTCTGAAGTCTGGGGGTTGTGCTCCTAATTTTTGCCTTGTTTTCTTTTTACAGGATCCTGACCTCCACCATCTTGTGGCCACTGCATCAAGGCTGTCCCCAACCTTCACATCCCTGACCGTTTTTCCTCTTTTGCAAGTATGAGGTTCAGTAGAGCATCTTCCCTTGTTGATTCCTTGATCACGTGCACTAGGAAGTTATCACCAATGCACTCTAGAAACATCCTGGCTTGCTTATGCACTTCTGTGTTGTCTTTCCCGCGGATGTAGGTGTGATTCAAGTCATGGGCATGCAAGAAAAGGGCCTGTGAACATGAGACTTTTTCCAGTTGTCTGGAAAAGGTCTTTTCTTCTTCTTCCTGATCAGGCAGTCTGGGGCAGAGATGCATCACAACATTGTCCATCTTGGTCTGTCTACATACTCTCAGCTGGCTCATTATTCATCCCAAGGCACAGCTGCCTTCATTCCCACTGTTCTCTCGTATGAAGGGAGCTACTATCATAATCTTAGTTTGTCCTTCCTAAAAATCCTGTATCCATCAATGGCAGGACTATGGTCGTGTCCTATCCCACCACCTCTCTGTGGCCTCAGTAAATCTGTAGCTCTGCAACTGCACACAGACCTCTAATACTCTTTGTTTTCCACACTGTGTGCATTAGTGTACAGGCATTTCAGAGAGGCATCCACTCATGCTGATTTCCCAGAAAAAGTGAGAGCTTCCCCCATAATGTCCTCTCATTTGTGTGATTGATTCACCCGTGCCACTTGGCATGAGCTGCTTTCTGCCCTGTTGGGGTGCTTCAACTGAGGAACACTCAAAACAGAAATTCTAATTGCTGATAGGCTTAAGTGTGTATCATAAATTAATTTCTAATTACAATACCACCACTAGATATTCAGGAAAGGTGACTGACTTGCAATTGCCTATTATGGCAATCGTCTATAATTTTTCTTCCATTCCTGCATTTATACTCCCAACCTTATAGCTAAGTTGATTAGAACTAGCTGTGGTAAGAACTGTTCTGCTGGCTCACTGCCCATAAATAATATTCCGTCATTTCCTGAGGGCAAAAAAAGTCTTGTAGACTCGTTGCCATTTGTCCTCACATCTATTTGCAGCTCCTTATTTCCCTTGAGAAGCATCCAAGACCATTTGGAAGAATTTTCCAATGTCCTCACTGATCTCCACCCCCTTCCCCCTCCATTTTTTTGGAAGGTCAGCTTATGAAGAACAAATCTCCCACGTTGTCTGATTCCATTATTCACTACTATGTGTCCATTTTATTTCTACTCATTACAGTATTCTTTAGCTCCTCCTTTTTCTGAATTTATTTGGAAATCAGCCCGCTGTAACACTTAAGGTGCATAGACATAGAAAAATTGGACACTTTATCACATTATAGATCTTTTCTTATTTAACAGCAGATTCAATTATCAGATTATCTTTAGGTAATGTGCTGACATACACATCCCTGAGGGAGATGAACTGCTGGAGGAAAAATGGTCAAGTTTAGTTTGCCAGATATATGGTAGGTATTAATCATCACGAAATAGAAGCTGAAACAGCGTTTTTGCTCAGAAAACAGCAAACTACAATTAAAAGTTTGTCCTTTTCTCTGCAGAATTACTGTAGCATGCGGTGAACTGTTTTTTTTTGACTGAATCAACTTTGACAGATATTGATCTAATAATTTCACAGTTGCTTTCTAGCATTTCAGTGTTTTCTCAGAATTCTCCTTCAACACATAAATGCACAGATTTTGATAAAATTGGACTGAATTCACATACATCTTGCATTATGTCCATTAAGAGATTTCAAGTAAAGTATTTTCTCTCTCTCTTTGGTACTTCCATTACTGAAAATACCAAAACCTACTGGACCTTTTTGATATGTGTGCACCTTATACTTGGAACAGAGCTTACTTAACATTGCACCTTTGCATTCTATATCCACTACTGTTTAGATGTTAAGATGCTCATATGAAGTACTTAAATTTAAATCAGGACTTGATCTCTTGAGTCTAGTGAGATCCAGATCCCCATACAATCAGTGTTAGTAATCTGAGGCTCTACAACCATGACATTAGACTCTGTTAAAATAGTCTCTCCCCATCCCCTGAGAGATACTAGTGAATAATTCTGAAACTCAAGTAGATATGTAGAAGAAAAAAAAGATGCAATAAAGAACTAATACAGTTTTTATGTTATTGTATTCAGTTTTTTCCCTGAGTAGATCAAATTAAATCTTGAATGCAGTAGATGACTTTATTGTCCCCTTCTCGCTATAACAATTTTGCCCTCACTACAGATACCAGTCTGCCTGCCTTTAAAATAAATGCATCAATTGTTACATATGGAGTCAAGGAGGAAGCTCTAGTCATGCTGATCATGGTCTAAGCAGCATGATGCAAATCACTGTGTAACATCAATAGAAAATAAAAGAAAAAAAAGTTGTTATCTACTGCTCTTAAATTTGTAACATCTTTAAATATTTATTTACCTAATAGATTGTTTAAAACTGTGCTGTGGGCACCTCTCAGGACTGGGAACTCAGTATTGTTAACAATTTGCCTCTAAGATTTTTCCAGGAGTCAGTAAATGGCACAATTAAATTTGTCATGTTCTTTCAAGGTTCATTTCCTTTCAGGGGAAGATCAGCTGTCAAATAGAACAAGAGCTGTTCTAGAGAAACAGAATAATCAGTTAGTGACTATTGGAGCACTTTTAGTCAAATGATCTTATCTATTAATATTTTTCCTAGCACAGTTGAATAATGCTGTTTTATCTGAATAGTTAATGTTGTTAAACTTAAGAGGCCAGGTGAATTTGTAGCTTCAGACTGGGGACTGAACACTGTCGGGAGCATAAAGCTGACAATTTTGGGAGTCTTGATTAAGAGAGAGAGTCAATTTCTCCAGTAAATTAGTCTTTGAGGATAGTATTATCTTCTGTATAAAAAATGCTGAACTACTAACATAATGGCATTAAAGTTCTTCTAGTTCCTGCATATTAGTTGGCATAAAGATCTTATGTTGTTCTGCTGACAGCATCACCATAAACAATACAATGCAGAAGTATGTCAAATACTTTACTATTTAGATTTGCAAGCACTTACATCTGAAAAGAGGAGGTGAGAGGATGGCTGTTTAAAATGCTTTTTTCTTCCATACATCAAATACAGTAGGTGAATCCAATGTTGAAACAGATGAAAGTATTACTGTATTGTTATGACCACAAGGTACCACTAAGCACTGTTTTTTTAGAAATCTTGTGTAGAAGACCTCCTGAGAATGAATTAGGGAGTGTGAGATCACATTAAAATAGAAGGATTTGTGTAGCAGTAGCTGGAAGAAGTTGGTTTGTTTTCCCTCAAAATGGATATATATTGACTTGCACTGCCCTTATTCAGTACATGGGAATCAAATCATGTTTTTGTTGAAACCACCGACAGAACTCCCATTGACCTGAACAGGATCTGGAATTAATGCTCTGTTTCTCTGTAACTTATGTTTTTACATCATTTACAAGAGGGAACTTTTTCTTCTTGGTCAACATGGTAGGAACTTGTCAGAACATCACGGAGATCTATGAAGTAACTGCAGATTAATGTGACTGGAAATGAGAGGAGAGTTTGACCTGCTGTCTGTTAGAGAGGAAACTTGAAGTCATGAAACCAGAGTGCACTAGAACTGGAAGATGGGCTGCTATTTGGAAACAGTATGGCAAGATCGTAACAGTCACTGGAGCTCCAGGATTGCTGTAGCCAATACGTGGTTTGGAAAGGGGGGAATTTTTTATCCCTCATACTTCCGCTTAACTGCCTAACACAGCTCTTGAGAGAGAAAGAGCTGGGCACATAAAATTGACTGAAGGCAATTAAAGCTAAAAAATGTTTGGCTGTAATATTTCTTTCTAAAGTTCAGGCAGGAGTTGCAGCAAATAGGTACGACTAGTGTCTTTCCACAGTAAATGGAATGATACATCAGCTGAGCTTTTCCTGTTCTCTCAGTTCCCTGGAAAATTATGTACATCATAACATGTTCAGAGATGACATTGATGCCAGGTCACACAGCTACTGGCTGAGAAGTGCTGATGTGAAGTCTGGGAATGGTTAATGTTACTTTTCATTGCATAGCCGAAATAAGACAGAGCTATACTGCAGACTCTTTCCCACTTATACTCTGGGGATTCTGAAATATTTCACTTTTCCTGGTGGCTATATGCAGCAAAACAAAACATCAGCCAGTAGTTTACATTCTTGCTGCCTGCTTTATTTAGCACCAACCCTGAAGTGACTCTGGGCATTTATAAAAAGAGGACTCTCACAACATTAAGCCCATGTGAAAGATGGTGTTGGCTTTCTGCTGTGGAGATTAAAAACAGAGGGTGTGCTGTACAGTGCCAAACCTAACTTCTTGGCTATGGCAAGCCAGGGAGCCTGTTTTCTGTCCCATTGTTGACTGTATAATGCTCTCTGCAAAAGTGCATTTTGGGTTAATGGTATAACTTTTCCTGACGATCTTTCTTTCCATATGAATTGACTGGTCTGAAGATGTGAACGATATTTAAAAATGAGCCCTGAATCTAGATCAAAACAGTCCAGTCCTTCCCAGGAGAAGGAATATTGCAAAATGGATCTGAATTGCCATTGGAGAGAACCTTATATTAGTAAAACCGGTACTAGGTTAGAATAAACATTTTATATCCCTAAAAATTAGGGACTTTTCAGTGTTATCATAATGAGACAGCATTTAATAGAAAGTATAGGATATAACCTGTTTCCTTTCTATATTCCTGTCTTCATGCCAATAAAAGACAGTGAATTACACATTATTGTTAATAAAACACTCAGCTGTTTTTTTTACATGTCTTAGATGAGGTTTAACAGCTAAAAGCAAAGAGGAGAGACAGTCTAGAGGAAGTTTTCCATAGGTCGCTATTCAATAGAGGCCACAGTTCAGAACTTCCCTGAAGAGCATCAGCACCACTCTGAACAATGAAAAACAGCCTAGTGGAATGGAGGAAGATTACTCGATGGTAAGGGCTTTGAAGAAAGCATGCTCTGACACCCTATTTTGCTTATAAATATGGATGCTCAAAACAGGAATATCTCTCTGAGAATACAAATAAATCAATATACCAGAAATGCTTGTGGGACAAAAAGTTTCAGTCTTTCAGGCAGCTCAAGTCCAGACATTCAGGGGAAATAAGTTAAATAACTGGTGGTACATTTGAATGAGAACATTCATCTTGTTTGTCAAAGTTCCACAGATATACTTCAAAATGACAGAAGTGTCTGACCACATTTCCCTCCTTCCCTACCCTGAATGAACTTGTGAACTAGTTAGGCGCTGTCTGGGTTCCGGACATTTCAATAGTTTTGGCTCTATTCTAACATCCAGCCTAGAGGAATTCCTGTTAATTTTGTTTATGCCCTTTTTAAGCTTTTGTTTTGTTAGTTCAAGCCTTTTCTGTGTGTTGAATACACTAATGGGAAAACCATTTTATCTGATGAAATCTACATTTCCATAATTTTGAGCAATGGCTACTTTCTCTGAGAACATCCTACACAAAGATCCAGACTCCAAACATTCCTGGACTTCGTGTTGTTTGCAAGATACACATGGACCTAAACTTCAATTCTGCAAGTGACTTTTCTCTATATATAATGGGGAGAAACAAAAGCTTAATGCTCTGCATCTGAATTTGTTATGGGTGGCTCTAAACCCCAAACAGTTTTGGGGTTTGTGCCATTAAATGTATGAGTATGTTGCAGATCAAGTGACTGGGAGGCATGCTTGCTACTTCCTTAGCAACAGGCAATCAAGTAAGCAAACATCTGGGGGGTGCTGGGTATTACTATGTCCGAGCCTACAGTTAGCAAATCCAGAAACTTGTGTTTCAAGCATCTTGGCAAGTGTTATAACATCAGGACTACTACATTGAAGAGCCTAGAAGAGATTAAGGTTTATTTTGAAAAGTATGGTGTGGAAATAGCCAGCTATCCTCGTGCCACAAGTATTGTGCAACCTGCACTGTTGAAAGGAACATTCTTTCAGCTGCTTTTCTGGATAAGCATCGTAATGCAAATGAAAGCATCAAGATGAAATTACGTCAAAACCATCAGTCTCATAGATCTTGGATTAGTCTGGAAGGTGCATATACTACCTAGATTAATCCTATATGATGTTTGTTTAATGTAGTGAGTCAATCCTGCTAAGCCTTCTGACCACTAAGTTTGTGGTTGTACTGACCCATGTACTAAAACTGCTCATCAAATGTTTTAAATATAATTCAAGACTACCATTTTGCCTGATGAAACTTTTAAATATGCCCTGCTTTTTTATCTTTATTTTGGACATGTCATACAGTTTTGCAAAAATTTGTATTCAGATGGTTAAACTTGGCTCAGAGCCTATGACTAGGTTTTTTTTTTTCATGTACTTTCAAAGTCTATAGAGGTAGAGAGATACAAAAGGTTGGGTTTTGCTTGACCACTGACCTTTTTTGCCTTTGTTTTTATCTCCCAGAATGTAAGGCATAAACCAACGTAATCATCCTTGGAAGATCCTGAAGGCAGTAAAAAAATGCGTTTTGATGCTCTTTCAATATATATGATTTTACATGATCCTGCTATTCTCCCTGGTAGATAAAGCTGAAGTATAAAGTGTTAATGAGGACTGTACGATGTTCAGTGGAAGATTTTTACTCTGGGTCTATGTCTACTTGATTTACTTGGCTAAGATAGATATTTCTGAGGAAGAGAAACAAAGGAGAGTCTGCAAATGCTGAGCCCTCAGGAATGGTACATGCTTTTTGAATGACATTTCAGAGTAGCTGAGCAGCAACTGAGTGAGGAAGTGGAAAGAGTCAGTCTGTTATTAATCTATTGTTTATGAGACATGTATGTAGAAGCAAATTAATTGTTTTTCTTGATGTATGTTAGCCTCCTGGCTGTGTTGAGTCATCTTAGCTTCTGTGAGTGGTGCCATGTGGAACACCACTCAGTCAATATTCACCTGAGCTGTTTCTGCAACATCTGAGGGAGGAGAGTCTCCCCCTCATACTGTGTGCAAGAGCACAGAAAAAGCAGCTTGACATCTGTGTTGATTTTCCAGGTACAGTAACTGGTACTTGTCTGAAGCGTTGAGATCAAACTGTGAGAAACAAATTCGCTACAAAAAAACCAAAACAAAACAAAACAAAACAAAGCAGAAATGTATTTCAGCTGATTAAGAACTATGTTTTCTCCCCACTTCACCTCAGGTCATCGGAGAGAATATGTCAATATGCCCACAAAATAACTTGACAGTTCACTTTGGAAACTGTCTTCTAGGAAAGGTGTGACTGTATCATGGGCTATGTGATGAGGTAGCACTCTGATTGGATGGGAACTAACAGATTAGCTCCGTATATTTCAAACTGAATTTATAAAGTTAGCTTTGGTTTTACCAGGACAACAGGAGCCTTGTCCAAGCAGCTGTCACCAGGACTGGCACTAGTTACGAGAGTGGGCTTGCTCTTAGTGTTTCACTGGGGAAAGATTTAGCACCAGGAAGTTTCATTTGTTTGCCTGCTTGTGTAATGGATGATATGTCTCTTTTCTTACTATTTCAGGTTTTTCCTGGCTCACACAACATCATCTTGTAATATCATAACATCCTTTATTTAGACCCATGTGAGGAGGAATTCAGATTGGTTGTTTATTTGTACTTGGAATTGGGTTACCTTCTTTCTGTGCATCTTTTGTTTACCATAGTAACTCTGATTTCATGTCAGACTACCCTAAATGAATCACTTGATCTAATGATAACTTGATCTACTGATTATTGGAAAAAATATTTCAAGAAGAAAAACACTTGACTTGGTTTCAACTGAAACCATGAATGTCTCCTCTTAGGAAGCTTGGGTGTTACAGTAGGTACGTAACAAGAATCCTCACCTGGTGATGATATAGGTAACCTATCATAAATCAAACCTTTTTCTAGTCTTAAGCCCATATCTTATCTTGTATGAGCAGTGTTCAAGATGTGTGTTAATGCTAGTGAATCATGGTGAAACTCAGGAAAACTACTGTGCTTCCTTTGTTGTATGAGGATCTCTGGTTGAATTGCTCAGATTGAAAATTTCTGGGTAAAAATGACAGCAAACTGAATACTTCAGAAGTAACTGACAGGATTAGTGAAAATACAGAATATCCCTGCTAAAAAATTTGAGTTAATCAGTTTTAATTGTAAACACCATTAGTGTATAGTATGGTTGACACTTCTGTTTGGAACTTAATATGTTTTTCTTCACTGACCCACAAGGATCTCACCAGTTTGATGCTTGTCCTTTGAATTTTCTGGAAGCACATCTGGCAATATGAAGCTGCCACTCTGGAACTTGATGATAGACCAAGCTCAGTTGTCTTCCTCAGCTCTAGCTTTGGCTACAATTTGGTTTCTTCCTGGGTATGGCTAGGACAGTACTGGAACGGATCTCTATCGTGAGCAACTTGATGCCACCTTCAAGGCTCCTTTTCTGCCAGTAAGTAGAACAATGTTCTTAAAATTTCAGATAACCATGGTGTGAAGGGTCTTTCTTGCTGCTCATAGATGCTGAGTTGCCAGGGAGACACAGAAGTCTTTACTCTATTCATTCTTTGTGGTTTTTTTGGTGTTAATTACCAGAAAGCATCTTAAACCATTCCAGTTAGGTCTTATCCTGCTTCTGTTTAATCACACGAGTCTCCAGTTGACTTAACTGAGGCAGAATCCAGCCCATTGTGCTTGTGGCTTTGTTTTCAAGACCTCAACTGAGACCATACATTCACTGCACCCAAGCCAGCTGCTAGATTAAATTAACAGCTTTTGCAAAGGGAAAACTGGCCTACATAGGCTTTTTCCTGATGTCATCTCATACATGGTTTGTTTTGTTGTTTGTTTTTAAGATATATGTTTACTTTTTTACACTTTCTGTGAAGTATCTATATTTCAAAAAAATTTAAGCCACTCTCCCCCAAAGTTAAAAGTCCCAGCAAAGAGAGTGCTGTAACCCTTCAAAGAGGAATATCAAATTACTTTACTTTGTTCTCAGAACTGCTTTGAAAGATCCAGGACCATCCTCCTGGTACAACTCTGTAGAGGTACTGCTCCATACATTTGGAGGAGGTTGTTCCTTGTGGGCCTGAGCCAGCTCCCCTTGGCAACAGAAGGAGCCTTTCCAGTGCTTAAGCAAACTCTTTGGACTGAATTATGACCTCAACCCCTCTGACTTACTCACTGATCTTTGCAAAGTCAATGAGTAGTCCCATGGAAGTTTACTAACACAAGTATTGTCAAGGTGAAGTGTTGGACAAGAAGTTACACACTGTAATACTTAATTTTTCATTGTGTATTTAAGAGTAATATTTTGCCTTGTGAGTCAACTGGTATGTCCCGGGGCCAAAATTTACACCTGAACACATAGACTGGAATGCCACTGATGGGAAAAAAAGTAAAAATTGATGCAGGATCTTCAGCTTGTATAAACTTTCATAGTGTTTCTGACCACCTCAACTGTACTGCTCAAGGACTGAGTTTATTAAGGTTAAAAACCAGTGATAAACCCAAAGATCTTGATCCTTAAAACTAACATTTTCTTAAACAGTTTAACTCTCTGATCAGTTATATTTAATATCTACAAATATGAATTACATCTATAATTTTATGCGTTAGAGATATCCCATATTATTTTATTAGTGAGATAGGAAACCTTTGAGAATTAAAAACATAAATTGCTATAAAATAGATTTAGAATCAGGGCTATGCTCAAAAAATATCACTGCCACAGTAAATAGCCCTCATTGAAGAGTATAGCAGATTTTCTTCTCTTTCATAAGCCTTAAAGCATAGCTATGGCCAAAACCAACCAGCAGTAAAAGATTCTGATGTACAGGCTGCTTTGTTTTTTGTAGTTTCATGCTATGTTAATACCACAATACCTTCCAGCATGTATAAACAAAACTATTAACATCTGTCTTAGGTGAATGTTCTATATCATCATGTCTTCAGGAAGAAACGTGTGGTATTAAAGTGTTGAGATTTTTTCTTTTTAAAGTTTTCTCAAAGAAATTCACATGGAAGAGAAACTTCAGATGTAGTAACATTTTGTTCTGTGTTAAAAAATATTGTTATTATGTCCCATAATTATAGTCTATTTTTATATTAGGACATGTTTAAAAGGCTGACAGACAGAAATCATCCTGGTAAGTGAACAAATTTTGTCTTGAATTCCTTGACAGTTTATAAATATGGAACTATGTGAAATTAATTTTAGAGTCAAATTAGGAGTGTAGGCACACTTTAATTCCAGACCAAATATGCATCCTAATATGCAAATGTTAGGTAAAATACCCGTAGGTATTCAGATGTCCCCTGGTAAAATTTGATACAGTTCCAAAAAGGATGGCTCTTGATGCCAAAAAATCAAGAAATACTTGAGACATGATTTATTTCAAGAACTGACTTTCTATGAGAAATTCCAAGCCATGCCTGCTGAATCCAAGAAGAGAACCAGAGACCTTGGGGTGTGCAGAAGGAGAACATGATTTTATATTTTGTGGTTCTAATTTGAGATACTACAAGTGAAACCATGGTGACATTTAAAGGGAATTTGTGTTTCATCTTGACATTTCTTGGGTAGATTATTTAGGACGAAAGTCACAAAATAAATTACCATATCCAAGATACCATGTATTTTTCTCTGGATTTACAAACATCTACCCCTGATCCAGATGAGGAACCTTGAGTACAGTAAATTACTTCTAGAATATTAGGTACTATATTATATATGGAAACCATATTTTGCTTTTTATAATACCATTTTATAAACTAGGAGTCTACAATTATCAGTAATATGTGTCCATAAAACTCAATGACTGTCTCCAATGAGGAAATTAACCCCCTTCTGTTAGAAACTTGATCCTGTGATGTAAAGTCTCCAGCATGTTGCTGCTGTGTTGTATAAATTTTTCATTTGTAAAAAATAAGAACACCTCAAAATTTTCCACAGAAAGCAGCTCAGATTTCTGACTGGATGTCAGTAGGTGATGGTCTTTCCTCTGCCAAATCAGTCAGTGGATGATGCCTCCCCTGTGCAAAGCCACTGGAATGGACAAGCAAGAGCTGATGGACTAGAAAAGAGGTCTTCAGATGGTCTCAAAAAACTAAAGAACATGGGGCAGTATACAAATGCTCTTTCATAAGCTGTACTGAGCAAATGGTTTCCCAACTAATACAAAACTAATTGCTTGAAGGGAAGGCATGTAACTGAACTAAGGTCATATATGGTGAAAATAACAAGAAATTACAACAAGGAGAAAGATCACCTTCATAATAAATCTTTAAAATACAAAATGGGAATTTCTACTTAATATTGCATGAAGTTTTTAGAAGCTGGGAACATTATTATCTTCCTCTCTATGCAAGAGGCTCAGAATGCACCTCTCAGTACATATTGTTGTAGTTCTTGTGGTATTTGTATACAAGTCCTAGTATCTGTCAAAGCTGCTGACACTGGAAAGACGTTAGGTGCGACAGAAGCAGAGAGCAAACTGAAGCAGATGATGCTGATGCTGTACTATCAGCACTAGCTGTGCTTAGAGGGAGGGATTGCTTTAGACTGGGTTTAGTCTGGTCCCCTGTAATGTAAAAGTCCCCAGGATCCATGCGGTTTGAAGCTGTCCACAATGCCAATCTCCAGGCCTTGTGTCGCTGGTAGGAGTTGGAGTACATTTGGTGCACATTTGGAACAAAATTCACTTTCCTTCTGAAGAAATTTAGTCCATGTGTAGCAAAATCACTCTGTGAATTGAAGTAAGAGTCAGCAGGTGAGGATGACTGGGGAATTTATTTCAAAACTGCACTGCTGCTCTGAAAAAAACCATAAATGTAGGAGTCATATCTTCATATCTTCTCTCCTTTGTTGAACTTTGCATTGGTAACTTGGTAAAGAAGGTCTGTCTTCACTATCCAGATAAAACTAGGAGTAAAAACAAGGGGTTTTTATGCGGGCAATGTTGCAAGACTGATTTGAAAAACAGCATTTAATTTTGTTGACTCAAATGCTAGATAGCCAAATCCTATCTAACTTTGAACACATCAGGTTTCCCCAGCTAAATCCCATGACTGAAAAATGTTAAAAAATGAAAAGAAAACTTTTGCAATTAAGCTCAAATGTGCATTCATACATAAATACAGTCATAAGAACTGTCTAAATGTGAAGCCTTTATATGTATTCAAATTTATTTGCTTTATTTTTCTTGAATGCAAATGATCATACATGCAAAGAATTATTTCAACTGACAGAACTGGTATGATTTCTTTTGTTTAACTTCATATAACTTATTTCATTTCACATTGCAATAAGTAGGGATTTTTTTCTCCTGACATGGGCACAACTCAGCCTTTTAGAACGACGTACAACAATGAATGTCACAATTTACAGAAAGTTTTGCTGCTGACAAATAGCCTTAGAGGCAAAGAAAAATCTTTAGTGACTCACAGCCTCATTCTCAAATATTTTTACACATAAAAATGGACTGGCATGTATCAGTGCTGAAACATAACCTGAAAAAAAATGCTTCAAAGCAGACATATCTTTTTCATTTATTACCTTTCCAAAGTTACTTTCTCAAACCTTAACTATACCTGTAAAACTCCTCCCCCCCCCTGCAATATCTGGTTAAGAGACAACAAAACATTTTTTACAAATTCATATCAGTCATAATGAACTGTTTTACTCAGAAAAATCTTCTGAATTATGTTGGGTTTAAGTTTTACAAAAATATCTTTTTAGTGTTCAAATGGTTTTAACACAGTTTTAAATACTGAATGCACTACTAAGCACTTTAACACTACAGAAAATTAAACTCAGACAGTAGATTAGTTTATACTCTCGTTTGAACATCAAGCAAATTAAAATGTGCTGTTTGTGTATCTCAATGTAAGTTCTCTTGTGTGCTTTCAAAAGATAATTTTTACAGAGTTCTTCATGTTGCCATGTGTGGCAACAGGTATGTAGTATGTAGGCAGTATGCATGTGATATGAAGATGACTAATCACGGCTTGCTATCAGTTCTTAGTAGAGTATAGAAGGGAAGTGAGATATCTGTAAAAAGTGTGAAGGACAAGTCCATGAAGCACCAAATGGGGAAAGTGTGCTAAGCTCCTATCCGCCCCAAGGAGTCCAACATTGTGAATCCAAGTGTCCTTGAAGTGAATGTTTGGGTTTAGAAAGGAGATGACAGGGAATGCTGACTTGTTCAATGGAGCTCTTGACAAAACCTCTGGTCAACTCATTTCACGAATAGTCAGAGAGACTGATCCTGTCTAGTTTTCCCTATGCAGAGGCATTTTTTTCCCCTGCCTTACTAAGGCCTTGAGAAATAGAAAAGAAGACGATGTCATCTCAAGCTAATTCTATAAACACTGATATCAGAAAAGGCATTTTAAACTATCATAAAAAGACCCATTGTGCAACTGGAATCTTGGAACAAACATGGGTTATAGCTCAACCATTGTTAAAGGTTAATGTTCCTATCATTGCATTCCTTTTTCTAGTTCCCATAACCAGGCTGTAATGATAGATAAATATATGAGCTATTTCTTTGTGTTGGCAAAATCACAATTCAGAAAGACATAGTTTCCTAAGTTATTTTTAAACTAATATGCTGGGTTTTAGCTAGATTAACAAAACCATATTTTTAAGGAAAAAAAGGAGAAGGATTTTTTAATGTTATGATGCTGTTGCAGAAAGCAAGATTTTTTTGTCTGTCAAAACAGAGTAACAGCTTTCCGAAGTCAACTCATGAACTGAAAGGAAACTGATTAAAACAATGACATTAATGTTGCCAAATGTTAATCAATCTAGTACTTACCACAATTATTTTTACTTTTATAAAATAATTCAAATGTCTTTGTCATTGTTTTGTATTGTTATGTTCCTGTAAGTGTTGAATGCTGATTCCAGGGCAGAAATTCTATTTACTGTTAGCTGACTGAGCAACAGAGTCTGCACATATCTCTTCCCAGCTCTTGCAATATTCATGCAAGTAGCAAAGTAATGTCTCCTATATTTCATTGAGTTGCTCTGCTGCTTGTTTAGTGCATAAAGAGCGCTTTCTATCACTGAGGTACTCTGATTAAAAATTATAACTTCTAGGCAACTCTGCAGAGAGGCCTAAAAGTTTTTCTTATAACATAGCAGAGGGAGAGCATTCTTAGCCCAGACTTTCTTTAAAATTCAGGAGAGAGAATATTCAGTCTTCACAGTCTCACCAAATTTAGAGAATCTTCCGAGTTTGTATAAAACTAATCTTGCTCAACACTACTAGTCTGCTCAAACACCTGCCAGATTACAGGTTCTTCTGACCTAGTAGGTTCTAGTGATGGAGCTTGAGCATTGTTCACTCTGTGTTTTGGAGAGAATTTTCTGGTGAGTCCTTAACACAGCATGGCTGCGCTGTTCTCTGTGCCCGTTCAGAAACATCGAATGCCATATAACTGTTTCTGGATACAGGTTTTCTGGTTCAGGCATAAAATGAGAGGAAGAAGTAGGCCAGCTGCAGCTCTCTCCTATTTTTGGAGTCCAATCTACTGGAACTATATGTTTCTGAACTCAAAGTAACCCCAAATCAGGTTGGGTTTTTTTTGTTTTGTTTTGTTTTGTTTTTTTTCCAGGGAAGGAAAGCATTTTGTTAACTGTTTCCTGGCTTGTGGTGAATTTGGAGGGAAGTAAATAATTTCTTCTTTAACAATCTCAAGGAAAATAACTGTGAAAGGTAAGTTAGATGACACTTTTTGATGTCATGGCTCCATGGCAGTGGTATATCCTAGTGAACAGACCCACTCAAACTTAGGCATCAGATGGTGTCTGAGTAGATACAGCCCTCCTTCCCTGCAGAGATTCAATGTATCAGATTGTTCATTGGAGTGCGTGTTAAACCATCCTTAAGCAACAGATGGATGGTAAGTTCTTTCAAGGAAATTCTTGTTGAAACATTCTTGCAAAAACTTTGTCTTTCTGTTTTTTTTTTACACAAGAAGAAATAATGAAGGTTCTTTTGTACTTGCTTTCCTTATATAAGTAGTATAGCTGCCAATCCTGTTTGGTAACTTGTTATGTAAATTTTTAATGGAAAATCTAGATTCTCTTTAGAAAAAAACAACCCTAAAAAAAAACCCCAAACTCAAAAAATAAACCCCCCAAAAATCCAAAGAGAAAGGTAAACATATATTAATATGTTTATACTGGGTCTGGCTGAGCTGGAATTGGTTTTCCCCTACAGCAGCCCTGATGGTGCTGTGGTTTATGCTGGGAGCTGACAGGGTGTTGATAGCACCCTGGTGTTGTGGCTGCTGCTGAGCAGTGCTTACACAGCACCAAGGCTCTCTCTGACATCCCCCCCCCCCCCCCCCAGTGGGATGGAATGGGGAAAATCTTGTGAGGGGACACAGCCAGGACAGCTGACCCAAACTGACCAAAGGGATATTCCAGACCATGTCATTTCTGCTCAGTATAAAGCTGAGAGAAAGGAGGAAGGGGCTGGGGTCACCCTTGGTCCCCCGAGGCAACCACTACACGTATTGGAGCCCTGCTTCCTGAGAAGGCCCGACATCGCCTGTCCATGGGAAGTAGAGAATAAATCTGTTTGCTTTTGCTTCCGCGTGCAGACCTTTGCTTAATTTTGCTTATATTAAAACTGCTTTTGTTTTACCCACAAGGGTTGGTTTATCTTCTTTCCCCTCTTTGCCCTGTTGAGAAAAAAGGGGGAAGAGGGGGGAAGTGATAGAGTGACTTGGTGGGTACCTGGTATTTAGCCAAGGTCAAATCACCACATAACCTTTCAGCAAAGAACAAATACTGCCCTTTAATAATTTTCTGAAATTTTTAACTATGTAGCCTAATAACCACTCTAAAATTATGGGCATTAGTTATTTGGCTACTGCTGTATTGAGACTGAATGCAAAAAAACAATAATACACAATTTTCAACTTTGTTATCATTAAAGAAACTTCCTGTATTTTTTCCTTGTGCAGATCTCCCACCAACAGTGCCATTTGTTGGTTGTTAGCACTGAAGTAGCAAGTTTAATATGTTTTTCAGGTTATATTTTTTCTCTGTAGACTGCTTTTAAACTTCTGTGCAACCCTTCTGTTTTGTCTATCAAAAACATCAGAGAGAAGAATCTATGGTATTTGAGGAGGAGGCTATGAGAGAGAGTATGGCAGCAGTAATTGAGGTGAAATACGTTTTAACAGATACAGTGATACACAACTGTTATTTCCATTTCTTTTGCGTCTCTTTCAATGATGTGTTAAAGATCTGAATTTCCTGTTTTATTTCCAGTTATGAGGTTTATTCTATTACAATTGAACAAACATTATCTGGTAGTATTATTTTATCTGCTGATGAACCAGATATCACTAAAGGATTAGACAAACGTGTCATATCTGTACAATAGGAGCAACACAGGGAGGGGATACCTGCACTATTAAAGTGTTCAGTTACTAGAACTTATGTGGAAAAATAGTTTTCTGCTTTTCTCATCAGATACCAGGTACTCTGCTCTTTCCAAAACCTAGGAATACAACATCACACATCAGTGTCTGGTTCCCTTTACTATGATATTATAATTAACATTGTTTCAGATACTAGTTTGGATACAATCTTTTCAAAACCTAACTGACCATGCAAATTTTAAGCAATGAAGTGGACCTATAAATTTTGGTCTCTGGTAGAAGACAGATTATAATAACACAGCTAATTACGTGAATGTTTACCAACACCATGTAAGTATTTGTAAGAAAATAAAAGATCAATGAAATTTTAAAAAGTCTAAGAGGAATTTTGTTTGAGAGGTGTCTTCAGAGTGTGGAAAACTGTAAAGTAGTGTGCCCTTTGTTTACAAAAACCACTGTGTTTATTTAAATAGGGTGATATATAGTATACGCACTTTGGCTGGTGACATACAAAGTGAAGAGTTGGGAGGTTATATAGTAAGTTATATATATAATTACACTGTGCTCCCTGCTGTTCCCTGCAGTTTTACTAAAGGTGTTTTCAAAGCTTGTACAACTACCAGATTTTATGAAACTTCATGTAAGATGACACTCATGCAACACAATACATTCCTCCATTTTTTACAGAATATAATCCTAAATACTGAAGTTTTACAAAGATCAACATGATACTAGTTTTTGCTCATTTCTATTCAGAATAAAAATTAACTAAGCTCAGAAGCGTACTTTTTATTAGGAATAGCATAATTCATTTTTTGCTAGATTGAAAGTTATTATGTGATTTTCTAGTTTTAGAATTAGAGACATTATTTTGTTAAATCCAATTTTATTTTAGTTTTACTTTAGATTTTTAACCTCACTCATTACATTTCCATATAGAAAGTGAAATATTTTTCAAAATGATAGATTTTTACTTTTGCTGGTAATGAAATTCAAAGCTTCAGCATGGAATACAAATTTTAACTTTTAAAAGTTTTACAAAAAGAGGAATAACATTGTAATGAATTACAAGAAAGGAGTATATTATTTTTTTCACTGTACATATTCTAGATTTTTGTAAACCCAAAAATTGTTTCTAAACACATGTTTTGCAAGCCATCCCACTCCTCTTGAAAATAGTGCTTTAAATCAAAAGAGTTCAGTTTATCTTAAAAAAGTAAACACTCAAAATCTTGCAACAAATGAAATTTTGATAAATACTTTTAAATTACTACATTTTACATATTACATCTGATTACATCATACATTACATCATATTACATCTGATTAGTTTATCATGTTAAAAACATGAAATATGGTTTGTAAAGGATGTGAACAACTTCAGGTGGATTTTTTTAGTACACTTGTCACATTTCCATACAAAAAGAAAAGCCTGTTTTACAGAATTTTCATTTCATATTATAAAAAAATAAAACCTTGATGCTCTATTAGCACTTAGATATTATTAAGTATTAAATATTTTACATATACATATATTACATCTTGACTTCAAAATAGCTACTCTTGCCTTGGAATCAGTAGAAATACTAATTTTGAATTATCTGAATTAGTTCAACTCTTTGGTGATTTCAGAAAAAAAATACATCTAATATTTTCAGAAGAGGACAGTGTTTGTTGTGATGTTCTTTGGTAGGAGAAATCATCTTCCGTTAAACAAGACATTATATGTTTACCTGTGAATATTGAGTTCAGAGATGTGAAAAAGTTAAACACAAAGAGAAACGTATAACCCACAGTCTCAATACACCTTAACTGCTTAATGAGACTTTATGCTATCTCCTGAATTCTTCTATCTTGTTCTTACTTCTAAAACATGCTTTGCTATTGCTCACTGTAGATTAAACCCCAGAATTGTCATTGTCAGAAACTACAGCATTTCAAAAAACAAATTTTTGCTTAGCACAGACAGTCAAGATGTCTTTTACACAGAAATTTCAATTCAGAGGCACTGGATAATTTCAGGTAAATATCCAGGATAACCACCATGCTCTCCTTACAATGCTCTTGCTGGTGCAAACTTCCCAACTAGCCCTATGCACCACTAAAGCAAATGTCCCACATCACCCATCCCCTGCCCCCCTCCACTGACACAGTGAAGAAGCCTCCTCTCTGGCTTCCGTGCCCTGGAAAATTTTGACAGTTCAATCATATTTGGGTCAGTCCAACTTTTGATTGTCACCTATGGCTAGTGTGAAAAAAAGGTTGCTGTACACATGCAGCTCTGTCTCATGGTGGAGTTCTGCAGATCTGCAAAATGATCTGAATATGCACTCAGAACCCTATCTTTGAACATTTAGAAGGCTCCCACAGATTTAATTGTCTTGCCAACAAGTGTAGTTCAGCACTAAAATTGGGTGGCTCTTCCCAGCCTAGGAAAGGGAAGGCAAGGTTAGAGTTGGTTCTCACCGGAAAGGGAGGCTGCAGTGCTACTGAAATGGTTAAGACTTTCCCCTAGGTCTTAGCTGAGACTTAGAGCTGGATGCTTCAGTGCCATTGTAAAGAATGTTGTTCTGCAAGCTGAAAGAGGAAGATTTAATAGACAATCCTTCCCTTTCTCTCCCCTCTCTCTTCTTCCAGCCCTCCTCTTCAAATAACCTAATATGAAAACATCAGAAATATTACCTAGAAATGTGGGACACATTTTGAGGAAGATTGCTGGACTTAATTTCCTTTTTGTTTTTCTTTACCTCCCCATATAACCTTTAATGACATAGCTCAGAAGCTGTTTTTGGCAAGATGACAGGGTTGTGTCAAGAACAGAGATAGCTAGTGATACGCTTTAGTGTATCACAATACATATGCAAACACATTCCTTGGGTAGCAGGTGAAGAAGTTGAGGACTGCTGGGGAGAAAGAATGGCCAGTGAAAAGTGCCTCTATAGAATGTTATGCTTTTGATGGTGCAAATCTTGATTGCATTGTGAATATTTTTTCTTACAATTAATGTTATTACACATGTGAAGTTACTTTTGTAGTAATAGGCAATACAAAGATGACTGGTGATGTACATGTCCATCTCTTCCCTGTAAAACTGATTCAATTAACAAGAAATGACTGCCTTAAAAGTGTAGTCAGTGCCATCGTTGTGTGTTCGCATTTACAGTGCAATCCTCTCAGCATCACCTTCATCCCAGTATGATGTCAATAGACATTAGCTTTCATCAAACATCATAAATGGCAATGACTCATGCTGAGGAATATGTAATTAATTATAGTTGCATTTTTGATGCTGATACTGCTGTTGGCTCTTTACCAAAAAGAAATGGGAAAGAACGAAAAGGGACAGTATTCTCCTTTCTGGTAGCTACATTATAAAGTGTTTGTAGCTTTCAGTAATAAATGACTGATTTTCCATTTTTTTTTTGAAGGGGGAAAAATCCTCCTGAGATGCAATCTTAAGCAAAGTACAAGAAGTTCCCAAAGGATGCTGAACACGAACAAAAACATTTCCAACATTCTTATAATAATGCTGTGTTTACTTTGTCAATTAATGATTCATTACCCAAAACAGCTTGTGCATTACAAATGGCTCTGCACTGTATTTATGGAGCTGCAAACTGTGAAAGGCAAAGATGGCTTCACTTTTCTTGCAACCATTTGTTTGTCTGAATACCAGAAAACAGAGTTGTAGACGGTGTAATCTATCATATGCTTATTTACTTAGTCCTCTAGTGCCTTTGCTCATTGATGAGGAGCTCCTGTCCTATAAAGTTTATCACCATAAGATGTACCAGATCTGGATTATCTTTATTTTCCTTTACAAAGTGCTAGCAGGAACGTAGGTGGGGATTGCAGACTGAATGTACAGTCTGGAGTTAGTCACCTAAGTCTGAAAGTATCAGGCAGAGGATGAGATGTGGTTTCTAGTCCTGTTTCTTTAGATCTAAAGAGCCTTAGCACAATCTCTACCACTGTCAAGGGTGAAAAGGGCGTTCTGTTGGGTCTGAGGAAAGAGACCTGGGCCACAAATAACATCTATTTCTTTTTTAAGAAGACATGTTGCCTCATTACCTGAATGGGCAGAGGAACAATGTGATCCCATTATTGCAGTGTGCCTAAAATCTAAAGGCATAAAGGTAATTGGTTTCCAAGAGACATTATAAGTTGGCCATGCAATTATTGCAAGACAGGAAGGAGATCAGACAAATATTCAGTTGATGTAAATCAGTCTATCTTGTCACTGACTTTAGTGGAATTGGTTGATTTACATCAGTTGAGAATCTGACCTATCATAGAGAGAGATGGAAAATGTAGTGCAGTTGGCTTCAGAGGGAGTTGTGCTCCCCTGTTCAAGGCACAGTGTAATCACATGTATAATATAACTGAGTTCCTGCAGCTGTGGGAGGTATATCTCGGATTTCCCCGCTTTGGTGTTCTTGAAATTATAGCAGAGTTTTTCAATCACAGAACATTTTAATTTTATTTTATTACCATTAGGCCATCTGAACTTGGCTAAATATCTGTTTGTAACTTTATTCGACTTTTCTAAAATTAATTACACCCCTTTCACCCTTGAAGTCTTCCACCTCAATAAATTATGTCATAAGTGGACATAGGTGAAAGCTGGAATCTCCTAGCATTAGTCTAAAATAACAAGTTTAATGGTTTTACTTTGTGCATAATGGTTACAGAATTTCATCAAAAGCTCAACACTGAGAAACTTTCTTGTCTTCAAAAGGCCATACTAAACAGACATTGCCATTGCTGGCGCCAAAAGGTTCAAGTTGTTTATTTGCAGTCTTATCTTCAGAACAGTTTGTTTGGCATTCAAATACAAGTCCACAGAGGGATTTACTCAAAAAGCCTCAGACATTCAACTCTTCCAAGAGAGTCCAGGGTGCACAGACTCCATCTCTAACATCGCAAGGAAGAGTCAGTACTTCTGGATGAATTGAAAAGCACACAACATATTTCATACCAGCAGGTAGAGAAGGTGAAGGGCAGCAAGTATCTTATATCTGAAATGGAGGCAAAGGACACTTTGTTCAGCATCACTAGACTACCTTCTAGTGGGATTCATGTAATGGAGCTCACATGAATTTTGAGAGAGAAGAGCTTTGGATCCCTTACAGAAGCTATCATTACAATAAAAATAAACCTGCTGTTTCCTGGCTGTGCAATATTTTCACATTTGTTGAGTATTAGTGTTATCAACAGGGTGATATTAATCAATAGTGTTGGATAGTCTGCAAATCATCAACTTTTTTCCCCCAGAATTATTTTTTGTTCTTATTGTTATCAGTTTCAATGACCATTATGTATCTTGTGAATGCTAGCTAACTAGGGTGGTATAAATGTTAGAGCTGTGAGAACTCAAAAGATACTTGCAAGCAGTTGTGCAATAAATATATTAAAATAAAACAAACTGGGGCCAAAGTCTAGATATTTGCATTTCAGTTATGTGATTCTTATCTCTGTCATTCAGTTTCTCTGTGGAGGATGTCCGTAAAGTCTCCCCACAGAAGAAATGATATAAGGTCAGCAGCAGAATTGACCAAACAGTACAATTTAAATTGGTATTGTATCATTTTTCCTTATTGAGTTAATTAAAAATGTAGAGCCAAATTATGCGTTATTTCATTTGATAAGCCTTCTGTATATTTCACTAGTAGCTCTTCTGCAGTCCAAAGAGCCCAGGTCTGGGTTCAGTACCTTTTAGAAAACAGTAAAATGATGCTAGTTTCCAGCTGAGCAAAGGTTAGACTCAGATATGGAAGCTGAATAAGGACTCTGCTCTACAGGTTGGGATTTGAGTGAAATTTCAGGGTATCACAGGCACGTCCATGCTCTTCAGCTGGTGCCACAGCATCCTTTGGCAGGGACTGCTCTCTTCAGGATTTCCAGACACTTCCAGACCTTTCACCAATGTGCAGTTTCAGGAACAGAATTACTGTTATCCTCCTGGGAAGGACATATGAGGAGTTGGCTGGAGGAAAGGCCATACAAAGTTCAGATCTTCTGTGAGTAAGCTGTGTGTCTTTGCAGACTCTTGCTGGTAGCCTTTATTTTCTTCTGAAGAATTTGTCTCAGTGACTTGAATCAAGGGCTTTGCATGAATTAGCACACAATGTGAGTAAGCAAAGAGTACCTTCAGGTACAGAAAAGACTGCTCAAGAAGTAATCTTATATAGAGTTAAAAGTATGCTGTGGCCCGAGAGCATGTCCAATTTGATTACATTAACAGTCCTACAGAAGCCACTGGGTGTGTTACATAAGTGAGTTTAGGAGAATTTGGACTCCTAATCAGATTTTGCAGCTCAAAAGTGATAAGCTGCAAAGAACTTTGGATGCTGTAGAGGAGCTTCTGTCCTCAGAGGATATAGTGGAGGAAAGAGCAAAAATACTTTTTG
Organism: Athene noctua; assembly: GCF_965140245.1. Lineage (NCBI taxonomy): Eukaryota > Metazoa > Chordata > Aves > Strigiformes > Strigidae > Athene > Athene noctua. The sequence goes on from NC_134039.1 coordinate 22,178,512, forward strand.
GAGAAAACAAAATCAAGAGAAAGCAAGCAGTCTGATGGGGTTGGTACTGATTATAAATCTGATAGGATCCAGTTGTCTGTTTTTTCTGAATAGTACTCTGTGTTTCCATGGTGTTTTGATTTATGAAGAGCACTTGTGGAAGCTTCATATTCTGACAATGGAAACTAGACAACCTCAGAATACAGCTGATCTGTTGTTTCTTTAATGTCAGACAAATAGAATGGTGGAGAAGTCTCATGCTCCTATCCTTCTTTCCAAAATCCTGTTGGCTTAGGCTACCAGAGGTATTAAGCTACAGAGATACTAAGAAGAAAGACGAAAGCCTAGTGACTATACAGAAAGACATATGACAGGTTAGATGGCTAACAGCTACTTTTGTAAACCTGGACTAGTGCCTTCTTCTGTAGACTGTCTAGGTAAGTTTGTATTGCATTCATTGATGTCATGGTAGTCCAGCCACATATGTTGAAAACTTTTTTTCCTTCTAATTTGAATGCATATTTATAAAGTATATTATTTTTATTTAATGATTCCTCCTTTTGAAAACTCTGGATACCCATTAATGTGCAGGAACTATTGATGATTCTTTTCTACCAAGTATTTACATTTTCAGTATCGGAGCTACTTTGTTTAAAGCTACAGCAGTTTTATCTGCTTGAGCTGCACACAATTCTCTTGTTCTTTTCATTTTGAGGGGGAATTGGGAAACAATTCTTAAGACCGAGTATTTTAATATGTAATAAGAAAGAGGATCATCTGATAAGAGAATGGCAGGAGAATTGCTCACAACACCTAACAAAGGTAGTTCAGAGGGGATTCATTATCAGGGGGTAGGTAAATTTGCATGATATTTTGAGGCAAAAGAGAAATGCTTAAGATTATGGTAGAAACATTGCCTGTTAATATGTAAAATGAGAAACTGTGGTTCTCATGTGTTCTTAGGAATTGGCAAGTTTAATAAAAACATATTTTCACTGTTTCCACAAATATTGCTGTTTTGAGAACAAAAGAGATTTGATTTTGCTCAAGCAAAACCACTACATGTTTTTACAATCAAGTTCATGATTCCCAGCTCAGTTTGCCCCCCGCTTGATCAGTTCCCTCCCACCATGATTTCTTGTCACAGACAGTCAAGACCTATGAATAAATCACCTGCTGTCATCTCATACATATAGTTTTGAGGTTGTTTTCTAGCTTATTTCCACGTTGAAGTCTCATAGTCATGTTTCTCTTTCCAGCCTCTAACATCATTGCTTATCTGAGCATTGTTTCTTGAACTGAGGCTGTTGACAGAAAACCACTTAATGTAGAGCTCTACCAACACCAGTTATAAGAATAACAGAGTGAAAGAGACAGAGGATACTATCTTTATTGGCTGAAATATTTGAATTAGTAAAAATATTCATTGTCTTCTAGAACCACTCAACTTCATAATAAATTGCTTGTTAAGCATTGAAAGAAATAGAAATAGAAGTTATTTCTTCATGGGTGATACTTTTTTGCACTTAATTTAGATGGGGATTGGGGCTATTATCATCTCTGGGAATGTTTCTCTCACCATTACATCTCCTTCCTCCACATTGCTCAGCTAGTGTGTTTATAATCACAATTAGTGTCCCACAGGGGTTTTCCTTTGGATGTCTTTTTAAAGAAAGCGATTCATGGGGTTACCCTGATAAAGGAATGAAAATGTGCTTTATGACAAGACAAACATGGTTCAGCCTCTCTCATAACCTCACTCAAAGTGTTGGAGACAGTGACAAACTTTTCAGGGATTTATATTCAGTGAAGTTTTCACAGGAGCTGTTCTGTCTAGTATTCACATAGGTGTGCGAATATAAGCAGAAAAAGTGAGTGCCAGCCCAAACATTCTAAGCACCTTCTGACACAACCTCAAGAGAGACAAATAATATTTTAAGTTTTGAACTGTAGTAATGTAATAACCCACCATTGCTAATTGGAACTTGACAGCTTGCACCCACTCCAATACTGGCAGATGAGGGATTTGGCATGTGAAACATTAAAAATCATTCTCTTTGAAGTCCACGGTGACAGTGCTATGCTTGGATATAGAATTTGTTTTAAACTTCATACCTGGCCTCCAGAATTTGGCCTGTTAGCATCTGAGGTTTTGGGTTCAGGCTTACTGCTGGTTGATGTATGCTCTCCCTTTATGAACCCCATAGAGCACTGCAATTAAACAATCTGAGCTGTGCCTACTCTCTGACACCTTCCTCATCTCAGTCCTGGACTCAAAAAATATAGAAGTAGCATATTTCAAACCTGCTAGAAAATAACTTCTGACATATGATATTTAAAGCTCAAGATAGTCTGTATCTCATCCCACTTGTGTATTTATAATCCCTCTTGAATTCCAGCATGTTTTGACATTTTTCTCAGAAGTTACTGAGTCTAATATGAGTAGTTCCAATCTACTCCAAAACTCTGATACAAAATAAAAGACACCAAAGATTTAAATTATATAAACAGCTATGTAGTGAATACTTAACCATGTCATGACAGGAGAGCTCAGGGACTCAGTTTCAAAATGAGGTTTTCTTGAATATCTGTTACAATGCATTTAGTCAAACCGTGAGGCACAGAGTCCTGAATGTATAAGACATCCTTAAATGCTTTATTTTAATACTTCAGAGACATATAACAAACAATCTGGGGCTTTTTCAAAAAAGGCCACCCTCTTTCAGGGGCTCTGCTAGCAGAGCAAGTGCCTTTGTGGCACAGCCCCTTTCTTCTCACCATGACAGCCTGTGTGGGAGGTCCCACCACACTCAGCTCTGTTCAGGCTTAAAACTGGAATCAGTCTCACTGTGTTTACACTGGGAAAGACCAGAAGCTGCCCTGTTAGTGAAAAGTTGTCTGAAACAATATGATAATTTTGCAAGATGAACCAGTACTTTTTTTCCCTCCCACTCATCTCCTCCCCCTACTGCCAGACTTCTGTTGTTGCTTTATCTTTCAAAACCGTTCCAGCAAAATACAGACTCACTTGCTACATAGCCAACACAAGCAGCACTGTTTCCTGTTCACTACTTACCGTATTCCCTGTCTTTGGGGGGCTGGCACTTCAAATATGGCAGAGGGAAGCAGATGCTGTCATGAAGTGGCTGTTGGCAAATGCCTGCTTTTTGACTCTTCTCATCCTCTGATCAGTGAGCATCTGGTATAGTTGGGAAGTGCTTACAGCCCTCTGCATAGAACCTGTGCAGCCACATCTGAATGATCATGTCCTGCTTAGAATCGCCTCCATAAAAGCAATATTGATAAACTGGAACAAGTCTACCAGAAGACCTCTTAGATGGTTAGGGGGCTGGCACGTAAAGGGCAGCTCAGGTAACTGAGTTGATTCTGTCCGGAGAACAGAAGGTTAAGGGAATCTAGCTGCCCACTTCATCAACCTAAACATAGGAGAGTGATAGAGAAGATGGGGCCAGACTCTTCTCAGAGGTGTACAAGAGTAGGATAAGAGACAACTGTCACAAGTTGCAGCAAAGGAAATTCTGACTTAAAGGAAAAGAGAAGGAATTTGTAATGAAAGTGGTTAAGCTTGAACCAGATTTCCCAGAGGGGTTGTGATCAAGGCCTTCAGGAACCTGACTAAAAAAACGTCATAAACTGTGTTTTGAGCAGAACGTTGGACCAGTTGACCTCCATAGATCGCTTGATTTTAACCATATGGATTTTAACCATATCTCCATGTATAAATGTCATGCATAATTGTCATCTCCAAAGCTAAATATTGATTCTGAAGTTAGCTGGCTAGGTAAGAGAAGCTATCTTCCACCAAATACCCATGTTCAAAACTAACTTTCTCACACAACAGAAACAAAACTAATTCATTATTCATATTTTAATTCTGTTATAGGCCTTTATAATTTATTCTAATTCTATTCCCTCTTGTTATGGTTCCAATGGCGTGATCTTCATTGCTATCACTGACCCACTTCCAATAGTGCATCAAGCTATGTGATTAACATCTGTCACATGTTGTTTGTTCTCTCATCTTCTCCCCAGGGATGTAAGTGTGCGCAGTGAAGTGTTCTGTTAATTTGTTATTTTAAATATGCATGTTGTTATGTATTTATTAATGAAAGCAAGGTCAGGGAAATGGGACTTACATTTGCACTAGAAAATGAGCAATTTGTGATTAATTTTTTCCTCAGACCTGATGTACAGACAGTAATATTGTGAGTAAAATTAATGTAGAGATTTCATTTTATAGGAGTGATGTGATGTCACGTGTTCTTTTCACACGTTCTGTGAGTGTTTTGTTTTAGTACATTTGTTCTTACAGAAATGCATGTCTAATTACCAGTGAATTACCTGAGTCCAAAATGCTTTTTGGATCATATATTATCTTTCCTCAGTAGCAACACTGAACATATCATAAGCACATATATGTACGGTACTATCTAACAGTATTTTAACCTTAGAACGGTTAGTACAGCCAGTAAAAATCAGGCTTTCGTCACAAAGTGATGGTCACCATTCTACAGCAGTGCTAATTTTGATCTTATATTTTTTTTATCTGTGGTTTCTGAATTGGTTCCTCATGCAACTTGTCTTTGCCTTCCTTACTCATTTTTTGTCCAGTTTATTTCTGGTCAGATTGGCCTGCATAAATGCTAGAAGCTGTGAGCTTTTAAAACAGTGAAAACTTGATTTCATAGTTATTGGGCTGTTTCGGACTGAAGTGTTGGAAACAGCTAGGAGGCTAATCAGTAACTTTCTGAGAAATACTAATGCAAAAATCAGTGGTCTGTATTGCTTTTAGAAAAAGGGGCTCATTTCTTGTCAGGCTTCTATATCCCCTGGATGTTTGCTCTGTTGTCCTAAGAGAACTTTCTAAATGGAAAAATGAAAGTTTGAAAAAGGGTGCACGATAACAGAAAACGAGAAGATTATAAATATGAACTCTGACTGTCTTAAACTGAATGGCTAAACTTTAATTAACCTCACTGGGGTCAGGATTTCATTCTGAAGGTTTCTGATAATGTTTTTCAAGCCACAGAATACAAGCATGAAGAAATACTATTATCAATGATATATAAAAGTGGAGCATGCCAAGAACTACAATGTATTTTATGAAATTCAGAAAGTTTTCTCTGTGTCTTTGCACTGTCACCTGACTTCTCACATGGGACTGATTTTCTCTGTCACACTCAACTCTGAAACAATCACAATTTTGAAATATCAGATTTTAATAATGCCACTTATTTCACTTCACCTTCACTCTTAGTTGCCTGGTCTAATGTAATTGTTCATCTTGTTCTGGTTTTGCTCAGGATAACCTGCAAACTGCAAAAATATCTGTTAGCTTTGATTAGAGTTGTCTAGGTTTTCAACACTGAGCAAGCTGATTTAACAGTTCCTATTTCATGTTACATTTTTCAGCTAAAATGAGACCTCTGACCCACTGTTGATATAGCAAGGATAGCTAAGATTACAACAAGGAGAAGACCTGGATACAAGAGAGACTGTTTGCTCCACAAAATCAATTTCATCATTTACCACACTAGGCCAGGAAGCTGTTATTCATTAAGCTGCTATATCAAGATACCTTTGAGTGACCATATCTTCAGGCAGAGAAAACAAGATTAAACCATCTGTCAGAAGTAAAGCAAGATAGAAGATGGCTTTAAAATTGGAGAAGAATTTTCAAAATTAGAAAGAAAATTCAATTCCTGATGTTAAGCTGAAAGGCTGTCAAAACTTCAAGAGCATACTTGAATTAAACTTTCTTTCCCATATCAGGCACTTAGGAGTCCAGAAGGAAAGGCCTGTTTTGTGCAGTAGGCTCTCTTTGGTCTGCCCCTAGGATTCGGTTCCCTCTTCTGAATCCTCTCATGTTATGCAGCAGTAAGAGATGATAGAAGTCTTTCACTTGCAAGAGCTTAGTACCAGAGACACCTGGGCTACCCATAAAATCCTAAGCCTTTGAGGTCTGGGTGCTGGGACTTTGACCTTTGTGTCAGGTACTCAATCATTTAGCCAACAGGAATTTTGTGACTATACATAATATGAGCATGAGTTACTGAAGATATCATTGCTTCCTTTCACATATTATTACAGGGATAATTTCTCATGTAGTTAATGATGTCTAACATCACATTAGAATTTTCCAGTGTTGATTATAATTGGTTGTGTTTTGTTGCACATGGATATTCTTAATGTTGTGTTGTTTAAATCATAGTTCAGGAGTAACAGTTAAGAAGGATTCTTTATAGTGAAGAACTGACAACTGTAATTGAGCAATGGATTATTTGAAGCAGGTTAAGCAATTAAGGAATTCTATTTATAGCCAGAACACATTTCTCAGTCTTCTTCCCATCCTTCTTGTGTACAAGAGAAAGTAATAGCACAGTTTATGTTTCCACAGTCCTAACCAGAAACAATTAATGTTTTGCGTAAATGTAGACTCAGTGGGCAGTGTTGAGCTCTGGATTAGACATAGGTCAGAATTTGGGTTTGATGGCCAAGTTAGCGCCAGGGTCAGGTTCTAAAGAATGTGGAAAACTTCTTGCTGAGATTTCTCAGCAGAATGGGAGTGTCATCCCATATGCTTATTTTCTGGGACAGTCCTCATTTTGAGCAATGTGGGTCAGCTGCTCCTTTATGAAAGCTTCATCACTCATATTAGTCTCAGGAATGTAACAGACTGTTTCTTTAAGATTTTGGCAATAGCTGAACCTCTCTGAAAGTGGGGCCTCTGCATTGTTTGCATAGGGGCTAGGGCCAAAACCATGAATCTGGTTTCTGATTCAGGGACTGGAGTCTGAAAAATCTGGGGGAACTTGTACTTGGAGTTCTGGTTTTGGCCTATCATAACTCCTTTCTTGTTTTTACTTCTTATATATTGATGAGGTGTTTGAGCAGTATAATTCACAATGAATCAAAAAATGTATGACTCAGCGTGGAGCAAAGAGCATGGGGTTTTGTTTTCTCCTCTGACTACTACCTATCCCTTGGCTCCTGTTTCATGATCCTAGAAAGATGGGGTCCATTTTTCACGGGAGGGGAGACGATTTTCACTAATGCAGAGAGGGATAAGAGATTGTAATGAAAGGGCTAAGGTCATAGTCCATGGCAAACAGGTGAAATAAAATTGCAGCTGCTGTAAAGCTGGTAACTCTTTAGCAGTCTGGAATTCTTGTGAGTTGTACTTTAGTCTGCCATTGCAATTCTGTGTCACAGCAAGGTGTCTATCAGCAAAAATCACCATGATATCTCTCATGTCTGATCTATTTTGCTTGTTTTAGTAACAGTTCTAAATGCTACTAAGGATCTTCTCTTGGATTGCATATCAGGGATAACATAATTTCATTGCTGTATCATTTCTAGGTCTTAGTATTTTCATTTAAAAGTTAAATATCTATTATTGTGGCAGCAAATTCCTGTGCATTTTGTTTCATAGTGAAATTAATGTTTTTTTCATTTGAAAGACTTTTTAAGGACTGAGATGTTGGTGAGACACGAAAATTGTTCACTGTTAACTCAATTTTACTTCAGTAATAGATTAGCATTAGTTTTCAAACACATATCCCTTTTTAAGTTCTCAAGTTTTAAAGTTAAAGATTAAGCACAGCAAGCATTATGGTCAGTTGCCAACAGTCCAGATAAGATCAGGCTTTACCTTCTTGCTATTTCCAAAATAACATGAAAACAGTCCTTTCTACGCCTTCAAAATTCTAAAAAAATAAACAAAACCTTTTAGGTATTTCTATTTGTCCAGACATAAACCCAAGTGTTTCTTTTTCTACACTAAAAACTTCTGCTGTTAGTACTATGTTAGTATTTAGAGACTATTCAAGGACAGAGCCCCAGAGATTATTTTTATTCCAACAATCTTATTGTTAGAGATGGTGGGAAGCAATCTGGCAAGTAATTTCCTCAGTGTAGTCTCCCATTGACAAACCTTCATGAGGAAGGCTGATTTCTGGTTTTAGATCTTCTTCTACCAAGTGGCTTTGGTTTCTAAGCTGTGTGGCCCTATACGGGCCACCAACTCTTAGGTCATCTGGGTTTCCGGGCTTCACTGGTGAGTTGCTACAAACCCAGGTTTGATGCAAAGTAACATTTTGCTCTTCTGGAAACATTTTTTTCCCTGCTTTGCAGAACAGTTACTTATTTTTGTTGTCTTTCACTCCAGAGAGATAGGCATGAAACACAAGTACTGCTGTTCCCGTGAGAAGCCTGTCTAATTTGTATCCTCAATAAAGTGAAGTCAAAGGCCTGGGGAGTGTACAGTGTGCACAAGAGGGCACCCTGGCCTCTGTGCCAGGTGGGCTTGCTGAGGAGGCAGCTCTGTGCCCCAGGATGCTGCACCTTGCTCTATGGAGAGAGCAGACCAGATCCAGGTCCTCCTACTCTTTCTTTGCATGGTAGCAGCAGTTGTGGAGTTACGGGAGAGTCCTGTCTCTGTGCTGTTCATCGCATTGGTGGTGATAAGACAATTAGGCTCATTTGCTGCTAGTTGCACACACTCAATACCCAGTTTCCAGGTCATGGGAAGTGTGTAGATGAGCTCTAGAAATAACAAGTCATGACTTTCAGTACAGCTTGTTAAGTTTCTGGGGAAAAATATTTATGTGGAATCTGGATGACAGTTCATCTAGAACTTGATATGGCATGGGTAGTGACATGCTGAGGAGTGTGGCTTAAGTCAGCCAGTATTGTGGGAATCTTAATCATGACGATGCTCCTGTTATCTTGGGGCAAACAAGAGAGGCAATCCCAGACAAAAATAGCTGTACAGCCAAGATATTTGCCATTGTGTCACTGTGGGGCTGTTGTGCTTAAGACCAAAATCATAATCTTGCTGCAGACTCCTTTATTGCCTACACCATTTTTCATTGTCCAGAGATTTCAATTTCACAAATGAAAATTCGTTAGCATCAATGACTTCATCTGAGCTGTGCTTTGTTGCTAAGCATTTTAAGTGTTTTAATGCCAAGATCAAGACAAAGCATTTCAGTGTCATCTCTTTGCTAAATAAATTTCTGTTTATGTTCTCAGACAAAAGGGCCTAACCACTGAGTCAATCTGAATATGTACTAAGATGATGTATCCTGAAGAAATACAAATGCTACCTTTCAAAACTGGAAGTATGATTTCCGCCAAGATGTCATACCATTAGGAGCTTAACATCATGGTGTAGGACATGAGAAGCAAGGATTATATAGACTTAAAGATGCTGATTTCTATACCTGAAAAAATAAAAATCCATAAGACAGGTCTGTCAGTCAACTGCCAGTAGATAGAAGCAAAAGGACCATGGCAAAAATTCTTGTCTGCAGATATCAAACCAACAGCTATTTCCCTTGACAATGAAGTGGAGAAACTTCAGAAAGGTCAGTTTACCCAGAGGAAAGGCTTGGAAGCTCTGAAATGTTTGAACTGGATAATGTTTTCACATGGGTGCAAACTAGAAGATGACGTTCTGGGATGACTGTTGTCAGTGAAGATGCATTCAGTCAGTTTTCTCGCTACGATCCCATGACATCATGTTGGTTACACAGCTTTGGAGACTATAGTAGTTAGGCTATCGGCACTGTAACCAGTATGAAAGGAGAGTTTTAATGGTACCTTTTATGAAATGTTGCCTTTCATTATTTTTGTCATTTAATGCAAGAGCTTGTGGGTAGGAATTTGTGTATACTCTTGGGGATCAAAGTCCAGGGCATTCATCAGCAATCTTTCCAAGGCTTTCCATGTTAAGAAATCTCCAAAACATATTCTGGACAACTGTGAGACTGTCAGGAACTGCCAGCATTATTCCACCTGTAGATAATCACTGTAAAGGCCAGCAGTATCCCATCTCTATAACTGAACAATGGTAAAGACCTTGAGACTCTTACTGAACAGGGAGTTCTTTAACTGGTCACACACAAAGAACTCTCTACATTGAAAGCAACATTTAATAAACTTAATGGCAGTATGGGAATTTGTGGATATCACAAGTGCTGTGTGAACAAAGCATTTGAACCATTCCTGTATCCACTATCTGCTGAAGGAAGAATCTTTCCAGTACTGCTGCACCTTGCCTAGTGTACTAGTGGGTGATAACTGACACTAGTGATGTCAGATGATTACCATTTTTTGAAGAGCTTCCCAAATCGGGTATTTTCAGGGGGCGCTTGCCAGAATTACAAGTATCATAGCACCCTTCAACAGATTGTAGATGCAGATGAGCCTAAACTAGCTAAGTGACCTAAAAACCTCTAGCTGAATTTGAGAAATCAGGTGTTCTGATTTAAGAAGGAAGAATATGCAACTAGATGAATCAATTTTCTTCTGCTGTGGCAACAAAATAAATGGCAGTGATGCATCTGAAGATAATTCAACAAAGGCAAATAGTATTTCATCTAGATGGAAAAAATCCATGCAACTGTACAGGTTGGAGGCAAAGTGGCTGGAATGCAGTTTTACAAAAAAAAAAAAAGATCTGTGGGTCCATGAGTCCTAGTGGGCAACAAACGGGGCATGAATCAGCAGTGTGCTCTTATAAGAAAGAAGGTCAAACACGTACTGGGTTGTATTGGCGAGAGTGGAAGCAGGTTGACAGAAGTGAGCCTTCTCCTTTATTGCTCTAATCACTATTACAAGAAGTTTGTTTCATAAAAGTCAGCATTATTAAGATGCCTTACTGCCTATTAGCAAAGGGAGATCCATAGAGAGGGATTTGCCAGCATACAGAGGCATTAAAAAATATCAAGGAACTGCTATCCAACTCTACCCTCATCCATTACAATGAACAGAGGCTGTTACTCATCACTAGCTATGCATCTTTTTGTGATTTTGAAGCCATTCTCAGCCATTCATTAAGTGTTGGAATTGAAGCACCTTTTTCTTTCTATAGTGGTATGCTGACACCAGCTGAACAAAATACAAATTGGTTAAGGACTTGCCACTTCTAAGGATTTACTTCAAAGACAATCCAACAGCTTCAGTCATATTGCTGTGCATGCAGTGATAGAGTTATTTGTATGTGGTAATTGAGTGTTGCACTAAGTACTTATGATCACACAACTTTTTGTGAGGCAGAAAAATAGATTATAAATGACAATGTGTGGAGATGACTGCCATTGCATATTCCAGATTGTGTTCTTCCACCTGCAGCTGAACTCTCAGTGCTGGAATTCCTCCCATGCCTTTTAAAGCCAACCATGTCATGAAAATGGCTGCCAATGATCTATCCAGAGCTTGGCATGAGTCCTTGTCTGAGTGGGGAGGAAGAGGTTGGCCAACAGAATAACTGAATAGGGGTGAAATAATTTTTAACCCAGCAAACTGATCTGTCTGCTTATGAAGAAAACCTTTCATTTTGCTGTTCCTCCAAGAAGTCAAAAGTATTTTTGTCTTAGCTACATTATCTGTAGCAAATTCAGATATAGTGCACCTAAAAGCATATGATGCTCTGGAATCAGTGCTATGATGGTCACAGTTGAATTTGTCAGCCACCAGTAACCACAGTGTTTCCTTGGGATATGGTCAAGAATCAAATTCACTGACCTCTTCTTTTCAAGGAACATCCTGAGTGTACAGGTTTCTATACAAAATAGCTTGAACTGATTTTTATTGCCACCATGAACATTCACTTCAACAGCCTCTGCTGTTTCTCCACTATTATTGATATATGTGTTTGATACCAGAACTGCCTTCAACTCTGGTAAGTTCAAGGGCTTTCCCAAAAGCAGACTGATTTGAACTGTTAATACTGCATCCTGCCTTTTCCAGGGAAAGAATCTGACTGAACCATTGTTCATTAGTCAGAGATGCTTAAAGAGGATTATAATGGTCTTGCTCCTCATTAGTCAGAAGTCTTGTCCAACTATTGGAGTTAGCCCAGAGGAGTTAAACTTGGGACAGGTCAAGACAAACAACAGTCCTTTTAACCCTGCCCTGTCTGAAAACTGTGGTATGGGTAAAAGTAAGCTGTGAAGTCATCTCTATAATTTTAATTCATGTGTATTTGCAGAGTAAGCCAACTCAGAATTGCAAGTATCTGTGAAGCTGGACCAAATTAAGTTCCTTTAACACTTATTGATACAACCTTGTTCAAGCTCATTGGAGTCTTTACTTAGATGAACACTTCCGAAGTGTCAAACAATAGAAAGATTGCAGCAGAAATGAGTGCACACTGACAGATGACTGTATTTTCTGTTGGTATGTGCACAAAAGGAGATAATTGGACAAGAGGCCATTTGTGATGCTCTGTTGGTACACAGAGGTGGGTTTTCTCTTGATGTAGAAGTTCATGAACTAATGAATGTTGTTCTTTCTTCTCTCTAGTCCTACAGCAGCAATTTGAGATACAAGAGGACTGTTTCAGTTTGCATAATGCTTCTCAAGTACAATAGGGAAAGAGAGAGAACATATAACAAGAGTAATAATGTGAAAACATTGCATTAATTCAATTATTTAATTTATCACTTAATGCCTTCAGTAGGTTTTACAGAAGATGGGGTCAACAGAAAGGTCCTGAGAAAGATATCTGGAAGAAGAAAGATGATGTTGTTAGGGCAGCCAGAACCTGGGTGACAAGAACCTGTGAAACACATGTGACATAAGACTAAGATGACAGACCTTTTATCTTTTGTTGTTGAGCTAACAACTGAAGAAGAAAAAGAAGGAATTACATTGGCCTTCTAGGATCCAATTAGCTATAAAGACACATTGCTGCCTTGGTGGGACTGAAGGGATATTCCCTGGAAGGGCTAGACAGGGTGGGATCACAGCTGCAATGGTTTGCTGTATAACTGTTTCCTGCCAGTGGTAGAATGCTTCTTCTGACAACTGTCGAAAACAATTGACAGGTGTCCGAAGTCATCGTGAAACCTGCCAGTCTGAGTTTCTCAATGAAGCTCCTTTGCTGGTGTATCTTTGTTTGCCAGACCTACTTGAGTCCTTGGCTTTAGGCTCCTACTAGAGGTTGGGGGAGGGAGGAAGGGTGAATTGCAGTACTTCTGGGGTCTGGCCTAGTGAGAAGATTTTGGTGGTTCTGAGAATCCCCTGCCAATTGTCACCAGCCCTGTACTGACTTTTGAGGCTTCCTAAGTATCAACCTTAGTTCCTAGCATGAACTAACCTTCTCATTCATCTGAATTTGCTACATTAGTTTGGACATAGAATATTTAAAATACAATCTCTAAAATGTTAATGAAAAATAATCTCTTTTTCCTGACATAAGATTAACAAATCCAAGCAAAACTACCAAATACTGTGCAGTTGTATTTAAGCTGAATAACATGAGCTCCTACAACAATCTTCAGCGCATAAATGAAATTAAATATCCCCAAGTTTATTGATGTGATAACACAGTGCATATGGTTAAATTAATTCAATAAAGTTTTATATATAAAAAAAATTAACCTATAAGTCTGCCATTAACTCCCAACAGTTAATATTATCTCTGCAGAATGAAGTCCCCTCAGTTTCAGTCTTGATAATTCAGCCTCAGAAATCAGTAATTTATCTTTATTGCATCAGTGCACCTTAATTAAAAACAGAGAATGCAACTACTTAAAATTATTTATAATTTAATTATGTGCTTTTAAAAAAGGATATTTCATATTAGTGATTTCTTATAGTGGGAGGAAAAAAAATCACTCTGTAGCCTTTCAGAAAACACAGTATACAGATAACAAATCCCTTAGTCATATTTTTCTTTTCACAAAACTTCATCTATGGAGTGTTTTGAGACTTAATGTGTAATATATTAATCTGAATAATGCCATACTGGAAGTCTATTTTATATAACCTCACCATAACATGCCTATGAGTCCTGAGAAAACATTAGAAGATTCCTATTGCCTTTGCAAACATAAGGCCAAGTTATTAATGTTTTTGCTTCTGATTATAAATCAGTGGTTTTTCTTCTTTAAAAACTATAGGATTTGGACCATATGAAAGCAAGAAAGGATAATAAAGTCAGAAAGTTCACCAAAAGAGAATCCCGATGAAAACTTTTTGTCTTTACAGGAGAAAATGAAAATAGATTTACAACTAGTTTTTAACCCTTTTTCATTTTGATGTGTAATACAAGTTTTCCTACAGTGAAGGATATTTCTATGTAAATATTTGTTTTGTCCACAGTAAAACATGTATGCTACAACTGTCTTTCTAATAGTGTGTTATAAAATATTTTTTCTCCTCTTTGTTTAATTTCCAGTAAATACTTGCATTAAATTGTATTATATGAAAAATAGTAAAAGAAAGAAAACATAAAAATAATCCCCCAAAATAGGTAGATCCATGTATAGCTCATGCGAGTTTTGCCTAAGAAACATTCAAAGAATACATGCACATTTTTGCCACTGACTGACTCATTGGAGATTATAAGAAGAGTAGGAGTTCAGAAGCATCCCTCTAAATGCCAGAGCTGCCATCCATCTGAGGTATTACACCATGCTGGCCATATATCCTCACTGAAGCTCAGGAGTGCTTCATGGCATGCCCTGGGGTCCTGATGCAGTGATCATTAAGAGCTGGCTGGAGCATGCTGTACATCCATTCTGTTCCTCAAGTCTTTCCCCAAGAGGTGTTGAGAAGTAGCTGGTATACATCTGTTTTTTATCATAATATGGGCCAATATGTTCAGTGGTTTTTTGAAGCACTTCTAGAATCAACTATTTATCTATAGCTAGCGAAGAGGTGAGATGAGTTATGGATAGACTTTGCTAAGATAAAATGAATTATTCTCATATTCTATAACCATAACGCTGGAAAATAGCCCTAACCAATGAGCCCTGGGAGCTTCAGTTTCAGTCAGCCCAATGCTGCCAGCTCCAAACCAGTGCCTAAAGGAGGCTTGGTAAGAAAAACATTTTATCACACTGCCCAGTGTAGTGAGTAGCATCAGAGTGGGTGGGGAAAAATCTTGTGATGACCTTACCCCACCACCCCTGCTTCTCATAGTTCAAATATTATTAGATATTATAAAATCCTAAAAGCAGAGGGATCTAAATGACCTGATGGACTGAGGTTGTCTTATCCATCTGTTTTTCTCATCTCTTGTCAAGATTGTCTAACTTGTTCTTTAAACACCTCCAAAGATGGGAACTTCCCAAATAGTGTTGTATGCTACTTCATGATTTTTCCCAATATTTTTTATTCTTTTTTCACCATCATTCAAACCTATGAACCAGAGCCATGAAAAAAAGTAATCCTCTTCCTTGTTACAGCTTTTTCTATAATTGAAGATTTCTGTCATGTCTTCTCTCAGTTTGTGGTTTTTTTTGGTTTTTTTTTTTTTTTTTTTTTTTTTTTTTTGTTGTTGTTGGGTTGTTTTTTTTCTATTTTAGGAGGAACAACCCCATTTTTTTCAGCCTTCTCTCATGTGTTACGTTTTCTTCGCTTATGTTTATATCTGGTGTTCTGTCCAGAGTCTCTTCACTTGGCCCACTTCTTTCTTGAAGTGTGGTGTCCAGCACTGGACAACTACTGCTGGACTTAACCTGGAAAGACAGATTGTCACTGTGCTTTTGCTCTGATTGCACATCTTGTTACATGGCATACTTTTTCAAAGCAGTGCAGTCCTGTTGACATACAGCTTGAATGTCAAGGACAGCCTCTGTGTCTTCTCTGCAGAAATCAGTCACTGTTTCCTCCTTCCTGTTCACTTTTTCAACACAAGATGAGAGTCATAGAGTTACCCCTGTGAAATAGTGTCATGTTTTCTCAGAGCTTCACTTCTCCAGTTTGCCATTTTGAATTTCCCCATCCTCCAGCATATTTGCAGAAGTTCTCAAGATAACTGGTTCTGGAAATATTTTTTACTCCATCATTCAACAGCTGCTTATGGTGATGATGATGATGACGGTGTCCCTTTTTTGTAGCTTTGTTCAAATTTTTGAAACTAGGAATGGAACCATTTTTTGGAAATCACGCCTTGTTTTCTTTTTAATACTGTAACTGAAAATTTCCCTGTACGTCCTAAATAGTTGAAGCCTGTGATACTGTGTTTTTTGATGTTTCATAGCTTAGCAAAGGCACCACTCACCTTCTGTATTTATATGCCTGCTCTGGTGTTTCCTCCATTCAGAATTCCTAATCCCTTCAGTTCTTTCTCCTCTTTGAGAAGAAAAGTCTGGCAGTTAGGATAGCAAAAGCTTCAGACACACTGTGCAAAAATCTGGGAAACTTGACAGTAAATTGTTGAGTCCAACAGACAAGTAGCTGGCTAAGTCTTTTGCACTGCAATTGCTGGGTTATCTCTGTCCTTGGAGACCAATATCAAGTGAGTCTTTTTTTAAGAGTATTGGTAGAAGCATCATCATGGAAGCATTTGCTCATCCTTTCTGCCACTTTATCGAGTTCAGTGAAGGGTTGGAAGAGGTTCAAAACAAGCACTGTAACAGGAGACTTTCTGGTCTCTGTTATGCCTGGTTGTGATTCTGTCCCCAGGCCTAATGTAGTGGAAGCACCAAGTGCACACTGCTGATCTTCCTCTGTTCTTCATTTCCCCACGCAGCTGAGGGAGCAGTTCTTATGTTGGCATAATCTTTCACTGGAACTAAAATCTATTCAAATCTTCATCCTGAAGTCTGATATTTTTAGTTTATGTTTTTCTTCTATATCTTTACTTGATTTTAAAACCTATTTTCCATCAGAATCACTTCTTACCATAAAAAAATGCCATTGCTCTAGTTTATCTCAGAAATCAATCTACTTTGTTACAAAAAATTTTAACAGATTCTGGGGGCTTAAGGCCTTTCTGAGTTACTTGTCCTAGTGCATCGTATGTCTAAAACCAGGCAAAAAGAGGGAAAAAGCACAAGGCAAGGCAGACTTTTTGCTTTTTTAGCACACAACACTGCCAACAGCATGGCAAAGTGTTCAAATGAGGGGAGTTTATAGATGAAGAACAGCTGTTAATAACTAAACAAGAGGGAGACAGGAAAACAACTGTTTGATCCCAGGAAGGTTTTACCTTTGGGTTTATTTTTTTATTTTCTGAATTTTGCAGGTCTTTTGACATTACCTTTCCATCAGCTAACATGGTTGTTATTTAGTGAATCAGAGGTGGTCACAACACTTGATGAAAAGTAACAAATCCAACCATGATATTTTGGACAATGAAGTAAAATTAAAACATCTACAGGGGAAGCAGGCAAGACTGCTGTAGGGACACCAACAGGGAAGACTGCAGATCAAAGTGCAGAAATGACAGGTGAGAAGTCTGTCAAAGCTTCATGAAGATTATCATGCTGTACTATGGTCTGACTCAGCTTAGGTATTTGTTAATGCTTGTACAGTGCTGTGAGGATGCACGTTTTATTTAGTGTAAGTTGTATGCTTTGGTAGAATAATTTCTATGCAATGTAACTAGTTTTGAATTTGGTTTCTGTAAAATCAAAGCTATGCAACAGAATTTAACTATTTCTGTCAGAGCCCTGAGGGGCCTGACTGCTCCTATCAATCCCTTGGGATTCCCTCCACCCTAGTCACAGTCCAGGACCTTATTTCAGGCCTCCAAGGCCCCATTTCAGCCCCTGGGGCCATTGGTCCCTGCCCTAGAGGTGCCACAGCAGGGCCTGTCTCCAGGTCCTCACAACCCTGCCCTACCCTGCCCATCCCCAGGGAGCTGCCAGCCCACACTGCACCCTGCCAGTCTGCACTGTTATGATTATCCCAAAAGATAGATTTTTACCCCCTCCCCCCTTAAATTAATCTCATGGAAGTATTCACAATTCCCATTCTCTCTTAAACTTGTGTTACTGCATCAGGAGACACCCAATACCTCCAAATGTGGTAATGCCTCTGTTTTTCATTCCTCAGATTTAAAGTCCCAGAACCTTTAAGTGTCCCTGGAATGTTCCTTTCAAGACTAATGATCCACAGTAAGTAAAAATACTTTTAAAAGCGTGGTTTTATGATACAGTTAGATATGGTTGCAAACAAGGATTGAAAACATTACCAAACTTAACTCTTAAATGTTGTTTTTCACTGGTGGTCTTTTTAATGATTTCCAGAAAATAGGAGAAATGTAAAAGTACAGGGAATAAAACTTTAGCTTTTTAATTTTGATAAGTATAGATAGGTGTAATTATGCTAAGCTATATACCTATTCTGAGAAATACATCTGGAGTATTGCAAGTGTTTCTAAGTAGAGTCAAAATATAAAGGAAAAACTAAATAAGGGCATAAACTCTGAATGTTCACATTATGCTATTAGTATGAATGCCGAAATCAAGGATATTTTACAGGTAAAGAAAGTAACACAGATTTATTAATGTCTTTCATACAAATAGTTGCAGTCTAATTTACATGGATATGAGTATTTACTAAGTGTAAAGGAACAAACCTACACATTATTTCACCAGTACTGGTAAAGATCCAGTATGCTTGCCTGTCTTTTTTCACCTGTCACAGCATACAGATGTGCTTATTGTCAGAAGATGGTCAACCACTTAATAGTTTGGACTTTAAAAATACAAAATTGTCCGTCAAAGACTGTAAAAACTGTTCTGGCTGAAATTAACTCCTATAAAATCTGCAACTGGTCTTACACTCTGAAATTTCTCTGCCCTCTGCTGAGAAATAGGCCTGCTTGCATCCTCTTTTATGAGTACCTGATGCAAGCTTCCCAGCTTATCCAGAGGCTGACAGATCCAGGTGCATGAGAGAAGAGATGCACCTTTTAGGCTTCTAGGGGATGTTAAGGAAAAAGCTGGTTACTGCGTCCCTCTTTTAAGTAGCAGCAAAGCTCCAGCTCAGATGTGGTCACCCATAGATTTGGTTGCCAATAAATGTGGTCACCCCTAGATGTGGCTGTATGTAGGTGTACTGGGTCTGGCTGAGCTGGAATTGGTTTTCCCCTATAGCAGCCCTCACGGTGCTGTGTTTTATGTTGGGAGCTGGCAGGGTGTTGATAGCACCCTGGTGTTGTGGCTACTGCTGAGCAGTGCTTACACAGCACCAAGGATCTTTCTGACATTTGCCCCAGTGGGAGGGGGTGGGCAAGATCTTGGGAGGGGACACAGCCAGGACAGCTGACCCGAACCGACCAAAGGGATATTCCAGACCATATGACGTTTGCTTGAGTATAAAGCTGGGAGAAAGGAGGAAGGGAGTGGGGTCACCCTTGGTCCTCTGAGGCAACCACTACACGTATTGGAGCCCTGCTTCCTGAGAAGGCCCGACATCGCCTGTCCATGGGAAGCAGAGAATAAATCTGTTTGCTTTTGCTTCCGCATGCAGACGTTTGCTTCATTTTGCTTATATTAAAACTGCTTTTGTTTTACCCACAAGGGTTGGTTTATCTTCTTTCCCCTCTTTGCCCTGTTGAGAAAACAAGGGGAAAAGGGGAGGGTGGGTGGGAAAATGATAGAGCGACTTGGTGGATACCTGGCGTTTAGCCAAAGTCAAACCATCACAGTAGGTTATCACTAGGGCTCAAAAAAACAGACTCATGCATCTCTGCCAGCAGTCTGAGTGCTCTTTGAATATTTTGTTTGATTATTTTATTTTGAGATTTTTTGTTTGGCTTTGGAAAAACTTTAGCTGCATCTTATAGACTGTTCTTAACAGTATATTTGACTTATCTCTGCAAAAGGACAACTGAACATCTTGCTAAAGTCTCTTCTCTTTACAGTTTCTTGTTTAAATTATATCTTAACATTTCCCATGCCTTTTTCCTTACTTTTTTCCCAGGCTTCACACTAAAAAGTCCTCCAGCTGAGTTATGCCCCTTCGTCATGGAATTCACACCCCACACCCTCCACTGACGCAAACTTTGGAGAGCAGCTCTATGAAGGATAACTTAAGTGCTGCCTCCAGAGCTAAGTGTGCTGTCCTTGCTTGTTATTGTAACACTGATATACATATCTTCCTTTCCTCATTTGTTATACCCTAATGTCATTAGGACAAGCCTGCAGCAATTTTAAATCCATCTGTACAACCTCTTTGACGTCATTACAGAAAGATCTTGACTGTGGATCCTGCATATACTGTCTGTGATATAGTGTATGAAAATCCATGTCAGCGCTGGCTCTCAGGGAGCACTGGAAATGATTCAACTGTCTGGAATGGACAGATGGCTGCTATCAAAGTTTTATTATCACCATCATTATTATTACGGAGGTTTGTGACACATACTGAACTTTCAGACTGGTGTTAAAGCTTAAGTTTTTGAGCAACACTTTCTGAGGTTCAGATCCCTCAAATCCTTTCCAATCTGATTCCAAAAACTGGGAGTAAGTGCAAAGTTAATTAGACAGATTGCTTGGTTCCACTTCCAACTTTCAGAATAATTATCTCAAAATTCTTGTTCTCATGTAAACACAACTGTTAACTATTTTTAATTGCCTTGATTTATTGCAGAACTTAAATTCAGTACATGTTGAATGTTCAGCAGAGTGGAAAGAAAGTTTGAGTTAGTTAAGGGTTCATATGGATTGGATTGTCTACCATGGCCTCTCTTTGGAAAAGCTTGTAGTTAACCTAGGCTACTAGATACTGCCTGCTGGAGACATCTTCTATAATTAAACATACTGAGGGATACAGGGTTAATTGATACAGGTCTCATTTAAACAACTGAATTTGCAGCATCAGTGGATTTGCTTGGACACTGCAAGAGTAATATCTTGGTTTTAACTTGTAACTGCTGCCTGCGTTCTGTTGAGTATTTGGGCATTTCAGCTCTCATGATTCTCTTCTGATACATCAATAGATGGATGAGGCTTTTTCTGGTTCATCGTGATGGATGCAGTGGTGTTGGATTCTTTGTTTGGGTCAAGTTTCCTATTTAATTTGGTGTGCTTTCCACTCTGTCTGCAACTGGCCCGTCAGTAGAGGTCTCCTCAGCAGAGGTCCCCATGTTTCACTGGCATATTAATTTCCATTTCCAAGAGGGCATATTGTGGTTGGCCAGATTTGCTAGGCAGGTATCTTCTGTTTGTTTTGCCATCAGCATCAACCTCTTTCTCCCCAACTTAGTGATGTCTCAGACAAGATATCTAGTGGACAAGCTTTCATTTGTTGGCTAAGAGTCGGTTTGTATCATGGTTATCTCATCTGCTCAATGTCATCTTCTCCAGTACCTTCATAATGCCCTGGAATCCCTTTCAGTGTCAGGTTCAATGTCAGAAACCCTGTTATGCACCTGAAATTGCTCTTCTAGCCTAGGTTGGGTCTGATATGTTCTTTCACCGAGACAAAGGGAAATAAAACCACTTTTCATTACTCCTCTTCCTAAGTCTGAGCCTATTCTCTCTTCTGTAACAGAGTTTTGTATCCAGATAAATATAACAGCAATTACATGCGTCATTGTAACGAGGGAAAATCTGTGGATATTGTCTACCTGGATTTTCAAAAAGCGTTCAACACAGTTCCCCAAGGAATTCTCATTAAAAAAATGGCTGCTCGTGGCCTGGATGAGCGAACGGTCTCCTGGATCAAGCGCTGGCTGGCTGGACAGTCCCAGAGAGTGGTGGTCAATGGAGCTAAATCCAGCTGGCCGCTGGTCACAAGTGGTGTTCCTCAGGGCTCGGTGTTGGGACCATTTCTGTTCAACATCTTTATTGATGATCTTGATAAGCACATAGAGGGTATCATCAGTAAATTCGCAGATGACACCAAGTTAAGCAGGAGTGTCGATCTGCATGAAGATAGGGAGGCTCTACAGAGAGACTTGGATAGATTCAGTCAGTGGGCCAATGTTAACGGGATGAGCTTCAACAAGGCCAAGTGCCAGGTCCTGCACTTGGGCCACAACAACCCCAGGCATGGCTACAGGCTTGGGGAGGTGTGGCTGGAGAGCTGTCTGGAAGAGAAGGATCTGGGGGTTCTAACTGACAAGCAGCTGAACACGAGCCGACAGTGTGCCCAGGTTGCCAAGAAAGCCAACGGCATCCTGGCTTGTATTAGAAATAGTGTGACCATCAGAAGTAGGGAGGTGATAGTCCCCCTGTGCTCTGCACTGGTGAGGCCACACCTGGAGTGTTGTGTCCAGTTTTGGGCACCTCAATACAGGAGAGAGATGTCGAGCTGCTGGAACAAGTGCAGAGGAGGGCAACGAAGCTGGTGAAGGGCCTGGAGAATAAATCCTGTGAAGAGTGATTGAAGGAGCTGGGACTGTTTAGTTTGAGGAGGAGAAGGCTGAGGGGAGACCTCATCACTCTCTACAGCTACCTGAAAGGACATTGTAGAGAGGTTGGTGCTGGTCTCTTCTCACAGGTGTTTAGCGATAGAACAAGAGAGAATGGCTTTAAACTGCAACAGGGGAGGTTCAGACTGGACATTAGGAAAAAAATTTTTCACAGAAAGAGTGATCAGACAGTGGAATAGGCTGCCCAGGGATGTGGTGGAGTCATCATCCCTGGATGTGTTTAAGAGTTGTTTGGACGAGATGTTGGGGAATATGGTGTAGGGGAGAACTTTGTTGAGTAGGGCTGATGGTTGGACTCGATGATCCCTGGGGTCTTTTCCAACCTGAACGATTCTGTGATTCTGTGATTCCATGATTTTGCTACCCTTCCTCTATGCTACAGTTGTGGAAAAGTCCATTGCAAATAAAATTCTGATTTTGAAGGTGGGGAGAAGGGGGGGAGAAGGGGGAGAGAAGGGGCAATGAAGGTATCTGTATTACCTGACTGACTAGAGCTGCTGTATGCTGCATTCACTTATAAACAATACTGAAGTTTTCCCCTAAACCAGCTTTATGGAGCATCACATCACAGCTTGTCAGCTAAGTGTCTTTTCAGGAAGAACAGGGTCAATCCTTCTGCAGCTGTTTGGACTGCATCACATGTAACCAGAGATAGCCAAGCTGCTGGAAAGTTCATGTAAGGAAAGGCTATTGATTGTCATGAATGTTTCTTTTTTCTCTGTCATAACTGTCTGGAATGTTACTTCTCTTCATACCTGGCTTTTTGCAAAATCAGGTGTGTAACTCTCAGTGGTGCCAGAGCTCATCTCCTTCTGTTGTTCAGGGAAACTCACTGTGTCTCAGCCTTGTTCCTCCCCTTTGCTGCCTACAGACCATGGCTCTGTAGCAAATCTCACAGGCACCACAAATCTCAAACTGGGAAGGAAAGGGAAGTGTATGTTACTCACTCTTCCAGACATGACTACTCTGAGAGTATCTCTGAACATGTCTTATTGTGGTACATTTAAGTGGAATGGAATCTCCTGAGAGATTTAAAATAACCTAATCACCAAATGAAGGCAAGTTTAGCGAGCCTATGCCTGTGTGGTTTTCAGTTAATTTCCCTAGCAACCTTGAGTGGTCTGTCCAGAGAGCTGTGTCTGTATTACCTGAAGTTTTTCTCAAACTCTACTCCTACTTGATAGCAGGCAAAAAATATGTTTTGCTGACATCTTTCATGTACATTGTCTTGTCTTACCCCAATAATTAACACGACAGGTAGTGGCACAGAGAGATAGAGTGGCCTGTGTAGACTAATTTATACAGTGCTTAGGGTTCAATGGATAGTTTAGTAAGATATGTATACTCTCTCCTTCCCCCTCACCTAAGATATTCAGCCTGACTTACATCCTTACCATGACAGATTACTTCTGTGGTTGTGCAAGCGTAAGTGGCTTGTCAGATATGTATCTGACCTTGATTTCATAGGAAAATGAGGCTGCAAAGACATTTGTAGTCAAAACCACTTAATGATGAGATGAAACTTAAGGAGAAGAATTGACTTAACAGGATAAATTAACTCGTGTGAAATCATGTAATGCGGCAAGTGGCTTGCTAACCGCACACGAACTAGTTCACAAGCAGCTAGTCTCATTTCTGTGACAACTGGCTTTTGACACATCTTCATAGGATCTGCACAGGTGAGGCCAGCTTTCAACACCCTCTGAGCTGCATGGTCAAATTATCTTACAATCAAGACCACAGACACGTATTTCCTGAGCTATGAGGAGGGTGATCTGGAGGAGAGTTTCACAAGCAAGACATGATGTTAACTCCTGAGAAGTCCCATCGGTGTGCCCTAGGGCTGTGTCTGGTGTGCAGCTGAGTCCCACGGCAGGTTTGCAATGTCTGCCTTGGCAGCTCCTTCTGGCCCACTTCCCATTATAGCTGGGCGTGTGGGTTGCCAAAACTGTGCTGCTTTTGGTCATGGCATATCCATGCTTAGGCTGCTCATAGACAGCTTGGCAGTAGCTGGCCTTCCTAGAGAAAAGAGATATCCCAGTGTGTGGAAAAGTGAATGAAGAGGGAATTTTTTTTTTCTGCAGAGGTTGTATCTGTCCCAGACAGGTTAGCTCATAGTCTAGCCATGTCCAGCAAGTGGTACCACTATGCAGGGCTTCTGAACTCCAGCCCTCAGTCAGCAGCCTGTTTCTTGATCATTCATTCATCTCCAAAGACAGCTACAGTGGGCTGGAACCAGGACAGACCATTCAGGTTAATCCTACTGTGAGCCTAGAGTCTACATGGTCTAAGTTAACTGTGTTCTTGGAATAGGTTTGGCCCTGATAAAAGGGAAATAAAGCAGAGTTTGTATATTTTGCTATAGGATTAGAATCACAGAAATCTGAACAAAAACAGACCAATTTTTTTTTTTTTTATATGTTTGGATTTTTCTTTTTTTCATGTAAATCATGACAGAGTGCTTCTTTTCTGTTGCTTTAAAAAACATTGACACTTGAACTATTTTCTTCTCAGATTTACCTACACACAGCATTTTCTGTAGCTTGGGGAAACATGTCAGCTGCAGACGAGAATTCAAAAGCATTAGTCTCATAAAATTACAGTATAATCTCTGAGTTTGCCTGGTGACTGTTCTCTAAAAGCTGCAACAGTCAGGATACAGGGTAAATTGAGAGAGACACTTAATATTCTTAGGCCTGTTCATATAAAGAAAATCATTCCTTTATGAACAATGAAAATGTGTGTGCATGCAGACAGGTTTAGTAGTCCAGAACCAGATGTGATAGGTGAGGTAGCATTTTAGGGAAGGGGGAGGGAGAGCAAGGGAAGGAAGAAAATGAAGTTTTTAGGAAGGGAGAAAATACTGTTTTTCTGTAACAAAACAGTAGATGTTCAAGTTGGGGGTCAGTATTTAATGGATAAATAACAAACATGTACTTGTATACTTTTAAAAAACCCTGCAAAACAAACAATAATGGGATTTTAACTTATTTGTTTTTCTGGAACTCTACTGTTGGAAGAACCCCAAAGACCAAGAGATGACCTGGCATTTGAAAGAAATAGATCAATGGGACATCCAGTGTATGGACATTTTCGTTTGATATCGTTTGGCTGCAGCATCCAAAAAGAACATTTTCAACAGTTATTGCTCACTTAGTATTTAAGAGTACGGGGGGGGGGGGGGGGGAAGAAAAATGACTGTGAAATGCAGTCTTTAGATATAGTTAGATTTTTGGCCATCTTGCTTTCTTGGTCCTTTGTATTCTACACACAATACTGTGGCCAGAACAAGCTACTGTAGATGTGAGAAGAAAATGCACATCATGCTGATCTAAAGCACATGTCTCAACCACTCCATCTTTCCTCAGAATTTAGCCAGTGGTAACACATTGTGAGTCCATTCAACACAGGGCTGTGTTACATATGTATGCTGGCCTATTCATTAAAATTCATGAGTGGTAGTGCCTTAAACTTGCCTACTACAAGGATTTTTTTGTTTGGATAGTCCAGACAGGCTCATAAAAGCCACTAGTGCTTTATATTCTAGATATAACTCTTCAACAATAAAGCTCCTTAAAATTACATATATATGGAACTAAACTAAATGCCACAATATAAAGAAACTGTAAATGTCCCACACTGTATTCTTAAACTGCCAGTTTAATCACTCCCTGTAATGTTAGTGTCTGTGCACTGGCTGAATTAAAGCTAGTCTTATATTTCATAGCTAGAATTCCAGTAAAAGTGGAGCATGATACACAAATATTTTCTTCTCCATTGAAGAATACATAGCTTCAAAATTAATCATTTCTGGAAAGAGGTTTTTTTAAAGAATGGTAGCATGAATAAGTGTTTAAACTTTAAACTAAGCTAGCAGTATATATAATAGACTGCTACTAATCCTTTTAGTGAATACATCTATATTTTATCATTCTCGCCTGAGAAGAGGTCTTTTTTTTTTCACTTCTCATGGAAAGTTTAATGTTTGATTTGCATATTCTACAGAAGACTTAACCATGTGTATAACATAACAAATATGTGTAATCCTACTGACGTGATAATCACTGTGAATAAGATTTCGGATCTTGTGGCACAGAATCTCCTGTGACAGCCTCAGACTGAATCTGCAGGCAGGTTTAGGTCTGGAAGAATTTTTTTTTAAATGGTATAGTTTTAAATGTCATGTACAGAGTACTTATTGGAACAAAGTGAAGTAACTAATGAACCCGTCTAATTAATTCTGACAAGAGTAGATGGTATAAGTTTCCCAGCTAAAATGACAATCATAGAAAATGGAAGGATCATTGAATTGATTATGGAAGAATTTCTTTATTTTTTTGTATCAAGTTTGGTTTAAATTCTCAACCAAAATTACCTGTTGGAAGTGTGGGAAAAGCAAACAGAAAAAAACCTGCAAAACACACAGGTCAGAACAAACACAGGATGGGATGGAGATCCAGTGATTTGTGTTGCCATGGCACCAAGGAGGAATGCGAACTGAGGTGGAGGCTGCTCTGTCCTATTCTTCCACTTTTCTCAAGGAATATTTGACATAATTATGCAGATTTATCTCCTGCTCTTCCCCTTCTCTCAAGGACTGTTTTGCACAACTCTGTGGACCTTATCTCTCATTCTTCCTCTTTTCTCACAAAACCAGCACACACCTTGGCCCAAGGAATGTGCTGTGTTACTCAAGAAATAATGCCTTGACCACAGTCCCACCCACTCACACATACAGACTTAAATAAATACTTACCTGAGTTTGTATCTAACTTGGAGGGATGATAATCCGATACCAAATCGGAGGGACAGATGGATGGTTTTGTGTTCCTTGTCGTCCCCCCCCCCCCCCCCCCAGAATGGACACCTTCTGGTAAGATTTGGGCCCTTGGCTATGCTGAGTGAGTACCTGGAGTTAAGTGTGTGTGATTGCAATCATTTTTTGTGTGTAGTGCTATATAGCCAACCTGCAGTTTGTGCATTTATTGCAGGCACTCTCAGAGAATCTGTAGGTGTTGCATAAGAATAAACCAAACTATTCATGAACCTGACTGCTTCTCCTGAATGCAGCCAGACCTACAGCATATTGGCTGTTCGTGCATCTGGTGTAAGACCTATAGTTACAGCCATAATTGACCTACCTGTTAAGAGATAAGTCCAGCCACCCCTAGACCCTTCGATCTCTGAGGACTAGCTAGAATACAAGGGGATTCACTTCTTACCAAATTAATTCATTACCTTAAATGCAACATTACCTTATAAATATATACATAAACACATACACACATACTTTACCTTATATGGGCAGGCTATAAGTTATACCTTTTGAGGTGAATTCTGCAACTACCTAGAGACTTTTTAGCAAACCCTGTAAACTAGAAAATACAGCAGTGATGAGTAATCACTGGTATTTCCATATGCTTTTAATTTTTATATTTCAGTTGAATTTATTTTTTAAAGTTCCCTACATTTTAAATCCTCCATTTCCTACTTTTTTTTTTTTTCTTTTTTATTGATAACCCATAGTTTGAACAGCTTTTTGGGAAGGTACATAGAGGTTAGTGAGGGATTTTGATCTCTGGGCATCACTGGAAGGGGACATTTGCAGTGTTCTGCACAGCAGTAGCAGTTGATGCTTGAAAAATTAGTGGAAACTTTCTGAGAAGCACCATTACTCTTTTCATCCCCTGAGAACCATGATGACAAGTGATTGCATGTGATTATGGATCACTTGAATTTCTGGTGTTTCCCATGTGACATAGGTAGTCTCTAACCTCTTTTTTTAAGAGACCTGCACTTTCTACGTTCTCTGTGTTTTTAAGTTTTCTGTCTGTCACACTGCAATGCTCCTGTATTTAGTGTTGCTTTAAACTAGTCAAACCCCTTAGCAGTGCAAGCAGTACAGTGATGATGGTGTAGAGCCTGGTGTGTGCCAGCCACTTGGGTACTTACCCAGCATCTCAGGCAGGCCTGGGGGTTGCATTCAAATTCTTACCTCTTCAGCTTCATGGAGAGCACTACTTGAGCTGCTGGTTTTCAAGGTGGTAGTTTTGCAGGGATGCTTGCAGTGGTTTCCAGCAGTAGGAGTCCATGGCCTTTCTTTCAGATGTTCCTTCAGAGAGGAAAACTGAATGTGATATGTAGCAACTACTGAGTGTCTGCAATTTGTTTTTTGACTTATCAACATAATTTGTGATTTTCAGTTAATAAGCTCTGGACTCCAGTAATACAACACACAGCCTCATCCTTGTTGGGATTATGGTAACCTGTGGCAAAGAAGCAAGTGGGAGGCCAGGAGTGATGACTTCTGTAGCTGTCTCAGTGCCAAATGTGGTGCAATGGGTTGAAGATAGTTTGAGAACATCTGTGAGCTGTGAGCACTTGAGGGAATGATGACTCTGCAGGTATCTGCTTAGAAGCACAGCTAAAACCACGTTGTTCCACTAAGGGAGTCCTAAGTGAGACATGGTATTAGATTTATTGTGATGTGATATGATATTATTTAATTTAATGAAATAGGCTAAAGGAGAAAAGCCTTGTCATGGTTTAACCTCAGCTCTCAACTAAGCATCACACAGCTGCTCGCTCACTTCCCCCCAGTGGGACAGAGGAGAGAACTCTAAGGGCAAAAGTGAGAAATCTTGTAGGTTCAACAGGTAAAGTAAAAGCTGTGCACATAAGCAAAATAGGACAAGGAATTCATTTTCTACTTCCCATCATTAGGCAGGTGTTCAGCTGGGCTCCATCACGCATAACGGTTACTTGGGAAGACAAACACCATAACTACAAATGTTTCCTCTTTCTTATTCCCCCAGCTTTTACTGCTGAGCATGATGCCATACGGTATGGAATATCCCTTTGGTCAGCTGCGGTCAGCTGTCCCAGCTGTATCCCCTCCCAGCTTCTTGTGCACTCCCAGCCTACTCGCTGGTGGGGTGCTTAAGAAGCAGAAAAGGCCTTGACGCTATGTATGCACTGCTTAGAAGTAACAAAACCATCCCTGTATTATCCACACTGTTTTCAGAACAAATCCCAAACGAGGATAAATAGGCTGAAGGAGAAAAGACCCCGCATTTTTATAGCTACACAAAACAAAAATAACACAGACTTAACAAGGTCTCCCCTATCTGTATCCTTCCAAACTGTTTAAAAAACAAAGCAATGGACTCTGTGCAGAGATATAGCACAAAATATCTTTTTCCCTTTCTTTCTCTGCTTCCTGATAAAGCTGCTGAACTTTGCAAACAGCAGGGCAATCTACAGGTATATAGATTGCAGCCCAAACGACCTCATGTAAACATAAAATATTAGAAAAGCCTGGTCTTTCTGTAAATACATTTCATGCTGAAGCCAGAGAACCTGGCAGGTGTCTCTGAGTTTTGGCACCTTGAGAAAATCTGGAGCCTTTCCCTTCTCACAGGTCTGATGTTCTTTCTTCCCCATTCCCACTCTCCATGTTCCCTTGTTCATTATGCCCTGCCTTATAGCTGCTAGCTTAGGCTTTCAGTGTGATTGAATCTTTGACTGACCTTCCTCATACCTTTTGCTCTGCCATATAGCTCTGTCAGGACTGAAGTGGTGTATGGATTTTATTTGTTTACATAGCTCCAATGTGAAGATTACTCCGTGAAAGTTCTCAGAGTGTCCTGAGTGAATGTAGGAGTTCAGCGCCTCCTTCAGACTCTTTATAATTGATGTATTTTGGAAGAAAAAAAGTGTGGTTTTTGTTTTTGTTTTGTTTTTCTTGTAGTCTATCTGGGAAAGTCTTACTTCCTCACAGTAAATATTAGAGTACCTTTCATTCTTGACCAGTGAGGCAGCTTACTGACAAGGCTATGGTTTCTGGGGTATGTAGTAAACTCAGTCTGAAACTTATACCCTGTCCATCACATTGTTATTATAGACATAAATTTAAATAACATAGATTTGTTTCAGAAAGTCACATAGTTATCCTCTTGCCTTGCTTTTCTGCAGCATCTGGGATACATCAAATTATTATACAGGTGGTTAGATGTAAAATATATTTGTGTACTCAGTGCCTGTATTTTCTGCTTCAGGAAATTGTTGGTGGTTTATTGTCTCTTTGTTTCAAATAAGCAAAATTTCAATACTTTATATTTGGATTGTATGGACAACTTAGTTTAGTAACTTACATCATCTTGACCAAATTTCTGTTATGGAGAGAATTAGGTGACATTTTATAATGTGAATCTATCATTGATTTGAGCCTTTATGAGAAGCAACAGATAGTGTAACTCCTTGTACATATAAATAGATATGCAAACACAAATTAAAATTATTCTGTTTATCTGTTATTAGAAATTTTATTTATGCTTAGATGTATAGAAACACTAGTTTTAATGTTATGGTTCAATTATAACTTGTTTTGAATGTTTTCTTTTTTAAATTAGAGGAGCTAATTGGAGAGAAGAGTTCATTTTTCATCTCAGAAGCTGAACCAGATGGTGATCAAGCCAACAGGGACATGTACTCCTTCACTCTGCCTTCCCTCCCTCAGACTGAAAGCAGTACATCAACACTAGCAATGCCAACTTCCATGACCTCAGTATTCAATGATGTTTTTCTTACAGTCTTACCATTTTTTCAATCCCATAATTTTTTGAAGCTCTGCTCGTAATTTTGGAATAGCTGAGTTTAGCAAAATGGATTTTCACCAAGGATGGTGACTATAGAAGGTGCCTGAAGTCCAAGCTGTTTTGAGACCATAGGAAAGTCTTGCTCTCTGCTCCTTATAATGCTTAGCACACCCACGGTCTTTCCTAGAGCAATTCAGGTGGTTTGGTCAAGTGATAAAAAAATCCTCTCTCACTGTCTGCAGGACCAAGTTTTCTACTTGTTCTTGTAGTCATGAAACTATTCTGGTTGTCTCACTGCTGGTGGAAGAGTTAAGGAGTCTTTCACTGATTTTGAGCTTTATGAAGTAATGTCATGCCTCTTTGCATCATCAACCATCAGGTTAATAACATTGTTTCAGAGCAGCATGATAATGAAGCTTATGTAGCTTCATAATAATGGATGCATTGGCC
The DNA here is from genome assembly GCF_965140245.1 of Athene noctua. Classification (NCBI taxonomy): domain Eukaryota; kingdom Metazoa; phylum Chordata; class Aves; order Strigiformes; family Strigidae; genus Athene; species Athene noctua. Next base: position 22,209,685 of record NC_134039.1, read on the forward strand.
ATCAAGGAGAGTACATGGTTTAGGAGAGTCTAAGATGAGCTTAGCAGGCAGAATCTTAACTCCTAAAGGCAGTTTGCTGTGGGATCACATGCCATTTGTGGAGTGATGTGTTTGTTGACAAATGTGACATAAAGAAATTTAGGAGGAAAAAGAAACCACATTTTCTTAAAGCATTTTAGATCACTTTGTGGTCTAACCACATGCTCAAAAACTTCCTGAGCTGGAAACAGTCTCCAGATGACCTACAGGCTTTAAGACTTACCAAAACAAAAAGTTCTCTACCACAAAAGCATTCCAATGGTTATACTCTGGTAGAAAACAGTTTCTCATCATATGCTTCAATACTGGAAAATGGTCTGTTTCCTTGTCACCTTTTCTTCTGCATAAAATATAAACTCGTTATAGTTTAACATAGCTTTTGGCTTATGGGATAGCTTTGTATACACAGCAATAAATTGGGGCATACAGTAAAACTTTGCGGTAACTTGCCAAATTATCTCCAGTATCAGCCAGGCACAACTGTGTTTCTTGGCATCAATTTCAATAGGATTTAAACTTCATAATGCACATTTCTAAAATATCTTTTTTAGAAATAGCAGTTTCACTGGAAAACTTTAATCCACTGGGAATCTGGGGAATAATTGACCACCATGTCCAACAGTAATTTAAATTTAACCATATAATTTGTCCATGATTTCAGTGGGGCTTTGAGCTAGAGGATTTATCATTGAGGCCAACGTGGGTAGAGATTTTTTTTCTGATCTTTGACGTGCATACTTTCTTTTACAAGCTTCTGCACTGTGAGAGCATTGACACTTCTACTGTGAAAGACCCCATTGTAGATTACCTTGGGATTTTGGGTTTCTTTGATTTCTTTGAACATACTGAATTGTACAGGTTATGTTTCTCCGCTGTGCTGTTAGGTGTGTCTCTACTGTAGTCAGATGTAAATGTACTTATTTAGATTTACCTGTGTTTAAACCAAATACCCTGGGATTGATAATCTAGAGCTCTGCACAGACTACATAACCTGTTGAAGAAACCTGGCTTTATGCTTCCAGGGTTACATTGTTATCAATACTGGAAGTAGCTGGTCTAAACCCAGTTTGGGAGTGTTCCCATGAACTATTCACACCTTTCATTACACGGTAATATACTCTTAACTAGTTAAACGTTTATTGAAATCCAAGCTAACATTTGGAGCCTGATTCTTCCTCTAGTCCTCTCAGTCCTACCTTGGTGGTTCAAAGAGACCCTAAATAGGATGGACATTACATTTGTATGAACCCATGCAATATCAAAGCAGGAGTAAATGGCCAAACTTTAAGGCTTCTTAGCTTAATATTGTAAAAGTATTTCCTGCTTACAAGTACACTTGTGCAGCTTGTGAAATCATCCCTAAGCTTAAATAGGCACAAATCTTCAAGAATTTTGGTCACAGTCACTAATGAACTGCAACCCTTCCTTCCCTCTTTCCTAGTAAGCAGTTGATCTTGTCTCTGCTCATCTGAGAAGATAACATAGGACATCCTTCAATCCAGGCCCCTCCAATCACGTTACATTGTGTGAGTGTATTTTTCACCAACTGATAGGATGCATTCTGAAAGTCCCTCTCTCTTGATCAATAAACTTAATCATTCTTAATCATCCTTATGTGCTTCAAAGGTCTTTACTTAGCTCAGTTTGTATGTGGTTTCACACCTGCTCCTAAAAACGAAACTTCTTTTGCAAAACCTGGAAGTTAAACAGTTCAACAGAGCAGCTTCAGCATTTCTGTAGCTGTAATCATTGAGTAACAATGATCTAAAATACAAAACAGGGTAAGTTTCAAGGTCAAAAAGGAACTAACTGTTTTACAACCTTCTTCAACCTGTCAGCTTTTAAAATTTAGGTTGATGGTGCAGGTAGAAACCTGAAGAATTTAGACCAACTCTCATCATATTTTTTAATTATTTGTGACTATTTTGTATTCCTTAGAAATAGTCTGCAGACTGCTAGTGTTGAATATCATTGTGTTAGAACTCAGACAAAGAGGACCGGTTCTTGGAGTCCATTTTGATCTCTGCAGGAGTCAGGCCCTGCTTCTTGTTAGTTATATGTCCCCATCCTTACTTTCTATAATCTTCCAGATCTGTAGAACAGGCATACTCACCTACCCCCTTCCAATAATGTTAAGCATCATTATTAGAGAAACACTGGAATCTTGCAGAGTAAAAGGTTTATTACAAATTAAGTAAATGCAATTTACTTAATAAAGCAAGTAAAATTGAACTCAAAGTTTGAAACATTTAGTGATGGGACAAACTGTACCTGACCCATGTAGTACTTGCAATTCTGCAAGATGAAGGGGATTCTGTAAGGATTCTTTTAGTGCCTTTTTAGATAACCATCAAAACATCATAGGATTGTTCCTGAAGTATCATTTATTTCCTTTTTGAAGCAACATATGCATTCAAAATATTGCCCTGAGTGTGGGAAATACATTAATCACATTTCTATAATATATTTCAAATTTCCTTGAGCTTTGTATCAGTTCTGACCAGCTGTGCTGCTATATCCACTGAAAGCTGGACTATAATAAGGTCTCAGGAAAGAGCATGCCTTCAGTACATGCTTATGCCTGTGATATGGGGTCCTGCTTTCTGCTCCCAGCCTCCCTGATTTTCAGATCTATTGCACATAACACCTCTGTGGTTCTGCTGACGTCTTTGCCTGAACTTTGTGTTGTGTTTTTTATACACTTTGTTATAGCTGAACACAATAGAGGTTTCTGTTGATTTAGAGTTAAGTGTATAATTAACTGTTCTCTTCAACAAGATAAACGGTACCGATTAACTATTTTCTTTCTGTGTAAAAATAACTCACTATAAGGAATTCCTGATTCTTTGTGCAGTGTAATACATCAGCCTGAATACTCAGTTACACAAAACGGAGCAAGCAATCATGTCCACTTTCCCCATTTCTTTTGATGAAAAATGTGATAAGTGAATTAGAGGCTACATTTTAAAACTTGATCTGTTTAGAGTAGTATTTCACTGGGAAGGTTCTATGCTATTTGGGAATGAATGGGACAACTGTGTTGGCAACAACCCAATTTGTCACACCGGTCTTAGTAAGAATTTCTATGCTTATTATTCTGGCTCAATGCTACAAGTTCATGTTTTCTATCCAGAAATTTACAGAATGTTATGGTCTGTTGCTTTTGTCTCATCATAGAAGATTTATGAAGATGGAAGGTGCATATCTTTCTGCATAGTCACTATTTAGAATATGAAATACCTAATGCAAACAAATAATATCTTTGGAAAGTTCCATTCAAGAAATTTTATACTGTGAAACTACTGTGCCCCTGTGTCATTTGTTTTCTCTCTTTCACAAAGCAATGGTTCGTGTTTAGTGCTTATTTCCTTTGTGAACTGATGAGCAGCACATGTGGTTTTGTATTGCCTTGTGTAAATCAAATCAGCATAAAACTAATGGAATTCTTGAACACTGTTCCCTTCTCTCATTGTGACTCTTGTTTCCTGAACCTTGAATTTTTATAGTATGTGAAATGTGAAGCAGATATACAACAAACAGCAAGTTTCAGTATCACCTGATACAGAGGCTACGGAGTGACTGATACATAGCTTACACTCCTTGATCTAAAAGTCTCAATAACTTGCCATGCACTGCTTCTTTTCATATGCCTGTCTCTTTGTCACACCATTCATATTCATATTAAGGAATTTCCCATGAAAATAAGCATTATTTATCTTCTCTCCCATTTTTCTGCAACAGGATTGAATGAGATTTTTCTCTAAATAATATATGATGCTTAACCCCCCCCTATATCTCTTTTTATATTGTCATTTATTTCAAAAGAGATAAGGTCTTTTATTGAATCCACCACAGACTTGGGGCTTATGAAATGTAACAATGCCTTTGAGTTCACCAAGGGTCAAATACACTCCTGTGCACTGGGTTAGCAAAAATTTTGTCACTGTATAAGTGCCTCATAAATCCTGAAAATAGGAATTTTCTCTTTATGGGATAAATTTTGCCTCACTCAAAGTACACCTTGTAGTGAATGTAGATGTTTGGAATAGTATGTGAACTTTGTTTATCGTTAAGAAGTTAAGAACAGTTCAGGTATAGAAATTGCAATGCAGTCTTTATTATTCAGTGATCATAATGCTGATTTATTAATGAAGTTCAAAAGATATAGATGTGACTAACTAGACTGGACACTAGGTGCTCCTGAGTGCCTAGTGCAGATTTGCCATTTTTTTTTTGCATAACCAGAGTGAGTCACTTAACTTTTGTAAGTATGAAAAATCTACAATAGTATGCATAAGAATATTTCCTTTGTGCTTAGTATGGGAGCAGATATTAACTACTTAATGTGTCTGCAGCTTTATAAGGTATAAGTAATATACAAAAGCAGCTCTTATAGAGGTCTTTCCAAAAGACATAGAAAGCCATGTCTACTTTGGATGAATTTTATTTTCTCCATGTCAGTTTTTTTTATCTTAAAGGGCTGTTCAACCTGTGTTTATGGATGGCAACTGATCACAATCTGCAAAATTTGTATATCACTGACAATGCAAACACAATTCTGATCCTATGTTTCTAGAGAAACTGCTTGTGGAAGCAAGATTTAAAATTTGTTTTCCATTAGTATTTAAACTTAAGATTAAAGTTGGCACTAATGAAATTCAGATGCACTATTTTACTTAGAAGCCAAATATGGGAGGATCACCAAGCTGGCTGGAAAAACAAAAAGAAAATCAGGCAAGTATTTACAGGAAATAGGTATTACTTACCCAGGTCTAATAGACAATTTAGAAGCAAAAAGTACTGTCATGGATTTTATTACTCTCCCATATCTTCTGTGTATTTTGTTGTCAATAGTTTGTTTGGTTTTTGAGGCTGGATTTATTTACATTAAAGCTGATCTGTGATCATAGAGCCACAGAATCATTAAGGTTAGAAAGGACCTCTTCAGCAATCTTGCCCAAAGCCCCTACTCAAGCAGAGTCACCTAGAGTAGGTTGCCCAGGACCACACCCGGTCAGGTTTTCAGTATCTCCAAGGGCAGAGACTTCACAGCTGCTCTGGACCACATATCCCAGTGTTTGATCACCCTCATGGAAAAAAAAGTGTTTTCTTGTATTAAGATGGAATTTCCTGTGTTTGAGTTTGTGCCCATTGCCTCTTGTCCTATGAGTGGGCGCTACTGAGAAGCAGTCTGGCTTAATCTTCTTCATTCCATGTACTGGTGCTTGGGGTTATTCCTCTCCAGATGCAGGACTTGGTACTTCCCTATGTTGAACTTCATGAGATTAATGTTGGCCTGTTTCTCCAGCCTGTCCAGATCCCGCTGAACAGCAATATAACCATCTTGTGTATCACTCACTCTTCTACTTTTCATATAATCTGGAGACATACTGCAGGTGTACTCTGTCCCATTGTCTCAGTCATTAAAGAAGAAGTTAAATGGTAAGGACATAGTATCAACCCCTGAGAGACAGCACTAGTGATTGTCTTCCATCTGGTCTTTCTGTGGCTGATCACACTCTTCAGGGCTCAGCCGTTTAGCCAGTTTTCAATGTACCTCACTGTCACTTATCTAACCTGTACTCAGTTCTTCTGTACATTAATTTCTCTATGGGTATGTTATGTGCGAGAGTGTCAAAAGCCTTACTAAAGTCGAGGTAAACACCTTCCATTGCACTCCTAACATCCACCCACATAGTCAAGATATCAGGTTGGTCAGGCATGATTTCCTCTTTGTAAGTCCATGCCGACTGCTCCCGATAACATCTATGTTCTTCACATGTCTGAAAATGGTGGATTATTTGCTCCATCACCTTCACAGGGATGGACGTGAGGCTGAACAGCTTGCAGTTCCTTGGCTCCTCCTTGTCCTTGTTGAAGAGATGACATTTGATTTCTTCCATCCCTCAGGAACCACTTCCAATTGCCATAAGCTTTCAAAGATAATCAAGCAACGACATCAGCCAGCTCCCTCAGCTGTTATGGATGCATACCATCAGGTCCCAGAGACCTGTGCATGCCCAGTTTGATTAAGTGTTTCCTAATCATGCCCTCCTCAACTGAGGGTAAGTCTTTCTTGCTCCAGAAATAAGTTCATTAAAGTCAAGATAGACCAGCATACAACCATCAGTATTAAGCCCATTGATTTAACCTAATGGGGCATTCTGATTTTTTTTTTTTTTTCCATCAGAGCAGTCATGGAAGGTGCTGAGCATCCAAAATTCCTCTGGCAGTTTCTTGGCATCTGAATTCTCAATAAAATTTTGTAGGATCAACCTCTCCAGAATTGCTCATGAATTTCATATATAAACTTGATGAATGAATCTTGTAGATATTACACATGTTTTGATTGTTATTTTAGGCCACTTTATAGTTGATCTGATTTTCAAGGTCAGTGTTCCTGTCTCTTTTTTAAGATAAATAAATCTGTATCCTTTGACTAGAACATCACATCTTAAAAATATGTGTGACAGAGCTACAGTTTACATCACATCTGTTTCAACAGTTGGTTCTCATAGCCAATAGAAACGAAGTATAGTGTTGTTCCCTGCCTGGATTTATGACTATGCCTTCATCGTTTTTGTAATTCTTTATTGCAGCAATGTCATGGGAAAGTTTTTATCTGATTTGGGTAGGTGATAACACAGTGGTCACACCAGTGTGAAAAAATGGTAACGTTAACGTACAGTTAGCAGGGTTCTCAAACTGTTGTTTTCCCTCCATACCATGTTTGTGCTCTTTACCAAGAGCCTTTGCACTGAAAGATATTCTTATGCTATTCTAAAATTTCCATGCTAAGCCTTTGACAGAAAGAATTGCATATGTCTCAATATATTTATATTGCAGTTTTTGTTTGTGATCTTTTGTGTATTGTTTTGTTAATCTTCTCTCACTTTTCAGTCAGGCCATTATGACTTTCTGGAGTTTTCCCATTGTACGGTCCCCATGGACCAAAAAGTTAGTCTAAAATCTTGGTCAATACACAGAATTTCTGGCAGGAAATGCAACATTTTAGAAATTCCCCAAATGACAATAAGTCTGAAAATTTTCACATTTTGTTGTGATTCATTGTTTAAACATAGTATTGTACGTAGCATAATATTATTTAAAATAGTGGTAGCACAAAAGGAATAAAAATTACAAACATCAGACTACATGCTTTCTTTAGAAAAAAACAAACCATGAGAAACTAGTGTTTCATTTGAATATTTTTTTCTGTTGAAAGTATATTAGAATTGACACATTATTTAAATTTTAGTAATTTTTCCCTGAGAAACTGATTTTTTAAAATTTTTTTTTTTTTTTTTTGTTAATCACCGTTATTTTATCAGTAGCAGCATTTGCACAGGTTTTTACATGATTTTTTTTTTTTTGTGTTCTTATTGGTGAGCAATAAATGTTAGGAAAAATTCTCTATATTTGCAAGGAGTTTCATTCTAACTCTGTAGTCTGTTCTTCCCCACTTCTCTCAGCCATTTAAAAAAAATGCTAGATAAGTTAACAGGAGGTCATTTCCATGGGAGATTCTGCTGGGAAGAGTTGGCAATCTAAACAAAAAAGAGAAAACGGCAAAGAAATGCTAACATCACCATTTTACTAACAGAGTTATGATAAACACACTGAAGTCACCGATTAACCCTGTGACAGAGCCAGAAACTGAACCCTGTGACCCAGTCCCTGGCTTTAATGAAATAATACCATCTTTTAATAAGGAGCTGTGCCATAGATGGAAGTGAGTGAGAGTAAGTAAAAACTGAAAAACTTGCTGTTATTTCTTTATGATGGTTTACATTGTACACCTCTAGCATCAATATAACTATAATAAATAAAGTTGTTTTCTCATCATTAACTCTTTACTATTTAAGATAATTTTATCTCATTATTTAAGACAGTTTTTAACCCCTCGCAAATATTTCTGGTCCTGGTCTGACAAAAGTAGTTAATAAAATGTTGGTCCTTACTTCAAATTGTAAGTAGGTTTACTTCTCTACTTCTGAAAGCTACCATTGTTGTGAAGCAATGAAAACCATCAATTATTTGTAAGCTGCAGGAGGTCAAATAATCTATTGCATTATACACCACTGACACAAATTTATATTCACATACACTGCAAAAGAATTCATGTTTTGTCTGGAGTAAAATGAAGTCCCAGAGGTAATTTCTGTACTGTGTCTCCTGCAGGAAATTTGATTGTTTAAAAGATATGAAAAATATAGTGTTACATATTTTAAACAAAAGCATTCAATTGTTTCATATTTTTCATCTGACTCCTACCATTGCCAATTTATAGAAGTTAAAAATCCTGGAAAAAAGTTTAGGTCATTTCATAGGAACTAGTTTGACTAGCTCTAATATATTGTTTTGATCACATTATAAGATGATTTATTGAATATGCATTTAATTTGAATTATTTGTTGGCCTGCACTGAAAATAATAGCGTTTATACCAAAGTTCATAAAAAGACATTTGGGAATAGCATTAGAAGATACCAGAATTTTTTTATGTTAATTTATCATTGACAATAAAAGTTGTCCAAGAAATAACTAATTATTTGTCTTGAGAAGAGTCTTTTCCACCCTTATTTAGAAGTAACTGAATGCTATAGGTGTGATGACCAAATAGGCAAAAGTCTACAAATCAGGAGGCATCCCTTCAGTTGTGGTCCTGGGGTGATACCGCCCTCCTCCTCATGTGACCCTGCTGTGGTGGGGCTGGAGGCTTGAAATTGATCTGACATGATAATAGTTATATGGTCCCTTGCATGCTGTTTCCTATAGAAACTGCCGTGTGCATGCTTAACCTAATGAGTTTTCTCATGTGTTATGATGAATTTACAATACAGCTAAACATCATCTTCATCTGTATAGAAAAGGGGAACTTTTGACATGGAATTCAAGTTTCCACTCATTTTCTTTAATCAGAACCAAGCATTATGATTTTTATTTTTTTTTTTTTTTCTGAAAGGAACAGAGCACTGTTTCCCAACTTGACTGCTCTCTGAAGAAAATTAGAAGTAATCCTTTTTGACATGTCTTTTCCTCTGCTTATCCTAGAGTCCATAGGACACTTTCAAGGAGGTGGATCAATATCCACTCTCTTACCTTTATGCCCTTTTTCTTTCCAGTTATCCTTCCCTTCTGAGATCTCTGACAATGTTTCTTTGGAGGTTTGTGTGATTACCAGCAGGTGCACAATTTTCCTTTTGCTTTAGCTTCTCTGTCAGTAAAAGAAACATAAAAACATCTTTCTTGTTCCACAGCATCTGTGAGCCAAAGCTCATGCTTATAAAGCACATTAAGCTTGATACATGCTAATGTCAGATAAAGGTAGGTAAGTGATATTTCTTTGGATTAATTGATAATAGGAATAATTGAAAGTGAAGATAAAATGTAACCCTTTGGACTTATGCAGATTTGAGAGGCTGTGTTATTTTCATCCACTGACTCTGCTGAGGTGAATTTTATCCCTGAGGAAAAAAAAGTCCAGCAGTAACACTGAATAGAAATCCTGTAATATTCAAGAAAAAAAAAAAAAAAAATTCCTACACACTCTTTAGATCCTTCGCCCCTTTCTCTTTAAGTCTGAATCCACTTTTCCTTTACATGAGACTGTCATTAAAGTATGAAAATCTCAAGACACTTATGGTCTTGCAGTCACCATTTAAGGGATGTTGGGAGTCAGAGCAAAGCGCTATATTTCTTGTCTAGTGATGAGCCAAAGTTATCATTCACTGCATGGGTTTCAGACCAGGCAAGGAGCTTATTTTAACTCTGCCCTTGCAAAGATTCCAAACACTATTTTTTTACTGCATTTAAATCCTTACTGTTATCCGGGTAGCCCACTGAGACCCAGAGCAGCTTTTTTTTGTCGGGCTTTGAGGAGAGCTGGGAAGCGTAGATGGATGATGCAGACACAAGCAGGTATTTCCCTGAAAAATATCAATCCAACAACTAACTATTCAACCTCTCTCGTTAAAATAATAAATTAAAGATAACCATCAGGCATTTTTCATCAAACCCCTCACTGAAACAATTGTATGTTTCATAGTTTCCGAAAGCTTCCACAAAAGTCAGTAGATTTACGATTTAAAGAAAAACACCCTATCACATTCAACAGCTTGCAAAAATAAACTTCCTCCCAAATTTGATGTTCCCTGATCATGGTGTAAGTTTGTTTAAAGGGCAACTGCTGCATAAGACCTTTGTAAGTGTTTTTTCTGAAAGTTGCTTGTTGTCTCAGTGAAGTGTTCACACTGAGTATCTACTTCTGTTTGCTTTGGTAATGCACTTGGGCTATGCTTGCTCACAACAATAAATGCAGATCATTGCAAATATGTTGTGTAAAAGCTGACCTTTAGCAAAGAGGAACTAATCCTTGAAGACTTAGAAATTTCTGTAGAAAATAATCATCACTTCTCTAGTACTCACCTGGCCTTTTGGGGTTGGACTATGCTTTTAGGTCCTAGCCCTAACCTCACAGTGTTACAGTTCTTCCCACGTGCCCCTCCTGCTCTTGGGAAAGGTTACTGTGAGCAGTTCTGGAAAAGGGACAGATCTTTTCCTCTTCAGGTACCCAATCCAGTCTCCCAGGTGGGAGTATCTCCATGATTTTTTTACTTGATGACTGAAAGTGATGTGAGGAAAATTCAGCACTAGACCCAACCCTGTATCTGTTTAAAGCTAGTGTGTAAAGGTAATAGGGTCTTTACTGTCTTCTTGTTCTTCCTTATTAAAATGAGATGTGCCTAATGCATGCATTTGTCAGTTATGGCCTCAGTGTTTCCCTGCCCTTTAGGGAGCTAAGTCTACTTCAATCAAAAGATGTCAGAAATGTTTGAACTTGCTCATATGGACTGGGTAAAAATAACAGTGTAAACAAAAATGCTTTCAGTTGCTCAGCAAATCATAGCCCATAGAAGTCTGTATACTACTTGGGAATATAACCACAGTAAAATCAGGAAGCTAGGAGACCTCTCAGAAAACATAACTGGACTTTATTTCACTTATTCTCAGAGGTACATTTAAAAATTTAGTTATGTAATAAATGTGGTCAGGAATTATTTGTTGAAATGCTTTATATGTGTGTTATAAAGCGGCACTTCATCAGAACCACAACATTATTTTCTGAAATATTCCAGCTTCAGTAAAACTTTCAACAACTCAGATACTTTGGGTCCAAGGCAGAATTTGGTAGGACTAGAACAGGGGCTGGTAGCTGGAGATGCCTGCCCTAGAAAAGTTGCTAGTCCAGAGGCTACAGTGTTTGTATGAAATGTGATAACTTGTACTCAGATTTCTGGCCTGATCAAGCATGAGTGTCCTAACTACCAGTGTGTTAGCTGGTCTGTTACAGGCATTCATTTCTCTCTTCCTTTCACTGATGTAAACAGAAACAAGTGAACATACATGGCCCGTATTTATAATTTAACTGGAAATTAAAAGACAATGTATAACAGTGGGAAGATTAATGTAAAGGAACAGATTTCCAATATGAACAGCAAAAATACTAATCTGATAAGGTACACACCTAGTTTAGTTAACATGGGACTTCATAAATTTCTGTTTGTGAAAGGGATTATTTATCCTTTTGCCTGTAATTGCAGAGAGGGAATGAGATATACCAGCAAGCCCATTCCAATCTCATATTTTTAAAAAGCCTCCTGTCTTCATCTTGCTGACATATAGGGACAGCATTTGAGCTTAAGGTGAGATGGAACACTAAAACTGTTCCCTTCATAAGTCTATTTTATAAAGAGTTGTAAACTCAGACTTTATATAAGCATTGAATTAGTTGCCCAAATGCCAGCTAAATCGTAACAGCTAACTTTTGTGCTGTTTCATGCAGTTGCATTCATAGTTATACTTGCATTTCTCAAATTACCAAAGCCCAGGTACAGGGAAGATGTGAGAAACAGCTGATGTGAGAGACAGGAGTTATCAACATAACAATCCTAAAATGGTTAGAATGCTCTTCATTAGGATATTCTTTAGCTTCTCTTTCCTGTCTGTTTATTTCTGGTCTGAAACACCTGCAAAATTTTAAAAAGGAATGCATCAAAACCTTGAAAGTCACAATTACAAGTGCAGTAAGGGACATAATATTATCTTTCTGTTCCTTTAAAATGACAGACAATTAAAAACTTATTATTCATGATATGTGCAATTTTATAAATTAATAAAAACAACTCAGTGTCATTAAAAACATAAAAATAATCTTTGAAAAAGTTATGGCATAGGTGTCCCAGCAAATGTAGTTGTCATCACTAGGCCAAAACTGACCCTAAAAATAAATTTCAGGTCTATCAATTTTAGGCTTCTAAGAGAACATCAAGTCATTTGAATTTTAAAAGAAAATGTCAGACTGTTTGTTCTGTATTATCAAAAAGCAAAAATGTCCTGAGAAAAGAAGAGTGTGAGAACTAGATAGCCTATTCTGATAGTGATGTTTTCAGACTAATGCAGGAAAACATGAAGATTTACAATTAACTAATCTAAAATAGTTACAGGTACATCTTATCTGCTAAGTGGTTTGTCATTCTCATTCTGTAAAACTAAACAGTTTTAGCACCTGAAATGCTAACAGAATGAAATGTTATCTGATAAGATGTACTGACAAACATTTATAGAAATGGATACTGGATAAGACAAATTGAGATCTTTAACAAAATAAAGTAACTATTAATGAAGTCTCATTTTTCCTGTCACCTTTGAACACATGGTGATATTGTTCTGACAGGACACAGAAGACCCCATTACGTGTTACATGATTTATGGGAGGTCAATTTCAGTATTGTGTCCTAGCTGTATCATTTTTAGCTGACAGAATAAAAATGTAAGATTTTACCAAATTTTAATTTAACTTAGCTATGTCCATAAAATATATGGTGCTATGAACATGGACATGTTATTCATTCCTCCCTCCTTCACAATGCTCTCAGCCAGCCCAATTCCTGCACTAAAGCCCAATTGTTGCTAAGCCTTGGAAGTTTGAATTTGATGGTGTTTTTCCTAAGTTTTCTAATTTCTCTTCTGCAATTCTAAAATACTGAGGCTATGAACTGGCTTCACTGTTCCTAACTTTGGTTATCTGAAAGTTAGGCCTCAGTCTAAGCTGGTTGTCCATGCTTCCAACTTTATCAAGAGACCAGAGAGAAAAAAGCTCCAAACTATCAGAGGGCAATTTGCCCATATTATTTTAGAGATGTATTTTAGGGTTGTGATTAATTTCTTCGTCTCTATCTATTAGTCACACTAGAAGCCTAGATTAGTTGTAGGGCTCCACATGGGAGAGGTGCACTCCTCACAAAGATGTACTACTGCTAGTTGAAGTCAAAGAGAGACGTTCTTGTGCAGAGCTAGCATAGCAACTGCAGTCTTTATGGTTACCTGACAAGTCCAGCTCTGGAAAATATATGAGATTGTGTCACCCTGAATATTGGGGTTTTTTATTCATCATCATTTTTAATAACCACAGTTTAGGTTTTGGTTGCTCAGGCTATCTTCTTGTGTCCTCTAGGAGAAACATAATCACCCTGTACAGAATTACAGCACTCTCAGAAGGCTGTTTCTCTACTATTCCTAGTATCAAAAGGGTTATTTGCTTTAACGAAAGCAGAGTCTGACCGTCATGACTGTTGTTTCATGTGTCCAGTTACTTGACCAGCTTGAATTCCTCCTGCCTGTTAGGTCTCTGTGAAATCCAAGGTTTAAACTGGCAATTCCAAGAATGCTCAAGGACAGGTGAAAGTATGCTTTCACTAATCACCTTGTTTCCTTAGGATTCTTTAACCTTCCTCAGTTACTTCTTGGTTTTAATTGAATTAATGCCTATTTCAATAACACTTGAAATAGATATTTAATTTTTGATTTTTTTGTTTTTTGAAGGGGATGGGGGTAGGGAAAAGGAAAGGCATTCCTAAATAAAAAAGTTGGTTTACCAGCCACATAACTGATGGTGGTGGCACTCATCACTGAGAAGAAAAAAGACACTAAAACCATGCATTAGTATGTGGTAGTATTAATTCCATTGCAGAGTTTACTGGTTAGGGACTGCAGCTGTTTATTTTTACTTTACTTTTTTTTGTTGACTGTTGCAGAATCCTCCCTGTTGAGATGAGGAAAGGGGTGTGTTTGAGAGAAATGACCATCAACAGAAGATCATTGAGACATCACATCTGTGATTCAACTGACCTATGCTCAATTTTCACCTCTGACAAGTTTTCTTCACTCAGTATGAGCAATTTGCTTTTCCTATCTGCACTTAGAAAATGAACCTACTCCTGAACAGAGGTGATGGAAGACTACATCAATCTTTGTGGGGTGCTCAGGCATTGTCACACTAAGCACCTGGATAAATGGCTGACAGCCAGGGCTAGGCAACTTAGTAATTGCTTTCTTTCAGCTCAGGATTTTGACTTGCTTTGTGACTGTTGTAGGGTAAGACAATAAGACACACGTTTTAACTGTTAAGTATTTGACTGTAAAATATAGGTTTGTCTATGACAGAGCCATGATAGAACTGAAAAAGAGAAGCTTCAATTCTTTGCTCTATTACTTTTCTTCACACAATAAAATTGATTACATGAAGATTTGAACAACATCCCAAGTAAAATTCATGGTGGGACATAGTAGCACATGCATTTCCTTGTAAAATATCCTAGACAGCTTTTAGTTGCCTGCTTACAAGGATGTGCGTTGAACTTGAGCTAATTCTAATATCACTTTCCTCTCAAGGAAATCTATTGTGCACATTATCTTGACTGCCTACTGTATTTTTGTATTTTTGTCATATGATAGCATCTGTTTTGTTCAGTTAAATATTTTGTAGGCATTCCTGATCCCCAGAAGAAAAATCCCTGGACTTCAGAGCAATACATAATCACGCTTCTGACAGGTCATTGCACTTTTAAAAAAACTATGGTAACAGAACTAAAGAAACCAAAAATACCTGGAGTGTCAATTCTTGGGGTGAATTCTCACAGAAATATTGCTACAGCATAGGAAAACTAAAACTCCGTTTTGTGCTAAACATTAACAGCAGCAACACAGTTACTGTTACTCAGAAATGTTGACAATGTGAATCTAGAGGTAAGTGATTTATATGTTTCAACCGTTTGGGCTTTTGACCTTTTCAATATTTGTTTGCCATTTCATTCTCCCACCTATAATCTGGAGATTTATGGCAGAGTAAACATATAAATCCTAACAACCATATTTTCATTTGGAAGCTGGACTGACTGTCAACAAACATCAAAGGAACTTCTTGGTCTTCAGGGGACACCTGTTAAAAGAGAGGCTTCATGCGTCACAGAGAGTTGCTAATGTCAAACATTTTTATTGTATTGCTTGATGGCAATTATCACTTGGGAACCTTGCAGGGCTCCCCAGATATTGGATAGCTGAAGACAAAACCTCTTCATGTTTTTTTTGTGCATGTGTCTTTTCCTTGTGTTCATTTCAGTAAGATCTTAATCTTTTATATTAATTAGAAGTGGTTTGTAGATCTAGGTCTACAGCTACTCCAAAGACAAAGAGTCTTTACAAAGTTGACCAAAGTTGGCAAATGTCAGTGAATATGCTTCATACGCTATGGACCCAGTCCAAAGCCCATTAAAGTCAACTGAAATCTTTCCACTGACTTCTGTGTATTTTGCATCATGTCCTTGCGGTGAAATACTGCCACTGTGAGTCACATGAATATAATTTGCCCCACAATTAATTGAAATTAACTGAATTCCTGAAACTATTTGTGATATCAAAATGGTAATCAATATGAGTGAGGAATCTACAGTGAATGTTATTATTACCTCTACATAGTTCATATTTTACATTTATCCTTTGACTTATATAACTTTTTTGAGCATAAAATAACACTTCTGTGTTATTTTATGATCAGGAAGTAACAGTTATGTTTTGGGAGTATCCTGCCTACTTGTGTTTGTGCAGTGTGCATTTTTGTAATATTTATGCATCACTGGAATTTGTGATACTTCCTGAAGATGAAAAGGTATATCTCTTTAAATTTTAAGCAGTTTTAGTGCAAAGGATATTCAATGATATGGTTAAAATGTAAAAAATTTAAGGCATTGGAATTACAAACATAACATTTAAGCAAGTGCTCTGAGCTTCAAAAATACTCAGTTCTTTGGATACTAGAAAAATAATTTAAATTTTTGTATCTCAATTAACCTTTTAGAAATGGTCTTTTTTCATGAAGCTTAAGTATCTCAACAAGAAATAGTTTTTTTGACAGGACATGGATTTTATATTCCATTTATGTGCAGGATTTTTAGGTGTCAAACCCTGCTTTTACAGAAATGAAACCTGATTCTCTTTGGTGCTAACAATACAAGCACTCATCAACACCTAAACATCTTTCTCAAAACTTTTATTCTCTAATTGTGGTGTTTATAAAAAAAACAGCTGAATGCAACACCACCTGTGAAGAAAGTCAGTGGGGAATGACACTCACACTCCTAACGTTATCCCAAGTGAAGTGTGCCTTATGTTTTCACAGACTACTTCAGAATAGCCTACAAGACAAACCTGATTATCTTGCTTCTCAAGTGCTCCAAGTCATTGTCATCCTTGACTTCTGTAGCCCTCTTACCTTGTACTCTCACTCTGCAGTCAAGGTGACTCCAGCATGCAGCAACATTCTCAAGCTTGCTTGGGTCTGGGTGCTTCACACAAGATGAGTATGATTTGCACTCCAGTGTAGGTGGCACATGTCTCTGGGAGTACTTGACAACTTTGCACTCTACTCATGGTCACATTCGCTAGTATCTATGCTGCACTGAAGCTTTCTGGACTCTGTATAGACCTGCCTGGCAGGTCCTGACATCCAGTGAGTGAAAGTACAGCATGCAGCATCCAAAAATAATATTATATGATATCCATTTCTGGTTATAAACAGTTTGCCGCAAAACAGAAAAGTACCCACTGTTCTCAGAACCTTTTTTCCCATCAAACTCATGCTTCTTTAATCTTCCTAAGATTTTTCTCAGTTTATTTTTCAGGATTTTACTTGATTTATGGTTTTATTAATTTTCCAAGAACTTTTGCTAGTAGCATAATTGTCTGTGTTATTCCAACAGGAAATGAAATCAAGACTGGTGCATGATGCCAATTGTCAAAATTTCATTAACAGCAGAGAAGTGTTTCTTGGAGAAAAGTTGAGTTTTACCACCTGTGTTGTCTGTCCTGAAGATAGTTTTCTGTAAGGAATTGGGCAAATCTCTTCACAGCACTCCCCCACTTCATAAGATGAGGATAATAATGCTTTATCCGGCCTAGAAAAACACAGTTGAAAGTATAGCTAGAAAGCCTGAAGATAGGAATGAAAACTGTTCTATCTGAGCCAAATCTTGGAGTCTTGTTGACGTTTTTACATAGTACTTTTGATGTCCCGTTCATGGTTCTCAAGGGTTTAAAAAATAAATAAATAAAAGAATAAAACCAAACTGAATTTGACAGAATCCTTTGTTCACTTTTCACTTCGACAACATCTAAATTATCAGCCAGAGCTTGCTTACATGCATGCTGAGCAAAAACCCTTAGGCCATTATTGCTGGAGTCCCTACAGGGTTAAACCTTTATTTGTAGTCTGTGAGAGTGTCCTCTATGACGTCCACTGGATTGGATGGGTTGAATTGAGTTGTACAAGAAGAAGAAAGGCAACCTAAACCCAAACTCAAATACCATATTACTCAAGGGAAATTTGCTTCAAAATATTTTCAGTGTTTTCAGAGTCACCCTTGTTACAGAACAGCAGTGGCTTCTTCCAGATGGGTAGTACAAAATGTCTCTTTGTACCAAGATATTTCTAGCAAAAAATCATATGTCTTTACTAAAACATGCTAGTTCTACTGTGGTTTGTTTGATTGTTTGTTTGTTAAATATTAGCTTACAGTTATCTTTTTTTAGAATTAATACCAGTCTTCTGATACAGGTAAAAGAACAGATTTATGTTCTGTCTCCTGAAGTTTGTGCCTTGAGTCATTCAAAAATTCAGGGAAAATGCAAGGATGGTTACCATCCAATACATCTCTGGCATAGTTTGAAGCTTTAAGAGTGGTAAGAGATGAACAGGGGCCTCACAATGACAGGATAGGTTTGTTAAAAAACTCCTCAACAGCAGTATATTTGCTTTATTAAGATAAACTAAAGCAGATATTAATTGGAACCATCTGTATCCTTGACAAAATAAATAAAGAAAAAATGTTTAAAGAGAGATAGAATCAAATGAGAAGATTGGGTCTAAGACATGTATAATATGAAGCTGACAAGCCTCAGCAGATGCACTGGAAACTAAAATATAATCCAAACCAGCTTTAACTGAGGTTCTGGAATTGGAGACTATAAAGCATGTCTTGTAGTCTAACATACAAACTGATAGCCATTTGAGGGTTTGGCAGTAATGAGTTTAAGGCAGATGGTGAGGGTGTGACAACTCTCAATCTAGGAGAAGTAATATTTAAGAAAATTACAATACATTAATATTATTTTTTTAAAAAATATTAAAGTGATACATTTTCTTCCTGACACCACTAGCAACTAGAAAAATATGTACGCAAGTGCTGGTCTTTCCTTCCACCACTGATCAGAGAGCTTTTCTTGTCTCTACTGCATTGACTCACAAAGTGTCTTTTTATAACAGGTTATTTTGATTGCACTTTCTTCTGTAAAATATGTGTGTATTTGATTCTTAATTTATTATACTCCTGTTGCTATTCTTAGTGGGCCTGTAATGTTTACAGGGTGAAAAGAAGAGGGAACTTGTTTTTAAGACTATAGTCTTTGTGACATTTGACACAGAATTAGGGAAGACTGATTTGGGTGTGAAAATTGTGCATCGCAGGCCTGAGATAACATGATGCTATTATATTCACAGGGAGGAAGCAGTGAGAAAATCCTTGGAGCTCTATATAAGCAAAATCAGGATTTTGATGGCAGTATATGGAAATTCACCTTTGGTCTCCAGAAGAAATTTCTTTCTCCTGTAAGCTTTGGAAAAAAGCCATGCAGGTAGTAATATTTTTTTCCATACCAATGGATCCCAAAACACCTTATAAAATCATACATATATAGCAAAACAAATACACCTCCGTATGGGTTGCAGCATAAACCACACAGATAACCAGTGTGGAGCAAACTTGTAGATACAAGAATTTTTTTCTCTGTATTATTTTTTGGTTGTTTGTGGGTTTGGTTTTGTTTTTTGTTATTGTTGTTGTTGTTTTTTCCTTATTAAAACAACACTCATTATCAATATACCACAGACACAATCAGAATTGTTAAGGCTTACTAATTAGTTACATTAAAAAGAGCTAAGTTAAACAGGTAACACCAGATTTACTGGTCTGGGTTGTACACACTGGTGTAAGTGGTGGAGTGTAACAGATAAATGAATTGAGCCCTTTTATACAGAAATGGGTTTTTTAGTGAGTTTCACTGTTATGAAATTGAATAACACATTTGTGAATTATGAATCATGGAATTAAAAGCTGTGCATCTATGCAGCTAGTAGTTTAAGGGCTACCTCTACCATTAAGTTAGAAAGAATCTCCTTGAAAAAACACATTTAAGTCTGACTAATGTTTCATAGGAGTGTGCCATACGTTTGTTTATATGGAACAGAACCTATTAAGCACCTCATGATGTGGAGGCAATTCCAAATTACGTGGACAGAATTTTCTTGATTTACTGGTGATGTTATTTTTCAATGTTACAACTAGTGGCCACCAGGATGCTTTAGATCCAAAACAATGTTAAAGTAGTCCCACCCTGGTAATTTTCTAGCCTGGTTTTGGATGCAGTCACTTAGAATTCCACGTCTAGTAAAAAAAGCAATAACAACTTGCCTGTTCCTGTTTCATAGTTCAAGAGTTTTGTCTTTCTGGAAAACGTACTCTTGTAACTCAATGCTATATTAAAGGAAAAATGGCCAACATAATCATCTTTTTAGTCTGAATCATATCTTCTTTTAAGAATCCACTAAAAAACAGTAAATGTTAATTCATTTTGGTCTCCATGACGCACGCAAGATAGGGCAGAGCTGACCAGCTGCAGTTAACCTACTGCTAAGCTCAGCCAATAGATTGCTCCATATTCCAGGCAGATGTTTCTCTTTTAGGCTAATGGAACTCTTGCAGACCATATCCCTTCCCAAGAGAAAACACCAGCACAGTTGGAAGCTGGAAGAACTCATCTCAATAACAGAAGCAAGGTGCCAGCATAATCAGCAGCAGTTTGTTAATAAAAATCCATGAACAGAACAGAAGAGAAATTGCATTTTGTTTAAAAAAAATCCCAACAAACCAACAGCAAACTCCACATTTTTTCTTCTCTACACAACCCTCTTATATGTAACATTTCTTTTTCCTATAGCAATTGACTTCTGGGTGAGAGAAGAGGAAATGAATCTTTTGCTGTTGGCTGTACTGTTGCCACATCAGTCATAAAATGCGAGAGAGGACTCAATTTTTGTAAATACTCATTGTTAAAATTCACACATCACAAATTATAGTTGATATCCTGTAGCTATGTCCTAGTCTAAAATAAGGAAAATTTTAGTATACTTCAAGAGCATAGACTGGATTTGATTTGAATCTTGAACAAGAAGTAGCTCTACTAATGTCAGTCAGTTCATATTTGTTTGTGTCATTGTAAGAAAAGAGTAATGCTCATTATATTTGCTCTAGAGTATGAAAGACAATGAACAGACCTAGTCTTCCATATACTTTTAATGAGAATTGTTTCCAATTCCTGGAAGCATTCTCTTTTCTCTTGGGACTTGTACATCTGTTTTTGTCCAGTCAATGGTACTGACAGTTACATATGAAATGGTAATTAATGCCAGGGGTTTATATCTTATGTAAATGTGACCTTGAACCCTGGAAAGCCAAGTTTCATAGAAAGGACACAAAAAACAGGGGAAAATGGGGAACAGTTTGTCTTACTTTGTTGCTGTTTTCCAGAAACAGTGGCAAAGGATTGAATGTGTTCTCTTGCTATGGCTGTTGGAGAAAATGCTATAGAATTCTTCAGCTTTAGACCAAAATATCTCTACCTCTAACTCTTTCTTTTTTTACAGTATCTAACATCACCGGGTCCGAACTCTACCTGACTCCTATGATGCATACTTTTCTCCCTGGGGAGATGATGAGGGGGGAGACGCTAAGAATTGCCTCTAATAGCAAGAAGACAAGAATGAGGACAAATAAGATGTTTAAATTAGAATAATGCTTTTCAAAGAATTTAGGGAAGGTAGAGCACCCAAGAAAACCTCATCATAAAATGGGAACTGCTGCTCCTTCCAGCTGCCTGGAGTGGAAGTTTTGGACAACTTCCTGCTCATTTTCTCTTGCCATTCATATTGGGTTATAGGGCAGGTAGTGCCTTTTAGCACTCAGATGTGTGGGTTCAGCTATACAATGAACACTTTGCTGTGGCTACCAGCATAATTAGTAAGCTATTTTGCCCTGGTGAAGCCTCTTTTATTAATGTCGAGGGAAAGAGTAGGGAAATAAGTAGTTTCCATTACAGTCCAATTGAAAGGGAATGGCAAACAGCAGTGTATCTCACTTTTCATTGGCTGCTTAGAAGCGTTGGCTTTTAATAACATCTTCTTAAGATTATTTATACAGTCTATTTGCCATTATTCATATAAGTTCATGCCCGTTGTGTGTTGTAGGTAACATTGTTGTGTTTCCTTTGACTTAACATTTAGTGTGCTGTAAACTTGCCAATAGTCAGAGTAGTTCTGGTCTACCTCTGTCTGATACCTTCCATAAGCTGTTTATTAAGCAACGGTTCATTATTACAGAATGTAATTCAGCTTTCACACTGGAGGTCTTTGTAGCTACACCTGTAGGTTCTCTTTGCCTGTGCTGCTTCTGGTTAAATTCTTATCTGGCATTTAAATGCTGAGAAACCTTTCTAGAGTGAAAAGGGGAGAACTCAAGCAAAGCTCAGCATCCTTTCTGATGATTCTGGAGGACTGTGCAACTGGTCAAATCTGAAATTCCTGAAAGCCCAATCTTGTTCAGTTCTGGGATTTAGACTTGGCTTTCTCTTGAAAACTGGCTACCCATATGAATTGTAATCAGACCCAAACTTCTGTCTGCTGTATGGTTCACTAGCCAATTTTCATGCAGGATCCATGAAGATCCATTGAATACATCAATCAGAGCAGTCCCCTGTGAATCAGTAATACTGTTGAAGAGCTTGGATGGGTCATGGGACACAATCATCCGAATCAATAAAAAGTGTATACAAAGAAACTCAAGTTGCCACCTAATCCCAACCAAACGGCAAAAATTGATATGAATATTGACTGGATTGCTAATGACTTACTGATGCTAATTGCTAATGATTACAAATGTAAGAAAGAAAAGAAGCTTTCAGACACTACACTGTCTAAGTACTTGCTGTAGCTGCAGAAAGAGGTACCTGATTAGATAGGATATAAACTACCATAGTTCCTCCTGCCTGACTAAAAGTAAATATAAAAATATTCAGCAAAGACAGAAAACAACTCTTCTCAGACTACAGGCATCTAAGAATAATCATGATGGCCTACAGGATTAGTACGGTTTTTAAGATTTGTGGAAATAAGAAAGATATTGTGTTTTGGGTTTTTTTTTCTCCTTATGGATCTCATACTGCACATAAATTTGATGGCCAAATCATAACTGTGAGGCTGTGGGACTTTTACTTGTGCTAATAGCGAAGTGCATGGCATTTTGTTTATTTCTTTGTTCGTTTTTAATTTTGGATGTTTTTAAAAATATTCTGCAGCATAAACTTTAATTTTTATTACAAGACAGCCTGCCTCTACCAGAAGAAAAATAATATTTGACAAAGAAATTCCTCCTGAGAAAGGCTTCCAAAAATTAAACAAAGGAAGAACAAATTATTCTGTCCAGAATTTGTGCTGAGAAAGTCTCAGAGCAAATTCCCTCAGAGAGAGTACCCAAGAAGACACTTCTCTCTTTTTAGGACCATAGAAGACAGCTAGGGTGCTCCTGTGTAGTAAAAACCAAGACCAGAAGGAGAAGGGACATTTCAGGCATTCTAGGTCATTGCTACCACCACAGGATGGACCCAAAAAGTGGCCACTGCCACACCACAGGCAGGATATGTTGCGCTGAATACACTTGAGTCATACAACAAACCTGACCATTGCCTTTTGATGTGCTGGGAAAAGCAACTGTGTGCAACACACTTTTGCACTGGCAATACCCATTGTCCAGCTGAGACAATAGCTGGGGCAGGTTGCGGCGGGCGGAGGAAGCAAGCAGCCAATTCAATGTGAATGATAGAGCAAGCTTCCACTTTATTGAAAGAAATCACCCCTTATATAAGCACTCTACAATAATCATGCATACTACTCACAAATCTATTGGATACATGTAAAAGGCTACATTATAATATCCCAGCCCCTTGTGGCATTTCAGATATGTCACAACATCTTCCCTCTTCTGAACCTGTTTTCTCCCAGGGCCGTTCCTTTATCATACACAAGGCCATAATGTACCTCAGTTTCTCTCTTTGTTAACATAACAGTCCTTTGTAGGCATAACTGTACCCTGGGTTTTTTCCTTTGTTTACCTCAGATGGCTGCAATCAGCTCCTGCAGAGACCCATGGCCTTGCTCTCTGCAAGCCGTTCTCCAACAGCAGGTGGCATTCCACTGGGACTGAACCAGGGGAGCACAGGGGTAGCAGGCTGGTGACACATTGTTTGAGAAATGACATCAAGAGTGAGTGCCATGTAGCAGCTCAAATCTGGACAGAGAGCAATGTTGTTAGAAGTTGCAGGTGGGCATTTGTGCCCAAATGGGGAACTTCACTAACACCTGTCATCAAACCATGAAGGAAGTGCGGCAGAGAAGAAAGGCAGTATCAGGGGCCATGGAAACAATGGTTAACTTTGGACAAGCCACCCAGGACAGCTAGCAAGGGTTCCTGGGCTGAAAAAAAAGGGAAGTTTTACTTAATGTTTGTACAAACATACAGTTGATCCATATATGTATTTTCCCAAATCAATGCCGTGATCCTTTCCCCTTAATAATAATGTAGGTATACATGCAGAGCTTCTGAGCTCTGTTTGTACTATCAAGGAAAGGTGTGTAGTATTTCCTGTAGGCTGGGTGGGGTTATGAACCAACAGTGCTGGTAATTTAAAAAGGAAACACAGATATGTAATTCTGAATCTTTTTCCTTCCAAGTACCCTTGGCAGAAGGTTACATTTCACTAGTCTATTCCCATTGTCACATTTTCACAGCTCACTTGCAGCCCTTCACTGGTTGCATCCATGTTCTTTCACTAAACACAAGTTCCTTGTCCCCATCCTGAAGGTTCTTCACAGTTATTTCTTTGCCTGCATCTCTGCTGTCCCTGCCTCCTACCTCCTGTCCTCCATTCCTTAGGCTCCTCTACTCCTCCAGCAAATTGCTCATTGTCTGCTTTTCCTGCACCATTTTGCAGTTTCATGTTTTCTCCCACTTGTTGTGCAACAACCCTGGCTACCTCTTCAAAGTTTGCATCAGAAGTCTGTCTTGTTCTGCATTACTGATATCTTGATGGCTGGGGTCGTTCTGTAAGTGAAATGATTTTCTTATTTGCCCAGAACAGATTTTAAATGATTGTTAGAGGAGACTATGGTTTTATGTATTGTAAATTATCAACTGCATTTTCAGCTCTTTGGTATTAATAAATGACATGTAGCACAAAGGACTGGGGTAAAACATGGTATGGTACTTCATGCTCTTGATTTCATTGAACTAGTCTGAATGTGAATACTCTGAAAGACAAAAACAGTTTAGCTGAGATATGCTCTAGGGCTTTGTGATAATTAAAAGCTGCAATGGAATTCATTCATGTATTTCAGGACAGAGTTCACATTTACTCCCTTATTAACCACTCATTTCCTTCATCCATTCAGCAGATAAAGCTGCTACTTAAATCAATAGCTGCTAGGCTTAAGATATTTCCTATCATAGTTCTGGAACAAAACCAATTTCATTTGTTTCAAATTGGAGTCATTCCCAGTTTTTAGAGGCAAACCAAATATATATACGTCTATATCTATGCACAGGTACATAAGAGATGAACACCAGGAGCCACTTATGCAATGGAGTAAGACTAGATGTATAATGTGAAGAATGGAACTGGAAAGATTAAACTATATTTGTTAATGAATTTTAGCATCAGCAAAAAGCACTAACCTCTCTAGAAGATGCTCTTTTTTCACTGGGCAATTAGAAAATGAACCTTTAACTATCTCAACAAAGGGATGCTTGACTTCTGAGACATTTGGAAGATTTATACTTTAATGTATACTTATACTACTTGACATTTTTATTTTCATTATACTTCAGTGCTAGACTTTGGATTTTATGAGCATCAGTCAGATCCACTTCACTTGAGTGTTTCAGCAACCACTGTTGACATTTTTCTCTTCAGCAGAGTTGTCCTGGGTCTGAGTCAGATGTCACTTTCTTGCCTTTCCCCTATAAGTTTCCCAGAAAAATTCTGAAGGTGCTACATTCCTCTCTAGCATCACATGCAATTAGTGTCTTATTTTTCCTCTACTTTGCCTTCATGTCTTAATTCTGGAGGTGTGTGCACAGCTCTATGGCCAGCATAATCCAGACTTTCTCTTGTCAGAGTACCTGCTTAAAAACCCTTCTGTCTCTGCATGCTACAGTCCTTTCTCCAGAGGTTATAAGCATCCACCTTGCTCTTCACTTATTTCTGTCACTGTTCTATGGCTTCATAAAGTAAATACACCTTTTCAAATTGTAATTAGTAGCATATAAGTGACTCTGCCATGCCAATTAGACAAAGTCACTAACCACTCCACCTCTACCTGTCCCCTCTTCTGCTGTTTTTCAGTGTTACTTCTGTGCATTCTGATACGCCTCACTTTTTTCTTTTTCTCCTAGAAAATGGTATGCCTTTCAGAGCTACTTATGCCAGTCTACAGTTACCAAAACCTCACATTAAACATACATTGCTTTTTATTCTACCTAATCCATTTGGAAAAGGCTGTTCCAGAATTTTTTCTTTTCAACATTTAGTACTGGATAATTTATAGCCCACATTCTTTTGTAGATGGTATATACACTCACATATCAGTTTGTCCTATAGCTTTAATAGCTCTTAATAGCACAGTATTTAGACATATCCCTTAAAATAACTTTTTGATAGTCTAAACTATTAAAGACTTTGCTGTTTTGTTTTAAAATAGATTTTCTACTTCCTTGCTTATTCCTGCTTATTCTGAAACCTGTTACTGTCTGAATTAATATTTACTGAACATGAATACATGGGAATTACTACTATGCCTCAGTTTATTTATCTAGTAAATATTCCCAGTCTTCTCTGTCTCTATCAGAGTCTCTTTACCGAACCATTCCTGGTCTTATCAATTAGTTTCTAAACTTATATTCTAATATCCAGGTGTTGTTTTCCTCTTTAGTCTCAATTTCTGCCTTCATCCCTTTATCTCAGTTTTCATTCCTCTCTACTTACATCAGGTTTAACTCAGCAATCAAATCAGGCTCTGAGGTGCAACAAAGTTGTTGCCAAAGATCCAGAGTTTCAGGTGAGGTGTATAAAGTTTAGTCCATCAGCAGCGGTGCATTTGTGTGCCCTCACTTGGAAAATAGCTAGTGGAGAGGGAGCTGATTTGGTAAAAAGAAACAAATATCTTCTGAGCTCATGTTAACTGTGAATTTTCAAATGGTCAAATCTGGTGAATATTCAGAGGATGAATAAGAGACCAATGTAAAGAGATGGTTTCTTTCTGTGTTGGAATTGCTACTCCCAAGCATAAGAACAATCTCCCTTTATTGGAAAAAGGTAAGTAAACTGTTCTTAAAAAAGAATAGTGTATCTCATATTCTTATGGTCTAGTTCTTAGTAATGATTATACTGTTTTGGCTGAAACCTTACATCTTCTATTCAATTTAACTAAAACAAAAAATTAGTCTGAGGCAGAAAATTAGTCTGGAAACTTTCAGCCAGAACAGTTAGTTTAGTAATGTTGTAAGTAATGGGAAACAGCATTCAGTGAACTTTAATAATATAGGCAGTTCCTTTTTTACTTATAACAAGAAGTATATTGTGGAATATGTGTGTGTGTGTTTCATTAAATATGGTAAGCTGAAGTCCATAGTATTTTACAATGTAATGATTATTGTATATTTAAATGCAAGAAATATACTGAAACTTACTGGAAATCATGAGAGTATGCTAGCTCTCAAGGTGTTTCAGTTTAATAAGCCACTTCTATATGATATATTGGGTACTGAAATTTGGTGCAATTCATAAAACAATGTATATTTTAAAGAATGATACCTCATTAGAGCATAAAGCCTGGAGGAAAAAGAAAAATGTTAGCTTCCATTCTTGGGTCTGCCATGGATTGCCTAGGAATGAGAACAATAATTTAGCCTTCTGTTTTCATTTGTCTTATATTTAAACACTTGTCTATACATAATCCTTTTTCCTTGTCTGTTTGTTAAAATTGCTTCCAGGGTGGTTCTGTAAATGGGCCTGTAGTAACTTGCATGCTTCATGGTCCTACTTTTGACTACTGGCAGAATTTTAAATACTGCTGACAGCTGGTTTTTTCTAAACCTATTCCAATTCCATATGATAGTGTGCTTGTCTTGAATTTTGGTTTAAAGCTGTCCTTTATAAATAAACACAATGCATTGTTTGGGAATCACAGAAATGATACTATTTGATTCTGGACTCCTTCACTAGCCTGACTGAGGCAGCATATATTTTGTTCTTACAAGGGTTAGTGACTGGTATTAGTTTGTTCCTTGCTTCCAGACAATAGACTGATATTTTGTTAATTCTCTACAGTCCCTGTGAAACTTCAAATTGAGTTGCATAATAATGTTTATTAACATGACTCTGTGGCATACATTCCTGGAATAATCAGCTGACTGCTGATCCCATAAATACATGTGTGTTACTCATTGTGAGGTGCACACTCCTGTTCAGTGTGTGCCAGAAACTAATGGGTTGGTTGAAAGGGTCCAACTGTTTCACCAGTCTTTAAATACAAGTTGTTCAGTAAGCTTATATACAAATCACTCAGCCCAATAGGTTCAAACAGATGCCACAGGAATCTGAGATCACAAGAAACTCCCTTCTGTGGTCCTTCTGTAAGGATCTGCATTTTGATTTAGCCCAACCAGAAAGTCACTAGTCCATGTGTATATCATTAAATGTCTTTGATAAGCTGTTCTTTTATAGTAAACTGGAATAAATTACCTCCAGTGGTCTGGAGTAGATTTAGAAGCCAGCAATAAGAAGGTAGATGGCATATGGCAATTCTTTTCCATTTTGACTCATTAAACTTGAGTGGTTGGATCCTGTGTCGTCTGTGTGTGCACTTTCCTTACTGATGAGACTTCCTCTGGGCAGCAAAGACTCCTATTAGGAAAGAAAAATTCACAGCTTATTGAAAGAAAGCCATGTTGACCAAGTTGTTATAACATGATTTGATTTTTTTTTTTCAGTAGACAGGTGAATTTCCTGTGGGCTCAGAGTCCTGTTTAACAAAAATGCCTTGCTCCAAAACCATGTGCTTCAATAAAAACAAAAAAGTATCATGATTTTGTGAATGTTTCGTCTGTCAAGCATTTACACTTCCCTTGAGAAGGAGGAAAGCTCTTTTGCTCTCTTTCCAAGAAAAATTCAGGAACTATTGCATG
This sequence comes from Athene noctua, assembly GCF_965140245.1. NCBI lineage: Eukaryota > Metazoa > Chordata > Aves > Strigiformes > Strigidae > Athene > Athene noctua. The sequence goes on from NC_134039.1 coordinate 22,238,465, forward strand.
AGTGTTTTCAAGAATTATGAAAACAGTAGAAACCAAGGGGAAGGGAAGGGGGGGGGGGGGGGGGGGGCGTGTCTTGTTTATTTACTGTAGTGTTTATAGTACTAACCTGGAAGCTGGGATCTGTGGCTTTATTTCTACATCTAACCTGATCCATATGCTTTGAATTCTTTAAGCCTTTGCTTTTCCTCTCACTTCTTGTTGTTGACCAAAATGGAAGGCATCACTGGGCCAACATGTAAATGCATGGTTTATCCACACTTTTGAGTAACGAGTACATTTCTTTTCCTTCATATCAAAAAGGGCATCATCTAACTAGAGTGTGTTCAAAAAAGGCACCAGGGGTGATTGATTACACAGCATCTGCATGATGAATGAGTAGTTTATACTTCTTCACCCTGAAAAAGATGCAGCCTCTAAATTCTAGAGGTTGACAGCAGCATCAAGGTAGTTGATAGATGTAGGTTGTTTACCATCCCTTCCAACTGAGTGGACCTAATAGGAGATCAGCTCAAAAGAAAAGGGGGTGGTTCCTCAGGAAACTGAGAATAGACCTGTGGAACTCCTTGAAAAGGATGTGGATGTGAGACATTTGTGTGTCAAGGGAAGCCTGCATAAGTATTTAGAAGACTTAATTCACATCAGGTTCAGGGAATAACTTGAGCAGAAACATTTAGAGATAGGAAGATACTTTAGTGGAAGTATCATACAGCCTTTCCTCAGCTGCTTATGGATGCTGTAGCATCCAGGTTTAGATGGACATTTAGTCTGAATAAGTATGGCTATTCATATATTTACTCTATTTTTTTCCGCAAGTGCAGGATTGAGAATACTTCTCTGAAATCAGAAATTATAATTTTTTTCCTACTTAATGACAACAATGTTGTCTTGATGTTAGCAACATTACCATTGTGTCAGCAGAGACCTTGTTTCTCCTATGGCAGTGGACAACTAGGACAAAAAGCATTCTTGAAAGGCATTCTGGTCCCTCTCTTCCTTTAAAAAGAGACAAAACTAAACAATTAGAAGCAGCCTTCTGCTTTGTGTGCAAATGTATGTGGAAGCACAACATTTTCAGTATTACCTTAGGTCTTCCAAGCCACATAAAAAGAAAGCTTGAGGAAACAGCCACAGAGAACTCCTAAAGTCTCTGATTTGGCTTTGAAAGTTTTTGGCTATTGTGAGTGTAATCCTGGCATTGTCATGTAACAACTCTAAACTCAGGTTTAATAATCATAAGTGTTTTGGGTTTTGCAGCTTAAAGAGTAAGCAGGAGTTTCTATGTCCACAATTGCGTGCTGTTTATATGTACATGGTGGGTGCAACTTCCCAGGTGAGTGGAGTGAGCAGGAGAAGATTGTTAGTCTCAAGCAGGTGAACAGTCTAAGAATTATTGAAATCTTTGCAACTGAGTCATGTGGCTTTAGCTAAATCTAATCATTAAGACCATGTCCTTCAAAGATATCAGAGTTGATTTGCATTGGTTGTGCCAAACTAACAGTGTTTCCTGTTCAAATCGATCTCAAGAAAGCAGTGCTCCATTGATGTTTCTGGTCATGCTTCAGTTAAGTTCTTGTTCTTTATGAGGAAAAAGAAAATGTTCATTTGTGGCCAGTCATCTTGGTCCTCTTTTCTTCTCATGTTTCAATTCATGTATTTTCTTCAGGAAAGCTATGAGGCTGTGTGCTTGTGCATGCTGTTTTGTTTTGATACATATAGATGAAAGTTTCCATCTGCTTTTCCCCTAATTGCTGACCTGTTGAAATACCTTTTCATTTTGAGGCAGACATTCTGGAGACAAAGCAGTTCCTGGCAGAGTTGCTTTTCTGTTGTCTCTTTTATTGGAATCTGTTCCATGGTCTGAGCTTGTTTTATGAGTTTGTTACAGTTGTGTTAGTTTCATCTAAAGTTGCTTGTAATATATGATATGAACTAAAGCAAAATCTAGAAGCTGAAGCCTCATTAGGTGAGTTCTTACGCAAGAAAAAAAAAAAAAAAAAAAGGTCCCAGACTAGAAAACCTCATAAGCTTAAGACTAAAGGTAAAGGGTGGATGTGAGAAGTATATGGCAAAGTGAGAATACCTTGCTGTATGACACCTGTTTCAGTTCACATCAAGTGCCCAGTAGGTAACCTGATTTATGTGTGGCTGAAGATCTCATCTGAATGAGGATAGCTTTCATGACATACAGATGTCACAGAAGATTGTCCAGTAATGAAAGTGAGCAAATTTGACAAGTGAGCAGTCATGGTATATCTACTAGTGAGACAAAGATAGGAACTAATAACTTCATATAGTTCTTGATGATTGATAACGTACAGATATGCCATGAAGAACTTTAGAAATCAAGACTGGGATCTTGCACCTCATGCAAGTTCTTTTTATTTGATTTTTCTGCTTCAAAATTACTTTGAACATAAAATTTTTCTTAAATTTTGCTAAAGGTTCAAATCAAAATCATCCAGAGTTAAAATGCATGTTCTAAAATAGATTCAAAGGTATAGATGTCGGTTATATATTACATATTTCATCAGAAATCCCTTTCAGATGCCATAAACTAAAAGTTAATTTTTCATTTTATTCTATATCAGGAGGATAGGGATCATAGAGAGATATTATCTTACAGTCCTGTTCTATTAAGTGACTCTTATCAAATTTCCTTTTCTTTCTCTATAGTACTGAGTTTTAATTCTGCTCCTGCCTGCCAGTTACATCAGCCAAGTGACACTGCAAGTTTGGGTAAATATTTATTACTAAAACATTTCTTTCTGTCTAGAGCAAATTTTTGTGTACTACATCCCATAGAAATTCTATTGTTAAGTGAGAGAGAAAAGATTTGGTTTTAACCAGACTGGCTCAGACCATTTTTTTTTTTTCCCCTAAAAAAAACTTGTGGGTTGGTTTTGGGTTTTAATTTGTTTGTTTGTTGCCTGATTCTAAGGCAACTCTTGTACCCATATCAAGTTTGGCCTTAAAGAACTTGAATATAGGGAGATTTTGATATTTGAGTGGAGTCCAAGAGCTCTGGTCATGCGGTGTGCATCCTCCAGGAGAGCAGGAAGGGATTGAGGTACACTGATGGGCTATGTGCTACTGAGACTCTGGACGTCGAGAGCAGGTAGTGAGGCCAGCTTGAAGCTGGTACACCAGAACTAGGCAGAACAAAGCTTAGCATAAGCAAAAATCAATAGAAGTTTAGTAATCAGAAGAAGGAGGATACCCTTAGATTATAAACCATCACCCAGGTGTGTCCTAAGTTTGCTTGCTTTTCTGTGACAAATTTTTTTTTTTTTTTTTAATAATGAAATCTTGGTGCATTTATTTCACTAATAGGAATTATTCTTCAGTTCCAATGAAAAAAATTAGCATAGCCATTTGACCAGTATAAATTATGATTTACTTTATTAGGCTCCATGTACTGGGAAGAGTCTTTACTGTATCTGTTTTTAAAATGACAAATAGGACTTTATTCTTTGCAGATACCTGCCAAATTGTAAACCACTTTCTGCCAGTTATAACTATAAGGAAGCTTACAGTTGTTTTACCATTATTATTGGTGTCTGTATCCTTTTTTTCTTGTTTCAAATATTTAAATTTCAGCTGCACAGAACTAGACCTATAAAATTAGTATTTTGGTTTTCTCATACCCATAGTTTGGATATAGAGAGTGTACAATGAACTCTCTATAACTTAAACTAAAATATTGAATTTATTGTGGTTGGACTAGGTTGTAAATAGGTTATACATTGCATATCCTACTGTGTCAACAGAAATTAATAAATATGTAATTTATACAAATAAGTTATTTTAAAATATTTTTGGCTACTAAAATACATGTCAAGTACACAAACAGTCTTTCTAAATTTGCATATATTTGCAATACTGCAACACTAACTTGGTGCTTCTACAAACATATGCTAAATAAGTGGCAGTACACCCAGTCCCTCAAGATACAGAGGTGGGTCCAGTGGCAGTGTCAGAATTGAGTTTTGTGCTACTGTTACTTCTCAAGAAAATGCATTCCCCCTTTTTCTCAGTTTATTAATCTGGATGCTGGTTGCAAGAAAACAGCCTCTTACACAAATGTCTCTGAAGGTTTCTATGTTTATATATATATATTTATAAAAAAAAGAAGTTACAACACATGAATGAAAGACTAAGCAAGTGCTATTGTATGCCTCAAAAATATGTTTAAAAGCCTAAGTTTCATGTTCATTCTTATTAAAATAAAAATAGACTTTCAAGTTTTCTAAACGTTATGAAATTAATTGAAGATTACTGCTGGTAATGGATCCATATAATGGGGCTTTTAAGCTGGTTGTCTTTGTTATATCATTATCTTCTTGTTATTAATGACAAGAATAAGTAGTTTTAAATTGTGCTTAGAAAATAAGTTTTAAATTAAGCCATCCAGGTTGAATAAATAACAATACTCTACATAGAGAACCAAAAAGGAGACAAATATGCAGTGATGACTCATTCAGAATGTAGAACACCACATTTAGTTTTACTATAATTGTACATGTCAGTTTTAAAGCAGAATTTCGTGTGAAAGTACATTGGAGTTATTAGCATTTTTAGGAGTTTCTGTTCAGTTACTCCTATATTTTTAATATGTGCATGCATACTGTAAGCATTAAGGATCATCACTATGCCTTTCTTTGAAAATTATTTTCAGGATATTTAAAAGAAAAATAATCTTCAAAGCATATTCAGCTACATTTGCACAAAGGAAAAAATGGAAACACATAAAGCATTGTAAAATATTACTCTTTTGAGCATTTCAGAAGTAAGAGTCCTTTTCTTCTGACTTCCAAAACAGGATTTCACTACTTCTTCTCTAGTCAGCTGTTGCTATTTTGGTGTATTGCTGTTTTGGTTCCTCTGCACTGTCTCCAGCTCTGTTTACTGCGAGGCTGGGTGAAGCTGGCTGGTGCACAGGGATAATGATTGGTGGAGGGTGGCAATGACCCAGCCATTTACTGACATTTATCGGCAGGTCCTGCTTGACAAACCTGATCTCCTTCTATGTGGATGTTGTTTACCTTGACCTTAGTAAGGCCTTTGACACCATTTCCCACAGCATTCTCCTGGTGAAACTGGCTGCTCATGGCTTGGATGGGCACACGCTTCACTGGGTAAAAAACTGTCTGGATGGCCGGGCCCAAAGAAATGTGGTGAATGGAGTTAAATCTGGTTGGTGGCCGGTCACGAGTGGTGTCCCCCAGGGCTCGGTTTTGGGGCCACTCCTGTTTAACATCTTTATTGATGATCTAGACGAGGGGATCGAGTGCACCCTCAGTCAGTTTGCAGATGACACCCAGTTGGGTGGGAGTGTTGATCTGCTCGAGGGTAGGGAGGCTCTGCAGAGAGACCTGGACAGGCTGGAGCCATGGGCTGAGGCCAACTGGAGGAGTTTCAATAAGGCCAAATGCCGGGGGCTGCCCTTGGGCCACAACAACCCCCAGCAGCGCTACAGGCTTGGGGAGGAGTGGCTGGAGAGCTGCCAGTCAGAGAGGGACCTGGGGGTGTTGATTGACAGCCGGCTGAACAGGAGCCAGCAGTGTGCCCAGGGGGCCAAGAAGGCCAATGGCATCCTGGCTTGTGTCAGCAATAGCGTGGCCAGCAGGGACAGGGAAGGGATCTTACCCCTGTACTCGGCACTGGTGAGGCCACACCTCGATTCCTGTGTTCAGTTTTGGGCCCCTCACTACAAAAAGGACATTGAATGGCTCGAGCATGTCCAGAGAAGGGCAACGGAGCTGGTGCAGGGTCTGGAGCACAGGTCGTACGAGGAGCAGCTGAGGGAACTGGGGGTGTTTATTCTGGAGAAGAGGAGGCTGAGGGGAGACCTTATCACCCTCTACAGCTCCCTGAAAGGAGGGTGCAGAGAGCTGGGGATGAGTCTCTTTAACCAAGGAACAAGTGATAGGACAAGAGGTAATGGCCTCAAGTTGAGCCGGGGAAGGTTTAGTCTGTATATGAGGAAGCATTTCTTTCCAGAAGGGGTTGTTAGGTGTTGGAATGGGCTGCCCAGGGCAGTGGTGGAGTCCCCCATCCCTGGAGGTGTTTAAGAGTCGGGCTGATGTAGTGCTGAGGGATCTGGCGTATTTGAGAACAGTCAGTGTGAGGTTAATGGTTGTACTAGATTGTACTTTTCCAACCTAGATGATTCTGTGACAGCAGCAGGCGACATCAAGCCCTACCTGTAACTTTGAAGCAGCTCTAATTGTCACTGTGAAGTAATGAGACAAGTTGATTCCAGGGTACTTATTTCTGATTTTATGCTATTACTGTAATTTAAAGTGCCCTGGTCTGGAACCCACAGAGCAGTGGCTATGCATGTTGCATCCTGCTTGCACTCCACTGCATGTGAGAGCACCAAACCACTGGAAGGAGCATTATGTATTTTTTAGCTAGGGGAGAGTTTGGATAGAATAGGAACTAGAATTGAGCTGTTGTGATTTTTGCAATTACTTTCTGAACAAGGAATAAAGAAACTTCAGGCTACTGATAGTCAGGTAAGGTGCCATACTCCTTTCTTCCTCAAAGCTTAGCATTCATTGCTGACAGGTATTGTGAATCTCCAAAGTGAGGTACTTGCTAAAATTATTAGCTTATAAGTGTGCCTGTTTGAAAAGGAGTGATTGAATATAGTCCAATCAAGAGTATTCCTGGATGAAGGGAAAATCAAGCTAATGGTAAATAAGCCCCTAGCAATTTCCTGTTATGTTGCTTAAAAACAGAGACATGATTTTATTTCCTTTCTGAATATCAGGATAATTACACATTTCTGGAAGGTTTGGTCTTCATAATGGAGAGTTAAACATAAGTTCAGATCAAAATTTAATAGGATCCACAGTCCAGTGGTAGTGGCTGAAAGCTTTTAATTTGGCATATTATGGAAAAATGACAGAAACACAAATCCATTGGTTCAAATTCAAATTGGCTCTGTGTTTCAGAGTCGGGTTTGTTTCTGGTCTACTGTAATGTAAGTAGAAATTGGAGGTGGAAAAAAAAAATCACTTCTTTTTCTTTCCTTGTACAACATATGTTATTGTGTGTTCCAGGATTAGTGCTCAAGGAACTCTTTCTGAGCACAGTTTTATTATGTCATCTGTTAACTCAGTTAAGATTAACCAAAAAAAAAAAAAATTTTTTTTAATGGATTTTCAGTTTTTGCCTTCATTGCTTTACCTGTATACATATTGTTACAGGCATTTAGTTTAAGATTTCAGCTTATGGTAGGGAAACACATGTTTTTAAGTTTTGCAAATTAATTGAAATATTTGAGGAATAAGATATATTACTCAGTCTGAGTAGAGTGTATTTGAACCTAATGCAAATGAACAGCTGTAGCATTGATATTCTGATAGAGGAAAAATTATTGAAGTGATTGATTGTATCAGTCTTCAAAAAGTCCTTGTAACTTTTCAGCAAAGACTGGTTTATCTAACATACTCTGAATATACTTTTCTTTTAATACTGAATGGTGGGGTGTTTGGGTTTTTTTTTTTTTGAGTGGACAGACATCAGATTAAGTATCCCATCGTTTGGAGGGATTTTATTTTATTTTTTTTGTTTAATTCCCTAATCAAACTCTTATCTTCAGGGCATTAGGTTCACAAACTAAAGAACTTTTTGCTCCTTAATTCTTTTTAGAAATTCATGATTGAACTGTAATTTCTTAAAATACTAAACAGTTGGATCCATATAGAAGGACCTTCAAGAACAATGTGCATTTAGCAGTTATGCTAATATTATCTTAAATTGTGTTGGTAAATTTTGATAAACAATCTAATTTTCTGTACCACTTCTTAAAAATATTCTTTAATGGAAGATACAAAACGTAGCCAATTATTTGTTCTTTCTTACCTAATTTCTAGGTTTTACTGATTCTATTCTGTTCTAGGGCAGTACAAATAAGATGTTCACCAATTTCCAAAGCGGTGAAACCTAAGCAGGCTACTATTTTACTTTGATCCCAGCTGCTCATTGCAGTTTTCTTTGCAGTTTTCTTTGCCTGGATAAATATGAGAACTCTCTAATTTTCAGACATTTTTCACTCAAAATAACCAAGGTTAATTTAAACAATTGGTCATTGTTAGCAACACATTCCTCTGTTTGGTTAGCACCTATGGAATCCAATGCCAGACTATAGTCCTGAGCTGGAATTTACTTGTTTCTATGTGATTACATTCTTATCAGTGTTGATATTTCTCCTTTTTTTTTGTCATGCCTGGAAGCACAAAAAAAGAAGTCTGCAGGCTGCATGCAAATTACAGACACTTATGGATTCTTCAGCAAAAAAAGATATTATAGGAATGCAAATTATTATAATTATTGCTGATATAATAATATACTGCAACATGCTTCTTTTGAATGGTGATTCAGAGTACTGGAAAGAATAAATCAAAAGCCTTTTCTTCCTCTTATCCAAACACAGTACTATGAGTTTTACTCACAAGTAGTTGCTTACTATAGAAGGGTATGTACTACCAGTTCTTAACATTAGTACAACATAAGCTTCTGCTGCTCCCTGTTTTGTTATTCCACAATCTGAATACAAATTGTCAGGAATTTTTAAATGTAATTGTGTTGGCTATGAAAATATATTAAAATATATGAATATATATTTCCTATATGAATATATGAAAGTCTTGCATTTTGGTTATTTACATGGTATATCACCACTTATAACTCTTGATAATTTAATATTTTAGCAAGCAACATGAATTTATCAACCTGTGAGTTCATGTAATAAAAATAAACATTAAAAGAACCACATGAAATGTGAAATATCAAGTATGTAATTATTTTCACAATTTTTTGCACCAAGAAATGCTGACCACAATAACTGCAGATTTTGAGCCTCCAGAACGTATGTAAAATATAGACAAGATTTCATTTTGTCTTGGATAATTATTTTTTTTAAAAAATAGTAAAAACCTAAATTTTTTCAGAAGGACAATAATATTGTTCGTGGCTCACCTGGTCTTTATCAGAATAATTAGGTTCCTGACAGTCCCTCACCATGGGAGCATTGTTTCTGTGATTTACCTGTCTGCCTGCAATGTCTCTGCTTCCAGTAAAGAACAGTCATCTCTCAAAGGTAGTTGTAAGAAAGCTTATTTGTCTTAATTACTGAACTTTTCACATAAACTGAGTGGATTCTGAATATTTGGGAATGTTTTAGGCATGAAGAGCTCATCTGTCACTAGTATACTCAATTTAATTAATGGCTGCAGCTCACTCTAATACTTCTTTTTTTGGTTTACTTTTTGCTCTGTGGAGTTAGACTTTTTTCCCGCCTACTTTTCTGTTGATCATAGAGACGAATTTCCATTTTTGACATCATGTATGAGTTACGATTTCTAAACTCTAACTGTTGAAAACAAATATATATCACTTTGCTCTGGTAAACAGAGACCCACTCCCAAAAATATTTGCATATATTTTAATCTCAGTTCTCAAAAATGTACAGAAGTTACTCAGCCTGTCCACAGCAGTGTGAAATCATTAGAAGATAATGTATTTTGTATTTGCTTCTACATCTGAAAAATATTATCAATATTTTTTACTTCACTCACAATAATACCCCATACACTTTGAAGACAAATGTCTGTGCTCAATATTGTTACTTTTTTTATTTGAAAAGTATGCATTAGTTAAAAGAATGGAAAGACATCCCAGATTTTTCTTCATCTATGTCCAAGTATATAATCATCAGGTTCTAAATGTGGCAGCTGATTCCTGTGAAATAAGAGTTATCAGTTGTGTTGTGTCTGCATTGTACTGATTCCAGGAAAATTGTTTTGGAGCCAGAAGGGAAATGGATGGAAATCCTTGTAGCAGCACCATTCCCATAACAAACATCAAAATAGTGTCGTGTTTGTTTTTGGAGGGGTTATTAATATAGTCTAAATAATGGCAATAATTTGTTCTGATCAGCATAACCTGTGGCTATTTTGTGGGTTTTTTTGGTTTGTTTGGGTTTTTTTGTTTGTGAAAACCGCAGCAGGTGAATGAGATGCAAAATAATGTGCAACAGTGAGGGTTTTCTTGAAATCAAGCATTCGTCAACAGTTAAAGAAACTGCTTTTTTCTTTCTTTCCTCTCGATGGTCATATGTCTCAGGTGGGAGGCATTTGCTTCATAAGTTCTACTGTATTTTTTTCTAAATGCTTCTTTATAGTCAAGGAATTGAGAAAACTATTCCTTTCAACATAAAATTTTGAACATATTTAAGTCTATGTTACTAATAATTAGTATCTTGACAAAAACAAAGCTACTCATTTTTTGCTTTGCCTGTAGGACATTACTCAGCAAGCTTATTCTTTGATCTATTTACTTTTAAGTTTCTCTTGTGCTAGACCAGCTCCAGCAGTGTCTATTAAATAGTTATGACTATAGCCTCTTTGTTATTTTAAAGACGATGAACTTTGTAACTCAAGTCTTTGCTTTACCTAATGTGCATGCTTCTGAAGATTTTTTTTCTACCTTTTGAGAATTATGTTTTTCTGTCACAGATGAAACACAGCTGAGATGTAACACATTTTTGAAAGTTTCTAATATGCTGACATTTAATTAGGACTAGACAAGATCTAAATGAAGCAATAACGTCAGAGTATGTATTTTTCTGCTGGATTTTCTTTTCCTTTGATTCCCTCATTCCTCCTGTCAGCATTCTGCTTCTGATGTAACTTTTTTTTTTTTTTTTAAATGACCAGGTGCCCTTGACTAGGTCCTTCAGTGGAACAAATCCCAGTATAGTCCACAGGTTGTTCTGCTTCCAGTGAGTTTCAATTATTGAATCTGGTCTGCAGCCTTTGGACCCTGTGTCTCAACCACCTCCCTTTGACTGGAGTATTACTGAAGTTAAAGAACTTGGTACAGGGTTATTTAATTCTGTTCTAGATTTTTCCTCAGCCTCAGGGCAGAGGATGGTGAACATCACAAGTGGATGCAGTCTAATGCAAGTACATGAAGAAAGCTTGCAATAACTGACAGCTTCACAGCTTACTAAATGCATCCTCCAGTCATCACACTTGGTGCAATATGTAGTATGAGATCTTAAAACAAGTGTGACTGTTTCTTAAGAGGGAAGTGGTGCTCTTTCAGTTTAGAAGCTGTTAAGTTTATCAGATTTCTTCACTGTGTGCTTGAGATTTGCTTACAGTAATATAGCACCATTTTACAGTGGTTTACAGAGAACTGGATGAAATCTACCTTAGAAACTATTTAGGGTATTAGGAAACTTCTCTGCACTTTCAATCTGAAGGGTTTAACTTTTTTTTCTGAGGTGAGTGGTTCACCTAAGTAGCTGGGAAAGCCAGTTTCACTAGTTTATACAGCCTTAGACCTCACTGAAAATCAGTTTTAAATTAATGAATCATACATGAAAATTACTTGTTGTAGGAAAGCTATTTATCAAAGAGTTGGTGGCAAATGTGCCAGACAACATCATGATGTAAAACCAACCAAAAATCATCATGCTAAACTTAGGGCCTGCCATGCCAGGGAAATTCAGTAGCTCACTATACCCTGATTATTTGAAAGCAACTGTATCATCTAATCAAGAGAAAGAAGCTCTGTAATACGTCATTTCAAATACCTTGTAAAATGTACATCTCATGTAGTGTAGGTGTGGTTTCATTATCCATAAACTTTTGATCCTCTTATGAATCATATTTAGCTGTTAGCATTAATTACATCTTGTACCAAAGAACTTCATTGTTACCTTTGAATGTAAATTTGAACCTTTTAGGGATGAACCAAAGGTTACTTCCTCCTTTGGGAGAGGGAAAAGGGCTCCGAGTAGACTCCATCTGTCTATAGACTCTGTGTTAACTATTAGGTGCAGTTACTGTACAGCTTGTGGAGGACAGCTGTGTATGAACTGTGTAGGATTAAAGAAGTAAAAATGTTTTGTTGTATACAAATAATAAAAAGAAAGGGTTTTCCATAGCTGCTTTTAGACCTCTGTGCTTAGATAAACTCATACATTAACCAAAGAAATTATATCCACATTAGGTCTCTGTCTATTCAGTCACTCTTCTGACAAGAACCTTACACAGTGGGTAATATTGTACAAAATATTCCAAACCCAGCTTTTTAGAATAAAAGTTGTACTTCACAATCCTTAGCCCAAACAATGATAGTTACTCTTTGTCCCACTGAGCTTCAAAAGGTTAATCTGGTATGAACCATGGAAAAGCAATATTGATTGGAATTGGAAAAGGATGCTGAAGAGTGGGGCTTTGTTGTTGAGTCTTTTTTTGGGGGGGGGGTTTGGAATTTTATTTTATTTTTAAAGGAACACATGGTAAACATACATAACACCAGCTGCCACAAGTAACAATGGAGTTGAGTTTTGTGGGTTTGCTTTTTTTGCAAAGATCTGGACCAAGGCAGTTATGAGTGCATGGTATTAATTACTCTGTATATCAAACAGTAGTTAGTGCAAGACTAGTTCTACTTTTTTCTTCCATGTATTTGCTGCTTTCATATGTCTAGGAATACATTTCTGAGTAAGCATTTATAGGCTGTAAGCTTGAGGACACAAGTAATATGGTCAAATAGATTTTTCCTTCCAGGCATAGAATATCACTTACCAATTTCTCCAGTGAAATTGAACCTTGTAGCTTTTGCCTGCTGTTAATTGCTCTCTTTTCTGCATTTTGAGGCAAGCGATTGAACTCTCTTTCATCATGTCAGAAATGAGGCAGGGCTATGGAGTGCCTAAAATTGCAAGGAAAAAAAGTCCTTATCACAAGCTGAAGATGATCATGCTCTATGCCAGGATATCAGCTGCAGCGTGATGCTGTCTGTGCTTCAGTTTTAAAGACCTTTATTCAAATAAGTCAATGACTACCTTAAAATCCTAGAAATCTTCCTCCTTGCTTTTCCTTCCAGACAGTCTAAATCATCCATGAGAGAGTTGTCTAACCTATTCTTAAGGGTCCTCATTCTCTTTTTGTAAACTGGTCCCATGTTTCACTGTCCTTTCTGCTAAAGTTTTATCCTTGCGCCAATATTTAACTACCCTTCCCAGCAATTTAAGCTCATTCCTTTTTGCCTTGTTCCAAAAGAAAAAACAATACTTCTTTACAGTTACTTTTTGTATATTTGAAGACTGCAGTTAATCTCAAACATTTCTCTGATTCGAGTGCTTTCACTCAACTTTTCCTCAGAGGCCATGTTTTCATCTGTTCCTACAGTGGCAATGAGAACCTCTTTCACTATTGTTTCTTAGTGTTTGTATGTGCTACTAGCTCACAGGCACATGAAAGCATTGTCAGTAAAGATTCAAGGCTGAATGTATGTGATGTACTGACATCAATAACCCAGGCTGCAAACCAACCTTATAACCTAAAAAAAACCCAGAACAAGTTTATAAAAGCTCTGTGAGTATAAACAGTTTGTTTCTCAATGCTGTGTAATCCTTCCTCAAATGCAGGAACCACCCAGCAGACACAGAGCTTGCCTAGCCTCTAGCTAATTATACATGTTCTGACTTGACTCTTCCCTCAAGTAAGCAAATGAAATAAGTGTGCTCAAAGCATGTCTTATTTCCTTGCTAGGAGCCCTGTTGGATGGATTTCCTTGCACTCAAGGCATTGATAGGTTCATTCTCTCTGGCATGAGACAAAGGAGCACGCAGCCCAGTCGGTGCAGCCTTCTGGATATTCTCTGGTGTCTTTGTGTCTTTGTGCCCACACTGATCTTGTGTGACTGAAGAATCTGTGATCATCTTGCACAAGGCAGCTAGCTTAGCCCATAGAAACAAAAGCTGTGCAGGAAGGGTTTTCCGGACCACTTAGTCCTTAAAAGTTACCTTTCTTTTTCTGTTGGAGCGTGCAGTTTCACATTCACTTTAAACCCACATCCCTGGAGCCTATCAATAAAAGAGATGGGTTTCCCCCTTCCTAACACAGATTCTCTTCTGTCTTGGCCATATCATCTCTATGGTAAACAAGATAATTGGACTGATCCAGCTGAAAATGCATTTGCTGCAAAATATCTTCTCTTGCTGTGGGGTGGCACAACCACTACTCACAGAATCACAGAATCATCTAGGTTGGAAAGGACCCTGGAGATCATCTAGTCCAAACGTTCGCCTAGCACAGTTCCCACCTACAGCATATCCTTAAGCTCTAATCGACCCAACTCTTAAACACCTCCAGGGATGGGGACTCCACCACCTTCCTGGGCAGCACATTCCAACGCCTAACAACCCCTTCTGTAAATAAATGCTTCCTAATATCTAGTCTGAACTTTCCCTGGTGCAACTAGAGGCTATTCCCTCTTGTCCTGTTGCTTTCTACTAGGCTAAAGAGGCTCAAACCCAGATCTCTACAGCTTCCTTTCAGGTAGCTGTAGAGGGAGATGAGGTCTCCCCTCAGCCTCCTCTTCTCCAGACTAAACACCCCCAGTTCCCTCAGCCGCTCCCCGTACGACCTGTGCTCCAGACCCTGCACCAGCTTCGTTGCCCTTCTCTGGACACGCTCAAGTAATTCAATGTCCTTTTTGTAGTGAGGGGCCCAAAACTGAACACAGTGATCAAGGTGTGGCCTCACCAGTGCCGAGTACAGGGGTAAGATGCCTTCCCTGTCCCTGCTGATATAAGCCAGGATGCCCTTGGCCTTCTTGGCCACCTGGGCACACTGCTGGCTCCTGTTCAGCCAGCTGTCAATCAACACCCCCAGGTCCCTCTCTGACTGGCAGCTCTCCAGCCACTCCTCCCCAAGCCTGTAGTGCTGCTGGGGGTTGTTGTGGCCCAAGGGCAGCCCCCGGCATTTGGCCTTATTGAAACTCCTCCAGTTGGCCTCAGCCTATGGCTCCAGCCTGTCCAGGTCTCTCTGCAGAGCCTCCCTACCCTCGAGCAGATCAACACTCCCACCCAACTTGGTGTCATCTGCAAACTGACTGAGGGTGCACTCGATCCCCTCGTCTAGATCATCAATAAAGATGTTAAACAGGAGTGGCCCCAACACCGAGCCCCGGGGGCCACCACTCGTGACCGGTCGCCAGCTGCATTTAACTCCGTTTACCACAAATCTTTGGGCCCGGTCGTCCAGCCAGTTTTTTACCCAGCGAGGTGTGCGATTGTCCAAACCTTGAGCAGTCATTTTTGCCAGGAGAATGCTGTGGGAAACGGTGTCAAAAGCCTTGCTAAAGTCAAGGTCAATTACATCCACAGCCTTTCCCTCATCCAATAAGCAGGTCACTCTGTCACAGAAGGAGATCAGGTTTGTCAAGCAGGACCTGCCTTTCATAAACCCATGCTGACTGGGCCTGAGCATCTGGTTGTCCCTCACGTATTTCATGATGGTGTTTAGGATGAGCTGCTCCATCACCTTCCCAGGCACCAAAGTCAAGCTGAGAGGCCTGTAATTTCCCGGATCATCCTTCCAACCCTTCTTATAAATGAGTGTCACATTGGCCAATTTCCAGTCAGTTGGGACCTCCTTGGTCAGCCAGGACTGCTGGTAAATGATAGAAAGTGGCCTGGCGAGCACTACTGGAGGAATAAGGAATAAATCGGGGCTGGCATGGGGTTGTGTGCATGCAGCAGCCCAGACTTAAATTCACTAGACCCACTGTGCATCACCAGTCCTGGAGGAATCTGATCATTATTCAACTCAGCCGGATCATTAAATCTCATTTTTACTCTCTCAGTGGAATGCTATGGTGGGTTAGGTTTCCTCCTTCACCACACCTCTGCGGGACCGGTGTTCTCAATGCCATTCCCAGGTGCTGTTGTACTGTTAGGTGGGATGTCGCCCTCTTCTGCCTATCCCAGCACACCTGCATCACTGGGAGCATTGTTTCAAAAAGAAATAGCGTGGCCAGCAGGGACAGGGAAGGGATCTTACCCCTGTACTCAGCACTGGTGAGGCTGCACCTCAATTCCTGTGTTCAGTTTTGGGCCCCTCACTACAAAAAGGACATTGAATGACTCGAGCGTGTCCAGAGAAGGGCAACGAAGCTGGTGCAGGGTCTGGAGCACAGGTTGTACGAGGAGCGGCTGAGGGAACTGGGGGTGTTTAGTCTGGAGAAGAGGAGGCTGAGGGGAGACCTCATCTCCCTCTACAGCTACCTGAAAGGATGGTGCAGAGAGCTGGGGATGAGTCTCTTTAACCAAGTAACAAGTGATAGGACAAGAGGGAATGGCCTCAGGTTGTAGCAGGGAAGTTTTAGACTGGATATTGGGAAACATTTTTTTCCAGAAGGTGTTGTTAGGTGTTGGAATGGGCTGGCCAGGGCAATGCTGGAGTCCCCATCCCCTCAAGGTGTTTAAGAGTAGAGTTGACATAGCGCTGAGGGATATGGTGTAGTTGGGAACTGTTAATGTTGGGTTGATGGTTGGACTGGATGATCTTCAAGGTCTTTTCCAACGTAGACAATTCTGTGATTCTGTGAAATTTATTTCTCCCCACTGTTTTATATCCTTAAAACATACTGCCTTATGTGTTCTTTTCTTCCTAGCTTGTCAATGTCTTTGGAGCTCATAACTGAGACAGGTCTTTAATGTTAAGCTGGCTAAGCTCAGGAACAGTAAAAGCAGCAGCATGAAAGAAGGGGACACATGCACTTTACCTTTCTGGATATCAGCAAATTTCTGTATGCCAAACCTGTTCTACTGATCCACTTCTAAAATGCCATGTTTCAACATAAGCACGATGCTGCATTCCTATACCAACTTGGGTGTCTTGCACATTGCTGAAACTTTAGACATAGATGTTCATGCTTTGCTGAAGAGTTCAACTGACTTACCCTTCACAGGA